>NW_026775571.1:95085247-96447747 GCF_030987335.1 Cornus florida | reverse complement strand
ATAAGGATCCTTTCCAGAAAAGGAGAGGTCCTGCACTCTCACCAATGATGTCATATCAATGGTTGCTAGGTGTGCAGGACCTCTCCTTTCCTGGAGAGGATTCTTTTCCGCCAATGAAATATTTGTGAAGGCATTTTTGTCCACTAAATTTTTTTGTAGAAAGATATTTCCACCTTCATCTAAAAAATACTTCAAATTTGTCTCTCTTAAAGGGCTAGTTAGGTTGATGAGAAATGTAAGAAAAAGAAAATAAGATAATGGAAGGAGATAGGATATTATGTTTGGTACAAAATGTTAGAAGGAAAAGAGAGGGAATGAAAAGATTTGGAGGGATACATTATTGAAGAATGATGCATAGGTTTTGTTATCCTCTCAAAAATGGGAGGAAACGGAAACAAGACTAGCATTTTTTAATGAAATTTTGTTAGTACCAAATTTGTCTTTATTTTATTAAAAACAATTAAAATTACAGTTGAGTGTTGTTGAACTTCTTTTTCTTGTATCTAATACGTTCAGATAGCCATTGAAGGCGAGAAACAAAGGCGCGAATACAATAAACGGGCTTTTGTTTTTGTCCAATTGATTTGTTGGACAATCTTCCACAACTACCTTCATTTGGGCTTCCTTGTTGGCAAGCCCACCTATATACATACTCTTTATTTTTGTATGTACAGGACTGACGAGTTTTTTTGTCCCATGGCTTGTTTGGCTTGGGCTTGTCCCATAGCCTAGCCCGCTCTCTGTAGCCCCTCTGTAATTATCTATACAGACACACATATACTTTGCTGGACTTTTTTTGGAAAAAAGAGAGAAATAATAATAATAATAATAATAATAATAATAATAATAAAGAGAGAATGCTCTCGTTCCAATCATTTTACTTCTATTCCAGTGTTAGTGATTGAATTATTATTATTTTTTTTTTACTTCACAAACTTTGTTTGGCGGGCAATTTGATACACTAACCAGTGAAAGTAAAGGAGACACAATAATCCATTATATAGTAGAAAAAATCATGAATACTTGTCCGAAAATGGAGTTTTTTAGTTGTTGGACATTGGGTTAGGACCCGCCCATGGGCGAGCACGACCTGATTGAATGACTCCTATTATATCTTATAACACTCACATTTCGTTGCAAAATTTTAGATGATATAGATCAAACACACGAACAGGAAAGCACAAATTTTATGTGGTTCACTCACATATTGTAAGGAATTTCATTGTATTGAGAAAATGAAACACACAAATACAGGAGAAAGTTTAGAATGAATAAAATACCAACTCAATAAGGTTTTTAATCGTTACCACCTAAAAGAAAGACGTGACTGGCTAAGAATGTCATAACAACGTAACGGCACTCTTAATTATATCGTTGTTTGGTGGACTTTTTATTGACTAACAGAAATGTCTTAAAATAAGATTAATCTCTAATATATATATATATATATTAACATAAAAACAATGTCAAACCCTATACAAAATTATGAAATTTTACTAAAAAATATATATATATGCTAATCAAATGCACGTTGAAAAAGTATTTTTTTTCTTTCGTTCACTTCACAGAACATTCTTGAAAACTTTGTTTCGGTGGGCAATTTGATACACTAACTAGTGAAAGTAAAGGAGACATAATAATCCATTATATAGATAAGACCTAACCTAAAAGTGAAATTTGCAGATTGAAAGGGGACAGATAATGAAGAATATTAGCAGAGGGCATAGCCAGTCATGGTCACATTTTCCAAACATAACTAAAAGTTCCTCAGTGAAGGCATCAAAGGACCCTAATTGACACGATCATTTTCTTAATCAAGGGAACATATTTTGTAACCTAAAAGTAAATAAAATGAGTTGATAAGATCTCAAGACGAGTTACCTCGATCATGGCATGCTTCTCCCAGAGTCTTCTTGTATAATAGATACCAGCATTCCTTAAGTAGTGGTTTTTGGTATAAAATGTATCAAATTACATTTATGACGCCAATCATACGACATCCACAAAACCTTTCAAATTAGGGTTCCCTCAACAATTGGATAATATTAATTTCTACAACTCTGTTAGTGATTCAACTAATTCGGACTGGCAACGCTTAAGCTATAGAAGTACAAGTTTGCTTCACATTTACAAATTAGATGACTGCTATAAAAAATAATATATATCAAAGCGAAAGAGATACCAGGGCAACAAAATCTGCCATCTTCTGCACTTCGATTCTTTCTGCAAACCCCCCATTGAGTAGCTCTCTAGGTCGAATCTACTACCTTCTGCGCTTTGATTCTTTCCGCATCTCCACAAGGTAGTTCCCCATGTTGGATTTCTCCCATAAACGTCTTTGAATAAGATCTTCCTTGGTTGATTCATCTAATAAACACACACCAAATATTTGTTTAGTAAAACACTGAAGTACACGAGAGTCTAAATCATATCAATCAGTATAAATGGGGTACATGGAAGTGGGGTTGGACCCATGACTCAATTCTTATATAAACTCCACCTATCTTTATAACCTGGTCTCACTATTTTTCTTTTTATTTATTTACTTTTTTGAATGGCCAACCTATGGCAAGTGGTCCAGACACAAATGAAAAATGACACACTATGTCAAATAAATCCATCTAAATAGACCATTTAACGGATAAATCTCATGGATATTAAGAGGGTTGTTGTAGCTCAGTGTATATGAGTTGTTAAACTGACCCATAATTTAAATAGTAAGCACCCTCAAGCATGAGATGAAAACAATCAACAAACCATGTGGTTACAACAATAATATAATAGTATCTTCAAACAAATCATGTGAGGATTCATTTAAAATTACCAATATAACTCCATGAATCCATAGGCGCCCCTAGGGCTCTTCGTGTTAAGAACGAGGCATCTTCCCAAGAATAAGGAGCTTGTTTCACCTGGTACCTCCAAAGCCAACATCCATACCACAACAGTAGCTGAAGGGACAGGAAATTGATCAGTAATCATGTAATGCATAAGCTAAGTTTAGCTTGCCTACCAGACACGAACAACACAAAAGTAGGCCAAACAATCTAATAGAAGTGCCATCATCTTTTCAAATGGTTTGTACCAAAAGTTCCTTTGATTCTGAATGCAAAAAAGTGAATTCTAACCTTTGTAATGGTGTAAGGTAGGAGTATGAAACGGACACCCATAAGTTCCCACAGAGATGGTTTTTCAGCACCCTTTATCTGCAGTTCAAGTTCATTGCTGATCTCTTCCTTCATCTTTCTGTCACGAGAACATGGTTCACCTCAAATTAAATAAAACTAAGAACCATAGAAAGGATTATCCAAGTTCTAAAAGATTTGACAAACATACAAATCCAAAAGAAAAATCAATCAGGTAATAAGATTATTATTAAAACATCGTTTAAAAATAAATAAATAAATAAAAATAAAATAAAATAAAAAAGGAAGAAGAAGAAGAAAGAAGAAGAGTCATACGTATCTATCTGCTTGTGACTCTTCTTCTTGTTTGTCAACCCCCCACTACGTTCAAGTTCCAAAGCCCGTAGTCTATTTTTGTAAGCTGGTGTCTTCTTGACCATGTCTACAGCCTGCAGCAAGGATAAACACAAACTAAATATATTTAATAGGAAAAAGGAGAACTATAACTTTCCCTACCATCCAAAGTCCATACATTTCTCTGAATAGGCAGGTTGCTACTTGTCAGTGTTCACATGTAAAAACAAATTTCAAGCATAATTCCAATTTCAAACAGATTTCACCAAACCCTATGGTGGGTAACTCATAATGAACTTGAAAAAAAAATGTAATTCTTTAATAAATATTATTGAGATTACCAAGGGCCTTGTGGGCTAGTGATATCTCTTCTGCCTCCCAAGGTGGATGGTAAAGGTTCGAGTCCCCAAAGGGACAATATGGGAGTGTGAGTGGGGGGTGTGTGTGTTTCTTGCCAATGAAAATATATATATATATATATATATATATATATATATATATATTATTGAGATTAGTGATAAGGATGAATGTGAAACACACAATATGTCCATATTTTTTATGCCAAAATGGCAGCTTGCTCGGGTTCTGATAAACATATTTATAATGAAGACAAAGAGGTCATGCACATGTACTTGCTGATTAAAGAAATTATATTTTCAATATACAACACAAACAGCAAATTTTTATAGAATATGTGCAAGCAACATCGAGGAATTAATTTTATGATTACAAGGACTAAATTATTCAAAGTAGCGCACCAAAATTGAGCCTCCCCATTAAAGATTATTGCATGCAGATATTATATTTTGTGAAATAATGCCTGACAATGGACATATCCTGTTACCTGATTATACCTTGTCCACTGATTTAGATACTGAAATGCTGAAAGAACCAAAAGAAGACCCACTAAGACAGCACGAGGATCCTAGCAAGTGAAAATATGAATTATTACATAAAACCAACAAAATATCACTGAAGCACAAAATTTTATTTGTCTACTATCAGAAAATATTTGCAATAAGGAGTAACAAATATCAAAATGGAAAAAGTGCTTACTGTTTTGTGACCATAGTATGCCTGGTAGTAGCGAGCTGTATTGTAAAATACCTAATACAGGGGAAAAATAACACTTTTAGCACACTAAACAAATGGCACAAACCAATATTTAGATTAAAGTAGGTAGACTAGGTAGTGACAAGGTCTTCCAATCAGATAAAATTTTAAAACCAAAATATTTCAGAGAATGCAATGCGAAACTAAAATACTGTTGCAGGAGCATCAATCTAAATTGCTATAGCAGTACTATCTACGAGTGTTATAACATGCCAAAGTTCATGCTACTGTAACAGTTATAATTATTGCCTTTTATATCTCTATTTATTTATTTTTATTTAACATATAATGTATAGCTTACACCAAAACTGTTTGATGGTCATCCTTTAATACTAGTTACCTTTAGTTCATATGCCTTACCATTAGAATACATAACAACTTTATTGTTAATGAAATTTTCCTTTGGCTATTTATTGTTTCTGCTGAAGATAATCTCGGATAAGAAGAAGAACTCAAACGATAAGGGAATTATTATTTTTCTAATGCTAGTTGTCACGACCTGCCCACCCATTTAGATAGTGTCCGCTTTGCACACTCTCTTCCCGGTGCTCACGGTATTCCTCAAAATGTGTCTACATGGTTAAGGGGTGTCCACACATATAAATGCAAGAAAATTCTCCCCCAGACGATGTGGGACGTCACACTAAGAATGATGCTAATTCAGGGCAAAATGGAGGAATTAATGCAGAAGTCCTTAATTTTTCTAAAGCTATGTTTGGGAGTATCAAATCGGAATTGGAGAATATATCCAATTCCAAGGCGCTGATTCCATGCTTCCAAACACAACATAATAAGATGCATAATAAAAGTAATTTTGACTAGAATTCAACACCAATTAATGATGAATAACAAAATAACAGTGATGTCGGTGAGTTATGATCTTTCCCAACTTAAGAATAAAGTTACTGAAGATTGGGTGGCTTGTGTAGTGTTTGATGATCAAGAGAGTCAAATTAACCATTATTGATGATCCCGTGATGTATATCGAATAATTCGATAATTCTAAATTCCATATGGGTGGTGACCTTTGGACTGTGAAGTTTTTTACTTGCTTAACAATGGAGATGAGGTTTGATCATATCTGGGAAGATTTCATGGAAAGTCGATTAACTCAAAGATATAACAATCACATATGGATCTGAATAAAAAATAATAATAATAACAATCACACATGGATCTGAATCAAATAATAATAATAACAACCATACATGGATAAGTCCTGAATTACTTTCTAATACACATGATGATGTGATCTAAGTTCTAAAGTAGTTTATTTGTGCGGCAACATTGAGAGGAACAATGCCCGAAGACATATTAAAACAAGATTTTTGTTAAGAAGATTATGGCTATTATGATATATGTTGATTCATTTGGAACAACGAAGAAAAAAGAATGGAAAGGACTGTTTGGACATCTAGTAACTCTTGGAAAACAGAACTCAAGGACAAGTATTTCCCAACTCATGGATTTTGATGCAGGATACTGTCGAAGTTTCATGCTATGGTAACAACTATCATTATAAGCTTTTAGGTCTTGATCTCTATCCTTTTACTTTCTTTTTCCCCAAGGATCTCTATCCTTTAAATCTCTTTTTTCCCAAGTAACTCTATCCTTTCATCTTTCATTTGTTATAATGCACTGCTAAGACCAGAGGTACTAATTAGTGTTAGTAAGGTTTATGAGTGTATTCCTTGTAAAAAAAAATATATAGTAGTCCCTTCATATAGGAGCTAAAGTCATACACATGGAAATCTAAAAATTGTAGAGAAAAATCAAACCAAGAAGAACTCCATTAAACAAAGGACACAGCAACACTATCCTTAGTACATACCCAGTTGAATACACACACTTCTTTTACCCCCAATACAAGTGATAGGATAGTTCACACCCTTTGGGTTGTATCAGATTCGAACAGGGTGATTTTAATATGATAGACTGTCTATAGTATTCTAAAATCTAAACCACATATGGACAAAATCAGAAGCTGATGGAGTGCTAGAGCTTTAATGAATACGACTATAAATTAAAACTTTTTACAAATTTTTGAATCTTATAATCGTTTTTTTCATTAGTTTAGTATTCTCATGGATAATTGCTTGCTAAAAGAATTTCAAGCCCAATTCAGGAACAAACTTTAGCTAGTAACCAATAACTAAAAAGCAATGATCAAGGCGTCCAGTTTAAACAGTTTCAACAACCACAGTTATTTCTCAGGCAACTCTTCTGATTATATCCGGTAAGTGGTCCTAGAAATTTCTTTAGAATCTTTCAGTGAATTAAATTTGAAGCCATCTTAGAAAGACTAAAAAAAATGATAGAGGGTAGGTTCACTATAAGAAGCTGAACATAAACGGTTAACAAGCACATATGTGACATCTGAAAAACGTTACAAATGCCACAAGTGAAAACTCAAACTAACTAACCTCCTCTGGATGCGCAATTGCATAATCATACTGCTCCCTTGTAGCTTCATCTTTCAAAATCTGCAAGGCATCAATTTAAGCAACTTAAAACAACACTCTTATTTTATGAGCTTCGGGCCAGCTGTGTATGAATAAGATAATAAGCATCACCAAGGTTGAGTTTGAAATTGCATAATTAAGTCAATAAAAATAAAAATAATATGTAGAGAGCAAAAGGCTCTCATTGTGTGTGTGTGTATAAACAATTAGTGCACAACCCACTTGAAATTGTTATAGATTCAACGAACGATGCTAAAGAGAAAGAAAAAGAATCAATTTTGATCTGGAAAATTCAAATCACAGAAGCTGCTGAACTAATTCAATTAAGAAGTAGTAATACCTCATAAGCATTTGCAACTTTCACAAACAACTTCCGCGATTCTGGATCGGGGTTTTTATCCGGGTGACTAACCAAAATATAACAAAGATAAAATATAAGCAATCAAAATGAAAAATAAATTGAGGCAATAGCATTACAATATAAACAATAGCATTACAATAGCATTACAATATAAACAAGCACACATATACACATATATACATAGCGAAAACTTACTATTTAAATGAGACTTAAATTACAACAAAGATGAAATACAACCAATCGAAAAAATAAATAAATTGAGATAACAACATTACCTATATCAACAAGCATATATAAATACACAAATATAGCGAAAACTTACTATTTTAATGAGAGTTTATAGTATGATTTCTTGATTTCGGAAGCATTGGCACTCTGTGAAACCCTAGAACAAAATGATTGAAGATTGAATGAGTATAGATGATAATAAGCTCATCAAAGGAATGAATTGGGAGAAACGTAGGGAAGCTTACCCTAGGAGATCGTAACAGTCGTCCTCATCGCAGTATATGGACATCGACGGTTGGATCAGGAGGTAAATCATGAAAACAGATACGACTGCGAACCAGCGGATCGCTGGTGTTGGCGCCATCGTATCGTCTTCGTCGTCTTCTCTGCTCCGAGATTTCTCTCATATGCATTTGTTTTGCGCGAAGTTGAAATCAGATCTAGTGATGATGAAATTACATTTTTGCCCTTTAATTTTTTAAAATATTTTCTTAGCGAATGTACAGTAATGCCCAACGTGTTTGGCAAACTCGGAGAAGAGTACTAGCATTGGCAGAGGAGCCCCTTCATTGGTTTTTCACTTCTCTCTCGTTTTGACTTTCAATTTTTTTTTTTTTTTTTTTTAATAAAAAATAAATGAAAAGATGTAACGATTTGATTTTGTATGTACAAATCTGAGTAATTATAATTTATAAAAATATCTGCACTAAAAACTTACAAATTATCAAAAAAAAAAAAAGACCCAACAATATTCTAAAAGAAACAATTATTAACACCAAATTCAAAAAGACTGCTTAACTTTTCTCCTAATATCGATCCATTTATACATAATTTTTGCATTTATTGTTTTGGTTTAAAAATATTTTTATTAAGGAAAACTTTACCCTACATAGGGATGGCAATGGCGCGGGACGGGGCGGGGATTCCATTCCCCATCCCCATCCCCGCTTAAAATTTTGCTACATTCCCCATACCCTCCCCTGACTCCTTATCCCCATCCCCGCCCCGCCTCTGGCCCCGGCCTCATAATTTTTTTTATTAAAAAAAACACATTTTTTCTTATTTTTATATATAAAATAAATCTAATTTAGTAATAAATTATTATATATAAGGGTATATTAGTAACTTCACACTTAATCGGGGCGGGGCGGGGCGGATTTACCCCATCCCCGCCTCCTGCCCTGGCTCCGACGGGGATTCGTAAGTTGCCCCCATCTTCATTCCTATTTAACTAAAAGGATCCCCATCCCCGCTATAAACGTGGTGGGGCGGGGCAGGGCTCCCGCGAGGATGGGGAATTTGCCATCCTTACCCCTACATGTGCCCTATGAACTGGTAAACAAGTTAAAGTGCCTAATACGGTCACAATATGACAAGAGGAGTTTCTATCTTCAAGCTCTATCATCTAAAAAATTAATACGGAATAGACATACTAATTAGCATTAACATGCCTTCTTTTGATAAGAATGGAATAATGCCGCACTTATAAGTTAAGAAATTTTGGACCCAAACTCGAACTCGACTTGTAATCATTTTGAAAAGTTTAACAAACGTTATCAAACACGTTTGGTATTTTTGCTTCCAATGACAGGAGTAAAAAAATACAAAGCATAAACGATTGTCAAACAATTCATTCATATCCTTTTTACTTTCCATTCGAATTCGATGTGGGACAAAATACCTCCTGTAACATTTTTCCCCACATCGACTTGCAATGCCTTACTTGTGGTCGGGCCTGCCACCCTACCTACCTGGGTGGCTCACCCGGACGTCTTTCGGGCCGGATGTTTGATGTAACACCGGATCAAGAACTGAATTTGGTTCTGATATTAACTATAACGAGTAGGCGTTTGCTTATTTATCCAAAAAGTTAAGTTTTTGAGTAATACCGCATAAATATCCATTTATACCCCTTTCACTTTCCATCCGAATTCAACGCATGAAAAAATACCCCTTATAACACTAACCAGTCTCTCCAAAAACTTGAAGGGTCCTTAATTATCACTTTTTCTAATCTAAATTAATTAAACCAACTAGCAACTACATACCCCATCATTCATATCAATAAATGAATGGATTACCTTCCGAAAAAAAAAAAAATTAATAATAAAAAAATAAATGAATGGGTTGGGCCCCAAAATGATTGACCCTCGGAAAAAACATTTAAGTCCAACAAGCCACATGATTTTTAAGTAGGCCGGAGTGGCAACGCGTCCAAATCTGGACGTTACATTTAATTAAATTGGAAAGGTGCAATATATATTTGGGCTCGGGCCCCCTAATGATTGACCGACGTGATCAAGATAATATCTTGATAAAATCACTGTCCACCACCAACGACATGACCTGAAAAGTCCACTCCACCACTCACAATCATAAAAGGTCTACCACCACAAATATATATATCCTAGAAAAAAACAGAAAAAAAAAAAACCATATATAAAAATTCCAAACAAATTTGTATAATTAATGATTTTAGACTATAAAGTCTACCGGTCATTTGAGTGGTTCAGTTAAATTTAAAATTATTAAATTGATCAATTTGATGAAAATGACATTTTACTCCTCGTGTGTATATATATATATATATTTTAATTTTTAATTATTTTAAAATAAAAATCAATTTATTACAACATTTATAATAATATTATTTTAACTTTCTTACATTGAATTTATAAAAAGTGAGTCATCACTGGTACAACTATATCTCGGCTGTACACTGTAAATCACATATGCACATACACATATACATATACATATATTATATATATATATATATACATAAATCACATATGTACATAGATATATATATGTATGTGCATATGTGATTTATATTATATATATATATATATATATATATATATATATATATATTTATACTGTGATTTGTAGGATAAATGTAAGTACCAAGGCTAACCATATTGCCATTGCAACAAGAGGAGATCACACCTTACATGGTTTCTATTTATAATTTGGGGCCATATTCAAGATAACATATACTTATTTTCTGCCTCTCAAAATAGAAAAAGAAAAATTTGGCAAGGGACAGATTTTTCTAGTGTTGATTGGTGGTGATTACTCATGGGACTCAGCCCATTCATTTAATACTTTTTAATAGGCCCATATCCCAGATCAACAACAACAATAATAAATAATAATAATAATATAATCATCTCTTTAAAATTTGATCTTCTTTTTCCTTGTTTATTTGAATTTAATTATATACTGACCCCATTGGTATTCTTTATTTATTTTCTTTTTGGAGAAAATAGAAGGAAATTAAGCTTCTGCTTTGAATATCCAATGGACTTATATTTACATCTATGTAACATGTAGCTGAAACTAAATCTTTATTTTCAACACAAATTGAAAAGTTGACATAGACAAGCTGACCTTAATAATTACGATCATAAACAAAACCTCCATTAAAGATTTTTTTTTTTTAAAAAAACAACATTGTTTTGGAGCTCACTTTTCTTGGTCTGCCTTTATCATTTTGACGTTCTGACTTTGTGTCGTGTAATATTTAACGTTATTTAATTAGTAGTACGTGCATTTATATCGATGATTGTCATTCAATCAATTTTAATTGAAATCAGAATGATGATACTTTTTTCAAAAAAGAGAGTATGGGATAAGACTTTTCCTTCGATGCATTTTAGTGGTTGAATAAAAATTTTTTTCCCCAAGAAATTTAGTGGGTTCCACTTAAGCTACAGTCACATGACTCACAATGAGAACCTTATTGTTATGGTTAAGTTCGCTGTATGGACATTAAGTCCACCCTTTATGGGCCTACTTCTTCTGGCCCACTTCTTCTATCTTCTTGGAAATTCCTTATCAACCAACCACGTTCTCCACCTAAGATTTTTGTTCCGCTCACAACATGATAGAAGCCCAAAAGAAGTGATTGACAAGAGCATGAATGGTTTAGAAATATTAAACCACACACACACACACACACACACACACATATATATATATATATATATATGATTTGGGATCATTTGTGGTTGTGATACTAGTGTGCTTTGTGGAGTGTTTGGACTTTGGAGGCATTCGTGTAAAAAATAATTTTTAAATCAAATTTTTTATTTTTTATTTTGAACAATTGGAGTAATTTGAAATTTATTTTGATTAGTAACTTCATAATTAAAAAAAAATCCCTTATTAAATTACTAACAGTCACCCCCTCCATCCTACTTTAGTTGTCATTTTTTCTTTTTAGATTATTCCAAAATACTTATCCACTTACAAATTTCAAACAACAAATTTTAAATCTTTTCATAAAATAATCTTAAAGTTTTAAAAAATTGCAAACTTGATTATATATATACATATTTAAACTTGATAACATAGTTCAAGGGGTTATGTAATAATTACATATCCTCTAAAAAGAGAAAAACGTTGTTTTGTCCATTGCACGATGCAATAAATGCATTTAACCATTCATTATCGAATAGACGTGTGGACATGTATATTACACTAACAGTATGAAACCGCGTAACGAATGCAATGAAATTTTTCTCAAAAAAAGATCTCCAAAAGGATATAAAAGACGGAGTTTATATTACAAATGAAAACTTAGTTGCGCTACGTGTGTATTACACTAATGATTTGAATGCACCCGTTGGACCGTGTAATTTTTTTTGGCACAATATTCAGATAGAACACATGAAAAATAACTAGGTTAATATTTCATGGTACGATTATTTTAAAAGATCACTATCACTTGAAAAATACAAGAGGAAGATACTAGCTAGGATACGACACGTGATAAATTACAAATATTTTATAACTTTTTCAGAGAATCAGGCGTTATAATTGTTTTTGAAATTATACCTACAATATTTTAATTATTTAATATTCCGGTAGATCACGTGAAATATAATTGTGATGTGGACCAATTATTTTAGAAGAGCCACTATCAGTCCACAGATAGAAGAAGACGATACGATACGTGATATATAACAGATATTTTATAACTTTTCCAGAGAATCAGGTGTTATAACTGCTTCAGAAACTTCGGATGTTCTGAAACCTCGGAGTACATAACACTTGACCTTTAAAAAAATTATATAATAAATACACGTGGCTTGTTTTATACCGTACACATGACTGAATCGTAATATCCACACACTCTACATTAGGCATTCAGTATTCACGCGCCATTTTTAATAACACCAAGACAATTTTAACATTTCATTGAAAATAAATGTTTTAAATTATAATTTATAAAATATTTTGGTGGCTTACCCCCTCCAACTTAAACTCTAAAGGCATCTCTACCTATATATAGGCAACTACATTTAATAGCTAAAATATATTCTTTAGAATTTTTAATTCTTTCACATAAATATTTTAAATATTTACAAAGTTTACATAACACTCTAATATTCGAGTACATAACAAAATATTCTATACTAAGAAATCTTTTTAAAATCTCCAAACTTTACAAATCTCCACAAACTCTTTAATATCCTAAAATATTTCAACTTTCTTTGCAATATTCCACACATATGTGGAAGACTTTTAGAAATCAGTTCTACTTGTATCATGCATGGTCCCCCTCAATATTTGTATGTCACCTACATGGTGCAACCTCTATTCGGTCAAATCAGCTGGTGTGACAAAAATTTTCACCTAATTCATATGACATAAAATCGTCTCTGAACCCCTTCCGTTTGACGAGATACTCCTATTGCATCTCTCTTTCGCATGCAAGCTGACTCTGCTTCCTTTGGGCATCCTTTTGCTGAGAAAACATAACATTCCTCTATTGACTCCATAAAAGTCAAGATTCTTAAAGCTTATTGTTACAAATAAAAAATCTCACCTTATATACAATCATCGTCCTTCTTAATGGGCGATTAGGATGCATTACAATTAATAACTAATTAAGATATAGTCTTTAAAGCAACATCACTTGTGGAACACGAAGGAGTTGTTGAAAGCACGGAGGCACAAGGATTCAAAGGAATCGATAAAAGCACGAAGCTTGAGAAGAAGACCTATATATGGCGAGCTGGTGCCAGAGGAGTGAGGACTAAGTCGAGAAATATGCCCAACATAATGTGATGGTTTTTATGGTTGGACGGGAGTTTACTAGAGTGCAAGGACGACACTCAGAGTTTGTGCCCGTTGTGTAAGAGTGCACGCCTCGAGAAGAGGGGCTAGTCAGGGAAGGCATGCTGGGCGTGAACATACTATTGGGGAATAAGCACGTAAATTAACATATAAAAATATAACACATAATTTATTGATATATGAGTCAACAATATGAACAATACATCAATAAATAAAATAACAATGACAACATTTTCATTAAACTGAATAATACATCAATTTCAACAACATTAATATAATAATGAAAAGAAATGTTATGGAATATAAGAATAATGAAATAAATTAGCATTATTATTACAACAACAATAAGAACTTATTTGATAGAATAATATAAGAAAAAAACGAGAATAATAAAATAAATTAAATTTTTTTTTTTCCTAGTTTGTAAGAGACTGATACTGCTAAACCACTCGTTGGTTAAACAATTGAATTGGTTAAAAAATAAGTTAGAATTAAAGAACCGGCGTGGATAATGAGTGAGGCAATGTTTTACTAGTTGTGTCTTCAAAGTTGTCCCAAACACAATAGAAAATAGTCTCAAATATCAATAGAAAAAATAGATAAAAGAAGGTTTTATAAGAATAATCACCATACACTACTCTAGTGTCTTTCAAGTATTCCTCAAAATATGGTATAGATCATTTTTATAACTTTTTAATTGGTAACTGTTTTGTATAATCAATACAAAACTTTTTAATTTGTATAATCAATACAAAATATGGTATAGATCATTTTTATAACTCTAGTGTCTTGCAAACCCTTTTTGTTTTGTTTTTGTTTTAACGAGGCCTTTTCATGTAAGCAATGCACATGCCTGCCCTTAAATTCTCGTCCTTGGCACTTCTATTTGCTGACTTGAAATTCAGACTAAGCATGTGACCTCTGGGTTACCTCAGATACTGCCGCGTATACTCGTGCCGACACGGACTCAGATGGTATTAACTATTAAGAGATTAACAATTAGGTCCATAATTTCAAGTGCCCTATATTTGTCAAATTTTATAGAGAGTAATAAATTAAAATAATTTATGATGGTTTGTGATTTAGTGGTATCTTCTCTAGTTTTTTGAAGGTGGATGTTGAGGGTTCGGGTGGAACAAAATGAGTGTGTGAGTTTCTTGTCAATGACAAAAAAAAAAAAAAAAATTATGGTGACTTGTATTGTGTGTTACATTGTTACGAAAATTCTAAAAATAAATAAGAATAATAATTTATTGTTTTTGGAATAAATTCAGTTATACTTTCTTATTTTTTTATTTATCACTTTTTTTATTTTGTAATTGCAGACTATATGCCCATTTGTAATTGGATCACATTAGTACTGAGTATGGATAACCGACTTACCGGTGATAATAACATAGTTAAAGTTGAACTGTATAATTAAGACATGTGAAGTTCAAGAGAGAGACTTCGTTGAAAAGAATGATTAGTGTTTGAAAGTGAAAAGGTGTTTTCAACGGTTCTACATTGTTTCGAAATATCAAAAAAGAGAGAAAAAAAATATTAGAAGAGAGACTCCGTTAAAAAGAATGATTAGTGTTTGAAATTGAAAAAGTGTTTTCAACAGTTGTGCATTATTTTAAAATATCAAAAAAGAGAAAAAAATATAATAATAGTAAGAAAATGAAACAGTCATACTAATAAAAAAACTGGTGTATATTCATCCTGGTCTACCTCGACATGATAACACCATTTTCATTGACACCCATTTCATTTGGCTCTCATTCTTCCAAGTCTCTGCCTCCCTTATCTCTCTCTATCTCTCTCTTCGTCTGAGGCTAAAAAAGTAAGCAAATAAGGAAAGAAAAAATCAATAATATATATGTATATCCAGAAAAAATCAATAATATATATGTATATCTGGCTTAAAGAAGCAAAATATGTACCTTCTTAATTATCTGATTGCATTGTGAGACGCGTGTTCTTCTCCTAAGCATAAATTCTCCATCTCACCATCTTCACATTAGCAATGATAACAATGATTGAGGCTCCTTTTTTTCTCTATAAAAATCTCTCTCCTCAAATCTTCTCTTTCACACCTCTCTCTCTCTCTCTCTCTCTACCTCCATAGCAATCTTTTCCATTCTTCATCTGTATTTTGTAAGTAGTCCATTTATAGACCTTCGTTTTCTTTAATTGTTTCTTTTCTATATTTGTCTGTGTTTTACTTCTGTCTTTGTTCTTTTTATTTCATTTCCATTTTTGAAAGATTAAATCATTTTCTGTCGCACAATTCCATATTAATTTGTTTTCTTTCTGCCATTGCTTTCAATTAAAAGGTTGATAATGTGGAAAATTAAAGAAAATCAGATTATTTCCTACCCATTTGAAAAATACTGATCAACACTGACCTTTCCATGCATTGTTATGCAAGTAATTTAACTTCAATCTTCTAGTTTTTTTTTTTTTTTTTTTTAATATGTTACTGATTTAAAGTTATGTATTTATGTCCAGCTGAGATCATAAATCAGCAGAAAAATGCAGGATCAATATGTACCCCTAAAGCTCCAATATTTGTGTTCATTGAAGGAAGCAATGGCACTCAAGTCTGATAAAATTTTGGCGCATCAAAACCAGGTAGGGGAAATTAAAATGTTTAATTTTGCTTGTAATTTTTGTGTTGTTTTTTTGAATGCATCATATATTGAGGGACTAATTGTGCCTCTACTGATTTTTGCTATATTTCTGTTGTCTCTCTTATAATATATACTTTATCGGTTCCAGAATTATCCCTAATTCTATTTTTGATTGTCCTAAATTTTTTGTAACAATCCGATAATTTAATTCTCAAAATATTCTTATTTTTTGAAAACTTACTCCACTAACACTTAAGCTACTTTACGGGAATAATTTTGTATTTTGTATTTTTTTTGATAAATTAAGAAAAAAGGGACTCAAACATTGACCTTGACGCTCAATCCATTAAACCACCGATTAATATCTGTAATTTTGTGAAAGAAGATAAAATTTGAGAGGGAGGGAGTTATGGGTAGAATTTTGTAGGCAACTTCTATTCCATTCTAAATCCGTATATATATATATACACACGCACACACATACATACATACACACGTCCATATCTTATTAAGCCAGGTTTTTTCTGCTTAAGTGGATAAGACAAATAGTCCTAGAATTAATTACCTGATCATTTCAGTAAACATAAATTTGTCCCCTTGTTGTATTTCGGATGTGACTAACCTAATATTTTAGACACTTTGAGATCATTAAGAAAATTACGGAAGCTCAAATGTACGTGTGATGCATTTTGGACCACAAAAATATGGCTGGGATCCTCTACAGTATTGCTACCGATGGCCTTGATCACATCAAACTCGAGTGATCACGACCGTCCACATAATTTATACGTGTCACTAATAAAACATCAACTTAAATAAATTAAACAGTAAAACTTAACCTCAAGTTTATTACATCGTTACATAATGTCAGATATATTCTATTTTAATTATGTATTATATATTTTTTTTTTTTGAGAATGATGAAAACATTATAATTTTATCTAGAAAAGTAACTTCTCAGTTTATAGGTAACTTAAATGTTCAAGATGTTGCTAAAGCAAAGCTAGTTAAGTTAAAGTAAGTGAAAGAAAAAAAAAGAATTTCAAAATTGTAAGGATATACTTGATTCGGTATGTCAAAAACAAAACAAAAAAAGTTTGGTAATTTATTTGATTGACAAATTTTTTAATTTTATAAATTAATTTTTCAAACTGAGCCAAACAAATTCCAAGAATTAGTAGTTTTAACAAGTATACCCAACTAATTGATACACTGCATGATCTGTTAGCCCTAATGTCTTTTTCTACCAGAAGCTTTTACTCTGTGTTGTTCATGTGAGCTGGTTGTCATACCTATGCAATTACTTTTAACCAATTTATTCCAAGTATCAAAGGAAGAAGCTGGACAGCAATGAAAATCCAGCTTCCAATGGAAACAGAGAGACCTGACAATATTCCAGATTTATCCATTCTAAAAGTTACTACAATTTCAGAAGCATTTGAACTTGCTGACAACTCATCTAATGTGATGACTCTCCATCTCTGTACATATTTCTAGATCACATGGAGTTGTTTTTTTTTTTTTTTTTTTGAATGACACCAAACCCTTTGAGATGACATACTCTCTTGCATTGCATCCAACTGTTTCTATTGCTCTCGTGATTATCGGTATCTATCTATCTACGCTCTATTGGCATCCTCTATTGCATTGCATCCAACGGTTTCTATTGCTCTTGTGATTATGTGTATCTATCTATCTACGTTCCATTTCATTCAGCGTTTAGGAGAATTGAATCGGTGATTTGAATTTAGAATTGAAGAGAATTTAGTTCAAAGTTTCAATCAAATTTTACTTTTATTTTACTTTATTATTTTTTTAATTCTAAATCTGAACTGTCAATTCAATACTACGAAACATAACATCAATCTAATATTATATTAAAATTTGTGTTCTTAATTTTCAAATGAGTTCTATCACTCTCATAATTTTGTGATATTTGTTTACAAATTTATCTGTGTGTTTGTGTGATAGTAGTAACAATGGGGGCAACCCCATCCAAGCCTGTCCAGGTCTCATCCTCAACTTTAATATTGTAATATCTATGTGCATTTTTGTTATCTCAAGAACTTTATCAAGATCTTTAAATTAGAACAGAGTTATCCATGATAAAAGTCACTACAAGTTCAGAGGCATTTTCACTTAGTGACAACTCAGCTAATGTGATGCCACCCAATCTCATGTTTTAATGGTACATGCATAATCTATATTATAGAGTTGTTTTCTTGAATGACATCTAAACCCTTTTTAATTTTTGAGCGTACTAAATGGGACGATTTCTTAGTCTCTTAATTTTTTTGATATTTATTTGTATTCTGTCTTATTCAATATTCGTCTAATTAGTACTCTTAATTTTCGACAAATTCTATCACTCTTACAATTTTGTGATACTCAATTCTGATTTTGTAATATCTAGAGACGGTCTTTCTCATCTCATTTCACTTTCATTTATTTAAATAATGTAATTAAGGACATTTTGGTAATTTTAACGTATGACTTTTATCTATTTAAATAATGTAATTGAGGACATTTTGGTAATTTTAACATATGAAAAAGATAGGCCTAACCATAGATAAGATTTTACTATGTCATTCAAAAAAAAAAAAAAAAAAAAAATATTTACTATGTCATGTACAAACAAAACCTCTATAATTAGCTGTTCCTTGCGTCTTTTTATGGAGGGAAAGAGTTGGGGGTTACCCTAAAAATCAATACCACCACCGCTTCATGTATTGGTTAGGTGGGCGGTGGGACACCCTTATTACAAAGGTTATTAGATAGTATAAAATATTCCTAAATTATTAACAAATTAACAAATTTAAACATTATATCGTAATTTTTTGTGTAATTAAATTTTGATGCAACATCTAGGTTAACAGCTTTTAGGAGTATAAAAATTCAATGTACTCCAGTATCGAAAAAAAAAAAAAAAAATGATTTTGTCATTCTTATCAATTATCTATTTTATAATTTTTTATATATAATTATTTATTTATTTATTTTATCTATTTTGTGATTTGACCACCCAGACGGTCCACTCAAAGCAAGTTCCTTCGCTGTGTATCTCTCTCTAAATGGACCTATTTATACCGCATGCCCCTCAACCCCCTAAAGCCCAATCTCTTTTCTCTCACAGTCTCCTTCTCCCTCCATTTATAGCCTAAAGCCCAACTTTCACTTTCCCTCTTCGGATAGAAAAAAAGTTTCATCCACCACCCAAAAAAACATGAACAAGAATCAATTTATCCTTTTTCTTCTTTTTCTTGTTATTAATTATATGTCCAAATACCCACTAATCACTTTCAGCTTTTTGTTCTTTTGCTTCATAGTCTTTAAAGTATACACTGTAAGTTTCTCGCTCCTTAATTTACTAATACTAGCTACTTATTAATTTAACTTGGACCATGCAGTTTATTAAAATTTTCAATATGTGTGTGTGTGTGTGTGTGTATATATATATATATGTATATGTGGATGTCTGTCTAATATTTCTCTTCTTAATTATTTCAGTCTATATGTATGTATACATATATATGTGTGTGCGTGTGTCTAATATTTCTCTTGTTAATTTTTTCAGTCTTTATGTGTGTATATATGTGTGTCTAATATTTCTCTTGTTAATTTTTTCAGTCTATATGTATGGGTTCGCCAGAGCCACCCTTGATGGGGTTCTACGAGAACCTCGTCCGGAACTCCAACGGAGTGATGGCACCGGAGGAGGAGATGCTGCCGGAGGACTTTGTGTTGGTAGACGAATATTGTGAACTTCCCATCATCGATGTGAGTAGATTGAATGGTGGGGAGTTTGATGTGGAAGAGTGCAAGAGAGAGATAGTGAAGGCATCGGAAGAGTGGGGTTTCTTTCAGGTAGTGAACCACGGTATACCCGGGGAGATTCTGGACAGAATGAGAAGCGAGCAGGTTAGGGTTTTCGAGAAGCCATTTGAAGTGAAAGAAAAGGAAGAAGGTTTGCCTTTCAAGTCCGGTAGTTACCGTTGGGGAACAAAAACGGCTAAATATCCCAGTCAGCTGTCATGGATTGAGGCCTTCCATGTCCCTATGACCAGTTTCCAGAATTTGGATGATCACACCAATCTCAGGTATCTGCTTACAAAGCTCCCTCTTTTATGTGTATATGTGCAACCCTCCCTTCTATGTGTTTATGTGTGTTTCTATATATATATGTGTGTTGTTTTCTATCTGTTGAATGAGATTATGATAAGAAGATACCAATATATGTGTTTTAGGTATTTTAATACTGTCTTTTACCAATATATGTTTTTTTATAGTTAATCTAATACTGTCTTTGGAGAAGGAAAATTAGTTTAACTTAAAGTTTTAACTCAATTAAATTTTGTCCAATTCCAATTAGTTGGCATATTTTACTAGAAATTAAAATTATTAAAAAAAGAACTTTATTAGAACATATTTTTACTGGAATTATATGTTCATCTGATTAAGGCCACTTTTAGTTTTACCTAATTTGCTTTTATTTTTATTTGTGCTAAATAAATATTAATATATGTACGATTTACTAATTAGGGCATTTTAGGCCTTCTCTTATATATTTCTATATGCTTGTCTATGTGCCCATTCAATATTCAATTTCTTGGAAAGATAATTTTCTTTCTTTGTTGATGGAAAAGATTTGAGATACAAGAAATAGATCGAAGTACAATAAGGGATGGTTCTACCTTTGAAATCTTATTTTATTTATTTATTTATTTTACTTCCAATATAAAATGAATCAAAAAGGAATATAATTTGTTGTAATTTCATATGAATAAATCATGTGTCAAAAAGTAATTCCGATAAAAACTTGTTGATTTTGATGTTTTCGGCATTTTGGTAGATTAGATTAAAATTGTAACAAAGGACTTGGATCTAATGATTCAACCCCAGTAAACCACTTGAATCTAATGATTCAACACCAATAAACCAGAAGGATAATTCTGATACACAAAATGAAATGACTGATTACCATAATAAAAGTACAATAAACGAGTGATTAACATCGTAAAGTACAACACATGTCAATTTAAGCATAGGATCTTTCCTATGAACCAAGTAATGATAGAACAGTAAAAAGATGCTGCATTATCTAAACAGAGAAGTGGGGTTAAGTGTTCACATATATTTGGTATTTAATATATCTAAATAAATAGGAGAATATAACTGCATGGGATTGTTTTATTAATATATCTAAGCCACAATTACTTTTGTTCTGAATTTATTTTTTCCTTGCACTTATTCAGCTCAACGATGGTACAATTTGCCACAACAGTATCTGAACTCGCACGCAAGTTTGTCGAAATTTTGGCCGAGAACATGGGACAAAACACGACATTCTTCGAAAAAAACTGTTTGCCGAGCACATGTTACATTCGGATGAACAGGTATCCGCCATGCCCCGTGGCACCGGAGATGTTCGGCCTGGTCAAGCACACAGACAGTGACTTCCTAACAATTCTCCATCAAGATCAAATCGGAGGATTGCAGTTGTATAAAGATGGGAAATGGATGGCAGTGAAACCGAATCAAGAGACTCTGGTCATCAACATTGGTGACCTATTTCAAGTACAATAACGAGTGTTACATTTCTTTTTAAAACTCATTAATTCCTCAATAAACAGCAGTATATATATATATATATATATATATATATATATATATATATATATATTCAGTGTTTTAACTTGCATTTGTCACTCAATCTTTGCTATGCAGGCATGGAGCAACGGAGTTTACAAGAGTGTTGAGCATAGGGTGGTAACCAACAACCAAGTGCAGAGGTTCTCTACGGCGTACTTCGTATGTCCATTCGATGAGACCAAGATCCAGAGCTGCATTGAGCCTTCTATATACAGAACATTTAGCTTTGGAGAATTCCGAAAGCAGGTCTCCAAGGACGTCCAAAATTTGGGTAAAAAAATTGGGCTTCCTAGGTTCCTTGTGTCGACTGAGAGTTAGCTTATATGAAATAGATAAGGAATGGAGTACTAGTTGTTTTAGTTCATGAAATGTCTCATGGATGTGCTATGATTTGTAAAGAGGGGTTTACATGTGTAGTTTGAGAATATTGTAATATATGTAATTTTAGGATAGTGATGTATTTATATTTAAGGGTAATTTCTAGCTAATAGCAATATATATAGTAGTTGTTTAATAAAGTATCAGAGTTGTGTACTTGTATTTTATGAATGCAAAAAGTAAGTTTGATTGTTTGTTTTTTGTTTTCTAAGTTCAATCTTCAAACCAGAGTACCACAACAGAAACATGTTCACCATATATAAAACAAAAAAATCATACATAAGTCTTTAGAAACCACCACGCAGACGGCAGAACAAGGCGAGGGTTCGGCCATACGTCCTCCAGCTGTTTTCCGGCGAAGATCAGCCGCTGCTGGTCTCTGGTGGAATCCTTTCCTTTGTCCTGGATCTTCGCCTTCACATTATCGATTGTACGTGTAAGAGCTCTCAACCTCTAGGGTTATGGTCTTGCCGGGATGGGGTTTTCATCTGTAAAAAACCAATTTCACCCAGAAAAGGAGAGAGTAAGAAACAAGGATCTATATAAGAGACTGAATGCTGGAAGATTCATTGAACATATGAACGAGTTTGAGAAACTGGTTGAGAATGAATGGACAGCAATTGTAAAGATAATGGAGGTTTGTAAGGTGTATTGACGAGACAGGCAGAGTTGGTGACAGGAAGAGTGAGAAACTAATGAAAGTAAGACACGTGTAGTTTGCTTCACTGTATATACCAACTATGTGATGCTTCTCTTAACACGTGTATTTGTAGTATAAAAAAAAACGAAGAAGTTAAATTAGAACTAATAAATTAATTAGGTGCAATTTAATTCTATGCTTATAATAGAAACTAATTATATATTTTCAGTATTTTTCTGATACACATGTAACCTTCGCCTATTAATTCGATAACGTGTGTAATTTGTAAACTTCAAATCTCAATAAAAACAAACATATATATATATATATATATATATATATATTTGTATGTATGTGCACAGAGAGAGAGAGAGAGAAGCCGGGGGGGGGAGGGGGGGGCCGACTTTTTATGTACATTGGTGATGGGAAAGGATGGCAGAAATTTTTACTACCAACTTGCAAACGACAAAATGATCTATTGCTACTATTGAATGCACCATAACCCACAAATGTCATACGGAGTATACTTTTTAAAAAGGATTTTACAAAAATTGTTTCGTATGTGGTAGTTGACAATGTCGACGTAAATCTTTTTAAAAATTTCACCCGATAATGGATTTTTTTTTTTTTTTTCCAAATTTTAAGCTACTGTCATAAATTAAAATTAATATTTATAATAGTGAGCCTTAGGCCATAACAAGTGAGAGACAACAGGCCCAAAGGTAATACAACAAGGGACTAACCCAAACCAAAATCCAATTGAGAGAACAAGCTAACAACCAGTCACAGTACCGAACCGTTAATGGTTGTTAGAGAGCATTCCGGTAATAGTGTTGGAAATGCACAATCTGTGCAAAGGAAGCTAATCTGGCGGTCTTGGAGGCGGCCATAGGGGAGGACGACAACATGATGGGGAGAGATTCCAGTCCTTGAGGATCTTTGAAGTTGTTGAGTAATTTCTAAGAACCCTTAATTTGAGAATGGCAGAGATGGTGGAACAGATTTTGGAGCAGACGACTCATTGAGATGACTTTTCTCCTCTGTAGATCCTAGCATTTCTCTCTTCCCAGGTATGATACACAACTGAGGAGATAGCCAATTTTCTAAAGCATGTTTGAAGGGGTGTTTGACTTCCAATTGTTATTGATCTGTAGAACAAGCACTTCCCAATTTGTCATTGGGATGACCAATTGACATTTGTAAGTGATGAACCTCTAAATTGGTGAGATGAAGGAGCAGTTGATAAACAAATGGTCATGAGATTCGGTTGAATTGTTGCAAAAAGCACAGATGTTTTGATGTCTGGCCATAGCTTTGCTGTCCAAGGTAGGTAACCTTGATTGAACCGCCATCCAAAGGTTAAATTTCATTCTTGGTATGATTGGAGAATCCTACACCAGATTGTGCCACTGTACTGATGAGAGATCCCCTACAAGGTGTTGCAGTGTATGCTTGAAAGAATACTGCCCATTTGGAGATGCAATCCACTACTTTGAGTCACTTCTAGAGGGGCATGGTGGTGGTAAGGAGAGCAATTCAAGTATGGCAGAGGTTAAAGAAAGTGGGAAAGACCAGGTATTATCAACAATGAAGGAATTGACAGTGGTTCCATCATTAAACCCAGCCTTAGTTAGAAGAGTGTGTGGAAATCTAAAGCTGAGAGGCCCTATTGTTGTCCAATTGTCCCACCAGAATGAAGTTTGGGATCCATTGCCAATCCTATGCTTGATGAGCATTCTGGCTAGGTGCCTAAGTTAGAGAATTTTCCTCTAACTCCAAGAACATGGTTGTGGTAACTTAAGAGTCCAAAGGTTCCTCCCTTTGATAAGGTGAAAAAGACACCATCTAAACCAGAGACTGCTTGTATTATCAGTTTACAAGTCCCAAATATACCTCAAGATGCCAGCTTTATTAGAAATCTCCAAGTTTAGGATCCCCAATCCACCTGCCATTTTTGGACTGCACACCCTACTTCAAGCTACTTTAGCCTTTGAGGAGCTCATTTCTGGTCCTGACCAAAGGAAGTTCCTGAAGATTTTGTTGAGTTCATCAAACACTGCTTTTGGGAGAATGAAGATGTTGCAACAATATATCTGAGTAGAAACAAGCACTGCCTTTATCAATTGTAATCTGCCTGCATAGGACAGTGCTCTAGAAGACCAATGAGAGATTCGATGGGTAATCTTGCTAATCAATAAACTGTAATCCTGGGCTTTCAATCTGGTTGTGATCATTGGTACCCCAAGGTACCTCACTGGGAGAGCACCAACCTCAATTCCAAGCAAATTAGTGATTGCTTCTTGTGTTTGACCATCAATACCAGAAAAGTAAATTGAGCTCTTGCAGAGATTAATCTCAAGACCAGACGTTGAGTAAAAGAGATCTAAGGCTGATTTTAGAACTGAGACTGAGGCAATATCTCCATGGCAAAGCAATAATAGGTCATCTGCATAAGAGAGGTGAGTGATTTTATCTTCTCTACATCTCCAATGAAACTTAAATGAGGACACTCTATCCACATAGTTGTTGATGATTGATGAGAGGGCATCCATAACAATAACAAAGAGGAAGGGTGAGATGGGATCCCCCTGCCTTAACCCCCTTTTCCCTTTGAAAAAACCATGGAATTCACTATTAAGAGCTATAGTAAATGAGGGGGAAGATATGCATGCCTGGATGAGTGAGATTAATTTCTAAGGAACCTTGTGTAATGTAAGGCAGCTGATGATGAATCCCACTTGACAGAATCAAATGCCTTTCTTAGATCGACCTTAATTGCACATCTTGGTGGTTTACTGTGTTTGTGGTAGCCTCTGCGGAGCTCATGAGCCAACAGAATTGGATCAATAATTCTTCTTCCATGGATGAATGCAGATTGAGATTGATCAATGATGTGAGCTAGGGTTGATTGCAGCCTGGTTGCTATCAATTTGGGGATACACTTATATATGGTGTTTACACATGAAATAGGCCTGTAATCATGTAATGATGAAGGGTTTTGGCACTTGGGAACCAAGGATATGTAAGTATTGTTTGCCTCTGAAAGAAGTTTGCCATTCCTGAAGAACTCAGAGATTGCTCTTGTGACTGACCTTCCAATTATCCCTAAGCACTCTGGAAGAAAAATGCATTATAGCCATCTGGACCGGGTGCTTTATCCTTGTTGAGGTTGAACATACAGCTCTGAATCTCAGTTTGGGATGGCATTTCATCAAGGTAACCAAGTAGGTTTGAAGGAACATGTTTTGTGATGAAAGGAAGAAGTTCAGTGGTGTGGTGTGTTGGCAGAGGGGAACAATAAAACAAGCTTTGGAAGTGGTGAACAACCTGCTGTTTTATCTCATCTATATCTGTGATGATTT
This sequence comes from Cornus florida, assembly GCF_030987335.1. Lineage (NCBI taxonomy): Eukaryota > Viridiplantae > Streptophyta > Magnoliopsida > Cornales > Cornaceae > Cornus > Cornus florida. The sequence goes on along the minus strand of NW_026775571.1, from coordinate 96,421,373 downwards.
GGCCTGAGTCCAAAGTGAGAGATAATTTTTTTTTTTTGCTGTTGTTCCTGGAGGTGAAGGATTTGTGGAAATAAGATGAGTTACAGTCCCCCAATTTGAGCCATGACATTCTGGATTTTTGCCTTAGCACATCTTCTTGGATTTTCCCCAGCTTTAAGAACTCAGAGGTGAGAATTCTTTCCAAATGTCTGAGTGTGGAGTCATTTGGTGAGGTGTCGAGATCAATTTGACATGCATCTAATTCCAGCTTGACAGCATGAAGCTTAGAATCAATCTCAGAAAATTCCTTTTTACAGTTGGTTTTAAGGATGTGTTTTAATTTCTTGAGCTTTTGGACCACTTGGTAAATTGCAGTGCCATTGATGTAGATGCTCCAGACCTCTCTAACAGATGCTGAGAAATGTTGATCAGTAGTCCAAGCATTAAAGAACTTAAAGGGAATGCATCTCTTCGGGATGTTGAAGTTCATGGTTACCAAAATAGGGCTGTGGTCTGATATACCTGGGGGGAGAAAATTACGTTCTGAAATTGGAAAGGAAGAAGTCTAGGAGGGATTAACCAAAGCCCTATCAAGTTTCTTTGCAATACAAGCATCACCTAAGCTCTTATTACTCCATGAGTAGAGTATGCCATAAAACTTAAGGTCTTCCAACTCAGCAGATTGAAGACACTCTTTGAACTCTGACATTGCAAGGCACCATTTCTTTGATCCTCCATGCTTCTCCCCCATGTTTGGAATTACATTAAAATCTCCCATCAAAAGCCATGGAGAGGCAGTGAATAAACCAGCATGATAAGTAATGTTATTCCACATGAGCTGTCTTTCAAGAACACAATTAGTAGCATAGATAAATGAGGTAAAAAAGGTTATGTTTTGTCCAATAATTGAGATTGGATAATGGATTACTTGTCTGTTAGAATCCAGAATTGTGAGATTAATTTGGTTGGTGTTCCAAATAATCCAAATACTTCCAAGATCAGAAAAACTGTAATTGTGTGCAATTGACCAATTGGGAGCAATGTATCTATGGATAGATGCTACATTCATTGGAGACAATTTGGTTTCTAATATAGAGACTAGTTCAAGTTTCTTTTCAGAAATTAGTCTCTTGATTTATGATTGCTTAGAGGGTTAGTTTAACCCTCTAATATTCCATGTGAGGAAAGATATCATGGAAATGGGGGAGTAAATTGACCCCCAGGATGTTCTTAGCCAGCAATACAACCATTATGCATCAAACCTGTGAAGGAGCTGCTCTTCTTTCTTACAATCTTCTTGAGACTTCTCATTGTGGATTTATCTTCTTTAAGTAGTTGATCAAAGCTATCAGGTTCACTTAAAGAGGATATGGTTTGGATGGGGTTAGTCATAGCATTTAATGCCAGGGATGGGGACTCACTGCATTGGGATGGTGAGAGGTTTATTACTGTATTGTATTTCTTGTGTTGAGGGTATGTTGATGGTATGGCACTGACATTTAGGTTTGGGGAGGTGGAGTTGCTGAGTTGAAGAATTGGCACTGATAATGGGGAAAGCTGATGATTGTGTGGAGTGGAATTCTGTGAGAAGTTAAGTTTTTTAACGCAAAAAAGTGATTGAGGTGATGATGATAGGGAAGTAGAATCTGTGATGGAATTTCTTACCTTTGTATGGCTGGAAGATAATGTTTTTTGTTTAGTAAGGGAGGTGAGATTTGTTGTGGTGTGTGGGGGAATGATCTTTATATCTTTTTAAGCAAGTAGGGATAATTGATTGGTGGCTAGAATAATTGTTGTTGGTGTTGATGTTTCAGCAATGGTGGTAGGTTTAGTGATTTTCTTCTTTCTAATTGTAACCCATTCAGTGGCTGGTTGAATTGCAGGGCTGTCATCTTTGTGAGGAAACCCTCTAATTGCTTTCTTGCCTGCACTAACTTTTTATTTGTCTAGATTTATGAAATTTAGAGGACAAGTGACTGTTACCCAAGAATTGACTCTAGAGGGAGGGGGGGGGGGGGTGAATAGAGTCTAATCAACAATATAACCAATTATGCAATAATCAAGATATGAAAGTAATCAATTTAGCACAATTGTAAAAGAGATAAGGGAAGAGAAATTGCAAACAATAACACGGCAATTTTTGCTAGGAGAACACCTTTCTCCTAGGTTTCCTTTTGGGTCACACCAACCCTTTACAATAACTTGTAATAGAAATGAAGTGTACAATGAATCTCTCAAAGATAGTAGTACAATTTTTAGCTCACAACTAGAGTATTGATGAATATAAATGAAGCTCAAACTTTATGAATGAAATGAATAAGAGAAGATGAAATATGTGAAGAAAATAAGCTCCTATGAATTCAATAGAATCTCTCAAGTGTATAATAGAGTAAAAACACTATGAAGATTAAAACAAGAGCAAAAGCCCTTTTAATCTTTACTGGAATCTCTCAAGATGGAATAAGAGTGAATGAGAGAGATAAAGAGAAGATGAGAACAAAAGCTCTCTTTGCAATGTAATATAATGTCTCTCAAAATGGTGTCTTTCAGTAGACAAGCCCTCTGTATATATATATAGAAGTTCGTAGCTCAATATAGCTGTTAAAAGTGGTTGGGGATCAATAAATGAAAAAGTTTCCGTTACAGTTCAAAACCCTAGAAGGAGCCGGCTCTTGTAAAACAAGAGGAGGCGGCTCCCTAGCCTTGAGAGCCGGCTCTTCATTGTATGGAGCCGGCTCCCAGCCTCTAAGAGCTTGCTCCTTATTTTGGGAGCCTGCTCTTTGGTTGGAAGATTCATTTTTTGTTGAAAAATAGCTACTGGAGTTGTGAGAGCATGCTCTGTCTTTTAGAGAGCCTTTCATAGAGCCTTCTCTATTTTTCATGGAGCCTTCTCCATTTTTCATGGAGCCTTCTTTATTTTATGGAGCATTCTCTATCTTTCATAGAGCCTGCTCCATTGGCCTTGAGAGAGCTGGCTCTATTTCTTATAGAGGCGGCTCTTGCTTCATAAAGGCTGCTGCTAAACTGGATTGGATAAAAAAAGTACATGACTTCAAATGGACATAACTCAGTCTATGAAACTCTAAATGAGGTGAAATTTAAGTCTAAATTTATTGTTTTGAAGTTAGCTTTCTAATGCCACCAGCCTTGCTCAAAATTTCTAACCACAGAAATAGTTATAGCCGTTTTAGTACAACCTGGTCAGAAATTTTGCATAGCAGAATCAGGCATCTTGTGATGGTTATATCTCACTCAATTCAAATCCTTTTTAGGTGAAATTTGAGTCTAAACCATTTTCTTCATTCTTTGACCATGATCGTTTAGGCTTGATGAAGACTTGCTTTGTTTCTTTTAAATGCTTTGTGTGATCTTTGAAGTCCGAGTTTTTCTTTGATTTCTTGCAACTTTGAGGATTCCTTGAATCCATTACTTGAGTGCTTGGAATGCTTGTAATGGATCTTTTAGCTCATCATTGAGGGTTGAATATTGATCAACTATACATCACTCAATGAAAATATTAGTACTTAAACATCATTAATTATTTGTAATCTTCAAAACATAAGATTAACCTTTAGATAAAATCCTTAGGCCAACAGTAACTTTAGTGTGTTGAGCTTGTTACATCTGCTGCAGAGCTTAAGAAGCCACTGGTACTCAATACTAATGTCAACAGGGTTTCCATCCACCATTACCTGGTTCCAGTTAGGAGAGGTTTTGATAGGTCCATGTTGACACAAATTCTAGCATACCTGAGTTTAAGTCTTCCTTTTGTTGCTTGGTCTGCATAGAGAGGGATCCCCACAGTGCTAGCAATGTGACTAAGCCTTTTTGTTGTCTAGTACTTCTGAGGAACATTGTAGAATTTGACCCATGTGTGTCTAAGGATAGAATCTGAGGTCTTCGAGGAGTTGAATTGGTCCCATTTCATAAGAGAGAATGGGTGACTAACAATAGTCCAAGGGCCAGTGACAACACTTTGTCAATATCTTCCGAGGAGTGAAATCTAAAAAGGTAAGAGTCTTTGTCTCCCAAGATGGTTTCTGTGAGACCATGTGATTTCCATATCTTAGCTGCTGCAGAGCTGACCACTTTAAAAAGGAGTCTTTTGTGAGTAGAGACTCCAATAAGGTGGTATGATTCCCAAAATTTTACTCCTTTGAGGGCAACTTCAGGTGGAGGGTCAACAAGGGAGGGGTTGAGAGATGATGATTCAATGAATTCAAAGTTCATTTTCCCTTGGCATTGTTGAACAACCTCAGTCCACTTCTATAATACCCCTGATTTTAAAAAGGATATTCTGGGAATTTAATTTATTATTATTTGATTATCTGCTTAATTGTTTTATTTCATTGTTCGCTTATTTATTTTTTTTAATTATTTGTTAATTGTTTTATTTTGTTTACTTAATTGGACTTCTTATTTAAGTGGTTAATTGTATTCTCTTGTATTAATTGTTTAATGGTTTTATTATGGTGATTTATTTGAATTAATTGGTTTATTTAAATTACTAATGGTATTAATTGTTTTTTTTTTTTTCTGTTTTAAACTTGGTAGTTAATTACTATAATTTTGATGGTGGATTAAAATTCACGTAAAGATAGCCGCTGTATGTTACAACTTGGAAGTTTCATGGGCCGGTTAGGATTGGAATTAGGGCTTAGCCTCTAATTGTACATGGATTAGGGTTAGTGTTAATATACACCTATAAATATAAAGCAATACACGGTTTAGGGTTTTAGAAAAATAAACGTAAATTCTGTAAAAACAGAGACCGTGAGATACAGAGGGAAAACAGAGAGAGATAGGAGAGGAAGGCTAGGTGGGATTAAGAAAGAAGGAACGTGGTTTTGTGGAACAGCAGTGGGGAGTTTAACAGACAATTCAGAGAACAGTGGTGTTGAGTTTGTAATTTGAAACTTAAAGGCAAGTCTTTATTCTTCTCTTTCCCGTTAATTCGTGTTCTGTGCATGCCTAGTTAGACTCCAGGGACTAAATAAAGACAAACGGATTTAAACAAGCATGATAACAAGTCTTTTATGCATATATGAATTTTATTTGATCTCGTGGAATTAACTGGTTTGCATAAATCTGTGACAATCTGTTGTGGGTTTCTCTTGTTATTCACATTTACGTTTTGTTTAATGGAGGTTAGTAATGCGAATGGATGCTTGGTAATTGATCTAGGTCTATGATTAAATCCTAGAACAGGTTTTTAAAATAGTATTTAGAATTCATGGAATAAATCTGTTTTGAGTTGCTTTAAACTACTAACTAAATTTCTGAAACTGTTGCGTTAAAACTTGTGTTCCATATATGTTTTAATTGGGTATCAGTGGTCTAAAAATTTATTTAGGACTAAGATTGAACCTAGAATAAGATTTAGAATATAGTATAGAGGGCTGGAAACTCACCGGAGTAGAAGAAGACAAAGGGAAAATGGACAACGGCTGCTAAGGGAGGGAGAGCAGGTTCCCAAAACCCTTAGAGCCGGCTCCCAAAGAGTTGGAGCCGGCTCTAAGTGATTTAGAGCAGGCTTTAAGTGAATTAGAGCAAAGAGTTGGAGCCGGCTCTAAGTGATTTTGAGGAGGCTCTAAGTGAATTAGAGCCGGCTCTAAGTGGTTTTGAGCAGGTTCTAAGTTTTTAAAGAGCTTGCTCTATCCTTATACGTTACAGAATTGATTTTAGGGGCTTGTTTGGGCTACACAGGGTGTTTGCACTTCGTTTAAATTGTTTTAAGTGATGTATAGGATTGTATAAGATTGGTATTATGATGAAAAAATATAAAATCATAATTGGATTGAAGAATAGTGTAAGAAAAACCTAGGAGAAAACTGGTAGCTTGCACACTGTCTTGTTGGTTTTACTTACTGGAACTTGGCACGGTTTTTATATATAATCTAATTATATATAATCATATATTTTTTCTAGTGTTATAGGTATGGTGAATTAATTAAAATGAACTATACTTAGTATGGATTTAATTGGTACTTCAATTGTACTAAATTGTATCAATTCATGGATCTTGTTGGAGGATGTAAATGGTTACATATGTTATAGCAGTTTACAACATTGGACATGCTTTTAGGCCCTGTATTTAATGCCTAATATTTATGTATATGGATCAATTTATCTTGTGCATATTATGGTTGATGACTATTTAATACTGTATTGTCAACTATGTTAATCGGAGGATGGTATGTACCGGTATGGGATGGTGACATACTAGGTATGGACTAGTTCAAAACACTAAGTTCTACCTAACTTGGATTAAGGTATGGATTAATCATATGGGTTAAGTCCATCACCTACTTATGTCATGTCAATCAAATAATTGAATGACTTACTGTGGTTTCAGGATAGAGTTGTTATACATATATCAGACCACTATACAGATGGATGATATTTTGTATCAGGAGTACGGACTTTATATATTTATTATATGGTACCATGGTATGAGCTTGAGTCTCAGGACCATGGTTAGGGCGCGTATATCACCTAAGATGGATAGCTGGATAGTAGTTGCTGTTCCCTAGTAGGTCTAGGTACACATAACCACGTAATGTACGATTTGCATGGCATCTCTACTTAGGCTGAGACAGACCTATTGGACTAGTGAGCGTCCTATAGTGTGTAATATATACATATATGGACTACTCTAGATATTATTGAGTCTATCTAGGATGTATCTGCGTATCGGATTCCTGTTTGGATTATAGTAGATCAGGACTTGCATGTGGGCTTGACCCACTCTTTTATTTTTCAGGTGCTCGTCAGTTTCAGGGTTAGAGTTTGATCGTGCAAAGCAGATACGGACTTCTATTCCTCCGACTACGTAGGACTACTATCTTATTAGCTTTGGATCTTATTTCAGTTATTTTGTTTTACAGTTGGGATTTTTATTAGGGGTCCACTAGATGGATTCCCGAGTTGTTAATTAATTGGAGGTTTCGGATTAGTGTATGTTCAGTTTTAATATTTATGGATTTTATTTAGTTTTCATTCAGCTATTAATTATTTCTTATTTCAACTTGTATTCTGTGTTCGCATTAAATATTAATTGTTTGATATTTCCCTCGAGTTTGGGCCTGGGCCTGATCAACCCATGTCTCGGATCCGAAGGGTATCACAGTTGGTATCAGAGCACTCCAGGTTCAAGTGTCTCTAGGATGTTTCATATTAAGACTTCCGTATAGCGTTTTCTCTTGATTAGAGCTTAAGTTTAGGATTCATTGTATTCCTCTACGGTTCGGTTAAATCGTGCTGATGTCTGTCTTTCTGTGTTAACAGAATGGCTAACGCAAGAACCAGACGGAACAATCAGCGACGAAGGGAAGCGGCCCGTAGGCAGCGTCAGGAGAATTAGGGTCAGTACTATAAGGAGCAGGAGGAGGTTCAGTAGACTTGGGATCAGGGAGGAGATCTAGAGTATCCTCTTCACATCAATGACCTTATTGCTCGGGCCATAGAAGCAGGGGTAACAGCTGCACTTCGGAATCAACCTCAGGTACAGCCGGCACTGTTACCAGTTCCGGTTCCAGCACCGGTTGTTTAGACTGATACTTGGGAGAAGACCAGGAGTTCTTTCACAAAGGGGAGCCCATTTGAGTTCACAGGCTCCACCGATGCGAGAGTAGCTCACCAGTGGAAACAGGACATCGAGCGACATCTTCACTTGGTTCAGTGCACGGAGGTTCAGAAGCAGATGCTTGCTACTTTCAAGTTAGTTGGGGATGCACTGTAGTGGTGGGAGTCAATTACCACTATAGAGGAGAGGATGGCATTAACTTATGATGAGTTCAGTGCACGCTTTGAAGAGAAGTACTTCCCTTATGCAGTCAGGGCAGCTATGAAGACTGAGTTTCTTAATCTACAGCAGGGGAACATGATAGTAGCGAAGTATAAGCAGCAGTTCACACACTTGTCTCTCTTTGCACCGGAGGAGGTGGATACAGAGGAGAAGAAGCGCAACAGTTTCGTCAAACGATTGATGTGGTCTATTGATAAGCGCCGAATATTGCATATTCAAGCACCCTTATTTACATTATTTAAGTCCATTATTTTATCATATTGCATATTCTAGCTTCATTTGCATGCTTTTGTTTATTTTCAGGTTGGTTTCCCAAAGAGAGTTAAAAGAGATGCTTTGACGAGTTCTTAAATAATCAAAGCACGCCGTTGCTAGGGACCTCCATTTTGGCCAAGATTAATGATCCATAGGACTCATGATGCTCTATGCAAAAAGTTCTAGGAAGAATTGCCGCGTCTTCGGGCCGAGCCAAATCATTTCAGGTTGCAAGTAGCAAATTGGTGCAAGGTTGTAACAGCGTGGGCGCCGGTTCATTTTCCATCAGACTTTGGCCTCCAATTCTGACCCTTTGTATGTGCGATTTTGGTCTTTAGTAAAACATTAAATATGAAGGGCTATGATTCAGCTTTCCATAGACATAAAGTTTACCTTATTTGGAGTTCAGAGCAAAGAGTTATGTCATTTTTACCAAAGGTACGCAGAACAGCTTGGCAGCAGTGAAGTTCAACTTTACTCTTCATTTTAGACCCACCAAACTTAAGAACTGGACTTCCATTAAAACATGGCGTACTTAGAGCTTTGAATTAGCTTTCCAAATCTTTAAACGGCTCATCATTTGGAGTTCGGAGCAAAAAGTTATGGCCATTTCACCAAAGTATCTCAAAGCTGAGCAAGTTGACTTCGAGCGCTCGAAGGGCTTACTTCGAGCGCTCGAACTTCGGGCAGAATGCTCTTCGGGAACCATCACTTCAGACCACTTGCTCATTGATTCCCTTATTTCTGATTTTCATCTTTATGGGTTGGTTGGAGATGTCTTTTGGGGGGAGTTGAGCCTCATTTGGTGAGGGTTTTGGTAGGGGAATGTCTACAAGAGGTGAGGGGAACCACATATAAAATATCATATCTCATCTTGCAAGATTTCTAGAGAGAGAAAGAGGAGGAAAAGAGAGAGTTCTTGAAGCTACAACAAAAGAGCTCGAAAATAGAGGGATCTTCCAAGCTTCTTCCTTCTTCTAAGGCTCCCATGGGTAACTAAACCTCCATCTAGGGAGGTGATGAGGCCCCTCCCTTGCAAGCATGTTCTAATTTAGGCTATATTTTGGGGATTACAATGTATATTTTATGGTCTTTTCATAACCAAGAGCACTTCATTTGTTGTAATGAATGTTGATATATGTATGGATGATTTCTGTAAGTTGATTATCTTATTTTAGATGATGTCTTATATTAATCATATTGCTTGAGTTTTCATGGTGAGAATGGAGACAAGGTTATGGAATGGTTTAATGGCATGTTGATAAGTACTTTGATAGATCATTGCTTAGGTGAAACCTTTGATGGTTTATGCTTATTTCTTACCTTCATGTGCTTTATCATTTTATCTAGGGCTTGATAATCTTTCATTCAAGTAAATGTGGTTAAGCTACAGCTTAGTTAGGTAGTCTAAACATGTTCACCTTTGATGGATCATGCTTGCTTGAGATTTAATGTGCATCTTGTTGATTATATGGCAACTATATGTTGCTATATATTTCTTGACCATCATATATTGTTTTTCCCCCAATTTAGCTCTAATCTAGCATGTATATAGGGATGGAGGTGGATTCACTTCCCTAGTCCTCTTTACTTGTATTTCATCTCCTTTAAATTCTTGCAAGCTTTTAATTTATGCACCTTAATTTCATAGCTCAAGTGACAACCAACAAATCCTCTATGAACACCCCATATCATTCTAAAAAGACTCTAGACACTTAGGTTGCCATAGATTAGCGCAGTCCCAGTGGTTCGACTTACCCGACCAATAGCCCTATTTTACAATGATTCGTGCTATTGCGAAGGTTGATTTATTATAGATCGAATTCTCAACCGATCAATTTTTGGCGCCGTTGCCGGGGACTGCAAACAGTTTAGCAACCGAAGTTCTAGGGTTAACTTTGGTTTGATTGTGAATATTGTGTTTTGTGGATATTTCTTGTGTGGTTTTGACAATTCTGTTGTTGTAAGTTGTGTGAGATTCTAGGAACTCGGGGCTCACTAAGGGAACGCTAGCAAATTTGTAAGTCTAGGGGACTTCAGGTAAGTTTCTTGACCTTCTAGTTTCGAATTTGTAATATATCGTGCATGTGTTAAATTTAGTGATAGTTAAATTGTGAGCCCTTGTCGAGGCTATTGTCTTGTTTATTTTTAATTACAAAGCATCGGTCGTTGTCGTGGCCATTTACATTTCTGTCTTGATAATTGATGGTGCGACCGAGCGTGTGCACAAAATAATGCACAACACTTTAGGTTTAGAAATAATGTCAAGTGGGCACCATATTTTAAAATTTATAAAACCACTAAACACTTATACTATGGAGTATGAAGTGAGCAGGGATCGTCCCAAGAGATCTAAACAATTATAGGTTTTCCAGAATTGAATTCTACTTTAGTGCTTATGTGATTGCCAAAAGGGTTTTGTTTGTGATTAAAACTAATTTTAAACTAAATGATTGCAATAAAGAAATATAGTTTAAGAGATTGGAAAGAGACTTAGGGTGTAGGATTCACCACTAAGCACATTCCCTAACTTACTCACTTTCAACTAATTGGGGAAATAATACTATGTAATCTATATGTGGCTAACAAGTGCAATGAAAAGTGTAAACCATCAATTTCAAGCATGAATGAACTACCTAATGACAATTAAACTAAGTGTAGTGCAATTCACCCATTCAAAGTATGATTTATCAATCCAAGTTACAAATTTAACACACATTAATCTAGAAGATAATGCAATTGTGACAAAAAGTATGGAATTCAAACATAAGTATGGATGGTCTACTTACATAATAATTGAATTGCAATTAAATTAATTAAACTTAAATTAAACTAATTAAACATGAATTTAAAACTAATTAGACAACAAATTAACCTAAACATGTAGTACCATCTATCAAATGAAAGCATTTTTCATCAATTTGAAACACAATTACAACTAAGCAATACCATGCATAGCCATCACAAGAATCAATTAACAAAGAATTCATGTGTAAAATTTGTTTATCAATCAACCACACATAAGACAATATGAGATTAATACAGATAATCAATTGGAAGAATTTAATTCATAATATTCAAGACTATACACTAATTACATAAATTAATCCCCAAAAAGTATGAAAAGAGAGAGAGAATAGGTTACATGCTTAGGGTTTATCTAACCCTAAGTAGAAGAATCAGCCACTCATGGTTGATGGAGTCGAAGACAGGACAATCCCCATCATCTGCTTCATCTTCTCTGAACTTTTCTTCCAAACCCTAGCCTGTTCTTGCTTTTTCCCTTTCTTCGCGTGTTTTTCCCAGAGAGAAAATACGATACTACGATACAGAAATAAAAAAAAATAATAAAAAAAAATTTTTCTTTTTTTTTTTTCCCAAATAATAAATCACTAAACTAATAAATACTAACCCTAAAAACAATGGGCCTCACTGGGCTTAAGTAATAAACCTATTAAAGCCCACTAGGTTACAAAATAAGCCCAAACATTAAAATAAAAATATGCAATGTTGCCAAGTCCTGGGGGATGGGGGATCGATCCCCCACCCTGGGGGATCGATCCCCCAGAGTTGGAAAATTCCTTTAAGCCTTATTCAGCTCCATTTTTGCCCCGAGCTATTTGGTTTGCTTCTCCATCTTTGAGAACATCATCAAAGGCCCGAGATTGACCGCTTTGTGCCATTTTCTGAAAATCTTTGCTTAACTCCAAAAAGGCTTAATTGGACCGTTTTTAGCTCATTTTAACTTTATTGCCCTGAAATACACATAAACATAAATTAGGACTAAAACATAAACTTAAGATAGATGCAAAGACTGAAATACCCTAACTTAGGTGCTGAAATGTGCAACATTTAAGCACTTATCAATTGAGGAGAAAGGGATCATTGCATGTGGATGTTTTGGTGAAAGTTGTTGTGTATCTTGTTTGTGTTGTATATATTTTGTGTGAATTTATCTTAATGTATTTAAACAAGTGGCTGAATTAGTCCTAGATGGAGGGTCATTATCTTCCAACTCCATTCTACACACTGCATGAGTTTTGTGCATATTGCTCTAGTCATACACATCATACAAGAGATTGTCCTCCACCGGGACAATTCTCAGATTTTTATCTAGAGCAACCAAATGCAAATTTCTTTGAACCAGGTAATGATCCATACTTCAATGGTTATGACTCGTGTTGGGGAGATCATCAAAACTTCTTATGGCATGACATGGGAAATTCAGCCCCACAATCTCATGGGCAACATTTTCACTCCAACTTTTAACCCAATGATCATTATTTCCAGCCCTCTTCTCTTTTTCCACCATCTCAATTGGATGAGTTCATTGCTGCAAACAAACAAATGATGGAGTCTATCAACAAGCAAATGATGGATTCCAACAAGCAAAAGTTGGATGATATTGTTAGCATGCAATCCACCACCTATTCTCATTCCCAATCTAGAGTTGAGTTAGATGACCAAATTGCCCAAATTCAACAAATGGTTAATGCTCTAAATCATGAAAAGGAAGAAAAATTTCCCATTGAACTTGTGGCCAATCCAAAAGAAAATTCTATGAATGATGAGATTACTCCTAGTAACTTTCGTCATGAGAATGATCAAATGGTTACCACATGTGAAAATGAAGAAATTGTGGTTGAAGATCAAATTGTTGCCACACAAAAAAATGAAGAATTTGTGGTTCAAAATAAGGAAAATAATGACGAAGAGATTGTCTCGTTTAAAAATTCAAAACAGCCCCTTAAGAATCCTTCGCTTGATACACCTCCTTCAATGGAGGATCCTCTAAAAGCTTGCTTGGCTCATTTCAATTGTGAGGATTTTGATGTTGACAATTCTATTTGGGAGGTAAATTCTTTGCTTGATATTCCTCCACCCATCACTCTCTTCCTTGGGCAACATCAAATGTATCCCTCTCTTGGAAGCTTGCATCTCCTCTCATTCTTTCACTTGAGTTATCTCAAGCTGTTGAGCCCGAACCGCCGGATAAGTGTGAGGAGGATGTTGAAAGTATGAAGGATAATTTGTCAAGCATTCCCATGCTCAATATAACCCTTCACAAGTCTTTGCTTGATGTGCCCTCACTTGATCCACCTTTCCATCATCCAAAACAGCCCCTAAATAATCCAAAGTTCTTCATTGAGGAAGAAGAGTGGGTTGAGGTCTTTCCTTTACCCCTTTTCAATTTCTTTCTTCAAGCTTTTTTTCTTCCGCTTCTAAAAGAATTTTCTTATTTAGGAAGACTTGACTCTCTTGAGAGACATGGTATAGGGTAATGAAGACTAACCTGATCTTGTGCGTCTAGCTATTGACGTTAAATTTAGCATCCAAGGGAAGAAATTCTTTCTATTTCCACGCTTCCCAAATTTTCAATTGCCTGGGCTTTGAAATTTTCTAGGAAATTGCTAAGGAAAGCCAAAATTTAACCTTACCTGGAACTATCTTAAATTGTTGTCCAAAATTCAGACTGGTTTTCTTAGGCCTTCTACAACCCTTGTTTTCATTCCCGGAAATTTTCAGCTCTATCCGACAATTTCATCGGTCTTTTGACATGGTACTCTTGTGCATAACCTCCTTCTTTCAATGCACTGGTTGTTCGAAGTTTCCCAAGTCCATCCGTGCATTTAAGTCCTTTACTGGCACTCTCTGAACTTGTTGTCGATACCATGCAGCAAAGATTGCAATCCAAGCATTTATAGGGCTTAGAAAAGTTTTGCCCTGCAGTTCGAGCGCTTGAAACATCTCTTTCGAGCGCTTGAAAGTTCCAAAATGCTCACTGTCAAGTTTTTAAGCGCTTGAAACATCACTTCGAGTGCTCAAAAGATCCATGTAGCATCCCATTCCCTACTGCCTTTAGTTCGAGCGCTCGAAGACACCATTTCGAGCGCTCGAAAGCCCATCCATGCCCACTGTCCATTTTTTGAGTGCTCGAAGAGTCACTTTCGAGCGCTCGAAACCTCCTGTCCATACTTCGAGCGCTCGAAGGGCTTGCTTCGAGCTCTCGAACTCCCCCACTCCTTTTAAAAACCGATTTTTCCTCTTCCATTCATTCAGTTTCACTCATCCATTCCCCTTGCTCCCACGACCTCCTTGATTCATTTCACCTCCCTAACTTCTCCACCTTTTCTTCTTCCTCATTTCTTCATCTCCAACCTTCTCCCATCTCCATCACTCTCTCATCCACATCACCACCACTTACCACCAAGCACAAGGGGCCTTTGGTTCATTTTTGCGTAAATTTCTTCTTTCTCTTTCTCTTTCACATTTTTGGTATAAATAGAGGATGGGATTAATTGTGTAAAGGTGTAGTATGTGTTTGGGGCTTGTATATTGTCAATTGCAGGTAAAATTTTTTGGGTTTTCAAGAACCATTCACTGTCTTTGCCTCTAATTTTTGCAAAGTGCACACTACCTGCTCGATAAAATTCCTGAACCAACTTTATCTCTCTAAATGGCACTGTTTTTGGCATTATTTTGTTATCCGTTTTAAACTTGTGGCTAATGTGTGCAGATTTGTGTTTTGTATGGATTTTTATTTTTCAATAAAATTCATGTTAATGTTATTATTTCTGTTTTGGTTTTTCTTAAGAGACCTATGCCTTTACAAGTGTATATTATTGTGTTTTGATAGGTCTTCATGTCCAAGTTCGGGGGAAACAGTTGCGCATCACATAGATGGAAACCTTTGCCTTCGTCACTCTACTTGGTATTATTGTTCTTTTACCCTCTATGCTCTTTATTTTTGCATCTTTGTATTCACACATTGAGGACAATGTGTCATTCAAGTTTGGGGGTATTGTGTATTGTATAATGTTTGTATTTGCTATTTTGTTCAAATAGATTGGTATAAAACTGAAAATTAAAAAAAAAAAAAAAATGGAAGAAATGATTTTATAGTCTTGGAACTTGTTGGAGATTGAAGCATGTGTTGAATACTTTATGTATTGGGGTAAATGATAGTTATGAAATGAGAAAAATTTGAAATGAACATGTGGATTCAAAATGGTTTGTATAAATGCTTCAATTAGACTATCTTCGAGTATCACTCTCTTTTATGCTTCACACTTCACATATGCACACCGGAAACTTAATTGTGAGACATGCAACCCGATTTACCTTGACCATGACTTTGTTGATTTGAATTGATGACCCTAATGAATGGATATCTTTGGCATTGATATATATATATATATATATATATATATATATATATATATATATATATATAGTTAGATAAGGATAATGGCCAGTTTAAGTTCGTAGCCTTGCTAACTCGAGTTATTAAGCCTTAGGAGTGTTTACACTTAGCACCCTAAAGCCATATGGTTTGGGAGTTGCTGGCCTAACACTTACTACATAGGTTAGTTAGAGAGCTTAAAGGACTTAGGCATTGCACGGTCATTCACAAAATAAAAATAAATAAATATGGTTCGTTGGAGTTTGTAACCTTTCTAACTCGAGTTATTAAGCCCTTGGAGTGTCCTAACACTTAGCACCCTAAAGCTATCAGGTTTGGGAGTTGCTGGCCTAACACTTGCTACATGGGTCGGTTAGAAAGCTTAAGGGACTTCGGCATTGCACGACCATAATATGTATCATCTAAAAAAAAAAGAAAAGAAAAGAAAAGAAAAGCAACAAAAAGTTGTATGGTGAATAAATTCATACCTTAGAGACCTCATTAAAAAGGGAAATTCAATGATTTGAAGACTTGTGTTATGAAATTGGAAAAAGAAGGTAAAAGCCACATGTTGGGAATCCGGTTTACTTTCACTGAAGTTAAGAGTTGATTTCTATTATAGATATGATAATTGAAGTATTTATATGGACCATGATGTTGATGTACGAGAATTGAAGATGTTTTCCCACTTTGTATATCAAGGCCTTATATACACACGGTAGTCTTCATAATGATTCCATCTCCAATGTTCTCTATGTTCCAAGTTTGAAGATGAGCTTTGTGCAACTTTATGCACCATGTTTGATGTTTGTGGGTAACATTTCTGTTAAACCCTCACGAGACTTCACTCGTCCTCTAGGGATGCCTAGGGGTTTAAAAGGCTTGTTGCATATGCTAAATGCAATCGTCACTCTCACGAAAGAAGAGTCATTTTGTTATTCTATTGTGTGTTTAGTTTTGTTTTGCTAAGGGACTAGCAAAATGTAAGTTTGGGGGTGTGATAAGTGCCGAATATTGCATATTCAAGTGCCCTTATTTGCATTATGTAAGTCCATTATTTTATCATATTGCATATTTTAGCTTCATTTGCATGCTTTTGTTTATTTTCAGGTTGGTTCCCTAAAGAGAGTTAAAAGAGATGCTTTGACGAGTTCTTAAAGAATCAAAGCACGCTGTTGCTAGGGACCTCTATTTTGGCCAAGATTAATGATCCATGGGACTCATGACGCTCTATGCAAAAAGTTCTAGGAAGAATTGCCGTGTCTTTGGGCCGAGCCAAATCATTTCAGGTTGCAAGTAGCAAATTGGTGCAAGGTTGTAACAGTGCGGGTGCCGGTTCATTTTCTATCAGACTTTATCCTCCAATTTTGACCCTTTGTATGTGCAATTTTGGTCTTTAGTAAAACATTAAATATGAAGGACTATGAGTCAGCTTTCCATAGACATAAAGTTTACCTCATTTGGAGTTCGGAGCAAAGAGTTATGTCATTTTTATGAAAGGTGCGCAGAACAGCCTGTCAACAGTGAAGTTTGACTTTGCTCTTCATTTTAGACCTACCAAACTTGACAACTGGACTTCCATTAAAACATGGTGTACTTAGAGCTTTGAATTAGCTTTCCAAATCTTCAAACGGTTCGTCATTTGGAGTTCGGAGCAGAAAGTTATGGCCATTTTACCAAAGTATCTCAAAGCTGAGCAAGTTGACTTCGAGCACTCGAAGGGCTTACTTCGAGCGCTCGAACTTTGGGCAGAATGCTTTCCGGAAACCATCACTTTAGTCCACTTGCTCCTTGATTCCCTCATTTCTGATTTCCATCTTTATGGGTTGGTTGGAGATGTCTTTTGGGGGGAGTTGAGCCTCATTTGGTGAGGGTTTTGGTAGGGGAATGTCTACAAGAGGTGAGGGGAACCACATATAAAATATCATATCTCATCTTGCAAGATTTCTAGAGAGAGAAAGAGGAGGAAAAGAGAGAGTTCTTGAAGCTACAACAAAGGAGCTCGAAAATGGAGGGATCTTCCAAGCTTCTTCCTTCTTTTAAGGCTCCCATGGGTAACTAAACCTCTATCTAGGGAGGTGATGAGGCCCCTCCCTTGTAAGCATGTTCTAATTTAGGCTATATTTTGGGGATTATAATGTATATTTTATGGTCATTTCATAACCAAGAGCACTTCATTTGTTGTAATGAATGTTGATATATGTATGGATGATTTCTGTAAGTTGATTATCTTATTGTAGATGATGTCTTATATTAATCATATTGCTTGAGTTTTCATGGTGAGAATGAAGACAAGGTTATGAAATGGTTTAATGGCATGTTGATAAGTACTTTGATAGATCATTGCTTAGGTGAGGCCTTTGATGGTTTATGCTTATTTCTTACCTTCATGTGCTTCATCATTTTATCTAGGGCTTGATAATCTTTCATTTAAGTAAATGTGGTTAAGTTACACCTTAGTTAGGTAGTCTAAACATGTTCACCTTTGATGGATCATGCTTGCTTGAGATTTAATGTGCATCTTGTTGATTATATGGCAACTATGTGTTGCTATATATTTCTTGATCATCATATATTGTTTTTTCCCCCAATTTAGCTCTAATCTAGCATGTATATAGTGATGGAGGCGGATTCACTTCCCTAGTCCTCTTTACTTGTATTTCATCTCCTTTAAATTCTTGAAAGCTTTTAATTTATGCACCTTAATTTCATAACTCAAGTGACAACTAACAAATCCTCTATGAACACCCCATATCATTCTAAAAAGACTCTAGACACTTAGGTTGCCATAGATTAGCGCAGTCCCAATGGTTTGACTTACCCGACCAATAGCCCTATTTTACAATGATTCGCGCTATTGCGAAGGCTAATTTATTATAGATCGAATTCTCAACCGATCATCTATCAAGAGAGCTATTACAGGTAGTCTAGCCTATACTACCTATGCTCAGGTGGTAGACGTTGCTCTACAGCAGTATCAGTTGACCGTGGATTTCAGACAGTCCAAGGGTGAAAAGCGGGGTGACAGAGACTCTGCTAATCAGTCAGCTAAGAAAGGGAATGGGAACAGGCACCGACAGAATGACAAGGGCAAATTCCAAGGACAGCAGCCTTAGAAGAAACACAAGGGTGGTTCAGATGCTCCCAGGGATGTGGCACCTGTTTAGCGACAGCAGAATGGGGGACCACAGGCAGGACAGGGTCAGCCACAGGCTAACTGACAGTGGAGGCCATTTGGTACTTTCCAGGGTAGTTGCTATACTTGTGGAGAGTATGGTCACACTTCCTGGCAGTGTCCTACAACAAGACAGGGACAGAGACAGGGACATGGACAACATATGCAGCAGGTGCAGAGGGCGCCAGTGCCTTTACCAGCTCCACAGGTTCCACAGATTCAGGGATAGACACATCTGGCTTTACCAGCACCGCCGTTGCTTCAGGGACAGACACCGTAGCAGTTAAATTATGGCAGGGTGTATAACCCTAAGCCATAGGATATGCAGGCACCTCAGGCTGTTGAGGGTAAGTTTCCTATTCATGGTTTACTTGGACGAGTTTTGTTTGATACGGGTGCTACACACTCATTTGTAGTTAGGACTTTTGTTGCTTTGTCTGGGATGACGACTTAGGTATGCAGTAGACCACAGGGTATTTCTACACCGTTAGGCGATACAGCCATTCTTATGAGAGGGATGGGCCTGTAACACCAGACATTGGCAGATTCAAATTTTTAGCCAACCTATTGGTCCTGGACATGTACACTTATGATGTGATACTTAGGATGGATTGGTTGTCTCACTACCATGCCCAAGTTAATTGTTTTGATAGGTCTATTGTGTTTACCATACCTGGTCAGGACATGTATGTAGTTGCTATGCCGCGTTCTAGCGGGGTCACTAGCACCTATTTGTTCCATATGGAGGAGGACACGGAGGAGGGGACTACTGTATCATTGGATAACATACCAATTGTACAAGATTTCCCAGATGTATTTCAGGATATTCCAGGGTTGCCGCTTAGTCGCAAGATCGACTTTGTGATAGACTTAGCTCCAGGCACTACGCCTATTGCTAGGGCACCGTATAGGATGGCACCAGTGGAGATGCGCGAGCTGAGGGATTAGATTCAACAGCTACTCAGCTAGGGTTTTATTCGCAGGAGTACTTCACCCTGGGGAGCACCAATGTTATTTGTGAAGAAGAATGATGGTTCGCTTTGCCTGTGCATAGATTATAGGGAGTTGAATAAGGTTACTATTTGTAACATATATCCTTCGCCCTGGATTGATGACTTGTTTGATCAGTTGAAGGGAGTTACTTATTTCTCTAAGATTAATCTACGGTCTAGATATCATCAACTTCGGGTTCGGGAACAGGATGTTCCGAGGACATCGTTTCTCACTAGATATGGATCTTATGAGTTTCGTGTGATGCCGTTCGGGTTGACTAATGTACCAGCGATTTTCATGGATTTAATGAACAGAGTCTTCAGGGCTTACTTGGATCAATTTGTCATTGTCTTCATAGATGACATTTTGATTTACTCAAAGTCAGAGGACGATCATGCTAGACATCTTCGGATAGTCTTACAGACATTTCGGGAGCACCAGTTGTATGCCAAGTTCAAGAAATGTGAATTTTAGTAGCGGGAGCTGAAGTTTATGGGTTACGTGGTGTTCGAAAGAGGAATAGTGATAGATCCAGCCAAAGTTTCAGCGGTGGTTGAGTGGGGACAACCTACATCACCTACCGAGATTCAAGTTTCCTCAGATTGGCAGGGTATTACAGGAGGTTCATCCAGGGGTTGATCGACGGTCGAAATCAATTATAAATCAACCCTCTTCACAATAGCACGAATCATTGTAAAATAGGGCTATTGGTTGGGTAAGTCGAACCACTGGGACTGCGTTAGTCTATGGCAACCTAAGAGTCTAGAATTGTTCTTAGAATGATAAGGGGTAATAAGGGTTTGTTTGATAGTCACTAAACTAGGAAATTAGGAGTGCATAAAACAATAAATTGCAAGGAAATTAAAGGAGTGAGATACAAGTAGAAAAGACTAGGGAGATGAATTCACTCCAACCCTATACACATGCTAGATTAAGATTAAATTGGGGAAAAACAACACAAATGATGGTCATGATACATGGCAACACTTGGTTGCTATAGTATTTTCAAGAAGTTCATTAAATCAACAACAAGAATAATCCATCAAAGGTTCACATACTCAAGCCACCTAAACTAGGGTGTAGCCTTCACATGCTCCCTAAGCCCAAGATTATCAAGTCCTTAATGGAATGATGAAAGCACATAAAATTAGAAATTAAGCATAGACCATCAAAGGGGGATCCTAAGCAATGGACTATCTAAGTTCTCCAACTTCATGTCAATAAAACCATTTCATGATCTAACTTCCATTGTCACTATGAAAGTGTAAGCATTATGATTAAGAGAAGCAATCATCTAAGACAAGAGGAATAACTCAAAATAATCATGTATAGACATTAAAGTTCATTACAACAAATATGATGCTCTAGATCATAAAATAACTAAAAACTATACATTGTTCTCCCCAAAATAAAATCTACACTAGCACATGCTTACAAGGGAGGAGCTTCATCACCTCCCTAGATGGAGGTTTAACTCTCCATTGATACAAAAATGGAAGAAGAAGAAGAAGGATCCATCTCTATTTTCGAGCTCCTACTGTAGCACTCAAGAACACCCTCTTCCTTGCTCTCTTCTCTCTCCTCTAATCTTGTAAAAATGAAGGTTTTTGTAAATGTGTGGCCTCCCTTGCCTTATCTCGTCCAACAAAGCTCTCTCTCTCTCCTCCAAAAACATCCCCAACCACCTCATAAAGAAGTAAGTAGAAATGAGGAAACCAATGCACAAGTGGCTGCCAAAATGAGGATTCCCGAAGGCAATTCTGCCCCAATTTTGAGTCCTCGAAATAGGGCTTCGAGCACTCGAAAATGGAGCAGATTGCTCCATGCTTGCATTGATTTGCCCGGACCTACTTTGGTAAAATAGCCATAACTTTGCGTTCCAAACTCTGAATGATAAAATGTTTGAAGATTTGGAAAACTAATTCAGAGATCTAAAAACTTTATGTTTTGTTAGAGATCCAATTCTCAAGTCTGGTTGGTCGAAATTGAAGAACAAGGCAGACTTTCATTGCTGCCAGGTAGTTCTGAGCACCTCTGATAAGAAGGTCATAACTCTCTGTTCCAAACTCCGAATGACAAACCGTTTGATGATTTAGAAAGATGATTCAGAGTTCTAAATCTTTCATGTTATGAGGGAAGTCCAGTTGTCAAGTTTGGAAGGTCAAAATAGCAAGCAAAGTCCAGGTTCTACTACTGCCAGAATTCAGCATTGGCACCTTTTGTTGCTCAAGATTCCACAAGGCCTTATTCTTGTTCCATTTTGGCCAATGAACCTGAAAATATACAAAAACGTGCAAATGAAGATAAACTACATACAATAATCAAGTAACGGACTTAATTAATGCAATTTAGGGCGCTTGAATATACAATATTCGGCGCTTATCACACCCCCAAACTTACATTTTGCTAGTCCCTTAGCAAAACTAGAATGAAAAACTCAATGAAATGACAACCATGGGCATGCTACTACAAAAATATCATCCATGGTAAAAATGAGATATATACATAGCTCAAATACAACTTGAAACAACAAGAACTGGAGATAGGGTCATTGGGAAAACTACCATGCATATATGAAGCATTGATACAAAAATTGACAAAAACCATTTCAACATTCATGCATCAACATCATCGTCCATATAAATAACTCAATTGTCATCTCTTAAATGGAAATCAACTCCAACTTCAGTGAAAGTGGATTGGATTCTCAACATGTGGCTTTTACTTTCTTTTCCAATTTCCAAGCACAAGTTTTCAAATCATTGAATTCCCCTTTAAATGAGGTCCCTAAGGTATGATTTTATTTATAAGACAACTTTTGTTGCTTGTTGACAATTTATTGTAACTCATAAGCGAAACATAGAATGGTTGTGTATTGCTGAAGTCCCTTAAGCTTTCTAACCAACCTATGTAGCAAGCGTTAGGCCAACAGCTCCCAAACCAGATGGCTTTAGGTTGTTAAGTGTAGAGACATTCCAAAGGGCTTAATAGCTCAAGTTGGAAAGGCTACGAACTCCAGCAAACCATGCTTATTACAAGTTTTTTTTTGAATGACCGTGCAATGTTTAAGTCCTTTAAGCTTTCTAGCCATCCCCTGTAGCAAGCGTTAGGCCAACAACTCCCAAACCAGATGGCTTTAGGGTGCTAAGTGTAGAGACACTCCTAGGGCTTAATAGCTCGAGTTGGAAAGGTTACGAATGTCAACTGGTCATTATTTTCTTTCTTTCTTTTTTTTTTTTTTTTTTTTTTTTAGACAACTTAAATCATGCCAAAGATATTCATCTATCAGGTTCATCAAATCAGATTAACTAGGCCAAGGTCAAGGTTGATCAAGTTGCATGCCTCACAGTTAAGTTTCCAATGTGCATCTGTGCATTGTGAAGCTTAAAAAAGTGTCAAATCCAGTGAGAATCTAATTGAGACATTTATACAGACTAATTTGAATCCACATGATCATTTCAACTCAAATTTTCTTTATTTTCAAAAATGTCAATTACTTCTATACACAAGGTATTAAACATATGCTTCGTCTCTGACAAGTTTCAAATTACATTATCATTGCTTAGCAAAAATGCAAAACCAAAAATGCATAAATGCACCTCCAAACTTGAATGTCACATTGTCCTCAATGTGAGAAGACAAGTAAATCAAAATAAGCGCAAAGAGGGTAAAAGAACAATAATACCAAGTGGAGTGTTGACGACGTAGATGTTTAGCCATGTGAGTGCGCAACGGCGTCCCCCAAACTTGGATATGAAGACATATCCAAATACAACTAATGTACACAGGTAAAAGCATAGGTCTCAAAAAAAATCCAAACAAAAGACAAATGCTGACATTAGCCACAAGCGTAAAATGAAAAACAAAATAAAGCCAAAAAATTTATGTATTTATTTATTTAGTATTATTATTATTAGTATTATATATATATATATATATATATATATATATATGTATATATATATATATATATTTTTAAATGTTTGCAAGAAGGTTGGATGTGTGCATGGGGTGTCGTTGGGGTTGGTTGGTTGGAGGAGGCTTGGGTTTGCATGCATGATGGGCTGCATGGGAAGCCGAGAGAGAGATGGTTTGCATGGAGTGTGGTTGGGTTAGGGATGGTGTTGGGATGGTGATGTTGAAGTGGCCGAGATGAGATGAGGGTGAGTTGGTTGGCACATGCATGGTTGCTGAGTGGTGTAAGGAAGAGGGTTTGTGGAAGGATGAGAGTGGAGGGTGGTGTGAGGGAAGATGGGTTTGTATGGTGGATGAGAGAGAATTGGTTTGGTGGTGCAGAGAGGAGATGATGTTGGTTAGGGTGGGAAGGTTGGTTATGCATGTGGAGGTTGAAGGTTGTGGGTGGAGGAGTGCCGAGAGGGTGTAGGGTGTTGGATTTTGCATGCATGCATGGTGTTGTGCATGCATGGGGGTATGCCGAGAGGATGAGGGTTGTTGATGGGTTCGGGTGAGGTGGTGAGTGGTGGTAGGCATGGGGAGTGAGAGGGATGCATGGAGTGGGTTGTTTGGTTGGAGCCGAGATAGAGTGATGCATGAGGTGAGAGAAGGTGACTGCTGGGATGTGGGTTGTTGGAGTTGGGTTTCTTGGTTGAGAGAAGTGGTCGAGCAGTCTAAGCATGGAAGTAGAGTGCTCGAATTGGAACCAGTAGCTTCAGCAGCTTTGGGGTTCAAAATTCAAGCAAGGTCGAGCACTCCAAATTAGAGTTTAGATTACTCGAAATGAAGCCAGAGAGTTCGGGTTTGCTGGGATGTGGCTGCGAGCACTCCAAAGGAACTTGAGAGGGCTCGAAAATGAGGCAGTGGCTGCAAATGAAGGGCTGAAATTGGAGGGCATCAGCGAGCACTTGAAGCTTGGTAGTAGAGTGCTCTAAATTAGGACAGTGGGCATACAAACCGGATGAAATCACTGGGAAGGATTTTTTTTTTTTTTTTTTATTTTAATGATGCATGCATGAATTTAAATTGCATGGAAAAATTTACAACTTTTACAACATCACACAAAGCATGAGTGAAATTTCTGAAGAAGATTTTTAAACTTTGCAAATTCATTCCATTCTAATGCATGGATGAAAATTGTTTCAAACTTTGCACTGCACACAATGCATGGATGAGTTTAAGAAAATTTTCAAGCTTTTTGCAACATGATGCAAAATGGATAGAATTCTCAAAAATGAAAATTTTAAGCATAGAGAATTTTTGAAAATTTGCATGTCAGTCCTAAATTCAAGCCATGCATGGAAAATTTGAAACTTGACACATTATTCCAATCCAATGCATGGATGGATTTTTAGAAAAATTTGGGAAACTTTTCAACTTCTTTCTAATGCATGGATCAAATTGGAAATTTTTTCAAAATGTAACACCTTTCCAATGCATGGATGATTTTGAGAAAATTTTCAAGCCTTAGAACATCTCTTCAATGCATGGATGGGATTTGGTCTCTTCAAATGCATGGATGAATGTAGGAAATTTTTTTTTTAAACCTTGCACTTCATCTCCAATGCATGGAAAATTTTGGGGAACCATGATCCAACAATGCATTGAAAATGAGAGGTTGTGCACATGAGTTGCATGCCAAAAATCCTATGAAATTGCTAGATAGAGCCAGAAACTTCCGGGAATGAAAACAAGAGTTGAGAAGGTCTAAGAAGCCAGTCTAAAATTGCGGAACACAACTGAAGACCATTTCAGAAAAATCAAATTTTTAGCTTTTCGAAACCATTTCCCAGAAAATTTCAAGGCACGAGTGAGAAGGTAGGGAAGCTTGGAACATCGAAAGAATTTATTCCCTTGCTTTGCTAAATTTAATGTCGATAGCTAGACGAAGTTAGAGCAGGCACTAATCCTCAAAAAAATCTCGATAGCTAGACACACCGAGATCAAGTTAGTCCTCCTTACCCTATACCATGTCTCTCTAGAGATTCAAGCTTCCCCAAATAGGATAATTCTTGTAGAAGTGGAGGAAAAAGAGCTTGAATACAAAAGTTGAAAAGAGGTAATGGAAAGACCTCAATCCACTCTTTATCCTCAATGAAGAACTTTGGATTATGGGGATGATTTGGATTATGGGAAGATGGATGAAGTGAGGGCACACCTAGCAAAGGGTTTTGAAAAATCATATTTAGCATTGGAATGCTCGACAACTTATCCTTCAAAATTTCAACATCCTCCTCACACTTATCTGGCGGTTCAGGCTCAACAACTTGAGACAACTCAAGTGAGGGAATGGGATGAGATGCAAGCTCCCAAGAGAGTGATACATTTGATGTTGCCCAAGGAAGAGAGTGAATAGGTGGAGGAATATCAAGCAAAGAATTCACCTCCCAAATGGAATTGGCAACATCAAAATCCGCATAATTAAAATGAGCTAAGCATGTTTTTAGAGGATCCTCCATTAAAGGAGGTGCATCAAGCAAGGGATTATGTAGGGGCTGTGCTGGATTTTTATAGGATACAATCTCATCATCATTATTTTCCTTATTTTGAACCACAATTACTTCATTTTGATGCGTGGCAACAACTTGATCTTCAACCACCATTTCATCATTTTCATATGTGATGACCACTTGATCATTCTCATGATGAAAGTTACTAGGAGTAATCTCATCATTCATAGAATTTTCTTTTGGATTGGCCACGAGTTCAATGGAAAATTCTTCTTCATTTTCATGATTTAGAGCATCAACCATTTGTTGAATTTGAGCTATTTGGTCATCTAACTCTACTCTAGATTGGGAATGAGAATGAGTAGTGGATTGCATGCCAACAATGTCATCCAACATTTGCTTATTGGACTCCATCATTTGCGTGTGGAAAGACTCCATCATTTGTTCATTGGCAGCAATAAATTCATCCAATGAAGACGGTGGACAAAGAGAAGAGGGTGGGAAAGAATGATCATTGGGTTGAAAAGGTTGCATATGAGATTATGGGGTTGAATTTCCTATGTCATGCCACAAGAAGTTTTGTTGGTCTCCCCAACTCGAGTTATAACCATTGAAGTATGGATCACTACCCGGTTCAAAGAAATTTTCATTTGGTTGCTCTAGATAGAAGTCCGAGAATTGTCTCGTTGGAAGACATTCTCTTGTATGATGTGTATGACTAGAGCAAAATGCACAAAGCTCATGTGGTGTGTAGAATTGAGTTGGAAGATAACTACCCTCCATCTAGGACTTAAACATCAACAACACACAACATAATCAACACAACAATTCTTTATCATCAACTCCACATACAATGATCCCTTTCTCCTCAATTATCAACAAGATAGGAAATAAATGGCCACGACAAGGACCGATGCTTTGCAATATAGTAAAACAAAAATAGCCTCGATAAGGGCTTCGCAAGCTAAATTAAACACATACACAATATTCACAATGCGAAAGTAGAAGTCACGAGACTTACCTGGGGGCCTCTAGACTTACAATTTGCTAGCGTTCCCACGGCGAGTTTCAAGTCCCTAGAATCTCACAAACACGAAGATGATAAAAAATACACAAGCAGTATTCACAAGACACAATATTCATAATCAAACTAAAATTAACCCTAGAACTTTGGTCGCTAAACCGTTTGCAGTCCCCGGCAACGGCGCCAAAAATTGATCGACGGTCGAAATCAATTATAAATCAACCCTTTTCGCAATAGCACGAATCATTGTAAAATAGGGCTATTGGTCGGGTAAGTCAAACCACTGGGACTGCGCTAGTCTATGGCAACCTAAGAGTCTAGAATTGTTCTTAGAATGATAAGGGGTAATAAGGGTTTGTTTGATAGTCACTAAACTAGGAAATTAGGAGTGCATAAAACAATAAATTGCAAGGAAATTAAAGGAGTGAGATACAAGTAGAAAAGACTAGGGAGATGAATTCACTCCAACCCTATACACATGCTAGATTAAGATTAAATTGGGGAAAAAAACACAAATGATGGTCATGATACATGGCAACACTTGGTTGCTATAGTATTTTCAAGAAGTTCATTAAATCAACAACAAGAATAATCCATTAAAGGTTCACATACTTAAGCCACCTAAACTAGGGTGTAGCCTTCACATGCTCCTTAAGCCCAAGATTATCAAGTCCTTAATGGAATGATGAAAGCACATAAAATTAGGAATTAAGCATAGACCATCAAAGGGGGATCCTAAGCAATGGACTATCTAAGTTCTCCAACTTCATGTCAATAAAACCATTTCATGATCTAACTTCCATTGTCACTATGAAAGTGTAAGCATTATGATTAAGAGAAATAATCATCTAAGACAAGAGGAATAACTCAAAATAATCATGTATAGACATTAAAGTTCATTACAACAAATATGATGCTCTAGATCATAAAATAACCAAAAACTATACATTGTTCTCCCCAAAATAAAATCTACACTAGCACATGCTTACAAGGGAGGAGCTTCATCACCTCCCTAGATGGAGGTTTAACTCTCCATTGATACAAAAATGGAAGAAGAAGAAGAAGGATCCATCACCATTTTCGAGCTCCTACTATAGCACTCAAGAACACCCACTTCCTTGCTCTCTTCTCTCTCCTCTAATCTTGTAAAAATGAAGGTTTTTGTAAATGTGTGGCCTCCCTTGCCTTATCTCGTCCAACAAAGCTCTCTCTCTCTCCTCCAAAAACATCCCCAACCACCTCATAAAGAAGTAAGTAGAAATGAGGAAACCAATGCACAAGTGGCTGCCAAAATGAGGGTTCCCGAAGGTAATTCTGCCCCAATTTCGAGTGCTCAAAATAGGGCCTCGAGCACTCAAAAATGGAGCAGATTGCTCCATGCTTGCATTGATTCGCCCGGACCTACTTTGGTAAAATAGCCATAACTTTGCGGTCCAAACTCCGAATGATAAACCGTTTGAAGATTTGGAAAACTGATTTAGAGCTCTAAAAACTTTATGTTTTATTAGAGATCCAATTCTCAAGTCTGGTTGGTCGAAATTGAAGAACAAGGAAGACTTTCATTGCTGCCAGGCAGTTCTGAGCACCTCTGATAAGAAGGTCATAACTCTCTGCTCCGAACTCCGAATGACAAACTGTTTGATGATTTAGAAAGCTGATTCAGAGTTCTAAATCTTTCATGTTATGAGGGAAGTCCAGTTCTCGAGTTTGGAAGATCAAAATGGCGAGCAAAGTCCAGATTCTACTGCTGCCAGAATTCAGCATTGGCACCTTTTGTTGCTCAAGATTCCACAAGGCCTTATTCTTGTTCCATTTTGGCCAATGAACCTGAAAATATACAAAAACGTTCAAATGAAGATAAACTACATACAATAATCAAGTAAAGGACTTAATTAATGCAATTTAAGGCGCTTGAATATACAATATTCGGCGCTTATCAGGGGTTTTTAAAGATAGCAGGACCACTTACTCGTCTGACTAAGAAGGGCTTATGGTTTGTGTGGGATGGACATTGTCAGAAAGCTTTTGACGAGCTGAAGACTAAGTTAACCTCTGCACTGGTTTTGTCTACCCTACAGAGCAGGATAGAGTATCTTGTCTACACGGATGCTTCTTTGCAGGGTCTTGGATGTGTTTTGATACAGGAGGAGTGACTGATTTCATATGGATCTCGGAAGCTTAAGCCCACGAGCTTAATTATCCAACGCATGATTTGGAGTTAGCAGCTGTGGTCTTTACCTTACGGATTTGGAGGCATTATCTGTTGGGTGAGTCCTTCAGATTATTCAGCGATCACAAGAGTCTATAGTACTTGTTCACTCAGCGGGAGTTGAATATGAGACAGCGCAGGTGGTTAGAGTTTGTGAAAGACTATCACTTTTCTATACAGTACCATCTAGGGAAAGCAAATGTGGTGGCGGATGCACTCAGTCGCCGACCTGTTGGTAGTCTTTCCGCTCTTTTTACTATTGAGTGGAATGCATTGAAGAAGGTTAATGAATTGTCGGATGCTTTTATGGCTTGCATGGTAATTACACCTTCTATCATTCATAAGGTTTTGAAGGCACAACTAACGGATTAGCAGTGCATTGACAAAGTTGCAGAGATAGCTTCCGGAGAGGTTCTATTCTACTATGTTGGGGCTGATAGAGGTTTGAGGTACAAGGGATGGTTAGTGGTACCTTCTATTGATGATTTGAGGAAGGATGTGATAACTGAGACTCACCACTCTGAGTTTTCTGTTCATCCAGGAGGCGACAAGATGTATCAGGATATGAAGCGGCAGTTTTGGTGGGCAGGTATGAAGAGGGACATTGCTCTTTTTATTTCTCGGTGTAATACTTGTCAG
The DNA here is from genome assembly GCF_030987335.1 of Cornus florida. Classification (NCBI taxonomy): domain Eukaryota; kingdom Viridiplantae; phylum Streptophyta; class Magnoliopsida; order Cornales; family Cornaceae; genus Cornus; species Cornus florida. The sequence continues at coordinate 96,391,705 of NW_026775571.1, read as the reverse complement.
ATGGTCAAGATTGATCATTAGAGGCCGCCAGGAGCTCTACAGCCACTACCGATACTGGAGTGGAAATGGGAGAGTATTTCTATGGATTTTGTGGAAGGGTTGCCAAATTCCTTCAAGGATCACAATTCCATTTCGGTTATCGTGGACAGACTGATAAAATCAGCTCACTTCTTGCCTATTCGTACTGACTTCACTTCGGAGCAGTTGGCACGACTTTACATTACTGAGATTGTGAAGTTACATGGCATTCCATTGTCTATTATATCGGACAGGGATTCGAGCTTTGTTTCAGGATTTTGGAAGAGTTTTCAGCAGGCTTTGGGTACAGAGTTGCATCTTAGTACTGCTTATCATCCTCAGATTGATGGATAGACTGAGCGGGTGAATCAGATCATGGAGGATATGCTCCGGTCGTGTGTTCTTGATTTCAAGGGCCATTGGGAGGATTACTTGCCACTTGTGGAGTTTGCTTATAACAATAGTTTTCAGAAGACTATTGGGATGGCACCATTTAGGCGTTATACGGCCGACCGTGTCGATCACCTGTTTGTTTGATGGAGGTTGGCGAGAGCAAATTATTGGGTCCTGAGTTCATCAAGGATACTTTGGAGAAGATAGCTCTTATTAGGGATCGCATGCGTACTGCCCAGAGTAGGCAGAAGAGCTATGCTGATCGTCGCACTCGTGCTTTGGAGTTTTAGGTTGGGGCTTAGGTTCTACTTAAAGTATCTCCTATGAAAGGAGTCATGCGCTTTGGGAAGAAAGGGAAGTTGTCACCGCGGTTTGTCCGTCCATTCATGATTACGGATCGAGTTGGAGCTATCGCTTATTGGTTGGCCATTCCAGATAATTTGGATCGCGTACACAACGTGTTCCACGTTTCTCTGTTACGAAAATTTCTACAAGATGAGGATCGGTATCAGCATATCGATGTTGGGGAGATTGAGTTGCAGCCAGATGCAACTTATTTGGAGCCACCGTGTCGGATTGTCGACCGTCGGGATCAAATCCTTCGTAATAAGGTTATTCCTTTGGTACGTGTTCAGTGGAGTCATTACAATGAGGCTGAGTCCACTTGATATTTCCCTCAGGTTTGGGTCTGGGCCTGATCAACCCATATCTCGGATCCGAGGGGTATCACAACTTCTTTGTCTGTTGGTCAATAGGTACTACTGGTAATGGGCTAGTATTCACATTTATTTTAAGAATATTGAGTTTACACACCATGAATATACTTTAAGATTCCTATTTTGACTCTATGTGTAAATAATGTTATTACTTTGTAATTAAAAGGTCTTATATATAATTAAAAAATAAAAAATAAAAAATTTAGAAATTCTGGTACTGTCTCTTCTCCATATCTGACGGATCACAAAATCTAGAAATAGCCATCCATTAATTTCCTTTCTTTCTGAATTCCAAAAAGATGTATTGCAAACCGTTAATCATTAGGATTTTTTAATTTTCTTTCTTTTACCTTTTGGGAAAGCCAAATTTAAATTGAATGATCGAAGATAATCCAAATGAAAGAGGGTAAATACACGTGGATTTAGGTTAAGAATTTAGGGTTAGTGATGGCTTTATCATATTCTTGGCATAATCGTTCATTTCTCTCATTAAAAATTTAGACGTCTTTAAGTCAAAATAATAGGTATGACTCTTTCATAAATAAGAAGAAAATTTTTTTTTATCCAGAACAAGATAAAATTAATTTTGCTTTTTGACTTAAATGTTTAGGTTGTAGTCATCGTTGACCATGGTGTAAGTTGCCAAAATGCATGTGCATGCAATAAAATAGAGAATAAATAATTTGTAATAAAATAGAAAGAAACATAATTTCTATGTAAGGTAAGAAAATAAAAAAAATCAAAATAAAATTTAAAAACGTCCTCAAAATAAATATTGATGAGCGCTGAAAAGTGCGTATTTAAACCTCTTAAGCGAGGGTATTTTAGTCCATTCATCTATTTTTATTTATCCGTTTTAGTACTTATTTGTGTTTTTGTCTATTTTAGGTCAATAAAGTTAAAACGAGCTAAAAATGGCTTCTGAAGGCCTTTTTGGAGTCAAACTAAGTGTTAGTGAGAATTTAAAGCAAAAGGAGGCTGATTTGGAGCAAAAAGGAGGCTGATGCTGGAAGTTGCCAAGTGAGATCGATCGAAGAAAAGTGAGATCGATCGAACTTTTCTCTAATCGATCGAACTATTCGTGAAGGTTATTAAAAAGTAGATCTGAATCTCATTTCGACCCAACTCGGGTAGAGCTTCAAAGAAGAGATTCTAGGGCCGAGTTCTCACATATTTGGGCTCTTAAAGCCTTGTATATAAGAGGGATTCAACTATTTTTGTTTGGAGATTCATATATATTTCATTGTAATTTTTATATTTTCATTACTTTCTCTCTCTAGAAAGTTAGAGATTAGGGTTAGAAGAGAAGAGGGAAGTGGAGGCTCATCTCAAGAACACATCTCTAGATCCACTTACTTTCCCTCTAGAGCTTCAAAGAAGAAGAAGAAAAAGATAGAGCCATGTTTGGAGCTTGCCCTTGAGGGTTTCATGACCACATCTACCTCCTCCATGATTGGCTAGATCTACATTTAGGGCTTGGATGAACCCTAAGTCTTGTGTAATATAAACCCTTGTATTTCTATTTTTAGGGATTTATATATATATTGTTGTGATTAGTGTTCTGGCCTTGTGAATTTAATGAATCTTGGTATATATTTATGATTTCCATGGTTTAATTCTTCCTATTAATTCTCTAGTTTATTTACATGTCTATGTGTGATTAAATTGGGAATTATGTCTCACATGATTCATATGGATTAATTCTTTCTATTGATTCTCTTTGTGATTACATGTTGTCTTATGTGTGATTATTTGGGAATTGATCTCAACACTAGTTTTTCTATATTAATTACATGTCTATGTGTGGTTAATTGAGAATCTAATGATGGCTAGACATGGGTTTTCATTAGATGGGTTTGTCAATTAATTTGACGGATTATTCTTATGCTTGATGGGTTGTTCTACAATTTAATTCATGCTTGTAGGTAGGTAGACAATCTATACTTGATTTGATATTACATGGCTTATTATTGCAAATTCGATGATTTTCTAGATTGATGTGTGCTCTCATTAGACCCATTTGTTAAGTAATTGATGGATTATGCCTTTTGTCTTGGTGGGCTGTTCTACACTTAGTTTACTTGTTGGTTAGGTGGACAATTCACTCTTGAATTAGATAGTTCACACTTTTACATGCAAATTGTGTTTATGTTTGTGGCCATATCTAGATTGCAATAATGTATTCCCCATTAATGGAAAGCAAGTGGTTAATTACATGAGCTTAGTGGTGATTCCAACACCTTAAGACCTCTCTTCATATCTCTTAAATCCTTATCTCTCACTAGTTTACTTTAATTGCATTTTAATTTCCTTGCATCTTAGTTTAATCAACTAATCTCTATCTTTTGCAATCAATTGATACATTAGAGTTGAAGTTAAATTCCAACACGTATAATCTCTTTGGACGATCCTTACTCACCCTTGTTACGTTAGTAGTAATGGTGGTAGTGGTTTTTATAAATTTAAATTTGACCCAAAAGGCTTTTCTGTAATGACCCGGTCATTTCCTTCCTTTTTTTTTTTTTCGTCAGGATTTTACGGATGAATTTTTTTTTTCGTTGAAATTTCTTTTCTGATTTTAGTTTCTCGTCACTTAGTGTCATCTCGAGTGCTCGACAATAGTTTATGAGACTCTTTCCTTTGGATTGACAACTTCTTTTGAGGACCGAGTCATTTCCACATTTTTCGTTTTTCAACACTATTCACCTTTCGTCCTTTTCCCTATTTTGTCTTTTTCCCGTTTGTTACTTTATTGGCATAACCTCACTCTTTGTGTTCGGAGTTGGTTTTTGACTTCACGTACCTTCATCCTAAGTGGTTTCCATGAAATACGTATCTTTATTTGTGCAGAAAAGTACTTTGGTTGCTCCCGGTGTCCATAGGGGCATAAATACACAGTTCTTTAGAATCTTTTTCTTTTCTTGGGGTGTTTTTCATAAATATATTTTGATGATATTTTATTTCAGGGGTATCTAAGAAAATATCTTTTGGAGAATATTTTCATTTTGGGGCAGTTTTGCAGTTAACCCTTTTTATAAAGGCCATTGTGCAATTAACGAAAGTTATTGCAAAATACTTTATTTTGAGCCTAGATCCTCGTACGGGATTCATTTTCCCATTTCGTCGAGTCGTGTACTCATAGAATTTCCTTCTGGTCATTTTTCTCCAGTTTCAGGGTTTCTGGACCCGGTTGTCGCCGAACTTATTAGGGGCATATCTCTCTGCTCGGGACTCAGTTTTTAATGTTGTTTCTTCCATTATTCATATTTTCTGATTTTGAATCTTTTTCATTTATGGAGTTTTGCCGTTTGAGTGCGTTTGCTCAAATTTCACTTTTTCGGACCCGGCGGGGCCTTTTCAGGGCACGTTAAGGGTTTTTCTATAAATAGGGCAACTTAAGAAGAAAAATTAGACTTTTCACTTCTTCTTCCTCTCTTGGCCGGCAGCCATGGAAGACCATGGGGCTGCCACCTTCTCTCTCCTCCTTTGAACCACTTTTCCTTAGTGAAAAGTCTTTGACCTTAACGTTTAATGCTCGCCTTGATGATGCACATCTTTCCCCCTTGTTAGAACCCAATTCTGATCATTTTGTGAGTTCAGATTTGAAGTCAAGTTGTGATTTTCATGGGGCTTCCTTGGGATTCAAGTTATTGTGTTGTCCCCTACAAAACCTAGGAGTTTCGTCGGATTCGGAGAGGTTTCAATTCGGTGGGGATTTGAGATTTCATCTCAAATAGAGGTAGGGGATGTCTTAGGTATATATTAATGTTGTATTGATTGTTATATAAGCATATATAACTTGTAAGCATGCCTTTGTTCAAGTTTTAAAATTTATTTAATTATTTTCAGTGTTTAAGATTGAATTCACATGGATGTATATTGCTTAGAATTAAATTATGGCATGCTAGTAAATTAGGCCTTGGTATGTTTGTTAACATATATTAAATTTGGAGCATTTGAATAAGAATTGCAAAACTTATTTACTATTTATCTTTTATGAAAGATTAATTTACATAGTTGTAACAAACATGAAATCAACTTGTAATGCGATATTAAAATAGGCTTTGGTGAGTTCTTTAACATATATTAAATTGAGGACATTTGGAAATGTTTAAAAATCTAGAGAAAAATTAATTAATTAGCTTAATTAATTTTATTTTAAGTGTTGTAGTCGTTTAAATTGATTTTGCGTATAATATATGTGAAGACCATGTTATGACCTTTAACATACATTAATTTGAGCCTAGTTGGAATTGATTTGAAATCTAGAGACTTTTCATGATTAGGTTGATAATCCATTGAAATGGAATATGTTTAATTACCTTGTTAGCATGCTACTAACTTATTGTAGAATTAGTACTCGTAATCTCTAAAGATGATAATTTGACTTAGCATGATAGGTGATATCATTGTCTTAAATAGCTTGTTTAAATATATCTTGTGTAGGTATATAACTTATTAGAATATTACAATTGTTTACCTTGAAAGCTTGATATTAAATTGTAGCCTATTTAGTACTTGTGGCTTAGGAGGGTAATGTGGCTCAATTGTTGTAAAATATTCTTATTTTGTGTATAAATTGCATATTAAGGACATGACATGTCATATGCTATTTAGATTTGAATTCTAGGACATGAATTGTGTGGATTCAACCTTACTTGTGCATGGAATGTGGTAATTTGCATTTGATTTTGTATAAGTTTTGAACTTATTGGTTTTGGAAAGCTTGTGAGGACATAATTTATGTGATGGCTAGGGTTTGGTTCTAGTACGGAGACAAGAGTCTTCTAAGTCATAAGTGCGCACTAGGTGGTACCTTGTGGGTCGTAATTGCCCGAAAATACTTGCTTGGTCTAGTGACCGCATGTCCTAGTCTTTCCAATATTTGATTTCGCGTTTAATTTCAAGTTATTAATTATAGATTACTTGTAGCTTGAGAATTAATGCTTGCCTTGGATATTTGAATCCTATTTAGTATACTTGGATTTGTATACTTGTTCCATGAGTTTAAATTTCGTTTAGTATGTTTGTGCCATGTATACTTGTTTTGGGCGTATCTCTTTTAGCTTAGTATACTTGTGTTCGTATACTTGATTTACGAGATTTCCATATAAAATGTATACTTGTGTACATATGCTTAGGCATTGCAAGACTTGTCTTAATATGGTTTAGTATACTTGGAAATATATGCTTGTATGTTGTATAACATGTTTTAACATTGCTTAGTATACTTGAGCATGTATACTTGTATGCCGTTGTTCACTTTAAATTGCATGAGTAGCTTAGGATGATCCCTAAGTTTTACTTTGACATAAACGTTAGGTGGCATGAGCCCCTTTAACATGTTTCACCTTAAGGTGATATAATTGTAAAATGCTAGGTCGATGTATGCTCATCTCCTACGAGTAGCTTTATGTTACTCACCCACGTAATGGGGACATTTTTCAGGTACAGGGACCTTAATTTGGGATGCACACTATGCCATGGAAGTTTCATAGACTTGGAGTATCATTTTGATGAAAATGTTGGCGTGAAACCTTATTTGTAGCTTTGTATAACAAAACTTGTATTTTTGTTCTAAATATGTAATGTGTACATAAGTATATTTTTTGTAACGTATTTGACGTGTATGACATGAGGCCAAGGGCCACAAACTTTAAAGTTCAAGTGTATGTATGTAAACTTTAAGTTTTACCTTTGAAATGCATTTTTATCATCTATAGAGGTTTGGCATGTCAAATTTTGTAAATGATATGTAATGAGGCTACGGGCCATTGTAACACACTTCAATATATAAAGTACACTTGTTAGCATGCCTACATAGTTTAAAGTTTGTTTTTGAACCATTCCATGATGGGATTTAAGGCTTGGGTGAAGCCTTATCAATTCTAGTGCATAACAAGTGTTTTTGCACATCTTCAAGTCATTTCGGTCTTCCAAAACTCTATTTCGGTCGACCAATGGCTTTTGGTATTTGTTTGAACATCAAAAGCACTCATTCCAATAGCCAAAATTGCCATTTAGGGTTGGTTTATTTCGGTGTACCGAACCAACCAACCCTCAAAAACATGTTTTTATAAAAGTTTCTACCCAGTTCGATCGACTGAAACTCTATTTCAGACCGATGGTTTATTTCGGTCTACCGAACCAGCCAACCCTCAAAAACATGTTTTTAGAAAAGTTTCTACCTAGTTCGATCGACCGAAATAGCTTGCTTGCACACAGTCTCTCTGGTATGTTTTAGCACTGAAGTTCCAACTTCAAATGGTCATAACTCCTTCATTTCTAATCCAAATGGGGTGATTATTGAGCCTAAATTCATAGATTTTAAGTCAGATTTCCAATGGTACCAATACCATTCTCAGATTCCAAACACAGTGAGAGTTATTCAAGTTTTAGTGAAGTAGTGTCGGGGTTCGAACCGGGAAAGGGCGTTTTGTGGGATTCTTGTCCAAAGTTCTTAGAACCTCTTGGAATGTTGTGAAATGATTGTTATAGGTTGTTTGGACCTTATTTGACTTAATCAAGGTCAAATTTCTCTTCTTAGTTTCAAATTGACCATTTTGCCCTTGATTAACGGGTTTTCCTTGTTTTTCTTCATCTTGTCATTTCTTCTTCGTTCGGACTCCGAATTATATAATTGTTGAGTCCATCATGATTAGTTTCTCATTGTTTTTCCAGTGTTGTGCCCGGTGGCACCTGAATCCATACTTTCAGAAATGACTACTTTGCCCCTAGGGGCTGAATTGTTTTTTTTTTTTTTGGATCTTTTTCCTTCACAATTTGTTCCTTTGGGTTCCGTGACCTCATGGAAGGTCATCTTAGGGTCTTAGAGGTGTGTTGTGCCTTGGGAGACCATTGTCTTGTTTCTTGCTTCCGCATCTGGATCCGTTATCGGGTCAATCTTCGGTTCATCACTGACGTATCGAGTTGAATAAAAACCCGGGTCGTTATAAGTTGTAACAGAGCTCCTAGGTTCGAAAACCTTAGGACGACGGGTTTTGGGTGCATATCATGCTTGTGTTGCCATATTCTATGTTTTTATTTGCTTCTTGATAACATGTTGAATGTGATCACATGTTTACGTGCTTATGTAGATGTATGTTTAGAAGTTTCTTTAACAGTCTTAACATGATATATATGGTTGTTTGCTTTAGTATATTATATGTGCTAGTCTGTCTAGGTACATTGTATATACTTGTAAGTCTTAGTACATTGTATGTGTTTGTCTATTTTAGCATGTTGATTTACGTTTATCTGCTGAGCATGAGGGTTATGCTTGTTTTCTTTCGCGTATTACATGTGCTTGTTATTTTTTTTGCATGACTGTATGATGTATACATTGATATGCCTTATGTGATTCCTTTACTACTGGGTAAGTATGTAAATTATTGCTATATTACGTGTCAACTGCTTACTTTTATGTCTTGTTTAGGCATTGTGGGTTGTTCCAGCTTGGTTGGTTGAGATGGATAGGGCATCATCTCTTGGGATTTCGTGGTGACCTTGATGTGATGACGTCATTGGGGTCTTGTTTCTAAAGTCATGGGACGACGAGTCGGATTGACTTGAGTCCTTTCTTGGGGATTGGGAGATTTGTTTTCGTGAGCCTCACGGTGAGGTCCTCGCATCTCTTTTTCTTAGAGTGATGGTTAGGGATTTGATAGGTGTATTGACCTGGGATTCTTTTTGTCTTACCTTGGACAGCTCTTATGAGCTAAGGTTGGGGTGTGAGTGTTTTCGTATAATTAATTGCATTGGTGCAATCAATTACTCTTCCTCGTCATTGGAGTCTTGGGGTTGTGTTTAAGGTTCCGATAGGATCTTGTAGAATTCTCATCGAACTCGTTGGCATCTTGAGTCGAGTTCTCTTGTTGGTGTCTCGTGATGGTTAGTATTGGGGCTACCTATTACCTCGTTGTTTGTTTTGTGTGGCGTTTGGACTCCACCTTAGGTTTAAGTCAGTCTTGGGAAAGACTTGTAGGCTCTTTGTTTCAGGGACCTTAATGTTCATTCTAGGAGATGATTCATTTCTTCGCGGTAGGGGATTTGACTCATCCAGGTTTTGGGGATTTATTTTCGGTGAGTTTGTTCTTTCGAGAGGCATTTCATCCCTTTCTGCTTATGATTTTGCAGGATTGTTATTTGCATAGTCATTCCTACATGTTTATATACCTTGTTGTTTTGAGCATGCCTTAGAAACATGTTAAGGGATGTGACTATTTGATGGTTATGTGCTGGTGTAGATGATGTGTCTTTCGTTTACTATATCTGCTTGTCATACTAGCGTCATAGGTGATGTGTAGTATGTCTCTGATGCTTGACCCCTATGTGATATGCAGCATATTTGATTGCCCTTGTACACTATGTGTTTAGTTGTATGGTGCATGGATTTTTGTTAACATTTAGTATACTTATACCTAGCATACTTGAGCGTTATTTATTTCATTTCATTTTGGTTTAGTATACTTGAGCCTGTATACTTGTCTACCATGGATTTAGTACTGCTTAGTACACTTATAAGTGTATACCTGTACATATACATATATTGTATTCCTATTTCAATATTTCTTAGTATGCTTGTGAATGTATACTTGCATAGATATATATATGTTTCATGACTAATTGCTTTATTAGTTCATTTCCTTTATCATTCCGTACTATGCTTGGGGTTGTATGACCTTGGTTGTCGGGATTGTATGTGTGAGCTTGATTTGATGTTTGGATTCCTAGGCGTAACCTTGTAGTAGGTCAGCTTTAGGATGACGTGGATGATTTTGGGTGCATTGTCTTGTTGGGAGTCGTTGTGGCTAGGGCGATGATGATACTGTTTGATCTTGTAAAGTCCCATCCATTGGCTTGAGGGCATAGACTTGTCAGGCTTTGGATTCATGACTGATGTGGTTGACAATCATGTTTTGAGACTTGGGGTTGTCAGTTTTTCCAGTATTGAGGATTTAAGGCCTTAAGCGTAGCGGTGTCTATGACATTGTTGTCAGAGTTTTGGGATTGGCTAGAATGGTCCGGCCAGACATTTTGGACCATATCTCAACTCTCACAAAATGCTTGGTTTCCGCGGTGCTTTTGGTAATGATTGTTTGACATTGATGTTATTTGTATCGATAGGTTTTACGGGTAAGCTTGTTGGGGGCTGGTGATGAATTAGGGCTTTATACTATCATGCTACCATACAAGTTATGTGTGGTGGACAAGTGCTAGTTACCGTAGATGCAACCTTGCATTACCTAGCTAGTAATGTAAGTGTGGGCGGGCGCTTGATGTTGTCGATGCTACCGCACCTTGGGTACGTTGTGGGCAAGTTCTAGTCAGTATTCGTGCTGCCATGTTGCTTCTGGTTATATTCCTTGTTTAGTTATGTATTTGCCTTAGTCTCCTTTAGGTGGTTGACATTGGGTTAGTATGTCAATTCGTTGGAGAGGTGTCTCACGGTTCGTGGTTTCGTGTTTTTTTGTTGATCTTGAGACCTTTGGAGTTGTCCTTGGGTACTTTATGATCTATTCCTCAGTGTGACCTTGTGCACGATCCTTCTTCGGTTCTTCTGGGAATGTTCCTAATTTTGGGGACAAAATCTCTTTAAGGAGGGTAGGTTGTAATGACCCGGTCATTTCTTTCCTTTCTTTTTTCCTCAGGATTTTACGGATGAATTTTTTTTCGTTCTCGTCACTTAGTGTTATCTCGAGTGCTTGAAAATTGTTTCTGAGACTCTTTCCTTTGGATTGAAAACTTCCTTTGAGGACCGACTCATTTCCACATTTTTTCGTTTTTCAACACTATTCACCTTTCGTCCTTTTCCCTATTTTATCTTTTCCCCGTTTGTCACTTTGTTGGCATAACCTCATTCTTTGTGTTCAGAGTTGGTTTTTGACTTCACGTACCTTCATCCTAAGTGGTTTCCATGAAATAAGTATCTTTACTTTTGCAAAAAAGTATTCTGGTTACTCCCGGTGTCCATAGGGGCATGGATGTACAGTTCTTTATAATCTTTTTCTTTTCTTGGGGTGTTTTTCATAAATATATTTTGAAGATATTTTATTTCAGGGGTATCTAAGAAAATATCTTTTGGAGGATATTTTCATTTTGGGGCAGTTTTGCAGTTAACCCTTTTTATGGGGGCCATTGTGCAATTAACGAAAGTTATTGCAAAATACCTTATTTTGAGCCTGGATCCTCATACGGGATTTATTTTCCCATTTCGTTGAGTCGCGTACTCATAGAATTTCCTTCTGATCATTTTTCTCCAGTTTCAGGGTTTCTGGATCTGGTTGCCGCCGAATTTGTTAGGGGCATATCTCTCTGCTCGTGACTCGGTTTTTAACGCTGTTTCTTCCGTTGTTCATATTTTCTCATTTTGAATCTTTTTTATTCATGGAGTTTTTCCGTTTGAGTGCTTCTGCTCAAATTCCATTTTTTCGGACCCGGCGGGGCCCTTTCAGGGCCTTTTTAAGGTTTTTCTATAAATAGGGCAACTGAAGAAGAAAAATCAGACTTTTCTCTTCTTCTTCCTCTCTTGGCCGGCAGCCATGGAAGACCATGGGGCTGCCACCTTCTCTCTCCTCCTTTGAACCACTTTTCCTTGGTGAAAAGTCTTCGGCCTTAACGTTTAATGCTCGCCTTGACGATACACATCTTTCCCCCTTATTAGAACCCAATTCTGACCATTTTGTGAGTTTGGGTTTAAACTTAAGTTATGATTTTCATGGGGCTTCCTTGGGATTCAAGTTCATCATGTTGTCCCCGACAAAACTTAGGAGTTTCGTTGGATTCGGAGCGGTTTCAATTCGGTGGGGATTTGAGATTTCATCTCAAATGGAGGTAGGGGATGTCTTAGGTTTATATTAATGTTGTATTGATTGTTATATGAGCATATACAACTTGTAAGCATGCCTTTGTTCAAGTTTTAGAATTTAATTTAATTATTTTCTATGTTTAAGATTCAATTCACATGGATGTATATTGCTTAGAATTAAATTATGGCATGCTAGTAAATTAGGCTTTGGTATGTTTGTTAACATATATTAAATTTGGGGCATTTGAATAAGAATTGCAAAACTTATTTAATATTTATCTTTGAGTCAGAGTTCTAATGGTACCAATGCCATTCTCAGATTCCAAACACAGTGGGAGTTATTCAAGTTTTAGTGAAGTAATGTCAGGATTTGGTTCGAACCTGGAAAAGGGCGTTTTGTGGGATTCTTGTCCAAAGTTCTTAGAACCTCTTGGAATATTGTGAAATGATTAGTATAGGTTGTGTGGACCTTATTTGACTTGATTAAGGTCAAATTTCTCTTCTTAGTTGGAAATTGACCATTTTGCCCCTTGATTAACGGGTTTTCCTCGTTTTTCTTCATCTTGTCATTTCTTCTTCGTTCGGACTCCGAATCATACGATTCTTGAGTCTATTTTGATTAGTTTCTCATTGTCTTTCCAGTGGTGTGCCCGGTTGCACTTGAATCCATACTTTCAAAAATGACTACTTTGCCCCTGGGGGCTTAATTGTTATGTTTTTTTTTTTTTTTTTTTTTTTTTTTTTTTTTTTTTTTATCTTTTGCCTTCACACTTTGTTCCTTTGGGTTCTATGACTTCATGGAAGGTCATCTTAGAGTCTTAGAGGTGTGTTGTGCCTTGGGAGATCGTTGTCTTGTTTCTTGCTTCCGCATCTAGATCCGTTATCGAGTCAATCTTCGGTTCATCACTGACGTGCTGGGTTGAATATAAACCCGGGTCGTTACATTTTCTTGAACCACACATTCACTACATTATTTTGACGTATAAGAACGGCCATCGTCAAATTTTGGCGCCATTGCCGGGGATTAATGGTTTTGTTGGAATTAGACTAGATAATAGTGTTCATTCAATTGCTTCTATTTTTATTTTATTTTCCATTGTATATTCATTTCTCATTCTTTATATTATTTGTCAATTAGGTACTTGACTACAAGAGAGGCAAACTTTGGAACTTGAAGCAATTATTGGAGTTTAAAGCTGTTATTGGAATTTGAAGTTGCTTAAGGACCTTTGTGAGCTTTTCTGGAAAATCTTGTAATTTAATTATTTCACTTCTTTGCATGTTTGTGATAGCCCTTGTTGAGGCTCATTATATTGCTTAAATTTTTGTCCAAGCATTGGCCCGTGTGGAGGCCAAATTTTTTTCTTGCATTTGGATTTTAATTGTGAATGGAGGGATTCTTTGATCCAAGTTTGGGGGAAAATTACTTCCCCTCACCTTATGTCCCTCCACCATATTTTGATCTTTATGAGGTTGAGTCCAATTCATTTCAACATGTATCATCTTGTAATGAACTTGACTATTCTTATTATCCTCCTTGTGACTATTATCCTCCCCCACTATTTTATGATAAACCAACTCCACCACCTTCTAAGTACTCACCCGAATTTGAAGATAAGGTGTTAGCTTTACTTGATATGCATATTTCTTAAACTCTGCTTATTAATTCACATTCTCAAACTTTAGCCAAGCTTGCAGCTCAAGTTGAGCAAATTGTAAGTACTCCTTTTTTTTTTTTCCTGGGAATTGCAAGTACTCTTTCTCGTCAAGAGGAGGAGGATGAGGCAAATGAAAAAATGGCAAGAACTTCAATTTATATAGATGAGAATGAGGAGAGTGAGAAAGAAGTAGCAAGTGAGCTAATACCTAGTACTCTATCTTGTATAGATGAGGAAGTGGCAAGTGAGTTAGTGGCTAGTCCAATAGAGCATAACATGACTTATGAGGCTTTTTCTTATTTTTATCATGATTTAATTCCAGCCATTGTTACTTTAGAGAGTGAGGAGATGTTGACCACACTAGAGGTAGGAGAGGAGGAGGAGTGCCTCTTAGAAATGTATAAAAATTGTGATTTTGACCTTGAAAGCTCCAAAAATGAAATAAACTCTCTGATGGACTCCTTAGCTAACTTGGAAGGTGAGGAGATGGTGATTTTTTAGGAAGACGAAAATGATGAAGGGAATGTATTTCTTGATATTTCAAATGAGTCTTTGAAAGACAATGCTTCACCAATTATCAAAGTGGATGATCATTTGAATGTGTTTCAAGAACACGACAAAGAGGCAAGCCTAACCATGATTGATTTTGTTTTCAAGACCGTGGATGAAAGGAACCATATAATCTCTTTCATTTCTTTTCAAGTCATTCTTTTGGAGGATGATTTCATTGTTGTAAGTGGGACATTAAATGAGAAAAGTGAAAAGAGAATCAATAAGGATGTTTTATATCTGGTTTTTGATTCGTTCGACTAGTGAGTCGAATCAATGTCTTGCAGAAATCAAGTGTCCTTTCGATCGACCGAACCTCTGTGCAGTTAATTCTCTGCAGAAATCAGCTCTCTGTGTATCGAGCGAACTTTAGTTCAGATCGATCGAGATTTTCCTCAGATCGATCTTTATTCCATACTTAGAAATTGTTTTTGGAGCTCTGCAATTTTCACCTCTTTATGTATCGATCGAGCTTGTTTGCAGGTTTTCACATCTTCGATTGATCGATCATCTTTAGATCGATCACAGCTTTGCCCCTTTGACTTTTCTTCTTTCTATTTTTATTTTATTTTATTTTTTCATTTTCTTTTACTTTTGTTATTTTCTTTTATTTTTATTTAGTTACTTTTCTTTTTGAAAAAAAAAAAAAAAATTTGCATTCTTTATTTCCTTACATTTTTACTTCTTGCATTTTTTTTACTTGCCTTTTTATCTTTGTTCGTGTAAATATTTATTTTCTCAGGAAAAAAAAAAAATTTTGAGAGAGTTTTATTTTTATTATTTTGTTCTTGCATCCTTTCTTACTTTTTATTTTTCATTTCTTGCATTGTACATATTCTTTCATTGTATTTTACTTTCTTTATTCTTCTTTTTGTATTTTATTCATGCATTTTATTTTTTGTTTTTCTTGCATTTTGTCTATACTTGCTTTCATAAAGAGAAAAATATAAAAACTTTTCACCATTGTGCCCTTATGTGTAGTCATGCTACTTTCATGCTTTAGCTAGGGCTTGATCTCATATCACTCTTTCATCTTGTGTTGTATTGCCTTAGAATGCATGATTTGATTATTCTTATCCCATTTGATATTTGATGTGAGTTTGCTAGTGTGGTTATTCAAATAGGTTGTTAATTCCAAGTTTGGGGGAGACCGTTTTCATATTGGATCATTGCCGGGCTTCATGTTTTCTCCACCATGGTATACTCTTTCCTTCTTTTCCATTGTTCTCATTACACATTGAGGACAATATGCGGTTTAAGTTTGGGGGAAGGTGTCTTGTTGCATTCTACTTAAAGTTGAACTTTAAATACATATTTGAGATTTGAGATTGATGGGAGTGATGATTTTGATCTTTTGAGGACTATATTGCTTAGAATTTAAAAATTGCTTGACTTGAAGTCCAATGCTCCTTGTACGCCTTGTGGATGCCATTTAGGAGTAGGGTTAGAAAGTTAAAGATTAGGGTTAGAAGAGAAGAGGGAAGTGAAGGCTCATCTCAAGAACACATCTCTAGATCCACATACTCTCTCTCTAGAGCTTCAAAGAAGAAGAAGAAAAAGATGGAGCCATTTTTGGAGCTTACCCTTGAAGGTTTCATGACCACATCTACCTCCTCCATGATTGGCTAGATCTACACTTAGAGCTTGGATGAGCCCTAAGTCTTGTGCAATCTAAACATTTGTATTTCTATTTTTGGGGATTTATATATATATTGCTGTGATTAGTGTTCTAGCCTTGTGAATTTAATGAATCTTGGTATATATCTATGATTTCTATTGTTTAATTCTTCCAATTAATTCTCTAGTTTATTTACATGTCTATATGTGATTAAATTGGGAATTATGTCTCACATGATTCATATGGTTTAATTCTTCCTATTGATTCTCTTTATGATTACATGTTGTCTTATGTGTGATTATTTGGGAATTGATATCTATACTAGTTTTTCTATATTAATTACATGTCTATGTGTGGTTAATTGAGAATCTAGTGATGGCTAGACATGGGTTTTCATTTGATGGATTTGTCAATTAATTTGATGGATTATTCTTATGCTTAATGGGTTGTTCTACAATTTAATTCATGCTTGTAAGTAGGTAGACAATCTATACTTGATTTGATATTGCATGGCTTATTATTGCAAATTCCATGATTCTCTAGATTGATGTGTGCTCTCATTAGACCCATTTGTTAACTAATTGATGGATTATGCCTTTTGTCTTGGTGGGGTGTTCTACACTTAGTTTACTTGTTGGTTAGGTAGACAATTCACTTTTTCGTTAGATAGTTCACACTTTTACATGCAAAATATGTTTATGTTTGTGGCCACATCTAAATTACAATAATGTATTCCCCATTAATGGTTAATTACATGAGCTTAGTGGTGATTCCAACACCCTAAGACCTCTCTTCATATCTCTTAAATGTGATTCCAACACCCTAAGACCTCTCTTCATATCTCTTAAATCCCTATCTCTCACTAGTTTACTTTAATTGCATTTTAATTTCCTTACATCTTAGTTTAATCAACCAATCTCTATCTTTTGCCATCAATTGATACATTAGAGTTGAAGTTAAATTCTAACACGTATAATCCCTTGGGACGATCCCTACTCACCCTTGCTACGTTAGTAGTAGTGGTTTTTATAAATTTAAACTTGACCCAAAAGGCTTTTCTTGAACCGCACATTCACTACATTATTTTGGCGTATAGGAACGGCCATCATCAAGTATCATGAAATTCAAGTGATTATATCACCACAAATATACGACAAATTCTGTTGAGTATTCTAAACTGACAACTAACTTATTTTATATTCTCGGACATGAACAAGATAAAATAATTCTAACAAAACCATACTTCATCATCCCAATTGTCAGAGTAGTGAATGTATAATCGGCTAATACTTACCCTCCACGCGCTGAATGTAAGAGAATTTTTAACATTTTAAATGAAAATAAAGGTAAGAGAATTTATAAAATATTAACTGAAAATAAATATTTTTCTGTAAATTAATATGATGGTTATAACTTATAAATTATTTAGGTGGCACAACTCCTCCAACTTCAACTCTCACATATTTACTTATATATAGTCATTTTCTTGTTAATGAAGGATGCATAATAATTAATAGTTAAAATATACTCTAGAACTCTTTGCTCTACCTTATAAATATTTTAGGTATATTTACAAAATTTACTTAACTCTATCTCTAATATTCTAAAAATAAACGACCTACAATTCCTGATAGGATTAAATATCCTAAAATCTTTTAACTTTCTCCGCAATACTTTATATATATGTGGAAGACTTCTAGAAATCAGCTCTGCTCATGTCATGTTGGTTACATGCATGCGCTAAAGAAATTTAGAAATTCTAAGACACAAGATGGAGTATAATATATATTGTATAGCCTCTACTTCACTCACTCTTGTTGAGAGCACTTCCACTATTTATAGAGAATTACAAGATAGATGATATATATAATGTTATAAAGATAAACATATACGTATCCTAATCTACAACAAATTTACTTTTGAAATTTAAAGTTTTTAAGACTCTAAATTATCTCAGCATTAATATTTAAAATCAAACTCTGCATTATCTAACTTTTTATTACTGTCAATACCAACTTCTTCTACATTCCCCTCAAACTAGGCCGAAGAGACTGCCAAAGGCCGAGTTTGGTAGTGTGATGACTTTGTGGGCGGGTGCGAGAGACACTGTCAGGCTACCAAACTGATGAGCTACGGGTGCACAGTCCCACATCGCCTGGGAGAGGGAAAGGTGAAATGCTTATATGAGGCGTTTTGGGGTAAAGCCCAAGAGTAAAACCGTACGGGCTCAGGCCCAAAGCGGACAATATCATACCATGTGGTGGAGTGGGTCGTTACAAATGGTATCAGAGCTTGACCCAGCCAGAACTGTGCCAACAGGGACGTCGGGCCTCCAAGGGGGGGGGGGTGGATTGTGATGACCTTGTGGGTGGGTGTGCCGTAGGCGGGTGCGAGAGACACTGTCAGGCTACCACACTGGCGAGTTATGGGTGCACAGTCCCACATTGCATGGGAGAGGGAAAGGTGAAGTGCTTATATGTAAGTGTGTCATCTTCAATTGGTATGAGGCCTTTTGGGGTAAAGCCCAAAAGCAAAACCGTGTGGGCTCAGGCCCAAAGCGGACAATATCATACAGGTAGGTAACGCATAAAATGAGCGCCGAGATAATGGTTTAGTGAATATATCTTCAAGTTGTTGGGAAGAAGAAATAAAACGAATGGTTAATAATCCAAGCACTACATTTTCTCGAATAAAATGATAGTAAATTTCAACATGCTCGGTTCGGGCATGAAAAAAAGGATTTATTGTCATATGAAGGGCAGAAATTTATCAAAGAATAACATAGGTGCTTCATTTATCTAGACACAGATGTCCCGCAAGATGAAGGTAAGCTAAGTTAATTCAGCTGTAGTGGATGCGAGAGCATGATACTCTGCTTCAGCACTAGATCGGGCAGCTGTGGGTTGTTTTTTGGCACTCCAAGAGATGCAATTGCTACCAAGGAATATGCAATAACCGGTAATAGATCGTCGAGTAGTGAGGCATCCAGCCCAATCTACATCAGAGAACCCGTATAGTACCATTGGATTATTAGATAACAATTGTAAGCCATGATTAATAGTGCCATGAATATACTGCAGTATTCGTTTAACAAGTTGAAATGGAAATTAGTTGAGTTTTGCATGTATTGGTAGACATAATCGACACTATAATATATGTCAGGTTTAGTAAATATAAGATACTGCAAATTACCTATAATGCTACGATAGAATTGAGGATCATGATAAGGATCATCTTTGGATACTGCTTGCATTTTACCCACCATAGGAGTAGATATATTCTTGCAATCTTTTATTTATGCTCTCTCCAACAGATCATATGCATACGTATTTAATTGGCTTGACTAAGAAATATTCCACCTTAAAACTTTTGTACTTCAACTCCAAGGAAATAATGTAGGTAGCCAAGATCTCTCATTGAGAACTCTGTGTTGAGTTGTTGAAAGAACCAATTCAAGAAATCGGAATTGTCGCATGTAAGAATAAAATCATCAACGTATAACAATAAGATTAAAGTATTTTGTTTACTATGACAAATGAAGATAGAGGAATCCGCAACACTTCAAAAGAATCCCATTTTAAGAAGAAAAGTACTAAACCAATCAAACCATGCCCACGGTGCTTGACGAAGACCATACAACTCCCATTTTAGCTTACACACATGATTGGGTTTATCTGGATCTCTAAATCCTGGAGGTTGGTCCATAAAAATAGGTTCATTAATATGGCCATGAAGATATACATTTTTAACTTTCAATTGTCGGATGTCCCATTGTTGGGTTAAGGCTATAGTGATGATGTGATACCCCCGGATTTCTGGATACGGGTTGGCCAAGCCCACGCCCGACTACCTGAGGATATCAAACAAATTAGCAATAAACAAACATAGAATACAATTAAGGAAACTGGAATAAATAAAAATTTACTGAAAAGAAACTAGAATGATAAACCAAATACTGAAACCTCAGAATAAAATTAAATTAATAAAGAATTATTCTGATACATCCAAATTCTCCATTTCTAATACAACTCGGGAATCCATCTGGTGGACCCCTAATAAAATCATCACTGAGAAATGAACCACTGAAAAAGAATCTAATGCTAAACCATATAGGAACCGCCTACGTCGTCGAAAGAATGAGAAGTCGTCTCTGCTCAGCACAAACAAGATCTAAGACCTGGAACCGTCCGTTACCTGAAAAATAATAGTGGGTCAGGCCCACAAACAAGTTCTATCCTAACTACAATCCAAACAGAGACCCGATACGCAGATATATCCTAGATGTCTCAACCATATCTATATAGTCCGTAAATAGATATATACATATAACCACACTACAGGACTTTCACTAGACTATGCTGAGGGTCTCAACCTGAATAGAAGGCAACATGCAAAAAAGCACCAGAGTGGGCATGACTACCTAAGCCTAACAGGGTATACCTCAACCAACATAGCCAGCTATGCATCCTACTGCATATACGTTCCCTAACCGTCGACTATGAGACTCAAGCTCAGATCGCGATACCATAATTATATATATAAAGTCCGATCCTATCCAACCATAAGAAATCCAGCTAGTCGTTCAACTTGTTCAGTCGCACAGACTAACATAAATTAAATGTATATACATCCCATCCAAATACAATGTTGAGCCGGTTAACTATTCGTCGCCAAAACACAACATATAATTAGGATTTAAATGTTTTAATTAAATCCCTATCCTTCCTATTAACAGAAAATATAAACAACCATCCAATATGTTGTTCAACTGTTTTAGTTGACAGGACATGAAACCATGTAGGATTCAACTGTTTTAGTTAATCCATTCTGTATGTATGAATGGGTTGGAATTAGCGTTTTGATCTAATCCGTCCCTCTGTATGTCACCGTCCCATACCGGTACATACCATGCATATGATCCGTAAATGATGCATTAACTCAATTAGTACACCAAATACAATCCATATAAATCCATGTAGCTGATAAAACAAAATTGGAATAGTTTATCAACTAAATATCTATGACAATATCCATGAAATTGACGAGACAAAACTTAATCGTTCGTCAACTTAAAATCCATAATCCATTCAAATAATTGACAAAAAATATGCAATTAATTCTTCAATTAAGTCCAGGTTAACTCCCATTTAAATTACAAAACCTATGTTTTAGTGTATCTAATATGCAATTAATTCTTCAATTAATTGCAGAATAGTGTATCTAATAATTCAACAATTTAAAGTAAACCTTTTACTCATGTAATTGCAGGAAAATTAATGTTTCAGCAATATAAAAATCCAAAGTATGCACAGGTCCAATCTGTTAACTAAAAGACTCTAGTGTGCATCTAAAAGAAAAATTAGAAACATGTTATAATTCATTAAATTGCTATATTAGAGTAAGCAAGTAATTTCCTATCCTTAATCTACGTAATTGCAGAACGGATTTATTAATTCAGCAATTATATTCCCGAGTGTGCACAGATCAAATTTATTAAGTAAATGACCCTAACGTGCATTTAAAACAAGATTAACATCATGTTATAATTACTTAAGTCGCCCATTTAAAAATTGAGCAACTACTTCCCTTCCAACCGTTAACAGTATGTAAATTGTCTAAATTTCACATTGATCATTCCCTTCCTATAATAGGCTAACTTATGTAATTAGAGAGCTTAAGATCTTTTGAAATTACTTTTAAAATTGTTAGTTCACTCCCTAAAACAATTTAGAACTCCAAACATAGCCTAAACAGTTCCCGGACAGCTCTAAATTGCAACCAAACGTAACATAACCAAAGAGCCTTCTCTTGAAAATCATAGAGCAGGCTCTTTACACCATGGATCATACTCTACAAAAACTTAGAGCCTGCTCTTAAAGGCTTAGAGCCTCCTCTGTCCAGTTTTGCTCCGTTTCGCCTTTCAGCTTCGTCTCCGGCTATTCCCAAGCTTCGGTTCATCTTTAATACTGAGTTTAAGAATCCTATTTACACCCAAAATCATCCCCATGACTGGTTTTATAATCCTTTCAATCACTGAATTCAACTACGCAAGTTAACTTTCCTCTAACCATTAACAGTACTGAAAAGTTGTCTACTTTCCTACTGTATAACACTTTAGCATAAATGTATAAACTATGAAATAAGAGGTTTAAATACACTTGAATTTTAAATTAAGAACCCCAAGTGCCCTCACAACACAATTCGAAAGAATTAAAATCATCCAAACGGTTCCCAGAAAATCAGAAAACACTAAAATACGTCAAAATAGGAGAGAGCCTGCTCTTAAAACTTAGAGCAGGCTCTTTTATGCATGGAGCCGGCTCCATACCATTTTGGAGCTGGCTCTTGAAGAGTGGGAGCCGGCTCTTGGCTTCCCAGAGTTGGCCCTCTCCCTCTCTGTGAGCCTCCAGTCCATTCCAGCCTTGTTTCCGACCTTCTGCTTTGACTCCGACCACTTCCAATCCCTCTGTTCTTCCTTAAAAATGACCTTAGCAGTCTAATATATATCCAGTAGCATCCCAATGATTTGTTTTGGCAGTTGAAATTTATTATTGTGACTTAAAACCCCTACCGATTCATTACGCGTTACCACAAAACTTGAACTTCAATTTGCAAGCATACTTACAGATTATATTAACCCGTATACAAATAATCAAAATCAATCTTAACCATCTTATATATATTCAATAACATCCTAAACCCTTGTTTATAGCAGTACGAGTTAAATCAACCATTAAAACAGCGCAAATCTGTAAGCTTAAAACATACGACGAACACAAGTCAATCAAGAATTGTTTCAGACAAATATATACACATACAGATAATCAATTTGACGTATAATACACATGCCAGACCTGATTAATATTCAATTAAAATCTTAGAGACACCTAGGTATGCACAGAACACAGGCAACGGGAGAGAGGAAGAGCAGAACTTGCCTTTGCGGTTTTGGAATCAAAACCTTATCGCCGTCTTCCTAGGTGTTTCCGGCGATCATGACTGCCGTCAAGCCTCCTACTGCTCAACCTTCCCTCTCCTATGACCAATCCTTAATCCACAGTTGAAACCCTCACCAAAGATGCTCTGTTATTGTCTCACAATTTACGCTCTATTCCTCTTTATCTCTCTGGTACGTGAAAAGGGTTTACATATTTGTTTTTAAAACCCTAAGTCAACATAATGATATATTTATAGGTTTAGAAAAACTAAAACCCTAATTCTAATTTTAATCCGAGAAAGAAAAACAACCACAAAAGTTATAATGTAAGTCGGCTAAAAACGTGAGAATATATGTAACCCTATAATTATAACCTATATTAAATTATGATTAATACCTCAAGTTTAATTATTAATAAATACCAATAATTAAAACTAACTCTATATACATATATACCCATATATATACATGTATATACTTCCATGGGTAAAATGGTACCCATTTACACTATCCAAATAGTCCGTTAATCATATCCAAGACCAAGTTCGATTAAAAAACAAATAATAATAAAAATAATACATTTAATTTAACATTCCAAATGCCACTTAATCACGCACACTTATTATTAAATAGTTAATTCATTTAAACAACAAAACAGGAAACCACATAACAAAAATCACGAAAACACCTAAGAATAATAAAATAAAAAAAATAAAATTCCAATTATGTCCTTTTAAAATTAAAATTCCAATTATGTCCTTTTAAAATTTAGGGGTATTACATTCTTCCCCCCTAACAAAAGGAATTCCGTCCTCGGAATTCACGAAATTCTGAATTATTTTTATTAAAATTTTGCTCCGTTCCGTTGTGGATTCTGCCTCGGTGTATGGGCTCCACTGATTTCCAAATCTGTAAAGAAAATATGTAGGTTCGATATAAAGGAAGCACAAAAATTATCCAACACGTATGTTGTATTTAGCAACTACTCAGCCTTACCCAAATCTGTTTATACCGGGTAAAGGTCCACATTCTTTTAAGTTCCATAGCATGGATGTGTAAAGCTTCTATGCATCCCATCCCAATGTTTTAAAAAACACGATTCGATAGGCTACCGCCTAAATGGAGAAACACCATTCATAAAAAGTCCACTTAATACATAAAAACCAACCTTCCTCAATAACGCACCCTGTTTCTGATATGGAAGACATTCTCGATCCAATCCTCCATCTAAAGATATGAGTACAACTATAACTCCGTTGTTAGTGCAATGTAAAATTGATGCGAAGTTCTAAAGTGAACATTTCGAGAATAAAGTCTAGCAGCAAACTTGCTCAATCCACCACTCTTAATCCGTACGGAAATAAGATTCCAATAAATGTCGATAATCTTAACCAACCATCCACTTCTGACTAGTCCTACTCCAACTAATCCATATTCCCAATCCGAACAAATTAACAAAAATAAAACACGTAACCACAAAATGCAACATAACAACAAAAATCGAACACTTAGATACACACAATACAACAAAACAACCAAAATATAATTTCTACTTAAGACATCCTCCATTCCAGAGAAAAAACCTCCTTTGAACTCAAGTTCCCAAATTATGTCACAAAAGTTCATTTCGTAGTTTTGTTGGTAATCATACAACCTTGAAATATATCTATAACCATAGCTTAAAAACAACATTCTTTTGCCTAAGCAAATATCCAACGGCTTAACCCTCATCTTCCTTATACTCAGAATGCAAACCATCTATCATGGCTTTACAACGCAATGTAGAACGTCACAACCTAATCCCTATTCGCTCCAGAATGTGATATAAAATCACGTCTTTGTTCTGTGAAGAACTCCATCCAATCCCTAAACTCCTGAAGAGTACTTTTTAATTGACTCTCTGAGAGACAACACGAAAATTCATCCATATGTAGAGTAGTTCACACCAACACTACCAGTATCATTCACTATACTGCTGGTGAATAAGAGCACCCTCATGATATCCGTCATCCTCAAACTTCAATATCCCCTTTCTTGGAGACGCTGTATCTCCTCGCTTAGGATCCTCTTCAGAATCCTACTCTTCATTTGTCTCCTTTTTGAGAACATCTGAAGTTATGTTGGCCCCGTCATGCGGGGACCTACCACCTACACCCTGATCTATTCTTGGCATATACCTTCTAAGTAATGCCAACCTTGGAATTAAACCTTCGATCCCAAGTTATGTTTCTGACAAAGAACTCGAAAACCTACTCCTTCACTCCTTTGGGTCTGTATCGCTTTCCCCTTGAATCCCATCCTCCTCCTAGTGTCAACCATTCCATAACTATGGAATATAATTGACATCAGCTCCTCCTAACGAATCGTAAAAAGAGTACAATGAATCCTAATATGGCTCTAAGTTTTAAGAGACGCAACGCGGAAGTCTTATAATGGAAACACTCCTAAGGACACTAGAACCTGGAGTGCTCTGATACCAACTGTGATACCCCCGGATTTCTGGATACGGGTTGGCCAGGCCTACGCCCGACTACCCGAGGATATCAAACAAATTATCAATAAACGAACACAGAATACAATTAAGGAAATAGGAATAAATAAAAATTTGCTAAAAAGAAACTAGAATGATAAACCAAATACTGAAACCTCATAATAGAATTAAATTAATAAAGAATTATTCTGATACATCCAAATTCTCCATTTCTAATACAACTCGGGAATCCATCTGGTGGACCCCAAATAAAATTCATCACTGAGAAATGAACCACCGAAAAAGAATCCAATGATAAACCATACAGGAACCGCCTACATCGTCGAAAGAATGAGAATTCGTCTCTGCTCAGCACGAACAAGATCTAAGACCTGGAACCGTCCGTTACCTGAAAAACAATAGTGGGTCAGGCCCACGAACAAATTCTATCCTAACTACAATCCAAACAGAGACCCGATACGCAGATACATCCTAGATGTCTCAACCATATCTATATAGTCCGTAAATAGATATATACATATAACCACACTACAGGACTCTCACTAGACTATGCTGAGGGTCTCAACCTGAATAGAAGGCAACATGCAAAAAAGCACCTGAGTGGGCATGACTACCTAAGCCTAACAGGGTATACGTCAACCAACATAACTAGCTATGTATCTTACTGCATATACGCTCCCTAACCGTCGACTATGAGACTCAAGCTCAGATCGCGATACCATAATTATATATATAAAGTCCGATCCTATCCAACCATAAGAAATCCAGCTAGTCGTTCAACTTGTTCAGTCGCACAGACTAACATAAATTAAATGTATATACATCCCATCCAAATACAATGTTGAGCCGGTCAACTATTCGTCACCAAAACACAACATATAATTAGGATTTAAATGTTTTAATTAAATCCTTATTCTTCCTATTAACAGAAAATATAAACAACCATCCAATATGTTGTTCAACTGTTTTAGTTGACAGGACATGAAACCATGCAGGATTCAACTGTTTTAGTTAATCCATTCCTATGTATGAATGGGTTGGAATTAGCGTTTTGATCTAATCCGTCCCTCCGTATGTCACCGTCCCATACCGGTACATACCATACATATGATCCGTAAATGATGCATTAACTCAATCAGTACACCAAATACAATCCACATAAATCCATGTAGCTGATAAAACAAAATTGGAATAGTTTATCAACTAAATATCCATGACAATATCCATGAAATTGACGAGACAAAACTTAATCGTTCGTCAATTTAAAATCCAGAATCCATTCAAATAATTGACAGAAAATATGCAATTAATTCTTCAATTAAGTCCAGGTTAACTCCCATTTAAATTACAAAACCTATGTTTTAGTTTAGCAATTTAAGTCCAAAACCATCAACCAGTTGAAAACCATCATCCAATTAATTGCAGAATAGTGTATCTAATAATTCAACAATTTAAAGTAAACCTTTTACTCATGTAATTGCAGGAAAATTAATGTTTCAGCAATATAAAAATCCAAAGTATGCACAGGTCCAATCTGTTAACTAAAAGACTCTAGTGTGCATCTAAAAGAAAAATTAGAAACATGTTATAATTCATTAAATTGCTATATTAGAGTAAGCAAGTAATTTCCTATCCTTAATCTACGTAATTGCAGAACGGATTTATTAATTCAGCAATTATATTCCCGAGTGTGCACAGATCAAATTTATTAAGTAAATGACCCTAACGTGCATTTAAAACAAGATTAACATCATGTTATAATTACTTAAGTCGCCCATTTAAAAATTGAGCAACTACTTCCCTTCCAACCGTTAACAGTATGTAAATTGTCTAAATTTCACATTGATCATTCCCTTCCTATAATAGGCTAACTTATGTAATTAGAGAGCTTAAGATCTTTTGAAATTACTTTTAAAATTGTTAGTTCACTCCCTAAAACAATTTAGAACTCCAAACATAGCCTAAACAGTTCCCGGACAGCTCTAAATTGCAACCAAACGTAACATAACCAAAGAGCCTTCTCTTGAAAATCATAGAGCAGGCTCTTTACACCATGGATCCTACTCTACAAAAACTTAGAGCCTGCTCTTAAAGGCTTAGAGCCTCCTCTGTCCAGTTTTGCTCCGTTTCGCCTTTCAGCTTCGTCTCCGGCTATTCCCAAGCTTCGGTTCATCTTTAATACTGAGTTTAAGAATCCTATTTACACCCAAAATCATCCCCATGACTGGTTTTATAATCCTTTCAATCACTGAATTCAACTACGCAAGTTAACTTTCCTCTAACCATTAACAGTACTGAAAAGTTGTCTACTTTCCTACTGTATAACTATTTGTGTAGTTGGAATGTTTACACAAGGCTAGTGGCATTGGAATGACTTAAAAGTAAACAATCAACAAAATAATATTTGTGTAACTATTTGTGTATATTTGTGTATAACTATTAAAATGACTTAAAAGTAAACAATCAACAAAGAACTAATGTCTTAATTCAATTCTTTAAAACCGTTAGATCCCCGGCAACGGCGCCAAAACTATGGTGCGACCGAGCGTGTGCACAAAATAATACACAACACTTCAGGTTTAGAAATAATGTCAAGTGGGCACCATCTTTTAAAATTTATAAAACCACTAAACACTTATACTATGGAGTATGAAGTGAGCAGGGATAGTCCCAAGAGATCTAAATAATTATAGGTTTTCCAGAACTGAATTCTACTTTAGTACTTATATGATTGCTAAAAAGGTTTGGTTTTGTTATTAGACTAATTTTAAGCTAAATGATTGCAATAAAATTATGGAGTTCGAAAGATTGGAAAAAGACTTAGGGTGTTGGATTCATCACTAAGCACATTTCCTAACTCATTAACTTTCAACTAATTGGGGAAATAAAATGTATAATATAAATGTGGCTAACAATTGCAATGAAAAGTATGAAGCATCAATTTAAAGCTTAAATCATTTACGTAATGACAATTAACTAAGTGTAAATCAATTCACCAATTCAAAGCATGATCCATTAATTCAATTAGTAATTTCAACTCACATAAATCTAGAGGATAATATAATTGTGGCAAAAAGTATGGAATTCAAACATAAGTATGGATGGTCAACTTACCTCATAATTAAATTGCAATTAAATTAATTAAACTTAAATTAAACTAATTAAACATGAATTTAAAACTAATTAGACAATAAATTAACCTAACCATGTAATGCCATCCATTAAATAGAAGTAATTTTTCATTAATTTAAAACACAATTACAACTAATCAATACCATGCATAGCCATCACAAGAATCAATTAACAAAGAATTCATGTGTAAAATTTGTTTATCAATCAACCACACATAACACAATATGAGATTAATACAGATAATCAATTGAAAGAATTTAATTTATAATATTCAAGACTATACACTAATTACATAAATTAATCCCCAAAAAGTAAAAGGAGAGAAAGAATATGTTATATGCTTAGGGTTTGTCCAACCCTAAGTAGAAGAATCAGCCACTCGTAGTTGATGGAGTTGAAGACAGAACAATCTCCATCATTGGATTCATCATCTTTGAGCTTTTCTTCTTAACCCTAGCTTGTTCTTCGTTTTCCTCTTTCGCATTTTCCAGAGAGAATATAATAATACGATACAGAAAAAATAAAACCTAAAATCCTCCTTTTTTAATAAATTAAAAACTCCTTAAATAAAATAAAAACTAACCCTAAACTAATGGCTCACTGGGCCTGTAATACCCCTAATTTTAAAAAGGATAGTCTCGGTATTTATTTATTTGTTTTAAATGTATTTTTAATTATTTAATTAATTATTTGACTAATTGCTTATGTGTTTAATTGAATTAGGTATTACTTGATTATTTGATTATGTGTCTATGTATTATTTGTATTTGTCTATGTGTTAATTGTTTAATTAGATTATGTACTTAAATGGTGTTTTGATTAATTGTAAATTAAATGTTTTCTTTTCTTTTATTATTTTATTTTATTTTTATTTTATTGTTATGGTTAGTAGTAATGGGCCAACCAATTGGGTCCCATGGACTACTTGGATAGGAGGTTGGATGTGTATGGATTATTACCCATGGATAGTGTATGTATATATATAGATATATAATATATACATATATAAAAGGGAAAGTAATTTATTAATTACTTTTATGGTAACTTGGGTAATAATATTTAATCTGATGTATATATTTGATATTTAAATAATAAAAATACACATAGATTTGATACGTGTTATGTTTTAAGTTACTTTATAATATTATGGTAACTTAAGTATTATTGGATAATCCATTAATAAATAATGGAATATGTATAATTTATTTATTTAATAAACATATACATAAATTATATACGTAACATATTTTACTTACCTTTTTAATATATATAAAAGGGAAAGTAATTTATTAATTACTTTTATGGTAACTTGGTTAGTAATATTTAATCTGATGTATATGTTTTATATTTAAATAATAAAAGTATACATAGTTTTGATACGTGTTATGTTTTAAGTTACTTTATAATATTATGGTAACTTAAGTATTATTAGATAATCCATTAATAAATAATAGGATGTGTATAATTTATTTATTTAATAAAGATATACATAAATTATATACGTAACATATTTTACTTACCTTTTTAATATTTTAATTTATTTATTTTAAGTTGACTTGGATTGGGAAAAGGGTTAGGATTATTTTATTTAGCCTATAAATATATGGCTATAGGTTGTAAAAGGGGGTTAGAAATATTTACGTGATATATTCTTGAAAGAGAGAGTTAGAGAGGGAAGGAGGAAAAGGAAGGAAGGAGGAGAAAAACACTGTAGAGAGAAGATCAAGGAATAAGAAGTTTAACTTTCGATCCGAAAGTTTAAGGCAAGTTTTTCTTCTATCTCTTTCCCTTTGATTCGTGTTTCCGTACATGCCTAGGAAATTCCATGATTTATTAAACACATAAAATTAAATAATTATGCATGTTTAATTGGATTAAAACATATTTTTATGAAATTGGTTTATAGCTGTTCTTGTGTTATGAATTGATAAATGTATGATTTTGATTTGATTTCTGGTGTGAATTTTTACATGTTTAAATTATGTATTTTTCATATCTGTGGAATAATGGAACGTAGAAACATGCGTAGGATTCCTGAACATTAAATAGGGACTAGGTTTGGGTTTAAATAAATTTAAATACACTCAATCATAACGATGTTTGCTATTTGAATGGTTTAAACAAATGAATGGATTTAATATTTTAAAATGCTTTAGCAATTGAGATTAAATGTGTAGGATGAATTGGATATGGAGAATACTTATTTGACGATATAATAAAATATCATCATGTATAAGATTCAGTTTGTGTAGGACATATGATATAGAAAACTTAAATAAATAATAAGTCATTCATGTTATGTGATAACTTAATATCATATTATCGTAGTTATTTCTGGAATGTTTGGTGTATTTCTTTAATTGTTACATCAATTGTTGGATTGTGTGGTTTAATACACCGGTATGGGACGGTGGCATTCTAGGGACGGATTAACTTATTAGTTAAGTCCTACCTATTTTATATAAGGGAATAGATTAACTAAAATGTTAAGTCCTACTTATATTCAGGTCAGTTCAGCTGAACAAGTTGAATGACTTATGGAGGATTAATTTATTATATAAGGGAATGGATTAACTAAAATGTTAAGTCCTACTTATATTCAAGTCAGGTTAGCTGAATAAGTTGAATGACTTATAGAGGATTAATTTATTATATAAGGGAATGGATTAACTAAAATGTTAAGTCCTACTTATATTCAAGTCAGGTCAGCTGAACAAGTTGAATGACTTATGGAGGATTAATTTATACTCGATAGGATGGTTACTAGATTTTATATATATAAGTATGGTGCCATGATATGAGCTTGAGTCTCAGGATTAGTGGTTAGGGTGCGTATATCGCCAGGGATGTGTAGCTATATATAGTGTAGTTGTGTACCCTGGTAGGTCTAGGTACTCATGCCCACTATATGTGCGTTTTGCATGTTGCCTACTATTTAGGTTGAGACAACCCTGTAGTCTAGTGAGGTTCCTTTAGTGTGTGTATATATATATATATGGACTACTAGTTACTGTTGGATTGACTAGGATGTATACGTGTATCGGATCTCTGCTTGGACTGTAGTAGAGTAGAACTTGTTTGTGGACCTGACCCACCATTATTTTGCAGGTGTTCGTCAGGAGTAGAGGTTGTTCGTGTTGAGCGGGGATCAGTCTACTTCATTCTTCCGATGCTCCATAGGAGTTCCTTTATGATTCAGTTTCCTGATTTAGACAGTTATTGTTGTCATTTGTTTAGTTTATTAATTAATGGAAATATATTCTGAGGTTTATTATTAGATTATCATTTTAGTTTCTTGTCAGCATTTTTTTTATTCTTCTTTATTCTTTTGTACTCTGTGTTCGTTTATTATCAATTTGTTTTGATATCCTTGGGTATTCGGGCGTGGGCCTGGCCAACCCGCATTCAAAAATCCGGGGGTATCACAGTTGGTATTAGAGCACTCCAGGTTCAAGTGTCCTTAGGAGTGTCTTTCGTTATGTAACTTCCGCATTGCATCTCTTAAAACTTAGAACCCGTATTAGGATTCGTTGCATTCTACTTACGATTTGTTAGGAGGAGCTTATGTCAATTATATTTTGTAGTCATAGAATGTTTGGCACTAGGAAAAGGATGGGTTCAAGGCGAAAGCGATAAAGACCCAAAGGAGTAAAGAAGTACATTATCGATTTCGTTGCCAGAAGGCAGAGTTAGGGATCGATGGTTTAGGTTCGTTTGGCGTTACTTTAAAAGTATAAGCTAAGGAAGGATTTAGGTGTACGTGATAGGTCACCGCATATTCGGGCCAACACGACTTCAGTTGATCTCAAAAAGGAGACAAGCGAGGAGTAAGAGCCGAAAAGGATCCTAATGGAGGAGATTTATGTGCATCCAATAGAGAGGGTACTAAATCTTAAAAATGGATGATCGCGCGAGGTGATCTGAATTGCTAATAGTATAGCGAATGTTATTAGTAGAATTGGGGTTGATCAATCTACAAATAATTAAGCTTTCTTATCATCTTTAAAAGAGGTATATAAGAAATATTGTTCAAGAGTTTGGAGATCGGATGTGTTCTTATCAGAATGAAATATATAATTTTTAAATCACATACAAGAGGACATTGGTATTATGTTGTGATGTTCTAATTCGCTTTATAAAACCAAGTTAGACAGTTTACATTCCGCATATAAGAAGGATGAGGGTTAAGTCCTTGGTATTTGCTTAGGCAAACATTTGTGTTTTTAAGCTATGTTTTAAAGGATATGTTTCGAGGTTGGATGATTATTTATGAAACTATAAAAGGAAATTTTGAAAAAAGCTAGTAAGGTTGATTTCAAAGGAGACTTTCTTTTTTAGAAAAAACGATATTCTAAGTAGGAGTATATCTTGTTTTATTGTGTTTATCATACGTGTTTTAATTTTTTTTTTTTTTTTTTTGTTAATTACTCGGGATTTGGTATGTGGTTTAGTTGGAGACACAAGTGGGTCATCAGTTAGCTATTGTTTTAATAACATGGACTAATAGCACTATTTACGTTAGATTTGTGAGCGTATGGTCATAGGATTTGGTAGATACACATAAATCTAGCCAATCTATTGGACCTGGACATATATCATTATGGTATGTTTTAGGATGGGATAGCTAAACCATCACTACGAGTCAAAGAATCTAAAATGATTAGTTTGATATACATTACGTTAGGTATGGATTTGTATCATATTATAACGCCATGATATTGGTGGTTGTTAATGTTTCGGTATGCATGAGGTGGTGGTAAATAAAGATAACTGTAACGCCATGATGATTTATCAGAGATGCTAGATTTGCTGAACATTTTCTTGAAAATTTCAGAAATTGTTACCAAGTCGGAAGGAAGATTTAGTACTGGATTAAATACTTATTGGAATAACACCGAGTGAGGATAGGATACTGAATAAATATTCATCAGTAAATTCTTAATTAATAATTTATTCACGAGGGTGTGTCATTAGGAAGAATTTGCTGGTGTTGTACATAGTGGAGGAAACTAAGTCTCTTTATTTCCATAAATAATATGGAATTATTTTTTTTAGTCACAATTTGCAACAATTAACTGTTGCAAGGAAATTGAAGACTTATGTAGAGGATGGAAAGATTTCATATTCTTTTGAAGTTAGACAAAGAAGTTGGATTGTCATTAACTTGTCTTAAAGAAGCAGGGTGTGTCAAAGATAAGATGGTGAGACCAAACACTTATATAAAGATGAGGTGCATGGTATGTATGAAAATGTCGTAGTTTGTTGACTTTTGTTGAGTTAAAATCATAGTTGACTACTGATAAATAGAATTACCGATTGACTTTCAATATCTATAAGTTTATCACAGATCAGTGGTGGATAGATTTAGTTGCAGTTTTACCCCTGATGAGTTGTAAAGACATAATAAATGTACCAAATGACTATTTTACCCGTTTTGGGTCTTAAACCATTATTTGACCATGGTAAATGACCATTATATCCCTATAGACTCTGAAACTATTATTATGACATGAAATGACCATAATACCCTTGTGTGACTTCAAGTTCAGGTAGAGACCCGGTTAGCGATTCGGATCCCCGGGTTTGGGTCGATACAGATTTGGAACCCGTTAGTTGATATTTTCACCTTGACCCTATATTTTAGTATAATCACCTAATTACCCCAGACTTCAACCAAAGAATAGAATGGACATAGAAAATGGCAGTTTTACCCCTGATGAGTTGTGAAGACATAATAAATGTACCAAATGACTATTTTACCCCTTTTGGGGTCTTAAACCATTATTTGACCATGGTAAATGACCATTATACCCTTATGGACACTGAAACTATTATTATGACATGAAATGACCATAATACCCTTGTGTGACCTCGAGTTCGTGTTAGAACCCGGTTAGCGACCCGGATCCCTGGGTTTGGGTCGTTACAACACATTCCACTGAACTTCAATTTTTTAACATTTTGATTTTTACCTCTTAGATTTACCACAAAGGAATTATTATTATTATTATTATTTGTGTGTCAATTAGGTCACTTGTGGCAACAAATCGGGATTAAAGAATAGTTCAAGGCACGAAAGCGCATGTCGTCATTCAAGACAAGAAGTTTGAGAGGAGGCCTTGTGGCAAGCTGGTGGTAGAGGAGTGAGGACCAGGTTCGGTAGTGCACCCTCTTGGTGTGATAGTAATCATAGCTTGAGAGAATGCTATGTGACACAGGAGTAGCGAAAGTAGAGGCACCCTTAACAGAGCATGAAGTGAAGGCTCAGAATTTATGCCCATTGTGTAATAGTGCAAGATAGCCTCGAGAAAAGGACCAAGTCGGGGGAGGTATGTTGTGATACCCCTCGATTCTAGAGCCATGGGTGATCAAGTTTCGAGCACAGATCCGAGGGATACCAAACAATTAAGTATATAAACAAGCATTTGATTACAAAAGAAATAACTACGAATAAATAAATAGCATAAAAGAAACTAAATAATAAATCCTTAACTTAATAAATAATTAATCCTCCAAATAAAAAATCCAAAACCTTTAATATCACTACAACTCGGGAATTCGTCTAGTAGACTCCTAATGATAATCCCAACTGAAACAATTGAAAAGAAAAATAATCCCAAGACTAAAACATAAATAGAATCATACGTAGAATCGAAATAGTGATGTGGACTATCTTTGCTCAGCACAAACAAGCCCTATATTTGAAACTGACGAACACCTGAAAAAAATTATAATAGTGGGTCAGGCCCACGAACAAGTTCTTTCTACGACAACCCAAACAGAGACCGGAGAAACTATAAATCTATAGCTAACCTATTCAATAACTATAAAGTCCGTATTATATATACACACTAAAGGAGCCTCACTAGATTATAGGGTTGCCTCAACCTAAATAGTAGGCAACATACAAAACGCACATATAGTGGGTATGAGTACCTAGACCTACCAGGGCACACAACCAGACTATATCTAGCTACACATCCTTGGCAATATACGCCCCCTATCCACTGATCCTGAGACTCAAGCTCATATCATGGCATATGTCTATATATATATATATATCCAATTTAAAGTAATCCATTATGTATCTGTTGGACTAAGGTATTTATCTAAAGGTCAATCTTATGTTTTGATAATTACAAACCATTAATCATGTTTAAGTACTAATGCTTTCATTAAGTGATATATAGTTGATCAACATTCAATCCTCAATGATGAGTTAGAAGATCCATTCCAAGTATTCCAAAGCATTCTAAACATTCAAGCAATGGATTCAAGGAAGCCTCAAAGTTGCAAGAAATCAAAGAAAAACTCAGACTTCAAAGATCACACAAATCATTTCAAAGAAAGAAAGCAAGTCTTCATCAAGCCTAAACGATTATGGTCAAAGAATGAAGAAAAAGGGGTAGATAGGATGGTGAGTGTTTAGGATTCAATGTCAAAGTATTTGTGAATCTATTTGAAGCTCATCTCTATAGGACCATGCATATCATACATAATTTATATGCTCCTACATTATTAGCAATAGACTATGAACTTTAATACATATATATTTAACATATGAAGTCTTTGCTAAGAATGAGTTAGTTCAAGCTTGCATAAGCTTTAAAAGAACTCACATCTTAAACTAGAAATGCTAGGACCATGCACATTAATCATAACATTTTTTTTGGTCTCTAGAAAGTAAAGAAAAAGGCATTGAAATCAAAATTTCATTTTTAAAGCCTTTGTTGCCAAAATTTGGTAAATGACTCTAGGACACAATGCACTTGAAATTTATCATCTTCATATGTCCCTAGACTCTTAGAAATAGGCCTTGAACTAAATTGAACCATTCATCAAAGTCCTAGGTGCTAGAAAGATGGATATCTCAAAAGAAGCAATTTTCAGCCCAGAAAAATTTCAGACCAGCTTGCACTAAAACTGGTATAACTATTTGTGTAGTTGGAATGTTTACACAAGGCTAGTGGCATTGGAAAGCTGACTTCGAGCCCTTGAGTTTAGACTCAAATTTCACCTAAATTGGATTTAAAATGACTGAGATATGAGCTTCACAAAAAATCTGATTCTGCTCTGCGAAAATTCTGACTAGGCTGCACTAAAATGGCTATAACCATTACTGTGGTTGGAATTTTTGAGCAAGGCCGATGGATTTAGAAAGCTGACTTCAAGGAAATAAATTTAGACTCAAATTTCACCTCATTTGGAGTTTCATGGACTGAGTTATGTCTATTTGAAGTCATGCACTTTTTCTGTCCAATCCAATTTAGCAGCAGCCTTCATGAAGCAAGAGCAGCCTCTATAAGAAATAGAGCCAGCACTCTCAAGACGAATGGAGCAGGCTCTATGAAAAATTAGAGAAGGCTCAAAGAATAGAGAAGGCTCAATGAAAAATTAGGGAAGACTCAATGAAAAATTAGAGAAGGCTCAATGAATTAGAGAAGGCTCAATCAAAGAATGGAAAAGGCTCCATGAAATTAGAGACGGCTCCAAGCAAATGGAGAAGGCTCCAAGTAAATGGAGTAGGCTCTCAAAGAATAGAGCCGGCTCTGTAAAAGTCTCCTTTCACTCCAGAAGCATTTCTTGGCTTGTAGAACAATCTTTCAGAAAAGAGCCTGCTCCACTTTTTTTATTGAGCCGCCTCCATTTTAGAAAAAGAGCCTGCTCCACTTTTTTAATAGAGCCGCCTCCATTTGAAATTGAGCCGCCTCCACTTTTGCAAAGAGCCGCCTCCTTTGAGGGTTTTGAATTACAACGGCAATTTTTCTGCATTTAATTCCTCTAACCACTTCTAATAGCCATATTGAGCTACGAATTTCTTTGTATATACAGAGGGCTTGTCTGCAAAGAAAATACACGGTTTTGAGAGACATTATATTACATTGTAAAGAGAGCTTTTGTTCTCATCTTCTCTTTATCTCTCTCATTTCACTCTTATTCTATCTTGAGAGATTCCAGTAAAGATTAAAAGAGCTTTTGCTCTTATTTTAATCTTCATAGAGTTTTTGCTCTATTATACTACTTGAGGGAGCATTCAAGAACATTCATTCAAGTGCATCAAAGAGAGCTTTTGGCTCTACCTTTATACAGAGCTTTTGTTCTGGTTTTACTCACTCATAGAGCCTCTGTTCAGACATCAATCTTTATCTCATATACAAGCTTCCATAGCTGAACCAGAGTGAACTTCAGAGAGAATTTAGTGAGCCTTTGCTGAACTTTTGTTCTAGTATTTCATCAGAGCTTTTGGTCTGCATTTTTCTCATCATCTCTCATACATTTCATACTTAGAGTCTGAGCTTCACTTGATTTCATATATACTCTATTATGAGGTTTGATTTGTATCAGTTCTTGAGAGGATTTCTTGCACTACAAATTCTATCTACAAATCTTCTATAAGCCTAGGAGGAAGAGTTTCTCTTAGCAAAGAAATTGTAAGGGCTGGTGTGGCCTATGTAAAACTAAGAGAGGCGGTCTCTTAGCAAGGATACTGTAAAGGGTTAGTGTGACCCAAAAGGAAGCCTAGGAGAAGGGTGTTCTCCTAGCAAGAAAGAGAAGCAAGGTCTTGCTTCAATTGAAGGTTTGCTCTCCCCCATTAAGGAGAAGCTCTAAGGAATCTGGGAAGTCTCAAGAGGGATCTTGAGCCGAGGAGTAGGAGTTTCCGAACCTCGCAAAAATCGCCGTGTTATTGTTTACAATTTCTCTTCCCTTATCTCTTTTATAGTTGTGCTAAATTGATTACTTTCATATCTTGTTTATTGCATAATTGGTTATACTGTTGATTAGAAATTGTATTTCTATAATTTGCGAAAATTGGCCATTGACTCATTCATCCCCCCTCTAGAGTCAATTCTTGGCTAACAGTATCATCCAACTTGTTCAGTTGACCTGACATGAATATAAGTAGGACTTAACATTTTAGTCAATCCATTCCCTTATAAAATAGGTAGGATTTAACTGACAAGTTAATCCATCCCTAGAGTGCTGCTTTCTCACATTGGTGCACTACATTCACACAATCCAACAGTTAATGTAATAATCAAAGAAGTACATCAAATAATCCAGAATAACATAATAATATAATATCATGTTATCACTAAATAGGAATGACTTATAATTTATTTAAGCTTCCTACATCACAAATCCTACTCAACTGAATCGTAAACTTGCTGATATTTTATTATACAGTCAAGTAAGTATTCTCCAAATACAATTCATACTACACATTTAATCTTAATTGTTAGAACAAAATAAAGACTAAATCCATTTATTCCTCAAAGAATCAAATAGCATGCATTGTTATATCTAAGTTTGTTTAGAATTTATTTAAACTTATATCTAGTCCTTATTTGATGTTTAGGACCCCTCAAATTAAAATAAAATTAATTCAACGCTGTTTACGAAACTTTCCCAGGTAAGGCTCGAGCTTTTGTCCAAATTACTCGAGCATCCTGTATCAGGCTCGAGCTTTAAATTAATCGCCTGAACTTTACCTCCAAGACTTGAGCTTTTCACCTATTGTTCGAGCTTTTCTTTTCAGGCTCGAGCTTTACATCCAGGCTAGAGCTTTTCACCTATGGCTCAAGCACTGTAACAACGAATCGAACAGTTTACGCGACTCAGCCCAAAATTTCACTATGAATTCAATTTTTAATTTGTTTCAAGATTCTAAGGCATGTTTCTAGGTTCCATCAATACTCAAATATGAAAACATGTATAAACTCATAAAGAAGTCAAATCAAATCCATGAATTTATCAATTCATACAATAAGAACAACCATGAAAAATATAATTTATAAAACCTATGTTCTAGATCAATTAAATTATAAATTCTAGTTTTAATTGTTCTTTAAATAATCTTAAGATTATACCAGAGATATAAATTCCACAGATCAAAGGAGAAGTGTAGAACAAGAACTTGCCTTTAGGGATTTGATAAAAACCCTAGCCTCCTTCTTCTTCTTCTTCTTACTTCTTCCGCTTTCTTTCTCTCTTTAAAATAATATGTGATATAATTCTAGTCCGTTTTTTCTAACCCTATAGTTATATATTTATAGGCTAAATAAATAACCCTACTTCTTTTCCCAATCCACCTTAAATTAATAAAGAAAATAAGAAAAATAAAATACTAAAAAGGTAACTAAAATATATATTACGTATAATCTATGTATACTCTTTTTATATAAACAAAATAAATACATCAAATTATCACTTAAAGACTTTCCTTATATAAATGTATATTTATTTATATATATACACATACACTATCCATGACCCATTAAACCCGTTATCCAAGTAGTCCATGGAACCCAATTGGTTGGCCCATGACTACTATCCATAACCATTAAAATAAAATGAAATAAAATAAACTAAAATAAAATAAAACAACCATTTAAAACATTTAATTCCTAACCATTATTTACAAGAAAACACCTAACATTTAAATAAATATATACACATCATCTAACACATAATTCAACTAAACAAGTATTTCAAATAAACACATAATCAATTAAACAAGTATTTTAATTAAACACAAAATCAATTAATTAATATAAACAATTAAACAAATAGCCAAAAAATCAAATAAAGAATTAAAAACACTATTAAAATAATTAATAAAATACCGAGACTATCCTTTTAAAATTAGGGATATTACATACTTCTCTCCTAACAAAAGGAATTTCGTCTTCAAAATTCGCCCTTACCTTCATTTATAATGTCCGGAAAGGTGGAGCGGATAACGTCCTTTCAATCCGACAAAATGTGGTGACAACTTCCCCTTCTTCCCAAAGCGCATTACTCCTTTCACATGAGACACTTTGAGTAAAACCTGATCTCTTACCTGAAATTCCAATGCACGAGTACGATGATTTGCATAACTTTTTTTCCTACTCT
Source organism: Cornus florida (assembly GCF_030987335.1). Classification (NCBI taxonomy): domain Eukaryota; kingdom Viridiplantae; phylum Streptophyta; class Magnoliopsida; order Cornales; family Cornaceae; genus Cornus; species Cornus florida. The sequence continues at coordinate 96,351,491 of NW_026775571.1, read as the reverse complement.
GAGCAGTGCGCATATGAGCCTTAATAAGAACAATCTTTTCAGAGGTATCCTTAATGAACTCAGGACCCAAAAACCTGCTCTCACCAACCTCCATCCAATAAACAGGAGATCTACAAGGTTAGCCATATAATGCCTCAAACGGTGCCATACCAATAGTCTTCTAAAAGTTATTGTTATATGCAAACTCCACAAATGGTAAATAGTCCTCTCAATGACCCTTAAAGTCAAGGACACAAGAACGAAACATATCCTCCATGAATTGATTAACCCTCTCGGTCTGTCCATCAGTCTGAGGATGGTAAGCAGTGCTAAGATGCAATTCGATACCCAAAGCCTGTTGAAAACTCTTCCAGAATCCCGATATAAAGCTTGAATCCCTATCCGATATAATAGATAACGGTATGCCATGCTACTTCACAATCTCTGTTATGTAAAGTCTCGTCAACTGTTCTGAAGTGTAATCAGTGTGAATAGGCAAGAAATGAGCTGATTTAGTTAACCTATCAACAATGACCCAAATGGAATTGTGATCCTTAAATGAATTAGGTACTCCCTCAACAAAATCCATATAAATGCTCTCCCATTTCTACTCTAGTATAGGTAGTGGTTGTAGAGAACTTGGCGGCCTCTGATGATCGATCTTAATCATCTGACAAGTACTACATTTAGAGGCAAATATCGCAATGTCCTTCTTCATACCTGCTCACCAAAACTGCTGCTTCATGTCCTGATACATTTTGTCTCCTCCTGGATGAACAGAAAACTCAGAATGATGAGTCTCAGTCATCACATCCTTCCTCAAATCATCAGCAGAAGGTACCACTAAACATTCCTTGTACCTCAAGCCTCCATTAGTCCCAACATAATAAAATGGAACCTCCCCAGAAGCTATCTCTGCAACTTGGTCAATGTATTGCAAATCCGTGAGTTGTGCCTTCAAGACCTTGTGAATGATAGAATGTGTAACTACCATGTAAGCCATAAAAGTATCAGACAACTCATCATCTGTGTTCAAAGTATTCCACTCAGTGGTGAATAAAGCAAAAAGACTCGCATAGGGCCGGCGACTGAGTGCATCTGCCACCACATTTGCTTTCCCTGGATGGTACTGTATAGAGAAATGATAATCTTTAACAAACTCTAACCATCGGCGTTGTCTCATATTCAGTTCCCGCTGAGTGAACAAATACTGTAAACTTTTGTGATCACTAAATAATCTAAAGGAATCTCTTAACAGATAATGCCTCCAAATACGTAAGGTAAAGACCACAGCTGCCAACTCCAAATCATGTGTTGGATAATTAAGCTCATGAGGCTTAAGTTTACAAGACCTATACGAAATTGGTCGTTTCTTCTGCATTAAAACACACCCAAGACCTTGCAAAGAAGCGTCTGTGTAGACAAGATACTCTATCCTGCTCTGTGTAGTAAATAGAACCGGTGCAAAAGTCAACTTATTCTTTAGCTTATCAAAAGTTTTTAGACAGTGTTCGTCCCATATAAGCCGTATACACTTCTTAGTCAAATGAGTAAGCGGTCCCGCTATCTTTGAAAACCCCTGAATGAATTTATGATAATAACCTGCCAATCCTAGAAAACTCTGAATCTCTGTAGGTGAAGTAGGTTGTCCCCACTCTACCATTGCTGAAACCTTGGCTGGATCCACCGCTATCCCCTTCTCTGACACTACATGACCCAGAAATTCACTTCTCGTTGCCAAAATTCACACTTCTATTATTTAGCATATAACTGATGTTCACGAAGCATCTGTAACACTGTACGAAGATGTTTAGTATGATCATCCTCTGTCTTAAAATAGACCAAAATATCATCAATAAACACGATGACAAACTGATTTAAGTAAGCCCTGAAGACTCTGTTCATTAGATCCATGAAGACTGCTGGTGCATTAGTCAATCCGAAAGGCATGACACGAAACTCATAAGAACCATCTCTAGTGAGAAACGTTGTCCTAGGAACATCCTGCTCCCTAACATGAAGTTGATGATATCCAGAACGTAGATCAATCTTAGAGAAGTATGTAGCTCCCTTCAGCTGATAAAAAAGATCATCTATCCTGGGCAAAGGATACTTATTACGAATAGTAACCTTATTCAATTCCCTGTAATCTATACACAGGTGAAGTGAATCGTCCTTTTTCTTTACAAACAAAACTGGTGCTCCCCAAGGTGAAGTACTCTTACGAATAAAACCCTGACTGAGCAATTGCTAAATCTAATCTCTCAGCTTACGCATCTCCACTGGTGCCATCCTATATGGTGCCCTAGCAATTGGTGTAGTGCCTGGAGCTAAATCAATAATAAAGTCTATCTCTCGATTAGATGGTAACCCTGGAATCTCTTGAAAAACATCTAAAAATTCCTGTACAACTGGTATACTATCCAGTGACACAGTAACCTTTTCCTCGGTCTCCTCTTCCATATAAAACAAATAGGTGCTAAAAACCCCGTTAGAACACATCATAACAAAGCAACGACATACATATCCTGACCAGGTAAAGTGAAAATAATAGACCTATCATAACAATTAACTTAGGCATGGTAATGAGATAAACAATCCATTCCTAGTATCATGTCATAAATGTCCATGTCCAGAACTAATAGATTGGCTATAAATCGAAGTCTACCAATATTTAGTATCACAGGCCCATCACTCTCATGTAAAATAGCCATATCGCCCATAGGTGTAAAAATACCATGAGGTTTATTGCACACTCGCATCGTCATCCCAAATAATGCAACAAAAGTACTAGACACGAATGAATGTGTAGCACCCGTATCAAATAAACACATGACCAGATCTACCATAAATAGGAAACATACCCTTAACAGCCTGAAGTGCCTGAACATCCTGTGGCATGGGGTTATACACCCTGCCATAATACAACTGTTGCAGTGCCTGTCCCTGAGGCTGTTACGGTGCTGGTAAAGTCGGATACGTCTATCCCTGAATCCGTGGAATCTGTGAAGCGGGTAAAGGTAATGGTGCCCTCTGTCTCTGTTGTACATGCTGTCCCTGTCCCTGTCCTGCTTTAAGACACTGCCTGAAAGTATGACCAAACTCTCTACAAGTGTAGCAACTACCCTGGAAAGTGCCAAATTTCCTCCTCTATTGGTTAGCTTGTGGCTGACCCTTTCCTGCCTGTGGTCCGCCATTCTGCTGCCTCTGAATAGGTGTCTCATCTTTGTGAGCATCTGAACCACCCTTGTGCTTCTTCCAAGACTGCTGTCCTGGAATCTGCCCTTATCATTATGTCGGTGTCCATTGCCATTCCATTTCTTAGCTGACTAATTAACAGAGTCTCTGTCACCCCGTTTTTCACCCTTACTATGTCTGAAGTCCACGGTCAACTGATACTACTATAGAGCGACGTCTATCACCTGAGCATAAGTAGGGTAAGCTGGACTACCTGTAATAGCTCACTTAATAGACCACATAAGTCCCTTAATAAAACTATTACATTTCTTCTCCTCTTGAGCAAAAAGAGATAAGCGCGTAAACTGTTGCTCATACTCTGCCACTGTCATGTTCCCCTGATCTAGATTAAGGAACTCTATCTTCATAGTTGTCCTGACTGCATATGGAAAGTACTTCTCATTGAAGCGAACACTGAACTGATCATAGGTCAATGAAGTCCTCTCCTCTGCGGTGGTAACTGACTCCCACCATTGTAGTGCATCTCCGACAAGTTTAAAGGTAGCAAACATCTGCTTCTGAACCTCCGTACACTGAACCATTCGAAGATATTGCTTGATGTCCTTCTTCCACTGGTGAGCTACTTTCGCATCGGTGGAGTCTAAAAACTCAGGTGGGCACCCCTTTGTGAAAGAACTCCTAGTATTTTCCTAAGGATCAATCTGAACCACAGGTGCTGGTATAGGTACCTGCTGTACATGCGGCTGATTCCAAAGTGCAGTTGTTACACCTGGTTCTATAACCTAAGCAATGAGGTCAGTGAGATGAAGAGGATATTCTGGATCTCTTCTCTGATACTGAGTCTGCCGAACTGCCTCCTGTTCGACGCACACCTGACCACCATTATCCTGAAACCCAGCCAATTACTGCTCTTCCTCCATTTGCTAATGCTGTAGGAGATCTTGTTGCCTACGTGCCGCTTCCCTTCGCTGTCTATTGTTCCGTCTGGTTCTAGTTTTAACCATTCTGTTAACATTAAAAGACAGACATCAGCACGATTTTTAAACGAACCGTAAAAGAATACAACGAATTCTAAACTTAAGCTCTAAATAAGAGAATACGCTACGCAGAAGTCTTATTACGAAATAACCCTAGAGACACTTGAACCAGGAGTGCTCTGATACCAACTATGATACCCCTCGATTCTAAAGCCACGGGTGATTAAGGCCGAGCATAGATCCGAGGGATACCAAACAATTAATTATATAAACAAGCATTTGATTATATAAGAAATAACTAAGAATAAATAAATAGCAGAAAAGAAACTAAATAATAAATCCTTAACTTATTAATCCTCCAAATGAAAATTCTAAAACCTTTAATGTCATTACAACTCGAGAATCCGTCTAGTGGACCTCTAATGATAATCCCAACTGAAACAATTGAAAAGAAAAATAATCCCAAAACTAAAATATAAAGAGAATCCTACGTAGAATCAAAAGAGTGATGTGGACTGACTCTGCTCAGCACGAACAAGCTTTATGTCTGAAACTGACGAACACCTGAAAAAAATAATAATAGTGGGTCAGGCACACGAACAAGTTCTTTCTACGACAACCCAAACAGAGACCGGAGAAACTATATATCTATAGTTAACCCATGCAATAACTATATAGTCCATACTACATATACACACTAAAGGAACCTCACTAGATTATAGGGTTACCTCAACCTAAATAGTAGGCAACATGCAAAACGCACATATAGTGGGCATGAGTACCTAGACCTACCAGGGTACACAACCACACTATATCTAGATACACATCCCTAGCAATATACACACCCTATCCATTGATCCTGAGACTCAAGCTCATATCATGGCATATGTCTATATATATATATATATATCCAATCTAAAGTAATCCATTATGTATCTTCCAACTTGTTCAGTTGACCTGACACGAATATAACTAGGACTAAACATTTTATTTAATCCATTCCCTTATAAAATAGGTAGGACTTAACTGATAAGTTAATCCATCCCAAGAGTGCCACCATCCCATACTGGTGCACTACATCCACACAATCCAACAGTTGATATAATAATTAAAGAAATCCATTAAATAATCTAGAATAAATATAACAATATAATATCATGTTATCACTAAATAGGAATAACTTATAATTTATTTAAGCTTCCTACATCACAAATCCTCCTCAACTGAATCTTAAACATGCTGATATTTTATTATACAGTCAAGTAAGCATTCTCCAAATACAATTCATGCTATACATTTAATCTTAATTGTTAGAACAAAATCAAGACTAAATCCATTCATTCCTCAAAAAATCAAATAGTATGCATTGTTATATCTAAGTTTGTTTAGAATTTATTTAAACTTATATCTAGTCCTTGTTTGATGTTTAGGACCCCTCAAATTAAAATAAAATTAATTCAACGCTGTTTAAGAAACTTTCCCAAGTAAGGCTCGAACTTTTGTCCCAATTACTTGAGCATCCTGTTTCAAGCTCGAGCTTCCTGTTTCAGGCTCGAGCTATAAATCAATAGCTCGAGCTTTACCTCCAAGGCTCGAGCTTTTCACCTATTGCTCGAGCTTTTGTTTTCAAGCTCGAGCTTTACATCCAAGCTCGAGCTTTTCACCTATGGCTCGAGCATTGTAACAACGAATTCAACAGTTTACACAACTTAACCCAGAATTTCACTGTGAATTCAATTTTTAATTTGTTTTAGGATTCTAAGGCATGTTTCTAGGTTCCATCAATACTCAAATATGAAAATACATCATTTAAAACATGTATAAACTCATAAAGAAATCAAATCAAATCCATGAATTTATCAATTCATACAACAAGAACAACCATGAAAAATATAATTTATAAAACCTATGTTCTAGATCAATTAAATTATAAATTCCATTTTTAATTATTCTTTAAATAATCCTAAGATTATACCAGAGATATAAATTCCACAGATCAAAGGAGAAGTGTTGAACAAGAACTTGCCTTTAGGGATTTGATAAAAACCCTAACCTCCTTCTTTTTCTTCTTCCTCCTTTTTTCCCTCTTTCTCTCTCTAAAATAATACGTGATATAATTCTAGTCCCCTTTTTCCAATCCTATAGTTATATATTTATAGGCTAAATAAATAACCCTACTCCTTTTCCCAATCCACCTTAAATTAATAAAGAAAATAATAAAAATAAAATACTAAAAAGGTAATTAAAATATATATTACGTATAATTTATATATACTCTTTTTATATAAATAAAATAAATATATCAGATTATCACTAAAAGACTTTCCTTATATAATGTATATTTATTTATATATATACATATACACTATCCATGGTGCATTAAATCCCTTATCCAAGTAGTCCATGGAACCCAATTGGTTGGCCTATGACTACTATCCTTAACCATTAAAATAAAATGAAATAAAATAAACTAGATAAAATAAAACAACCATTTAAAACATTTAATTCCTAACCATTAATTACAAGAAAACACTTAATATTTAAGTAAACAAATACACATCATCTAACACATAATTCAACTAAACAAGAATTTCAAATAAACACATAAACAATTAAACAAGTATTTCAATTAAACACAAAATCAATTAATTCATATAAACAATAAAACAAATAGCCATGAAATCAAATAAAGAATTAAAAACGCAATTAAAATAATTAAAAAAAATACCGAGATTATCCTTTTAAAATTAGGGGTATTACATATTCTTGGTGAGACCATAAAACTATATTTTTGCATGTATGAATAATGGTTAGAAATAATAAGTAGGCATTGTTTAGAGCACCGTGCTAGAAAGTAGATGAAAGAAATTTAACCGAAAGGATAAAGGTCCCGAAGCTTTGTAAGGGCTTAAAAAAGTAAAATATGATTGCATTGTGAGACACGTTTTCTTCTCATAAGCTTAAATTCTCCATCCTCCACCATCTTCACATTAGCAATGATAACAATGATAGAGGGTCCTTTTCCCTCTTTAAAAATATCTCTCTCCTCAAATCTGCTTTCACACCTCTCTCTCATCCTCTCTCTCTCTCACACACACAGTAGTCCATTTATAGACCTTCATTTTATTTGGTTGTTTCTTTTCTAAAATTGTATATGTTATTAGTTCTCTGTCTCAGTTCTTTTCATTTTTTAGAATAATTTATAAATATGTTTTTCATTTTCATTTTTGGAAGATTATATCATTTTCTATCACATAAGTCCATATTAATTGGTTCTTTTTTTCTTTTTCTTTTTTCGATAAATATATTAATTTGTTCTCGTTCACTTATTTTATTTCTACCATTGCTTTCAAGAAAGTTTGTAATGACCCGGTTAATTTGTTCTCGTTCACTTATTTTATTTTCCTTCCTTTCCTTTCTCTCAGATTTTTACGGATTTTTTTTTTTTTTGTTGATCTTTTCCTTTCTAAGTTCGGTTTCTCGTCACTTAGTGTAATACCCCTAATTTCAAAAGGATAGTCCTGGTATTTAAATTATTGTTTAAATTGTGATTTTTATTTATTATTTGACTAATTGTTTTGTTTAATTGATTATTTGCATAAATGGTTTTTAATTTCATTATTTGGTTATTTGTTTTGAATTTATTTGATTATTTGTTTTATTTGAAATTAATTGTTTTAATTTATTTAATTGGTTGTTGTAATTAGTTGTTTAAATTATTGCTTTAAATGGTATGCATTTATTTAATAGTTTTTACGTGACTTTTATATAGTTCCATTAGGTAAACACATAAGTAGCCGTCATGCTTTTCACTTAGATTGTGTTTTGGGCTGAGTAATCTGATTAGGGTTTAACTAAGTCTAGGGTTAGTATGTTCTATAAATATTTATCTAAGAGGTCTGCCTAGGGTTTTAGAATATCATTACGACACAGTAAGGTGGTGAGAAGTTTTGGTGACGTCTGGGTAATTAGCCAAGTGAAGAAACAGAGTTTCACCGGAACCTTAGAAGCCGACGTAGAGACTTTGAACAAAAGTCTCAAAGGCAAGTTTTGTCTTAACTCTCTCCCTTAGGCTTCGTGTTCTTTGCATGCTTATATAGATCCAAGATGAATTACATGTTTTAACGAAGAAATATATGATATCTGTTTCCATGATTTTAAACTGTTGGTCGTAAGTTCTATTTGATAAACTGTTTAAAACTTGAAACTTTTCCTGCATTGTTTTCTGTTTGAATCCATGTTAGTAAGTATAATAAGGACTTAAACAAGGTTTGGAACTTACTGGGATCTAGTTACAGTTTCTAAGAACCTAAACAGTGAAGCGCCAGAGGAGTAGACGAAGCCGAAGAGGAGAACACGGAGAAGAGGAGGGAGAGAGCCGGCTCCTTTTTTGGTTGGAGCCGGCTCTTTTTTGACTTGGAGGCGGCTCCAAAGCACTTAGAGGTGGCTCCAAGTTTTTTTTGAGCCTGCTCCATCTTTTGTTTTTCCAGTTTTACGTTTTATTTGTTTTCTGTTGGTTTTCAGTGAGACAGATTCTTGTGTATGGAATTTCTAAGTCTTTTAATATAAACTAAATACTGTAATGGATGGTTTAATAGTGGTCTAGGGTTGGGATTAAATTTCCAAGTATTTTTGGAGCCTGCTCCATCTTTTGCTTTTCAGGGTTTTTCCGTTCTGTGATTTTGTTTCTCAATTTTCAGTAAGGAAGCCATGGTTGTTAGGTTGTATGAAGTTTCAAAGGAGAAAAGGTGTTGTAATGGATGCTTAAAGGGTTGTCCAGAATAAATTTTAAACTCTAAAGGACAGTTAATTTATGAACAAACTCTTAGTTGTCAATTATGTAAGTCTGTATACAAAATTTTAATGAACTTCCATACTGTGAGGATGTAGCTTATTAATTTTTATTTATAAGTTAGAAAATTCTATGGGAGGGATTTAATTACTGCTAATTTTGTATGGTGGTGCTGAATAAGCATGAGAAAAATCTATGTTGTGCTAAGGTTGTTTAGAGACTAGTTGATCATTAGATTATAGCAGGTAGTGCATTGATGGTTGGATTGGGATTTTTAAAATATGTTAATGGCTTATAATGTTTATGCCTACCATAAAATTAATTGATGACGTACTGCTACTTCAGGTCTGTTAATTATATGGAAACTGAACATGGAGTTTAATACGGATACAGTTATGTGTGATCAAGTTATGACATTCTGTATTAGTTTGATTAAGTATGATTGTTAATCTGCTCTAACGTGCTAGTTTGGAAATCTTGGTATTGACACTTTTGTGGATAGTATTTTATCTACGGTTGGTTTAATTAAGCATGTTTGATAAATTACTTTATTATGCTTAATATGGAAATGTTGATATTGTTATTGTAAATACTTTGTCAACTATTGGATGGATGAGATTGTATGCACCGGTATGGGACGGTGTCATACTAGGTTTGGATTAGCTCAAATTGCTAAGTCCTACCTATTTTGGAGTAAGGGCACAGGTTATAAAATACAATCCTCCTTATATATATAAGTCGGTACGGTTGAATACGCCGAGTGACTTACTAGATTTCTTGTGGATGGTTAGAAACGGAGTTTAGATATATTTTTATGTTACCGTCTCATGAGCTTGAGTCTCAGTGTCGACGGTTAGGGTGCGTATATGCAGTTGGATGTGTAGCTGACTGTGAAGGTTGAGGTATACCCTGTTTAGATTTAGGTACTCATGCCCACTCAGGTGCGTATTGTGTGATGCCTTCTATCCAGGTTATGACCCCCTGCATAGCCTAGCGAGAGTCCAGTAGTGTGGATATATGTATGTACGGATTATTAGTTATTGTTGAACTATTTAGTATGTACATGCGTATCGAGTCTCTGCTTGGATTGTAGTAGGATAGAACTTGTTCGTGGGCCTGACCCACTCATATTTTTCAGGTGTACGTCAGTTCCAGGCTTGAGCTTGTTCGTGCTGAGCAGAGACGATCTTCCATTCTACCGACGATGTAGGATTTCTTTCCAGATCTTGGATTTGGATTTTATCTTCCATTTTACTTTCATTCAGTGTGGGATTTTTATTAGGGGTCCACTAGAGATGGATTCCCGAGTTGTTCAAATTATGGATTTTTGGTTTATCAGATTTAAGTATTTAATTATTTAAGGATTATCTTTTAGTTTTCTTTTCAGCTTTAAACTTTTATTCTTAAATTCATATTTTTGTATTCTGTGTTCGTTATAACATATTAATTATTTGATATCCCTCGGGTTTGGGCTGGGCCTGACTAACCCGTGTCTCGAATCCGAAGGGTATCACACTTAGTGTCATCTTTAATGCTTGGGGATGGTTTTCAAGACTCTTTTCCGTGGATTGACGACTTCCTTTGAGGACCAAGTCATTTTCACATTTTCACTTTTGTGACACTATTCACTTTTCGTCTTTTTCTCGGTTGTCGCTTTGTTGGCATAACCTCACTTTTCACGTTCAGATTTGATTATGATTTTACATGCATCCATGAAATTTAAATTCCATGCTATGTGTATTTTTACTTCTGTAGAAAAAGCATGCTAGTTGTGTACTTTCTTCCTTAGGGATGTGGATGCACATTTCTTTGGAATTTTCCTTTCTTTTGGGGTCATTTGTGTAATTATTGTAAAGTAATTATTTTTCGTCTTAGGGACCATTTTGCAATTTAATTTGGAAGATATTTTTAAAAAGGACCTTTTTGTAATTTTCAGAAAGTGTGACAAGTGTCACACCCTTATTGGTTCACTTGTTAACATTTGTGTGGGGACACTTTGATGCCTTGGATGATCACATGTAGAGGTAGAGATTCACCCACTTGTTGGCCTAGGATTGGTGCACTTGTTGGCTTGGATGGTTGACAAGTGTTTGTTTGAGATTAAGCCTAGGATGGAGCATTGGATTTGTGACAAGTGTAGGCACCAAATTTTGTCTTGGAATTAATTTTTGGGCCACTTTGGGATTATGGTTTTAAAGAAGGGTTTTTGTGTAATTGACCATAGATGTGTATGTTGACCATGGTGTAGGATCACCTAGTGAGTGGAGGATTTCTAATTCCTCCACTCACACTTTTTCACATTATGTCATTAGCTTCCTCACCACAAACCCTAGCCTCCATGGATGGAGCTTGAAGCCTTAGGTCTTGACCTTGATTTTTTAGGGCTTTCCATTGATTTCCAAGCTTAACCTTAGGAATACTTTTTGTTCCCATTATCCTCCTTTTCATAACCTTTGAAGGGTTTGCCATCTTGTGTTGATTTGCCTTGGATTCTAAAGAGACACTTCTCTAGTAAGGTAGGGGGTGTTATAATTTATTTTCCAAGTTGTTTTACTTGCTCTTGTATGAAATATAAGTTGTATGCTTGACTTTTGTTAATTTGAGAAATTAGAGATTTATCATAGCTTGCATATAACTCATTTCAGACTTGGTAAATGGCATGGCTGTAATACCCCTAATTTTTAAAGGATATTCCTGGAATTTATTTTATTATTTGATTGAATTTTATTTAATTATTTGCTTAATTGTTTTATTTAAAATTTAAATTATTTGTTAATTGTTTTGTTTTGTTTTTTTATTTAATGATTTTAATTGTTGTATTTTGTTTATTTTGTTTAATTATTTGTTATTTGTTTTGTGTTAACTTTGTTGGTTATTTTAGTTAATTATTATTTGATTAGTTGTTTTAATTTCATGGTTTATTTTAATTGGCTTAGGTTAAATGTTTTTATTGAAAGAGGTTATAGTTTTAGCTGTACAATGGAATTCAAGTGAGTAGCTGACACTGTTTTAAAGTGCAGATTTTGTTATGGGCCAACGGGGATTATAATTAGGGCTCTATCTCTACACGTACAGGGAATAGGGTTTACTTACGTCGCTATATATATATATAACAGTGTGTGGATTTAGGGTTTTTAGAATACAAAAGCTCTGTCACGTCTCAAGGTTACAGAGTGAAAACAGAGAGGGGTTCTGTAAAGACAGAGTATTATAAGGTCTGTCAAGGGAAGAATAGGGAGGACCAAGGAGGTGTGGTGGTGGATTTATTAGAACCAGAGGAGGCTGGACAGTGGGTTGTGTTGCCGGAACAAGCAAATTCTGAACAGGCAAGTTATTTTCTTCCTCCTTCCCTTTGCCTGTGTTCTGTGCACCTAGATAGTCTCTAGAAAAATTAATTGAACAATAATTGAACCATGCATGACTGTGGTATATTATATTTGAATGTCTGTAATCAGTGAAATTAGTTTGAAAATATTCTGATATGTATAGTTTTGTGTCGTCTTTGTTTTGGCATAAAACGGGCCACTGTTTTAATTTTGTTTTAAATCTTACTGCATCAAACTAAGGTCTAAATTAATACTTGAGGTAGTTTAAGGTCTGTAAGTTCAATATAGAGGAAGAATAGTAAGGTTCAAGTGGCCGGAGATGGAGGGGATAAGCTGAAACGGAGCAGCAGGAGACCGAAGGCTCTCAAAAGGGGTGAAAGCCGGCTCCATAGATGTGGGAGCCGGCTCCCACACATGTAGAGCCGGCTCCAAGGACTCTTGGAGCCGGCTCCAGGCTGAAAGAGCCTGCTCCCAACGTTTGGAGCAGGCTCCATCTTCAATTTTGCATTCTGATTTTTTTTTTTTTTAGTTTTCTACGTACTGTGTGATACTTTTGGAGCATGGAGACTGTTCTGGTCACTCTGGAACTGTATAGAGTGATTAGAAATATGGTTTTGGGTATCATTAAGACTTAAAATTAATTAGAATTTAGTTCTAATCACTTGGAAAAAATAGTATAAAATTAATGAAATTATGTATACTGTTAACGGATGAAAGAGGGATTAATTGCTGGATAAATTTTTAGCAATATGATGGGATGTGGGATGTTTATAAAACCTATTTTAAATGCATGGTAGGGTTCTCTGTATATTTATTTTGACCTATACATGCATTGGGATGTTAAGTGTTGAATTATTAAACTTTTCTGCAACTGCTTGGATTGCCGTTGGATTTTAATCGCTAGAATATTAATGAGCATATCTGAAATTATTTGGATGTTAGTTTGAACTGTAAATTACCATCTGTATATTTATTTTGCTCTATACATGCTTTGGGATGCTAATTTTTGTAATGGTAAATTCTTTCTACAAATACATGGATTAGTGTTGGATTTAAATTGCTACAATAACAAAACCGTTTATGCAATTATTTGGATATTAGTTTGGACTGTAAATTATTCAGTTATGAATTAAATGCTGTAATTTACATGGAAATGGAGGATTGTATGCACCGGTATAGGACGGTGACATACTAGGGATGATTTAGCTTAAAAATGCTAACCTAACCTACCGGATGGAAAGAATGGATTGTAAAATATTGAATCCATTAATGTGTTTAAGTCAAATCAACTGACTAAGTTAAGTGACTTCCTGGATTAATTGGTTGTAGTTAAGTCACATCAGCTGAACAAGTTGAGTGCTTATCTGGATGGTGTTTTGTATGTCTCCTCAATGAATAATTGAATAACATACTATGGTTTCGGACGGATTTTAGATATATAATTATGATACGACGATATGAGCTTGAGTCTCAGAGTTGTTAGTTAGGGTGCGTATATGCAGTGGATGCGTAGCTGGCTATAGTAAGTTGAGGTGTACCCTGTTAGGTCTAGGTACTCAAGCCCACCCTTGTGTGGGTATTCATGTTGCCTTCTATTCAGGTTGAGACCCTATTGTTGTCCAGTGAATATCTTTAGTGTGGATATATACATATATATGTATGGACTAGATAGATATTGTGAGGTATCTACGGTGTATCTGCGTATCGGGTCACTGTATGGATTGTAGTTAGATTAGAACTTGCTCGTGGGCCTAACCCACTCCTCTATTATTCTTTTCAGGTACAGGACGGTTCCAGCCTTAGAACTTGATCGTGCTTGTCAAGGACAGTCTCACATTCATCTGTTTACGTAGGACTTCTCTCGATGGTTCTAGCTTAATTTATTTCCAGTTTTTCAATTTCAGTTGGAGTTTTGTTTAGGGGTCCACCAGTTGGATTCCCAAGTTGTAATCTTTTGAAGGTTTTAGAGGATTGAATTATTAATTATCATTGGAGGATTTTATATTTCTTTTGGGTTCCTTATTTAAATTCTTAATTTTTACTCTATGTTCGATTTAAAATACTTTAATTGTTTGATATTTTCCTCGGGTTTGGGCTTGGGCCTGATCAACCTGTGTCCGGATCTGAGGGGTATCACAATGGCCATGAGTTGATCTTTGTTATATATTAAATTGGGAAGATTTAAATGAGTTTTCAAATCTAGAGATTAATGAATTTAATTTGATTTAAATTCTAGTTAATCGTGTTTTGCTTGTATTCCATTTTACACTTGATATATGGTATGACTATGACTTAATGTTTGCTATATATTAATGTAGGGTCATTTGAATAACTTTTGAAATCTAGAGATTTAATTGATTTAAATTAATTAAATTATACATGATGGTATTTTGCTCACTTTGCACTTTTGATTTGATATATGTAATGACCATGATATGTTATTTAACATATATTAATTTGAGATTAATTGGAATTGATTTTAAATCTAGAGAATTTAATTATTTTATTTAATTAAATTCTATCTAATTGTTCCATGGATTAATTATGTTGTAGAAGTTGATTTTATGTATAAATCATAGATTTGGACTTGTTGTATATTCATTTGGTTATGTTTTAAGCATTGAGTACATTGTAGTTAAATTTATATTCATAAGAGCATGTTTTCTTTATGGAATATATTGTTGCCTTGTGTAATGATTTGCACACGTTGTAATTGATATTATGTATGTCATTTTAGAATTGAAACTCTAAGGCATGGATTGTGTGGTTTCAACCTACTTGCACATGGAAGGTGTTTTCATGCATTATATAAATTATGTATAAGTTGCGAACTTATTAGGATTATTTTGGAGTCTTGGGACATTGTGGTTACAAATAACATGGCTAGAGTTTGGCTCTAGTGCGGGAGGTATGAGTTCTCCCCAATTGAGATAGTGCGCACTTAGGGTGGTCGTCCCTGCGGGTTAATGCCCGAAATAACCGTTGAGGAATCGGCAGAATTCCGAGCTTAGATGTCCAAGTCTTCCATTATTTGATTTCGCATTCAATTCTAAGTTGACAATCATGTTTAATTGTGATTTGTGGTTTTGGTTATTGGCGATTTTGATATTGTTAAGTACATCTATGATATATTGTTCAAATGCAACTTAGGAATGATCCTATAGATTCATTTGGGACATAGACGTTAGGTGGCATGATCCACTCTTGTCGTTTTCGTATTTTAGATTTCAAGTTGATGGCCTTAAGAATCTATATCTTGTTGCTTGTATAGCATGTTCTTATGTTTTTTGGAATTGCATGAAGGATGTGATTTATGCTAGAAACGAGATAAGGTAGCTTAGGATGCTCCCTGAGTCTCACATTCGACATAGACATTAGGTGGTATGATCCTTTTGAACTGTTTCATGTTAGTCTAAAAATCTCTAAAGAAATCGAGTCTATGCATGCTCATTCTTTACGAGCAAACTTGTTTACTCACCCCGAAGTTACTGGGGGGCTGTTTCAGGTATGAAGACTTGGTGCGTGATGTTCATCATTGCTTGGAGGCTTTAATTTGAAGGCTTTAATTTTGTAAAGGTTGGCTTGAAATGCCCACTTGTAGCCTCAGTTGTCAAAATGTGTATATTTGATTCCATTTATGTAGTGTGTACATGAGTACACTTTTTACAATGTATTTGACATGTATGAGATGAGGCCGGAGGCCAATGACATGTATTTTGTATCCTATGTAATTTATGACTTCATGAAATATTATGAAAATATTAAAAAATGTCAAGTTATTGTTTCACCATGTTTGCATCGGGTGTGGGAATTCCATTTAGATTCTTCCGTAGGATCTCATTAGTCATGTATGAGGTGTGGCCAAGGGCCAAACGGTTATTTGATATCATTCGTTAATTTTGGATTTCAAAATTTCCATTCCAAGTTCATTTTTGCCTTTTTGGCCGTCGGGGGGTCGGATTTTGACTCGGCCATTTCCGGGAGCCGCGGATCATTCCCGCACGTTCAGAATTACTATTTACGTTTGTGTGCATGATCGTTTTCAAGAAAAACCCTTTTGTTTGTGTTTTGAGCCTCCTATGGACTCATTTCACCCATTTGTTGAAAAATCTGACCTTAAGGGCATTTTGGGGATTTCTTTTGGGAAATAAATTCCGTTCTTGACTCCGTCACATAGAAAATGTGATTTTAGGGGAGTTTCTTCTTCGTGTTTTTCCGAAAAATATCATATTGACCTCATAAATTGCGCTCCAAGTTCAATTTTTGCTAAAAACACTGTTTATGCATTTTTGGAGGTTCCAACCCAAGCCACTGCAGCATTTGGCGGGCCCCCGCAGCATTTGGGCGGGCGCCTATGAGTACTGTTCTTGCTCCAGACACCTTTCTTCAACGGGTCATATCGCACTCGTTTTAACTCTGAATTGGTTCGTTCTTGAGTCTAAACTGACTGCGTGAAAATAAGCTTTCCAATGGTACCAATTAGAGCTTCAGATTCCATTTGTAACTCAAGTTATTCATGTTTTAGTAAGGTAGTGTCAGAATTTGGTTCTAACTGGGATAGGGTTTTCCTTCCTTCGACTTCGGGACTTGATATCTTTTCCGTCCGAACTCCAAATCAAGTGATTGTTGAGTCTAACTTCATTCATTTTTTGTTGTCTTTCCAATGGTATAAATTTTAGTTTCAGATTCTTCTCATAACTTGAGATATCCTTGTTGTAGTGAGAGGGTGCCAGTTTTGGTTCGAATCGAGATAGGGTTCATTTGGGATTTCACTTTCTTTGGCCTTGGTACTTCATGTGAAGTTACCAAATGATGTTTTTGGATTTTTTAGATCTCATTTGACTTGTTGGAAGTCAAATTCTTTCATTTGACCATTTTACCCTTGGTCCTTCTTTTGGCAGGGTTTTGATACCATTATTTTCGTTTTGCTTCCGCTGAGTCTCAAATTTCCTCAAAGGGCCATTCTCGTGTCCTAGGGATAACGTACATCTCTATAACTTGTTTTCATTTTACTTCCGCATTCTGGATCTGCTTTGGGTCATCACAAGACACACTTGGTTGAAAAATCCAGGGTCGTCACAAGGTTGATAATGTGGAAAATTAAATAAAATCAGATCCTTTCCTACCCATTTGAAAAATACTCCATGCATTGATAATCCAAGCAATTACCTTTAATCTTATAGTTATTTTTAATCTCTATTACTAAATTAAATTAATGTTATGTCCAGTTGAGAGTATATATTAGCAGAAAAATGTAAGATCAATATTTACCACTAAGGCTCTGTTTGTTTCGACGTAAAATATTTTTAAAAAATATATATATATATATATATATATTGGTGCTTGGCAAATGTCTACGTCGAGATTAAGGTCGAGTCTATCGGGCGGAACATATAAAATAACTTGCTGGAAATGCATTAATTATTTTTGTTAGATTTTAATTTTTTTTTTCTTCATAAATATTTTATGACAACCAAATACCAAAAAATGAAAAAATATTTTTTGAAAAATATTTTACATTCAAACAAACGGAGCCTAAAGCTCTAATATTTGTGTTCATTGAAGGAAGCAATAGCTCTCAAATCTGATTTATTTTTTGGGCATAAAAACCAGATAGGGGAAAATAGAATGTCTTAATGCTATCATATATTAAGGGACTAATTGTGTCTTTCTGATTTTTGCTATATTTATGTTCACTCTCTAAAATAGTATATACTCTCTCTCCACCCCGAAATTTTTGTTCCTTTTTTATTTTTTATTTCTAATTGTACATAAATTCTAGTAATAGTCTAGATAAAATGATAGTTTACTTCCAAAAATATTTTCAAGTTATTGAAAACTTACTATACTGACACTTACTTTATAGGGGTAGTTTTGTAATTTAAGAGAGATGTTTCTTATTACAAATTTGGAATTATCACAATAATTTTGGAAGGGAGGAAGTCATAGGTAGAATCTTATATGGATAAATATCTAATTAGGGCCTTTTTTCTGCTTAAGGAGACAAGACAAATTGTAATAATATTAAGGAAAGGATAATACTTGCCTACTCACCAGTGAGTAAGAAGTTCATACGCACTATCGATGTGTCGCAAAAACACAGTGGCAAGTGTCCCATAATAAAAAAATAAAAGATTCAAATGTTATCCGGGTTTTACCCAACATGATTCAAATCAAACCCTAATCCTCTCCCTCTCTCTCATACTCGCGAAAGCACTTCTCACATACTTTCACGGTAATCTTATATTATTATGATGTTTTCTTAAGAAACAATATTGTAATGACCCGGTCATTTCCTTCCTTTCCTTTTTCCTCAGAATTTTACGGATGAATTTTTTTTCGTTGAAATTTTCTTTTCTGAGTTCAGTTTCTCGTTGCTTAGTGTCATCTCGAGTGCTCAGAAATGGTTTATGAGACTCCTTCCTTTGGATTGACAACTTCCTTTGAGGACCGAGTCATTTCCACATTTTTCGTTTTTCGACACTATTCACTTTTCGTCATTTTCTCTGTTTTGTCCTTTTCCCTATTTTGTCTTTTCCCTGTTTGTCACTTTATTAGCATAACCTCACTCCTTGTGTTTGGAGTTGGTTTTTGACTTCACGTGCTTTCATCTTCAGTGGTTTTCACGAAATACGCATCTTCACTTTTGCAAGAAAGTACTTTAATTGCTCCCGGTGTCCATAGGGGCATGGATGCACAGTCTTTCAAAATCTTTTTCTTTTCTTGGGGTATTTTTCGTAAATATCTTTTGAAGATATTTTATTTCAGGAGTTTTTAAGAAAATATATTTAGAAGATATTTTCATTCTGGGGCATTAGTGCAATTAATCCTTTTTGGAGGGGCCATTTTGCAATTAATGAAAGTTATTGTAAAATACTTCGTCTGGAGCTTGGATCCTCGTACGGGATTCATTTTCACTTTTCATCGACTCATAAATTCTTGGAATTTCCATTTGGTCGTTTTTCTTTAGTTTCAGGGTTTCTGGCCTTGTTTGCCGCCGAACTTGTTCGAGGCATATCTCTCTGGTCGGGACTCAGTTTTTGATGTTGTTTCTTTCGTTATTCATATTTTCTCATTTTGAATCTTTTTTGTTCACGGAGTTTTGCCATTTGAGCGAGTCTGCTCAAATTCCACTTTTTCAGACCCGGCGGGGCCATTTTGGGGCACTTTTTGAGTTTTCTATAAATGGGGGGACTTAAAATGAAAAAGTCATCTTCTCCCCTCTCCATGCATGACCAGAATCTGCTATGGCAGCCCAAAGGGGCTGCCACCCTTCTTCTTTCATTTGAACCTTCTTCCATTTGTTAAAAAGTTGAAGTGCCTTCGCGTTTTGTGTTTGTCTTGACCACGCGCACCTTTCCCCCTTATTAGAACCCGTTGTTGGCCAAATTTTGAGTTCGAGTTTGAAGTCAAGTTGTGATTTTGATAGGGCTTGTTGTGGGTTCATGTAAATCGTGTTGTCCCCGACAAAACCCTTCAGTATCGTCGGATTCGGAAGACTTTTTTTTCGGTGGGCTTTTGAGATTTTCATTTCAAATTGAGGTAGGGGATGTATTAGGTTTATATTATTGTTGTATTGATTGTTTTATAAGCATATACAACTTGTGAGCATGCCTTGTTCAAGTTTTTAAAATTTAATTTATTTATTTTCTTTGTTTAGGATTTAATTCTAATGATGATATATAGTTTAGAATTAAATTGTGGCATGCTAGTAAATTAGGCCTTAGTGAGTTGTGTAACATATATTAAATTTGGAGCATTTGAGTAAGAATTGCAAAACTTATTTAATATTTATCTTTTGTGAAAGATTAATTCACATAGTTGTATCAAGTATGAAACCAACTTGTAATGTGATATTAAAGTAGGCCTTGGTCAGTTCTTTAACATATATTAAATTGAGGACATTTGGATATGTTTGAAAATCTAGAGAAAAATTAATTAATGAGCTTAATTAACTTTATTTTAAGTGTGTTGGTCACTTAAATTGATATTCGAGGTAATAGGTTGATAATCCCTTGAAATGTAGTCTATTTAATCACCTTGTGAGCATGTTACTAATTTGATGTAGAATTAGTACTTAAGACCTCTTGAAATGGTAATTGGACTTAGCATGATATAGAATATCATTGACTTGCATAGCTTGTTTAGATATATCTTGTGTAGATGTATAACTTGTTAGAATATTACAATTGTTTACCTTGGAAGCTAGTTACTAAATTGGGACTTATTTAGTACTTGTGGCTTAATGTGGTATTTTGGTTCAATTATTGTAAAATATTCTTGTTTTGGTGTATAAATTGCATATTGGAGGCTTGACATGTCATATGCTATCTAGACTTAAATTATAGGACATGGTTTGTGTGGATTCAACCTTATTTGTGCATGGAAGATGGTTTTATGCATTAGTGGATTTGGTATAAGTTTGGTCTAACTTATTGATTTTTGTATAAGTTTTGGACTTATTAATTTTGGAAAGCTTGTAAGGACTTATTTCACGTGATGGCTAGGGTTTGGCTCTAGTACGGAGACAAGAGTCTTCTAAGTCATAAGTGCGCACTAGGTAGTACCTTGTGGGTCGTAATTGCCCAGAATAACTTATGCATGTGCGCACTAGATAGTGCCTTGTGGGTCGTAATTACCCGGAAACACTTGTTTGGTCTAGCGACCACATGTCCTAGTCTTTCTACTTTGATTTCGCATTCAATTTCAAGTTGTTAATCATGGATTACTTATTTCTTGAAAATTGGTGCTTGCCTTTGTATTTTGATCTCATTTAGTATGCTTGAACTTGTATCCTTGTTGGTGTATCTAAACTCTATCTAGTGTATTTACGTTTAGTATACTTGTCTTGTGTGTGCGGATTTCATTTTTGTATACTTGTGCCATGTATACTTGTCTTGTGCGTATGTGTTTAGCTTAGTATACTTGTGTTTGTATACTTGATTTATGAGTACTTTATACATATATCTTATACTTATGTATGTATGCTAGATATTGCTTATGCCGTTTAACATGATTTAGTATACTTGTGAGCATGTGTACTTGAATGTCGTGTATCATGTTTTAATACGGTTTGGTGTACTTTGGCATGTATACTTGTATGTCGTAGTTCATTTTAATTGTATGAGTAGCTTAGGATGCTCCCTGAGTCTCATTTTGATATAGACGTTAGGTGGCATGAGCCCTTTTAACATGTTTCACCATAAGGTGATCTTATTGTAAAATGCTACGTCGATGCATGCTCATCTCCTACGAGTAGCTTTATGCTACTTACCCATGTAGTGAGGACATTTTTCAGGTACAGGAATCAAGATTTGAGATTCTCATATTGCTTGGATGATTTGTAGCCTTGAAGCTTTCAATTCTTATAAAAGTTGGCTTGAAATGCCACTTGTAGCCTTATATGTCAAAATGTGTATATTTGATTCCAATTAAGTAATGTGTACATAAGTACACTCTATGCAATGTATTTGACATGTATGAGATGAGGCCGGAGGCCAATGACATGTACCTTGTATTCTATGCAACTTTAACTTTATGAAATATTATGAAAATATTGAAAAATGCTACGTCATTGCTTCATAACTTTTGCATCGGGTATGAGAATTCCATTCTTATTCTTTCATAGGGTCTTATAAATCATGTTTGAAGTGTGGCCAAGGGCCAAACGGTAATTTGAAATCATTTGATAATTTTGGTTTTCAAATTTCCCTTATCTTGTTCATTTTTGCCTTTTTGCCCGTTGGGGGGGTCGGATTTTGTATCGGTAGTATTTTTAAGCCATGGACCATTGTAGCGTGTCTAAATAAGTAAGTTACGTTTGTGTGCATGGTCGTTTCCGGGCAAACCTTCTTCTTTGGTGAAATGAGCCTCTTATGGACTCATTTTGAAATTTTTTTGCATAATCTGATCTAGGGGAATTGTAGACCTTTTACATCAGTTTTAATTTCTTCTTTTGACATGGTTGAATAGAATATGTGATTTTAGGGGGGATTTCTTCTTCGTGTTTTTCCAGAAAATGTCGTCTTGGTACCAGAAATCCCTCATGAAGTTTCAGCTTCCAGTTTGTATTTTAGCAGCTTTTTGGCCTTCATGACCAGATTTCATGGAGGGGCATTTTGGGCATTTTACAGTGAGTTTTTTTTTTAATTCTCTCGTAAATCACGTAGAAAACTCAATTTTAGGGGGGGTTTCTTCTTTGTGTTTTTCCAGAAAAACTCGTCTTAACCTCCGTTTCAAGCCTCAGTTCTGGAAAACCTGATTTGGACCCTTGCTGTTAGCATGGGCATGCCATTGGGAGCCGGCGCGTGCGCCATAGGCGCTGGGCGCGCATGGGGCATGTCATGGCCTTCATCGGGCCGCCGTGATGTCAAAACTTCAAACACTTGTTTCTCCCTCGTCTGGGCTCCAAATCGAGTGAACTTTTTTTTGAACTTGATTAATTTTTTGCTGTTTTTCCAACGGTTTGCTCAGTTGCACCCAGATCTTCCTAGATAATTACCAGTTTACCCTTTTAGCTTTAAGTGCTCGTTTTTCTTCGTCATGCCGTTTCTCCTTCGTCCGGACTCCGAATCATGTGATTCTTGAGTCCATCTTGATTAGTTTTTTATTGTCCTTCCAGCGGTGTGCTCGGTGGCACCCGAGTCCACAGTTTTCAGAAATGACTATTTTGCCCCTGAGGGCTTATTTGTCATATTTTTGATTTTTTGCTTCCGCATCAGTTCTCATTGAGTTCCACGACCTCATGGAAGGTCACTTTGACTTCTTAGAGTCTTGTTTTCTGTTTTCGCTTCCGTAAATCGGATCCATTATCGGGTCAATTTTCGGTTCATCATAGGACGCACTGGCTTGAAAAACCAGGGCCGTCACAAATATGATCAAATCAAATCTTAATATGAAGTTTTCAATGTGCAGTATAAACATCATGTAAAAAAATAAAATGTAAGAGGTTTGCAAATGGGCCTCAACCTTTCACAATCCCTGTGAATGTCGCAGTCAGCCTCTGGCCAAGAATTGGAATTTCCAATACAAATAATTGATTTTTTAAACATATCTCCTCCCATGTCCCAACCTACTCGAATGATTCATTACATTTTCTCAAATAAAGTCTACTTGATTCTTAATTTCTTAAATTATTGTAAATCCTAAAAGGTTTTTGTTCTGAAATTTGATATAGTAGTTAATATGCATGGGGATGAAGACTGCAGCATATCAATGTTTCCTTCTCCATGAGGCTTCTCTTCATTAACTAGCATTTACTTCTCCTATGCTAATCCAATTCACCCCATCTGATTCCCCTAATATAATGTTTTTTGCTGCCACAAATTGATGTTTTCTATGCTCTTCTATAGAGAAAAACTGTGGTGTTGGATGTGATGTTTAGTATTTTTCTCTCGCAATAACACGATATCGTGTAGGATAGCTCTACGTATAGAGGATGTCGAACCCACAGGGAGATGAGATTTGTATTAGTTTTCAATTTAATTTCATAGTTTACAGGTAACTTGGTTGGAGAGTTTGTTGGTTGTCATGATTTAACAAACTAAAATTAAAACAAAATATTTAACTAGAGCAAATTAAACTAAATTAAATGATCAGAGAAAGAGATCTTAGGGCTTTAACTTTGCCACAATCATCATACTATGGTCAATTGAATCAACTTTAGGAATTTAACCAATTATGTTTTCAAACGAATTGAACTCAATAACATTCGTTCAATTCGGAGTTTAAAGAAAGATGTTTCACAAAATTAGTTAACTATAACCTATCTGTGGTTAGGGAGGACTATCCACTTACCTATTCTGCTTACTCTAACTACTTGGTAAACAATCCACCTTTCCTAAGCATACACTATGAAAACCTTCTTTTGCAAAAAACAGAGTACCATTATATGACCTCTATTCTTGTGTCTGGCAGGGCTCCGCCAGATACCGCACAGCAAGATAGGTTGGGAATAGACATAAACTATTACATCTAAGACAAGGGAATAACAGTTTATATTCTACTAAAGTATAAAAACCACTTAAGTTGTCTCAAGTGCTCATAGTCATATAATCAAGAAAACATATATATTAAAATAAAATCCCAGAGTTAACACAATCAAACCATAATATCAGATTGGGTTACATTAATGCCCTAAAAGAGGAATTAGCTACTCATAACGAGGCCGGATATCATCTGTGTTGAGTTCATCTCCATCTTCACGGACGACACTTCTCTTCTCAGGATCTTCACATCTAAGGTTGTAGGAACCCTAAACATCACCACACCTTCAGCCTTCTGAATAACATCATCAAAAGAGATTAAAATTTTCGAACCTCTTCTATCAAGGCTTATGCCTTCTTTTATAGAAGAAAATAAGTATTTGGTGGGCTTTTAGGTCTTCTGGCCCAATTGGGATGAGATACGGCTGGTAAAGAGAGCAATCCCGTAACTTCAATTAACGGTGCTCGATTTTCACTTTAACACCTAGCCAAATTTCTTCAACTATTTTTCGAAGCGTCTTTTTCTTCAACACTTAGAATATTTTTGGTGTTCATGTATTTTAACATTGCTCAATCCAAGCTTCATGGGCTCGAGCACTAGGCACCAGGCTCGAGCATTTAGGACTCAAGGCTCGAGCATCAAGTGATGGTGCTCAATCTGGAGGTAAGGGGTGAGACCTGGGAGCATTGCCTTTTAATTAAAATTAACTCTTTAATTTTTGACGCCTCATGCTCGAGCTTGAGGGTCAAGGCTCGAGCACCAAGGTACAAGGCTCGAGCATTTGGGCCTTGTTGACTTTTCTTTTTTTCTTTGTTGTGATGCTCGAGCCTTAACACTTGGGCTCGAGCTCTGGGACTTGAATTGTTTCAAACTTCACCATTTAAGCTCTCAGCTTGCTCTGAATGACCGGCAATGACTCTGTAAGCTTCGATATCATCGTAAAGTCCCAGTTTTAGCCACTTTTCTGGGAAAGTACCTAAAAACATACATTAAACATAAATTAGTCTAATTATGGATAGAAGTATCACTTTAGGCCTTAACATATACGTATTTAGGGGCTCGAATATGCATATATTCAGCGCTCATTACACCCCTAAACTTACATATTGCTAGTTCTTTAGAAAAACAAAACTAAAAAGCCGCTTTCGGGGGAATCACGGTTTCATTTAGCTTATGCAACAAGCCTTTAAACCCCTAGGTTACCCTTAGTGGACAAGTTGTATTCTCATGTGGGTTTCTAGTGAAGATACCCACAAACTTCTCAAATCAGTGCCTTAAATGCACAGCAAGCTTATTCAAGCCTTTTTTCAAATCATATCATCCCTGCAGTTCATTAATCAGTCAAATACAACAAGTATACCAATCATGTAATCAGAAAAACTTTCAACTTCCAATTTCAATTAAACAATCATAGTCCCCACAGATCAGTTTAATCATTTATTCAACAATCTTAATCTCAAAAACACTTTTTGAAAGTGAACCTACAATTCATCGTGTGGCTTACTGTCCATACTTGCATTTATTCCTTACTATTCCTCAATTCACAAGCAGACTCTTCAAATTTCAACTCCCAAGGCATTTTTAATTTTTTCTGGGTATGCATTTTTTCAAAAAGGATAATGTGCAATATTTAGGTTTATTAAGCTTTCTAAATCCCCCTTATAACGAACTTTCAGCCAATAACTCCCAGACCAGATGGTCTTAGGGTATTAAGTGTTAAAACACCCATAAAGACTTAATTGTTCAAGTAATTTAGGCAACCTAAACCCCTTATGTAACAAGCTTTTAGCCAATGACTCCCAGACCAGACGATCTTAAGGCATTAGGTGTCAGAATACATCCCTAAGGACTTAATCACTCAAGCAATCTAAGTACAAATCTGAACTTGATCATTTTCTACTTTTTTTTTTCTTTTTTTTTTTTCATTTTTCATTTTTCATTCACATTGGTGAAGAATTTTTTCTTTGTTGCTTTGCATACATACCAAATTTTTCTGTTTCTTTTTTTTATTTTTTATATGCCTTGGTCATCAAAATTATCAAATCTACCTGATCATCTCGGTCTAACTTAAAACAAAACAAGACTTCCAATTTTTACCCCCACAGAATTCATGCAAGTGTGAATATGTGCAAAGTGTAGTATCTCAGATATCAGCATCATTAAACAACAATCATCCTAACAGAGTGGACCACAGGCCACCAACTGATTTCAAAAAAATTCAAGTAATCCCTTTCACAGTATTTTAGCACACAAACCATTTCTGACCAACATCAGTCTACAAATAGATTACATGACCATCAACAGACTCAAACACATACTTATATCATCAAATATCAAATCATATCCTTGTGTACACAAAAAAATTTATTTATTTTTCAACACAACCTTTCCCCCAAACTTATTGTGCACCTTGTCCTTAATGTGTGAGAATAAAAAAGAGTTAAAAAGATATTATCATACAAGCAGACCAGCAAAGATAAAATAAAATAATATACAGACGGGTGAAAATGAATTTTCAGCATCGTCTCCTTCAACATAGCGGTTCCTCTTAAACCACCGAATGGTGCTGTCAACCAAATCACCCCCAAACTTAATCTGTAGTTTCTGGCAAAATAAATAAACTCCAACACACATTAGAGTATCAAGTATATGGAGTAATCATAGAGAACTATCACAATGAATTACAATATTAACACAAGGAGAATATAATCAAAAAGCATATATATATATCATAAATCAGTACAATGCTTTTGAAATAAAGACTTAGGAAAGATATACATCATATGAAAATAAATACAGCAAAAAGACTGCCTTAGTCAACAAAAATATAGAAAAGTCCTAAAAACTAATCCATAGGTGGTGGTGGTGGATCGGAATAAGTGGATGGAGCGGATGGAGTGCGACGAAGTAATTCCTCCAGTATGTTCCGCTGTGCAATTAGCATCTGCGGCAGCACCATCTGACCATCCTGTAGCTCGGCCACCCTAGCCTGTAAAGCTCTAATCTCAGCCTTATAAGAACTTTCAGGCTGAGCTGCAGGAGTGGGTCTCCTCCTCAGTGAGGGGGCTGGTTATCGGAGAAATCCATCTCCTCATCTGTAGCCTCATCATCAAACTCCTTATCATCATCCTACGCAGCCAGCACTGCATCAGCAGGCTCAGTAGACAAAATAGTAGACGGGGGTGGATAAGGTGGAAAATGCAGCACATATGGTATACCCCTCACCTAGGCGTCCATGAGCCGTTGATCCTCTTGGATCTCATCGTCAACACCCCACTCTAGCTTCCTTGTCCTGGGCATATGCCGGAAGACGTTGTTCCACTGCGTGAAATGGTACTGGGTGAAGACAGTCACAGTAGCCTTATTCAGGGGTATCGGAACCCCCACTATCTCCATTAGGCGTGTGACAAGCCTGGGAAAGTGAATATGGTGGATAAGAGGGTGTCGAGCCTCTCCCATCTCGTCGTAGAGACGGCGGAGCTACATAAAAACTAACTAGGGAATAAACACCCAGTAGTCAGCATGGAATGCGAAAGTCGCATCCACTATCTTAGTACATCGCCCACCCTTATGTCTGATAGGGCGAGCGTTGGCCATGAGGACCATATCCAAAAACCAGAAACGTCTTGGAAGTTGTGACTTCCGGATCATCTCCCATGTGGTGTCATGTCTCCCCTGGCCCATAGCACGGACCATCGCCTCCCGAGTCGTACCTGGGGGAATCTGAGGAAACCTCTCCTGAAGAGCGGCTCGGCACCTGTGATGACAACCCATAGCCTGAGTAATAGTATCACAGCTCACTGTCAGCTTTATACCCTCGACAGTGGCTGTGAAGTGATCCTTCCCCTCCTGCTCCTCATCTCTTGCATGAAATTGCAAGGATCTGTAGAATGCTCTCACCATCCTGGAATATAATCTGTGCTGGATGCCTCAAAAACCCCGATAGCTGGCGAGCCTGAAGGGCCTCTACCACCCAAAAGGTATCGCGGTGCTGCTGAAAATCCTATATAACAAAACCTGTTTTAAAGCAGATCTTGCTATACCGCCAGGAATCATTTAATGCCATTGCCGGCGTCCTAACAACCTGCTGCCTCGGCCGTCTCGGCATCTCTATAATCTAAAATCATTGTCCCAACAAAACTACTAAGTCTATGCTCTGAGGCTCGAGCCTTGGGTATAATGCTTGAGCTTAATACTGGAAACGGCTCGAGCTCAGGATCTAATGTTCGAGCCTGCTGTAAGCAAATGCTCGAGCCTCAATCTGAAGGCTCGAGCTTCCTGGTTTTCAACCGAAGCAAAACACCCTCAACTCTTCCAAAATCACCCCTAAATCATAACAACGCCACCCCAATACTCCTCTACAATCTCATAACAACCCCAAAACTTCTTATATTTGCCCAAAACACCTTAAAACACCAGAACTCGTGTTCTTCAAATCCAAATGAGATTCAGAATTTCTATAAGTTTTTGGATGATTTCGTGATTATATAGGGTTATAAAGGATCAAAATTAAGTTTTTGAAGAGATTTGGGCATCACTTTGAGATGAAATCAGTGTATATATAGAAAATATATACATATATATACATCTATATAAAAATCGAGAAGGATGGAGAGACTTATAGCTTTTTGACATGGAAGCGAAGCCTAAGAGCATAAGGATGATGATTGAATGGAGATCGAAGAGTTTGGAGAGAAAATGGAGGCAAGAAGACCAAAGGCACGAGGGTTTCAAGCTCGGCTCGAGGGTTTTTTTAATATTTTAAAGTACAAAGGCATGAGCCTCAAGTTTAAAGCTCGAGCATGGCCGCTGAAAAACCCTAAAGTTAACGATGATGAAAGGCTTGAGCTTTTGGTACTGATACTCGAGCCTTTAGTAGCTTATGCTTGAGCCCCAACTTTCAGGCTCGAGCATTGTGACAAATTTTTTGGATTTTTTTTATTCTTAAATTTTTATTTTCTTTTCCTTTTTCAACCTAAAATTAAACTATAAGCAAAATAAAATAAACCTTAAAATTACTAAAACCTAGAAAAATAAAATAAATAATTAAATCACAAATGAAAATAAAAATGCAATAAAACTACGGTACAACATACAAATGCTAAGTTTAACGTCGATAGCTCGACAGCATTCTAAGTTTAACGTCGATAGCTTGACGAAAACCTGACCTCTCTAGTCCAAGTAAATAGGATCATGAAGTTCCACTACCTCAACCGTGCCTCTCTGCACACTACCCTCTATGTAGGGTTTAAGTCTCTGTCCATTGACCTTGGACAGTTGTCCAGTCTTGCAATCTTGTATCTCTATTGCACCATAAGGTGTAACAGAAATAACCATGTATGGACTTTCCCAACGTGATTTTAACTTTCCAGGAACAAGTTTCAGTCGTGTATTAAACAACCTAACCTTCTTTCCAGGCTCAAAAATCTTACGCAAGATATGCTTGTCATGAAATGCCTTAGTCCTTGCTTTGTAAACCTTAGCACTCTCTTAAGCATCATTACATAATTTTTTAAGCTCAGTTAATTGAAGCTTCTTGATAGAACCAGCAGATGTTATATCGAAGTTTAGTTTTTTTATGGCCCAGAAAGCTCTGTGTTCTAACTCTACAGGAAGATAGCACCCTTTACCATAGACAAGACGGTACAGCGACATACCAATTGGAGTCTTAAAAGCAGTACGATAAGCCCACAAAGCATCATTCAGTCTATAAGACCAATCTTTATGATCTGGCTTAACCATTTTTTCAAGAATTCTCTTAATTTCACGATTGGATATTTCTACTTGGCCACTTGTTTGGGGATGATAGGCAGAAGTAACTTTATGAGTGATGGAGTATCTTTGGACCAAGGTACGAAAGTACCTATTACAAAAGTGAGCACCCCCATTATTAATAATAACCTGTGGCATACCAAACTGACTAAAAATGTTCGTTTGAATAAACTCAACCATGACTACGTGATCGGCGGTTTTAGTAGCCACTGCTTCAACCCATTTAGGCACATAGTCAACAGCCACAAGAATGTACTCATTTTTATTGGACTGAACAAAAGGATCCATGAAATCAAAACCCCAAACATCAAAAACCTCAATAATTAAGATTGGAGTCAAAGGCATCATATTCCTTCTAGAAATCGATCCTAACTGCTGACATCTAAGGCATGACTTACAGAATAAGTATGCATCCAGAAAGAGGAAGGCCAAAAGAAACCACATTGAAGAATTTTAGTTGCAGTTTTCTTTACACTAAAATGACCTCCACATGCCAAACTGTGACAGAAGGTCAGAATACTATGAAATTCACTCTCAGGAACACATCTACGAATGATTTGATCAGTACAGTATTTGAATAGCTGGGGATCTTCCTAATAGTACATCCTAATTTGGAAAAAGA
Source organism: Cornus florida (assembly GCF_030987335.1). Lineage (NCBI taxonomy): Eukaryota > Viridiplantae > Streptophyta > Magnoliopsida > Cornales > Cornaceae > Cornus > Cornus florida. The sequence goes on along the minus strand of NW_026775571.1, from coordinate 96,320,840 downwards.
ATCGATCTTTATCCTGCTTTGACCAAGACAAAGGAATTTTGCCTATTACGAGGTAATTCACAATATCAGCAAACTAAGGCAAATCCTTATGAGAAACCTCGAACAGTTGTTCATCCTGGAAAGAATCACAAACTAGAAGTGAAGTTGAGGTATCTGCAACCAGAATTCTAAAAAGATGGTCAGCTATAACATTCTCTGACCCTTTCTTATCCCGGATTTCATAATCAAACTCTTGAAGCAAGAGTATCCATCGAATCAAATGGGGTTTGGTTTCCTTTTTGCATAGAAGATGTTTTAAAGTAGAATGATCAGAATAGACTACGACTTTGGAACCCAATAGATACAATCTAAATTTATCCAAAACGAAGACAACTGCAAGTAACTCTTTTTCAGTAGTGATATAATTTAATTGTGTATTTGAAAGAGTTTTGCTCACATAGTAGATAACATAAGGAAGCTTATCTACTCGTTATCCTAAGACAGCACCTATAGCATAATCAGATGCGTCACACATAATCTCAAATAGAAGAGCCCAATCCGGAGGATTTATGATATGAGCTGAAGAAAGAAGAGAGCAAAGCTTTGGGAAAGCTTCAAGGCACGATTCATCAAAGACAAAAGGAGTGTCCTTTGCAAGTAGATTACAAAAAGGATGGGAAATTTTGCTGAAATCTTTAGTGAAACGTCAATAGAACCTACCCAAGAAATGATCACACTCTTCTTACGGAGGTAGAAGGAGGCAATTTAGAGATCAAATATACTTTAGCTCTATCAACTTCAATACCTCTCTCTGAAATAATATGTCCTAAAACAATACCCCCTTGAACCATAAAATGGCTCTTCTCCCAACTAAGAATAAGATTGGTTTCCTTACAACGCTGAAGCACTAGGGAAAAATTTTAGAGACAGTTTCGAATGTGGACCTGAAAACAGAGAAGTCAACCATAAAGACTTCGAGAAACTTTTCAACCATGTCCAAAAAGATAGACATCATTCCCTTCTGGAATGTTGCTGGCGCATTACACAGTCCGAAAGGCATCCGTTTATATGCAAATGTACCGAATAGACAAGTGAAAGTAGTTTTCTCTTGATCATTAGGATCAATAGCAACCTGATTATAGCCGAAATATCCATCTAAAAAGCAATAATAACTCTGGCCAGTTAATCGCTCTAGAATCTGATCAATGAACGGAAGTGGAAAATGATCTTTTCTAGTAGCAGAGTTAAGTTTTCGGTAATCAATACACACACGCCATCCAGTGGTGGTACGCCGTGGAACTAATTCTCCTTTAGAATTCTTAACTACTATAATACTTGTCTTTTTAGGCACTACCTGAGTATGACTCTCCCACTTGCTATCTGAGATAGGGTAGATTATTCCCGCATCTAACAACTTCACAACTTCCTTCAAAACTACCTTCTTTATATTAGGATTCAATCTTCGTTGGAGTTCCCAAAATGTTCAAGAATCCTCCTCCAAATGAATCTAATGCATGCAAATTGTAGGGCTAATTCCTTTCAAATTATCCACACTCTACCCAATAACCTCTTTATTTTTCTCAAGAACTTTTAAGAGACTACTTTCTTAGGAACTTGTAAGATTGGAAGCAATGATCACAGGGAGATTGTCATTTAAACCTAAGAAAGCATACTTGAGCTTTTTCGGAAGTGGTTTTTGCTCAAGCTTAGGTGGAGACTCTAAAGAAGGAATAGGCGGAGTACTAAAAAGTGGTGGAAGATGCTCTAACCTAGATTTTCATGGAGGAAAATCTGTGATAGGAGTTGAATTGAGCAAAGAATTCACTTCAACTATTAAAGAATCAATATCAAAATCTTCATAATTAAAGTGATTCAGACAAGCTTCTAAAGGATCCTTGGATAAAATAGTTGGGAGTGATTCCTTTACCAACTCATCAATAACATCAAGGAAGAAGCATTCACTATCATAGTGGGGACGATGAATAGCATTGAAGATGTTTAACTTGACTTTCATACTTTTAAAAGATAAATCCATGGCTCCAGTCCTACAGTTAATACAAGCATTTGCTGTGGCTAGAAAAGGACGCCTAAGAATGACTGGAATATACTTTTTGGAATCGCTGGTTCTGTATCAAGAACTAAAAAGTCGACCGAAAAATAGAACTTGCCCACTTTTATAGGTACATCTTTAACAATACCTCGTGGTTGTCTGACAAAATGGTCAGCAAGCTGTAGAACAACCGACGTAGGTTTTAACTCTCCCAAACCTAACTTCTCATACACCGAGTAAGGAATAAGATTAACACTCGCTCCAAGATCAAGAAGTGCTCGCTCTATCACATTATTTCCAATGATGCAAGAAATTGTAGGAGCACCAGGATCTTTAACCTTTAGAGGAGTGTTGTACTTAAGAATAACACAGACTTATTCGGTAAGACAAATTTTCTTAGGAACTTGGCTTCTGGATTTTCTCTTAAGGCTACACAAGTCCTTTAGAAATTTGGAGTAGGCTGGGATTTGCTTTATAGCATCAAGCAAAGGAAGATTGATTTTAACCTATTTAAAAACCTTCATCATATCTTGAATTTTCTCCCCTTGTCTACTAAAGTGGGAGGGTTCCTTGAGATGTTCAGGATAAGGTGCTTTTGGCACAGAAGCTGTCTTAGGGTTAGGAGTTGATGAAGAAATGACTCCACCTTCAACTCCTTTTGTGGATTGTGGAATAGCACTTGAGGAAACATCCTTGGGATGTGGATTATGAATGATAGGAACAATGGGAATCCTAAGCCTTTCTTTTTCCTCCTGTCCATTTTCAACTTGGTTATTAACCACTTTACCACTCCTCAATGTAGTGATAGCCTGAACTTGCTTATAATGAATACTTGAGGAATTGGTTTCATCAATCATGTAAGTCTGCCCTTTTGGGTTGGCTATTGGCTAACTAGGCAGAGTACTTGCTATTTGCCCAACTTGTGCCTCTAGCTTTGCTATGGCTTGAGAATAAGAATTAAGAAGTTGGGTATTGGCTTTAAGATCAACAAGGGCATTGAGTACTTATTTCTCAAAAGCAGAATTTCTAAGAGGAGGTGGACGATAAATACCAAATTGATTAAAAGAATTATTTTTTGGCATCGGATTAGATGAATTTTGATACTGCATCAGTGTAACAACCCACTCCACCACATGGTATGATATTGTCCGTTTTGGGCCTGAGCCCACACGGTTTTGCTCTTGGGCTTTACTCCAATAGGCCATATACCAATTGGAGTGACACACTTACATATAAGCACTTCACCTTTCTTTTAAGCTTGCCAGTGTGGTAGTCTGTTAGTGTCTCGCACTCGCCCACAAGGTCATCACAATTCACCCCCCTTGGAGGCCTGACGTCCCCGTCGGCACACTTTCGACTAGGTAAGGCTCTGATACCATTTGTAACAACCCACTCCGCCACACCTTCAGCCTTCTGAATAACACCGTCAAAAGAGATTAAAAATTTTGGACCTCTTCTATCAAGGCTTACGCCTTCTTTTATAGAAGAAAATAAGTATTTGGTGGGCTTTTAGGTCTTCTGGCTTTATTGGGATGAGATACGGCTGGTAAAAAGAGCAATCCCGCAACTTTAATCTGACATGTCATAGAAGGCTCGAGCTTTAAGAACAAGGGCTCAAGCTTTAAGGTTCAGGCTCGAGCTTAAGGGACAAGGCTCGAGCCTCTCTGGATGGATGCTCGAGCTTCAATAAATAGTGTTCAATCTTCATTTTAACACTTAGCTAAATTTCTTCAACTATTTTCCAAAGCGTCTTGTTTTTCAACACTTAGAATATTTTTGGGGTTCATCTCTTTTAACATTGCTCGATCCAAGCTTCATGGGCTCGAGCACTAGGTACCAGGCTCGAGCATTTAGGACTCAAGGTTCGAGCCTCAAGTGATGGTGTTCGATCCCGGAGATAAGGCACGAGACCTAAGAGCATTGCCTTTCAATTAAAATCAACTCTTTAATTTCCGACACCTCATGCTCGAGCTTGAGGGTCAAGGCTCGAGCACCCTTGGTTAAGGCTCGAGCACCCTATGATAAAGCTCGAGCACCAAGGTACAAGGCTCGAGCATTTGGGCCTTGTTGACTTTTCTTCTTTTCTTTGTTATGATGCTCGAGCCTTAACACTTGGGTTCGAGCTCTAGGGCTTGAATTGCTTCAAACTTCACCATTTAAACTCTCGGCTTACTCTGAATGACCGGCAACGACTCTGTAAGCTTTGATATCATCATAAAGTCCCGATTTTAGCCATTTTTCTAGGAAAGTACCTACAAACACACATTAAACATAAATTAGTCTAATTATGGATAGAAGTATCACTTTAAGCCTTAACATATACGTATTTAGGGGCTCGAATATGCATATATTCAGCGCTCATCAGGACGGAAGGTTAAGCAGCTAGGAGTGAGAGACAAAATAGAATTGGGCAAGTAGGTTAAGATAGAGAGAGAGACAGGTTAGGGTTTTGGTAAGGTGAGAATGATAGAGACGATAATTATATTAGGATTTGATTTGGATGATATTAGGTTTAAACCCGAATATCTTCTCAATTTTTTTATTTTAATTATTTTGTATTGTTGGACACGTGTCACTCTATTTTTGCGACACATTGGTGGTGAGTATGAACTTCCTACTCACCGGTGAGTAGGTAAGTATTGTCCGAAAAGGAAAATATTTCAGTCCTGCTTCATCAAGACATATTGTGTCTTGCAGCCTAACATGTCTCAATAAAAGACCCTATAGATCAATTTTTTTCTTCTATTTGCTCCCATCTGTGTATCTTCATCTGCATCTTTCTGCTTCCTTAGCCGTCAATCATTCGAAACCTAATATTCCCATTGTGTCCTCCACCACTCCGCTTCACTTCAGATTGGATTTCGATTTCGATTTGGTCTTAGCAAAGATTGATTCATTTTCTTAAAACATGTATGTTAAAACATTATATTTGTCCGGGTGTGTAATTTTTCTCCCTTTCAAATAGCATAAATCGAGTACGAGATTTTGTTTAAATTTTGAGTTTTTTACGCTTTCAAAAACAAGGACAGTGGTTTATGTTCTATTCCTTTTGCTCTCATTCTTATTTACAGAAAAAGGTACGTAGGAAATAAAAATAAGATAGAAATCGTAGAATTGAGTGGGAAAAAAGGGAATAACTTTCATATATGGCATGCATAAAAAATAGTTGAGGTAGATTTTAAAAAGGGAGAAAAAGAAATGGTTAATTCAATTTTTTAAGGATAGTTTTCTATCTTGAGAAAATTAAAAATAACAAAAAAAAAGGTAGGAAATACAATTTTCCATGAGTTAATTAAAAAAACGTTCAAAGTTGACTAAGGAAAAAAATAGATCTTTCGGGTTTAACTATAAAAAATGGGTATAAACCATGTTTTGTATTTTTTAAGTTTAAAAGAAGTGTCAACCTCTTATTAGGACACGCTAGTGTGCAGGAATTGATCTGTCTTGGCTTTATGTTACAAAGGGAGATTTGTCCCACCTCAGATCCAGAAAAGAGAGTGATTGGGTATAAATGGATAGGTATGCAGCAATATCCAACATTTTAAATTTTTGAGTAAACAAGTAAGCGCCCACCCGTTATAGTTGATATCAGAGTTATATCCAATCTTTGATTCGGTGTCATGCCAAGCCCCTGCCTCAGAAAGCGTTCGGGTGAGTCACTCGGGTAGATAGAGTTACCCGACAACAACGAGGGCATTATGAGTTCGGATGAAGGAGAATATTATAGGGGGAGATTTATCCCACCTCGAATCCAGAAGAAAGAGTAATTGAATATGAATGAATGATATATGCAACACTATTAAATAACTTGATCTTTTAAAATATCCCTTCCCCCTGTCTAGGTCCAGTTCCATTGTCACAATGTTATTAGCCTTATTGTTTTGTTTATTTTTTAATTTTTTTTTTTTTGGTTCTACCAGAATCTTTTACTGTAACTTGTTTGTCTTATATAGGCAAAACTTTTGACCAATTTATTCCAGGTATTATAGGAAACAAAGACCTGGCAACTTATTATTTCAGACTTATCCATTTGAATTTGGTCTCAACTCAACCGATGTATGTTTGCACCCATCTTGTTTAGAGTTAGGGCCTTTTGGGCTTTGTTAGTTGGATTTCCAACTTCTTTTATTCTTTGGGCTTCGGCCCTTTTTGTACATCTTATATTTCATATATACATACAACAAGTTTACATTCCCAAAAAATAAAAATAAAAAACTCAACTAATGTGATGACTCTCAAACTTTTGTTACAGTGGCATATAATTCCAGATCACATGTGGTTGGTTTTTTGAATGACACCTAACCACTTATATCTATTTTTTAGTTGGGGCGCAAATCCTCTACTGTGAGAATCCTATGCGGTCCCCTGTTGTGAGTTTTAAGTGGCCTGTATTTTGCCATATCATTTTTCATTTAATAGCACTTGAGGCAACGTTTGGGTGGAATTGAGGTAGCGTTTGGATCCTTCTTCAGCACCATTTTTAAGTATCTTCACCCTCAAAATAAGATGTGCACATAATGCAGACTAAGTAATGTCACATACAAACGTAGCTCAATTTAACATACTGTGTTTTGCAATTACACCACCATTTATAAGTAACATATCACCATCATTTATAAGTAGATTACCCTTAAATTAAAGTATGCACATAAATGGTGATGTTACTTTTAGACTCCGGTGATGTTACTTTTTAGACTCTTGTGATGTTACTTATAAATGGTGGTGTAATTGCCAAACACGGTCTTAATTGTTAAATGGTGGTGAATGACGTAGCCAAACATAAACCACATAAGAACTTGTTGGAACCAATATATTAAAACGGTGAGTATCAAGGCTTAGAGGCGTGTAATCGTTTCTTGAAGATAGTTGAAGCTTCTCCCACGTGCAACGGAAGACAAATGGCAGCACTATCTCCAGGATTCAACTAAGCCCAGATATCAAAACTGTATGTTCATGAAGGTTGCACTTCTTCTTCATGAACCTGTGTATTTATCTACGTCCAATCAACAAAAAATATGAAACTCACACACTCAAACTCAATAGTTTGAAAGCATTTTTATAAAATCTGTTTTTCTCTCTTACTTGTATTGAGAGTGTGCTTTGTAGGCTTCGTAAACCTACTATTTATACTAGCATATATAGAAGACATAATTAAATAAAGTATTTAATATACCTTAAACTTAACTCATAAATAATATATCAATATAGTTGATTAATTGCATCAGGTGAAGATCATTTGAGTTAGAGTTTGTAAAAATACTTTATGTCTTCATAAATATATAGTAAAGCCAAGATTTAAAGTTTTCATAAATATAGAGTTACTAAAAATTAATTTGAAACATAACTCCAACAATCCCCCACTTGTTTTAAATTCATTTTGTTAATCGGTACAGTCATGTGTATCAATAATGGTGTCTTTTGGATTGAACCATTACCTAGTGTAAGCACCCTTGATTTCATCTAGGAACTTGGTGAACGATATCTTGAACCAAGAACCATGTTGACACGTTTTGGCCATGTGTCCGGAATCCATACTCTGAGTGTTGTTAAGGATCAAGCCTGTCTAGATCCTATAAAAGCGGCCCTACTTCCACACTCAGATTGGTGTGTCCATCAGGAGTGACCTTGCACACTCCAACCGAATACCGGTTATGGACTAATTAAGAAAATTTAATCTCATCCTCCTCATTACAAGATAAATCGGTGAATCTATCAAGAGTGATTATGTACACCCCAATCGGAAACCCGATTTATTGAATTCATTAAGAGATACAAGTTTCAGCCTCCTCAAAGGTCAGTCGGTGAATCTATCAGAAGTGATCCTGTACACTCCAATCGAAAATTGATCTATAGATTTATTAAGAGATCTAAATCTCAACCTCCTCAGTTACAGGATTGAGTACCATATCACATCATAGGGAAAGGAACATTAATGTGCTCACACAAGTTGTTATATTACTTGTTTTTCCCATTGAACCCAAGAGAAATATCACTGGGTTGGGTTCTCATAACAGTACAACTTATTCAATTACAGGCTTTAATCCCATCCCTTTCGATGTCTTGGACACTTGGTACTTACCCAAGCCCTTTGACAATGGATCTGCCAAATTTGATTTGGACTTCACATACTGAGTAGAAATAATTCCATCAGCTAGGATCCTTCTCACATGATTGTGCTTCAATTGCACCTGTCTAGATTTTCTATTGTAACACTCACTATTAGCTCGAAGCATTACAGCCATATTGTCACAATATATTGTCAAATGTGGTATTGGCTTGCTCCATATCGGGATATCTTCCAATATGCTTTTCAACTATTCAGCTTCTTCTCCAGCAGAGAAAGTGCAATAACATTCAGATTCCATCAAGGAATGAGTTATGCAAGTCCACCGTTTTGATTTCCAAGAAATCATAACTTCACCCATGGTGAAGATCTAAGATGGTACGAACATTGAGCATCCATAGCAAAGAACAGCTGGGTATTTGCAAAAATCCGACCCATGATCCATAGTACTCTGCAAGTATCTCTATATTCTCATTATAGAAATTCAATTATCTCTTCCCAGATTATTTCAGTACTTGATTACAAGTTGTGTTTGCCCTTGTGCAGCTCATCGCGTCATAAAGACCACCAATAATTTGAGAATTCAAGTTGATTCTCTACACTGCCTTGATTGCAAACTGATTCTGATCTAAGATCAATAAGAACAAAGACTGCATCATCTGATAAGATTTTGAACCTTTCAAGATTAATTGATAAAATTGAATTGATTGAGAATAAATCCATGTTGAGGCCCCACACATTGATTTACATAATCACACCAACTTCCCTAAGATCCATCATGTCAAAAGTTCAAATTAAGAACTTTATAAGCAAATAATAATTGCTAGAATTTCCTTGGAATCTCCCTTTATCAATTTGAAATTCAGCTACAATCATTGTTTTCCTAAATTTTCATTCCTCTATTTAGAAGCTTTCAAAAAATAAGCTTTCAAGGATAAAAATTAGTATCATCAACAAAATAATAACATAACACTTTCCTTCATGACTATAATTAGCTTATTTCAAACATGTCAATATGGATCAAATTTCCAATATTAGTGTTTTTTCAACACATTAATAATAGTTTACATGCTACATATAATGCTTTGATCCACATGAACCTTACCATTGGTTATTCTTTTGATTAATGAATTTAAACTCATGTAATCAAGTATATGACATGCCATAAATTAAGAAATTTATCAATAACCAAAAATCCATTTTATAACTGGAAAGCATACCGTTAATAAAGTGGCTTATTTCGATAATCATACCAATTTTGGATGAAAAATTAGTGAATTTAGAACACACCTCGAAGCCATCATTTGCAAATCTAAAGATCTCCTTCAAATGTATCACTTACCAGAAATTATGCTTATGCATGCCACTTTAGAAGTTTAAGAGTTTTCCTCTTATATTGTCATCTAATCCCCTCACTAGTCATAGATATTGCATGATTTTGACTAATTATAATGTGGAAAGATGCTCTAGTTTCAATCCACTGATTGCATACGTCCAAAAATGTAATGACCCGGTCATTTTCTTTCATTTCATTTCTCTCAGATTTTTACGGATAATTTTTTTTTCGTTGATCTTTTCTTTTCTAAGTTCGGTTTCTCATCACTTAGTGTCATCTTGAGTGCTCGGGGATAGTTTTTGAGACTCTTTTATTTGGATTGACAACTTCCTTTGAGAACCGAGTCATTTCCATATTTTTACTTTTTGGACACTATTCACCTTTCGTCATTTTCCCTATTTTGTCTTTTTCTTATTTGTCACTTTGTTGGCATAACCACACTTCTTGTGTTCGGAGTTAGTTTTTGACTTTACGTATATTTATTCTAAATGGTTTCCACGAAATACGTATCCTCACTTTTGCGAAAAAGGACTCTGGCTGCTCTCGGTGTCTATAGGGGCACGGAAGTATAGTTCTTCAGAAACTTTTTTTTTTCTTGGGGTCTTTCTTGTTAATATCTTTTGAAGATATTTTATTTCAGGGGTTTTTAAGAAAATATTTTTGGAAGATATTTTCAATCTGGGTCATTAGTATAGTTTTCACTTTTTGGAGTGGTCATTATGCAATTAATGAAAGTTATTGCTAAATGCCTTCTTTTGAGCCTGAATCCTCGTACGGGATTCATTTTTACTTTTTGTCAAGTCATGTACTCTTAGAATTTCCTTCTTGTCGTTTTTCTCCAGTTTCAGGGTTTTTGGCCCCGGTTGCTGCCGAACTTGCTCGAGGCATATCTCTCTGATCGGGACTCGGTTTTTGACACCGTTTCTTCCGTTATTCATATTTTCTCATTTTGGTTCTTTTTTGTTGACGGTCTTTTACCGTTTGAGCTCGTTTGCCCGAATTCCACTTTTCCTGACCCAGCGGGGCCCATTTGGGACACTTTTTGAGTTTTTCTATAAATAAGGGGTCTTTAAGTGAAAAATTAGATTTCACTCTCTCTCTCTCCCCTCTCTTGGCCTGATTCCAAGGCAGCCAAGGGCTGCCACCTTCTTTCTCCTCTTTTGAACCTCTTCCCCTTAAGGAAACACCTCAGTGCCTTAGTGTTTTATGTTCGCCTTAGCGAAGCCTTCGATTCCACCGATTGGAATCTCGTTTAGGCCATTTCTTGAGTTCGGGTATGAAATCAAGTTGTGATTTTGATGGGGCTTCCTTTGGGTTCTTGTTTATCATGTTGTCCCCAACAAACCTAGAAGTTTCGTCGGATTCGGAGTGATTTCATTTTGGTGGCTTTTGAGATTTTCATCTCAAATTGAGGTAAGGGTCTTTTAGGAATTTGTATGTGTTGTATTGAGTATTTTTCATAATTATATAACTTGTTTGCATGCCTTGTAACAAATCTAGAAAGTTAGTAATATTTATTTCTTTGTATAAGATTTAATTTACAATGACGTATATAGTTTATAATTGAATTGTGGCATGATAATAAATTATGTTTTGATATGTTCGTTAACATATATTAAATTGAAATTATTTGAATAAGAATTGCACTTTTTATTTAATAATTACCTTTTGTGAAAGTTTAATTCTCATGGACGTACCTTGCATGAAATCAACTTATGATATGCTTTTAAATTAAGTCTTGCCATGTTATTTAACATACTTTAATTTGAGAGCATTTGGATGAATATAAAAATCTAAAGATTTTAATTAAAAGGATTAATTAAAATCTATTTAAAAGTTCCATTGGTTTAATTAAGTTTTTAACTTGATATTGTTGATGACTAGGACTTGTATACTAGCATATATTAATTTGTGACCATTTAGAGTTGATTTAGAATCTTGGAATTTAATTATCATGATTTAATTAAATTCCATCATATTGTTTCAATGACTTAATTAAGTTTTTGATGTGGTATATGTAATGACCATGCTATGTTATTTAACATGTGTTAATTAGGGATCATTTGATTGAGATTTGAAACCTAGGAAAATTAATTAGGTTATGTAATTAATTTTCGTTCCTATTGCATTATTGATTTAATCATAAGTTTGACATAGATAGTATGTTTAAAGCATGATTTTAGACTTGTACTAGATTCTTCAGTTTATGTTTTCAATATTGAATGATATTGTTATAGCGTGTAACGAGTCGCACACTAAAGATTCGACATTTGATGTTATTATAGCCTGTAACAAATCGCACTCTGAAGATTCGACATTTGTCATCCTATAGTAGTTATGGATTTAGAGCATGTATTCTGTGGTTCCAACCTATTTGTGCATGGAAGGTGATTTCGTGCATTATATAAATTATGTATAAGTTGTGAGCTTATTTGGTTTATTTTGGAGTCTTGGGACATTGTTACAAGTGATATGGCTAGAGTTTGGCTCTAGTACGGGAGGTATGAGTTCTCCCTATTTTAATAGTGCGCACTAGGGTGGTCTTCCCAGCGGGTTAATGCCCAGAATAACCATTGAGTTCTCGGCAGAAATCCGAGATTTGATATCCAAGTCTTCCATATTTGTTTTTGCATTCAATTCCAAGTTGACAACCAATGTTTAATTATGACTTGTGGTTTTGGTTATTGGCGATATTAATGTTGTTAAATACATTTATGCATTAAGATTTCTAATGAATCATTGCAGGTTTCGATGTTGTTAAGTACATTCAGGCATTATGATTTTAAGGCATCATTACAAATTTTGAAGTTGTTAAGTACATCTATGCTTTATTGTTCAAATGTAATTTAGGAATGATCCTATAGATTCATTTGGAACATAGACATTAGGTGGCATGACCCACTTTGGTTATTTTCGCATCTTAGATTTCAAGCTGATAACCTTGAGGATCTATATCTTATTGCTTTGTGTAGCATGTTGTTATGTTGTTGAAATTGTATGAATGATGTGATCTATGCTAGAAATGATCTAAGGTAGCTTAGGATACTCCCTGAGTTTCACTTTTGACATAAACGTTAGGTGGAATGAACCAAAAAGATTAAATCATGCAAACTTGAAAACGTTAGGTCGATGCATGCTCATTTTCTACGAGTAGCTTTATGTTGCTCACCCTGAAGTTACTGGGGCTATTTTCAGGTACAGGATTCAAGAATTGAGGAATTGCACTTGCCTTAGGTGATTTGTAGATTTGAGGTTTCTTTAAATGCATTCTTGTCACATGCAAGTGTTAGCATGTTTAAATTTTGCCTATGAAATGTAATTTTCCTAATTTTGGAAGCTTGGCATGTTAATTGCTGTAAATGAATTGTCATAAGGCTATGGGCCGTTGTAACATGTTTAAAATGCCGTATTACACTTGCGTGTATGTTCACATCATCACACAATAGCATATAATGTACATTGATCATACTACCGAAGCATCATTTCGGACGACCGAAATGATGCTGCCTTGTGGGTTTTGTTTGGTTTGTTGCCTACACAGGTTAACTCCATTTGTTTGTTTCCACAGGACCTTCGTAATACCCCTAATTTTGAAAGGATAATCCTAGTATTTTACTTAAGTTTTTGGTTGTATTTTTAATTATTTAATTGTTTTATTGCTTGGTTATTTGCATTAATTGTTATTATTTGATTTATTTGAATTATTTGAATTCTGTTATTTAAGTGACTTATTTTATTTAATTGGATTTTGTTTTATTTTAATTGACTTAATTATATCCTAAATTATTTTAATTATTTAAAATGCGTTAATTGATTTTCTTATAATTGTTTAATTATGTAAATTAGTTAATGGGATTAAATTAGGGTTTTGGTTGCTGTACGTAGTCATGATTTATTAAGCCGCCTTAGATATAGTGTGAGATTGGTCGGTTCCCTTCTCTAACTTATATTAGAATAAGAATTAGGTTTTCCTTAAAACCTATATAAATATATAGTTAGACGTCAGCTTAGGGTTAGAAATCAAAAACCCAGTTCACATATACAGAGGGACAGAAGAAACAGAGAGAAGCAGAGGGAACTAGTTACGCTGGAAAACTTAAGAAGACAACGTAGAGATTTTAATTCAAAATCTTGCAGGCAAGTTCTACTCCTAACTCTTTTCCTTTGGCTTGTGTTCTTTACACGACTAATACAACTCCAGGATTAAATAAGAATTAAAAATTAAACTAGGTTGCATGTTTAAGATGCTTAAAACCGGATGTGTTTACAAGTTATTTATTGTTTGTTTTAAATTCTTCCTTGCGTAACTTCTATTTTAATTCATGTAAATTGATGAATAATGAAATTAATTAGTTCTATAACATGTTGGGAAACACTGGAATTAATTGAGTCTGCAAGTTTGATTTGCTAAAGCAGTTGATGTTCATGAATGCTTAAATTGCTCGTATTAAATCCTTTTTGGAAAATTCATGTTTAAATTGATTTTGGTAATTGAGCAAAGAATTTAATGGATTCTAGAACATATTGGAACCTAATTTAAACATCTAATTACCTTAGGAATGGAAGTCAGTTCATCCGAAACACGCCGGACGTGAAAGAGATGTAGGAACGGAGAAGAGCAGGCTCTTGATTTCAAAGAGCAAGCCCTTTGGAACAAAGAGCAAGCTCCATGGAATCATGGAGCTAGATCTTGGGAGCAAAGATCAAGCTCTAAGATTAGGAGAGCAGGCTCTGTTTGAGAGAGCAAGCTCTTTCGTTTGGTTTTCAGTTTTTTCGTTTTTCCGCGACTGTTTGGGCTATGGGACTTGGATTTTGGGATTTTTAGATTCTGGAGGAAGCTATATTGAGTTGTTTGGAGATGTTCTAAGATTGATTAAAATCTCTAAGAAAATATTTACGCAAAATAAGACAACTTTGTTTTAATACAACAATAGACAAAGTTGAAATAAATCAAATTAATGTTTCTGGATGTATGAATTTTGAATTGCTTAAATTATAGGATAACAGTTCTTAGTAATAAAGTTCTCAGTTAATTTGGTCCCAGTGTTATAAAATAAGCGTGTGGATTTATATATTTGAGTCTGCTTATTTGGACCTAAGTTGGTTTATAGTTTGGATAGGAGGAACTGCAAAATGTTTAAACTTTGGTATTAAAATTCTCAATGATGATTTGCAGTTAGTTACGTTCCAGTATTATAAAAATAAACCTACGAACGTTTATATTCTGTTATGCTTGATTTGAATTAACTAGTTTACATGTATGGCCTGTACTATCAGTTGTTGAACATTTCAGAATAGTATGGATTAAGCCTGTTAATTGCCAATCTTTTTATCATGCTTAATATAGAACAATTGATGCTTATATTTATTTATTATGTTATCAATTGTGGATGTTATGGATCAGTTGGTATGTGCTTTGACTATATACTTTATCAACTGTTGGCTGGATTGGATTTGATTGTATGCACTGATATGGGACGGTGACATACCAGGAATGGTTTAGTTTCAAAATACTAAATCCAACCTGTATTGGAATAAGGGAATGGATTATAAATAAATCCTACTTATGTCTATGCTAAGTCAAAGAAGCTGCGCAAGCTGAATGACTAGTTGGATTACTTGTTATCTATTTTGAGTCAAAGAAGCTGCACAAGCTGAATGGCCAACTGGATTTCTTATGGATGGATAGGATAGGACTTTAAATATATTTTTATGGTACCGCGATATGAGCTTGAGTCGACGGGTAGGGAGCGTATATGCAGAAGGATGTGTAGCTGGCTATGTTGGTTGAGGTATACCCTGTTAGGCTTAGGTAGTCATGCCTACTCAGGTACGTTTTGCATGTTACCTTCTACTCAGGTTGAGACCCGCATCATAGTCCAGTGAGAGTCCATAGTGTGGATATATATATATATATATACACGGATTATATAGTTATTGTTGAGTTGGTTAGAGTGTATATGCGTATCAAGTCTCTGCTTGAATTGTAGTAGGATAGAACTTGTTCGTGGGCCTGACCCACTCCTATTTTCCAGGTGCACGTCAGTTCTAGGCTTAAGCTTGTTCATACTAAGCAGAGGCAATCACTCATTCTTCCGACGACGTAGGATCTCCCTCCATGATCTAATTATGGATTTCTTCTGGTTTTATTTTTCAGTTGGGATTTTCTTATTAGGGGTCCACTGGATGGATTCCCGAGTTGTTAAACTATTGGAGGTTTTAGATTTTAAGTATTTAATTCTTAAAGGATTATATTTTAGATTTCTTTCAGCTTTGAATTATTTATTTCTTAAATTCATTTTGTAATTCTGTGTTCGTTTAAAATATTAAGTATTTGATTTTCCCTTGGGTTTGTGCATTTCTTAAATTCATTTTGTAATTCTGTGTTCGTTTAAAATATTAATTATTTGATATTCCCTTGGGTTTGGGCTTGGGCCTGATCAACCCGTGTCTCGGATCCGAGGGGTATCACACCTTGTTTATCTTGTTTAAGCCATTTAATGGAGTACGTGGTCTAGTTTGAACTAGATCTTGTTTCTTTGGTTGTCATTAGTGCCATAGGGTACCATTTGACCCTTACATTCTAGTTTTTGCTTCTAGTTATTTCTTTGAGTTCTGCGACTTTATGGAAGGTCACATTGGTGTCTAAGGGATGGTTTATATCTCTATAGACTTTGGTTTCATTTTTCGCTTCCCCATTTTGGATTCGTTACCAGGTCAACTTTTGGGTCATCATTGACGTACCGGGTTGAAAAACTTGGGCCGTCACAAGTGGTATCAGAACGCTTAGGTTTGAATACCTTGGATGACAGGTTTTGGGTGTATATTATGCTTATGTTGCAATACTCTATGTGTTTATATGCTTCATGATAACATGTTTTGGTTTGATAACATATTTATGTGCCAATATGGTATATGTAGTATGCCGTTTGTTTAAACATAATTTTATTCTAATATAAAGAGCATGACATGTGATGTATGCTAGATTAGATTTGTAGATGCATAACTGTGTTATATATTTGGCATGACACGGGATTGGTCATTAAGGCACGAGTTGGGGTTGATGGTGATTGTACTCATAGTCTCGTGGTAGTATAGGTTGTTGTTGGCCTAGCATTGGTTTTGAGGTAGGTGGTAAGACACCTTTTGTTTTGGCTCTCGTGAGGTAAGTCATTTAGCATTGCCGTAGTGCTAGATTTGTTGGTTTTGGGCCATGATGAGGTTATGAACCTTTTAAGATCCTTGATTATTCGGGATGATTCCTTTGGGATTGCGATTTTCATGGTCAGGTACGTTTGCGGGCGAGTGTTTAGCACTGTCATGCTACCGTACTGGCTAGCTACAAGTGCAGTTCAGATGGAATCAATATTGGTTTTGTTTTGATAAGCGTTGTCCTTTTGATCAATGATGATGATGGTTATTTTGGGGATCAGTCATATTGATTGATTTGGTTGTTGCTGGTATGGCTATAGTTGCTATTTTCTTTGAGTTCTCCTTGTGTGATGATGTTTTTGGGATCAAGTCGATTGATTGATGTTTCGGGTAGAGAGAGCATTGCACTGTTAGTGTCACTTGTAGTGTCACCTCTAGATTCGGAGATGGATTGTTAGAGTCTTACCATTGTGGTAAGGGTTCACGTTTTTTTCGAGACAAGTTGTTATCGCCTTGGTTTTTGGAGTCAATTTATGGCTAGGACTGGTTTTTCCTTTTACCTAGACACTATAGGACACGATGCCCATAGGGTTCATTGTTGTAACATTTTATCTTCTGTAGTTTCGTTTTCTACCATGTTAGTAGTTTGATTTATGATATTGTGATGCATGAGTAGGTGGAGGTGTGTCCATATTTGCTTCTTGTTGTGTGGCATTAGCATACCTTCTTTATATGCTTAGAGATGCCATGTTGTTACTATACTTTAGTGATATGATTTTGTGCTTACGTGAAGATGTGTCGTATGTACCCTTGATGTTATCTATGTGAGTAGATTTACTTTCTTGGTAGTTACATTCCCTTGTTACTTGCATGACTTCCATGTTCAGTTTTCCCTTTTTGTTCCTTTTTCGTGTATGTCGTGTTGACATTTGTGGGAGAATAGGGTTTCCCCTCTCTTTTTTGGTTCATGTAGGGACTTCATAAGGAGTGGGTCATTTTTGTTCGTTGCATCATGCACAGTTTTGGGGTTGGCTGGTCCGTGAGGATCACCATTGTTGTCTTGAGTCCTTGGCAAGGATTTGGTTGATTTTGGTCGACTTACTTCCATGTAGGGGGTGAAGTCTTTGACTTTATTGTCTTTCGTTTTAGAGACAGAGTCGTGGTGTTGTCCTCCTCAGGACTGGGGGTTCCTTCATTCGTGCCTTCCCTTGGGGGGTTTTGCCATGGTTGTTGACGAGTTGTGGTGCTCAAAGTGAGTGGATTGGTGTGAGATCATTTTACGGGGACTTATGTCTATTTGATTGAGGATTTGGTTGACTCGTTATGTGAGTTTGACACTGTTTAAGGATGTCTTTAGAGACTTGCCTTGGGTTTTAGAAACCTTGATGTGGTTGACTCTTAGGAGAAGTTTTGGAGGATCGCAGTTGGATATGGCTTGTTTGTGGAGTTTTCTTATCCTAGTTATGACTAGGTGTGGTTTTGAGTAGTTCCAGTAGTTGTCTATGGATCAATGAAAATTGAGAAATTTTGATTTAACTTGGTGTTGCCAAGTACGGTTTTGAGAGACTTATTTGGTGATTTCGATGGTCAAAATTTTGATATGGGTGCCACTTGGTGGACTTGTATTTTGAGGATTTAGTTATCCATGATAGGGATGTGGATCCGATGTTTGATTACGGTATAGTCTTGTGGTTAATCTGTTTCAGGGAGATATGTAGAAATTTCGATGACATGTCTTGTTGTGAGGTTTGTTTTGATACGTTAAAGTTGTTGGTTTTGTTGTATTGAGGATTTGGGACCTTAAGCATAATGGTGCCTATGGCATTATTGTCAGAGTTTGGGATTGGCCGAGATGGTCTGGAATGTCCTTGGACCATATTCTAACTCTCACAGATGCGGGGTCCCATATTGCTTTTGGCCATGATCATTTTGCGACATTGATATCATTTGTATCGAGAGGTTTCATAGGTAGACCTAGTGGGGGGCAGGTTATGAATTAGTGCCTTATACTGTCATGCTACCGTACAAAGTTGTGTGTTGTGGGCGAGTGCTAGTTGCCGTCGATACTACCTTACTGACGAGTAAGTGTGGGCGGGCGCTGTGCACTGTCATTGCTACCACACATTTAAGTACCTCGTGGGCAAGTTTTGGTCGCCATTCGTACTGCCATGTCGTCTTTGTTCAGTACCCTGATTTGATATGTGGTTATTTTGGAGATCTTTTAGTGGTTGTTTTTGGTTCCTTATGATGGTTTGTTAGGAAAAATGTTTACGGTTGTTGTCTTTCATACCCTTGTCTGACCTTGGGTTCTGTGGGTGAGTTCTGGCTTGTTGTGTGACTGTGTGGTCGCTTTTCTTTTGAAAGGTTATCATGTCGTGTGAGCACGTGGGTGCGAATGACATTGGTTTATACGTTGTCCTTCAGTTTTGGGATTGCTTTCATAGCATGTTGTGTGGGATACTTGGAGATGTACTCTGTAATTACCTTGGTTTCGCATTTTTGTTTTGTTGGGGCTGGATTTCAGGGACGAAATCCCTTTAAGGTGGGTAGGTTGCAATGACCCGGTCATTTTCTTTCCTTTCCTTTCGCTCAGATTTTTACGGATATTTTTTTTCCGTTGATATTTTCTTTTCTGAGTTCAGTTTCTCATCACTTAGTATCGTTGTGAGTGCTCGGGGATGGTTTTTGAGACTTTGTTCTTTGGATTGACAACTTCCTTTGAGGACCAAGTCATTTCCATATTTTTACTTTTTGAACACTATTCACTTTTCGTCTTTTTCCCTATTTTGTCTTTTCCCTGTTTGTCACTTTATTGGCATAACCACACTTCTTGTATTCGGAGTTGGTTTTTGACTTTGCGTATCTTTATTCTAAGTAGTTTCCACGAAATACGTATCTTCACTTTTGCAAAAAAGGACTCTGGTTGCTCCCGGTGTCCATAAGGGCATGGATGCATAGTTCTTTAGAAACTTTTTCTTTTCTTAGGGTATTTTTCATAAATATATTTTGAAGATATTTTATTTCAAGGGTTTTTAAGAAAATATTTTTGAAAGATATTTTCATTCTGGGTCATTAGTGCAGTTTTTACTTTTTGGAGGGGCCATTGTGCAATTAACGAAAGTTATTGCTAAATGCCTTGTTTTGAGCCAAGATCCTCGTACGGGATTCATTTTCACTTTTCACCGAGTCGTACACTCTTAGAATTTCCTTCTGGTCGTTTTTCTCCAGTTTCAGGGTTTTTGGCTCTAGTTGCCGCCAAACTTGTTCGGGGCATATCTCTCTGCTTGTGACTCGGTTTTCGACGCCATTTCTTTCTTTGTTCATCTTTTCTCATTTCGATTCTCTTTTATTCACAGAGTTTTTCCGTTTGAGCGCGTCTGCGTGAATTCCACTTTTCCGGACCCGGCGGGGCCCGTTCAGGGCACTTTTTGAGTTTTTTTATAAATAGGGGGTCGTTAAGTGAAAAATCAGATTTCACTCTCTCTCTCTCTCCCCTCTCTTGGCCGGATTCAATGGCAGCCAAGGGTTGCCACCTTTTCTCTCCTCTTTTGAACCTCTTCCCCTTAGTGAAACACCGTAGTGCCTTACTGTTTTATGTTCGCCTTGGCGAGGCCTTCGATTCCACCGATTGGAATCTCGTTTTGGCCATTTATTGAGTTTGGGTTTGAAGTCAAGGTCTGATTTTGATGGGGCTTCCTTGGGGTTCTTGTTCATTGTATTGTCCCCGACAAAACCTAGAAGTTTCGTCGGATTCGGAACGGTTTCATTTTGGTGGCTTTTGAGATTTTCATCTCAAATTGAGGTAGGGGGTCTTTTAGAATTTTGTATGTGTTGTATTGAGTATTTTCCATAATTATTCAATTTGTTTGCATGCCTTGTAACAAATCTAGAAAGTTAGTAATATTTATTTCTTTGTATAAGATTTAATTTACAAGGATGTATATAGCTTAGAATTGAATTGTGACAAGATGATAAATTATATTTTGATATGTTTGTTAACATATATTAAATTGGAATTATTTGAATAAGAACTGCATTTTTTATTTAATAATTACCTTTTGTGAATGTTTATTTTTCATGGACGTACCTTGCATGAAATCAACTTATGATATGCTTTTAAATTAAGTCTTGGCTTGTTATTTAACATAATTTAATTTGAGAGCATTTGGATAAGTATAAAAATTTAGAGATTTTAATTAAAATGATTAATTAAAATTTATTTAAAGGTTCTATTGGTTTAATTAAGTTTTTAACTTGATATTGTTGATAACTAGGACTTGTATACTAGCATATATTAATTTGGGACCATGTAGAGTTGATTTAGAATCTAGGAATTTAATTATTATGATTTAATTAAATCCCATCATATTGTTTCAATGACCTAATTAAGTTTTTGATGTGGTATATGTAATGACCATTCTATATTGTTTAACATGTGTTAATTAGGGATCATTTAATTGAGATTTGAAACCTAGAAAAATTAATTAGGTTATGTAATTAATTTCCGTTCCTATTGCATTATTGATTTAATCATGAGTTTGATATGGATAATATGTTTAAAACATGATTTTAGACTTGTACTAGATTCTTCAGTTTATGTTTTCAATATTGAATGATATTGTTATAGCGTGTAACGAGTCGCACACTAAAGATTTGACATGTGATATTATTATAGCGTGTAACGAATCGCACTCTGAAGATTCGACATTTGTCATCCTATAGTAGTTGTGGATTTAGAGCATGTATTGTGTGGTTCCAACCTACTTGTGCATGGAAGGTGATTTCGTGCATTATATAAATTATGTATAAGTTGTGAACTTATTTGGTTTATTTTAGAGTCTTGGGACATTGTTACAAGTGATATGGCTAGAGTTTGGCTCTAATACGGGAGGTATGAGTTCTCCATATTTTGATAGTACGCACTATGGTGGTCTTCCCAGCAGGTTAATGCCTGGAATAATCATTGAGTTCTCGGTAGAAATCTGAGATTTGATGTCCAAGTCTTCCATATTTGCTTTCGCATTCTATTTCAAGTTGACAACCAATGTTTAATTGTGACTTGTGGCTTTGGTTATTGGCGATATTAATGTTGTTAAATACATTTATGCATTAAGATTTCTAATGAATCATTGCAGGTTTCGATGTTGTTAAGTACATTCAGGCATTATGATTTTAAGACATCATTGCAAATTTTGATGTTGTTAAGTACATCTATGTTTTATTGTTCAAATGTAGCTTAGGAATGATCTTATAGATTCATTTGGAACATAAACATTAGGTGGCATGACCCACTTTGGTTGTTTTCGCATCTTAGATTTCAAGTTAATAACCTTGAGAATCTATATCTTGTTACTTTGTATAGCAGATTGTTATGATATTGAAATTGCATGAATGATGTGATCTATGCTAGAAATGATCTAAGGTAGCTTAGGATGCTCCCTGAGTTTCACCTTCGACATAGACGTTAGGTGGAATGAACCAAAATGATTAAATCATGCAAACTTGTAAAATGTTAGGCCGATGCATGCTCATTTCCTACGAGTAACTTTATGTTGCTCATCCCGAAGTTACTGGGCTATTTTTAGGTACAGGATTCAAGAATTGAGGAATTGCACTTGCCTTGGGTGATTTGTAGATTTAAGGTTTCTTTAAATGCATTTTTGTCACATGCAAGTGTTAGCATGTTTGAATTTTGCCTATGAAATGTAATTTTCCTAATTTTGGAAGCTTGGCATGTTAAATGTTGTAAATGAATTGTAATAAGGCCATGGGCCATTATAGCATGTTTAAAATGCCGTATTACACTTGCGTGTATGTTCACATCATCACACAATAGCATATAATGTACATTAATCATACTATGGGGGATGCAAATGAGATTTAAAGTCTCTTTTCAGTTTTGGTGCATAACAGGTTCATTCTTCACATTTTCAACCTGTTTCGGTCGATCGATGGCTTGTTTCGGTCGACCGGCATATATTTTAATTGTAATTGAACATTAAAAATCCAATTCCAGTAGCTTTTTTCCCTTCTGAGCCACAAACCGGTCGACCTATTTGTCATTTCGATTGACCGAAATGAAAGTTCCTTTCCTTCTTTTCTTGGCTTACTTCGATCGACCGAAGCATCATTTCGGACGACCGAAATGATGCTGCCTTGTGGGTTTTGTTTGGTTTGTTGCCTAGACAGGTTAACTCCATTTGTTTGTTTCCACAGGACCTTGTTTAAGCCTTTTAATGGCGTACGTGGTCTAGTTTGAACTAGATCTTGTTTCTTTGGTTGTCATTGGTGCCATAGGGTACATTTGCCCCTTACATTCTAGCTTTCGCTTCTGGTTATTTCTTTGAGTTCTGCTACTTCATGGAAGGTCACATTGGTGTCTAGGGGATGGTTTATATCTCTATAGACTTTGGTTTCATTTTCCGCTTCGACATTTTGGATCCGTTACCGGGTTAACTTTTGGGTCATCACTGACGCACCGGGTTGAAAAACTTGGGCCATCACAAGAAAGACAATAAACTTCTTTTGTGATCTTCTCGTTCATCACAAAATATGATCTAATCAATCGGAAACTGACCTACTTGAGCTTTCAACTTTCAATTGATAAACATAAGTGTATTCAAAATGAGCATCAACCTTTCGATCAATCCCTGACAAATCCTTTGATAAAATGATTCAGTTCATTGACAAAGTTTATAACATGTTATTAATCAATAAACTTGGCAACATAAACATAAAGTATTTTCTAAGTTTAGACATACCTTTAATGAAATGCTTATTTCAAAGAACATACCAGATTCAAAGATAACCTTGAAGCCACACCAGAAGTGTAATTTCATCCAATTGCCTTTGTGCCTACTAACATAGGATATTGGGTTACACAATTCCCCCACTAGGTATGGAAGAATTCTGGTCACCTTTAGTATGACGAGATGACAATTCAATCCACCTTTTGATCTTCTCATTGATCAAATTAAAACTTGATCAAATGATGTTTTGTTACTTAGAGCAGCTGGATATGGCTTAGTCATGACAAAAGCGATTTTCAATTATTGAAGAAAAAATAAAAAATTTCTTTCCACCATTGGTATATATATTTTTTACCATAAAAACCTCGATATTCAGTTGAAACATCGTTGGATAACAACGAAGATGAAGTCATTGGAGAGAAAACTATCTTCAAATTGTTGGAACCAATATATTAAAACGGTGAGTATCGAGGCTTAGAGGCGCGTAATCACTTCTTGAAGATAGTTGAAGTCTCTCACATGTGCAACACTATCTCCGGGATTCAACTAAGCCCAGATATCAAAAACGTATGTTCATAAAGGTTGCACTTCTTCTTCATGAATCTGTGTATTTATCTCCGTCCAATCAACAGAAAATATGAAACTCACACACTCAAACTCAATAGTTTGAAAACACTTTTATAAAATCTCTTTTTCTCTCTTACTTGTATTGAGAGTGTTTTGTAGGCTTCATAAACCTACTATTTATACTAGCATCTATAGAAGACATAATTAAATAAAGTATTTAATATACTTTAAACTTTAACTCATAAATAATATATCAATATAGTTGATTAATTGCATCAGGTGAAGATCCTTTGAGTTAGAATTTGTAAAAATACTTTATGTGTTCATAAATATATAGTAAAGCTAAGACTTAAAGTCTTCATAAATATAGAGTTACTAAAAATTAATTTGAAACATAACTCCAACAGAACTTACTGCAGGGGATAGCATGGGAATTGGGAATCCACAGCAGAGAATTTGCACGCCTTATAACTTTGGAGTGTACTAAATCCAATGATTTCTCTCTCTCTCTTAATTTTTTTATATCTATCTAAATTCTGTTTAATTCTATACTCGTCGAATCAATACTCCATAGAATTATTAATCTTAATTTTTGACAAATTCTACTACTCACATAATTTTGTGATATCACATTCGATTTCTAACCTCTTAATTTTAACTATGTACATGGCAAAAATAAATTTATCAATGTCTGCTATGACAATAACAATGGACTAACCTTACCGAAGCCTATTTCAACTAAACAAGTCTTGTTCTCAATTATGATTTTGTATATAATACAGAGACTTAGTATGTTTTATTCTCATTTCACTTTTATATATTTAAATATTTTGAAAAATTTTAAATAATATAATTAAGAATATTTTAATAATTTTAACATATGATGGTGTTGAAAAGATAGACCTAACCATAAAATGGGATGTATTTTGTCTCATTTACATCTCATTTTTATTCATTTGAGTATCTAAAGAACTTTAAAATCAAAGTTATCCATTGTAAAAGTTACTGCACGTTCAGAGGCATTTTTACTTGGTCACAACTTAGTTAATGTGTTATAATGGTACATAATCCAAATCATAGTGGTTTTTTCTTGAATGACATTTTACCCCTTTTTAATTTCTCTCTCTTAATTTTTTGATATCTATCTTAATTGTGTTTAATTTAATACTCATCGAATTCAATAATACTCTTAAATTTTGACAAATTCTATCACACCCACAATTTTGTGATATTAATTTGCATTTTCTTTCTCATTGGATTTGCAATATCTTAATTTTAACTATGTTCACGGCAAAATTAAATTTATTTTTGTGTATGTCATGGCAATGGTAATGGGGTAACCTCGGTGAAGTTTATTCCAACTAAACAAATTTTATCCTCGACTCTGATTTTGTAATACCTACATACAGTTGCCCCAATCTCATTTCATTTTTATCCATTTGAGTATTCTAAAAAATTTAAAACAATATAATTAAGAATATTTTGATAATTTTAACATATGGGGTACTGAATGGATAGACTTAACCATAAATCATATTTTACTTTGTCATGTACAAACAACGCCTTTATAATTAGCTGTTCCTTGCACCTTTCTACGGAGAGTGAGAGTTGGGGGTTTACCTAAAAATCAATACCATCACCGCCTTCATTTATTAGTTTGGTGGACGGTGGGACACCATTTATTACATAGGTTAGATAGTATAAAATATTTCTAAATTATTAACAAATTTAAACATTATATTATTTATATATTTCTTTTAAAGTATTAATCGTATTTTTTTGTGTAATTAAATTTTGATGCAACATCTAGGTTAACAGCTTTAGAAGTATAAAAATTCAATGTACTCCATTATTCAAAAAAAAAAAAAAAAAAAAAAAAAAATTGATTTTGTCATTCATATCAATTATCTATTTTTTAATTTTTTATTTATTTATTTTATCTATTTTATGATTTGACCGCCTAGACGGTCCACTCAAAACAAGTTCATTCGCTGTGTATATCTCTAAATGGACCTATTTATACCTCATGCCCCTCAACTCCCTAAAGCCCACTTTTTCTTTCCCTCTTCGCATAGAAAAAAAGTTTCATCCACCACCAAAAAAACATGAACAAGAATCAATTTATCCTTTTTCTTCTGCAGTATTGTTATCAATGGCCATGATCACATCAAACTCAAGTGATCACGACCGTCCATGTAACTTATATGCGGCACTAGTAAAACTTCAACTTAAATATATTGACCAGTAAAACTTTACCAATCAAGTTTATTACATCATTACATAGTGCCAGATATATTCTACTTTTTATATATATATATATTTTTTTAGAATGATAAAAACATTAAAACTTTTTAAAAAAGAGTAACTTAACAGTTTATCTATAACTTAAATGTTCAAGATGTCGCAATGACAAAGCGAGTTTACGAGGCTAAAATTTTAACTATGTACATAATTCCAAATCACATGTAGTTGGTTTTTTGAATGACACCTAACCACTCGTCGATCTTGGCTTTTTCGGCCATACGAACGTATTTCAGTAATTGTCATTCTGTAACACCATAGAATTAGTACTCTTAATTTTTGACAAATTCTACAACTCTCACAATTTTGTGATATCAATCTCTCTTAATTTTTTTTATATCTATCTAAATTCTATTTTATTCTATACTCGTCCAATCAGTATAGAATTAGTACTCTTAATTTTTGACAAATTCTAAGGCATTTTCACTTTGTCACAACTCAGTTAATGTGTTTTAATGGTAACATAATCCAAATCATAGTGTTGTTTTCTTGAATGACATCTAACTCTTTTTTAATTTCTCCCTCTCTTAATTTTTTGATATCTATCTTAATTCTATATAATTTAATAGTCGTAGAATTCAATAATACTCTTAAATTTTGACAAATTCTATCACTCACAATTTTGTGATATTAATTTACATTTTCTGTCTCATCTAGTTTGCAATATCTAACTATGCACAGGCAAAAAATAAATTTATCTTTGTGTGTCATGGCAATAATAGTGGGGTAACCCATTGAAGTCTATCCCAACTACATACGTAGTAAGTCTTATCCTCGATATTCATTTTGTGATACCTACGTAGCTATGAAACACGGACACAAACATGAAACACGGGTACAATACGACACGGATACAGTGACATGGTGTAATACCTCGGATTTTTGAATTAAGCTTAAAAATTTGATTAATGGATGATTTTTTTTTTTATTTTGAGACTTTTATATCATTTGGGGTCTTTATCACTTGTTAGAAGAGTTGGGACATTAAAGTGATTTAATTTTTATTGGTGGAGGTTTTGTAAATTAAAGAAAGAATTGTTAGTGGAGATACATGTGGCAATCTTATAGGAAAACTTAAATGATGTGTCCTCACAATCAGCCCACATAAAGACACGTTAGTAATCCATGGCTTTTACAATTCAATTGTGTCCCTCACTTGGGGCATGAAACAGAAACTAAGGTGTACGAAAGGGAAAGAGGAAGAGAGGATTAGAGAGAAGGAGGAGCAGAACCGAGAGAATAAGAAGAGGGGAGGTTCAGCCATGGAAGAAAATAAAGGGAAGAAACGATTAAGGAAGTGCTGGCCAGATTTCCACCAGCCTCTCACTATCACCTTATGCATGTTCATTTCCATCATTATCTCACCTTTTCTAGCATGATTGAGGTAGGGTTTACTGTAACATTTGTTTATTTGGTGATTTTGGTTCCCTATTTTACGTTTTGTAGCCATGAAAGTGTTCCTTGGGTTACAATTTCATCTGCTTTGCAGAACCCTTGATTACTATTTGATTCTTGTCATTATTGTTAAAATCCTTGTGCCGAATCTATTTGAAGGTTGTTGCTTCATTCTTATGTGTGATTGAGCTGCATATTACTCCTATACTTGAAAAGCATGTTCTTCATGGCTATGTCTTATGCTGGAATTTCCTTAGAAACTTTTGTTACAGTTTATTCCTACTGGGACCTTGTGTCTCACCCTACCATATTGCAGGTTGTATTGATCATTGGAGAACAATTGGGAGTGGCTGAAAATTATAGCATTGGAGACCATTTAGCTTTGTGTATAAAGTGTTTGAGAAAATGTTTGCATGAATTTATTTGAGGAATTGGATGTATTTGTGAGTTTAAGTACCTAATTTGTATCTAAACCATTCTATGTTCACTTAGAGACTGGTTGTACCTATCCTTCTATTGTAGTTGTGATGAAATTTGTATTTGGAGCTCAAGAAAGAAAACAAGGATTTTGTATTTTTGCGAAAATTAAATAATTTCTCCAAGGAGCTGTATTGCTCTAAATGCTTTTAAATTTTTACCACAACTTCCTTTATGTATCTAGTACTTCTCCATAAAATTTCATAATTTTTAGAGTAGCAGATATTTTTATAAAAATTCGAGATTATCTGCTGTCCAGATTTTACACCTGCTGGAAATAAGATTTTAAATAAATTACTTCACCAACTTCTTGACACCGGATCTTTATCAAAACTTCCAGATTTATTCTTTCATAAGCCTACTGTCAAAATAAATTTACTTTGTCAATTTCGGAGGTCAAATGAATTTTCTAAAAATTCTGAAGTATCTGCTGCCCAGGTTTTCTTCAAACTAAGTATTGCTGATTTACTTCTCAAATCTGATTTAATTGGAAAATCTTTAGCATCTGTGAGTTTCTCAGCTGTGTTTCACTTTGAATCTAGTTTTCAAATCATTTTCGTTTGCTCCGTTTCGATTTAAAACGAATTTTCTACGAATTTTTAAGTAGTTGTTGCGCAGATTTTACTCCTAACTCGGCACTCTTGTCCTGATGAATTTTTTTTTTTTTTTTGGTATGAAATTTGGAGTACCCATTATGTAGATTTTGAGGTTGTTTGTGACATGTTTCGGGACAATGAATGGACTATGGATTTTAAATTGGATGATTTTTGGAGAATTTATTCGGACGGTTTCCGAATCATGTTTTATTTGTGCCCTTAATTTTGGGTCGTTACAGAATGGTATCAAAGCCTGACCCAGCCGGAAGTGTGGCCAACGGGGATGTTGGGCCCCAATGGGGGGGGTTGATTGTGATGACCTTGTGGGCGGGTGTGCATGAGCGTGTGCAGGTGGCACTACCACACTGGGCGAGTTACAGGTGCACAATCCCACATCGCCTGGGTGTGGATGGGGCAAGTGCTATATGTAAATTCAACACCCTTCGATGACACAACACGTTTTACTTGGAATGTGGGGAGGAGAAAACTATGTGACATACCTTAATGACATTTGTGAGCCTTGATATGTGAAAGTAATTTTTAATATGTTGATATATGATAAGTGACTGGTCAATTTGTTCATTTATGTGCCAAGTATTGGATCCAAAAGCTTTGATTTGTTTATGGTTGTATTGAGATATTCTTTTTCACTATTGTATGAATCTTGATTACCTGGCAAACTTTTGAAAACTGTAGTATCTTATCAATCACTTAATGGTTTATTATCATGAGATCATATTAAGTTGTTTTCCTTTATATGGATGCCTATGCGTAATATGTCATTTAGTTTTCAATACATATCCTTTTCAATAAAATTGTATTTTGAAACACATGTAGATGATTGATTATGTTAATATTCAACTTGGCATGTTCATCATGAACTTTGAAATGAATTTTCTTCTAAGAAAAGTTTTTAACAAATTATAGTGAAGAAGCGAAAATGGGGAAAGAGCTGTAGGGATTCTCAAACCCTAGCCCCTTTGGTTGACCATTCCTACAAAATTGTGTATATATATATATATATATTATTTTCCTCTTATATTTATATACATGGGCATCTCATTTTGGTTGTCATATATGTTGTTAAAGAGAATAGTTGTTCTCCTCCATGCTTATGATGTTATGTTGCAATAGGTGCTCAATTATCCCCCATCATTTAGATGAAATGTTTTCCACTGTTCATATGAATCTATGATTGTATCATATATAGGCTTGCCATTGTTTGCGCTACTTAAGATTAAAACCTAATCTTAAGGCTTGCCTATTATCATATATAGGCTTGGCATTGTTTGCCATGTTATTAATTTACTCAGTTGTTTCTTTTCAATTATTTTTTTTCCAATCAATCGTTTGTTAATCCTTTAGTTTACATGTTTATGTGTTATCATACCTTTTGGTTACCTTCAATCGCGTAGTGAAAATTTGGTTATTTCTCCGTGATAGTGGAGATTTTGAAGTTGAATGAGGTAACATTATCTTAAAAAAAAAAAAATGATAAACAGATTGTGCTATTGAAATAAATTTCTTTTGCTGCTATTGGAGTCTTTTCAGGCTCTGTATTCCGCGTGTTTCTATCCTCTTAACTCTCAGAATATATATATATATTTTTTATCATACGTGGGTTTGTGTGTCTAATTAGTCTCTACCAGATTTCATCGTCATTGGACAGGTGGTTAATTTTTTTAATATATATATATATATATATATATATATATATAATCTGGAACTGCTCTTTTCTTTCGCTAAGTGTTGTTTGAATTATTAATGAATTCTATTGACCAGTTCTCAGCCGTCGGAAAATTTTGAAAACTTCCAGATTCTTAGAACTGTTGGTATAGTTTCCAAAGAATTTCAGTTTGCCTCGTTTTGATAATAGATGAATTTTCTAAGATTTTTTTTTAGACACTGGTCAGATGTCATTTAGTAAACGGGTCCATTTTAAGCATAATTAATATTATTATCCATGTTTGTTTGCGATCATCTTTGTAAAATAAATCATTTTCATGGAATGCTTGTCAATCATGTGCATTAAATGTATAAATTTATTTCTATATGAAATGATATAGATATGATCAATGTATGCATACACGAGCCTTGTTCATAAACTGCTTGCCATCGCTTGCATAACACCCTCTTAGGGTCTTTGGTTAGCATCTTTTCTACTGGGACTTTTCGTCTCACCACCCCACATTATCTATAATTTGAGTTTTAGGTTTAAATTGGACAATGACAGAACTATGTATGAATTAAAAGAAAGGTTAACACACTGTTGTGACAAATGTAATTTCTCTTACGTCCATGTGTTGTACACTAAGTTGTAATGTCAATGATTATGGAAAGATATTTAAAACAATAAATGTGGGATTATACCTTGTTGATATGTATTCCATTTGTATGGAGCCTTTTGCTAGTAATGTTCAAGTTTGTACTTTGGTTTGGATACAAATGGCTATGGACAGTCTCTTAGCTAAATTGTTGAATTTATTGTTAATAATTCCCTTGATAAAACTATATTGTGGAGTTGAACATGTTTTGTGCCTTGGTTGTAATGCATGTGACGAGAGGTTTATGGCTTGATTAAGATACGAAAGGGATGGAACATTTCCAGAAACACGAAAGGGGTGATGTTTCGGAGAGGAATTAATTAGGGTACGCACTACCCTAGGGTGAAAGACCCGAAACCCACGTGGTAGACCCTTGTTTGGGTATGGAGAGATGGGACCACACTGATTCGAAGGGGGAGTGACAGTGTGGGACACTCTCGGGTACACACTTGGACGGAAGTGGTGAATTAATTAGGGTACGAGCTACCCTGGGGTGAAAGACCCGAAACCCACGTGGTAGACCATTGTTTGGGTGTTGAGAGTTGGATCCACACTGGTTCGAAGGGGGAGTGACAGTGTGGGACACTCTAGGATGTTTGGTGGGGAAATAAATGAAATGGTCACGAAATCTGTGTGTCAAGTTTCATGCCATGTATGTGACGGCATTTGACATGGACATTTGACTTGTAAAGAATAGTGAGTTGGGGTATATATTGATCCATGCATCTATGTAGCCTAAACAAAAATGATCCATTTTATTTCCCAAAAATGAGTAATGTTTTGATTAAAAATTGTAAATTGAAAGATTCTGTGTGTGTATGTTTTAATAAGTTAGGGAGAATGAACTTGTGGATGTACTCTTGAGCTTGTGAATAATTTAAGCTCTTTTAAATATTTTGTGCATAATGATAATAAAGATCTTTGTGACTGAACTTCCTAATAAGGCAAATGTTAAAATTTCAGGGATGAAAATTCTTTAAGGGGAGGAGAATGTAACACCATAGATTTTTTTTAACCATGCCTCTATTTATGCACAAAGGGTTAAGTGTTTCCATTTAGTCTTTTATTTTATTTTTTGTACCCTATGTGATACTTATATATATTTGATCAAATTTTATAGTGCTTGTTGTTATTAATCTGATTTTTGTTTTAGCGCTATGTGATGCCATTTTGTCATTTTAATTAAATATAGAAAATTAGAGTGAGGTTCCTAATGCATTTTCTTTACTAGTGGGGTAGGCCAAAATGATTACTTCACTAAGAGTTGGCTTAGTGGGTCTCTATGTGGTAGCCCCATAAAAGGGTATTAGGACACATGTCCCTAGCATGCACCACTATGACACATTTACACCAAACACCCATGGCTTGAAGTTTGGTTTTCCTTTGTGCTAATAGAGGGACGGAGAAAAGAATAGAGAGGACAAAAAAAAAAAAACCTGACCATAAGTTTAGAAGAACAAAAGAAAGAGGAAGAGAAAGAATAGAGTTAGGACTCTCATCATCACCATTTCATCATCCATTGGTAGGGTTCCTCTAACTTTGGTAGTCGTGGGACATTCTCTTTAAACTCTCTACTTGTTTTTCTATCCCTTTGGCTGGTTGTTATTTTGGTTTCAGGTTTTGTTCCAATTTGGAAAAGATGTTCACATTTTGTTATAACCTGTGTTTTTGTTGTTCCATGTTAAATGAGTATGATTTGTTCCTAATCCTAATGTTTTAAATTGTTGGACAAGTTTAGATATATATACACATGTTTACTTGATGCTATGTGTTATGTTCTGGAGTTTTAGTCGCACGAGTTTTAATTGGTTTTTCATGAACTTATTTTTCCAGAATCTGGAAAAAAGGGACAAAGGACTTATGTGGTTTATG
Source organism: Cornus florida (assembly GCF_030987335.1). Lineage (NCBI taxonomy): Eukaryota > Viridiplantae > Streptophyta > Magnoliopsida > Cornales > Cornaceae > Cornus > Cornus florida. Next base: position 96,287,978 of record NW_026775571.1, on the reverse strand, counting down.
CTTTTCGAATGATAACAGAAACAAGTTGAGATTTGAATTTCGAGGACGAAATTCCCTTAAGGGGTGGAGATTGTAATACCTCGGATTTTTGGATTAAGCTTAAAAATTTGATTAATGGATGATTTTTTTTTTTTTTTTTGAGACTTTTATATCATTTGGGGTCTTTATCACTTGTTAGAAGAGTTGGGACATTAAAGTGATTTAATTTTTATTGGTGGAGGTTTTGTAAATTAAAGAAAGAATTGTTAGTGGAGATACATGTGGCAATCTTATAGGAAAACTTAAATGATGTGTCCTCACAATCAGCCCACATAAAGACACGTTAGTAATCCATGGCTTTTACAATTCAATTGTGTCCCTCACTTGGGGCATGAAACAGAAACTAAGGTGTAGGAAAGGGAAGGAGGAAGAGAGGATTAGAGAGAAGGAGGAGCAGAACCGAGAGAATAAGAAGAGGGAGGTTCAGCCATGGAAGAAAATAAAGGGAAGAAAGGATTAAGGAAGTGCTGGCCAGATTTCCACCAGCCTCTCACTATCACCTTATGCATGTTCATTTCCATCATTATCTCACCTTTTCTAGCATGATTGAGGTAGGGTTTACTGTAACATTTGTTTATTTGGTGATTTTGGTTCCCTATTTTACGTTTTGTAGCCATGAAAGTGTTCCTTGTGTTACAATTTCATCTGCTTTGCAGAACCCTTGACTACTACTTGATTCTTGTCATTATTGTTAAAATCCTTGTGCCGAATCTATTTGAAGGTTGTTGCTTCATTCTTATGTGTAATTGAGCTGCATATTACTCCTATACTTGAAAATCATGTTCTTCATGGCTATGTCTTATGCTGGAATTTCCTTAGAAACTTTTGTTACAGTTTATTCCTACTGGGACCTTGTGTCTCACCCTACCATATTGCAGGTTGTATTGATCATTGGAGAACAATTGGGAGTGGCTGAAAATTATAGCATTGGAGACCATTTAGTTTTGTGTATAAAGTGTTTGAGAAATGTTTGCATGAATTTATTTGAGGAATTGGATGTATTTGTGAGTTTAAGTGCCTAATTTGTATCTAAACCATTCTATGTTCACTTAGAGACTGGTTGTACCTATCCTTCTATTGTAGTTGTGATGAAATTTGTAAATGGAGCTCAAGTAAGAAAACAAGGATTTTGTATTTTTGCGAAAATTAAATAATTTCTTCAAGGAGCTGTATTGCTCTAAATGCTTTTAAATTTTTACCACAACTTCCTTTATGTATCTAGTACTTCTCTATAAAATTTCATAATTTTTAGAGTAGCAGATATTTTTATAAAAATTTGAGATTATCTGCTGTCCAGATTTTACACCTGCTGAAAATAAGATTTTAAATAAATTACTTCACCAACTTCTTGACACCGGATCTTTATCAAAACTTCCAGATTTATTCTTTCATAAGCCTACTGTCAAAATAAATTTACTTTGTCAATTTCGGAGTTCAAATGAATTTTCTAAAAATTCTGAAGTATCTGCTGCCCAGGTTTTCTTTAAACTAAGTATTGCTGATTTACTTCTCAAATCTGATTTAATTGGAAAATCTTTAGCATCTATGAGTTTCTCAGCTGTGTTTCACTTTGAATCTAGTTTTCAAATCATTTTCGTTTGCTCCGATTTAAAACGAATTTTTAAGTAGTTGTTGCGCAGATTTTACTCCTAACTCGGCACTCTTGTCCTGATGAATTTTTTTTTTTGTATGAAATTTGTAGTACACATTATGTAAATTTTGAGGTTGTTTATGACGTGTTTTGGGACAATGAATGGACTATGGATTTTAAATTGGATGATTTTTGGAGAATTTATTCGGACGGTTTCCGAATCATGTTTTATTTGTGCCCCTAATTTCGGGTCGTTATACATGGCAAGTTTCAAAAAAATAAGACACGGACACGGCGGATACGCCTATCAAATTATATATATATATATATATATATATATATATATATATATATATATTTAAAATATAATTACTAGAACATTGCACATTCATTTTCTTAATAACAAACAGGTATATATATATATACAAAATTGCAAATAAAACAATAACAAATAATAGGACCAATTTCAATAATTTCATCTATATTATAAGAAAAACATAGACAAGACAAAATAGAAAATAAATGAAAAATAAAGTTGATCCAAATTCCAAACGAAGATGTGCAGAAGAGACATAACTATAATGAGCTAAATATGTATATAAATAAACATATATACTTTCAGTATTTCACAAAGTCTTGTTCATGTAACTTAAAATAAAAAATAAAAAATGTCGTGTTCATGTAGAGAGATAATTGAAGAAGAGGAGAAACTGAGAAAGTAAGTGAGAGAAAATAAATTTTTTATGTAATACTCTGTTTCTCAAAACATAGTAAACCCATTTACAAAATTTAATTTAATGTAATTTTCTAGTGTTTTGTTTTTTTATTTTTTCAAAATTTTACTTTTAAAATTAATAAATTACATTAGGTACCCCATTTATCTTTACAAAAAAAATTACAAAATATACCCCGCCGTGTCCTGTCCTTTAAAAAAATTACAAAATATACCCCTCCGTATCCCCAGCATGTCCAAGCCGTGTTTACCCCGTGTCCTCCGTGTGTCCGAGCCGTGTCCAATAAAAAATAATTTCTGGACACTTCGCAGAAGTGTCGGACACGTGTCCGAGTCTCAGACACGGGTGTCGGTGTCCGAAAAGTGTCCGACACTGGTACGAAACCCCTAGGAGGAATGTTCGTGCTTCATAGCTACATAGTGTCATCCTCATTCCACTTTTATTCATTTGAATATTTTAAAATTTTTAAAATAATGTAATTAATGATATTTTGATAATTTTGAAGTGTTGAATGGATAGACCTAACCATAAATCTTATTTTGCTATGTCATGTAGTAACAAATCCTCAATATTTAACTGTTCCTTGCACCTCTCTTTGGAGAGGGGAAGAGTTGGGGGTTACTCTAAAAATCAGTAGTCACTGCCTTCATGTAACGGTTTGGGGGGCGGTGGGCCACCATTTATTACAGAGATTAGATTGTATAAAGTTTTCCTAAACTACGTATAAGTAAAGTTAGAAGTATTAAATAATATAATGATCTATTTTAAAAGATTATTTTTTTAATTTAATTGATTTAAACAAAATAATTACAAAAGCATTAAGAATTATTATTAAAGTCTCAAATATTACTTTTTTGTTATTGAGATGTATGCCTCTACTTGCTGTTTGTTTCATTCTTTAATAAAATTGCTTAATTATCAATATATATATATATATATATATATATATATATATATATATATATCAAAGAAAGTTTCCTGAATTATATTTTCAAAGTGATTTCATGTATAATTTGTAGTAAGACCAAAGTTACAAAATTATGGAATAAAATTAAAAAGATAAATAAAATAAATGTACCAACAGAAACCTACCAATAAACGTACTAATATTATGGTGTAAAAGTCTAATTAAAGACACAAAACACTCTTTGAAACATAAAAAATTTAATAAGATTTTATGGTATATCAATATTATGGTGCAAGAGATATGACTTATTACTGCGTGTAATACTTCTTTCGGTTCTTTCCATGACTATATAATAAATATGACCATCTTGAAAATGAAATATTAGTATTTGCTACATTATTTTGTTGGGATCGTGTGATACCCTTTGTGTTCTTAACAAAATAATATAGGTTTCTATTGGTATGTTTATTTTATTTTGTTGTTTTATTTTATTCTATAATCTTGTAAATTTGGTCTCACTACAAATATATACATGAAATCAATTTGAAAAGATAATTCAAGAAAACTTTTTTTGATATATATATATATATATTGATAATTAATCAATTTTATTAAAGAATGAAATAAGCAACACCTAAAGAGGCATATTTCTTCACAACCAAAAAAGCAATTCAGATTACAAAGGGGGTATTTGGGACTTTAATAATAATTCTTGATGTATTTGTAATTATTTTGTTTAAATCAATCAAATTGAAAAGTAGACTTTTAAAATAGAGCATTTTGTTATTTAAGACTCATGACTCTACCTATGTGTAGTTTTTCTTATTATTTATATATTTCTTTTAATGTATTAATCCTAATTTTCTGTGCAATTAAATTTTGGTGCAATATCTATTCAAAAGGTAAACAACTTTAGGAGTATAAAAATTCAATGTACTCGGGTATAAATTTTTTTTACTATGTCTGTTCCAAAATAGATGGGTACGAGTTACAGTTCCCAAAGTATTCATCTATTTTGGGACGGATGGAGTAAATACTAATGAATTTGTCGTTCATGTCATTTATCTATTTTATGATTTCATGTGTCCAGAATTGTGTTAAAGTGTTCAAAATAATAAAAAATATATATTTTTATTTTAGGACATGTATATAAAGTGTCCGACACAGATACCATATGTGTACGACTCCTTTGTATATCTATGTGCATCTTTTCTCATCCACATCGCATTTAAGAACTCTAAAATTAGAGTTATCCTTTGTAAAAATTACTATTAGTTCAGAGGCATTTGTTCACGCCTCTCATTTGATTTTGTGATATCTATCTACACTAAATCTTAATTTTAATTATGTACAGGTCAATGACTAATTAAAATTAATAATTTTCAAGATAATTCAACTCTGTTTTTTGTAATATCTATCTGCAGTCTGTCTCAACCTCATTTCACTTTTATCCATTAGAGCATTTCAAGATAAATAATGCTCTCAAGAGAACTCCCTCATCATCGGTTGAGACCGACTTTTAAAATACGTGAAAGATTAATACATATTTCAATTGAATCATTTATAAATCTTTTCGAGATAATTAAAATAAAGTAATTAAGGATATATAATTTGGTAATTTTAGCTTATGGCGGTACAGAAAAGATAGACCTAAATTGTCGATCCCACCCTAACCATAATCAGATTTTATGATGTTGTATGTCACTTACAAGCCTGTTTACAATACTCGGTGTGATTTGACACGTGCTAGTGTGCTACCCTTTCCACAATCTTTATTGCACTCCCTATTAGTATTAATAAAAATAAAACTCATTAATTTAGAGGGATACCAGCTATTTGTAAACTCTCTCCAATATATTTTCAAGCTCTTAATTTTTACCATGTACACGACAAAAATAAATTTATCTTTGTGTGTGGGGCGACAACAATTCCGACTAAACAAGTCTTATCTTCGACTATGATTTTGTGATGTCTACAGACAGTTTGTCTCATCCTCATTCCACTAATAGATATTTTGATAATTTTAATATATGGCAGTGCTGAAAAGATAGACCTTAATTACTATAAATCAGATTTTACTAATATCATGTACAAAGCCTCTATAATTAGTTGTTCCTCGCACCTTTCTATGAGGAAATGAAGAGTTGAGTTTTACCCTAAAAATCAATACCATCTCCGGCTTCGGGTATTGTTTCTGTGGACTGGGGGCCATCATTATTGCCAAGGTTAAATTGCTATATAGCACGGACACGGATACAACTCCTTCGTACAAGTGTTTATGCTTCGTAGTTAAATTGTAAAAAATATTTCTAAATTAACAAATTTGGATATTAATCATTTGCATTATCCAAAATTTGCAAATAAATTAAGATAATTAAACGGGTGACAGGCACTGCTCAATTAAGAAAATTAAGGTAACCCCCGAGGCCTCAAGAGTCAAGAGTTACCATACAAGTGATCAATTCCATTATATCATTTAAATAATATAATGGAAATGATACTAATTTTATATTTATTTATTAAATACAAGCATAATACACGTCCTATGCAGGTGATGAAATAAACATTTTATATTGTAAATTATAATATCTTTGTACTTAAAACTATGAAAGCTCATAGGATCCATTTTTGGTCCGGTCAAAAGAGAGAATTTATTCAATGTAAAGTGTAAACAACATTTGTTTTAGGTTTTGTCAAGAAAATATTTTATTTGTATCCCAAATAAATAATCACATAATTATCTCATTTATATGTTAATAACTATATATAAAAATAATGGGCTTCCCTTGAGGTTTTGCCAATATACAAAGATCTCCCTTCTTGTTTGCCAAATTACACGGACCTCTCCTGTCAGAGCTTTAGATTGGATTTTGTTAACTATTATTGTGTAATTACATTTATGTCCTTATTATATATTTTTTATTTTATTTCAAAATTTCAAAGACCAAAATACCCATCTATATTTATTATTACTTTCCAGGTCAGAACCAAAAAAAAAAAAAAAAAATTACTTTCTACCTTTTTTATTTTCTAATCCGTCTCCTCTTTACAACAACCATTTTTTCCGGTGACTTCCATATATGCTGACAACCATCACCCTATTTGTGGATTCAAATGCATAAAGATCTTCTTTAGTAAAGATACCAGGTGAACTTATTGATAGTAAGAGATTAAGATTTGATCCGTTTTCCTTTAAATTAAGGTCATCAAAGAAACTCTGCCAACAAGCTGTCTTTACAATACCCCCATTATGTTCTGCTTTCCTATAATCTACTGAAACCCACCCCAAATTTCTTACAATCACCAACAATTGTCACAATAAAGCAAAAAACTTACACCTTTTTAACCACTAAATTCACCCCATCAGTCCACATAAGAACAAGACCACCAGGTCTACTAACTAGATAAACCCAAATCATATGATCAAAAACCAATTGTCTCATTACTCTTTCCAAAACTTTTTTTTATTATTATTTTTTCTCCAAAAGGAATCTAAACTATACTTTGTTGATCAATATGGATGTGCAATAAGATTGATACAAAACCACCAAATCGCATGGGATCTGTTCTCTTCAAGCTCTTTCAGTTGGGTCTCTTAATGAACAAGTGCTCTTATATGTTGGAGTTATGTTTCAAATTAATTTAGTAACTCTATATTTATGAAGATAAAGTTTTGATATGACAAACTTTAAACTTAAGTTTTAAGTTCTTCACCTGATGCATTTAATCCACTATATTAATATGTTATTTATGAGTTACATTAAATACTTAATGTCTTCTTAATATTTTAGTATATATAGTATGGCATATGAAGCCTACGATACACACACTCTCAATACAAGTAAGAGAGAAAAAGATATTTGAAAAAGTATTTTCAAATTATTGAGTTTGAGTGTGTGAGTTTCATATTTTCTGTTGATCAGACGGAGATAAAGACACAGGTTCATGAAGAAGAAGTGCAACCTTCATAAACATACAGTTTTGATATCTGGCCTTAGTTGAATCCCGGAGATAGTGCTGCCATTTGTATTCTGTTGCACGTGGAAGAGGCTTCAACTATCTTCAAGAAGCGATTACCCGCCTCTAAGCCTCGATACTCACCGTTTAATATATCAGTTCCAACAATTTGAAGATAATTTTCTCTTGAATAGATTCATTTTCGTTATTGTCGAGCACTGATTATTCAGTTTCTCAACCGAATATCAAGGCTTTGATGTTGTGTGTGCATATATATATATGTATACACACACATATGCACCCCAACGGTGGAAAGGAAAATTTTATTTTTCCTTTCACAATTGAAAAATCACTTTTGTCATGACTAAGCCATGTCCAGCTGCTCTGGGTGACAAAACATCATCTGATCAAGTTTAATTTGATCAATGAGAAGATCATAAGGTGGATTGAATTGGCATCTCATCATACAAAAAGTGACCAGAATTCTTCCATGCCTAGTGTGGGAATTATGTAACCCAATATCCTATGTTGGTGGGCACAAGGGCAATTGGATGAAATTGCAATTCTAGTATGTTCCTTGAAATAATCTTTTCATTAAAGGTATGTCTAAATTTGTGCAATAATTTATATTTATATTGCCAAAGTCATTGATTAATAACATGTTATAAACTTGGTCAATGAACTGAATCCTTTTATCAAAGGATTTGTCAGGGATTGATCGAAAGGTTGATACTCATTTTGAATATACTTATGTTTATTACTTGAAAGTTGAAAGCTCTAGTAGGTCAATTTCCGTCTGATTAGATCATATTATGTGATGAACGAGAAGATCACAAAAGAAGTTTATTGTCTTTCGGGACGCGTGCCATCGGTTGATTGAAACTAGATCATCTCTCCACATTACAATTAGTCAAAATCATGCAAGATTTATGACTAGTGGGGGGATCAGATGACAATATAAGAGGAGAACTCTTCAACTTCTAAAGTGATATGCATAAGCATAATTTCTGGTAAGTGATGCATCTGAAAGAGGTCTTTAGATTTGCAAATAATGGCTTCGAGGTGAGTTCTAAATTCATCAAATTTTCATCCAAAATTGGTATGATTGTCGAAATGAGTCACTCTATTAACGGTATGCTTTCTAGTTATAAAACTAATTTTTGGTTACTATAAATTTCTTAATTTATGGCATGTCATATACTTGATTACATGAGTTTAAATTCATTAATCAAAAGGATAACTAATGGTAAGATTCAAGTGGATCAAAGCATTACATATAGTATATAAATTTTTATTGATGTGTTGAAAAGACACTAATACTGAAAATTTGATCCGTATTGACATGTTTGAAATGAGCTAATTATTTTCATGAAGGAAAGTGATATGTTATCATTTTATTGATGATACTAATTTTTATCCTTGAAAACTCATTTTTGAAAGCTCCTAAATAGAGAAATGAAAGTTTAGGAAAACAATGATTACAGTTGAATTTCATATTGATAAAAGGAGATTCCAAGGGAATTCTGGCAATTATTATTTGCGTATTAAGTTCTTAATTTGAACTTTTGACATGATGGATCTTAGGGAAGCTAGAGTGTAAATTAAATTGTGGGGCCTCAACATGGATTTATTCTCACGCAATCCAATTTTATCAATTAATCTTGAAAGGTTCAAAATCTTATCGATCAGATGCTGCAGTCTTTATTCTTATTGATCCCAGATCAGAGTCAGTTTGCAATCAAGGTAGTATACTGAATTAACTTGAATTCTCAAATTATTGGTGGTCATTATGATGCAATGAACTACACCATGGTAAACAAAACTTGTTATCAAGTACAAAAATAATCTGGGAAGAGATCATGAATTTCTCTTATGAGAATATAGAGGTACTTGCAGAGTACTATGGATCATGGGTTGGATTATTGCAAATACATAGCTGTTCTTTGTTATGGATGCTCAATGTTCGTACTAGCTTGGATCTTTACCGTGGGTGGAGTTATGATTTATTGGAAATCAAAAGGGTGAACTTGTATAACTCATTCCTTAATAGAATCTGAATGTTATTGCATTTTCTCTACTGGAGAGGAAATTGATAGGGTAAGGATCTTACTGGAGGGTATTCTAATACGAAGTAAGCCTATACTGCCTTTGAAATATTTTCGTGACAATAAGGTTGCGATGCTTCAAGCTCACAACGAGTGTTACAATGAAAAGTCCATACATATGCAGTTGAAGCACAATTATCTTGAAGAGATCCGGGCTAATGGAATATCACAGTTTGCTGTATAAAGGCCAAATATAATTTGGCAGATCCACTGTCGAAAGACACGTGAAGGGACTTAGTGTCGAATGCCAAATCTCATTTGACAGATCCACTGTCGTAAGACATGTGAAGGGACCTAGTGTCCAGGGCCGAATCTAATTTGGCATATCCACTGTCGAAAGACTTATTAAATAATCCTAGCTAATGGAATATCATAACTCCTTAAAAGACTTATTAAATAATCCTCCAAATGACAATATCCAAAAAAATATTTGATATTATTACAACTCGGGAATCCATTATGTGAACCCCTAACCATAAACAACTGAAATTAAATACTGAAATAAAAATGAAATCCAAACTAAAACATAAGGAAGACTCCTACGTCAGATCGGAAGAGTGATGATAGACTGTCTCTGCTCAGCACGAATAACCTCTAAGACTGGAACTATCGAGCACCTGAAAAATTAATAGTGGGTCAGGCCCACGAACAAGTTCTAATCTACTACATCTCAAACAGAGACTCGATACATGTATATATCCTAGTCAATCCAACAATAACTAGTCCGTATATATATATACATACACACTAAAGGAACCTCAGTAGACTATAGGGTTGCCTCAACCTGAATAGTAGGCATCACGCAAAACGCACATATAGTGGGCATGAATATCTAGACCTATCAGGGCACACAACTACACTATATCTAGCTACACATCCCTGCTGATATACGCGGCCTAACCACTGATTCTGAGACTCAAGCTCATATCATAACACCATAATTACATATATAAAATCCATCATATCCAACTATAATTAATCCTCTGTAAGTCATTCAACTTGTTCCATTGACCTGACTTGAATATAAGTAGGACTTAACATTTTAGTTAATCCATTCCCTTATACCAAATAGGTAGGACTTAACCGATAAGTTAATCCATCCCTAAAATGCCACCATCCCATACTGGTGCATTTCATCACACAATCCACAATTGATGAAAAATATATATATATAATATCACATCAATTAAATCCACAGATGAGTATAATATAATCAGTCATGTATATGATCATAATATATTACAACTACATGATTAAATCATATATACACCACATTAAATTGCTAAATTAAATCTAAGCAATTATACTCTCCATTAACAACATGCAACTCCATTTAAAATTTCATATTGTGTAATATCTTAGCATAATAATTATAATCATGCATTCCATAACCTCCATGAATTTATTTTAACAATTTAAAATAATTAAAACAAATCCAAACAACTATTAACATGAACAATATAAATAACATTAAGAATTCCCAAATCCTACGACATATCAGTTGACTGAACCCGTCCTTAGATCGGCCAAAACGGCACTGCACATCCTCTTCTTCTACGAGTTCTTCTTCAAACCTCCATTGTTGGAGATTCAAAGTTCTGATTCCTCTTTCCAAAATGTCCCAATACCCAATATACATCATATGAACATATTTTAAATAATCCAGAACACAAATCATACATCAATTTATCAAATTATAAAAGAATATACAAACCCATTACATACATATTTACATTGTAACTTCAGACTTTAAACATGTAAAAAGTTTGTTTTAATCCAATTAATTCTCTTGGAATTGATCTAAGTCTGTATAGAACACAAGTTAAAGAGGAAGAGAAGAAATAGAACTTGCCTTTGAATTTTTAGATTTAAAACCCCAAATCTCTTCCTTCCTTTCTTCTCTCTCAAACCCCATTATTTTCCTACCTCCCTTAGTGTCTGCGTGAATAGGGTTTTCAACCCTTTCACAGACATACAACTTATATAAATATACTAATATCTTATAATCATTTTCCCTTCCCAATTCTAATTACTTTAAATTAAATACGTAATTTAGTTTAAATAATATTATATTATATATATATATATAGAATTAAATACATATATGAATCTAAAGACTAATAGTATTTAATTAAATTAAATACTCCTAATAATCATACAATTAAAACAACCATTAAACACTTAATTAATAAAGCATTTAAACATACAATTAAAACAACTATTAAACACTTAATTAATAAAGCATTTAACACATACAATTAAAACAACCATTAAACACTTAAATAATATAACTTTTAAACATATAACTTAAAACACTTAATTAATAACAACATTTAAATATAAAACTTATAAACCATAAAATTAATACAACAATTAATTCAAATAAAAATAATACAACAATTAAACATTTAATTAATACAACATTTAAAACATACCATTAATACAACAGTTAATTCAAATAAAAATAATACAACAATTAAACATTTAATTAATACCATTAATACAACAATTAAATATCTAATTAATATAACAATCACTAAACACTTAAATAATATAACTTTCAAACATATAACTTAAAACACTTAACTAATAATAACATTTAAACATATAACATATAAACCATAAAACTAATAGAACAGTTAATTCAAATAAAAATAATACAACAATTAAACATTTAATTAATACAACATTTAAAACATACCATTAATACAACAATTAAATATCTAATTAATAAAACAATTAATTCAAATAAAAACATATTTACAAATGGCCACGAAATTTAATTAATACAATATTTAAAACATACCATTAATACAACAATTAAACATCTAATTAATAAAAACATATTTACAAATGGCCACGAAATCAAAATAATCAAGTAATTCAATTAAAATGCGATAAAATAATTAAATAAATACCGAGACTATCCTTTTAAAATTAGGAGTATTACATTCTTCCTCCCTAACAAAAGGAATTCCGTCCTCGGAATTCATGCTTACCTTCGTCCATTATTTCTGGAAAGTGTGAGCGAATGACATCCTCTCGTTCCCACGTGGACTCAGCCTCATTGTGGTGACTCCACTGGACACGCACTAAGTGATGACCTTGTTGCGAAAAATTTGGTCCCGACGGTCTACAATACGCCACGGTAACTCCACATATGTTACATCCGGCTGTAACTCAATCTCACCAACATCTATATGCTGATAACGATCCTCATCGCGCAAAAATTTTCGTAACATGGAAACATGAAACACATGATGGACACGATCTATATTGTCCGGAACTGCTAAGCGATAGGCTACCGCTCTAATTCGATCCGTAATCATGAAAGGACTGACAAAACGTGGTGACAACTTCCCTTTCTTCCCAAAGCGCATCACTCCTTTCATAGAAGACATGTTGAGTAAAACCTGATCTCCCACCTGAAACTCCAAAGCACGAGTACGATGATCTGCATAACTCTTCTGTCTACTCTGGGTAGTGCGTATGCGATCCCTAATAGGAGCAATCTTTTCCGAGGTATCCTTAATGAATTCAGGACCCAAAAGTCTACTTTTTCCAACCTCCATCCAACAAACAGGAGATCGACACGGTCGACCATATAATGCTTCAAACGGTGCCATACCAATAGTCTTCTGAAAACTATTATTATATACAAACTCCACAAGTGGCAAACAGTTCTCCCAATGACCCTTAAAGTCAAGGACACAAGAACGAAGCATATCCTTCATGAGCTGATTAACCCTCTCGGTGTGTCCATCTGTCTGAGGACGATAAGCAGTGCTAAGATGTAATTCTGCACCCAAAGCCTGCTGAAAACTTTTCCAAAACCCTGACACAAAGGTCAAATCCCTGTCCGATAAAATAGATAATGGAATGCCATGTAACTTCACAATCTCTGTAATGTAAAGTCTCGCCAGCTATTCTGAAGTAAAATCAGTGCGAATAGGTAAGAAATGAGCTGATTTAGTCAACTTATCAACGATGACCCAGATGGAATTGTGATCCTTAAACGAATTAGGCAATCCCTCCACAAAATCTATAGAAATGCTCTCCCACTTCCACTCCGGTATAGGTAGTGGTTGTAAAGAACCCAGTGGTCTCTGGTGATCAATCTTAACCATCTGGCAAGTAATACACTTAGAGACAAATATAACAATGTCCTTCTTCATACCTACCCACCAAAACTGTCGCTTCATATCTTGGTGCATTTTGTCTCCTCCTAGATGAACAGAAAACTCAGAACGGTGAGTCTCAGTCATTACATCCTTCCTCAACTCATCAGCAGAAGGTACTACTAACCGCCCCTTGTATCTCAAGCCTCCATTAGTCCCAACATGATAGAATGGAACATCCCCAAAAGCTATCTCTGCAACTTTGTTAATGCACTGCTGATCCATGAGTTATGCCTTCAAAACCTTGTGAATGATAGAAGGTGTAACTACCATGCACGCCATAAAAGCATCTGACAACTCATCAACTATCTTCATAGCATTCCACTCAGTGGTGAATAAAGCAGAAAGACTCGTATAGGGTCGGCGACTGAGTGTATCTGCCACTACATTCGCTTTTCCTGGATGGTACTGTATAGAGAAATAATAGTCTTTCACAAACTTTAACCACTGGCATTGTCTCATATTCAGCTTCCGCTGAGTGAACAAATACTGCAAACTCTTGTGATCACTAAATAGTCTGAAGGACTCTCCTAACAGATAATGCCTCTAAATACATAAGGCAAAGACCACAGCTGCCAGCTCCAAATCTTGCGTTGGATAATTAAGCTCATGTGGCTTAAGTTTACGAGATCCATATGAAATTGGTCGTTCCTCCTGCATCAAAACACATCCAAGACCTTGCAAAGAAGCATCTGTGTAAACCAGATATTCTATCCCGTTCTGTGGAGTAAACAGAACCGCCGTAGGAAATCCTACTGCCTATGTGCCGCTCGCTGCCTGTTTCTTTTATTATCCCATCTTCTTCTAGTGTTAACCATTCTGTTAACATAGAAAGGTAGACATCGGTATGTTTTTAAATGAACTGTAAAGGAATACAATGAATCCTAAACTTAGGCTCTAAACAAAAGAATACGTTACGAGGAAGTCTTATGGGAAAGAATCCTAGAGACGCTTGAACCTAGAGTGCTCTGATACCAATTGTGATACCCTTCAGATCTAGAGCCACGGGTGATCAAGTCCAAGCACAGATCCAAGGGATACCAAACAATTAAGTATATAAACAAGCATAGAGTACAAGAAGGATAAAGAATAAATAAATAAATGGAAAGGAAATAATAATAATAATAATAATCACAACTCCTTAAAAGACTTATTAAATAATCCTCCAAATGACAATATCCAAAAAAATATCTGATATCATTACAACTCGGGAATCCATTATGTGGACCCCTAACCATAAACAACTGAAATTAAATACTGAAATAAAATTGAAATCTAAACTAAAACATAAGGAAGACTCCTACGTCAGATCAGAAGATTGATGATAGACTGTCTCTCTCAGCACGAACAACCTCTAAGACTAGAACTGTCGAACACCTGAAAAAAATAAAATTTCTTCACCTTGGGGAGCACTTCACCCTGGGTGAAGAAACTTAGTCAGGGTTTTATTCGGAGGAGTACTTCACCCTGGGGAGCACCGGTTTTGTTTGTAAAGAAGAATGATAGTTCACTTCGCTTATATATAGATTACATGGAGTTGAACAAGGTTACTATTCGTAACAAGTATCCTTTACCCAGGATTAATGATCTTTTCGATCAATTGAAGGGGGCTACTTATTTCTCTAAGATTGATTTACGTTCTGGTTATCATCAGCTTCGAGTTAAGGAGCAGGATGTACCTAAGACAACATTTCTCACTAGATATGGATCTTATGAATTTCGGGTCATGCCTTTTGGATTGACTAATGCGCTAGCTGTCTTTATGGATTTAATGAACAGAGTCTTCAGGGCTTATTTAGATCAGTTTGTCATTGTCTTCATTGATGATATTTTGATCTATTCTAAGACAGCGGACGATCATGCTAGACATCTTTGCATAGTATTGCAGACGTTTCGTGAACACCAGCTGTATGCCAAATTTGAGAAGTGTGAGTTTTGGCAGCGAAAAGTGAAGCTTCTGGGTCATGTAGTGTCAGAAAATGGTATACCGGTAGATCCAGCCAAGGTTTCAGCAGTGGTAGAGTGGGGACAACCTACTTCACCTACGGAGATTCAGAGTTTTCTCGGATTGGCAGGATACTATCGTAGGTTCATTCAGGGGTTCTCGAAGATAGCGTGACCACTTACTCATTTGACTAAGAAGGGTGTACATTTCATATGGGATGAGCACTGTCAGAAAGCTTTTGAAGAGCTGAAGCGCAAGTTGACTTCTGCACCGGTTCTGTCTACTCCACAGAGCAGGATAGAATATTTGGTTTACGCAGATGCTTCTTGGCAGGGTCTTGGGTGTGTTTTGATGCAGGAGGAACGACCAATTTTATATAGATTTCGTAAGCTTAAGCCACATGAGCTTAATTATCCGACGCACGATTTGGAGCTGGCAGTTGTGGTCTTTGCCTTACGTATTTGGAGGCATTATCTGTTAGGAGAGTCCTTCAGACTATTTGTGATCACAAAGTCTACAGTATTTGTTCACTCAGCGGGAGCTGAATATGAGACAACGTGGATGGTTAGAGTTTGTAAAAGACTATCATTTCTCTATACAGTACCATCCAGGAAAAGCGAATTTAGTGGCAGATGCACTCAGTCGCCGACCCTATGTGAGTCTTTTTGCTTTATTCACCACTGAGTGGAATGCTTTGAAGACAGTTGATGAGTTGTCTGATGCTTTTATGGCATGCATGGTAGTTACACCTTGTATTATTCACAAGGTTTTGAAGGCACAACTCACGGATCAGCAGTGCATTGACAATGTTGCAGAGATAGCTTCTGGGGATGTTCCATTCTATCATGTTGGGACTAATGGAGGCTTAAGAAACAAGGGGCAGTTAGTAGTACCTTCTGCTGATGAATTGAGGAAGGATGTGATGACTGAGACTCATCGTTCTAAGTTTTTTGTTCATCCAGGAGGAGACAAAATGTACCAATATAAAGCGACAGTTTTGGTGGGCAAGTATGAAGAAGGACATTGCTATATTTGTCTCTAAGTGTATTACTTGCCACATGGTTAATATTGATCACCAGAGACCACCAGGTTCTTTACAACCACTACCTATACCTGAGTGGAAGTGGGAGAACATTTCTATGAATTTTGTGGATGGATTGCCTAATTCGTTTAAGGATCACAATTCTATCTGGGTTATCATTGATAGGTTGACTAAATCAGCTCATTTCTTGCCTATTCACACTGATTTTACTTCAGAACAGCTGGCAAGACTTTACATTTCAGAGATTATGAAGTTACATGGCATTCCGTTATCTATTATATCGGACATGGATTCAAGCTTTGTGTTAGGGTTTTGGAAGAGTTTTCAGCAGGCTTTGGGTGCAGAGTTGCATCTTAGCACTGCTTATCATCCTCAGACAGATGGACACACCGAGAGGGTTAATCAGATCATGGAGGATATGCTTCGTTGTTGTGTCCTTGACTTTAAGGGTCATTGGGAGGACTATTTGCCACTTATGGAGTTTGCATATAACAATAGTTTTTAGAAGACTATTGGTATGGCACCGTTTGAAGCATTATATGGCCAACCGTGTCGATCTCCTGTTTGTTGGATGGAGGTTGGAGAGAGTAGACTTTTGGGTCCTGAATTCATTAAGGATACCTCGGAAAAGATTGCTCTTATTAGGGATCGCATGCGCACTACCTAGAGTAAGCAGAAGAGTTATGCGGATCGTTGTACTCGTGCTTCGGAGTTTCAGGTGGGAGATCAGGTTTTACTCAAAGTGTCTCCTATGAAAGAAGTGATACGTTTTGGGAAGAAAGGGAAGTTGTCACCACGTTCTGTCGGTCCTTTCATGATTACGAATCGAATTGGAGCGGTAGCCTATCGCTTAGCACTTCCGGACAATTTAGATCGTGTCCATAATGTGTTTCATGTTTCCATGTTACGAAAAATTTTGCGCGATGAGGATCGTTATCAGCATATAGATGTTGGTGAGATTGAGTTACAGCCGGATCAACATATGTGAGCCACCGTGTCGTATTGTAGACCGTCGGGACCAAATTCTTCGCAACAAGGTCATACCGTTAGTGCGTGTCCAATGGAGTCACCACAATGAGGCTGAGTCCACGTGGGAACGAGAGGATGTCATTCGCTTACACTTTCCAGAAATAATAGACGAAGGTAAGGGTGAATTTCGAGGATGGAATTCCTTTTGTTAGGGGGGGGGGGAAGAATGTGATACCTCTAATTTTAAAAGGATAGTCTCGGTATTTATTTAATTATTTTATCGCATTTTAATTGAATTACTTGATTATTTTGATTTCGTGGCCATTTGTAAATATGTTTTTATTTGAAATAATTGTTTTATTAATTAGATGTTTAATTGTTGTATTAATGGTATGTTTTAAATATTGTATTAATTAAATATTTAATTGTTGTATTATTTTTATTTGAATTAACTGTTCTATTAGTTTTATGGTTTATACGTTATATGTTTAAATGTTATTATTAATTAAGTGTTTTAAGTTATATGTTTAAAAGTTATATTATTTTTGTGTTTAATGGTTGTTTTAATTGTATGTTTAAATGCTTTATTAATTAAGTGTTTAATGGTTGTTTTAATTGTATGATTATTAGGAGTAATTAATTTAACTAAATACTATTAGTCGGTTGATTCATATATGTATTTAATTAAATATATATATAATATAATATTATTTAAACTAAATTACGTATTTAATTTAAAGTAATTAGAATTGGGAAGGGAAAATGATTATAAGATATTAGTATATTTATATAAGTTGTATGTCTGTGAAAGGGTTGAAAACCCTATTCACGCAGACACTAAGGGAGGTAGGAAAACAATGGGGTTTGAGAGAGAAGATAGGAAGGAAGAGATTTGGGGTTTTAAATCTAAAAATTCAAAAGCAAGTTCTATTTCTTCTCATCCTCTTTGACTTGTGTTCTATACAGACTTAGATCAATTCCAGGAGAATTAATTGGATTAAAACAAACTTTTTACATGTTTAAAGTCTGAAGTTACAATGTAAATATGTATATAATGGGTTTGTATATTATTTTATAATTTGACAAATTGATGTATGATTTGTGTTCTGGATTATTTAAAATATGTTCATATAATGTATATTGGGTATTAGGACATTTTGGGAAGAGGAATCAGAATTTTGAATCTCCAACAATGGAGGTTTAAAGAAGAACCCGTAGAAGAAAAGGATGTACAGTGCCGTTTTGGCCGATCGAAGGACGGGTTCAGTCAACTAATATGTCGTAGGATTTGGGAATTCTTAATGTTATTTATACTGTTCATGTTAATAATTGTTTGGATTTGTTTTAATTATTTTAAATTGTTAAAATAAATTCATGGAGGTTATGGAATGCATGATTATAATTATTATGCTAAGATATTAAACAATATGAAATTTTAAATGGAGTTGCATGTTGTTAATGGAGAGTATAATTGCTTAGATTTAATTTAGCAATTTAATGTGGTGTATATATGATTTAATCATGTAGTTGTAGTATATTATGATCTTATACATGACTGATTTATATTATGCTCATCTCTGGATTTAATTGATGTGATATTATATATATATTTTTTCATCAATTGTGGATTGTGTGATGAAATGCACCAGTATGGGATGGTGGCATTCTAGGGATGGATTAACTTATCGGTTAAGTCCTACCTATTTTGTATAAGGGAATGGATTAACTAAAATGTTAAGTCCTACTTATATTCAAGTCAGGTCAACGGAACAAGTTGAATGACTTATAGAGGATTAATTATAGTTGAATATGATAGATTTTATATATATAATTATGGTGTCATGATATGAGCTTGAGTCTCAGGATCATTGGTTAGGGCGCGTATATCGCCAGGGATGTGTAGCTAGATATAGTGTAGTTGTGTGCCCTGGTAGGTCTAGGTATTCATGACCACTATATATGCGTTTTGCGTGATGCCTACTATTCAGGTTGGGCAACCCTATAGTCTAGTGAGGTTCCTTTAATGTGTATTTATATATATATACAGACTAGTTACTGTTGGATTGATTAGAATGTATACGTGTATCGGGTCTTTGTTTGGGATATAGTAGATTAGAACTTGTTCGTGGGCCTGGCCAACTATTATTTTTTCAGGTGTTCGATAATTCCAATCTTAGAGGTTGTTCGTACTGAGCAGAGACAGTCTATCATCACTCTTCCGATCTGACGTAGGAGTCTTCCTTATGTTTTAGTTTGGATTTCATTTTATTTCAGTATTTAATTTCAGTTGTTTATGGTTAGGGGTCCACATAATGGATTCCCGAGTTGTAATGATATCAGATATTTTTTTGGATATTGTCATTTAGAGGACTATTTAATAAGTCTTTTAAGGAGTTATGATTATTATTATTATTATTTTCCTTTCCTTTTATTTATTTATTCTTTATCCTTCTTGTACTTTATGCTTGTTTATATACTTAATTGTTTGGTATCCCTCGGATCTGTGCTCGGACTTGATCACCCGTGGCTCTAGATCTGAGGGGTATCACAGTTCCAATACGAAGTAAGCCTATACTGCCTTTGAAATATTTTTGTGACAATAAGGTTGCGATGCTTCAAGCTCACAACGAGTGTTACAATGAAAAATCTATACATGTGCAGTTGAAGCACAATTATCTTGAAGAGATCCTGGCTAATGGAATATCACAGTTTGCTGTATAGAGGCCAAATATAATTTGGCAGATCCACTGTCGAAAGACACGTGAAGGGACTTGGTGTCGAAAGCCAAATCTCATTTGGTAGATCCACTGTCGTAAGACATGTGAAGGGACCTGGTGTCCAGGGCCGAATCTAATTTGGCATATCCACTGTCGAAAGACATGTGAAGGGACTTAATGTCCAAGGCCATATCTCATTTGGCATATCCATTGTCGAAAGACATGTGAAGGGACCTTGTGGTCCAAGACATCTAAAGGGATTGGAAAGAGCTTGTAATCGATGTTGTGATGTTATGGGAACCCAACCCAGTGATATTTCTCCTGGGTTCAATGGGAAAAATAAGTAACATAACAACTTGTGTGAGCACATTAATGTTCCTTTCCCTATGATGTGATGTGGGCGCTCAATCTTGTAACCGAAGAGGTTGAGATTTTAAATCTCTTAATGAGTCTATAGATCAATTTTCGATTGGAGTGTACAAGATCACTCTTGATAGATTCACTGTATAATCAATGAGGAGGCTGAGACATGAGTCTCTTAATGAATTCTATAGATCGGATTTCCGATTGGGGTGTACACAATCACTCTTGATAGATTCACCAATTTATCTTGCAATGAAGAGGATGAGATTAAATTTTCTTAATGAGTTCATAACCGGTATTCGGTTGGAGTGTGCAAGGTCACTCTTTTTGGACACATCGATCTGAGTGTGGAAGTAGGGCCGCTTCTATAGGATCAAGACAGGCTTGATCTTGATCCTTAACGACACTCAGAAGTATGGATTCCGGACACATGGCCAAAATGTGTCAAGCTTTAGTACTTTATCTCCGAACAGAAATGTGTGTGTAGTATTTCTTATTCATCAACGTGGTTTTTGGTTCAAGACATCGTTCACCAAGTTCCTAGATGAAATCAAGGGTAGTTACACTAGGTAATGGTTCAAGTCCAAAAGACACCATTATTGATGCACATAACTGTACCGATCAACAAAATGAATTTGAAACAAGTGAGGGATTGTTGGAGTTATGTTTCAAATTAATTTAGTAACTCTATATTTATGAAGACAAAGTTTTGATATGACAAACTTTAAACTTAAGCTTTAAGTTCTTCACTTGATGCATTTAATCTACTATATTAATATGTTATTTATGAGTTACATTAAATACTTAATGACTTCTTAATATTTTAGTATATATAGTATGGCATATGAAGCCTATGATACACACACTCTCAATATAAGTAAGAGAGAAAAAGATATTTGAAAAAGTGTTTTCAAATTATTGAGTTTGAGTGTGTGAGTTTCATATTTTTTGTTGATCAGACGGAGATAAAGACACAGGTTCATGAAGAAGAAGTGCCACCTTCATGAACATACAGTTTTGATATCTGGGCTTAGTTAAATCTAAGAGATAATGCTGTCATTTGTCTTTCGTTGCACGTGGGAGAGGCTTCAACTATCTTCAAGAAGCAATTACGCGCCTCTCAGCCTCGATACTTACCATTTTAATATATCGGTTCCAACATTATATATATATATATATATATTTATGTGTGTGTGTATAGCTCTGTATTTTAATCGTTGAAGTACGGTTCAGTCAAAGCTCACTAGAATCAATGGAGTTCCAACGGAATCAATGGAAGCTGGTGTCGGCGGCAGTGGTATTGGATGACCCAATTGTGAGGAGCTGCTTATTGGGTACGCTGATGACGACTGCGATGGAGGGAATGGGTCGAGAACATTCGACGCCGCACATGGGGTCGAGAACTTGGCGACGACGAGAGCGCTGTAGAGGGACTCGATTACCATCATGAGCAGAGGGTGGAACAGGATGAACGGTTGAAGGAGAGGTCGAAACGAAGCTTACCATCGAGGTGCGGGAACGGCGGTGAAACGGAACAATGAGGACTACGGCGAGGATGGCGAATACAGTAGGCACTCAACCTTACTATTTCTTAAACTGGATTTTCATTTTTTTATATTGAATTTTCCTTTCACTTTCTCTGTATTTCTTTACTCATTTTTTGCTTCATTATTGTGTGGTTAGAAGTGGGTTTCATGTACATGCTTCTCCAGTGATAGCCCGGCCAGCAACTTCTGCAAGAACCCATCTCCGGCAAGCCAGATTCTATGTTTTACAGTTCAGGCAAACTTATAGTGAGCTTCCGTAGTCCGGTGAATGACATGCATGCTCCAAGCTTCAATGACTACAACTAAAAGCTCCAAGCAGCGTGCTTAATTTGTTCTTCGGTGAGCTTTAGAACGGGTCGGCGAACTCCAAATTAAACAAGCTAGTAGTTCCGGTGACAGCGAGTTGCAGCAACCCAGTTCGGTCCGGTGACAACAAAGACCATCAAGTGTCAACGAACCTACCAGCAAAGCTCCGAACTGAAATGTACATGAACTCCGACTGCCTTCATCGTCAAACTTATATATATATATATAATATGTATCAACAGAGAAATATAGGATGACATATATGTACATGGCTAACAAACACAGAAGCTCTAGAATTCACCGTTGTCTCTCTTTTCATCCTTGTTCGCCGACTGCATACCCATCTTTCCTTGCTCTCGTTTCTCGCCAGTAAAACAGCCGCCATTGGTCTCACCGGTATATGTCTGGCTGCAGTTTAGACCCATTGGGTGCTCTGGGTTTGTTGATATGAGGGCACCATTGTCCTTTTGAGTTTATAAGTCAAGGATAGTATTGTAAATTTGCAGTGATTATTGAGGTTTAAAATGTCATTGCAGTTATTAGAAGGGTAAAATTGTCTTTGTACTAATTTTTTATGACGGACATAAGCCTAAACCGTTAGTGGTTTAAAGGCAGGGGAGGTCCCTGTTATCAGTATATAAAGTTCGAAGAAGGTCAGTATTATTTGACAAACAAGAAGAAAGGTCAGTGTATGATGACGAAATCTCAGGAGAGGTCAATGTAATTATTCCAAAAATTAATTACAACAACGTTCTCTCTTTAAATTTCCTATTAAATAGCCTTTTAAAATGTCATATTTCTTGCCACAGCTTCAAACGTTATCAATCTCCATGACAATCCATCAAAATGAAATAGTGATTTCTAATATATGAAAATCAATAAATATATATATACACCGAAAAGAAGAAAAAAAAAATCCAACACAAAATAATGAAAGAGTGGGAATGCCCATAATATATAATATACAAGAGTATATTTGATTAAAGTGCTAAAAAAGAGAGATACATGTAACTCTTAAGAAATTCCAAGGGTTGCAAGTTTTAAGTATTCAACTTCCAACTTAAACATTTAAAAATGTATTAACATATTTGCTCAGAAGTACTTAGCATCTAACAAATAGATTAAGAAAAAATAAAATATAAAAATAATGGTTCTACACGAAATTTTCTATTAACAAAGTTAATTCTGTTTAATTTCCTTTAACACTACCTAATTGCCCTTTTTGATTTTTTTGAAATTTCTTTACCATGCAATTTCCACTTTTCTTACCTTAAAAAAAAATTAAACATAGGTTTCAAAAAAAAAAAAAAATCACACTTATCAGTATGTCTTTAAGTCTTTAAGTCATTAAGTCAGATAATGCCGGAGCAGGAGCGAGAGCGAGAGCGAATTCGAGAACGAGAGCGTGAGAACGGCAGAATTAAGTCAAAAGTAATAAGAATTTGAGCGAGAACATGAGAGCAGGAGCGTGCTCGAAACATGAAAATAATACATGTTGAAAAGAATTATGTGACTTAGGTGTGTCTTTGAAATAGATCCTATAAAAGCTTCTTAAAGCAACTAAGATTACTATTTTAAATAAATAAATAAATTTAACAAAACAAACCTTTTGAAGACTTACTTTATTAAATAAGAAATTAAGAGAAAATTTTCATTAAATTAATAGAGGAAATAGTGATATAGTTACAACATTCAAAATAGAAAAGGCAAAACTAATGGTTCATAACTCTATTATTCATAAAACTTGCCACCAATCTTAATTTATTTTGAGCAAAGAACTGGGTACCATTCAATTTCACTTTTTGATGCTTTGGAACTTCTTTACTAAGCAATTTTCTTACCTTTCAAAAAATAAAAATATAACCTTAAAAAAAAAATTCACATCTCAGGCCTTCTTTCCTTATGCATGACATGATTATACAAAAAGGAAAAAAAAAAAAAATCAAAATATGTTAAAAAAAAAAAAAAAAAAAAAAGTTTTAAGAAACAAACCTTTTGAAACCTTGCATAATTTCCATCTTCTCGATCTACTTTCCCCTCTCATCCTCTAAACAACTATCTGCAGTGTAATTAAATTTAATTCAATATTTGACCACAACAAGAACACATAATAAAATTATCAATCTCCATGACAATTCATCAGAAAGAAAAAGTGATTTTTAATCCATAAAAAAAATAAAATAACATATCTACACAAAAAAATAAATAAATAAATAAATAAAAAATCACAAATAGTAACGAAAGAGAGGGAATGCCCAAAATATATATTGTGTAGCAAAGCATATGAAAAAATAAATAAATAAATAAATAAATAAATAAAATAAATAAAATTCCACTACTCAGGCATTCTTTCTTTATGCATGACATGATCATATAAAAAGAAAAAAAAAATTAAGAATATATTCAAGAAAAACAAGTTTAACAAAACAAACCTCCTAAAGATTTGCTTCAATATTTTCCCTTCTCTACTTTCCCCTCTCATCTTCCAAAGCTTAATTCAATATTCTGACCAAAACAAGAACACATAACAAAATGATTAATCACAGGAAAAAAAAAATCTAATATATACTAATGAAAGAGAGATAATGCTCAAAATATATAATGTAGCAGAGTATATGAAAAAAAAAAAAAAAAAAAAAAAAATTCCACTTCTCACACCTTCTTTCCTTATGCATGACACGATCATATAAAAAGAAAAAAAAAAAAAATTAATAAAAAAATCAGAATATATTCGAAAAAAAAAGGTAAGCAAAACAAACCTCCTGAAGTCTTGCTTCAATATTTCCCTCTTCTCTACTTTCTCCTCTCATTCTCCAAACTATCATTTGCTGTGTAATTAAGTTTAATTTAAGGAGAAATTTTTTTGGAATATTAAAGCCAATTAATTAAGGTTTTGGAACTGGAGAATGCTCCTCAAGCTGAGGGGTTTAGCTTGGCAATTTATCAAGCATCAGGTAGGTGATGGCTCTACTACATTTCTATGGTTTGACTACTGGTTGCCTTCCGGCCCTCTCAACCTTAGTGTTGGCAATGATGTTATTATCAACTCTATGTGGAATGTAAACTCTAACATCAAAGGTTTTATCAGACATGACCAGTGGAGATTACCTCCCCTATTCAGGAATCTAATTAACTTGGTTGAAGATCCACCAGCTATCAATGCTAATAGCATGGGTAGGGTTATTTGGACTTTGTCTCCTACAGGCAAATTTAGTTTGAAGCATGCCTATAATACGCTTCTTCCTCATGCCCCTTTGTCTACTTGGACCAGCATTACATGATTTTCCAAACACATCCCAAGACATGCCTTTGTCAGTTGACTTGCTCTTCACACCAGACTATATACTAAAGACAGGTTCTTCGCAGGTCAAATGGGAGAATCTAACCTATGTCCTTTGTGTATGAGTGAGGATGAAACTCATGAGCATTTGTTCTTCAAGTGTAGTTTTTCATCTTGTATTTGGGATATGGTTCAACATACTTGTGGATTCTATTATGGTGAGCGTAGCCTTACATTCATAGCTAGATGGATTGACAATGTGTGGAATGACAAGTGTATTTCTATGGATGCTATAACAGCTAGACTATGCTTTTCTGCTTCTATTTATTTCATATGGAAGACAAGGAACAAACGTACCTATGCTGAAAAATCTTCATTCCCTCATGTGGAAACTCACTGAAGACTGCATTCGTAGTCATCTTCTCTCCTTGAGATTCAAAGACTCCAGAACCTCTTGGAGTATGGCTGCTAATTGGAGACTGCCAAGTGTGGTCATTGATAACAATAGTGCTATGGACTGAGCTCTGCTCGCTATTTGCTCTACTGTGTAATGGTTTCCTCTGTGCAGTTATGGAGGTTCTTTGTTGCCTTCAGGCTTCTATTCGGGCCTTAGTGCCTTTTTCTTCATGTTTGTTTTGGGCTGCCTATTTTGGGTAGCCCTTGTATTGTAGCCTTTGTTTTTTTGAATAAATTGATTTACCCATTAAAAAAAAAAAAAAAAAAAAACCACATAACCAAAAATGACTAATCTCCATGCCAATTCTTCAAAATAAATTAGTGATTTTTAATCTATAGAAAAAATAAAAAACGTATCTACGCCAAAAAAGAAAAGAAAAAAATCTAACAAATACTAATGAAAGAGAGGAAATGCCCGAAATAAAAAAAATGTAGAACTGTATATGAAAAAAAAAAAAAAAAATCCACTTCTCAGGTCTTCTTTCCTTATGCATGACATAATCATACAAAAAGGAAATAAAAAATGTTTGAAAAAAAAAAAGTTTAACAAAATAAACCTTCTGAAACCTTGCTTCAATATTTTCCTTCTTCTCTACTTTCCCCTTTTATGAGCCAAACAATCATCTGCAGTGTTGTTAAGCTTAATTTAATATTCTGACCAAAACAAGAACATATAACAAAATGATCAATCTCCATGACAATTCATCAAAATGAAATAGTAATTTTTAATCTATT
The DNA here is from genome assembly GCF_030987335.1 of Cornus florida. Lineage (NCBI taxonomy): Eukaryota > Viridiplantae > Streptophyta > Magnoliopsida > Cornales > Cornaceae > Cornus > Cornus florida. The sequence goes on along the minus strand of NW_026775571.1, from coordinate 96,261,107 downwards.
GAAAAAAAAAAAAAACATTTACCCCAAACAAAACAAAACAAAAAAGAAAAAAAAAATTTAACAAATACGGAGTACTAATGACAGAGACAAAATGCCCAAAAGATATAATGTAGCAGAATATATTTGATTAAAGTGCTAAGAAATAAAGAGATAGATGTAACTCTTGGCAATTAAAAAGTTGTAACTATTGACTATTCAACTCCCAACTTTTTTTAATATACTTATAATGTACACGTTTTTCATTAAAATTGTATGTAGATATACATAATAGATGATATAAACTGAAATTAACCTTTAATTATACTTTTAATGGGACACATTAATGTAAATGAGGTATGAATAATTAAATATAGTTAATGAGACATTTTATGAAAATATAAAATATAGAAAATGTTAAGAAATAGTAAATATTTTATGACAACCAAACACCAAAAATTAAAAAATATTTTTTTAAAAATATTTGTGTTCATTGAAGGAAGCAATAGCTCTCAAATCTGATAAATTTTCCGCGCATCAAAACCAGGTAGGGGAAAATAAAATGTCTTAATGCCATCATATATTGGGGGACTAATTGTATCTATGCTGATTTTTACTATATTTATGTTCTCTCTCTAAAATAGTATATACACTCTCTCCACCCCCAAATTTTTGTTCCTTTTTTATTTTTAACTGTAAATAAATTCTAGTAATAGTCCAGATAAAATGATAATTTATTTTCAAAAATATTTTTAATTTATTGAAAACTTAGGTTCTGTTTGGCGTGGCTTCCTGGGACTCTAGAACGGACTTCTAAAATCAGGAAGGCATTCCACAAAAATGGGCGTGTTTAGTAATTTTTTTGAAATGGGCTTCCTTAAGAAGCCAAGGTTTTCAAAAGTCCGTTCAATAGAAGCACAAAATGAGGCTTTTGAAATCAATTTCTCGGGAAGCTGATGGGAGATTTAACCCTACAAATTATAAAATATTTGAGTTGTTCAGATTTAACCCTACAAATTATAAAATATTTGAGTTGTTCAGCCAGATGTGTATGCATGCATGTATGAATAGCTTGTGTGTATTCCTTTATTTCGTAATTAAATTACAATTTTATGTGTTTTTTGAAATGATAAAATTGGTGCTAGATTCAATAATTTGTGTCAAAATGATATTAGATAAATATTATGTTAGGGTATTAGTGTAAAATTGTAGATCATTTTGCAGTTACCAATACTGTTGAAAAGTTAAATTAACTTAGGTTAACCTTTTTATTTTCAAATTGATTTTTACGAAGTTATTCCCGGAGCCATGGCAAACACTACCTTACTCTACTAACACTTACTTGTAGGGGTAGTTTTGTAATTTAAAAGAGATGTTTCTTATTACAAAGTTGGAATTATCATAATAATTTTGGAAGGGAGGAAATCATAGGTAGAATCTTCTAGGCAACTTCTATTCCATTCCAAATCTCCATGTATCTATATATGGATTAAGATCTAATTAGGGCCTTGTGTTTTTCTGTTTTAGGATATAAGACAAATTGCCATAGAATTAATCTAGATATGGGCATACCTGATCTTTTCAGTAAATGTAAATTTCAAACTGAGCCAAACAAATTCTGAGAATTAGTAGTTTTAACGAGTATGCCCAATTAACACTAACGTAATCATCTTAGCTATAATTTCTTGGCATGATGTCACAAGGGAGTTTTGTACCACGTCAAATTTAAATGATAAAGTGACTAAATATAAATGAATGAGTATATAGTAGTTTTAACATTTTAAATTTTTGAATAAATAGATAAGTGTCCACTAGTTATAACTCAAAATAGGCAAGCGCTCATTCGTTACCGTTAATATCAGAGTTATATTCAATCCTTAATCCGATGTCACGTCAAGCTCCCGCCTCAGAAAGCGTCTGGGTGAGCCACTCGGGTAGACAGGATGGCCCGACAGCAACAAGAGCGTTGCGAGTTCGAGTGGAAAAGAATATTATAAGGGGAGATTTATTCTGAGTAATTAAGTATGAATGGATGAAATATGCAACACAGTTTAACTTAAGCTTTTAAATAAATGAACAAGCGTCCATCCTAGGAGTGACAATTTGTGTTCGTGGGTTGTGTTCGTGTCGTGTCGATGTAAAGGTATTATATTAAATAGGTAAACCCAGACTCAACCTATTTAATAATCGCGTCAAGAATCCTGAACACTAACACAACCCGTTTATTAAACAGGTAAACGTATTAACCCATTTAATAATCTGTTTATTAAAATGAGACATTTAATATTTAATCAAATACTAAATAATAGAAAAAAATTGTCATAATTAACTTAAATATTTAAAATAAAAAGAAAAATCATAAACCATAGACAAGGTTTATGTTGAAATGATTTAACTATTCATAATAACTGGGTTTAAACATATTACATATTATATAAGTTATATTCACGATTATAACATGTTAAGTTAAATATAAACAGATTATACGAATTGAACTCTTTAACCCTAACTTGATACGGTTAAGTAAACAGATCAATCGTGTCGACCCTTTTATGACCCAAACCTATTTATATCAAATTCAAATCCTTTTAAATCGTGTTATATTAGTGTTGTGTTATCGTATCGTGTCATAATTTACCACCCCACTCCGTCCCTTACACCCGTGCAGTTTCATTGTCACAATGTTATTAGCCCTTATTGTTTTGTTCATTTATTTATTTTGGTTCTACCAGAATCTTTTACCGCATGTGACCTGTTTGTAGGCAAAACTTTTGACCAATTTATTCCAGGTATTAAAGGAAACAGAGATCTGACAACTTATTATTTCAGCCTCATCCATTTGAATTTGGTCTCAACTCAGCTTATGTGATGGCTCTCCCTCTCTTTTTACAGTGGTACATAATTCCAGATCACATGTGGCATCCTCTCTTGCTAGGTTTTATGAATGACACCTAACCACTTATATCGATTTTTTAGTTGGCATCCTCTCTTGTATTTGCATTCGATGGCTTCTATCGCTCTTATAATTTTGGAGTGTACAAAAATGGACGATTTCTCTCGCTCCCTCTTAATTTTTTTATATCTATCAAAATTTTGTTTAATTCTGTACTCGTCGAATCAATACACCATAGAATTATTACTCTTAATTTTGTGATATCAATTGGCACTCTATATCTCATTGGATTTCCAATCTCTTAATTTTAACTCTTCATGACAATAACAAATAACAATGGACTAACCTTATCGAAGCTTATTTCAACTAAATAAGTCTTGTTCTCGATTACGATTTTGAATACATAGACTTAGAAAGTCTTTTATTCTCATTTCACTTTTATCTATTTAAATATTTTAAAATTTTTAAAATAATATAATTAAGAATATTTTAATAATTTTAATATATGACGGTGTTGAAAAGATAGATTTAACCATAAAATGGGATGTATTTGGTCTCATTTACATCTCATTTTTATCCATTTGAGTATCTCAAGAATTTTAAAATCAAAGTTATCCATTGTAAAAGTTACTACATGTTTAGAGACATTTTCACTTGGTCACAACTCAACTAATGAGTTTTAATGGTACATAATCCAAATCATATTGTTGTTTTCTTAAATGGCATGTAGCCCCTTTTTATTTTCTCTCTCTTAATTTTTTGATATCTATGTCTGTTATGGAAATAATAATGGGTTAACCTTATCAAAGCCTCTTTGGACTAAATGACTCTTGTTCTCAATTACTATTAATATAATTAAGGATATTTTAATAATTTTAACAAATGACGGTATTGAAAAGAATCAAAAGATAAACCTAAATGGGATGTATTTTGTCCCATTTACATCCCATTTTTATCCATTTTAGTATCTCAAGAACTTTAAAATCAGAGTTATCCATTGTAAAAGTTACACGTTTAGAGATATTTTTACTTGATCACAACTCAGCTAATGTGTTTTAATGGTACATAATCCAAATCATAGTGTCGTTTTCTTGAATGACATCTAACCCCCTTTTAATTTCTCTCTCTCTTAATTTTTTGATATCTATCTTAATTCTGTTTAATTTAATACTCGTCGAATTCAATAATACTCTAAAATTTTGACAAATTCTATCACACTCACAATTTTGTGATATTAATTTGCATTTTCTATCTAATTGGATTTGCAATCTCTTAATTTTAACTATGTAAACGGCAAAATTAAATTTATTTCTGTGTGTGTCATGGCAACAGTAATGTGGTAACCTCGTTGAAGTTTATAATTAAACAAGTTTTATCCACGTACAATTGTCTCATTCTCATTTCATTTTTTGTTTTTCCATTTGAGTATTCTAAAAAATTTAAAATAATATAATTAAGAATATTTTGATAATTTTAACATATGGGGTACTGAATGGATAGACCTAACCATAAATCTTATTTTACTATGTCATGTACAAACAAAACCTCTATAATTAGCTGTTCCTTGCACCTTTTTATGGAGAGGAGAAGAGTTGGGGGGTTACCCTAAAAATCAATACCATCACTTGGTTCGGTAGGCGGTTGGACACCATTTATTACAAAGGTTAGACAGTATAAAATATTTCTAAATTATTAACAAATTTAAACATTATATTATTTACATATTTCTTTTAATGTATTAATCGTAATTTTTTGTGTAATTAAATTTTGATGCAACATCGTTAACAGCTTTAGGAGTATAAAAATTCAATGTATTCCAATATTCAAAAAAAAAAAAAAAAAAATGATTTTGTTATTCATATCAATTATCTATTTTATAATTTATAATTTTTTTTTATATATAATTATTATTTAATTTATTTTATTTATCTATGTGCATTTTTGTCTTCGTTTACATCCCATTTTTGTCTTCATTTAACTATCTCAAGAACTTTAAATTAGATCAGAGTTATCCATCGTAAACGTTGCTACAAGTCCAGAGGCATTTTCACTTGGTGACAACTCAACTAATGTGATGCCATTCCATCTCATGTTTTAATCCATATTATAGAGTAGTTTTCTTGAATGACATCTAACCCCATTTTAATTTTTGAGTGTACTAAATGGGACGATTTCTCACTCTCTTAATTTTTTGATATTTATTTGAATTATGTCTTATTTGATACTCACTCTCTTAATTTTTTGATATTTATTTGAATTATATCTTATTTGATACTCGTCGAATTAGTACTCTTAATTTTCGAGGAAGTCTATCACTCTTACAATTTTGTAATACTCAGACATTGATTTTGTAATATCTATAGACACTCTGTCTCATCTCATTTCGCTTTTATTTATTTAAATAATGTAATTAAGGATATTTTGATAATTTTAAAATATGACGTTGTTGAAAAGATAGACTTAACCATAAATAAGATTTTACTATGTCATGTACAAACAGAGCCTCTATAATTAGTTGTTCCTTGCGCCTTTCTATGGAGGGGAAGAATTGGGGGTTACTCTAAAAATCAATACCATCACCGCCTTCATGTATTGGCTAGGTGGGCGGTGGGACACCATTTATTACAATAGTTAGATAGTATAAAATATTCCTAAATTATTAACAAATTTAAATATTATATTATTTATATATTTCTTTTAATGTATTAATCTTAATTTTGTGTGTAATTAAATTTTGATGCAACATATAGGTTAACAGCTTTACGAGTATAAAAATTGAATGTACTCCAGTATCAAAAAAAAAAAAAAAAAAAAAAAAAAAAAGATTTTGTCATTCTTGTCAATTATCTATTTTATAATTATATATATATAATTTTTTATTTATTGATTTTATCAACTTTATGATTTGACCGCGCAGACCGTCCACTCAAAACAAGTTCCTTCGCTGTGTATATCTCTAATGGACCTACCTATTTATACCCCATGCCCCTCAACCCCCTAAAGCCCAAGTCTTTTTTCACTCACTGTCTCCTTCTCGCTCTATTTATAGCCTAAAGCCCACTTTCTCTTTCCCTCTTCGCACAGAAAAATTTATCCTTTTTCTTCTGCAGTATTGTTATCAATGGCCTTGATCACATCAAACTCAACTTAAATAAATTGAAGCTTGAACAGCCAAGTTTATTACATCCTTACATGGTGTCTGATATATTTTACTTTGAATATGTATTTTTTTATTGAGAACGATAAGAACATTCAAACTTTATCAAGAAGAGTAACCTAGCAGATTATTGGTAACTTCAATGTTCAAGATGGCGCAAAGACAAGACGAATTTACGTGGTTAAAATGAGTGAAAAGAAAAAAAGAATTCAAAATTGTAAGGATATACTTGATTTGGTTTGTCAAAAAAAAAAAAAAGTATGGTTTGGTAATTTATTTGATTGACAAATTTTTTAATTTTTTAAATTAATTTTTCAAACTGAGCCAAACAAATTCTAAGAATTAGTAGTTTTAACAAGTACACCCAACTAATTGATACACTGCATGATCTGTTTGCCCTAATGTTTTTTTCTACCTGAAGCTTTTACTCTGTATTGTTCATAACTAGGCAATTACTTTTGACCAATTTATTCCAAGTATCGAAGGAAGAAGCTGGACAGCAATGAAAATCCAGCTTCCAAAGGAAACAGAGAGACCTGACAATATTTCAGAGGCATTTGAACTCATCTGATGTGATGACTCTCCGGTACATATTTCCAGATCACAGGGAGTTGTTTTTTCTTTTTTTTTTTTGAATGACACATAATCCCTCATCTATTTTTGAGTTGGCATCCTCTCTTGCATTGCCTCCAACGGTTTCTATTGCTCTTATGTATATCTATCTATCTACACTCAATTTCATTTGACGTTTAGGAGTATTGTATAGGTGACTTGGATTTAGTAACATCATTCTAATACTCTATTAAAATTTGTGTTCTTAATTTTCAAATGAATTCTATCACACTCATAATTTTGAGATATTTGTTATTTGTCAATGACAAATTTATTTGTGTGATAGTAGTAACAATGGGGGCAACCCCATCCAAGCCTATCCAGGTCTGATCCTCAACTCTAATATTGTAATATCTATGTGCATTTCGTCTTTATTTACATTTCATTTTTATCCATTTGAGTATCTCAAGAACTTTAAATTGGATCAGAGTTATCCATTGTAAAAGTTACTACAAGTTCAGAGGCATTTTCACTTGGTAGCAACTCAGCTAATGCGATGCCACTCCATCTCATGTTTTAATGGTTACATAACTCTCTTCATTGTTTGATATTTATTTGAATTATGCTTTATTCTATACTCGTCGAATTAGTACTCTTAATTTTCGACAAAATCTATCACTCTCACAATTTTGTGATACTCGACTCTGATTTTGTGATATATACCGACAGTCTATCTCATCTCATTTCACTTTTATTCATTTGAGTATTTAAAAAAAAAAAAAAATTAAATAATGTAATTAAGAACATTTTAATAATTTTAACATATGGCGTTGCTGAAAACATAAACCTAACCATAAATAAGATTTTACTATTTCATGTACAAACAAAGCCTCCATATTAAGCTGTTCCTTGCACCTTTCTATGGAGAGTGGAAGAGTTGGCTACAAATCAATACCATCACCGCCTTCGTGTAGTGGTTCGGTGGGCGGTGGGCCACCATTTATTACAAAGGTTATATTGTATAAAGTATTCCTAAATTATTAACAGGACATTATATATATATATATATATATATATATATATATATATATCTATATATATATTTCTTTTAATGTATTAATCTAATCGTGTGCAATTAAATTTTGGTGCAACATCTATTCAAAAGGTTTACAGCTTTACGAGTATAAAAATTCAATGTATTCCAGTAAATAAATAAAATAAATAATAAAAATTATTGTGTTCATTCCAAAATAGATGGGTATGAGTCACAATTCCCGAAATACTCATTTATTTTGGAACGGACAGAATAAATACTAATGAATTTATCATTTATCTATTTTATGATTTCACGTGTCCATAATTGTAGTTAAAGTGTTCAAAATGATTTTTTATTATTTTTATTTTTGGAAATATATATAAATTGTCTGACACAAATACGATACGGGTATGACTCATTTGTAAAGTTGTCCGTACTTTATAGATGATTATAATCAGTACATAATTTTAGATAACATGGAGTTGTTTTTTTGAAGGACACCTAATAACCCCTTGTTTATTTTTGAGTAGGCATCCTCTCTTATATTACATGTAACGTTCTATTAGATTTTGTTTGATCTAATGTTTGTACTATAGAAATTCCGTGCTCCTAATTTTCGAATGAATTTTATCACTCACTATTTTGTCAACTTTCATGATTGTGTGATACCTTTTGCCCTCTGTGTATTATTCGATTCCTAATTCAACTTTGTACCCTAGAGAATTTGTACTCTTAATTTTAACCTTGCACATGCCAAAAACTAATTTATCTGTGTTTGTGATAGTAGTAACAATGGAACCCTAAGAATTAAGGTCTCATCCTCAACTTTGATGCTCAACTTTGAATTTTTTTTTTTTTTAGTTAATACTCATACACATGTTTTTATTGAGACTCGAACCCTGACTTCCCTTTAAATGATAGGGAACTAATACCTCTAGGTCACTGGCTAATTAATTTTGTAATATCTATGTGCATTTTGTCTCATCCACATCTCATTTAAGAACTCTAAAATCAGAGTTATCCTTTCTAAAAGTTACTATAAGTTTAGAGGCATTTGGTCATGTCTCCCATTTAATTTTGTGTTATGTTATACTCTTATCTTAATTTTAATTATGTACTACTCTTATCTTAATTTTAATTATGTACATGTCTTTGACTAATTAAAATTAATAATTTCCAAGATAATTCAACTCTGTTTTTTTGTAATATTTGTTTTCAGTCTATCTCAATCTCATTTCACTTTTATCTATTAGAGTATTTCAAGACAAATAATGCTCTCAAGAGAATTTCCTCATCATCTTTTGAGACAGACTTTTAAAAATACATAAAAGATCAAATGAATCATTTAATACATATTTTAATTGAATCATTTATAACTCTTTTCGAGATAATTAAAATAAAGTAATTAAGGATATGTAATTTGATAATATTAGCGTACGTATGGCGTGCAGAAAAGAAATCACCTAAATTGTCGGTCCCACCCAAACAGATAGTCAGATTTTACGATGTTGCATGTCACTTAGAAGCCTGTTTACAATACTTGGTGTGAGTTGACACGTTCTCTATTCCACTCCTTATTAGTATTAATAAAAATAAAGCACATTAATTAAGAGGGGTACCGGCTATTTGTAAATTATGTCCAATAGAGTAACGATACTCTGTTCGATTGAATTGAACTATTCCTTGTTCGAATCCTATATGTAACTGTCACGTAATTATTTAAATAGTCGATATTTTATTTGGGAACTAAAGATACCAAAAATAAATATGGAAAGAATTTCTCTATTCATCTTCTTCGTTTGATGCTCCATTGATTCTTTATCTCTCCATTGATTGTTTATCTCTCTAACTCACGATTCATCATTACAATTCTTAACGAACTTTTGAAGTTTTTTTTTTTTTCTTAATCAAATCTTCATATACGGAAGCCAAAATATATATTGAAAATGAAATAAAAAAAAATGAAAAAATACCTTCAATCTTATTAGGATTCGTTTTTTCCTCTTTGTATATATATGTATTTTCCCTTTTGATTTTATGAACCAATAAAGACTTCTCAATGCTTTGTTTTCTTATCAATTTTGTTAGTAGAAAAGAGTGAACAGTGAGTTAAAGAGAGAAAGAATCAAGGAAGCAGCAGAATGAAATCAGAGAGATAGAGATGGGTCGTCAAAACATTTTCTGCTTCTTTCCATATATTTATTTTTGGTATCTTTAGCATACAAATAAAATATCAACGATTTAGGTAATTAGTGGCAATTACACGTAGGATTCAGACTACGAGTAGGCCAATTTGATCGGACAAAGTATCATTACTCTCTCCAATATATAACTATGGGGATTTCCATGTACACCGGCAAAAATAAATTTATCTTTCTGTATGTGGGCAACAACAATTCTGACTAAATCAGTCTTATCTTCGATTATGATTTTGTGATGTTTATAGACAATTTATCTCATCCTCATTCCACTTTTTATCTATTTGAATATTTCGAGAAATTTAAAATAATATAATTAAGAATATTTTAATAATTTTAACATATGGCGGTGCTGAAAAGATAGACCTTAACATAAATTAGATTTTACTAATGTCATGTACAACGCCCCTATAATTAGCTGTTCCTTGTACCTTTCTATGGGGAAAGGAAGAGTTGGGTTTTACCCTAAAAGTCAATACCATCTCCGCCTTCGCGTATTGTTTCTATGGACAGTGGGCCACCATTTTTGCAAAGGTTAAATTGCTATATAATATGGATACAGACACGGGTACACACGGGTACAATTACTTTTTAGAAGTGTCCGTGCTTCAAATTTAAATTACAAAAAATATTTCTAAATTAACAAATTTGGATATTAATAGTTTGCATTATCCAAAATTTGCAAATAAAGTAAAATAATTAAATGGGTGACAAGTACTGCTCAATTAAGAAAGTTAATGTAACCCCGAATGCCTCAAGAGTATGTCAAGAGTTTACCATACAAGTGATCAATTCCATTATATTATTTAAATAATATAATGGAAATGATACTATTTTTATATTTATTTATTAAATATAATTGCTATTCTATTTATCAATATCATTTTACTTTAATCTAATTTCTATTGTGAGTATTCAGTATGGTTGACATTATCATAATGTCATTAATATTACTAATGTCATGATAATATCAATCTTTATTCATATAAAATTAGTGAATGTGTGACTCTCTGTGCTCCTAATATAAATGTAAACAACTATAGAAGTATAAAAATCGAATGTACTTTATTATATAAAAAAAAAATACTCATGAAATTTTCATTTATCTATTTTATGATTTTTGACCGCTTCACGGTCCACTCAAAACAAGTTCCTTATGTGAATATCTGTTAATGGACCAATTTATACCTCACTAGCTCCCTCCCCCTAAAGCCCAACTCTCTCTCTCTCTCTCTCTTCACTCCATAAAATACAGCACAATAACGTTTTTCATCGACAATAACAAACAAAGCTCAGCTCTTCCGTTTTCTTCTTCTTCCTTATCACTTCTAGATTTTATTCTTTCTCATCTTAGTCTTTAAAGTATAGGGTAAGTCTGTGACTCCTTTACTAATACTAGCTAGTTATTTAATTTGAACCATGCAGTTTATTATATATATATATATGTTACTATGTATATATATATGTCTAATACTTCTCTTGTTAGTTTTTGTTTATTTTTTCAGTCTGTAAGTATGGGTTCGCCAGAGCCACCTTTGCTGGAGTTCTACCAGAGCCTCGTCCGGAATACCAACGGAGCGACTCCACCGGAGGACTTTATAGTGGTAGATGAATGCGAACTGCCAATGATTGACCTGAGTAGATTGAATGGTGGGAAGTTTGATGTGGAGGAGTGCAAGAGGGAGATGGTGAAGGCATCAGAAAAGTGGAGTTTCTTTCAAGTAGTGAACCACGGTATACCTGGGGAGATTCTGGAGAGAATGAGAAGCGAGCAGGTTAGGGTTTTCGAGAAGCCATTTGAAGTGAAAAAAAGGGAAGAAGGTTTGCCTTTCAAGGCCGGTACTTAGCGTTGGGGAACAGAAATGGCTAAATATCCCAGTAAGCTGTCATGGTCTGAAGCCTTCCATGTCCCAATGACCAGTTTCCAGGATTCCGGTGGTCACACCAATCTCAGGTATATACTTACAACCCTCTCTCTTTATGTGTATATGTGCAACCCTCCCTTCTATGTGTTTATGTGTGTTTATATATATGTGTGTGTGTGTGTGTGTGTGTGTGTGTGTGTGTGTTGTTTTCTATCTGTTGAATGCTATTATGATAAGAAGATATATACCAATATAATTGTTTTTAGTTAATCTAATGCTGACTCTGGAGAAGAAAAAATAGTTTAGTTTAAAGTTTTAACTCAGTTAAATTTGGTCCAATTCTAGTTAGTTGACATATATTTTACTAGATATTATAAAAACGATCAAACTTTATTAGAAAATATTTTTACTGAAATTATATGCTCTTCTGATTGAGGCCACGTTTAGTTTTACCTAATTAATTTACTTTTATTATTAATTGTGCTAAATAAATATTAATGCGCACAATTCCTAATTAGGGCATATTAGGCCTATGTGTCTATGTGTCAATTCAATTTGTTGAGAAGTTACTTTTCTTTATTTTTGATACAAAATATTTTTGACACAAGAAATAGAAGTACAACAAGGGATGATTCTACCTTTTAAATCTTATTTATTTATTTTTTCAAAAAAACAGTGATTCAGTTATCCATAAAATGCAGTATATGTGAAAGCAATTGCAATGGAATAGGATATATATCACTTACTGCATGTCAACTTTTGTTGATTCACCTATTTCACCTTTTACTTGCAATTTGTCAAAAGTAAAAAGTAATCCTCAGCTTACTGATTTGATGTTTTCAGCATTTTAGGGAGAGTGAAATGACCAACGTATTAGCATTCTTGGTAGACAATATGAAAAATTGAACCGAAAGGGGTAACATATAATTACTTTTGTTTGTTTGTTTGTTCTGTGAAAAAAAAAAAAAAAAAATCCTACTTTTGCCTGAACTATTTTTCCCTTGCACTTGTTCAGATCAGCAATGCTACAATGTGTCACAATAGTTTCCGAACTTGCAAAAAAGTTGGTGGAAATTTTAGCAGTGAATATGGGCCAAAAATTGACATTCTTTGAAGAAAACTGTTTACCGAGCACATGCTATGTTCGGTTGAACGGGTACCCACCTTGCCGGTATCTCCTGAGGCGTTCGGTTTGGTTAAGACACCGATAGCGACTTTCTCAACATCATCCATCAAGATCAGATTGGAGGATTGCAGTTGGTGAAGGAATGGAAATGGATGGCTGTTAAACCAAATCAAGAGACTTTAGTTATCAACATTGGTGACTTATTTGAGGTACAATAATGAGTGTTGCATATCTTCTTAAAATTCATTAATTCCTCAATAAATTAACAAACCGTCTATCCATGTTAACTTGCAATTGTCATTGAATCTTTGCGATCGATGCAGGTATGGAGCAATGGCCTTTATAAGAGTGTTGAACATAGGGTCGTGACCAACAAGCTAGTGCAGAGGTTCTCGACTGCATACTTCTTCTGCCCATTCGATGAGCTGACTATGATACAGAGTTGCGTTGAGCCTTCCATGTACAGAAAATTTAGCTTCGGAGAACTCAGAGCGCAGGTCTCCGAGGATGTCAAAAACTTGGGTAAAAAAATAGGGCTTCCTAGGTTTCTTGCATCAATCCAGTAGACTTAGAATTAATCATTATGTACAAAATTAAAAGAATGTACTTTTTACTGTAAAAAATGATCAAGACTTTTCTTTAATACCAACTTTAACGAATTTCACAATACTCTTGCTGCGGTTGGAAGTTGGAACCCATCCTGCCTATGTGGCAGAGACCCGGGACCTTCCTACAATTTGTCAAAAAGTAATCCAAAAACCACCTGCTGATTTGATGTTTTCAGCATTATTAGCAGAGTGAACTGACCATGGTAGCATGTTGATAGATTGGATTAAAAAAAATGAACCGAAAGGGGTTTACATATCCAATTGAGGATTCAAAACCATTTGATAGTGACTGATAAACCAATTGAATCTATTGATATTCCCCCAGTAAACCAAAAGAAGAATTATGACACACCGCATTTCATATCATAATAAAGTACCATAAACGATATGAAATGAGTGATTAGCGAAATAAAGTACAACACAGGTCAATTTAAGTATATAATCTTTCTATGCACTAAGTAGATAATTAAAGTTGAATTAGAAGAAATGCCGACACTTCCTGTGCTTAAATCCTGTCTTTGTCAGTTGGATCAATTGTTGTGAAAAGTCCAAATCTGTCAATTGAAGGAAATAAGAGTAAAGAGAGAAGGCATGAATCTTGTGAAGAACACAACATTTTGTGGTTTTTACTTCTCATAATGTTAGAGAAATAAAATCCAAGGGATTAGCTTAGTTATAAAAGATTTGAACCCTAGTGGCACATGAAGTATAAGGTTTCAGAATCGATTACTCTTAGGTGCAAACAATTCTTTAGGATTCACATCCGCCCTGGTCAAGGCAAGTCCCGTGGATTAGTTAGGGATTTGCCCTTGACACCCCGTTATTAATGTTTAAGCTTAATATATACTTTGCCCCGGACACCCCGTTATTAATGCCCAAGCTTAATATATACATGGTCGTCGTCAACTTGTATTCTTATTTAATTGGAAACAGTCCGACCCAAAAACATCTTTTTGATTAAATAAAATCTTATACACTTCTGCCTAAGTCATGGTAGATTAGTAAAAAGATGTTACACAGGTTTCACCCCGACTAATTCTCGAGGACCCAGAAAGGGTGTCTCTTCACCCCGGGTCAGGTAAGTAGTTGAGCATGGCAATGAAGGCGTGACCCTAAGTTGTCGTAAGCTCCTAGTGGGAATTGAACAGACCATGGTGCTAGTAAGCACTCAATCTCTCCAACCTTTGTTGCATGTTACATGGTGGATTAGCTGAAAGTCGGGCAATACAGCTTGACATAGGAAGGAAAAGATAAGCCCAAAGGAAGGAAAAGATAAGCCCAAAGGAAGAACCAGCAAAGAGCTAGTACAAGGCAAATTATCATGCATTACTAAAGATCCCATTTTGTTTTCCATTACATTAAAGTGAAGTTATATGGTAGTAGTACTAGTACAATCAAAAACCAGCCCACCCAAAAACAAAAACGACCGTTGAACCAACCTCCTTTCAAACAGAGGAGGTTGGGGCAAAATTCTCAGCAAAGAGGTAGGAGCTAGGGGGGATGATGGACCTCCATGAACACAGAGCTAGGAAGGTTCCAAGCAGATCGAGGCGACATCACGAAGTCCTCACAATCTTGGAAAGCATATATATATATATATATAGATGAAGTTATCTATGCCATGAACATACTTTTATATAAGCGTGTCGTCAACAATTCGATATTGATGCAACTAATTCTGTGATTGACAAATAAATTCGATATTGATGCAACTAATTCTGTGATTGGCAAATAATTAAAAACAGTAATTCTTTAATAAATTTTTTAGTGACTATAACAAGGATGAACGTGAGACACACAATATGTCCATATTTTTTACCCCAAAATCCGACTAGCTCAGTTAGTGATAAACATTCTTATTAATGAAGACAAAGAAAATGCACGTTTAAAATCCATGGATCCGACTATAATGTTTAGACATAAAGTTATTTTATTGAAAAAAAAAAAAAAAAAAAAAAAAAAAAAAAAAAAAAAAAAGAAGAAGGCTACATCAACATGGACAAATTTTTGAAAAATATGACTTTTAACTCAGCCAGGTTGCTAGATAATTCTTGGGCACAGACCCTTTGAAGCGGAAGGTGGTAACAAAATACGTACATACAAACAGAATTTTAGTTTATTTCAACTAGACTCATTCATTAGTGGGCTTAGCTTTAACTCAATTTAGGATCAAAGTTGAGCTCGGGCTCAACTTGTCATCGTTTTGAAAAGCTTGTGTTTTGCACATTTAATAGCAATAATCGTTCAAGTTGAGTTAATCTTTAAGATTGTTTTGACTTCTTCATCACCATACGTCAAGGTATTCATGAGCCTTAAACCCCTCCTCCCACCCCCCACCCCAACCCCAAAATATATATATACGAGACTATATTATAAATACATATTAACACACAAGTTTAACAATAATCAGTATTAGCTAGTTCACTCGAGCTAAAAAAAAAATATTTTCATTTGCCACTCTCGTTGGATCAACAGGATTAGAATATTTTCAATCTCTCTTTGTATTGGTGGGATAAGTTTCTTTTTGTTACATTCTCTTCCATCTTCCATCCGAACTCGCAAAGTCTTCGTTAAGACTAGGGCCACTCTGTGTACCCGGGTTGCAAACCTGAACGCCCTCTGGGCCGGCTGTTTGGCGTTACACCATATGGATTTGGTTTTGATACCAACTGTAATGGGTGGATGTATGCTTTGTGATCCGACCCAAAAATCTAAACTATTAAGTGAAGCTAACACTTAATCCATATACATCTCATTCACTTTTCCATCTGAATCGATGCGAAATAAATTCCCCCTTGTTACAACTAACCGGCCACTTCCTACTTTTCTTTCTTTTAGGAACACAAAAAATATGAATCTTGTCCAAAAGACTTATGTCTACTCAACTATTAATGAAATAGGTTTCTCTTCCCAGTTAAAACAAACCTTATCTAACTTATTTATTTATTTTTATTTTTATTTTTATTTTATTTTATGGTTGTCCACTCTGGCATCAAGCTTGGAAGAGTCCTTAATTATCACTTTTTTTTTTCTTTTTTTTTTTTTATACCTAAATTCATTAATTAAATTAACTAATACTCTACCTGTTCCAAAATTCTTGGATGCTCAGGCAACCTAATTTTTTATGGTAATAAATTTTTAATTTTATTTTATTTTATTAATAAACTGAATTTTCAAGTCCATCCTTATTATAAGATAGAGGAGTACTGGTAGTTATTGGACTTGTTTAATCAAATCAATATCAAGAGAATCATTTAAAAATGTTACAATATATATATATATAAATGAAATATGGATTTGAGGCATTCAACTAAGACAATAATTTTGTGAGTAGATGCCTTCTTTCTAATCGTAAATGAATAGATTGGGACCCTAAAGGATTGACCGACGAAAAGAGACATGAGCGCAACGCGTCCAAATCTGGACGTTACATTTAATTAAATACGAAAGGTTGCAATATTTGGGCTTGGGCCCACTAATGATTGACCGATGTGATGAAGATAAAATGTTGATATGACCTGCACTTCAGCCCACCACTCACTTTAACCCTCCACAATCATAAAAGGTCTACCACCCACAGTATTCTAATGAAATTATTAAAGGGATTTGAATTTATAGGCCATTCAGGTCTTTTCGTCCAAAGCCCATTCCGCCCACTCACTTTAACACTTCACTTCATAAAAAAAATATAACAAGACTATTGTTGTTAGATATATGAATGTTGGGTGGAGTTCACTTGTAATTAACACATTTTGCAGCTTGTTGAAGAAGCTGCTTGTTGTCCACTTATAATAAACACATTTTGAATATCAGAGCAGCTTGTTGAAGAAGCTGCTTGGTGCCCACGCTTTTGGATGCTATAAATTGATTCCATATGCATACATTTGTGAGGTGTGAAAAAAAAAGAAAAAAAAAGAAGCAATTTCTCTCTTTCATCTTTTACAGTTTTCTCTCTCTTAATATCTCTCACTTGATATTACTTTCTCTCTCTCTCTCTCTCTCTCTCTCTCTATATATATATATATATATATATATATTCATAACACGTTATTAGCACCAACTCTAGCCATCTGAGATTTGAAGAAGAAGTTCTCTCTCCATCTTTCTGTTTCAACTATATATCTCTTTTGTGATATTAGTTTTAATAGATTATTGGGTTTGTTTGTTTTATCGAATAAAATTATATTTCTGACTCCAAAATGTAAGAAAATTTTAATTATTGATTATTGTTCGTAAAATTAATTTGTTTACTTAAGTGATATACGTGCTCACACTACGTTCAGTTCTATCGCCTTTATTGTTTAATAATTTATGTCACTATGGTTGGTTTTACCACTTTTGTTATTTAAATAAGTTCATCTTATGTTAATGTTTCATTTAATACCATTTTATTTTTTTATATACTATGCTAAATTGTATTTCTATCTTGTTGTCATGTCTAGTTATTCTGAAAATGTCAAACTTGACAAAGCTGGAATTCGTGGCCTCGGATAGTTCTGGCAAAAATTATTTATCATGGATTCTAGACGCTCAGATCCATTTAGATGCCATGGGCCTTGGAAACACAATTAAAAAAGAGAATGATGCATCATTACAAGATAAAGCGAATGTCATGATTTTCTTTCGGCGCCATATTAGTGAGGAGCTAAAAACTGAATACATCACTAAAAGAGATCCACTGTATTTGTGGAAAAATTTGAAAGAAAGATATGATCATAAAAAAATAGTTATCCTCCCAAAAACTCGGGCTGATTGGCAGTAACTGCAGTTGCAAGATTTTAAAACTGTAGCTGAATACAACTCTACTCTATTTAAAATCAGCTCTACACTGAAATTGTGTGGTGATACCATCAATGATAAACTTTTGTTGGAAAAAACATTCACCACATTTTACGCCTCATGTACTCTTACAACAACAATATCGAGAGCTTAAATTTGAAAAATATTCATAGTTGATATCATGTTTACTTGTGGCAGAGCAAAATAACGAGCTTTTGTTAAGAAACCACTAGTCTCGTCCAACTGAATCAACACCGATCCCTAAAACATATGTTGCCTCATCCCGTGGACGTGGACGTGGTCGTGGTGGTAGAAATAGCTATAATAATGAATATAGTCGTGGTAAAAATAAATACCACAATAATGAATATAGTCGTGGTATAAATCATTCCTGTTACCGTGAAGGATATCAATCCTAAAATTTTCACAATCAAAGATCTACACCATATCCCCAAAGAAGAGAATATAATGAAATGAAACAAGTAAAAGAGAAGGATGTGGCTCAACCTCCCAAGGCATATGATAATACTTGTTATCGGTGTGGAATGACAGGGCATTGGCAAAGCATTTTTTGTACACCTAATCATCTGGCTGAACTTTACCAAGCCTCAATGAAAAAAAAGGGGAAACGGAAATAAATGAATTTCATTGATCATGATGAGCCAGTTGACATCACAATTCTGGATGTATCAGATTTTTTTGAGAATCGTGATGGAAAAATAGACCACCTGATTGGTGATGGAAATGTCCACACCACTTAATCCTATTTTCATTTTATTGTTTTGTCTACTATGTTATCTTCAACAACTTTTTATTTTCCTTGTATTAATGTTTTTATTTTAGTTTGTATTAAAGTTTCTTTTGTTATAAATGTTTCTTTTCTAATATAGAAATTTGCATAAGTAGGAATAGATCTGACTAGTTCCAAAATAAATGGTGAAGATATATGTCTTGCAGATAGTGGAACGACACACACAATTCTTCGAGATCAAAAACATTTTTCTCACCTAACTTTGACAGACGCTAGTGTCAGTATAATATCAGGTCCCACCGACTTGATTGAAGGTACCGGACAAGCCAACATCATTTTACCACATGGAACAAGATTATAAATCAATGATGCCTTATATTCTACAATATCTCGGAGAAATCTGTTGAGTTTAAAGACTTTCGTTATAATGGGTATCATATTGAGACCGCAAATGAAAGAAATGTAGAATATCTCTACATTACTTCCATTACCTCATGCAAGAAGCTGATATTAGAAAAACTCCATGTTTTCTCTTCTGGGTTATACTATACAACCATTAGGATAATTGAGTCAAATGCTGTGATACATAAAAAATCTTGTGATCTAAAACTTCTTATGCTTTGGCATGATCGACTTGGTCACCCAGGGAATACAATGATGTGTCGAATTATTGAAAATTCACATGGACACCCATTAAAGAATAAAATTAAAAAAAAAATCACCTTACCAAATAATCATCTATGCACTGCCTGCTCACAAGGTAAGTTGATTATTAGACCATCTCCTTCAAAAGTCATTATTGAATCTCTTTCACTTTTACAACGAATTCACAGGGATATATGTGGGCCAATTCATCCACCCTGTGGACCATTTTGCTATTTTATGATCTTAATTGATGCTTCAACATGATGGTCACACATAATGACTCCGTCATTTTCTTTCCTTTCCTTTTTCCTCAAATTTTTCAGATAAATTTTTTTCATTGTCTTTTCTATTCTATGTTTGGTTTCTCATCACTTAGTGTCATCTTGAGTGCTCGGAAATGGTTTTTGAGACTCTTTCCTTTGGATTGACAACTTCCTTTAAGAACCGAGTCATTTATGCATTTTTCGTTTTTCGATACTATTCACTTTTCGTCATTTTCCCCGTTTGTCACTTTGTTGGCATAACCTCACTTTCTATGTTTGGAGTTGGTTTTTGACTTCACATATCTTCATTCTAAGTAGTTTCCAAGAAATACGTATCTTTACTTTTGGAGTAAAGTACTCTGGTTGCTCCCGGTGTCCATACAGGCATGGATGTATAGTTTTTCAGAATCTTTTTCTTGTCTTGGGGTGTTTTTCATAAATATCTTTTGAAGATATTTTATTTTAGGGGTTTTTAAGAAAATATTTTTGGAAGATATTTTCATTCTGGGTCATTAGTGCAGTTTTCACTTTTTGGAGGGGCCATTGTGCAATTAATGAAAATTATTGTAAAAATGCCTCGTTTTGAGCCTGGATCCTCATACAGGATTCATTTTTACTTTTCGTCAAGTCGTATACTCTTAGAATTTCCTTTTGATCGTTTTCCCCCAGTTTTAGGGTTTTTGGCCCCAGTTGTCGCTAAACTTGTTCGGGACATATCTTTCTACTCGGGACTCGATTTTTGACGCCGTTTCTTCCGTTGTTCATATTTTCTCATTTCATTTTTTTTTGTTCACAGAGTTTTGCTGTTTGAGTGCATTTACGCGAATTCCACTTTTCCAGACAAGGCGAGGCCCTTTCGGGGCACTTTTAGGGTTTTCCTATAAAAGGGAGGTGAAACATTTCATTTTTGACCTTCTCCTCTCTTCAAGCATGACCAGCAGCTGCCATGGCAGCCCAAGGGGGATTGTCACTCTTCTTCTCTCATTTTAACCTTCTTCCCTTAGGTATTTTACCGTCGTGCCTTAACGTTTATCGAAGGCCTTGACTATGCCTTCCTTTCCTCTTTATTAGAATCCATTTCTGACCAATTTTGAGTTCGGGTTTCAAGTTCAAGTTTGGTTTTCATGGTACCTCAAAGGTTAAAGTTGCTCCCCTCGTTGTCCCCGACATAACCTAGGAGTATCGTCGAATTCGGAGTATTTTTCTTTCGGTGGGGATTTGAGATTTTATCTCAAATTGAGGTAGGGGATGTTATAGGTTATTATTTTTTATTATCTTGCATGCTATTGATGCTTATATAACTTGTATGCATGCTTTTGTTCATAATCTAGAATTTAATTTAATTATTTTCTATGTTTAATATTTAATTCTCATGATGATATTCAACTTAGAATTAAATTGTGGTATGCTAGTAAATTAGGCTTTGATATGTTTGTTAACATATAATAAATTTGGATTATTTTAATAAAGATTGCAACTTTTATTTAATAATTTTCTTTTGTGAAAGTTTAATTGTTATGGTCGTACCTTGCATGGAATTAACCTGTGATAGGCTATTAAATTAAGTCTTGGCATGCTCTTTAACATACTTTAATTTTTGAGCATTTGGATGAATATAAAAATCTAGAGAATTAATTAAAATCGATTTAAGGGTTCCATTGGCTTAATTGAGTTTTAAACTTGATATTTGAAATGACTAGGACTTGTTTATTAGCATATTTATTAATTTGGGACCATTTGAAGTTGTTTTAGAAGTTAAAGATTTAATTATCATGATTTAATTAAATTCTACTTTGTTGTTTCATTGGCCTAATTAAGATTTTGAAAGGATTTATGTAATGACCATGCAATGTTGTTTAACATGTGTTAATTAGGGATCATTTGATTGAGATTTGAAATTTAAAAAAATTAATTAGTTTATTTAATTAATTTTCGTTTCTATAGCGTTAATGATTTAATCATGTGTTTGACATTGGTTATATGTTTAAATTATGATTCTGGACTTGTATTAAATTCAGAGTTTATGTTTTCAATGTTGACATATATTGTTATAGCGTATAACGAATCGCACACTAAAGATTCGACATTTGTCATGCCATAGAAGTTGTGGACTTAGTACATGTATTGTATATGTTTCCAAATCTGGTTATGCTTGGTAGATAGTTGATTATCTTGTATATTCCTGTTGATACATACGTTGTTACACAACTTGTTGATTTTGGAAACTTGGGGATGTCGTTGTTTGACTACGGCTAGAACATGGTTCTAGTACGGGAGATTGTCCCTCTGTAGTCTAGTGCGCACATAGGGAGGTTACCCATGGGCTAGCAACCCTAAAGTAACTATGGTGTCGGTCTGATCCGGTGTGATGTCCAAGTATCCACTTTGTTTGATTTCGTATTTCATTTCAAGTTAATAACTAGATGATATCGTAACTTGTTGTTCTTTAATTGATTTCCCATTTTGAGTTTTAAGATGTTAACTTGGAGAAATCATGCTTTATGCGTTGTATTGGAAGTTCTAATGTTGGTTAAATTGCATCGATATTGTGATTTATGTTTGGATGTTCAAATGTAGCTTAGGAACGATCCTATAGATTCATTTAGAACATAGACGTTAGGTGGCATGATCCACTTTAATTGTTTTCGTGTTTTAGATTTCAAGTTGAGGATTTTGAGAATCTATATCTTGTTGCTTTGTTTAATATGCTTCTATGTTGATTAAATTGCATGAATGATGTGATTTATACTAGAAATGATCTAAGGTAACTTAGGATGCTCCTTGAGTCTCATTTTGACATAGACGTTAGGTGGCATGAGCCCATTTGACTAGTTTCACCTTAAGGCGATAATTTTGTAAAATGTTAGGTCAATGCATGCTCATTTCCTACGAGTAGCTTTATGTTACTCACCCCAAAATTACTATGGATTTGTTTCAGGTACGAAGGCTTGGTTCGTGATGCTCATCATTCCTTGGATGACTTGTAGCTTTTAAATTTCCATTTCATGCAAATGTTAGCATGAAATGTCATTTTGTAGCCTTATATGTCTAAACTTGTATCTTTGATTCTATATATGTAATCTATACATAAGTACGCCTTTTACGATATATTTGACTTGTGTGAGATGAGGTCGGAGGCCAATGATATATATATGGCATCTTATGTAATTCTTGATTTCATGAAATGTTATGAAAATATTGAAAATTCATAAGTTATTGCTTCATTACTTTTGCATCGGGTGTGGAAATTCTGTTTTTATTCTCCTATAGGGTCTCATTAATCATGTATGAAGTGTGACCAAGGGCCAAACGGTAATTTGACTCTATTTCATATTTTTAGATTTCAAATTTTCCATTTCAAGTTCAATTTTATCATTTTTGGCCGTTGGGGAGTCGAATTTTGAGTTAAGGCTTCTCGGGAGCCACGGAATATTCCCGTACGCTTAGAATCATTTATTACACTTGCGTGCACATTCATTTTAACCTAGAAATGCATTTAGGGTCAAATGCATACTTGGTGCAAAGTTGCATTTTTTGAGTTTTTAAGCCCTTACAGATGTAAGGGCATTTTGACCATTTCACAGTGTGTTTTTTTCATTTTCTCTCATGTGGCCGGGTAGAAAATTTGATTTTGGGATGGGTTTCTTCTTCGTGTTTTTCCAGAAAAATTCGTTTGATAGCATTTTTGATCTCAGATGTGGAGAGTCACTGTAGCATCTTTTTGGGCCCTCTTGACCTCTTTTGATCTAGGGACATTTCGGGTATTTCACATTATATTTTTTTCATTTTCTTTCTTGTAGCCGGGTAGAAAATTCGATTTCGGGAAGGGTTTCTTCTTCGTGTTTTTCCAGAAAATTTTGTTTGATAGCCTGTTTCTGTTATCAGATGTGGACAGTTACTGTAGCAGTTCTTTTTGGCCCTCTTGACCTCTTCTGATCTAGGGTCATTTTAGGTATTTCACAGTGAGTTTTTTTTTTATTTTCTTTCACACAGTCGGGTAGAAAACTCTATTTTAGGGACGGGTTTCTTCTTTGTGTTTTTCCAAAAAAAGTCGTTTCGGACCTCGTTTCAGCTCTCAGTTTTGGCTGAGCCTTTTTTTTTTTTTCCCCTAGCATGTCAGGATACTCGTGGGGTGCTCGTCTCGACGTCGTGACGTCGATTCTTGTTTTCACTCGTTCTCCTTCATCTGGACTCCAAATTGAGTGAACTTTTTTTTGAACTTGACTAATTTTTCACTGTCTTTCCAACGATTTAATTGGTTACACCAGGATCTACCTAAAAAATTACCAGTTTACCCTTTTAGCCTTAAATGCTCGTTTTTCTTCGTCATGTCGTTTCTCTTTCGTCCGAACTCCAAATCATGTGATTCTTGAGTCCATCTTGATTAGTTTTTCGTTGTATTTCTAACGGTGTGCTTGGTGGCACCCGAATTCATATTTTTAGAAAATTACCATTTTGCCCTTGGGGGCTTATTTGTCATATTTTTGATCTTTTGCTTCTGCATCAGTTTTCATTGAGTTCCATGACTTCATGGAAGGTCACTTTGACTTGTTAGAGTCTTGTTTTCTGTTTTTGCTTCCGCATTCAGATCCATTATCGGGTCAATCTTCAGTTCATCAAAGGATGCACTGGCTTGAAAAAACCAGGGCCGTCACATCACATGTTTGTCTGTTTTCTACTCATAATGTTGCATTTGCTAGACTTCTTGCTTAAATCATCAAATTACGGGCACATGTTCCTGATTACCCAATTAAGACAATCCGTCTTGATAATGCCACTGAATTTTATTCTCAGGCTTTTAATGACTATTACATGTCAGTATCCCATTGCACACATTTATACTCAAAATGGTATGACTGAATCTTTTATTAAAAGACTTTAGTTAATTGGTCGTCCTTTGCTTATGTGAACAAAATTACCTGTTTCTGCCTTGGGATATGCCATATTACATACTGCATCATTAGTTCGTATACGACTAACTGCTTATCATAAGTATTCACCATTGCAACTTGTTTTTGGTCAAAAACCAAATATCTCTCATATACGGGTTTTTGGTTGTGTTGTATATATTCTAATTGCACCACCCCAACTTACTAAAATGGGTCCTCAATTTAGATTTGGAATTTATGTTGGTTTTGATTCTTCATCTATTATTAGATATCTTGAACCATTGACAGGTGATGTCTTTAAAGCACGATTTGTTGACTGTCATTTTGATGAGGCTGTTTTCCCACCATTAGAAGGAGAAAAGGCACAACAGCAACGTGATCTTACTTGGAATACCCTGCAATAGTCTCATTTTGATCCTTGCACAAATCAATGTGAACGAGAAGTTTAGAGGATCATTCACTTGCAAAATGTTGCAAATCAATTACCTAATGTATTTACTGATACAAAAAAAGTAAAAAAATCACATATACCAGCTGTAAATATTCCAGCACGAATTGCTGTCCTTGAGGGATCTTCTGTTAGTAATGCAGCAAATGCATCTAAAACATGCCTGAAGCGTAGCACATCAATCGGTGCAAAAGATATTGTTCCTCGTAAGAGGAAATCACAAAGAAAAATTGGCACTCCTGAAGAGACCACAAAAGGAGTAACAGTTATTATTGATCAATCTGAGATAATAGTCTTTGATAAGGCAGAGTCTCTTAATGAGGCTCAGGTACCTAAAAATAAAGAAATAATAAATATCGATGAGGCAAAGGCAACATATGATGATATGGCCCTTGATGAGGCACATGCCCTTGATGAGGCAAAGGTACCTGAAAATTGATGAGATTTCACTAAATTATGAAACGAGATGGAATAGAAATGAAATTGTTGTCGACAACATATTCTCATATGTCGTTGCTCTTGATATTAATAATGAGGATCTAGAACCTCAAAACGTCGAAGAGTGTCGACGAAGAAATGATTGGCCAAAATTTAAAGAAGTAGTGTATGCCGTACCGATGCACCAAATTGTTTGCAAAGATATGTTGAACTAAGAGTGCGAGAGTGCAATGTGGCCAAGTTTTAAATTTATAAAAGCCACTACCACTTTTAACTAAGAATATAGCTAGGGTGAGTAGGGATCGTCCCAAGGGATTATGGGTGCCTTTGCAACGGAACAATATATAGGATTAGTAGGTCGAGTGATCAAAGATTGGTTGGATTGATTGATTAAACTATTATGCAATTGAAATTAAAGTAAACAAAATTCAATGATTAATAAAGTAGAGAAAGATATAGAGGGGAGGACTTGGGGTACTAGAGCTCACCACTAAGCTTGACTTTTTTAGACCCTAGCAATTGTATATTAATAGGGAGATTGACTTATAACTTGTGTGTGTGTGTGTGTGTATGACATGAATTGAAACTAGGCATGGATGACAAATAACCATAGATTGTCAAGCCAAATCAAATGGAAAGCACAACCTATCAAATGAGACCAAAATCCATTCAATGAGAACACACAACTATCTAGAAACATACACCTAATGCATTCATAAGTATGGAACACCAAGGAACAAGAGTAGATTGTCCACCTATCTATGAATTTAAAGCAACTACACTACATCTACACTAAAGACATGAAATTAAACTAAGTAAGCTAAGGGTGTGGTATAATCCAGTGTGAACCATCAAATAAATTACAAGAGTGTTCAATTAAGCTCTATGTTTTGACCATCTCTAGATTAACTTCATTCATACACATAGACATGCATAAACTCCACTAAATCTATAGAAAAGCACATGAATCATCCATTCTAGCATACATGACATATGGTTAGAAGTAGATAATCAATTAAAAGCATTAATCCATACACATCAAGTAGAAACCACAAGATATATATATAAATCCAAGATCAAAACATTGTTACAAATAAATCCCCAAAAATATACAAAGAACTAAGTCTAGGAAGCAAACTTAGGGGCTACTCAAGCCCCAAGTAGATGTCTAGCCACTCATTGAAGAAGTCATCCAACCCTCAAGGGTTATCTCCATGGTAGGAATGACCTCCTTCTTGATGGAAACCCTAGAAAAATGGAAGAACTCCCAAAATGTGTAAAAACTCTCTAATCTCTAGCCTCCTTTCCAAGATGAAAAAAATATAAGTTATGTTGTATGTTACAAGTTATGATGTAAAAATGGCTCAAAATCCTTATATAGGTAGGTCAAGTATCACACCCAATGGTCTGGGCTCGTACACCAAGGTCCGTCCAATGATTGCACCATGAGACAACTTTTAATGAGCTGGAATCTATTTTTTTCCGGACTTGAGGAAGTTCGATCGATCGAACTTGGCTGAGATCCATCGAATACTGCAGAGATCGAACTTCCTTGGCGGCGCCTTTTTGAATAAAGACAAATCTCTGAGATATTTTGGAATATTTTTGGGAAGAAGACAAAAGTGATAGGTGGGTGGTAGGTGTGGATAAGATCGAATCATTTCGATCGATCTGGGAAATATTGGATCGAATGAACTTGTTGGATTCTTTTGGATAAGGACAAAGGCTTGGATCTATCTTGAACTGTTTAGATCGATGAACTTTCGATCGATCGAAGAAATGCTGAGATCGATCGAACATGCTGAATTTTCACACTTTGCTTCATTTAGCTTCCACTTTGCTCCTTTCTTCCATTCAACTTGAGTTAACTTCTTTAATGCTCTTATTTAGCTGAATTGACTTATTTTTGGGATAAGCACCTGAAAAGGGCAATAACACAAAATTAGTCTAAAACGGGAAAGTAAGATATGTAATGACCTAGTCATTTTCATTCCTTTCATTTTCTCAGATTTTCACAGATATTTTTTTTCCGTTGATCTTTTCCTTTCTAGGTTTAGTTTCTCGTCACTTAGTGCCATCTGGAGTGCTCGGGGATGGTATTCGAGACTCTTTTCTTTGGATTGACAACTTCCTTTGAGAACCGAGTCTTTTTCACATTTTCACTTTTTGGACACTATTCACTTTTTTGTCCTTTTCCCTAGTTTGTCTTTTCCCCGTTTGTCACTTTGCTGGCATCACCACACTTCTTGTGTTCGGAGTTGGTTTCTAACTTCACATATCTTCATTCTAAGTGATTTCCATGAAATACGTACTTTTACTTTTGCAGAAAAGTACTCTGGTTGTTCCCGGTGTCTATAGGGGCATGGATGCATAGTTCTTCAAAAACATTTCCTTTTCTTGGGGAGTTTTTCGTAAATATCTTTTGAAGATATTTTATTTTAGGGGTTTTAAGAAAATATTTTTGGAAGATATTTTCATTTTGGGTCATTAGTGTAGTTTCACTTTTTGGAGGGGCCATTGTGCAATTAATGGAAGTTATTGCTAAATACCTCAATTTGAGCCTGGATCCTCGTACGGGATTAATTTTCACTTTTTGTCGAGTCGCATACTCTTAGAATTTCTTTCTGGTCATTTTTTTCCAGTTTCAGGGTTTCTGGACCCGGTTACCGCAAAATTTGTTTGGGGCATATCTTTCTGCTCGGGACTCAGTTTTTGGCCGTTTCTTCCGTTGTTCATCTTTTCTCATTTTGGTTCTTTTTTGTTCATGGATTTTTGCCGTTTGAGCGCGTCTGCAGGAATTCCACTTTTCCAGACTCGGCAGGACCCGTTCGAGGCACTTGTTGAGTTTTTCTATGAATAAGGGGTCTTAAATTGAAAAATCAGATTTCACTCTCTCTCTCCCCTTTCTTGGCCAGATTCCATGGCAGCCCTTGGCTGCCACCTTCTCTTTCCTCTTTTCAACTTCTTCCCCTTAGTGAAACGCCGTAGTGCCTTAGTGTTTTATGTTCGCCTTGGCGAGGCCTTCGATTCCACCGATTGGAATCTCGTTTTGACCATTTCTTAAGTTCGGGTTTGAAGTCAAGTTATGATTTTGATGGGGCTTCATTGGGATTCTTGTTCATCGTGTTGACCCCGACAAAACCTTGAAGTATCGTCGAATTCGGAGCAATTTCATTTTGGTGGCTTTTGAGATTTTCATCTCAAATTGAAGTAGGGGGTATTTTAGGATTTTGTATGTATTGTATTGAGTGTTTTCCATGATTATACAACTTGTTTGCATGCCTAGTATCAAATCTAGAAAATTAGTAATATTTATTTCTTTGTATAAGATTTAATTTGTAAGGATGTATATAGCTTAGAATTGAATTATGGCATGATGATAAATTATGTTTTGATATGTTTGTTAATATATATTAAATTGGAATTATTTGAATAAGAATTGCACTTTTTATTTAATAATTAACTTTTGTGAAAGTTTAATTCTCATGGACGTACCTTGCTTGAAATCAACCTATGATATGCTTTTAAATTAAGTCTTGGCATGTTCTTTAATATACTTTAATTTCAGAGCATTTGGATGAGTATAAAAATCTAGAGATTTTAATTAAAATGATTAATTAAAATCTATTTAAATGTTCCATTGGTTTAATTACGTTTTTAACTTGATATTGGTGATGACTAGAACTTTTATAATAGCATATATTAATTTGAGATTATTTAGAGTTGATTTAGAATCTAGGAATTTAATTATCATGATTTAATTAAATTCCATCATATTGTTTCAATGACCTAATTAAGTTCTTGATGTGGTATACGTAATGACCATGCTATGTTGTTTAACATGTGTTAATTAGGGATCATTTGATTGAGATTTAAAACCTAGGAAAATTAATTAGGTTATGTAATTAATTTATGTTTTTATTGCATTATTGATTTAATCATGAGTTTGACATGGATAGTATGTTTAAAGTACGATTTTAGAATTGTACTAGATTCCTCAGTTTATGTTTTCAATATTGAATGATATTGTTATAGCGTGTAACGAGTCGCACACTGAATATTCGACATGTGATGTTATTATAGTGTGTAACGAATCGCACTCTGAAGATTCGACAATTGTCATGTAATTGTGAATTTAGAGCATGTATTGTGTGGTTCCAACCTACTTGTGCATGGAAGGTGATTTCATGCATTATATAAATTATGTGTAAGTTGTGAACTTATTTGGTTTATTTTGGAGTCTTGAGACATTGTTACAAGTGATATGGCTAAAGTTTGGTTCTAGTACGGGAGGTATGAGTTCTCCCTATTTTGATAGTGCGCACTAGGGTGGTATTCCCAGCGGGTTAATGCCCGGAATAACCATTGAGTTCTCGGCGAAAATCTAAGATTTGATGTCTAAGTCTTCCATATTTGTTTTCGCATTTAATTCTAAGTTGACAACCAATGTTTAATTGTGACTTGTGGTTTTGGCTATTGGCGATATTAATGTTATTAAGTACATTTATGCATTATGATTTGTAATGAATCATTGCAGGTTTCGATGTTGTTAAGTACATTTAGGTATTATGATTTTTAGGAATCATTGTAAATTTTGATGTTGTTAAGTACATCTATGTTTTATTGTTCAAATGTAGCTTAGGAATGATCCTATAGATTCATTTGGAACATTGACGTTAGGTGGCATGACCCATTTTGGTTGTTTTAGCACTTTAGATTTCAAGTTGACGACTTTGAGAATCTATATCTTGTTACTTTGTGTAGTATGTTTCTATATGGTTTGAATTGCATGGATGATGTGATTAATGCTAGAAATGATCTAGGGTAGCTTAAGATGCTCCCTGAGTCTCACCTTGACATAGACGTTAGGTAGCATGAGCCCTTTGACATGTTTCACCTTAAGGTGATAAAATCATAAAACGTTAGGTCGATGCATGCTCATTTCCTACGAGTAGCTTTATGTTGCTCACCCCGAAGTTACTGGGGTATATTTCAGGTACAGGATTCAAGATCTAGAGATTTACACTTGCCTCGGGTGATTTGTAGATTTGAGGTTTCTTTTAATGCATTCTGTTCACATGCAAGTGTTAGCATGTTTGAGTTACCTTAGAAATGTAATTTTTTTTAACTTGGAGGTTTGAGAGGTTAAATGTTGTAAATGAATTGTAATAAGGCCATGGGCCATTGTAACATGTTTAAAATGTTATATTACACTTGCGTGTATGTTCACATCATCATATAATAGCATATAATAAAATTTGATCATGCTATGGGGAATCTATTTAAGACTTAAGAACTTTTCGTCAATTTTGGTGCTTAGTAGGTTCATTCTTCACATTTTTGACCTGTTTCGGTCGACTGGTGGCTTGTTTCGGTCGACCGATGGCCTTTTTAACTGTAATTGAACAGTAAAAATCCAATTCCAGTAGCCATTTTCAGTTTCGAGCCATAAACCAGTCGATTGGTTTGTCATTTCGGTCGACCGAACTGAAGGTTCAGTCTTCTTTTTTTTCTTAGCTCACTTCGGCCGACCGAAGCTCCATTTCGGTCGACCGAAATGGGGCTACCTAGTGGGTTTTGTTAGGTTGTTGCCTAGACAGGTTAAATTTGTTTTATTCATTCCCACATAAGTTTGTTGGTCTTGTTCAAGCCATCTAATGGCGTACGTGGTCCAGTTTGAACTTGATCTTGTTCCCTTGGGTGTCATTGGTGCCATAGGGTACCATTTGACCCTAATATTCTAGCTTTCACTTCTGGTTATTTCATTGAGTCCCGTGACTTTATGGAAGGTCACTACAGTGTCTTAGGGATGATCTATGTCTCCATAGACTTTGGTTTTATCTTTCGCTTCAGCATTTCGGATCCGTTATCGAGTCAACTTTCGGTTCATCACTGACGCACCGGGTTACAAAACTTGGGCTGTCACAAGTTGTATCAGAGCCCCTAGGTTTGAATACATTGGACGACGGTTTTTGGGTGCATATCATGCTTATGTTACCGTGCTCTATGTGTTTGTATGCTTCATGATAACGTGTTTTGGTTTGACAACATGTTTATGTGCATATGTGCTATATGTGGCATGTCGTTTGTTTAACATGATTTATTCTAACTTAAAAAGCATGACATATGATGTATGCTAGATTAGATTTGTATATGCATAACTGTGTTGCATATTTGGCATGACACAGGATTAGTCATTAAAGCACGAGTTAGAGTTGATGGTGATTGTAGTCACAGTTTCGTGGTAATGTAGGTTGTTGTTGACCTAGCATTGGTTTTGAGGTAGGTGGTTAGACACCTTTTGTTTAGGCTCTCGTGAGGTGAGTCATTTGGCGTTGCCGTAGTGCTAGATTTGTTGGTTTTGGGCCATGATGAGGTTATGGACCTCTTAAGATCCTTGGTTGTTTGGGATGATTCCTCTGGGATTGCAATTTTCGTGGGCGGGTACATTTGTTGGCGGGTGCATGGCACTATCATGCTACCGTACTGGTGAGCTACAAGTGCAGTTCGGAAGGAATTGATGTTTGTTTTGTTTTGATAGGCGTTGTTCTTTTGATCGATGATGATGATGGTTGTTTTGAGGATCAGTCGTAATGATTGATTTGGTTGTTATTAGTATGGCTATGGTTGCCATTTTCTTTGAGTTCTCCTTATGTGATGACGTTTTTGGGATCAAGTTGATTGATTAAAGTTTTGTTAGAGAGAACATTACACTGTTAGTGTCACTAGTAGTGTCACCTCTAGATTCGGAGATGGGTTATTAGAGTCTTACCATTGTGGTTAGGGCTTACGTTTGTTTTGAGACAGGTTGTTGTTGCGTTGATTTTTTTTTTTGAGTCAGTTTATGGCTAAGACTGGTTTTTCTTTTTACCTAGACACTATAGGACACGATGTCCATAGGGTTCATTGTTGCATCATTTTATCTTCTGCAGTTTCGTTTTCTACCCTGTTAGTAGTTTGATTTATGATATTGTGATGCATGAGTAGGTGGAGGTGTGTCCACATTTGCCTTTTTGTTGTGTGACATTAACATACCTTATTTATATGCTTAGAGATGCCATGTTGTTACTGTACTTTAGTGACATGATTTTGTGCTTACATGGAGACGTGCTGTATGTACCCTTGATTTTATCTATGTGAGTAAATTTACTTTCTTGGTAGTTGCATTTCCTTATTATTTGCATGACTTCCAGGTTTAGTTTTCTCTTTTTGCTCCCTTTTCGTATTTGTCGTGTCGACATTTGTAGGAGAATAGGGTTCCTCCTCATTTTCTTGGTTCGTGTCAGGGACTTCACAAAGAGTGAGTTTCTTCTCTTCGTTGCGTTGTGTACGGTTTTGGGGTTAGTTGGTCCGTGAGGATCACCATTGTTGTCTTGAGCCCTTGGTGAGGAATTGATGGTTTTTGGTTGACTTACTTCCATGTAGGGGGTGGAGTCTTTGACCTTGTTGTCTTTCACTTCAGAGATGGAGTCGGGGCGTTGTTTTTCTTAGGACTAGTGGTTCCCTTTCTTTCTTGTCTTTCGTTGGGGGGGGGGGGTTTGCTGTGGTTGTTGACGGGTTGTGGTGCTCAGAGTGAGTTGATTGGTGTGAGATCATTTTACAGGGACTTGTGTCCATTTGATTGAGGATTTGGTTGACTCATTGTGCGAGTTTAATGCTATTTAGGGACATCTTTTGGAGACTTGTTCAGTTTTGGAGACCCAAATATGGTTGACTCTTAGGAGGAGTTTTGAAAGATCGTTATTGGATTTGGCTTGTTTGTGGAGTTTTCTCATCCTAGTTATGACTAGGCATAGTTTTGGGGAATTATAGTTCTAGTGATTGTTTGTGGATCGATGGAAATTGAGGAATTTTGATTTAACTTGGTGTTGCCAAGTACGATTTTGAGAGACTCATTTTGTGATCTTGATTGTCGAGATTTTGATATATG
Organism: Cornus florida; assembly: GCF_030987335.1. NCBI lineage: Eukaryota > Viridiplantae > Streptophyta > Magnoliopsida > Cornales > Cornaceae > Cornus > Cornus florida. The sequence continues at coordinate 96,227,553 of NW_026775571.1, read as the reverse complement.
TGCCACTTGGTGGACTTATATTTTAAGGATTTAGTTATCCATGATAGGGACGTAGTTCTGATATTTGATTACGGCGATTGGCCTTATAATTAATCTGTTTCAGGGAGATATAAAGGATTTTCGATGAAATGTCTTGTAGTGAAGCTTGTTTTGATTTCTGGAGGTTTTGGTTTGCTTTACAGGCTTTGGATTCATGATTGATATTGTTGATAGTAGTATTTTGAGACGTTAGATTTGTTGGTTTTGTTGTATTGAGGATTTGGGGCCTAAAGCATAATGGTACCTATGACATTGTTGTCAGAGTTTAGAATTTGCCAGGATGGTCTGGAACGTCTTTGGACCATATTCTAACTCTCACAGATGCCTGGTTCCCATATTGCTTTTGGCCATGATCGTTTTGCGACATTGATATCATTTGTATCGAGAGGTTTCATGGGTAGACTAAGTGGGGGGCAGGTTATAAACTAGTGCCTTATACTGTCATGCTACCATACAAAGTTGTGTGTTGTAGGCGAGTGCTAGTTGTCGTCGATGCTACCTTGCTGACGAGTAAGTGTGGGGGGTCACTAGGCACTGTTATTGCTATCACACATTTGAGTACGTCGTGGGCGGGTTTTGGTCGCTATTCGTACTGCCACGTCATTCTTGTTCAGTACCCTGATTTGATACGTGGTTATTTTGGAGTTCTTTTTATGGTTGTTTTTGGTTCCTTATGATGGTTCGTCAGGAGGGATGCTTTCGATTGTTGTCTTCCATTCCTTTGTTTGTCACTGGGTTTTATATGTAAGTTTCGACTTGTGGTGTGGCCGTGGGGTCACTTTTCTTTTGAAAGGTTGTCCTGTCGTGAGCACGTGGGTGTGAATGACATTGGTTTGTACGTTGTCCTTCAGTTTGGGATTACTTTCGTAGCATGTTGTGTGGGATGCTTGGAGATGTACTCCGTAGTTATCCTGGTTTCACCTTTTGTTTCGTTGGGGTAGGATTTCGAGGACGAAATCCCTTTAAGGTGGGAAAGTTGTAATGACCCGGTCATTTTCCTTCCTTTCATTTTCTCAGATTTTCACGGATATTTTTTTCTGTTGATCTTTTCCTTTCTGGGTTCAGTTCTCGTCACTTAGTGCCATCTGGAGTGCTCGGGGATGGTATTCGAGACTCTTTTCTTTAGATTGACAACTTCTTTTGAGGACCGAGTCATTTCCATATTTTCACTTTTTGGACACTATTCACTTTTTTGTCCTTTTCCCTAGTTTGTCTTTTCCCCATTTGTCACTTTACTGGCATAACCACACTTCTTGTGTTCAGAGTTGGTTTCTAACTTCACATATCTTCATTCTAAGTGGTTTCCACGAAATGCGTACTTTTACTTTTGTAGAAAAGTACTAAGGTGCTCCCGGTGTCCATAGAGGCATGGATGCATAGTTCTTCAGAAACATTTTCTTTTCTTATGGTGTTTTTCGTAAATATCTTTTGAAGATATTTTATTTCAGGGTTTTTAAGAAAATATTTTTGGAAGATATTTTCATTTTGGGTCATTAGTGCAGTTTTCACTTTTTGGAGGGGCCATTGTGCAATTAATGGAAGTTATTGCTAAATGCCTCGTTTTGAGCCTGAATCCTCGTACGGGATTAATTTTTACTTTTCGTCGAGTCGCGTACTCTTAGAATTTCCTTCTGATCGTTTTTCTCCAGTTTCAGGGTTTCTAGACCCAGTTGCCCCCGAACTTGTTCGAGGCATATCTCTCTGCTCGGGACTCAGTTTTTGACGCCATTTCTTCTGTTGTTCATCTTTTCTCATTTTGGTTCTTTTTTGTTCATGGATTTTTGTTGTTTGAGCGCGTCTGCGTGAATTCCACTTTTCCAGACCCGGCGGGGCCCGTTCGAGGCACTTTTTGAGTTTTTCTACAAATAGGGGCTCTTAAATTGAAAATTCAGATTTCACACTCTCTCTCCCCTTTCTTGGCCAGATTCCATGGTAGCCAAGGGCTGCCACATTATCTCTCCTCTTTTGAACTTTCTCCCTTTAGTGAAACGCCGAAGTGCCTTAGTGTTTTATGTTCGCCTTGGCGAGGCCTTCGATTCCACCGATTGAAATCTTGTTTTGATCATTTCTTGAGTTCGGGTTTGATGTCAAGTTGTGATTTTGATGGGGCTTCCTTGGGGTTCTTGTTCATCGTGTTGTCCCCAACAAATCCTTGAAGTATCGTCGAATTCGGAGCGGTTTCATTTTGGTGGCTTTTGAGATTTTCATCTCAAATTGAGGTAAGGGGTGTTTTAAGATTTTGTATGTGTTGTATTGAGTATTTTTTATGATTATACAACTTGTTTGCATGCCCAGTATCAAATCTAGAAAATTAGTAATATTTATTTCTTTGTATAAGATTTAATTTATTAGGATGTATATAGCTTAGAATTGAATTGTGGTGTGACGATAAATTATATTTTGATATGTTTGTTAATATATATTAAATTAGAATTATTTGAATAAGAATTGTACTTTTTATTTAATAATTACCTTTTGTGAAAGTTTAATTCTCATGGATGTACCTTACATAAAATCAACTTATGATATGCTTTAACATGCTTTAATTTGAGAGCATTTGGATGACTATAAAAATTTAGAGATTTTAATTAAAAAGATTAATTAAAATCTATTTAAAGGTTTGATTGGTTTAATTAAGTTTTTAACTTGATATTGGTGATGACTAGGACTTGTATACTAGTATGTATTAATTTAGGATTATTTAGAGTTGATTTAGAATCTAGGAATTTAATTATCGTGATTTAATTAAATTCCATCATTTTGTTTCAATGACCTAATTATGTTTTTGATGTGGTATACATAATGACCATGCTATGTTTTTTAACATGTGTTAATTAGGGATCATTTGATTGAGATTTAAAACCTAGGAAAATTAATTAGGTTATGCAATTAATTTCCGTTTCTATTGCATTATTGATTTAATCATGAGTTTGACATGGATAGTATGCTTAAAATATGATTTTAGACTTGTACTAGATTCTTCAGTTTATGTTTTTAATATTGAATGATATTGTTATAGCGTGTAACGAGTCGCACACTAAAGATTCGATATGTGATGTTATTATAGCGTGTAACAAATCGCACTCTGAAGATTCGACATTTGTCATCTTATAGTAGTTGTGAATTTAAAGCATGTATTGTGTGGTTCCAACCTACTTGTGCATGGAAGGTGATTTCGTGCATTATATAAATTATGTATAAGTTGTGAACTTATTTAGTTTGTTTTGGAGTCTTAGGACATTGTTACAAGTGATATACCTAGAGTTTGGCTCTAGTACGGGAGGTATGAGTTCTCTCTATTTTGATAGTGCGCACTAGGGTGGTCTTCCCAGCGGGTTAATGCCCGGAATAACCATTGAGTTCTCGGCGGAAATCCGAGATTTGATGTCCAAGTCTTCCATATTTGTTTTCGCATTCAATTCCAAATTGACAACCAATGTTTAATTATGACTTGTGGTTTTGGCTATTGGCGATATTAATGTTGTTAAGTACATTTATGCATTATTATTTGTAATGAATCATTGCAGGTTTCGATGTTGTTAAGTACATTTAGGTATTATGATTGTTAGGAATCATTGCAAATTTTGATGTTGTTAAGTACATCTATATTTTATTATTCAAATGTAGCTTAGGAATGATCCTATAGATTTATTTGTAACATAGACATTAGGTGGCATGACCCACTTTGGTTGTTTTTGCACTTTAGATTTCAAGTTGACGACTTTGAGAATCTATATCTTGTTACTTTGTGTAGCATGCTTCTATGGGGTTTGAATTGCATGGATGATATGATTGATGCTAGAAATGATCTAGGATAGCTTAGGATGCTCCCTGAGTCTCACCTTGACATAGACGTTAGGTAGCATGAACCTTTTGACATGTTTCACTTTAAGGTGATAAAATCGTAAAACGATAGGTCGATGCATGCTCATTTCCTACAAGTTGCTTTATGTTGTTCACCCCAAAGTTACTGGGGTATATTTCAGTTACAGGATTCAAGATCTGGAGATTTGCACTTGCCTCGGGTGATTTGTAGATTTGAGGTTTCTTTTAATGCATTCTATTCACATGCAAGTGTCAGCATGTTTGAGTTGCCTTAGAAATGTAATTTTTCTAACTTGGAGGTTTGAGAGGTTAAATGTTGTAAATGAATTGTAATAAGGCCATGGGCTACTGTAACATGTTTAAAATATCACATTACACTTACGTGTATGTTCACATCATCATATAATAGCATATAATGAAATTTGATCATTTTATGGGGAATCCATTTGAGACTTAGGAACTTCTCGTCAATTTTGGTGCTTAATCGGTTCGTTTTTCACATTTTCGTCCTGTTTCGGTCTACCGGTGGCTTGTTTCGGTCGACCGATGGCCTTTTTAATTGTAATTGAACAGTAAAAATCCAATTCCAGTAGCCATTTTCAGTTTCGAGCCAAAAATCGGTAGACCGGTTTGTCATTTCGGTTGACCGAACTGAAGGCTCATTCTTCTCTTTTTCTTGGCTTACTTCGGCCGACCAAAGCTCCATTTCGGTCGACCGAAATGGGGCTGCCTTGTGGGTTTTGTTGGGTTGTTGAGTAGACAGGTTAAATTTGTTTCGTTCGTTCCCACATAAGTTTGTTGGTCTTGTTCAAGCCATCTAATGGCGTACGTGGTCTAATTTGAACTAGATCTTGTTCCCTTGAGTGTTATTGGTGCCAGAGGGTACCATTTGACCTTTACATTCTAGCTTTCGCTTTTGGTTATTTCATTGAGTCCCGTGACTTCATGGAAGGTCGCTACAGTGTCTTAGGGATGATCCATGTCTCCATAAACCTTGGTTTTATCTTTTGCTTCCGCATTTCGGATCCGTTAACGGGTCAACTTTCTGTTCATCACTGACGCACCTGGTTGCAAAACTTGGGCCGTCACAAGATAGATAAAGGTCCTAGAATGCTCAAGTTTAAGGGGTTTAAATGCGCACTTTTCAGCGCTCATCAAGAAGCGATACAAGCAGAGTTAAATTCATTAGTTAAACGTGAAGTATTTGGACCTGTAGTCCAAACACCTGAGGGTGTTAATTTTGTTGGGTACAAATGGGTATTTGTACGAAAACATAATGAGAAAAATGAAATCATAAGAAACAAAGCCCGACTGGTAACTCTGATAAGCGCCGAATACTGTATAGTCAAGCGCCCTAAATTGCATTAGTTAAGTCCGTTGTTTGTTTAATTCTGTAGATTATCTTCATTTGCGTGTTTTTATGCATTTTCAGGTTTAATTGCAAAAAGGGAGCAAAAATAAGCCCTTGTGGATTTTTGATCAACAATGTGCTCAAAAGCTGAATTTCTAGCAGCAGTAAAGCCCGAACTTTGTTCGCCATTTTGACCTAGTAAACTCAAGAACTGGACTTCCATCATAACATGAAAGATTTAGAGCTCTGAATCAGCTTTCCAAATCTTCAAGCGGTTCATCATTCGGAGTTTGAAACAGAGAGTTATGATCTTCTTAACAGAGGTGCGCAGAACTGCCTGGCAGCACTGAAGTACTGTATTTCTCCCCATTTTCGACCAACCAGACTTGAGAATTGGGTCTTCATCAAAACATAAAGTTTTTAAAGCACTGAATCATCTCTCCAAATATTCAAACAGATCATCATTCCGAGTTCGGGGCACAAAGTTATAGCAGTTTTACCAAAGTAGGTCAGTGCTGAGCAAGAAGAGCATGTTGCACATTACACTAATTTAGAGTGCTTGAAAATCAGGCAGATTGCACTCGGAAATGGCTCAATTTCAGCCACTTGCACATTGGTTTCCTCAATGCCATCTTCCTTCTTTATGAAGTGGTTGGAGGTGTTCCTTGGAGGAGAGAGAGCCTTGACTTGAGCTTGATAAGAGAGAGGAAGGACCACACAAAAGGGGGATCATATATTCTACAAGATTAGAGGAGGGAAAAAGAGGTGTGTTCTTCAAGCTCCAAGAAGGTTGCACGAAAATGGCCATGAAGATGGAGCTTCTTCCTTCTTCTAGCTTAGCAATGGGTAACTAACTCTTTCTCTAGGGAGGTGATGAAGTCCCTCCCTTGTAAGCATGTCCTAGGGTAGTCTATATTGGGGGATTGCAATGTATATTTATGGTCTTTTTCATAGCTAAGAGCACTTCATTTGGTGTAACGAATGTTTATATATGTATGGATGATTTCTTCAAGCTCATTATCTTATGTTAGGTGATGTCTTGTATTAATCTTTTTGCTTGAGTTTACATGGTGAGAATGGAAACAAGGTTATGAAATGATTTAATGGCATGTTGATAGGTGACTTTGATAGACCATTGCTTAGGAAATCCTTTGATGGTGTATGCTTAATCTCTAGCTCCATGTGCTTCATCATTTTGTCAAGAATTTGATAGGCTTTCATTTAAGTAAACGTGTATAAGCTACACCTTAGTTAGGTAGTCTAAACATGTTTACCCTTTTCATGGATTATACTTGTTTGAGACCTAATGTACCTCTTGATTACTTACATGGCAACTATGTGTTGCTATGTAGTTCTTGACCATCATATGTTGTTTTTCCCCTAATTTAGGTCTAATCTAGCATGTGTATAGGGTTGGAGGCGGATTCACTTCCTTAGTCTTCTTTACTCATCTTTCATCTCTTAAATTCTTGCAAGTTTTTCATTAATGCATATTTCAATTCATAGTATAAGTGACAAACAATCAACAACTTTTTATTACACCTCATCATCCTAAGAATGATTCTAGACATTTAGGTTGCTTTAGACTAGCGCAGTCCCAGTGGTTCGACTTACCTGACCAATAGCCCTATTTTACAATGATTCATGCTATTGCGAAGGTTGATGTATAGTTGATCAACCGATCAAACTCAAGGTTTTTTCACAGAGACCTGGTATTGATTATGAGGTAACATATTCCCCTGTAATTGATGCATCCACATTTAGATTCATAATACATTTGGCAGTCACAGAAAAACTGCATATGCATCTAATGGACGTGGTTATAGCATATTTATATGGATCACTACATAGTGATATTTATATGAAAATCCCAGAAGGATTTAAAATGCCTGAAACAAAACCACATAGTATGTACTCGATAAAATTATAATGATCCTTATATGGATCGAAGCAATCTAGACGAATGTGGTACAATCGCCTTAGCGATTACTTACTCAAAGAAGGGTATGTGAACAATCATATTTGTCGATGCAGTTTTATTAACAAGTTAGAATTTGGTTTTGTTATTGTTGTAGTATATGTTGATGATATGAATCTTGTGGGAACATTGGACGAGATCGAAAAGACGGCCACTTATTTAAAGAAAAAATTCAAAATGAAAGATCTCGGAAAGACAAAATTCTGCCTTGGGCTGCAGGTTGAACATTTTTCGAGCGGTATTCTCATCCATCAATCAACATATCCAGAAAAGATTTTGAAACGTTTTTATATGGATAAAGTCCATCCATTAAGCTCTCCAATGGTTGTCCAATCACTTGACATCAAGAAAGATCCTTTTCGTCATCAAGAGGATGATGAAGAACTCCTTGGTCCTAAAGTGCCCTATCTCAGTGCGATTGACGCTCTTTTGTATCTTGCAAATTGTACAAGACTTGACATAATTTTTCCAGTCAATTTATTAACAAGGTACAGTTCTGCACCAACCCACAGACATTGGAATGAAATCATACACATATTGCGATATCTTCGTGGCACAATTGATATGAGATTATTTTATTCAAAAGTATCAAATTCTCAATTAATTGGATATGCAGATGCCGACTATCTCTCTGACCCACATAAAGCTTATTCACAAACAGGATATGTGTTTACCTGTGGCGACACTGCTATATCATGGTGATCTATGAAACAGACAATGATTGCAACTTCTTTAAATCATTCCGAGATACTCGCAATTCATGAGGCAAGTAGGGAATGCATTTGGTTGAGATCAATGATCCAACATATTCGAACAACATGTGGTCTCTCTTCAATAAAAGATAGCCCAACATTATTATATGAAGATAATGTGGCATGCATTGCACAAATGAAAGAAGGGTATATTAAAAGTGACAAGACTAAGCACATCTCACCAAAAAAAATTTATGCACATGAACGCCAGAAAAAAGGGTGATATTGATATTCAGAAAATACATTCATGTGAAAATCTTGCAGATCTATTCACTAAAACGCTTCCAACTACTAAATTCAAGAAGCTGGTGCACAACATTGGAATGTGTCAACTAAAGGATCTTCTGGGTTGAACTAATGCAATAATGAGGGGGAGCAATTGATCGAAGAGGTATTGACATACTGTACTCTATTTCCTTAGTCCAGGTTTTGTCCCACTGGTTTTCCTGGCAAGGTTTTAACTAGGCAGTTTTAATCTATGCAATACTATTTTCAGAAACACAAGAATACTGTACACTTTTTCCTTCGTTAGGGTTTTTGTGGTACCCCTCGATTCTAGAGCCACGGGTGATCAAGTCCGAGCATAGATCCGAGAGATACCAAATAATTAAGTATGTAAATGAGCACATAATACAAAAGAATAATAAGAAATAATTAAATAAGCTGAAAGAATTCTAAAATAAAAATCCTTAAAAGTTATAAAATTCAATATAGCCAAAACCTCCAATAGAATCCATAAAATCCTCCAAAAGTAGAACAACTCGGGAATCCACCTAGTGGACCCCTAATAGAATCCCAACTGAAAGTAAATAACTGAAATAAAATCCAAAGCTAAACCATGAAGAGAAATCCTACGTCGTCGGAAGAGTGAGTGACAGTCTCTGCTCAGCACGAATAAGCTCTAAGCCTAGAACTGATGAACACCTGAAAAAATAAGAGTAGGTCAGACCCACGAGTAAGTTCTACACTACTACAATCCAGACAGAGACCTAATATGCAGAGACATCCTGAACAACTCAACAATAGCTATCTAGTCCATACATATATATATCCACACTAAGGGACTCTCACTGGACTACAAAGGGGGTCTCAATCTGAATAAAAGGCAACATGCAAAACGCACCTGAAGTGGGCATGAATACCTAGACCTAACAGGGTACACCTCTACCATTATAGCCAGATATGCATCCTAATGCAAATACGCTCCCTAACCATCGATCCTGAGACTCAAGCTCATACTGTGGTACCATAAATATATATTTATAATCCATCCACAACAACTGTTCGTTGCCTTGACACGATATATAAATAGGATGTAACATTATTATTAATCCATTTCCTTATTCCAGAGTAGGTAGGATTTAGTATTTTGAACTAATCCGTCTTTAGTATGCCACCGTCTCATACCGGGGTATACAATCCACAAATCCATTAACTGATCAAATAAATAATGAATTAAAACACCAATTAATCCCACATAAGCATAATAATTTTCTGATAATCAACTATGTTTATTACATTGCTAGAACATGATTAACACTTTTTAATCATACATAGAAAAATTGCTAAAATACTAGTAAGCAATTAAATCCTTTATTCAATTACCAACATGTAGATTTACTGTTTATTCCTGTTGTTCCATTCCTTAGCATAATACTGTAAATCATGCTTCCTAGTATTTTTATATGTCCATAATAGTTATTTAAATCATTTAAAGCAACTTAAACAACTTAGGAATACTCCAAACGGCCAAACAGAACCCAATTACGGAAAAAAAAAAATAATAATTTTGAAGAAGAGAGCCGCCTCCATTATAAAGGGAGCCTGCTCTCCCCTTAATGGAGCCGGCTCTCCCTCATGGGGAGCCGGCACTACCTTTTTGTGGAACCGGCTCTCCCCTTGTGAGAGCCGGCTCCCTCCTTTGGAGAGCCGGCTCTCTCTCCCAGAGAGCCGTATATTGATCCTATTCATCTTTTTCGCCTCCAGCAATGTAAAAACTCTCTGTACTCCTTTGTTACAATTCCTAAGATCTAATCCATGTCCAAAACAAACCCAGATATTCGTATAAACTTAACAAACATCATTAATTTTAATTAAAACACAACTTCAAAAACAGTTTATACAATATATTGACTACAGTTAAAACACCAAGAATAAAGTTTAAACATTGAATCAACATTTAAACAAGTTCAATTAATGTCCGATTAAAACCTAGAGATTATCTAGGCATGCATAGAACACAAGTATAAGGGAAAGGGTTAGAATATGAACTTGCTTTTGAGGTTTCGGATTAAAACCTCAACGTCGTCTTCCTAATTTTTTCTGCAATCCGAGACTAACTCCTCTACTGCTCCTGGTTCAACCCACAAGCAAGCTTCAAATACCCCTCATCAGTTCAGCCCTTGTGCTTGGCCAAAACCCTAACTCGTTCTCTCTGTTTTTCTCTCAAACCTCTCTGTTCGTGAAAAAGGTTTTTAACCCTAGGTAGACCTATAAAGATATATTTATAGACAAATTTAATTTAACCCAAGTTTAATTCCCTAAGGAAAAGGGAACCGAAAATAAAATATAAAATAAATATATACTAAGTCAGCTATCCTACCATGTGAATACATAAATTATATAAAAATCCTAAATATTAAAAAAAAAAAACATTTAATTCAACACTTAATTTAAACAAATAAAATAATTTTTAAACCCATAATTCAATTAAACAAATAAGCATATAATTTTAATTAAAATAAATAAATCAATTTAAATAATTAACCGATTAACAAAAAAAAACCAAATAAACACATAAAGAATTTAAAATTGCAATAAAACCATAAAAGAAATACTGAAAGTATCCTTTTAAAATTAGGGATATTACATTCTTCCCCCCTAACAAAGAGGAATTTCGTCCTCGAAATTGCTCTTATTTTCTTCCTTTATTTCAGGAACTGTGAATGAATGACATCCTCCCATTCCCAAGTACACTCAGCCTCATTGTGGTGACTCCACTAAACACGGACTAAAGGGATAACCTTATTATGCAGAATCTGATCCCTATAATCTACAATACGACACGGTGGTTCCACATATGTTGCATCCGGCTGTAACTCAATCTCACCAACATCGATATGCTGATAACGATTCCCATCTAGCAGAAATTTCCACGACATGGAAACATGAAACACATTGTGCACATGATCCAAATGGTCCAGAAGTGCCAACCGATAAACCACAGCTCCAACCCGATTTGTAATCATAAATGGACTGACAAATCGCGGTGACAACTTCCCTTTCTTCCTAAAGTACATTACTCCCTTCATAGGAGACATTTTGAGGAGAACCTGATCCCCAACATGAAACTCCAATGCACGAGTACGACGATCGGTATAACTCTTCTGCCTACTCTGGGCAGTGCACATGCGATCCCTAATAAAAGCAATCTTTTCAGAAGTATCCTTGATAAATTCAGGACCCAAAAATGTATTATTGCTAACCTCCATCCATTAAATAGGCGATCGACATGGTCGGCCATACAATGCGTCAAATGGTGCCATACCAATAGTTTTTTGGAAGCTATTATTATACGCAAACTCCACAAATGGCAAATAATTCTCCCAGTGGCCCTTAAATTCAAGAACACAAGAACGAAGCATATCATCCATGATCTGATTAACCCTCTCGGTCTGACCATCTGTCTGAGGATGATAGGCAGTGCTAAGATACAACTCTATACCCAAAGCTTGTTGAAAACTTTTTCAGAAACCTGACACAAAACTCGAATCCCTGTCCGATATAATGGATAACGGAATGTCATGTACCTTCACAATCTCTATAATGTAAAGTCTCGCCAACTGCTCTGAAGTGAAGTCAGTGCGAATAGGCAAGAAATGAGCTGATTTAGTTAACCTATCAACGATGACCCAAATGGAATTGTGATCCTTAAAAGAATTAGGCAATCCCTCCATAAAATCTATAGAAATGCTCTCCCACTTCCACTCTGGTATAGGTAGTGGCTGTAGAGCTCCTGGTGGCCTCTGATGATCAATCTTGACCATCTGACAAGTACTTCATTGAGAGACAAAAATAGCAATGTCCTTTTTCATACATGCCTACCAAAATTGCCGCTTCATATCCTGATACATTTTGTCTCCTCCTAGATGAACAGAAAACTCAGAGTGATGAGTCTCAGTCATCATATCCTTCCTCAAATCATCAGCAGAGGGTACTACTAAATGCCCCTTGTACCTCAAGCCCCCATCAGTCCCAACATAGTAAAATGAAACCTCCCCAGAAGCTATCTCTACAACTTTGTCGATGCAATGCTGATCCGTGAGTTGTGCCTTCAAGATCTTGTGAATGATAGAAGGTGTAACCACCATACAAGCCATAAAAGCATCATATAACTCATCAAATGATTTTAAAGCATTCTACTCAGTGGTGAATAAAGCAGAAAGACTCGCATAGGCTCGACGAATAAGTGCATCTGCCACCACATTCGTTTTCCCTAGATGGTACTGTATAGAAAAATGATAATCCTTCAAAAACTCTAACCATCTGTGCTGTCTCATATTCAGCTCCCGCTGAGTGAACAAATACTGCAAACTCTTGTGATTAGTAAATAATCTGAAGGACTTACCCAACAGGTAATGTCTCCAAATACGTAAAGCAAAGACCACAGCTACCAACTCCAAATCATGTGTTGGATAATTAAGCTCATGAGGCTTAAGCTTACGAGACCCATACGAAATCGGTCGTTCTTCCTGGATCAAAAAACACCCAAGACCTTGCAAAAAAAACATCTGTATAAACTAGATATTCTATCTCGCTCTGTGGAGTAGACAGAATCAGTGCAGAAGTCAACTTGCTCTTTAGTTCTTCAAAAGCTTTCTGATAATGGTCATCCCATACGAACCATACACCCTTCTTAATTAAGTGAGTGAGTGGTTCCGCTATCTTCGAGAACCCCTGAATGAACCTACGATAATATCCTACCAATCCAAGGAAACTCCGAATCTCGGTAGGTGATGTAAGTTGTCTCTACTCTACCACTGCTAAAACCTTAGCTGGATCTACCGCTATTCCCTTTTCTGACACTACGTGACCCAGAAATTTCACTTCCCGCTGCCAAAATTCACATTTCTCGAACTTGGCATATAATTGGTGTTCACGAAGCGTTTGCAACACTGTACGAAGATGTCTGGCATGATCGTCTTCTGACTTAGAATAAATCAAAATATCATTAATGAAGACGATGACAAATTGATCTAAGTAAGCCCTGAAGACTCTATTCATTAAATCCATGAAGACTGCTGGTGCATTAGTCAATCCGAAAGGCATGACACAAAACTCAAAAAAACCATATCTAGTGAGAAACATTGTCCTAGGAACATCTTGCTCCCAAACCCGAAGTTGATGATATCCGAACCGGAGATTAATTTTAAAGAAGTATGTAGCTCCTTTTAACTGATAAAAAAGATCATCAATCCTGGGCAAAGGGTACTTGTTCCGAATAGTTACCTTGTTTAACTCCCTGTAATCTATACACAGACAAAGTGAACCATCATTCTTCTTCACAAAAAAAACTGGTGCTCCCCAGGGTGAAGTACTCCTACGTATAAAACCCTGGTTGCGTAATTACTGAATCTGATCCCTTAGCTCTCACATCTCCACTGGTGCCATCCTGTATGGTGCTCTAGCAATAGGCGTAGTACCTGGAGCTAAGTTAATCACAAAGTCTATCTCTCGACTAGGTGGCAACCCTGGAATCTCCTAAAAAATATTCAAAAATTCATGTACAATTGGTATGCTATCCAATGACACTGTAATCTCCTCATCCGTTCCCTTTTCCACATAGAACAAATAACTGCTAGCAACTCCGTTAGAATATGGTATAGTGACGACGTACATATCCTGACCAGGTATGGTACAAACAACAGACCTATTATAACAATTAACTTGGGCATGGTAGTGAGATAACCAATCCATCCCAAGTATCACATTAGAAGTGTACATGTTTATGACCAATAGATTGGCTAGAAATCGGAGTCTGCCAATATCTAGTGTCACAAGCCCATCACTCTCATGTAAAATGGCAGTGTTGCTCAAAGGTGTAGATATACCATGGGATCTATCGCATACTCGCGTCGTCATCCCAGATAATGCAACAAAAGATTTAGACACGAATGAATGAGTAGCACCCATATCAAATAAAACACGACCATTTGTACTATGTATAAAAAATATACCCTCAACAGCCAGAGGTGCCTGAACATCCTATGGTATGGGGTTGAACATTCTGCCATAAAGCAATTGCTGCGGTGCCTGTCCTGTGGCTGTGGCAGTGCTGGTAAAGCTGGATATGTCAATCCCTAAATCCGTGGAATCTGTGGAGCTGGTAAAGGTACCAGTGCCCTCTATCCCTGCTGCACTTGCTGTCCCTGTCCCTGTCCTGCTTTAGGACACTGCCTGGAAGGATGATCAAACTCTCCACAAGTATAGCAACTACCCTGGAAAGTGCCAAATGGCCTCCTTTGTCGGTTAGCTTGTGGCTAACCCTGTCCTGCCTATGGTCTCCCATCCTTCTGCCTCTGAATAGGTGCCCCATTCTTGTGAGCATCTGAGCCACCCTTATGCTTCTTCTAAGACTGCTGTCCCTGGAATTTGCCCTTATCATTCTATCGGTGTCTATTGCCATTCCCTTTCTCAGCTGACTGATTTATAGAGTCTTTGTTACCCCACTTCTCACCCCTAACCTGTCTGAAGTCCACGGTCAACTGATATTGTTGTAGAGCAGCGTCTACCACTTGAGCATATGTAGTGTAGGCTAGACTACTTGTAATAGCTCACTTAATAAACCACATCAGTCCCTTAACAAAACTATTACATTTCTTCTCCTCTATACCCACCTTATCTGGTTTAAAAAGAGACAAGCATGTGAACTGCTGCTCATACACTGCCACCGTCATGTTCCCCTGATCAAGATTAAGGAACTCCGTCTTCATAGTTGACCTGACTGCATACGGAAAGTACTTCTCATCGAAGCAAGCACTGAACTGATCATTAGTCAATGAAGTCTTCTCCTCTGCGGTTGTAACTGACTCTCACCACTGGAGTGCATCTCCGACAAGCTTGAAAATAACAAGCATCTGCCTTTGAACTTTCATGCACTGAACCATTCGAAGATGTCACTCGATATCCTTCTTCCACTGATGAGCAGTTTTCGCATTGGTGGAGCCTGTGAACTTAGGTGGGCTCCCCTTTATGAAAGAACTCGTAGTATTTTCCTAAGGATCAGTCTGAACCACTGGTGCTGGTATAGGTATCTGCTGAACCTGTGGCTGATTCTGAAGTGTAGCTGTTACCCCTACTTCTATAGCCCAAGCAATAAGGTCATTGATATGAGGAAGATACTCTGGATCTCTTCCTTGATCCTGAGGCTGCTGAACTGCCTCCTGTTCCATGTGCAACTGACCCTCATTATCCTGAAACCCAAGCAATTGTTACTCTTCTTCCATTTGCTGACGTTGTAGGAGATATTGCTGCCTACGTGCCGCTCTTCTTTGCCTCCTGTTTCCTTGCATGTTCTGTCCTCTTCTAGCGTTAACCATTTGTTAACACAAAAAGATTAACATTAGTACGATTTTAAACGGACCGTGTATGAATACAACGAATCCTAAACTTAAGCTCCAAATAATTAAGTATGTAAATGAAGACAGAATACAATAGAATAATAAGAAATAATTAAATAAGCTGAAAGAATTCAAAAATAAAAATCCTTAAAAGTTATAAAATTCAATATAGCCAAAACCTCCAATAGAATCCATAAAATCCTCCAAAAGTATAACAACTCGGGAATCCACCTAGTGGACCCCTAATAAAATACCAACTGAAAGTAAACAATTGAAATAAAATCCAAAGCTAAATCATGAAGAGAATTCCTACGTCGTCGGAAGAGTGAGTGACAGTTTCTGCTCAGCACGAACAAGCTATAAGCCTGGAGTTGACGAACACCTGAAAAAATAAGAGTGGGTCAGACCCATGAGCAAATTCTACACTACTACAATCCAGACAGAGACCCAATATGCAAATACATCCTAGACAACTCAATAATAGCTATCTAGTCCATACATATATATATCCATACTAAGGGACTCTCATTGGACTACAAAGCGGGTCTCAACCTGAATAGAAGGCAACATGCAAAACGCACTTGAAGTGGGCATGAATACCTAGACCTAACAGGGTATACCTCTACCATCATAGCCAGATATGCATCCCAATGCAAATACGCTCCCTAACCATCGATCCTGAGACTCAAGCTCATACCGTGGTTCCAATTAATCCCATATAAGTATAATAATTTTCAAATAATCAACTACGCTTATTACATTGCTGGAACATGATTAACACTTTTTAATCATACATAGAAAAATTGCTAAAATACTAGTAAGCAATTCAATCCTTTATTCAATTATCAACATGCAGATTTATTGTTTATTCCTGTTGTTCCATTCCTTAGCATAATACTGTAAATCATGCTTCCTACTATTTTTATATATCCATAACAGTTATTTAAATCATTTAAAACAACTTAAACAACTTAGGAATACTCCAAACGGCCAAACAGAACCCAATTACGGAAAAAAACAATTTTGAAGAAGAGAGCCGCCTCCATTATAAAGGGAGCCGGTTCTCCCCTTGGTGGAGCCGGCTCTCCCTCATGGGGAGCCAGCTCTACCCCTTGTGGAGCCGGCTCTCCCCTTGTGAGAGCCGACTCTCTCTTCCCTAGAGCCGGCTCCCTCCTTTGGAAAGCCGGCTCTCTCTCTCTCCGTAAGAGCCTTATACCGATCCTATTCATCTTCTTCGCCTCTGGCGTTGTAAAAACTCTCTGTACTCCTTTGTTATAGTTCCTAGGATCTAATCCATGTCCAAAACAAACCCAGATATTCGTATAAACTTAACAAAAATCATTAATTTTAACTAAAACACAACTTTAGAAGCAGTTTATACAATATATCGACTACAGTTAAAACACCAAGAATAAAGTTTAAACATTGAATCAACATTCAAACAAGTTTAATTAAATCCTAGAGATTATCTAGGCATGCATAGAACACAAGTCTAAGGGAAAAAGTTAGAATATGAACTTGCCTTTGAGGTTTCGGATTAAAACCTCAATGTCGTCTTCCTAATTTTTTCGACAATTTGAGACTGTTCCTAACTCCTCTATTGCTCCTGGTTCAACCCACTAGCAAGCTTCAAATACCCCTCCTCGGTTCAGCCCTTGTGCTTGGCTAAAACCCTAACTCGTTCTCTTAGTTTTTCTCTCAAATCTCTATGTTCGTGAAAAATGTTTTTAAGCCTAGGCAGACCTATAAAGATATATTTATGGACAAATTTAATTTAACCTTAGTTTAATTCCCTAAGGAAGAAGGAACTGAAAATAAAATATAAAATAAATATATATTAAGTCGGCTATCCCACCACGTGAAGACATAAATTATATAAAAACCCTAAATAAATAAAAAAAACATTTAATTCAACACTTAATTTAAACAAATAAAACAACTTTTAAACCCATAATTCAATTAATCAAATAAGCATATAATTCCAATTAAAACAAATAAATCAATTTAAACAATTAACCAATTAACAAAAAAAAAAACCAAATAAACACATAAAGAATTTAAAATTGCAATAAAACCATAAAAGAAATACCAAGACTATCCTTTTAGAATTAAGGGTATTACAGTTTTGTCCCACTGGGTTTTCCTTAGCAAGGTTTTAATGAGGCAGATTCTTAGTGTAGTGCAGTGGACCCCAAGGGGGAGTGTTAGATATATGAATGTTGGGTGGGGTCCACTTGTAATAAACACATTTTGCAGCTTGTTGAAGAAGCTGTTTGTTATCCACTTGTAATAAACACATTTTGAATATCAGAGCTGCTTGTTGAAGAAGCTGCTTGGTGCCGACGCTTTTGGATGCTATGAATTGATACCATATGTATACAATTGTGAGATGAAGAAATCGAAAAAAAAAAAAAAAAAAAAAAAAGCAATCTCTCTCTTTCATCTTTTACAGTTTTCTCTCTCTTATATTTTCTCTCTTAATATCTCTCACTTAATATTACTCTCTCTCTCTCTCTCTATATATATATATATATATACATATATTCATAACAATTGTAAACTTTTGACAAATTATTAGTGTTGCATCTAGAGCACTGTATTACACTATTGGTGCTTTAAATTTTAAATTGAATGATATTTAGTTTGAGTTAAAATTTTTTTTTATATTTTATTTTAAGTTTAAACTATCAATTCGATACTTCCAAATATAGCATAAGTGTGATACCCCCCGATTCTAGAGCCACGGGTGATCAAGTCCGAGCACAGACCCGAGGGATACCAGACAATTAATATGTAAACAAGCAGGAATAAAACTGAATTAAGAATAAAATAATGATATGCTGAAAAGAATTCTAATTGTAAAACCTCCTCCAAAAATAAAAGTCTTAATATAAACTAACTTTCCAATCCGTACAACTCGGGAATCCAACTAGTGGACCCCTAATAATCTCAACTGATAAAGCTTTACAGAATAAAATCCAAAACTAAAACCAGAAAGAAAAATCCTATTTAGTCGGAAGAGTGACTGACTGTATCTGCATCACCACGATCAAACCCTAAGCCTAGTACTCACGAACACCTAAAAAATAAAGGTGGGTCAGGCCCACATGCAAGTTCCATCCTACTACAATCCGTACATAAACCCGATACGCAGATACATCCTAGATAGCTCAACAATAGCTACAATAGTCCATAGATATATAAATACACACTATAGGATGCTCACTAGCCTATAACATAGTTCAGCCTGGGTAGAAAGTGACCTATAAAACACGCTTTTCAGCGGCCAAGTACCTAGACCTACCAGGGAACATTTGCTATATCTAGCTACTCAACCTTTGCGATATACGCACCCGAACCGTGATCAGGAGACTCAAGCTCGTATCACAGTACCATAAATATATATATATATAAACTCCTTCCTAATGCCAAAAGATAAAACAAGCATCCATTATGTCATTCAACTGTTTTAGTTGACAGGACATGTATCCATGTAGGAGTTAACTATTTTAGTTAATCCATTCCGTATGTAAGAAGGGGTAGGACTTAGCTTTTTGATCTAATCCATCCCTGATATGTCACCGTCCCATACCGGTACATATAATGCAAATGATCCATAAACGATGCACATTCATTAGAACATCAAATAAATTCAGAAACTAGCATAATAGAAAACCAATATTATTAAGATCCTATTATGCATCCAGTATATGATTATAATCATAGATCCTCCTTTTAAATTGTTAAAGTACTGATAAACAATTTAAGCCATCCATTTTCATATAATTGACAGAACAGAAATTATGACAGTTCAGCAATTATCATCCATAACATAATATAATGAAAAACAAAATTATAAACTGCACATTATACTAGAATTCCCAACCAATACATCCATACTAGTTCATTTACATTATTAAAACGAAGACTAGCATATAAATCCTCCTCAATCCTTGTCGGCATGTAAATTAATATTTAATTCTCATGGCGACTATTTAATCCCCAACTATAAGTCCGAAGCATGATCTAATGATACTCAGATATAAAAACTGAACACATTTTATTTGAATGCCAAAACCACCTCCATGCTAGTCCATTTAGTTTTCTAAAGCAAGACCAGCAATTACAA
The DNA here is from genome assembly GCF_030987335.1 of Cornus florida. Lineage (NCBI taxonomy): Eukaryota > Viridiplantae > Streptophyta > Magnoliopsida > Cornales > Cornaceae > Cornus > Cornus florida. The sequence continues at coordinate 96,207,860 of NW_026775571.1, read as the reverse complement.
CTTCCACTGCTCCTGACAGCATATAATTTAGTATCTAAATTTCATGATGTCTATAACTGTAGTAGAAACCAACATTCCTGGGACCCATACATTATATATTTCATTTATATAACCTTACAAAAATAACTTTTATTTGAGTCCGTTTAATTTACTAGTACCACGCTAGAAATTAACCCTTCCACCCTCCTTAACTGCATGCTTAATTAATAATTAAAAGTCATGACATCCACTCCCATAGCCTCAACCAATAATTCTAGGTCTTTTAATAAATTAAATACATCATTTTAAAACCTCTCCATTAAATTTGCTTAAACATCACGACAAGCAATTTAATTTCTTCCAAGCCGTAAACCGCATGTGAATTTAATTTTAAATCCCAAGTTGATCAAGTTCCTAACATGAATTAATTATTCATGGGTAGAATTAATCATTCTTGGGTATAATCCTATTTAATTACATCATTCAAATCCATTAAACCAAGTTTAAACACACACTGGAGCCCTGAAATCACAAAATTCACGTACTGGGCACTTTATAAAATTGGAGCCCCCTCCAATTTTAAGTTGAGCCGGCTCCAATTTTAAGTTGAGCCGCCTCAACTCTTTGTGGAGCCGGCTCTACTTCAATGGAGCCGCCTCCACTTCCCCAGCCTCCGTTTTTCCTTCTCTGCTTCCTCTGTGTTGCCTTCTTCGTGTCCGGCAAAGCCTCCGCCCTCTGTCCCACCTTTTGTTAAAGATTTCTAAGGTTCAGATTAAGTCCTAACAAGCCTAGAAACTTCTTTAATTCCAGCATGAATTACCTAGCAAAAGCTTAAACCATGAACGCAACAGTTTATGTTTTCTCCGTTTATCTTCTTCGCGTTCGGCGAAGTTCAACCCTCCGTTCTAGAATTTTTCTTACATTCCTAGGGTTCAATTCAAGTTCATTAAATCCTAGAAACTCCTCAAATTCTCTTGTGAAATTAATGACAAAAATTTAAAACAAAAACACAACAGTTCGTAGTTTCAAAGGCGAACAGGGGTTTAAAATTGTACAGAGACTCTATCACGCATAAACATCCGTTTTAATAATTAAATTAGATTCCTGGAGACTATAGAGAATGTACAGAACACAAGTTTATAGGAAGGAGATAGAATGAAACTTGCCTTTAGATTCCGGTTTGAAATCTTCACCGCCGTTTATGGAGTTTCCGACGAACGGACGACTACCGGCAACCTTCCTACTACTCCAGTTCTATTCCACCTTCAACCTCTTCCTTCCTCTGTGGCACACCTTCAGTCTATAGCTAAAAGCTCTCTGTATTTTCCCCTCAAACCTTCCCGTTTCTCTCTTCTCTAGTTTTCCTCAGTTTTTCCTCTCAAGATACTATGTCGTGAATAGGGTTTGTAACCTAGCAGACCCTACTGTCTTATATATATATAGGTTCCTTCTAAACCCTAATCCTAATCCCAGTCCATTGATACGTCGGCTACCCCATTATACATAAATTAAACCCTAAACATAATTATAAGTACAACACACGTAAATACTCTAAGCTACCAAAAATACATGTCAATTAAGTCACTAATAATCAAATAATTGAATTACAAATACACCAATTTAAATTAAAACACATAACCCATTACAATTAAATAATTAAAGTACAACCAATAAATAATTCACAATTAATCAATTACGCAAATAATAAAATAAATAACAATTTCAAATGCACACAAATCAAATAATCAATTAATCAATTAAAATGCATATAAAATAAATAAATAAATTTCAGTTATATCCTTTTGAGAATTAGGGGTATTACAATAAGTCATTTTGTAATATAAGCATTTCGTTGCTCAATTTAATACGGAGTAATTTTTACTCCCTTTGTCTCATCCTAATACTTATCCATTTTGAAAATTGTAACTCACAATCATAGTTCTCAAAGTGGACAAATATTATGAGATAAAAAGAGTAATAGATTAAATGACGACATGAGGTATAAAGTTCATTCCACCATTCACTTTGACCCTTCAATTTCATCAAAGGTCAATGATTTTGAAGAAATTACTAATTGATTTTGGACTATAGGACATTTAGTGATCCAGTTCAATCAAAATTAGTAAAGTGATTATATCGATGAAAATAAGATCTTAATAATAAAATTAGTATTACCAACGACATGTCCTGCAAAATTTTCCCAAAACTCCATTCGTAGGAACGGATAAAATTGAATGGAAGAGAGAGAAGAATATATGAATGAGATATCCTTATAGAAGAAAATGAGAAATTTAATAAAAGAGCAGATAAATATTGCCCAAATTAGTATAGAAATTTAGTCCACATAGATATACATCACTTTTGGTTATAATAAGTCATATTACCCTTGGTATGCACCATTTTTTTTTCCCTTCTTAGAGTACATATATCGGTCCCACAACACACGCATCATTCAAATTAGGAGTGCGGTTCGAAAGCGAAACCTCAAGGACTTACCTCCCAAATTCCTGCCACTGCCGTTATACCTGGGGACTTGGTACGTATCATTTATCCGACAAAAATCTGCTTACATATATATGTGTGTGTGTGTGTATATATATATATATATATATATGGTTTATAATGTATACATGGAGCATATTACAACTTGTATAAGTGGCAGATAGCATAGACTTTATCAAAAATTATTAAATACTATAAAAATAAATTTTAATAAAATATTAAAGCTCTCCAACTAAGAAAAGTAAACTCATAAAATTTAATAAAATATTATAAAAAAATTTGAATATGGTTTTTGATTGAGCTGAACCACTAAATAATTTATGATTCAAAATCATATAATAATTTTTTAAGTTTATAATTATTCCAGTAGACCTTTTATGAATTTCAAGGGACAAAGTGAATGGTGAGATGAACTAATCTTAATATTAAGATCTTATTTTCATTACGAATTTTTTCTAAGTTTACAACCGATGACCTTTTATGAATTAGAAATTTCACTATAAATATACGAATTAGCAAATTTCACTAGGAATATGTTGACCATCAGGCCACGGTAGCTGCTTAAGTGACGCCACCTTTACAAAATAGGCACACCTGGCTAGTGCTTATCTGGCATGCCCCACAATAATAATAGGTATCCTCGAGCTACCTATTCAATAACTGAACTCGCTGGTCGAGGAAGGGGTCGCTACCCTTCCTCTACTGTGGACGTGCCCCATTCCAGTTGGATGGGCTCCTCACCCTTCCTGCTTATCCAAATTTACTTTTTAAAAGAGTGACCTCGACCAACCTGCTTTTCGAGCTCACCTCTTTGGTTACGGGGACCTCGAAATAAAGAATCGGGATAGAGCCCCGCGAGGTCACGAAGGCAGAACCTCAAGAAAAGCTCTTCGCCCTCTTGAGTAGGGGAATTTGAGGACATGTGGATAGGTTGTTGAGATTCAAGGTATCACCTCAGCCCGAGGCCAACACAAGGGGAAAAGGATACTCGGTACTCAAGCTTGAGCAACAAGAGATAAAAAGCGCATTAATTGCAAAGGAGTCTGATAGGACCTGTATTAATTAGGGAGCGCTATTACCTCTTTTGACCGGGGGGCAAAGCATCTGTTAGGAGGAGAGACCCTCAACCCTTGGGTAAGAGCGGGCTCAAACGAAGGACTAAAGGACATTAACTAATGAGGTAAGCACTATAAATAGGGGTGTTAATCGGCCTTCCCTTTCTTAATCTTTGTACTCAGAAAATCTCTTGTGTTACTTGGATCTCCACTTGAATACTGATCTCAATATTTTTGGCTTACGTGGAATGATCTTCTTATCCTATTCACGAACCACTTTCAACATTTTGGCGACTCCGCTGGGGAAGAGCGCTTCACATATGTCAAGCATACAAGAGATCAGTCTAGCCTCTCAAACTAGCCCCGCCCTAGGTAAGGGCTATGATGGGTCTGTGAGTATGCCTGGGTCATACTTCCCCAGAACCAGAATCATCTATCTTTATGCTTTAGTCGAGGCTCATAACGTACTGTCGCATAGAATGGAGCAGCTAGAAGGCACCTAGAGAGAGGTGGTGACCTTACTATGGGAGATTGTTGATAGAGGAGTACCTCGGCGAGATGCAGACTCGATCGGTGATTTTTCAGACAAACCTACTAGGGGACATGTGACCCCATATAACTCTACGCGACATGCACCCCCATCATTAGCCGAAATAAGATACGCCGCTGGCCAGTGCAGGCGATCACGGGATACATCACCGCGGGCTCGCTGAACTCTTTTTAATACCTCTCTTACAATACCCGAAAGGTTAAGTATACCAAGTACCAGTCGAAGGGCGGCACACCACAGAGACAGGAGTTCGGAAGAGCTTGGACATTAACAGGATCTTATGCAACAGTCACCGTATGTGACTATGGCGAATCTGCAAACACTGCTGCAGAATGAAAAAGTATGCTAACGTAAGAAACGGCCCCTGAGCCACCTTACGCATAATCCATTGCGCTTCTCCCTTATCCCCTGGGGTATCTGGCCCCTAAGTTCAGCAAGTTTGATGGGAGAAAAGGGAATCCGCGTGGGAATGTGGTGCGATTCATTGAAGCCTTAGGGCCCTTCAAAAATGATCACACTTTGCAGCTTAGGGAGTTTTCAAAAACTCCCATGGATAGGGCTTACAAGTGGTATGCGAATTTGGAATTTGGGTCACTCACCACTCGGAACTAGCTAGCCACGATTTTCCAATCGAAGTTCTTCCAGGTAGAGGAATTGGTGACTACCCTCTCTCTGACTAAAAAGACTCAGGCTCCGGAGGAGGATTTGCTCACATATGTCCATAGATTTCATGACCGAGCTATGGAATGCTATGAAACACATGAAGAAGAGACGCTAGCTAAGATTTGTATACAGAGCATGCAGGGGTCCTACCGAATCCATCTCATTAATCTGAAGCTCCTCACTTTTGCCGACTTGATAGAAGCATCTCGGAATTTGGCGTGTAACTTCACTATTTGTGCGTAAGGTGCAACGCAAGAAGAGTACCGGGTTAGACGTAGACCCCAAGTTCTGGTCGAAGATGTGCCTCCCAGTAATAAGAGGGCGAGGTCAGCCAGCGCTCCTCGAGCGAAAGAATCTGGAGGAAGTGTCTCCCCTATTCCCATGCACTCCAGAAGAAGTAAAAACCATCCTTAAGAAATAGATCCAACATGAAGACATCAGACTGCCCGAGGCTCCCCACGAGCCCACTCCAAAAGAAATGGCCCACCCTAAATACTGCATGTATTATCGGCACACTCGTTACCCCACTTACAACTATTGGGCATTGCGGAATACTTTCCACAGACAGATCGCTAATGGCAAACTCATTCTCCCTCCCAGGGATGTGAGGGAGGAGCCTTTCCCTACACATGATTGAGGTGTTGCGATGTTGGTATCTGGTGTGGCAGTCGACAGGGAAGGGGCTGAGGATGGTGTTGCCCAGGTCGCACTAGTTAAGAGAGATGACCTCGACGCATTCTGCTTGTTGGAAACAGCTCCTGTCAATAGCATTCTCCAAAAGATGGATTTTTCTCCTCTTGCTCAGAAGGAAATAGCCAAGTTTCTATGGCTAGCAGTGAAGGAAGGTGTCAAAGAAGTTGGTCAATCACATCACTCCCTGTACCATAAAGGTCACCTGGATTGGCCATAATATTTACTGAGGAGGACAAATGTGTCCCTACCCTGCACAACAGGCCATTGTATGTTATAGCTTCGCTCAATAGGGTTGAGCTCAAACGGGCATTTCTGGACAATGGTTTATCTCTTAATATCATGCCTTTGGAAGTCTTTCGCTGCAACGAGAGCCCAAACGAGAGACTTATTCGAAAGCCGACTGAGATTGCTGGGTTTGGAAGTGATATCCGGAGGACTGAGGGGCACATGACGACCGAGCTGGCCGTTGGAAAGTTCAGGGGTTCAGTTAAGTTTCATGTCATTGATTCAGACACCTCTTACCATTTGCTCATGGGTCGAGGTTAGATGCATAAGTTTGGGATTGTCCATTCTTCGTATCATCAATGCATGAAAGGGTTCTAGAACGGGAAGCAAGTAATGATCCGTTGCTACGATCGACCGTTTACTAAATGTAATACCCCTAATTTTAAAAGGATAGTCCTGATATTTAATTAATTATTTAATTTCATTTCTATTGGTTTAATTAATTTTTATTTGGCTGTTTATGTAGATTAATTGTTAAATTGTATTTATTTGCATTAATTAAAGAATTTAGTTGTATTTTGATTTTCTTTAATTAAATTACTTGTGATTATATTATTTTTTTTCTTTAATTGACGTAATTGGTTAGAAATTTAAATACGTGAATTGGTTTCATTAGGGTTTGGATAATGTTTAATTTAGGTTTTATTTTCTTTTAGGATTCACGTGGTGGCTGTCTCTAATTTAGGGTTGGCCGTCTCTAATTATAAGTGACCTAGGATTTATATTAGTCTATATATATGGTATCATATGTAGTCTGTCTAGGGTTTACGACATAAACCATAAACAGAGAGTATTGAGAGGCAGAGAAGGAAAGTTGAGAGATAAATAGAGAAGTTCAAGGAGGATGGGACAGAGTGCTTCTGGGTTGAACCAAGAGCAACAGAGGAATGGAACGGCAGTCTAGGAAGTGGTCAAAAAATACAGAGACGGAGGTTTAAGGTTTTGAACGAAAACCTAAAGGCAAGTCTCTATTCTAACTATTTCCTTTAAACCTGTGTTCTGTGCATGCCTAGGTAGTCTCTAGGGTTTTAATTAATGTTAAAACTGATCTTATAAGTATGGTTGTAGTGAATTTAAATGCATTGAATTAAAAGGTTTAATGGTTTATACATGTTTTTGTTTTAATCATGATTTAGTTAATTTTTTAAACTGGTTTTAATTTATGTCGATGATGTATGACACCTGTATATAATTAATTCAGGGACATAAATTGAACCCTAGATGGTTAACTAAAACAATACAGAGGCTCTGAACTTTGCCGGAGGTGAAGAAGATGAGCAGTTTTGAAGAATACGGCTCCCAAGTGAATGGAGAAGGCTCCCAAGTGTATGGAGAAGGCTCCCAACTGAATGAAGAATGCTCCCAAGTGTATGGAGAAGGCTCCCATGTTGCTGGAGCAGGCTCTCAACTTGTGAGAGCCTCCTTTGGTCCAGAATTACGTATTTAACTATTTTAGGGCGTTGTTTGGACTATGCAGGGTGTTTCTACTTCGTTTAAACTGTTCTAAATGATGTATATATTGGCTATGGACCTGTACAAATATAGGGAAATACTAATTCATAAACGGATTCAGGAATGGACAGTGTGAACCTAGGGAAAAATCCTACATGTTGCACTTTGGTTGTTAATCAACTTACGTACTGGAACTTGTAGATTCTTTTATATATGATTTAATATTGTTAATCATATTTAGATAGAGTCATAAGTATATTGAATCACTTGAAATTAGCTATGCTTGATTTGGAATAAATTGATACTTATTTGCTATTAACCGCATCAATTTATGGATAATTTGGACGATGTAAATGCTTAGATTTATTTTAGCAATTTACATAGTTGGAATATGATATTTAGGTTCTATAATGAATGCCTAATATTGATATATATGTATTAATTTATATTGATGCATATTTTAGAGAATGGTTGTTGAATATATAGTGTTGTTTTATTAACTATGCCATTTCGAGGATTGTATGCACCGGTATAGGACGGTGGCATACTAGGGATGGATTAGTTCAAATACTAAGTCCTACCTATTCTGGATTGAGGTATAGATTAACCATAAAGGTTAAGTCCTACTCATATTTATGTCATGTCAATAAAATAATTGAATGACCTACTTTGATTTTTGAATGGATTGGTATACATATATCAGGCCACTATACCAGATGGATGATATTTTGTATTAGGAGGGTACGTGTAACGACCCTCACCCTGGCCAGATACAATATTGTCCGCTCTTGGCTCACCCAGACCAGAGACTTCCCAGGGGGTTACCCATCCTGGTTCTACTCCAAATTAAGCACCCTTAACTACAGAGTTCTGATGGGTTCACGGCCATCGCGACTTTAAAACACGTTGTGTCATAGAAGGGTGTTGAATCTACATATAGCACTTGCCCTATCCACACCCAGATGATGTGGGATTGTGTACCTGTAGCTCACCCAGTGTAGTAGCTTACTGGTGCCCCCTGCACACGCTCACACACACCCGCCTACAAGGTTGCCACAATCACCCCCCTTTGGGGCCCAATGTCCTCGTTGGCCACACTTCCGGCTGGGTCAGGCTCTGGTACCATTTGTAATAACCCTCACCCTGGCCAGACACAATATTGTCTGCTTTTGGCTCACCCAAACCAGAGACTTCCCAGAGGGTCACCCATCCTGGTACTACTCAAAGTTAAGTACCCTTAACTACAGAGTTCTGATGGGTTCACGGCCATCACGGCTTTAAAATGCGTTGTGTCATAGAAGGGTGTTGAATCTACATATAGCACTTGCCCCATCCACACCCAAATGATGTGGGATTGTGCACCTGTAGCTCACCCAGTGTGGTAGCCTACTGGTGCCCCCTGCACACGCTCACACACACCAGCCTACAAGGTCGCCACAATACGAACTTTATATATTTATGTTATGGTGCCATGGTATGAGCTTGAGTCTCAGGACCATGGTTAGGGTGCGTATATCGCCTAAGATGGATAACTAGACAGTTGTTGTTGTTCCCTGGTAGGTCTAGGTACACATGACCACATTATGTGTGATTTGCATGGTATCTTTACTCAGGTTGAGACAGACCTATTGGACTAGTGAGCGTCCTATAGTGTGTACTTATACATATATGGACTACTCTAGTTATTGTTGAGCTATCTAGGATGTATCTACATAACGGGTTTCTATATGGATCGTAGTAGAATACGACTTGCATGTAGGCCTGACCCACTCTCTTATTTTTTTCAGGTGCTCGTCAGTTCCAGGGTTAGAGCTTGGTCATGCAGAGCAAATACAGACACTCATTCCTCCAACTACGTAGGACTACTTCCCATGTTTAGCTTTAGATTTTATTTCAGATGTTTCAGTTTCAGTTTGGGATATTATTATGGGTCCACATGATGGATTCCCAAGTTGTTAATTAATAGAGAGTTTGGATTTTATTAATTATAGCTTTTGAGGATTTTATAATTAGATTTTTTTCAGCCTTTACTTATTTATTTCTGATTATTTCGATTTGTATTCTGTGTTCGTTTATATATTAATTGTTTGATATTCCCTCGGGTTGGGGCTTGGGCCTGATCAACCCATGTCTTGGATTCGAGGGGTATCACACTAAAATAGAGTCTCATATGGTGGAGGCTAAATTCTTTAATGAGCTAGAGGATTCAGAAGAACCTCAGCCATTGACGGCTATACCTTTACCAAAATGGGCCGAGATTGACCATCAAGAGAAGAAAAAAAATGCCAGGAATGACTGTCAATCAGAAGAAGCCTATAGTCTGCAAAAGGGTATGTTTGTTAGGCAGAAGGATCGCGTACCGCTTATGACAGTGTTAGGAGCCACCTCCTTGGGCAAGACCGCGCCCCCGAGTGGAGTCGTGTTAAGCAGAGTTACCAAACTTCGAGGAGGAAGCCAGAGTGGAATCAGCCGGATCAGTTCGGCTTAGTTAGGAGGAACTAGAGGAAATCGATCTAGCCAATGATGGCCGCCCCTGGCTGGTCTATGTGTGTAAGCAATTTGAAGGGAATGAGGAAGCGGTATTAGTAGCCCTACTCAAGGAATTTGAAAATGTCTTTGCCTAGACATACTAAGAGATGCCTGGATTAGACCCCCAGGTAATGGCTCGTCATCTTAACATGCGACCAAATGAGCACCCAGTTAAGCAGGTGCAAAGTAGCTTTCGGCCAGAGCTTGAGTTACAAATAAAGGAGGAGGGGCAGAGGCTTTTGCAAGTCGACTTTATCAAACCTATTCAACATCCTATATGGTTGGCAAATGTGGTTCCAGTGAAGAAGAAGAAGAATGGAAAAATCAGGGTTTGTGTCGATTTTAGAGATTTGAATAAGGCATGTCCTAAAGATGATTTCCCGCTACCCATAATTAATAACTTGGTTGACTCAACCTCGGGGTACGAAATGTTCTCATTTATGGATGGATACATCGGATATAATCAGATTAGAGTGGCACAGTGTGATGCAGAGAAAACGGCATTCCGCACCCCGATGGGGAATTCTTATTTCACAATCATGCCCTTTGGCTTGAAAAATGCCGTGGCCACTTACCAGCGAGCCATGATAGTTATTTTCCACGACATGTTGCATAAGCTAATGAAGGAATATGTGGATGATCTGGTGGTGAAATCACGAGTTAGAGGTGATCACTTGGCTGATTTGAGAAGCATTTTTGAAAGGTGTCAAAAGTATAAGTTAAGGATGAATCCATTGAAATGCACCTTCGGGGTTGAGGCTGGTCGATTCCTGGGTTTCATAGTGCATCGACAGGGTGTTGACATTGAGCAAAGCAAGGCTTGAGCTATTATAGAGATGCCCCTACTATGATCTCTCCAGCAGCTAAAGAGTCAAGTAGTACGGGTCTCATATTTATGACGCTTCATACCGGCCTTCACCGAGGTGACACATGCCTTTGGCACTCTGATGAAAGGAAGGTCCGAGCTCAGATGGAATGAGGAACACCAACAGGCCTTTAACCGTCTTAAGAGGTTGTTATCCTCGCCAACCACCATAATAGCCCCTTAGATAGGGATCCCTCTCAAGCTCTCCATTACCTCGACGAAGCGTTCCATTGGGGCGCTCCTTGCCCAGGAAAAGGATGGCCGAAAGTGCCCCGTATATTATATCAGTCGAGTTGTACAAGGAGCCGAGCTATACTATTCCCCGACAGAGTGCCATTGTCTATCCCTGGCATTTGCAGCCAAGAAATTTTGCCATTATTTTCTGCCCATACCATCTACCTCATCACCAAATGTGACCTATTGCGGTACTTGCTTTCGCGACTTATCATTTTAGGGCGAGTGGCGCAGTGGTTCCTGATGTTGGCCGAGTTTGACATCCAGTGCCTTTCACCTCATGCCATTCTAAGCCAAGCTATGGCAGATTTGGTAGCTCAATTCCCTTCTGGTAATTTTGAGCCGGTGCATGATGACCTCCTTCACGATGAATTTGAGTCAGTTTATTGCACGAATGAGAATATGATGTGGACTTTGTCATTTGACGGGTCGTCGACCTCTACGGGAGGAGGCGCGGGGGTGGTGTTAACCCCCGTGGAAGGGAAAGTCCAAAATCTTTCATATAAGCTCACCATCGGATGTTCCAATAATACAGCAGAATATGAAGCTCTGGTTCAAGGTCTACTTGCAGCACGGGAAGCTAAGATTAAACGGTTGCATGTGCAAGGGGATTCAAACTTGGTGGTAAAACAGCTGGATGGCTCCTACGCCATCAAGGAATCAGCTTTAGCGGTATCTGGAACAGTAATCCAGAAACTCAGTAGTCATTTTTATGAACTCCGAATAACTCACGCGCCTCGGAGGGCTAATCAACATCCAGACGCCCTGGCTAATTTGGTATCCAAAGTTAAAATTAGGGGAGAATTAATAGATATCCCTATTCATAAGAAGGACGAGTCATGCCTGTATGGTACAGAATTTACTGACTATAAGGATGAGGAAGATTGGCGAAGCCCGAACAAGTCATAGCTGAAGGGCGGCATGGGTGAAATTCCTTTGTTATAACTTAAAAATTTCACATTGTATTTGGGGGTATTATACTTCAGGGCACCCGGTGGAACTTTGGCAAGATGCGTTGGGAAGGAAGAGGCCAGCCAAGTGCTAAATGAAATCTATAGGCACACCTGCGGTGATAATTCATTGAGTCTATACCGGAGAATACAAATGCAGGGATACTACTGGCTGTCAATGGCAAAAGATGCAGCAGTTATATAGAAAGTATGCCCCTAGTGCCGAGAACTATTCAAGGAGGCCCAGTGTGCAGCAAGGAAGATTGAGACGAAAATATTTTGAGTTTCTGGAAAAGCAGATGCTTCCACAAGACCGTGAAGAGGCCGCCCTGTTAAGGAAAAACGCGAGATGATTCTTCATATGTAGCGAAAAATTGATGAGACGAGGTTTGACGGAAAAGCAAAATGGTGTATCGGCTTTGCCATGGCTCGTGAAGTTTTGAAACAGGTCCATCAAGACGAGTACCAAGGATGGAAGAATTATATAACTGCCTCATACAATTGGGCTACTATTGGCCCACTATACAGGAAGATAGCAGAGAGTTTGCCCAGAAATACCGTGAATGCCAGATCCATAGTCATGCCATCCATGCACCGGTGGTGGAATTACATTCCACAGACACTCTTTGGCCCTTTCACACTTGGGCTATAGACTTGATAGGTCCGATTTCACCCAAATCAAGAAAAAAGAAGTGGATATTAGTGGCAACAGAAGTCTACACCAAATGGGTCGAGGCAATAGGCCTGTCGGTGGCAACAGAACAGGTAGTGGCAAATTTCATCAAGGAGAATATCATATGCCACTTTGGTGTACCCCAGGTCATTGTATCAAACAACGGTACCCCATTTGTCAACGACAGGGTCCGTGCACTCCTCCGAAGATATCAAGTGGTCCACCACAAGTCAACGCCTTCTTACCCAGAAGGGAATGGATAGGCAGAGGCAACTAATAAAACGTTGATAAGGATTCTACGTAGAACTTTAAAGGAGTAGCATGATAAATGGGCCGAGCAGCTACATCTTGCACTTTGGGCTTATCGAACTACCGTAAGGGGGGCCACGAGTGTTACACCTTTCTTCTTGGTATATGGTACAGAAGCGGTTCTCCTACTTAAGATAGCAATCCCTTCTAGGAGTTTGGCCGAGTAGAGTCAGCCACAATTCGATCCCAGAATAAGGGAACTCGAGGGACTTCAAGAACAGAGGGAGCGTGCAAAGAGCAGAATCGTGATTTATCAGAGGAGAGTAGCTCAGGCCTATAATACCACTATTCAGCCTCGAGCATTCCAAGAAGGTGATCTGGTTCTGAAGTCCGCAATACATGTGATGCGGAACCTGTCCGCACCAAAGTTTGCCCCAAAATGGGAGGGCCCCATTTGAAGCCAAGACTGCAAGTTCCAGTGGATACTATGAAATTGGAAGAATAGGATGTGATAAGATATTAGGCACATTCAATGCCAAGTGGTTGAAAAAATATTATTCCTAATCTGGAGATCCCCTCTTGGGGACCCACGACTTTGTAAAAGGCTCGGAAGCCTTGGCTTTGCTTTTGTAAGAAATAAAAAGAATAAATGAAAAGGACTTAAGGGACTCTATACTTCCCCACGTATGTAAAAAATTATTACTTTTTTTTCTGATTTATTTTCTAGATTACCTCTTCTCTTGTAGAGGTCACTCATAATGATTTTGTAGCATGCACAACTGAGATGCAAATCACCTTAATTTTTTTAGAAAAAAAGAAGAAAAAAAAAATCAAGTAAGACAAAGTGTGTTCCAAAAAAACAGTTCATTAACAAAAGAATGGCACACGCAAACCACACTCCTCGAATGGGGTACATACAGTACTTTCTTTTACAAAATAAGACCGCTCCATTTTAACACTAAGGCAAGCCATCTAAGTTTATGATTGCAAGACCGAGCAAGGATAACCTACGCTCGATCTCGCTGTCCAAAGAAGTAATATGCTGCTCCATCTCCCTCACCTGTTCTTGCAGCTCGTTCAAACGAGCTTTCTCAGCGTAAAGCATTTTCTTCTCATCCTCGACCTAATCATGAAGGTCCTTGATTTCTTTTACCATCTTTTCGCGCTCCCCGAAGGCCTTGATTCGTGCAAGAATGTCGAGGGCCCAACTTATATCGATTTGTGCTCTCCTCAAATTGGTAAGAAGATGGTCAAGGGAGTCGAGATCCTTCTTGGTTAGAGAGCGTTCCTTGGCTTCTTGAAGGCCTACAACTAGTTCGCATATGGTTTTTGTAATACCCCTAATTTTAAAAGGATAGTCCTAGTAATTATTTAATTGTTTAATTGTATTTTTCTTTTATTTAATTTGTTATTTGTATTTGTTTAGTTGTTTGTTTGAATTAATTATGGGTTTCTTTAATTAGATTTTGTTTTGCTTTAATTGATTAATTGATTAATAGTTTTGTTTAATTAGTTGCCTTAATTATGGATTTAATTGTTTTAATTTAATTATTTTAATTGTATTCATTTTAGGGGATTTAACAATTTAATTGTCTTAAGTTAATTGTTTTAAATGACTGGATTTCGTTAATTTAAATTAGTGTTCAACATGACTGTCATATAGCTTTACATTGGGTTTACAGTTTACATAAGCAGCTGACAGTGAGTATAACCTAGGTTGTTCTATGAGCCAAGTTATACATGGATTAGGGTTTAATCACTAAGCCTATAAATATGATAGTCACGGTGGTTTAGGGTTTTAGAAAAAATAAACGTAATTTCTGTAAAAGTAGAGACCGTGAGATACAAAGGGAGAATAGAGAGAGATAGGAGAGGAAGGCTAGGTGGGAGCAAGGAGGAAGGAACATGGGTTTTGTGGAACAGTAGTGGGGAGTTGAACGGGCAATACAGAAATTGGGAATTTGAGTTTCAAGTCTGAAACTCAAAGGCAAGTTCTTTTCTTTCTTCTTCCCTTTGCCTGTGTTCTGTGCACCTAGATAGCCTCTAGAATTTAATTAAGCATTTAACTGAGTTTCTTATGTATAATAGATGTTATATCAATGTTCTGTATGTGTGAAAATTTGTTCAATTACAGTTCGTGCGTATCTATTATCAGTTTGTTTCTTAAAGCATGAAAAATCTGTAGAACCTGTAGCCTCTGTTTTTGTATTCAACTGCTATAAACACATCTTGTGAATTATACTAGACTTAGATAGGACTCTTAGGATCAGTTTAAAACCAACTAGACAGGTTGTGAATGGCCAGAAACACTGCAAAAAGTCGCAGGAGTAACAGAGGTTGAAGGAGGCTCGAGGAGGAGGAGAGAGCCGGCTCCCCCATTAAAGAGCCGGCTCTAGGAGAGGTAGAGCTGGCTCTACCCTCCTATGAGGCGGCTCCAAGTGTTCTTAGAGCCTGCTCCAAAATCTAGAGATGGCTCTTTCTCACATATAGTTTCTGAACTTTGTTTTTACGATTAATTTTGAGACTGTAGGAGTTGGGGACTGTTTGGACTGAGTTTGGGACTTCACTGTATGACTAAAAAGTTAATCCTAGGCATTATTAAGACCTTTAAAGGACTAAAAGCTTACGTTTAGTCAATGGGACAAACAGTATAAAATTATTAATTTTCTATACGGTTAACGAAGGAAAGATGGATTAATTGCCTAACTAAATTTTGGCAATGTAATGGGATGTAAGATGTTTATAAAAACCTATTTTGCATGCATGATAGGGTCCTCTATATATTTATTTTGATCTGTACATGCTTTAGGATCTTAATTATTGAAACAGTAAACTTTCTCTACTATTACATTGATTATTGTTGACTTTCGATTGCTAGTATAACGAAACCATTTATGAAATTATTTGGATACTAGTTGGGACTTTAAATTGCTCAGTTATGGTTTATATGTTGTAATTTACATGGATATGGAGGATTGTATGCACCGGTATGGGACGATGGCATACTGGGGACGGTTTAGCTCAAAACGCTATGACCTAACCTACCAGATGGAAATGATGGATTGTAAAATATTGAATCCATCAATATGCTCAAGTCAAATCAACTAACTAAGTTGAATGACTTCCTGGATTAATTGGTTGTAGTTAAGTCACATCAGCTGAATAAGTTGGATGCTTATCTAGACAGTAGTTTGTATGTCTCCTCATTGAATAATTGAATGACATACTATGGTTTCGGACGGACTTTAGATATATGATTATGGTACCACGATATGAGCTTAAGTCTCAGAGTCGTTGGTTAGGGTGCGTATATGCAGTGGATGCATAGCTGGATATAGTAGGTAGGTGTACCCTGTTAGGTGTAGGTACTCATGCCCACCTTTGGGTGCGTTTTCGCATGTTGCCTTCTATTCAGGTTGAGACCTCTACTATAGTCCAGTGAATGTCCTTAGTGTGGATATATATGCATATTTATGGATTACCTAGTTATGTTGAGGGTATCTAGGGTGTATTTGCATATCGGGCACTGTATGGATTACAGTTGGATTAGGACTTGCATGTGGGCCTGACCCACTCTTTTATTTTTCAGGTGCTCGTCAGCTCCGGGGTTAGAGCTTAGTCGTGCAGAGCGAATACGGACTTTCATTCCACCGACTACGTAGGACACTCTCCAAAGCTTATTTTCTGGATGTTTCTTTCAGTTGTTTTTATTTCAGTTTGGATTATTATTAGGGGTCCACTAGAGATGGATTCCCGAGTTGTAATCATAGAGGTTTTGACAGTTGGATTTTACTAAGTTTTATCAGTTGAGGATTTTATATTAGTATTCTTTTCAGCTTTTGTTATTTATTCTTATTTTCTCTTGTATTCTGTGTTCGTTATAAAATAATAATTATTTGGTATTCACTCAGGTTTTGGCCTGGGCCTGATCAACCCGTGTCTCAGATCCGAGGGGTATCACAGTTGATATCAGAGCACTCCAGGTTCAAGTGTCTCTAGGATGTTTCGTATTAAGACTTCCGCGTAGCGTTTTCTCTTGATTAGAGCTTAAGTTTAGGATTCATTGTATTCCTTTACGGTTCGTTTAAACTCGTATTGATATCTGTCTTTCTTTGTTAACTGCATGGTTAACGCTAGAAAAGGACAGATGAATAGTCGATAGAGGAGAATGGCTCGTAGGCAACAGGAATGCCTGCGGCGTCAAGGAGAGCAGTATTTTCCAGAGTTTCAGGATGATGGTCAGTTCCATGAAAAGCAGGAAGATGTTCAGCAGACTTGGGATTAGTGAAGAGATCCAAAGTTTCTTCCTTACATCAATGACCTCATTGCTCGGGCTATAGAAGCAGGGGTAACCGCTGCACTTCGAAATTAGCCTTAGGTACAACTGACACCGTTACTAGCACCGGTTATTCAGACTGATACTTGGGAGAAGGCCAAGAGTTCTTTCACAAAGGGGAGCCCCCAGAGTTCACAGGCTCCACCGATGCGAGAGTAGCTCACTAGTGGAAATAGGACATCAAACGACATCTTCGCTTGGTTCAGTACATGGAGGTTCAAAAGCAGATGCTTGCTACCTTTAAGCTAGTTGGGGATGCACTGCAATGGTGGGAGTCAGTTACCACCATAGAGGAGAGGAAGGCATTGACTTATGATGAGTTTAGTACGCGCTTTGAAGAAAAATACTTCCCTTATGCAGTCAGGGTAGCCATGAAGACTGAGTTTCTCAATCTGCAGCAGTGGAACATGACAGTGGCGGGGTATGAGCAACCGTTCACACGCTTGTCTCTCTTTGCACCGGAGGAGGTGGATACAGAAGAGATGAAGCGCCACAGTTTCGTCAAAGGACTATTGTGGTCTATCAAGAGAGCTATTACAGGTAGTCCAGCCTATACTACCGATGCTCAGGTGGTAGACACCGCGCTACAGCAGTATCAGTTGACCGTGGATTTCAGACAGGCTAAGGGTGAGAAGCGGGGTGACAGAGACTCTGTTAATCAGTCAGCTGAGAAAGGGAATGAGAACAGACATCGACGGAATGACAAGGGCAAATTCCAGTTACAACAGCCTTGGAAAACGCCCAAGGGTGGTTCAGATGCTCCCAAGGATGTGCCACCTATTCAGCGATAGCAGAATAGGGGACCACAGGCAGGACAGGGTCAGCCACTGGCTAACCGACAGAGGAGGCCATTTGGTACTTTTCAGGGTAGTTGCTATACTTGTGGAGAGTACGGTCACAATTCCAGGTAGTGTCCTACAACAAAATAGGGACAGAGACAAGGACAGGGACAACAAGTACAGCAGGGGCAGAGGGCGCTAGTGCCTTTACCAGCTCCACAGGTTCCACGGATTCAGGGACAGATGTATCCGGCATTACCGGCATCGCCGCAGCCTCAGGGACAGGCACTGCAGCAGTTACATTATGGCAGGGTATACAACCCCATGCCATAGGATATACAGGTACCTCAAGCTGTTGAGGGTAAGTTTCCTATTCATGGTTTACTTGGACGTGTGTTATTTGATACGGGTGCTACACACTCATTTAACTAGGACTTTTGTTGCTTTGTCTGGGATGACGACTCGGGTATACAGTAGACCACAGGGTATTTCTACACCGTTAGGCGATACAACCATTCTTCATGAGAGTGATGGGCCTGTGACACTAGACATTGGCAGACTCAGATTTTTAGCTAACCTATTGGTCCTGGACATGCACACTTATGATGTGATACTTGGGATGGATTGGATGTCTCACTACCATGCCCAAGTTAATTGTTTTGATAGGTCTATTGTATTTACCATACCTGTTCAGGACATGTATCTCGTCGCCATGCCACGTTCTAGCGGGATCATTACCACCTATTTGTTCTATGTGGAAGAGGAAACGGAGGGGTGGACTACTGTTTCATTGGATAACATACTAATTGTACAGGATTTCCCGGATGTATTTCAAGAAATTCCAGGGTTGCCGCCTAGTCGCAAGATCGACTTTGTGATAGACTTAGCTCTAGGAACTACGCCTATTGCTAGAGCACCGTATAGGATGGCACCAGTGGAGATGCGCGAGCTGAGGGATCAGATTCAGCAGCTACTTAGCCAGGGTTTTATTCGCCGAAGTATTTCTCCCTGGGGAGCGCTAGTGTTATTTATGAAGAAGAAGGATGGTTCGCTCCGCCTGTGTATAGATTATAGGGAGTTGAACAAGGTTACGGTTCGTAACAAGTATCCTTTGTCCAGGATTGATGACTTGTTTGATCAGTTGAAGGGAGCTACCTATTCCTCTAAGATTGATCTGCGGTCTGGGTATCATCAACTTCGGTTCGGGAGCAGTATGTTCCAAGGATAGTGTTTCTCACTAGATATGGATCTTATGAGTTTCATGTGATACCGTTCGGGTTGACTAATGCACCAGCGGTTTTCATGAATTTGATGAACAGAGTCTTCAGGGCTTACTTGGATCAATTTGTCATTGTCTTCATAGATGACATTTTGATTTACTCGAGGTCAGAGGACGACCATGCTAGACATCAACGGATTGTGTTACAGACACTTCGTAAGCCCCAATTGTATGCCAAGTTCAAGAAGTGTGAATTTTGGCAACGGGAGGTCAAGTTTATGGAGGATATGCTTCGGTCGTGTGTTCTTGATTTCAAGGGCCATTGGGAGGATTACTTACCGCTTGTGGAGTTTGCTTATTACAATAGTTTTCAGAAAACTATTGGGATGGCACCATTTGAGGCGTTATATGGCCGACCGTGTCGATCGCCTGTTTATTGAATGGAGGTTGGCGAGAGCAGATTCTTGGGTCTTGAGTTCATCAAGGATACTTCTGAGAAGATAGCTATTATACGAGAACGCATGCGTACTACCCAAAGTAGGCAGAAGAGCTATGCGGATCATCACACTTATGCTTTGGAGTTTCGGGTTGGGGATCAGGTTCTTCTCAAAGTATCTCCTATGAAGGGTGTTATGCGCTTTGGGAAGAAAGGGAAGTTGTCTCCGCAGTTTGTCGGTTTATTCAAGATTACGGATCGAGTTGGAGCTGTTGCTTATCGATTGGCACTTTCGGATAATTTGGATCGCGTACACAATGTCTTCCACGTTTCCATATTGCAGAAATTTCTGCGAGATGAGGATTGGTATAAGCATATCGATGCTGGAGAGATTGAGTTGTAGCCGGATGCAACTTATTTGGAGCCACCGTGTCATATTGTCGACCGGTGGGATCAAATCCTTCGTAACAAGGTTATTCCAATAGTTTGTGTTCAGTGGAGTCATCACAACGAGGCTGAGTCCACTTGGGAACGGGAGAATGTCATTCGCTCGCAGTTTCCTGAGATATTGGAAGAAGGTAAGAGCGAATTACGAGGACGGAATTCCTTTTCTTAGGGAGGAAGAATGTAATACCCCTAATTTTAAAAGGATAGTCCTAGTAATTATTTAATTATTTAATTATATTTTTCTTTTATTTAATTTGTTATTTGTATTTGTTTGGTTGTTTGTTTGAATTAATTGTGGGTTTCTTTAATTAGATTTTGTTTTGCTTTAATTGATTAATTGATTAATTGTTTTGTTTAATTAGTTGTCTTAATTATATATTTAATTATTTTAATTTAATTATTTTAATTGTATTCATTTTAGGGGATTTAATAATTTAATTGTCTTAAGTTAATTGTTTTAAATAACTGCATTTCGTTAATTTAAATTAGTGTTCAACATGACTATCATATAGCTTTATATTGGGTTTACAATTTACCTAGGCAGCCGACAGTGAGTATAACCTAGGTTGTTCTATAGGCCGAGTTATATAAGGATTAGGGTTTAATCACTAAGCCTATAAATATGTATGTCACGGTGGTTTAGGGTTTTAGAAAAAATAAACGTAATTTCTGTAAAAGAAGAGACCGTGAGATACAGAGGGAGAATAGAGAGAGATATGAGAGGAAGGCTAGGTGGGAGCAAAGAGGAAGGAACGTGGGTTCGTGGAATAGCAGTGGGGAGTTGAACGGGCAATACAGAAACTGGGAATTAGAGTTTCAAGTCTGAAACTCAAAGGCAAGTTCTTTTCTTTCTTCTTCCCTTCGCCTGTGTTCTATGCATCTAGATAGCCTCTAGGATTTAATTAAGCATTTAACTGAGTTTCTTAAGTATAATAGATGTTATATCAATGTTCTGTATGTGTGAAAATTTGTTCAATTACAGTTCGTGCGTATCTATTATCAGTTAGTTTCTTAAAGAATGAAAAATCTGTAGAACCTATAGCCTCTATTTTTGTATTCAACTGCTATTAACACATCTTGGGAACAATACTAGACTTAGATGGGACTCTTAGGATCAGTTTAAAACCAACTAGACAAGTTGCGAATGGCCGAAAACACTACAGAAAGTCGCAGAAGTAACAGAGGTTGAAGGAGGCTCGAGGAGGAGGAGAGAGCCGGCTCTGGAATGCAAAAAGACGACTCCCCCATTAAAGAGCTGGCTCTAAGAGAGGTAGAGCCGGCTCTACCCTCCTAGGAGGCAGCTCTAAGTGTTCTTAGAGCCTGCTCCAAAATCTGGAGAAGGCCCTTTCTCACATATAGTTTTTGAACTTTGTTTTTACGATTAATTTTAAGACTGTAGGAGTTGGGGACTGTTTGGACTAAGTTTGGGACTTCACTATATGACTAAAAAGTTAATCCTAGGCCTTATTAAGACCTTTAAAGGACTAAAAGCTTACGTTTAGTCAATGGGACAAACGGTATAAAATTATTAATTTTCTATACGGTTAACGGAGGAAAGATGGATTAATTGCCTAACTAAATTTTGGCAATGGGATGTAGGATATTTATAAAAACCTATTTTGAATGCATGATAGGGTCCTCAATATATTTATTTTGATCTATACATGCTTTGGGATCTTAATTGTTGAAACAGTAAACTTTTTCTACTATTACATAGATTACTGTTGATTTTCAATTGCTTGTATAACGAAACCATTTATGAAATTATTTGGATACTAGTTGGGACTATAAATTACTCAGTTATGGTTTATATGTTGTAATTTACATGGATATGGAGGATTGTATGCACCGGTATGGGACGGTGGCATACTGGGGACGGTTTAGCTCAAAACGCTAAGACCTAACCTACCGGATGGAAAAGATGGATTGTAAAATATTGAATCCATCAATGTGCTCAAGGCAAATCAACAGACTAAGTTGAATGACTTCCTGGATTAATTGGTTGTAGTTAAGTCATATCAGCTGAATAAGTTGGATGCTTATCTAGACGGTAGTTTGTATGTCTCCTCATTGAATAATTGAATGACATACTATGGTTTCGGACGGACTTTAGATATATGACTATGGTACCATGATATGAGCTTGAGTCTCAGAGTCATTGGTTAAGGTGCGTATATGCAGTGGATGCGTAGTTAGATATAGTAGGTACGTGTACCCTGTTAAGTGTAGGTACTCATGCCTACCTTTGGGAGCGTTTTCGCATGTTGCCTTCTATTCAGGTTGAGACCTCTACTATAGTCCAATGAATGTCCTTAGTGTGGATATATATGTATATTTATGGATTACTTAGTTATGTTGAGGGTATCTAGGGTGTATCTGCGTATCGGGCACTGTATGGATTACAGTTGGATTAGGACTTGCATGTGGGCCTGACCCACTCTTTTATTTTTCAGGTCCTCATCAGTTCTGGGGTTAAAGCTTGGTCATGTAGAGCGGATACGAACTTCCATTTCACCGACTACGTAAGACTCTCTCCATAGCTTATTTTCTGGATGTTTCTTTCAGTTGTTTTTATTTCAGTTTGGATTATTATTAGAGGTCCCCTAGAGATGGATTCCCGAGTTGTAATCATGGAGGTTTTAACAGTTGGATTTTACTAAGTTTTATCAGTTGAGGATTTTATATTAGTATTATTTTCAGCTTTTATTATTTATTCTTATTTCCTCTTGTATTTTGTATTCGTTATAAAATATTAATTGTTTGGTATTCCCTCAGGCTTGGGCCTGGGCCTGATCAACCCGCGTCTCAGATCCAAGGGGTATCACAGTTGGTATCAGAGCACTCCAGGTTCAAGTGTCTCTAGGATGTTTCGTATTAAGACTTCCACAAAGCTTTTTCTCTTGATTAGAGCTTAAGTTTAGGATTCATTGTATTCCTTTACGGTTCATTTAAACTCGTACTGATATCTGTCTTTCTTTGTTAACAGCATGGTTAACGCTAGAAGATGACAGATGAACAGTCGACAGAGGAAAATGGCTCGTAGGCAACAGGAACGCCTACTGTGTCAGGGAAAGCAGCATTCGCCAGAGTTTCCGGATGATGGTCAGTTCCATGAAGAGCAGGAAGATGTTCAGCAGACTCGGGATCAGGGAGGAGATCCAGAGTTTCCTCCTCACATCAATAACCTTATTGCTCAGGTTATAGAAGTAGGGGTAACCGCTGCACTTCGGAATCAGCCTCAGGTAAAGCCGGCACCGGCACCGGTTGTTCAGATTGATACTTGGGAGAAGGCCAGGAGTTCTTTCACATTGGGGAGCCCACCTGAGTTCACAGGCTCCACCGATGCGAGAGCAGCTTACCAGTGGAAACAGGACATCGAGCGACATCTTCGCTTGGTTCAGTGCACGGAGGTTCAGAAGCAGATGCTTACTACCTTTAAGCTAGTTGGGGATGCACTGCAGTGGTGGGAGTCAGCTAACACCATAGAGGAGAGGATGGCATTGACTTATGATGACTTTAGTGCGTGCTTTGAAGAAAAGTACTTCCCTTATGCAGTCAGGGTAGCCATGAAGACTGAGTTTCTCAATCTGCAGCAGGGGAACATGACAGTGGCGGAGTATGAGCAGCAGTTCACACGCTTGTCTCTCTTTGCACCAGAGGAGGAGGATATAAAGGAGAAGAAGTGCAACAGTTTCGTTAAGGGACTGATGTGGTCTATCAAGAGAGCTATTACAGGTAGTCTAGCCTATACTACCTATGCTCAGGTGTTAGACACCGCGCTACAGCAATATCAGTTGACCGTGGATTTCAGACAGGCTAAGGGTGAGAAGCGGGGTGACAGAGACTTTACTAATCAGTCAGCTGAGAAAGAGAATGGGAATGGACACCGACGGAATGACAAGGGCAAATTCCAGGGACAACAGCCTTGGAAGAAGCACAAGGGTGGTTCAGATACTCCCAGGGATGTGGCACTTATTCAGCGACAACAGAATGGGGGACCACAGGCAGGACAGGGTCAGCCACAGCCTAATCGACAAAGGAGGCCATTTGGTACTTTTCAGGGTAGTTGCTATACTTGTGGGGAGTATGGTCACACTTCCAGGCAGTGTCCTACAACAAGACAGGGACAAAGACAGGGACAGGGACAGGGACAGCATGTATAGCAGGGGCAGAGGGCGCTAATACCTTTACCAGCTCCACAGGTTCCACGGATTAAGGGACAGACATATCCCGCATTACTGGCACTGCCGCAGCCTCAGGGACAGGCACCGCAGCAGTTACATTATGGGAGGGTGTATAACCCCATACCACAGGATATGCAGGTACCTCAGGCTGTTGAGGGTAAGTTTCCTATTCATGGTTTACTTGGACGTGTGTTATTTGATACGAGTGTTACACACTCATTTGTAGTTAGGACTTTTGTTGTTTTGGCTGGGATGACGACTCGGGTATGCAGTAGACCACAGGGTATTTCTACACCGTTAGGCGATACAGCCATTCTTCATGAGAGTGATGGGCCTGTGACACTAGACATTGGCAGACTCAGATTTCTAGCCAACCTATTGGTCTTAGACATGCACACTTATGATGCGATACTTGGGATGGATTGGTTGTCTCACTACCATGCCCAAGTTAATTGTTTTAATAGGTCTATAGTGTTTACCATACCTGGTCAGGACATGTATGTCGTCACTATGCCACGTTCCAGCGGATTAGAACCTATTTGTTCCATGTGGAGGAGGAAACAGAGGAGGTGACTACTATATCATTGGATAACATACCAATTGTACAGGATTTCCCGGATGTATTTCAGGAGATTCCAGGGTTGCCTCCTAGTCGCGAGATCGACTTTGTGATAGACTTAGCTCCAAGCACTACGCCTATTGCTAGAGCACCGTATAGGATAGCACCAGTAGAGATGCGCGAGCTGAGGGATCTGATTCAGCAGCTACTTAACTAGGGTTTTATTCGCCGAAGTACTTCCCCCTGGGGTGCGCCAGTGTTATTTGTGAAGAAGAAGGATGGTTCGCTCTGCCTGTGTATAGATTACAGGGAGTTGAACAAGGTTATGGTTCGTAACAAGTATCCTTTGCCGAGGATTGATGACTTGTTTGATCAGTTGAAGGGAGCTACCTATTTTTCTAAGATTGATTTGTGGTCTGGGTATCATCAACTTCGGGTTCGGGAGCAGGATGTTCCAAGGACAGCGTTTCTCACTAGATATGGATCTTATGAGTTTCGTGTGATGCCGTTCGGGTTGACTAATGCACCAGCGGTTTTCATGGATTTGATGAACAGAGTCTTCAGGGCTGTGATACCCCTCGAATCTGAGACACGGGTTGATCAGGCCCAGGCCCAAACCCAAGGGAAATATCAAACAATTAATATGTAATGTGAATACAGAATACAAAATTTACAAAATAAAAAAAATAAATTAAAATAGCTGAATTGAATTCTAATGAAAAATACCCAAAATATAATTATTAAAATCCAAACTCCAAAACCTCCAATCAATTAACAACTCGAGAATCCATCTAGTGGACCCCTAATAAAAATCCCAATTGTAAATGAAATAACAGAAATAAGATCCAAAACTAATAAGTAAGCAATCCTACATAGTCGGTGGAATAGAAGTCTGTATCTGCTCTGCACGACCAAGCTCTAACTCTGGAACTGACGAGCACCTGAAAAATATAAAAGTGGGTCAGGCCCACATGTAAGTCCTGATCTACTACAATCCAAATAGGAATCCGATACGCAGATACATCCTAGATAGACTCAACAATATCTAGAGTAGTCCATATATGTATATATTACACACTATAGGACATTCACTAGTCCAATAAGTCTGTCTCAGCCTGAGTAGAGATACCATGCAAATCGCACATTACGTGGTCATGTGTACCTGGACCTACCAGGGAATAGTAACTACTGTCCAGCTATCCATCCTAGAAGATATACGCGCCCTAACCACGGTCCTGAGACTCAAGCTCATACCATGGCACTATATAATAAATATAAAAAGTCTATACTCCCTTTGTCTTCTTCGATTCCAGTGAGTTTCCAGCCCTCTGTACTATATTCAAAATCTTATTCTAGGTTCAATCTTAGTCCTAAATAAATTTTAGACCACTGATATCCAATTAAAACATGTATGGGATACAAGTTTTAAAGCAACGATTCCAAAAATTTAGTTAGTAGTTTAACGTAACTTAAAACAGATTTACGCCATGAATTTTAAATACTGTTTTCAATACCTGTTCTAGGATTTAATCTTAGACCCAGATCAATTACAAGGCATCCATTCACATTACTAACCTCTATTAAACAAAACTTAAACGTGAACAACAATAGAAACAAATAACAGAATATCACAGATTCATGCAAACCAGTTAATTCCACGAGATCAAATAAAATTCATATATGCATAAAAGACTTATCATGCTTGTTTAAATCCATTTTAGTCTTTATTTAATCCCTGGAGTCTAATTAGGCATGCACAGAACACGAATTAATGGAAAGAAAAGAACAGAGACTTGCCTTTGAGTTTCAGATTACAAACTTAACACCACTGTTCTCTGAATTGTCTATTAAACTCTCCACTGCTGTTCCACAGAACCACGTTCCTTCTTCCTTGATCCCACCTAGTTTTCCTCTCTTATCTCTCTCTATTTTCCCTCTGTATCTCATGGTCTCTGCTTTTACAGAATTTACATTTATTTTTCTAAAACCCTAAACCGTGTATTGCTTTATATTTATAAGTGTATATTAACACTAACCCTAATCCATGTACAATTAGAGGCTAAGCCCTAATTCCAATCCTAACCGGCCCATGAAACTTCCAAGTTGTAATATATGGCGGCTATCTTTACGTGAATTTTAATCCACCATCAGAATTATAGTAATTAACTACCAAGTTTAAAACAGAAAAAAAAAAAAAAAAAAAACAAACAAACAAACAATTAATACCATTAGTAATTTAAATAAACCAATTAATTCAAATAAATCACCATAATAAAACCATTAAACAATTAATGCAAG
The DNA here is from genome assembly GCF_030987335.1 of Cornus florida. NCBI lineage: Eukaryota > Viridiplantae > Streptophyta > Magnoliopsida > Cornales > Cornaceae > Cornus > Cornus florida. The sequence goes on along the minus strand of NW_026775571.1, from coordinate 96,180,923 downwards.
AGAATACAATTAACCACTTAAACAAGAAGTCCAATTAAGTAAACAAAATAAAACAATTAACAAATAATTAAATAAAACAAATAAGCAAACAATGAAATAAAACAATTAAGCAGATAATCAAACAATAATAAATTAATCTTCCGGAATATCCTTTTTAAAATCAGGGTTATTATATTCTTCCCCCCTAACAAAAGGAATTCCGTCCTCGGAATTCACTCTTACCTTCTTCCAATATTTCAGGAAATTGCGAGCGAATGACATCCTCCCGTTCCCAAGTGGACTCAGCGTCATTGTGATAACTCCACTGAACACGTACCAAAGGAATAACCTAATTACAAAGGATTTGATCCCGACGGTCGACAATCCGACACGGTGGCTCCAAATAAGTTGCATCCGGCTGCAACTCAATCTCCCCAACATCGATATGCTGATACCAATCCTCATCTCGCAGAAATTTCCGCAACATAGAAACGTGGAATATGTTGTGTACGCGATCCAAATTATCCGGAAGGGCGAACCGATAAGCGACAACTCCAACTCGATCCGTAATCATGAATGGACCGACAAACCACGGTGACAATTTCCTTTTCTTCCCAAAGCACATAACTCCTTTTATAGGAGACACTTTGAGTAGAACCTGATCCCCAACCTGAAACTCCAAAGCACGAGTGCAACGATCAGCATAGCTCTTCTGCCTACTCTGGGCAGTACACATGCGATCCCTAATAAAAGCTATCTTCTTCGAAGTATCCTTGATGAACTCAGGACCCAAGAATCTGCCCTCGCCAACCTCCATCTAACAAATAAGGGATCGACACAGTCGGCCGTATAACGCCTCAAATGGTGCCATCCTAATAGTCTTCTGAAAATTATTGTTATAAGCAAACTCCACAAGTGGTAAGTAATCCTCCCAATGGCCCTTGAAATCAAGAACACACGACCGGAGCATATCCTTCATGATCTGATTCACCCGCTCAGTGTAATGACCCGGTCTTTTTCCTCCTTTTCCATTTTCTGCAATTTTCTTTTTTCGTTTTTTTTTCCTATTTTGTCATTTCCTTATTTTGTCTTTTAGTCATTTTTTTTATTTTTTCCTTGAATAACCTCACTTGTTGTGCTCAAATTTGATTCCAATTTTGCATGCATTTATGATAATTGATTTCCATGACATTGGTATTTTTACTTTTGTAGAAAAGTATGCTAGTTGCTTATTTTTCTTGTAAAGGGCATGAAAGTGTAATTATTCCTAATTTTAGTATAATTATGTAAAATAATTATTTTTCATTTTAGGGACCTTTCTGCAATTTATTTTAGAAAATATTTTGAAAAAGGACCATTTTACAATTTTTGGAAAGTGTAACAAGTGTCACACTCTCATGGAGCCACTTGTTGGCATTTGGGTGAAGAGACTTGGTACCATGAGTTTCTTGACATTTGGTGGGTGGAGAGTCATCCATGTGTTGGCCTAGGATTGGTGCACATGAAACCATTGATTGTTGACAAGTGTGGGTCTAGGATTAAGTCATGGAAGAGGCATTGGATTAGTGATAAGTGTAGGATCAAGATTTAGTCTTGCATTGTGTGTGTGTGTGAGGTAATGCAAGAGCACATAGTGAGTGGAGGATTTCTAGCCCTTCCACTCACCATTTTACACTTTACCTTCTTTATTTCATTATCTCTCATGAACCCTAGCAAATCCACCATTGGAGGAAAGCTTAGTTCATAGCTTCTCCCTTCAGTTTGGCTCACTTTCTTTTACCTTAGAGCAAAAACCTTAAGAGAGAAAAGATTCATCTCACTCTCCTCTTCAATAACCCTAAAACTTGTTTTACATTTAGGGCTTGGTTGCTTGGATTATAGAGATTCAATTCTCTATTGAGGTAGGGGTGGTTGTATGTTTATCCTCTTTGGGTTTTATATATATTGGAGCTTGATATATATTGATTACATGCTTTAAAATTTTTGTATTTGCATATAAATAGAGATTTTGTATGCTTGACTTAGGATTTGTGGATTAAAGCATGTATATGACTATTAAATTGTATAAGTAGGTTATTGTTTAATGATTTGCCTAATACTTGTGATTTCATTGAGGGTTTATGATGAATATCTTGAAATTACTCTTGTGTTGTTAAGTAATATACATTTCATTGAAAGTCTTGTAAGTATCACTTGAAATTACTTGTAGGTAAATTACTATATTGCATAATTAAAAATTGTGGCCTACATTAATATTAAATCCATGTGGTATAATGTGTAGTATCATTAGCTTGTCACTTTAGACATGAAACCTTAGGGCATGGTTTGTATGGTTTTACCCTACTTGTGCTTGGTAGGTAGTTCATGCATTGAGATTATATAAATGTCATGAACTTGTTGATTTTGGAAGCTTGTAAGGATATGAAATGTTTGATGGCTAGAGTTTGGCTCTAGTACGGAGGATAGGAATTCTCTTAAGTCATAGTGCGCACTAGGTAGTACCTTGTGGGTCATAATTACCCAAAATAACTTGTATGGTCTCGTGGCCACATATCCTAGTCTTTCCATTACTTGATTTCACATTATTTTCCAAGTTGTAAATCATGGATTTCTTGTAACTTGTGATTTGGTAAATCTTAGTTAAAATATGATTAGTGTACTTGCTTATGTATACTTGGATGTTATGTGTTTACCGTTTCAACATTTGTATAGCTTGAGATGATCCCTTAGAGTGCCATGGGAACATAGATGTTAGGTGAAATGCACCCTTATGATGGTCTATGTTTGGTTCACATTATACTTGAAACTATAGGGTATGTGCATGCACCACATCCTACGAGTAACTTGATTACTCACCCTAGTGGTTTGGATTGTTTTTCATATAAAGAGACTATGTTCTTGGAGGCTCATCATCCTTAGAAGCTTTTGAGCTAAATAAAGCATTTTTGTATATTGACATGCAAGTGTTTAGCATGCCTTTCTTTTGATATCATATTTTGAATACCATGTATGTACGGTACTTTTGAAGATTATGTAACCTCTTTCATGTATAAGATGCTTAAGTAATCACTTTTGACATTAGAAGCATGTATGTAAAGAGGCCAAGGGCCAAGCATGTCTACCTTGGTACTTAGACACTTTTGGTATCACTTTGCATCAAAGATGTATTTAAACAAAAGTTTGAGGTTTAATATATGAAAATCTTGTAAATGATGTGTATGAGGCCATGGGCCATTGTTTTATGTTTATTTGTTCATATCAAAGTTGTTGACATGTTCACATTTTCAAAACTCATGAAAAATCAGTTTTACATATTCATTGTGAACCAAAACATCAAGGGATTCAAAGTTGAGCTTAAACCTTAGCACCTTAAGCTGTTAGCAGATTCATCAGAAGCTTTTCATGGTGTTTCAGTCGACCGAAACTCCATTTCGGTCGACCGATGGCAAATGAAATTGCCAATGACCAGTAAACATCACATTCTAGTAGCCTTTTCTACTGTTTAGGACCATTTCAGTCGACCGATGGTTCATTTCGGTCGACCGAAAAAAGAAGGCACTTTCCTTCTTGTTTTTAGCTCTCAGTACTTTCATTTTGGTCATCCAAAAGTCCATTTTGATCGACCAAAATAACTTGATCCCGAGCTAGTCTCTATGGAGTTCCAGCACTGATCATCCGACTTTAACGGGTCATAACTTCTTTGTTTCTAATCCAAATAGGGTGATTCTTAAGCCTAAACTCAAGGATTTTGAGTCAACTTTCCAATGGTACCAATTTAATTCTCAAATTCTAAACATAGTGGGAGTTATGTATATTTTAGTGAAATAGTGTCAGTTTTCACTTCAATTGGGACGGGGCATTTTGTGGGATTCTTAGCCAATATTCATGGAACCTCTTGGAATGTTTCAAAATGATTAGATTAGGTTGTATTAACCTTTTTTGAGTTATTTAGAGTCAAGTTTCTCCTTTTAATAATGAATTGACCTTTTTGCCCCTTTGGATAGCAAATTTTGTCCTTTTTAACCTCTGTTTCCGTTTTTGTCCTCTTTAAGTTCCGTGACCTCATGGAGGGTCACATTTGTGTCTTAGGAGTGACTCATATCTCTGGAGACCTTGTTTTACCCTTTTACTTCCGTATTTTGGATCCGTTATCGGATCAACTTTCAGTTCATCACTGACGCACCGGGTTGAAAAACTTGGGCCGTCACACTCAGTCTGTCCATTAGTCTGAGGATGATAAGCAGTACTAAGATGCAACTCTGTACCCAAAGCCTGCTAAAAAAATTTCTAGAATCCTAACACAAAGCTCGAATCCCTGTCTGATATAATAGGCAATGGAATGCCATGTAACTTCACAATCTCGGTAATGTAATGTCGTGCCAACTGCTTCAAAGTGAAGTTAGTACGAAGAGGCAAGAAGTGAGCTGATTTTGTCAGTCTGTCCATGACAACCCAAATGGAATTGTGATCCTTGAAGGAATTTGGCAACCCTTCCACAAAATCCATAGAAATACTCTCCCATTTCCACTCCGGTATCGGTAGTGACTGTAGAGCTCCTGGCGGCCTCTAATGATCAATCTTGACCATCTGACAAGTACTACATCGAGAAATAAAAAGAGCAATATCCCTCTTCATACCTACCCACCAAAACTGTCGCTTCATATCTTGATACATCTTGTCTCCTCCTAGATGAACTGAAAACTTAGAGTGGTGAGTCTCAGTCATCACATCCTTCCTCAAATCATCAGCAGAAGGTACCACTAACCGTCCCTTGTACCTCAAACCTCCATCAGCCCCAACATAGTAGAATGGAACCTCTCTGGAAGCTATCTCTGTAACTTTGTCAATGCACTGCGGATCCGTTAGTTGTGCCTTCAAAACCTTATGAATGATAGAAGGTGAAACTACCATGCAAGCCATAAAAGCATCCAACAATTCATCAACCTTCTTCAATGCATTCCACTCAGTAGTGAATAGAGTAGAAAGACTTCCAACAGGTCGGCGACTGAGTGCATCTGCCACCACATTTGCTTTCCTTGGATGGTACTGTATAGAAAAGTGATAGTCTTTCACAAACTCTATCCACCTGCGCTGTCTCATATTCAACTCCCGTTGAGTGAACAAGTACTGCAGACTCTTGTGATCGCTGAATAATCTGAAGACTCACCCAACAGATAATGCCTCCAAATCCGTAAGGTAAAGACCACAGCTGCCAACTCCAAATCATGCGTTGGATAATTAAGCGCGTGTGGCTTAAGCTTCCGAGATCCATACGAAATCGGTCGCTCCTCCTGCATCAAAACACATCCAAGACCCTGAAAAAAAGCATCTGTGTAGACAAGATACTCTATTCCGCTCTGTGGGGCAGATAAAACAGGTGCAGAAGTCAACTTAGTCTTCAGCTCATCAAAAGCTTTCTGACAATGTTTATCCCACACGAACCGTACACCCTTCTTAGTCAAATGAGTGAGTGGTCCCGCTATCTTTGAGAACCCTTGGATGAACCTCTTATAATATCCTGCCAAACCGAGAAAACTCTGAATCTCAGTAGGTGATGTAGGTTGTCCCCACTCAACCACCGCTGAAACCTTGGCTGGATCCACCGCAATTCCCCTTTCTGACACCACGTGACCCAGAAATTTCACTTTCCACTGCCAAAATTCACATTTCTCAAACTTGGCATACAACTAATGCTCACGAAGCGTCTGTAAGACTATCCGAAGATGTTTAGCATGATCGTCCTCTAACTTCGAGTAAATTAAAATGTCATCTATGAAGACAATGACAAATTAATCTAAGTAAGCCCTGAAGACTTTGTTCATTAAATCCATGAAAACAGCTGGTGCATTAGTCAACCCGAACGGCATCACAAGAAACTCATAAGATCCATATCTAGTGAGAAATGTTGTCCTCGGAACATCTTGCTCCCAAACCCAAAATTGATGATATCCAGACCGCAGATCAATCTTAGAGAAATAAGTAGCTCCCTTTAACTGATCGAACAAGTCATTAATCCTGAGCAAAGGATACTTGTTACAAATAGTAACCTTGTTCAACTCCCTGTAATCTATGCACAGGCAAAGCGAACCATCATTTTTCTTCACAAATAACACTGGCACTCCCTAGGGTGAAGTACTCTTGTGAATGAAACCCTGGCTGAGTAGCTGCTGAATCTGATCCCTCAACTCACGCATCTCTATTGGTGACATCCTATACGGTGCCCTAGCAATAAGCGTAGTGCCTGGAGCTAAGTCTATCACAAAGTCGATCTCGCGACTAGGCGGCAACCCTGGAATCTCCTCAAATACATCCGGCAAATCCTGTACAATTAGTATGTTATCCAATGATACAGTAGTCCCCTCCTCCGTGTCCTCCTCCATATGGAACAAATAGGTGCTAGTGACCCCGCTAGAATGCGGCATAGCAACTACATATATGTCCTGACCAGGTATGGTAAATACAATAGACCTATCAAAATAATTAACTTGGGCATAGTAGTGAGACAACCAATCCATCCCAAGTATCACATCATAAGTGTGCATGTCCAGGACCAATAGGTTGGCTAGAAATCTGAGTCTGCCAATGTCTAGTATCACAGGCCCATCACTCTCATAAAGAATGGTTGTATCGCCTAACGGTGTAGAAATACCCTGTGGTCTACTGCATACCCGGGTCGTCATCCCAAACAAAACAACAAAAGTCCTAGCTACAAATCAGTGTGTAGCACCCGTATCAAACAAAACACGTCCAAGTAAACCATGAATTGGAAACGTACCCTCAATAGCCTGAGGTGCTTGCATATCTTTTGGCATGGGATTGTACACCCTGCCATAATGTAACTACTGCGGTGCCTGTCCCTGAAGGTGTGGCGGTGCCGGTAAAGCCGGATACGTCTGTCCCTGAATCCGTGGAACCTGTGGAACTGGTAAAGGCACTGGCGCCCTCTGCCCCTACTGCACATGCTGTCCATGTCCCTGTCTCTGTCCCTATCTGGCTGTAGGACACTGTCTGGAAGTGTGACCATACTCTCCACAAGTGTAGCAACTACCCTGGAAAGTACCAAATGGCCTCCTCTGTCGGTTAGCCTGTGGCTGACCCTGTCCTGCCTGTGGTCCCTCATTCTGCTGTCGCTGAACAGATGTCACATCTCTGGGAGCATCTGAACCACCCTTGTGCTTCTTCCAAGGCTGTTATCCCTGGAATTTGCCCTTGCCATTCTGTCGATGTTCATTCCCATTCCCTTTCTCAGCTGACTGATTAGCAGAGTCTCTATCACCCCGCTTCTCACCCTAGGCCTGTCTGAAATCCACGGTCAATTGATACTGCTGTAGAACGGCGTCTACCACCTGAGCATAGGTACTATAGGCTGGACTACCTATAATAGCTCTCTTGATAGACCACATCAGTCCCTTGACGAAACTATCGCACTTCTTCTCCTCTGTATCCACCTCCTCCGGTGCAAAGAGAGACAAGTGTGTGAACTGCTGCTCATACTCTGCCACTGTCATGTTCCCCTGCTACAGATTTAGAAACTCAGTCTTCATAGCTGCCCTGACTGTATAAGGGAAGTACTTCTCTTCAAAGCGTACACTGAACTCATCATAAGTTAATGTCATCCTCCCCTCTATGGTGGTAATTGACTCCCACCACTGTAGTGCATCCCCAACTAGCTTGAAAGTAGCAAACATTTGTTTCTGAACCTCCGTGCACTGAACCAAGCAAAGATGTCACTCGATGTCCTATTTCCACTGGTGAGCTACTCTCGCATCGGTGGATCCTGTGAACTAAGGTGGGCTCCCCTTTGTGAAAGAACTCCTAGCCTTCTCCCACACATCAGTCTGATCAACCGGTGCTGGTAACGGTGCCGGCTGTACCTGAGGCTATTCTAGAGTACAGCGGTTACCCCTGCTTCTATAGCCTGAGCAATAAGGTCATTGATGTGAGTAGGATACTCTAGATCTCCTCCCTAATTCCGAGTCTGCTGAACTTCCTCTTGCTCCTCATAGTACTGACCCTCATCCTCCTGACGCTGCCTACGGGCCACTTCCATTCGTCGCTGATTATTCCATCAGGTTCTTGCGCTAGCCATTCTGTCAACACAGAAAGACAGACATCAGCACGATTTAACCGAACCGTAAAGGAATACAATGAATCCTAAACTTAAGCTCTAATCAAGAGAAAACGTTACGTGGAAGTCTTAATACGACACATCCTAGAGACACTTGAACCTGGAGTGCTCTGATACCAACTGTGATACCCCTTGGATCCGAGACACGGATTAGGCCCAGGCCCAAACCCGAGGGAAATATCAAACAATTAATATGTAATGTGAACACAGAATAAAAAATTTACAGAATAAAAAAATAAATAAAAATAGCTGAATTGAATTTTCATGAAAAATCCCCAAAATATAATCATTAAAATCCAAACTTCAAAACCTCCAATTAATTAACAACTCGGGAATCCATCTAGTGGATCCCTAATAAATATCCCAACTGTAAATGAAATAACATAAATAAGATCCAAAACTAATAAGTAAGCAATCCTACATAGTCGGTGGAATAGAAGTCTGTATCTGCTCTGCACGACCAAGCTCTAACTCTGGAACTGACGAGCACTTGAAAAATATAAGAGTGGGTCAGGCCCACATGTAAGTCTTGATCTACTTCAATCCAAACAGGAATCTGATAAGCAGATACATCCTAGATAGACTCAACAATATCTAGAGTAGTCCATATATGTATATATTACACACTATAGGACGTTCACTAGTCCAATAGGTCTGTCTCAGCCTAAGTAGCGATACCATGCAAATCGCACATTACGTGGTCATGTGTACCTAGACCTACCAGGGAACAGCAACTACTGTCCAGCTATCCATCCTAGGCGATATACGCGCCCTAACCATATTCCTGAGACTCAAGCTCATACCATGGCACCATATAATAAATATATAAAGTCCGTACTCCTAATACAAAATATCATCCATCTGTATAGTGGTCTGATATATGTATAACAACTCCATCCTGAAACCACAGTAAGTCATTCAATTATTTGATTGACATGACATAAGTAGGTAATGGACTTAACCCATATGATTAATCCATACCTTAATCCAAGTTAGGTAGAACTTAGTGTTTTGAACTAGTCTATACCTAGTATGTCACCGTCCCATACCGATACATACCATCCTCCGGTTAACATAGTTCACAATACAATATTAAATAGGCATCAACCATAATATGCACAAGATAAATTAATCCATATACATAAATATTAGGCATTCAATACAGGGCCTAAAATCAAGTCCAATGTTGTAAACTGCTATAACATATGCAACCATTTACATCCTCCAGCAAGATCCATGAATTGATATAATTTAGTACAATTGAAGTACCAATTAAATCCATACTAAATATAGTTGATTTTAATTAATTCACCATACCTATAACACTCGAAAAAATATATGATTATATATAATTAGATTATATATAAAAACCGTGCCAAGTTCCAGTAAGTAAAACCAATAAGACAGTGTGCAAGCTAGCAGTTTTCTCCTAGGTTTTTCTTGCACTATTCTTCAATTCAATTATGATTTTATATTTTTTCATCATAATACCAATCTTATACAATCCCATACATCACTTAAAACAATTTAAATGAAGTGCAAACACCCTGTGTAGCCCAAACAAGCCCATAAAATCAATTCTGTAACGTATAAGGATAGAGCAGGCTCTTTAAAAACTTAGAGCCTGCTCAAAACCACTTAGAGCCGGCTCTAATTCACTTAGAGCCTGCTCTAAATCACATAGAGCTGGCTCCAATTCTTTGGGAGCCGGCTCTAAGGGTTTTGGGAGCCTGCTCTCCCTCCTTTAGCAGCCGTTGTCCGTTTTCCCTTTGTCTTCTTCGACTCCAGTGAGTTTCCAGCCCTTTGTACTATATTCAAAATCTTATTCTAGGTTCAATCTTAGTCCTAAATAAATTTTAGATCACTGATATCCAATTAAAACATGTATGGGATACAAGTTTTAAAGCAACGATTCCAAAAATTTAGTTAGTAGTTTAACGCAACTTAAAACAGATTTACGCCATGAATTTTAAATACTGTTTTCAATACCTATTCTAGGATTTAATCTTAGACCCAGATCAATTACAAGGCATTCATTCGCATTACTAACCTCCATTAAACAAAACTTAAACGTGAACAACAAGAGAAACAAATAACAGAATATCACAGATTCATGCAAACTAGTTAATTCCACGAGATCAAATAAAATTCATATATGCATAAAAGACTTGTTATCATGCTTGTTTAAATCCATTTTAGTCTTTACTTAATCCCTGGAATCTAACTAGGCATGCACAGAACAAGAATTAACAGGAAGGGTTGCCAAATTCCTTTAAGGATCACAACTCCATTTGGGTTATTATGGATAGACTGACGAAATCAGCTCACTTCTTGCCTATTCACATTGATTTCACTTCGGAGCAGTTGGCGAGGCTTTACATTTCAGAGATTGTGAAGTTGCATGGCATTCCATTGTCTATCATATCGGACAGGGATTTGAGCTTTGTGTCAGGATTCTGGAAGAGTTTTAAGCAGACTTTGGGTATAGAGTTGCATCTTAGCACTGCTTATCATCCTCAGACTGATGGACAGACTGAGCGGGTGAATCAGATTATGGAGGATATGCTTCGGTCGTGTGTTCTTGATTTCAAGGGCCATTGGGAGGATTACTTACCGCTTGTGGAGTTTGCTTATAACAATAGTTTTCAGAAGACTATTGGGATGGCACCATTTGAGGCGTTATATGGCCGACCATGTCGATCGCCTGTTTGTTGGATGGAGGTTGGCGAGAGCAGATTGGGTCCTGAGTTCATCAAGGATACTTCTGAGAAGATAGCTCTTATACGAGATTGTATGCGTACTGCCCAAAGTAGGCAGAAAAGTTATGCGGATCGTCGCACTCGTGCTTTGGAGTTTCGAGTTGTGGATCAGGTTCTCCTCAAAGTATCTCCTATGAAGGGTGTTATGCGCTTTGGGAAGAAAGGGAAGTTGTCTCCGCGGTTTGTCGGTCCATTCATAATTACGGACCGAGTTGGAGCTGTTGCTTATCGGTTGGTACTTCCGGATAATTTGGATCACGTACACAATGTCTTCCACGTTTCCATGTTGCAAAAATTTCTGCGAGATGAGGATCGCTATTAGAATATCAATGTTGGGGAGATTGAGTTGTAGCCGGATGCAACTTATTTGGAGCCACCGTGCCGTATTGTCGAACGGCGGGATCAAATCATTCGTAACAATATTATTCCATTAGTTCGTGTTCAGTGGAGTCATCACAATGAGGCTAAGTCCACTTGGGAATGGGAGGATGTCATTCGCTCATAGTTTCCTGAGATATTGGAAGAAGGTAAGAGCGAATTCCGAGGACGGAATTCCTTTTCTTAGGGGGGAAAAATGTAATACCCCTAATTTTAAAAGGATAGTCCTGGTAATTATTTAATTGTTTAATTGTATTTTTCTTTTATTTAATTTGCTATTTGTATTTGTTTGGTTGTTTGTTTGAATTAATTGTGGGTTTCTTTAATTAGATTTTGTTTTGCTTTAATTGATTAATTGATTAATTATTTTATTTAATTAGTTGTCTAAATTATAGATTTAATTGTTTTAATTTAATTATTTTAATTGTATTCATTTTAGGGGATTTAATAATTTAATTTTCTTAAGTTAATTGTTTTAAATGACTGGATTTCGTTAATTTAAATTAGTGTTCAACGTGACTATCATATAGCTTTACATTGGGTTTATAGTTTACATAGGCAACCGACAGTGAGTATAACCTAGGTTGTTCTATAGGCCGAGTTATACGTGGATTAGGGTTTAATCACTAAGCCTATAAATATGTATGTCACGATGGTTTAGGGTTTTAGAAAAAATAAATGTAATTTCTGTAAAAGCAGAGGCCGTGAGATACAGAGGGAGAATAGAGAGAGATAGGAGAGGAAGAGGAGGAAGGAACGTGGGTTTGTGGAACAGCAATGGGGAGTTGAACGGCCAATACAGAAACTAGGAATTAGAGTTTCAAGTCTAAAACTCAAAGGTAAGTTATTTTCTTTCTTCTTCCCTTTGTCTGTGTTCTGTGCACCTAGATAGCCTCTAGGATTTAATTAAGCATTTAACTGAGTTTATTATATATAATAGATGTTATATCAATGTTCTGTATATGTGAAAATTTGTTCAATTACAGTTCGTGCGTATCTATTATCAGTTTGTTTCTTAAAGCATGAAAAATCTGTAGAACCTGTAGCCTCTGTTTTTGTATTCAACTGCTATAAACACATCTTGGGAATTATACTGGACTTAGATGGGACTCTTAGGATCAGTTTAAAACCAACTAGACAGGTTGTGAATGGCCAGAAACACTGCAGAAAGTCGCAGGAGTAACAGAGGTTGAAAGAGGCACGAGGAGGAGAAAAGAGCCGACTCTGGAATGCAAAGAGCCGGATCCCCCACTAAAGAACCAGCTCTAGGAAAGGTAGAGCCGACTCTACCCTCCTAGGAGGCGGCTTCAAGTGTTCTTAAAGCCTGCTCCAAAATCTGGAGAAAGCTCTTTCTCATATATAGTTTCTGACCTTTGTTTTTACGATTAATTTTGAGATTGTAGGAGTTGGGGACTGTTTGGACTGAGTTTGGGACTTCATTGTATGACTAAAAAGTTAATCCTAGGCATTATTAAGACCTTTAAAGGACTAAAAGCTTACGTTTAGTCAATGGGACAAACAGTATAAAATTACTAATTTTCTATACGGTTAACGGAGGAAAGATGGATTAATTGCCTAACTAAATTTTGGCAATGCAATGGGATGTAGGATGTTTATAAAAGCCTATTTTGAATGCACGATAGGGTCCTCTATATATTTATTTTGATCTATACATGCTTTGGGATCTTAATTGTTGAAACAGTAAACTTTTTCTACTATTACATAGATTACTGTTGATTTTCAATTGCTAATATAACGAAACCATTTATAAAATTATTTGGATACTAGTTGGGACTGTAAATTAACAGTCATGGTTTATATTTTATAATTTACCTGGATATGGAGGATTGTATGCACCGGTATGGGACGGTGGCATACTGGGGACGGTTTAGCTCAAAACGCTAAGACCTAACCTACCGGATGGAAAAGATGGATTATAAAATATTGAATCCATCAATGTGCTCAAGTTAAATCAACTGACTAAGTTGAATGACTTCCTAGATTAATTGGTTGTAGTTAAGTCACATCAGCTGAATAAGTTGGGTGCTTATCTGGACTGTAGTTTGTATGTCTCCTCATTGAATAATTGAATGACATGCTATGGTTTCGAACGGACTTTAGATATATGATTATGGTACCACGATATAAGCTTGAGTCTCAGAGTCATTGGTTAGGGTGCGTATATGCAGTGGATGCGTAGCTGGATACAGTAGGTAGGTGTACCCTGTTAGGTGTAGGTACTCATGCCCACCTTTGGGTGCGTTTTCGCATGTTGCCTTCTATTCAGGTTGAGACCTCTACTATAGTCCAGTGAATGTCCTTAGTATGGATATATATGTATATTTATGGATTACCTAGTTATGTTGAGGGTATCTAGGGTGTATCTGCGTATCGGGCACTGTATGGATTACAGTTGGATTAGGACTTGCATGTGAGCCTAACCCACTCTTTTATTTTTCAAGTTCTCGTCAGTTCCGGGGTTACAGCTTGGTCGTACAGAGCAGATACAGACTTCCATTCCACCGACTACGTAGGACTCTTTCCATAGCTTATTTTCTAGATGTTTCTTTCAGTTATTTTTATTTCAGTTTGGATTATTATTAGGGGTCCACTAGAGATGGATTCCCGAGTTGTAATCATGGAGGTTTTGACAGTTGGATTTTACTAAGTTTTATCAGTTAAGGATTTTATATTAGTATTCTTTTCAGCTTTTGTTATTTATTCTTATTTCCTCTTGTATTCTGTGTTCGTTATAAAATATTAATTGTTTGGTATTCCCTCGGGTTTGGGCCTGGGCCTGATCAACCCGTGTCTCAGATCCGAGAGGTATCATAGTTTTGAACATGAAGTCCAAAAATAAAGGCACCATCCCTTCGATATTTCCAAAAGTCTAAGGGTACCTAGCATGTACCTCCTCTAAAATCCTAGCCTCAACCACAGAAACGGTGATCCTTCCCTATGACACGGACAATGAGGCATCTACCCCTCGATCTACCCCCTCGGGATTTTTCTCTCCCTCGCATTCTTCTGGTAAGAGATCCCCTCCTTCGGCTGTATCTTCGACCAAAGTTGACTGAGCCAAACCATCATCAACAATTCGATCAATATTATATTTGGAACCATTCGACCCCGAGGTTTCACCTCTGGAAGAGTCACTAGGGCTCAAACTTCTTAATCCATCTGAGATATCCTCCTCGGGAAGGGGAAGAGACTTAATGGTTATTTCCACCATTTATTGTAATTCAGCGATGAGTTCTTGAGGAAGCGCTTGGACAACCTCGATCAGTGAATCAGTATCACTATCCTCATTTTCGCGCCCAGAATGATGGCCCTCAGAATCAGCAGCAACCTCGGCAGTATCAAGCATGGCTACCTCAGCCTCTGCAAAACAAAAAGAGACTTAGTTTCTTTTTTAAGAAAAAAGGGGGGAGGGGAAAAGGAATGAACTTTAAAAATGGGGGACACCTCTGATGAATGGTGAATAGCTAGGACTCCTCTCAAAGTTAAACATCCCTATCGCTGGATCTACGGCAGTATTAACTTCCCCCGTGTCCTCGTCAAATCGACCCAAACCGCGGGCCAAAGGAATCAGCTCCTTCCCCATCCCATGCTGCAAAGGGGGAGGGGGTTCAAGTCAGATGAAAGTATCTCCCTCGCCGCACGCTCAGGCTCCTCAAGAACACTCGCGAGAATGTGAAGAGGATCAGAGGAAATGTCCAAGCCAGCGTGTATTTCAGGGACATGAACCGAGTTATCACCAGGCACGGTCATCACAGAAGTTTTCTCAGCAGGAGCAGAGTGAGACCTCGTACTCAAGGAAATCCTAGCTCGAGCCGGTGGGCGAGAAACTTCCAAGGTTGAAGCGAAGTTCTTGGCAGTAGAGGTGTCTTTAAGAACACTCTAATAATAAAAAATAATATATATATATATATATATATATATATATATATATATACGCACGTACAATAGGAAGTAGGCTGCATAAAATACACATAAAAATCAAAAGCAAAATATAAGTTTCTATCTTGGCTCGCTTTGAATGAATGGTTGCGGGCATGAAGGTACTAACGTCTTGATCAACCTTCCGCTTATCTCGACAAGCTTTGGTAGCTCGGAGGGCTATCACGGATGCGGAGGCATTTGACGAGATCAAAGGAGGCAAGTCCACCGTGCCACAAGCTTTGCCGCGCTCGGCTATGGAAATATTCTTGAAAGGACGAAACGAGGTATCACTCTTTAATATAGAACGGGCAGGGACAAGAACTGGGGTGCTGTTTACAAATTTTCCGAAGGAAATCATCACCTCCTTCCAGTATGCTCTTGTCTTCGCAACCCACTGCCCCATCTTCGAAACTGAGGGCACATGAAGGATTTGGCGATCTCTCAAGAGCTACGCCTCCCCAGAATCTAGAAAACGAGAAAAGCCCAAGGTATAAGTGCTGTGATCCTGACGTGCTCCATAGCCATAGTCTCGAGATAGTCCCTGATCACACCCGAATTGCCGAGCTACTCGGTGATGATTGTAAACCTTTCCTACCCTCGAGTGAGGGGGAAGGAGAGCGGGAAGATAACCCATGGAGGACATGGCAAGGATGGTTAAGGCTGGAGTACGCTTCAGTGCCTTGCCTGAAATAACCATGCCATCCCTCGAGGCACAGCATTCCACTCGAGGTCCATGGGTATAGGGGTGAGCCAGGAAATAACTTTCTCTGTTAATGTACTCAGCTAATTTTTTTTTTGTACTATGCTTGTGCCATTAGAAGGATTTCTTCAAGCCACTGTCCCGAGGAAGCACCGTTGGGTGAGGGCCATATTTTGGGAAATGCTCATATAAGAACATCTGAAGAAAGATAGTATTTACAGGAGAACCACGCTCATACGGCCAACAGAGCGCTCCATACGAGCATGCGCTAGGTCGAGCTTATGATGAAGTGTACCTAAGAATAGCGCGGCCAAGGGGAAGCTGTTGCCACAAGATAATCTGACAGCTAGAGGGATAAGGTCGAGGCAAGGCCTATCATCAGGAAGACCCGGGAAGATGAATCTGAAAAGCCATGACAAGAGATAACTGGCAAGACGGGCCGAATCCCTACATTTAGGGCCACTGAAGGACTCATCTTCTTCCTGACCTTGAGGGGGAAGGTCTCGGAAGTAATAACAGAGGAGTGACATAAAGGTGCATTTATTCCCCGTCTCTGGAAACTCCTCGTGAAGGCCATCATCTTGGTAATGCGAAGCAATCTTGCCGACCGAGGTAACCCCACTTCGTAACTTGGCACTGAGTTTGACCTCGTCTTCAGGAAGTATCCAGGAACTAGGATTATGCCCTCCGAACACATTCAGGCACATAAGTTGCACAACGTCCTCGAGAGTTGGGGTAAACTCTCCCCAAGAGGTGACGAAAGTATAAGCATCTCGGCTCTACCGAGATAAAAGAAGCATAAAGTCTGGAAGGTCCCGCGGTTTAGTTAACTCGCGCGTGTTGCCGATGGTATATGTGATCCTCGCAGCCTGCAAGGTCTTGAAAAATACAGCATCGGCTAAAATTGCATCTGTCCACAAGTCCCACCCTCGGTCATGGCCGGTTTAACTTGTGAAATTAAGGCTAGAATGAGGAAAGTCACCATGCTCTACCCTGAATCTCAGCACCGAGCTAGGAGGGATAGATACCCCTTTCGGATGCATAAGGTTCACCCTCAAACAGAAAAGAGCACTCTTGGACCTCGTCCACTTTGCTCAGCCCATTGCCATTAGCCCAAAAGGTGTCGCTCGGACCAAAATAAGGGGCAACTTGCCACTCAGTTAAAGGGGGAACATCGGGTACATCATCGCGCAAAGCCATGATCTAAGTTTAACTTTAAACAAAAGTCTTTAAGAGAAGAAAGAGTAAGAATGAATAACTTTGCACTCTGAAAATGACGTGTGGTTTAAATAGTGAGGGCTTGGCATCCTAAGCGTCGCGCCTCTGGCTAATGAAAAGACATGACCTGAGATTTGAAACGTCATAAACTGGCACACCAATAAAAAGGCGACACGTGGCTCAAGGAACCAAAGTGACATGACCTCCTGAAGCGACGTGACTCTTTGATGCTGAAGTAACGTGACCCTTCAGTAAAGATATAATAATAAAAGAGATTGGGCCAAACTAACGGTTTGCTTGAGCTCCCCTCTTGGCAACCTCGAGCAGGAGGGCAAAATGTTGACGATCGGGCCACGGTAGCTGCTTATGTGGCGCCACCTCTGCAAAATAGGCACACCTGGCCAACGCTTATCTGGCGTGCCTCATAATAAGAATAGGTATCCTCGAGCTACCTATTCTATGACTGAACTCGCTGGTCGAGGAAGGGGTCGTTACCCTTCCTCTACTATGGACGTGCCCCGCTCCAGTCGGATGGGCTCCTCCCTCTCCCTGCTCATCCGAGTTTGCTTTCTGAAAGAGCGACCTCGACCAAATTGCTTTTCGAGCTCCCCTCTTTGGTTACAGGGACCTCTAAATAAAGAATAGGGACAGAGCCCTGCGAGGTCACGAAGGCAGAACCTCGAGAAAGGCTCTTTGCCCTCTTGAGTTCGGGAATCTGAAAACATGTGGACAGGTGGCTGAGCTCCAAGGTATCGCCTCAGCCCAAGGCCAACACAAGGGGGAAAGGATACTCGGTACTCAAGCTCTAGCAAGGAGAGATAAAAAGCGCATTAATTGTGAAGGACGTCTGATAAGACCCGTATTAATTAGGGAGCGCCATTACCTCTTTTGACCGGGGGACAAAGCATCGTGGTCCATCCGTCAATGTCCCATCCGTCAGAAGGAGAAACCTTCAAACCCTTGGGTAAGAGCGGGCTCACCCGAAGGACTAAAAGACATTGACCGAGGAGGTAAGCACTATAAATAGGGGTGTTAATCAGCCATTAAGACATACAACCACCACATTAATATCTGTTTACTGACAAGGTCAAGCTTATACAGTACCGAGGTCAGCCTTCCCTTTCTTAATCTTTGTACTCAGATAATCTTTTGTGTTACTTGGATCTCCACTTAGATACTGGTCTCAAGATTCTTGGCTTACGTGGAACGATCTTCTTATCCTACTCACGAACCACTTTCAACAGAATATATGTGATCAGGATAAAATAATTTGAAGTAGACCAATCAACATAACTGCGGAGTCAGTTTTTCAAATCCTAGAATGCAGGAGGTAAATATAACGACGACTCAGTCATTCAGTTGGTGAATGAAGATCACGATCCATCTCATTCAAATATTCCTGATCGACATTTGTGTAACCAACTTGATTCCGAGGACGACAATTAATAAGATATGAGAAAAAACTCATGAACATTTAATAGAAAGTGATTTTTCTGTTATACGATTTCAAGCACTGCCTTAATTGTCAGAGGGTTCTTGGCCGACACCCCACCGGTGTCATTCAATGTGACATAATCTCCATTGTTTTGTATGTAAACGCCGTCGTTTCGGATCGCGAAAATTTTTGCATCAACAGTATGAATAATATATGTAAATGTTGTGAAAAGATATATATATATATATATATATATATATATATATATATATTTTCTCGTTTTCATACTTACACCAGGGGCGGAGGGAGCATGTGCCTTGGGGGGCACATGCCCCTCCTGAAATTCTGATTTTTTATACTATTATATGTCTATATTTTTAAAAATTCAAATATGCTCCCCTCAAAAAAAAAAAAATAAAAAATAAAAAAATAAATAAAAATAATAATTAATTCACACAAATTAGTGATATATAGGATGGAGTGATTTTGTCATTCACCTACCACGCCCAAGGAATCACTATTTTCTAGAAGTGTCATATAATGTAAAATATATTGTTTTGTGTTTTTACTATGTCCAAAAGGTTAAAGTTGTATAACCAAATAGCCAGTACAGAAGGTGACAATTGGACGTGTAAAAGCAAGGGAATCATAACACAGAGCAAGGGGATCATTTAAATAAATCCATTATCTAAAAATTAGACAGTGTTTGAATTTTTTTTTTCCCTCCTATTAATTACACCATGCCCCTTAAAAGACAATCTTGGCTCCACTCCTGACTTACACAAAAGTATTTCATATGGAACTTAATTTTTTTTTCTTTGATATATAATTTGATCGGGACCGATATTGATACCGTAAGCAAAACTTAACCTTTATTTCAATACAATTTGAAATTGTGTAATGATCTCTCTTGACAAGACTTTTCTTCGATGTTCCTTTGGTGGGTTCCATGACTTTTCCTCAGGTGCGGTTTGGTGGATTGAATAGCAGTTTAGTGGTTAAGTTCGTTGTATGGACATTAAGTTCACCCATTATGGCTTCTTCTATCTTCTTGGAAAGTCTTTATAAACCAACCACGTTCTCCACCGAAGATTTTTGTTTCGCTAACAACATGATGATAGATACCCAAGAGAAGTGATTGACAAGGGCATGAATGGTTTGGAAATATATGTATATATATATATAATGGTTTAGAAAGAATATATATATATAGTTATACTATTACAAAAGTGCAAACATTTTCTCTAATTCTGTATATTTTTTCACTTATTTTTAAAATGATAATATGATATTTAAAAAGTATTTAATTAGAATTAATATATTTTAAAGTTAAATTATCGTACATGTCTTTTTTCTTTTCTCAACTGATGCTATAAAAGTATATAAAAAAACAATATGAAAAGTTGAATTTTAAAAAGTGTAGTTAAAGAAAAAAAAAATTGTCTTTTTTTTCTTTTCTCAACCGATACTATAAAAGTATATACAAAACAACATTAAGAGTTGAATTTTAAAAAGTATATACAAAATAATACAAAACACTTTCATTGGCTTCCATCACCGTCGCCTACACCACTATCTTCTTCCATCACTACCAACACTCTTGCCACCGCTTTCAACCACTGCTGTCTTTCACCCACACCGCCACCTTCCACCATTGCCACTACCGCCGTCTTCCAACACTACCACCTACACCACTACCGCTTTCCATTTCCGCCACCATCCACCACCGCCACTATCACTATTTATGTTTAAAAAATTATAAAAGAATGTCATTTTGTTAATTTAATTTATTTTTTACTAACAATAATATTTTGGAGAACTCAATTTGAAATTTATTCCATTCTAAATTTAAAATTGGTCCAACCAAACACTAGAATGGTCATTATCATTTTATTCCTACACATTTTATATTTACAACCAAACAATAGAAAGAGAATGGCTATTCTATTCCATTCTATTCCCACTTGCATTTCATTCCGTTACTGCACACCAAACACAACATTAATGTAAATCTTTTAACAATAATATTTTTGTATATGTATACATTTAAAAAATATATATATCTATGCACTTATATATGGAAAAAGCCATATATACAAAAGAATATGAATGATCAAATTAAAAAAAGACAGAAAGTGTAATTAATGAAAAAAAAATGGAATTCCTTGGTTATTATTATTTTATTTATTTTACAACTCTACTTATAAACAAAGAGTTTTATTAAACACCAACTCTTCATTTTTTAAATTTTCTATTAACATATTATTTATGAAAAATGATGTTTACACGGATAAATTTGACAGATTATTCTGGCAGAATCTATATGACACTTTAGTTGTCAAAAAAAATTGCCATTTGTGTTAGTATTTCTATAAGCAAAGTAGGCATTAAAGGCACAAATATTTCTAGACGAAAGTACCTTTTCAAAATATGGGGACACTGGTGGGCAAAATTACTCTTCTTTCACCTCTTTGATCTTTCTATTTCATTATATATATATATATATACACACACACACACACATATATAAACGACTATCATCCTGCCCAATTCACTGACAACTTCTTGGTGTTTAAGCATATGTGAGGACAACAATGGAGGGGTCGATATTTTTTTTTTCTTCTTGGAGGGGTCGATATTGGCACAGTATGAATCGTATGGATCTCTACCTTTGAAACCTGCCATGAGCAACACATTGTTACCCAATCTGGAACCAACCTGCTTGAACGCGTCTGTATGTATACATATTCAATTCAATTATTTCAAGTGACTTTATTTATAAAAAAAAAAAATTCATATAAAGTACATAGTTATAGACGAGTATACTGCTTAAGACAAGCTATTCTATTAAAAAAGATGAATTACATAACCACTAGAGTAAAACAAGAAGCCACCGCCCCATAGGCTAAAAGTCCCCACTACCAGATTGAGTTCAGGGCTTGATTTGGTTGTTAAAGTCGTCGGCCGGAGCTTCTGGTGCTTCTTTTATGTAGGTTTTGGGAATAGGTAATGATGATACAATGCTGAAAATCTAAGGATAATTTTGTCTAAAAATTTGTGTATTCCCAAATGTCCTTTAAAGTATACCTTTAAAGTATACATTAATAGAGTCCACTTATTCACATTCTGTTAGGGAAATATGCCATTTGTTTCAGTCCAAGTATCATCCATAATCAATGTTGTGGACCTAATTGAAATTTTATAAATGCTTTGTATATATTTTAATTATTTTTATTTTAACTACTTGATACTTATTTTTTACAATTTTATATGATTTTTAATTACATGCATAAACATTATTATTATTATTATTATTATTATTATAGTTTTACATGATGTTTAATTATTATGATTATTATTATTTATATTTTTTAATAATTAATTCATTACGTGTATTGCACTGAATTTTATTAATATATATGCATGTATAAAACTATGTATGTATAAATTTTGTTTTTGGACTTTTTTTGGGTATTCCAGTAACTAGAAAAAGGAACGTCAAAATCAAAGATATTTTTTAATTTTGAACCATCACCAATAAAAATACAAGAGAATTGGAGTATGTGAATTTGTCAAGTCAATTTTTATATTGACTCGTAACTCTTTAAAGAAACCAAAAATCCTTTTCAATTCTAAAAGTTTCCTTTTAGATTCGATTTATCAGAAGCATGCATTCTTACTTTACACACAAGCACCTGACATCATCGCATTCATTGATGATTTGCAAAATCATTGATTATCTGGATTTAAAATAAAAAAAATAAAAAAAATAAAAAAAAAACCGACTCCCGCCAAAGTTAGAACTATTACCACGGTGAACGTCTATTATGAGTAGGAAAATATCTTTGATTTTGATAAAGAGACTCGTTACATAAGACTAATTCTTTTCATAATTATTTATCCTTAAGTCAAACAAACAATTATATATATATATATATATATATATAGATACACGCGGGCGTCAGTACGTATTATCAAAAGGATAATGCTTAATTACTCACCGGTGAGTAGTTTCACCCTACTCACCTTTTGTGTGTTCCAATAACAAAATAACACACCAGATTTAACAAAAAAATCAGCAAATAATAAAAAAAATCAGAAATAAATTGGATTGACCTGTTTTAATTGGGTAATCACCCTTTTTCTTTTCTCTCTCTTGCTCTCCTCTTTTCACTGTTCTTTTTCTTCTTCTTCACCATTTCTCTTTTATTTCTCTTTTTCATCGCTTCCCAAACCCACGCCCTCCTCTTTCTCCACTCTTCTTCTTCTTCTTCTCACCTCCATAGGACATCATCAATCAATGAGCGAGCATGTCTGAATCGTGTTTGGATTATTTTTCTTTTTCCTCTCGTGCTCCATTGAACATCATCACTCAACAAGCAAGCAAGAACTGTGAGTTCAACTAGGTCTTATAGTGGAGGTATGATTTAATTCTTTACTTTGCACATTTTGGGTTTAATTTTTAGAAAGGGGTCCCTTTTTTTTCTTTTCTGTTTTTATCTAAATGGAGGAAAGTTTTTTATAAAATGAAACAATAAGATATAGGGAGATCCGAGGGCATACCCTCACACGAAAACAACAAAAGGCAGAGGGAGAAACCAACATGATGGTTACCCTCACCAAAAGGCAACAAATAACTAAACCTTTAAAAACAAGAAGCAGAGCAATGAATCATGTCCACGGTCCTCAAAATCCACATACACACACAGAGAAGCAGAGTACAGAGAAGACCTAAAGCCACGGCCCTCACAAGCATGGCCCTCACAGGTCACACACAACAATATACAGAGAAGACAACATAATCCACAAAATTAAAATAGAGAAGCGGCAGCAGCTGAGCCTGTGATCATCCCATCCTTAAAAAATAAATCACTTCTTGAAGGCAGGATCCCAAGAAAAACATGACTTCCCAAAGAATTGAACCAACTCAAAAACCCATAGCCCTCACATAGCGCAAGCATACACAGAGAAACAGTTTACTCACAGGCATCATTTTTCAAAGAAGTGTACAACAAATCGATGAAAGAGAGAAGGGGTGGGTTTAGAAATCGATGAAAGAGAGAGAGAGAAAAGAAAAAATGGTGATTACCCAATTAAAATGGGTCGATCCGATTTCTTTTTTCTTCTTCTTCTTCTTTTTTATTTTATTTTATTGTTTTGCTAATTTTTTTATTATTATTAAAACTGATGTATTATTTTGTTATTGAAACATATGAGGGGTGAGTAGGGTGAAGCTACTCACCGGTGAGTAGCTAAGCATTGTCTTATCAAAATATTTGAATAGAGTATTAATACCACCCTACCATATAAGGTGTGTGTGTGTGTGTGTGTTTTTTTTTTTTATTTTTTTGGTTTTTTCGTATAATACCACCCTAATCATATACTGTAATTTTTTTTCAGTGGATTACTAGAATGATAAAGGGTATGATTTCGATGGCAGCGCAGAAATCATATCTCGGGTGTTGAAGATCTGAATGGGCATTAGGTGGAGGATGATTCACAAATTCAGGATACTTTCTTACATTATTTCCAAGGTTGTTCTAAACTCAACGTCCGATTGGTATTGAACAGTCCATCTATCATGTTTCTTCACGCATTTCTGACAAGATGAACCAGAGTTTGCTCCGACTGCCTACCGAAGAGGAAATCCGATGTGCTGTCTTTGCTATGCAACCCTGTAAAGCTCCTGGCCCTGATGGCATGACTCCCCTGTTCTACCAACAGTACTGGCATTTGGTTAAACATAAGGTAATTTCAGCGGTAAGTAGCTTTTTGCATTTAGGGTACTTTCTTATTAGTATGAATTATACTAATATTGTGTTAATTCCTAAGACTGATACCCCCACCCAAGTTTCACACTACCGGCTTATTTCTTTATGCAATGTCTCGTATAAGATTGTTGCTAAAGTGCTCACTAATCTCTTCAAGGGATTTATTCACTCTCTTGTTATCGAATCTTAGAGTGTTTTTGTTATAGGGCGTCACATTACTGATAATATTTTAATTTCACATGAAATTCTTCATTATTTAAAAAATAAGCACAAAGGAAAAAATGTTTTTCTTGCTTTGAAGCTGAATATGAGCAAGTCTTATGATAGGATTGAATGGTCATTTTTATTGACAATGCTTGCTAAATTGGGTTTTCACTCTCATTGGATTAAAATTATTAAAGCTTGTATTTCTACGGTTTCTTATTCTGTGATGATTAATGGTTGCTTTATGGGGTTATTTAGGCCTACCCGTGGCTTACGCCAAGGGGATCCTTTATCCTCATATTTATTTATTTTGTGTGCAAAAGCTCTTTCTCTCTCTTTGCAGAGGGCCCTCCACCACAAAGTCTTTTCCAGTATTCGAATTTGTCCGCACGCTCCAGCCGTTTCACATTTATTTTTTTACAGACGATTCTATTATTTTTTGCGGGGCTGATACTTCAGAAGTTACATTTCTTAAGACTCTTCTTCAAAAATATGAAAAAGCATCTGGGCAACAAATTAATTTTGCTAAATCCTCTATTTTTTTCTCCAAAAATACTCTGGAGGAGGTTAAGTCCAGGATAAGCCAGTTATTAGAGATTAAAGAGGAAAAACTTTGTGCTAAGTACCTGGGTATGCCGGAAATTATTGGTCGATCCAAATGGGATGTTTTCATTACATTGTTCAACGGGTTGCTGATAGATTAGCGTCTTGGAAATCCCTCTTACTAAATCTGTAATACCCCTAATTTTAAAAGGATAGTCCTGGTATTTATTTAATTGTTTAATTGAATTTTTAATTTATTTAATTGATTATTGGTTTGTTTGGTTGTTTGAATTCGTTGTGAGTTTTATTTAATTGTTATTAGTTGTGAGTTTATTTTTTGTTATTTAATTGGATTTTGTTTTACTTTAAGTGATTAATTAATTTACTTGTACATGAGAATTAATTGTGTTCAGTGTAGTTAACTATTTTATTGAATTTATTTAATTAAATTTAGTTAATTATTTAATTGAATTTGATGTTTCCTTCTTAACGTGGTTATATATATGATTGCACACGTATGGCTATAAATTAGGTTTACAATTCTTATATGTAGCCGACAATTATATATCATAGGTTAGTTTATGGGCCGGGTAAGTCAGTTAGGGTTTAATGGAACCTAAGACTAGTGGCCTATAAATATACGGGTAAAATTATGTCTAGGGTTTTAGAACCCTATTCATGGTGGTGGAGGCAGAGAGAGAAACCAGAGGAGCAAACAGATAGTCACCAGAGAATTTAGAACGACGTCGGAGTAAGGTAAGTTTTAATCCTAACTCTATTCCTTAGGCTTGTGTTCTTTGCATCTCTAACACAATTCTAGAAATCTATAAAGATTAAAAGTGGATTTGTTTGCATGCCTCTATTGTTTTGTTTAAACTGAACGTAGCATGGGTTGCACTGCTTGTTTATAATCTTTCGTATGTAACTCGTAAATTAATTCACATAACTAGATGTTTAATTCATGTAAACTGATATATCAAGAGTGAAATTAGTTTTTAACACTTAGAGAAGCATTAACATTACATCGGTTCACATGGTTGAGTTTTTCAGAACAGTGTGTGTTCTTGAAGGGAAAACTGCTCGTTCTAATTTCTTGTTGCATAAATCTTGTTCCGATTGTTGTCAAGGAGTGACTAAGGCCTTAAACTATTTCTGGATCACATTGGGATATAATTGTAACCAGTAGTAGCCTTAGAATTTAAGACGGATGCACCAAACGTTGCCGGAGAGGACACAATTGGAAAAGATGAGCAGATTGGGAGTAAAGGGCCAAAGAGACGGCTCCCCACAAAGGGGAGCCGGCTCCATCAATGGTGGAGGTGGCTCCACATGGTGTGGAGCATGCTCCACTTAAAGGGGAGGCTGCTCCCCTTGTGGGGAGATGTCTCATTCTTCCTCTGTTGTGTTTTTGACCCTCTGTGTTGATTCCAGACTGATTTATGATGCTACGGGTGTGTTTAGGAGCTGTAACTGGGAGTGTTGGTTGGGATCTAGGATCAAATTAAGTAGTCAGAGGGCTTGATAATGTATGATAAATCCAGTCTGTTTGCTGATAAAACAGTATATGATATTTAAGTAACTTAGCAGACTGTCTGTGGACTGAGGGTTTAAATTGCACAACCTTATGCATAGCAATTTGTAATACCCCTAATTTTCAAAAGGATAGTCTCGGTATTTTGTTTAATTGTTTTATGTTCATTAATTGTTTTTGGTTCATTCATTGTTTTGAATTATGTTTTAATTGACTTTTTAATTATTTGATTTACTTGACTTATTTGCGTTATTTGAATTAATTAGTTGGTTTATTTATTTTCTTTGGTTTAACTAATTATTTGACTTATTTACATTAATTGTGATTATTTAAGTTAATTGTTTTAATTATTTATTTGGCTTTAATTTTCTGTAAATTGTATGTTATTTTCTGTTTTACGTTAACTTGGAATTTTATTGTTTCTTTAATTGAATTAGTAATTACATGTTTTAATTTATGACTAGGTATAAAAGTGTGGTTGGGGTTTTAGTTCTGTTTAGGTTTAATTTAATGCGCCGACAGGGTTTATAAACTAGGTTGTGTTTATGGGCCGCGTTTCAGACTTTAGATGTAATTGGACTTAGGGTTTTGGTTGCCTATAAATATATAAGATAAGTCTGCTTAGGGGAAAAAATAATAAAACCAAAACACGTCTGTGGAATTAGAAACGAGGAACAGAGGAAGTTGTAGGAGGAATCGCCGGAGATCGTAGAAGACAACGGAGAGATTTTTCACAAAAATCTCAAAAGGCAAGTTCTAACCTTACTCTCTCCCTTATACTCGTGTTCTTTGCATACTCAATGGTTCCAGGATGAATTACATGTTTAAAAATAAAAACGTTATTTGTTTCATGTTTAGAGTGTAACTGAAACTGAATTTGGTTTAAAAATTGTAAACTGTTTAACTTTGAACTTTCTTGGTTAATTCTTGGTTTAATCCATATTAGTAGCATAACAAGGACTGAGTTAAGGATTGGAATCTTCTGGGATTAGGTTAAACTCTCTGAAAACCTATACTGTGAAGTGTCGGAGGCGTAAACGGCGACCGGAGAGGAGAACACGAAGAAGAGGAGGGAGAGAGCCGGCTCCTATTGGATTAGAGCCGGCTCTCCTTGGACTGGAGGCGGCTCCAATGGTCTAGGAGCCGGCTCCAGGGCCATTGGAGGCGGCTCCAATATTCTGGAGCCTGCTCCAGGTTGTTTATTCGTGGGTTTTTTGGTTCTGTTGGTTGTTTTTCCAATTTTCCGTGATTAGGCTTCCTAATGATTGTTTTAATGTGTTTTAGTGGAGAATAAATACTGTAATGGATGGTTTAGGAGTGGTCTAGAGTAAACATAAATATGCAAAGATTGGATTAACATAGAATTGGACACAAAGCATTAATTGTTAGGATTACATGGAGTTAATTACGAATGTCTTGCAGACTTGTGTGGGTTTGGAGTTTCTAACTTCCAGATTATAATGTAAAATTTCTTGTGAGAGTTTGGGCACTGCTAATTGCAAATTCTTAGAGTATACCTACATACAAGGAATCTGTATTTTTGCTAAAGATTAATTGATGATTAAACTTAACATTTAATTCGTCAATTTTGTTGAATATGAGCCTAACAGTATGATAAATTGTCTGGATTTATTATGCATGCCATGGAAATAAATATTATAACATTTGTTTAAGCTCTGTTAATTATGGATACCGGGAATAAACTTATATTTACAGACACAGTCCTGTGGGTGATCAGGTAATGGCTTATTGCTGGATTAATTAAGCATGTTTTCCTAATATATTTTAATGTGCTTAGTTTGGAACTGTGGGTTTTGACACTGATACTGTTAGTACTTAATCAGTGGTTGGATTTATTAAAGCATGATGGTTAATCTATTCTAACATGGTTGGGTTGGAATTGTTGGTTTTGGCATTTATAAATTATTTAAATGCGTGGAATAGAGTAATTAATATTGATATTTATGTTTCCAATGTTAATCAATTTGTTGGGACTATTCAAGAACGGTTGTTACTACATTCTGATATGCTTGATATGGACTCGTTGATATTGTTATGTACTTGTATATGCTTTATCAACTATCGGATGGATTGGATTGTATGTACCGGTATGGGACGGTGACATACTAGGTTTGGATTAGCTCAAATTGCTAAGTCCTACCTATTTTGGAGTAAGGGCACGGGTTATAAAATACAATCCTCCTTATATATATAAGTCGGTACGGTTGAATACGCCGAGTGACTTACTGGATTTCTTGTGGATGGTTAGAAACGGAGTTTAGATAGATTTTTATGTTACCGTGTCATGAGCTTGAGTCTCAGTGTCGACGGTTAGGGTGCGTATATGCAGTTGGATGTGTAGCTGACTGTGAAGGTTGAGGTATACCCTGTTTAGGTTTAGGTACTCATGCCCACTCAGGTGCGTATTGTGTGATGCCTTCTATCCAGGTTGAGACCCCCTTCATGGCCTAGCGAGAGTCCAGTAGTGTGGATATATTTATGTACGGATTATTAGTTATTGTTGAACTATTTAGTATGTACATGCGTATCGAGTCTCTGCTTGGATTGTAGTAGGATAGAACTTGTTCGTGGGCCTGACCCACTACTATTTTTCAGGTGTACGTCAGTTCCAGGCTTGAGCTTGTTCGTGCTGAGCAGAGACGATCTTCCATTCTACCGACGATGTAGGGTTTCTTTCCAGATCTTGGATTTGGATTTTATCTTTCATTTGCTTCCATTCAGTGTGAGATTTTTATTAGGGGTCCACTAGAGATGGATTCCTGAGTTGTTCAAATTATGGATATTTGGTTTATCAAATTTAAGTATTTAATTATTTAAGGATTATCTTTTAGTTCTCTTTTCAGCTTTAAACTTTCATTTCTTAATTCATTTTGTTTTCTGTGTTCGTTATAAAATATTAATTGTTTGATATTCCCTCGGGTTTGGGCCTGGGCCTGATCAACCAGTGTCTCGGATCCGAGGGGTATCACACAATTTGTCTGGGAATGGAGTTATGGGTTGTTCGTGTTTCTATAGTAAATTGTAAGCATGTTATATTACAAGACGATTGTATGCTTATAATGGATAAATAATGAAAACATACATTAGTTGTGTTATTAGTTCCTGAACAATTGTGTAGTATTATAAGGTGAGAATGTAAATCTGTATATTCTGTTATGCTTACTTGGATTTAATTAAAAGTTGCATATATGATGTGTATTTATTGTTGGTCCTTTATATTGTAGGTCGTAGTGACCACAAGCTTGGAGAAGCGTGCAATTTAGGCGAGGGCCAAGTTTTACATTTGTAAAAGCCACTACTACCTTTCACTATAAATATAGCTAGGGCGAGTAGGGATCGTCCCAAGGGATTAGAGTCGGAGTTGATTGTGGAATCGCTATTAGGGTTAGTAGGTTGAGTGATCAAACAATTGATTAGTTGGTTGATTAGATTAGAGAGTAACTAAATTAAACTAAGTAATTGAATGTAATGGAGAGTAAGTAAGAGAGAAAGATCTTGGGGTTTAGAGATCACCACCAAGCAATGCATTTCTATATCATTAACAAGTGACCAATGAGGGCAATTAGTGTGTTGCAATACTAATGTGTGTATGTTGGCTAATTCAAATAACAAAGGTGACTAATTAAGCATACATTGTCTAACCAACATCTGAAAAGCACAATATATCTAGCAATTAAGTATATATTGTCTAAATAGCATGTGAAAAGTACAACATATCTAGCAAATCATTAATCCTTTTCATTAGGCTCACAATCCAAATACAACACAAGATTAGAGACATATGCTACTTGCATTCAAAAGTATGGAGCATCAAACAACTAGCATGGATTGTCTTCCCATATAATATTATACAATCACTAAACTACAATTAAGCCATTGAAATTAAACTAATTTAGGGACACCCAAAGGAGGCACAATCCATCAAGATATGAGCATGAACCATCTAGAGGATCACAAGAATATTCCTTTAAGCACTATGTTTTGACAAATTCTAAATTTATGGCATCAATACACATAGACATGCATCAACAACACAAAATCTAGAAATAAGCACATGAATATCTATTCTAACATACATAGACATATGGATAGAATGAAATGATCAATTGGAAGCATTAAACCACATAAATCATTGATTAAACAAGATCTATATATATTAAAGTGTCAAAACATTAATTACAACACTAATCCCTCAATAATACACAAGATTAAGATATAGAAAGCATTCTTGGGGCTAACTCTAGCCCCAAGAGGATGTCTAGCGACTCATGGTGAGGATGCTCCAACCCTCAAGGGCTAACTCCATGGTTGAAATCTGCTCCTTGTTGATGAAGAGTCTCAAATGGTGTCTCTAGCCTCCTCCTCCTCTTAGCTTCCTCTCCAAGAGATGATATGACAATAATGTTGGCTCCCCTTTGAAAAAACAATCCTTATCCTTATATAGGTAGGTCAAAATGACACCCAAAATGAGTTGGGGTCATGCACACAATATTCCCTAATGATTGGATAAATGTCAACTTTCAATGAGATGGAATTTTAACTTTTTCGCACTTAAGGAAGTTCGATCGATCGAAAGTAAGTGAGATCGATTGAACTTAGGTTGGATCGATCCAACTGGCTGAGCTTTTTGGAAAAAGACAAATTTGAGATATTTATGGGAGATATTTATGGGAAAAGGACAAAAGTGGTTAGTGGGTGGTACAGCTGTGGATAGGATCAATCATTTGGATAAGGATAAAGGTGTTCGATCGATCGAAGAATGATATTGGATCGATCGAACTTTTGGACTTAAGTGCTTTGGGTCAAGGCTTGGATCTATCTTGAAATGCTGAGATCGATCAATGTTCGATCGATCGAACCTTGGACTTGGATCGATCGAACTTGCTGCTTTGCTTCATTTTGCTTCTTTCTTTCTCCACTTTGCTCCTTTCTTTGTTTAATCTCAGAATTGCTTCAATTAAGCTCTTATTTGGCTGAGTTAGCTTATTTTCGGGATAAGTGCCTAAAAATGGAAATAATACGAAATCAATCTAAAATGGTAAAGTAAGATAGATAAAGGTACTAGAATGCCTAAGCTTAAGGGGTTTAAATACGCACTTTTTAGTGCTCATCATTTATCAATCATGGAACTAGGTGGAGCAGTGTTAAATAGGCTTGTTAAATAACAAAGTGATAACATGCTTAATGTGAAGTAGTTGATGGTTACAATTAAATGATTGACTGTCGATTGTTGGATTTGTTATATAGTTGATAATTACACTTATAAATTGTTTTATCAACTACTGGTTATTGGATTACATGCACCGGTATGGGACGGTGACATGTCTAGGTTTGGATTAGTTTCAAAATACTACATACTACCTACACGGAATAAGGGAATGGATTTCAAAATAAATCCTACTTATGCTTAAGTCAAAGAAGATGCACAAGCTGAATGACTAACTGGATTACTTGTTATATATGTTAAGTCAAAGAAGCTGCACAAGCTGAATGACTAACTGGATTCTTGATGGATAGTTAGGATCAGACTTTAAATATACTTTTATGATACCGCGATATGAGCTTGAGTCTCAGAGTTATCGGTTATGGAGCGTATATGCAGTAGGATGCGTAGCTGGATATGAGAGGTTGAGGTGTACCTTGTTAGGTCTAGGTACTCATGCTTACCTATGGGTGCGTTTTTGCATGTTGCCTTCTATTCAGGTTGAGACCCTCTCCATAGTCCAGTGAGAGTCCTGTAATGTGAATATACATATGTACGGACTATTAGCTATTGTTGAGTTGGTTAGAATTTATATGCGTATCGAGTCTCTGCTTGGATAGTAGTATGATAGAACTTGTTTGTGGGCCTGACCCACTTCTATTTTTCAGGTGTTCGACCATTCCAGTCGTTGGCTTGATCGTGCTGAGCAGAGACCATCACTCACTCTTCCGACGACGTAGGCCTTCTCTCCATGGTTGACTATGGATGTTCTTTTAGTAGTTTTCTTTTCAATTTGGATTATTATTAGGGGTCCACTAGAGATGGATTCCCGAGTTGTATTCATGGAGGTTTCGGAAGTTGGATTTATTTAATTTTTATCAGTTGAGGATTTTATATTAGTATTCGTTTCAGCTTTATTATTTTACCTTCTTAAATCTATTTTGTAATCTGTGTTCGTTTTAAAATATTAATTGTTTGATATTCCCTCGGGTTTGGGCCTGGGCCTGATCAACCCGTGTCTCGGATCCGAGGGGTATCACAGTTGGTATCAGAGCACTCCAGGTTCAAGTTTCTCTAGGATTATATCGTGTAAGACTTCCGCGTAACGTACTCTATTGTTTAGAGCTTCAGTTTAGGATTCGTTGTATTATGTTATGGTCCGTTTAAAATCGTATTGATGTCTGTCTTCTGTGTTAACAGAATAGTTAACGCTAGAACTAGACGGAACCGTAGGCAGTGAAGGGAAACGGCACGTAGGAAGCAAGAACTCCTACCGGGTCAGCAAATGGGGAAAGAACAACTACTGCCTAGGTTTCAAGAGGAGGAGCAGGAGGAAGGTGGTCAGTTATATATCGAGCAGGAGGATGAACAACTAACTCGGGAGTCCCAGGACCAGGGTTACAATCAAGGCAGGAAACCAAAGTATACTCCTCAGTTAGTTTACACTATTGTTCAAGCTGTAGCAGCGGGGGTAGCAACTGCACTTTAGAATCAGCTACACGTTCAGCAGACACTAAAAACAGTACCAGTGGTGCAGAATGTGTTTAAAGGACATTGTTATGCCTGTGGCAATTATGGGCATACAGCCAGACAATGTCCTAGGTTCGCTCAGCGACAGCATAATGAGGGACCACAGGCAGGATGGGATCAGTCTGAGGCTAACCAACAGAGGAGACCGTTTGGTACTTTTTGGGGTATTTGCTATACTTGTGCAGAGATGGGTCACACTTTCAGGTAGTGTCCCAAATAAGGAGATACCGGGCAGTCCAGGTAGGAGGTACCGACTCACAGGGAGGATGGTTCTATTAGGAGTTTTTTTAGTTATTTATAGTAGTGGAGGTATTAGTAGAAGTGTGGTACAGATTTAATCAGGCACACTAGTAGCATGTTAAAGAATATTTTATTATTTTCTTTTGACAGGTTATGGTTTAAAGTATGTTGAGGTTTCTTTTATAAATGGTTTATGAAACTATTTTGTTTTTGTTTATTATTCTTGTTGCAATAATAAGGATTATCACAGTGGAGTGATTGGTTTTAGACAAACAAACAAATATTTGTTTATATGTATGTTGTGTTGAGGTAGGACGATTACCAAGGAGTTTATAAACGAACTTGTGTAAGTCGATATGGTAGTTTTGTTACCGAATGATGAAGTCCCAGGATAGTACAATAATCTAAAAGGGTGTAGCTTCGGAGTATTTTAGTTACCTTACGTGTTTTACTCTACGGAGTATTCAGCATTCTAGTTTGGATAGTTTAGTTGGTGACACTAGATGGTGCAGGCTTAGATTTTTAGCCAATCTAGTGGTTCTGGATATGCACACTCATGCTGTGCTACTTGGGATGGGCTGGTTATCCTATTACTATACCCAAGTTAATTATTATTATAGGTCTGCGATTTTTTTTTACCGTACCTGGTCAGGACATGTACGTAGTCACTAGGTCTCGATATAACGGGGTATCTAGCACTTTTCCGTTTTATGAGGAGGAGGAAACAGAAGAGGAGATTACTGTATCATTGGATAGCATATCAATTATGCAGGAATCTTCGATGTTTTTGGATTCTAGGATTTCTACCTCGTTAGGGAATTTACTTTGGGATTGACTTGGCTCCAGGTATTACGCCTATTGCTAGAGCACTGTACTGGATGGCACTAATGGAGATGCGAGAGCTGAGGGATCAGATTCAGCAGAGTTCCGAGGACAGCATTTCTCACTAGATGTGGATCTTATGAGTTTCGGGTGATGTCGTTCAGGTTAACTAATGCACTAGCGATTTTCATGGATTTAATGAACAGAGTCTTTAGGGCTTACTTGGATCAGTTTGTCATTGTCTTCATAGATGACATTTTGATTTACTCGGGGTCAGAGGACGATCATGCTAGACATCTTCGGATAGTCTTGCAGATGCTTTGTGAGCACCAGTTGTATGCCAAGTTCGAGAAATGTGAATTTTGGTAACGGGAGGTGAAATTTCTGGGTCACGTGGTGTCAGAAAGGGGAATAATGGTGGATCCGGCCATGGTTTCAACGGTAGTTGAGTGGGGATAGCCTACATCCCCTACAGAGATTCATAGTTTTCTTAGTTTGGCAGGATATTACAGAAGGTTCATCCAGGGGTTCTCCAAGATAGCGGGACCACTCACTTATTTGACTAAGAAGGGTGTACGTTTCGTGTGGGATGAACATTGTCAGAAAGCTTTTGAGGAGCTGAAGACTAAGTTGACTTCTGCACCAGTTTTGTCTACCCCACAGAGCGAGATAGAGTATCTGGTCTACACGGATGCTTCTTTGCAGGGTCTTGGATGTGTTTTAATACAGGAGGAGCTTCCAATCCTAGGCCAACAAATGGGTGAATCTCTACTCTCCATGTGTTACAAGATTATGCTTCCAAGTCTTTCCACCCCAATGCCAACAAGTGGCACCATGAGAATGTGACACTTGTACCATTTTTTGAAAAGTGCAAAAAGGCCCTTTTTGAAAATATCTTCCAAATTAAGTTACAAAATGATCCCTAAGACGAAAAATAATTACTTATAGTAATTACTCAAAAACCCTACAAGTTAAGAATATTACAAAAGGTTATGCATCCATACCCTTTACAAGAAAAGTAAACACTTAGCATACTTTTCTAAGAAAGTAAAAATACACACGCCATGGAATTTAAATATCGTGGATGCATGTAAAAACAGGGATCAAATCCGAATACGAAAAGTGAGGTTGTGCCAACAAAGTGACAACGGGAAAAAGACGAAATGTGAATAATGCCAAAAAAATGAAAATGAGGAAATGACTCGGTCTTCACAAGGAAGTTGTCAATCCAAAGGAAAGAGTCTCGGAAACCATTCCCGAGAACTCGAGACGACACTAAGTGACGGGAAACTGAACTCAGAAAAGAAAAGATCAACGGGAAAAAAAATATTCGTGAAAATCTGAGAAAAGGAAAGGAAGGAAAATGACCGGGTCATTACAGGGAGCTTTACCAACATATGTGATGTCGTGCTTTAAGTTCCCACGAAATCTATGTAATTCCATTCTGAAGCATGTTCGGCGATTCTGGTGGGGTAAACCGGATGGTTCTCCCAGTATTAATTGGGTTGCTTGGGAGTCTTTATGTGCGTCAAAAATGGAAGGGGAGCTGGGATTTCGTAGGTTTGAAGCATTTAATACGGTATTGTTGGCTAAACAAGATTGGAACTTTCAGGTTCATCAGCATGGATTGGCTTTTAAGTTATTTAAAGCTAAATATTTTCGCCATTATTCCTTTTTGGATGTTTGGTTGGGATCTAATCCTTCGTGGATCTAGCGGAGTATATGGTCTACTCAATCTCTCATTGCGGCCGGTTCTCGATGGATTGTGGCCGACTGGAGGTCTATTCATATATAGGAGGACTGTTTGGTTCCTGGTCTGTCTCATACGCTTCTGTTACCAGCTACTTCTGTGGCTCCCCAGTTTTTGGCTGAATTGTTGACTTTATTCTTCAATGCAGCTTTAGTTTATTCTCTAAAGAGGATGTGTTGGGTTGGAATTTCGAGACTAATGGTATGTTCTCTGTGACATCTGCGTATCATTTGGCTTATTGTTTGTTGTGTAGTGGAGGTAGGTTTCTAGAGATCTCCACTTCGGATCCTGTTGCTCAGTTGTTGCAGGATAGTCTTTGGTCTTGCAAAATTCAGCTTAAGATTAAGCATTTCCTATGGAGGTGTTGTAAGTTGGCTCTTCCAGTTCGAAAATGTCTCCTTGGCCATGGCCTTGTTGTTGAGGTTGCGTTCCCCCCGTTATGGCTTAGTTGAGAAATCTATTAAGCATTTGTTTTTTGTGTGCCCTAAGTCTGTTCAGGTTTGGAAGCTTTCCCCGCTTCGGTTTGATTTGGTTGTTGATTGCCCTTCTTCCTTTGCCAATTAATGGTTGGGTTTGGTTTGTCAGTAGGGGCAAAAGGAGGGGGGCGGATGTGTTGGGGTTTGTTGCTTGTTGCTGCTGGTTTATTTGGAAGGCTCCTAATAAGCTTGTTTTTAATGGTGAGGGTTGGACTACACAAAGTGTTGTTAATTTGGCATATTCCTATTTTTGGGAATTCAAGGATGCCTCAGGTTCCTTCCAATTGCGTTTGCCAAACAATTTGTGTGGTGACAAATCCAGGTCGCCCTCTTCCCTGTCACGCTGGTTTCTTCCTTCTTCAGGTATTATAAAATGTAATGTGGATGCTTCCTTTTCTTTTTCAGCCCATGTAGGGGGTGGTAGAGAGGTTTTTTGCGACTCTTCGAGTCAGATTTTGCAGGCGGTGGTTTTCAGTCCTTTCCTTGCATCTAGTGCGACATTAGCTGAGGCTTTCTGTCTCCGTAAAGCAGTTTTATGGGCTTTGTCTTCTTCTTTTGATCATGTTTGGTATGAATGCGACTTTCCTATTGTGGCCAAGGCTGTGTCTGGTGTTGATCCTGGGCTTATTGAAATTCACGCGATCTCTTTTGATGTTCAAGTGGCGCTTCAGAGCTTTTTTTCATCTTTTCTTAGCCATGTTTATAGGCATGACAATGAGGTTGCCCATACTCTTGCAGCGCTGTATCGAAGTCATATACCAAAGGATGTGGCTCTTATTCATATTTCTTTTGATATTTGTCGCTTAGGAGCTACGGATTGTATGTCTTGATGTGCTTTTGCTTCTCTTTGTGTTTGTCAGGTTAAATATATATATAAAGAAAGGGTATTATCACCTGAAAGATACGACATGAATTTGCCAAAACATCGGAGTAGTTTTTTTATTTTTAATTTATTATTATTTTTTTTTGGCAAAGACAAACAAGAAAGAAAGCAAAAACAACACAAAGCAACCAACACGCCACATCCGCCACAGCAAAAGGCACAATGAAAGGAGGAAGAGCAGGCAAAAACTGATCCGAGTGAAACCCAAAATATCGGAGTTAATTCATAACTAATACAGAAAGAAAGACATGTGATAATTACTTTCGTACACTGAATGACGCAATTAAGAGAAAGACACATTCTTATTTTACAATGTTCACACCTCTTAATTCTGTGAGCGGATAAGATAAAAAGTTTTGGCGAAATAATATTCACTCTCTCTTAATTATACGTATTCACGCACCATTCTGGGCTGCAACACAATTTCTAATATTTTCATTAAATATAAATATTTTACCACCATTCAAGAAAAAAAAAATAATAAATATTTTACTGATGAATATTGAGATTCTAACACAGCAAAATGTTTAAACTTTCATGTGTCTATATATATATATATTCACACACACTTTTCTTCCTAATTAACGATTAAGATGCATTATAATTAAATTACTATTTTTGATATTTGAATAGTCTTAAAACTGTTCAATTTTTAAAAAAATTCTATGCTGTACAAATCTTTATAAGTTCTTTAATATCATAGATTCTTTCATGTTGATGCTATCGAATTCTTTGTTTTTTGAAATTAGCTCTACATATGTGTCATTTTGACCCTTTTCAACACTCAAGGTGCAGCCTCCATGCAAATTAAGGGCGTGAAATTTTTTTTCGAGTAATGATATTTAGATTTATTTATTTTTTTACCATACGGGCTATGTCACGACTCCTCATGCACGCCGACTCTGCACTGCCTTTCCTTCTGCACACCCTCCTCCTCTTCTGAAATTGCATAATAATCTTTTGTTGACTCCATAAATGTCAAGATTACAAATGAAAATCTCACTCTATGTAAAGGAATCCTCCTCCTTAATGGATAATTAGGATACATTATAATTAATGATTATAATTTAGTCTTTAAACTAACTTTCACTTGTGATAAATCGGGATTCGAAAAGTCGCTGACATGAAAGCGCAATAAGTCATTGAAGGCACGACGCAGCTTGAGAGGAGGCCCTATGGCGAGCTGGTGGCAGAGGAGTGAGGGCCAGGTCAGGGAGTGGCGCCCACATAGTGTGACGTCTGGGTTGCCTCAGATACTGCCACGTATGCTTAGTGCCGACATGGACTCTGATGCAATTAAAATATGAATTAAAATCGTTTATTTTTGCAGTGTATTAAAAAGAATTAAAATTAATTCAACATTGAGCTTCGCATGTTAGGTGACTTGTATTTTGAGATATAGTAGAAAAAAAAAAAAAAATTGAATTAATTTTTTTTCCAAGTGAATCGGATAGTAAGCTACACGTGCTGAATTGAAATAGATTTTTGTTAAAAAGTTTCAATAATTGTAAGTTTTTCAAAAAATAAAGAAAAAACAATAATACTAATAAAGAAAAACTGGTCTATATTCATCCAGGTCTACCTCGACATGATTAAAACATTTTCATTGACACCCATTTCGTTTGGCTCTCATTCTTCCAAGTCTCTGCCTCCTTTATCTTTCTCTCTCCTCCTCCTCTCTGAGGCTAAAAAAGGAAGCAAATAAGGAAAGAAAAAAATCAATCACATATATATCTATGCCTTAAAGAAGCAAGATATGTACCTTCTTGTTTGTCCGATTGCATTGCGAGAGGCGTGTTCTTCTCTTAAGCATAAACTCTCCATCCTCCACTATCTTCACACTAAAAAAATATCTCTCCTCTCAAATCTTCTCTCACACCTCTCCCTCTTTCTCTCTCTCTCTCTCTCTCTCTCTCTCTCTCTCACACACACACACACACACACTCTCTCTCTCTCTCTCTCCATAGCAATATTCTTCTATATTTGTAAGTAGTCCATTTATAGACCTTCATTTTCTTTTAGTTGGTTCTTTTCTAAATTTGTATGTGTTGTTAGTTCTCTTTTTTTTGTTAGTTCTCTGTCTTTTTTTTTTTTTTTTTTTTCAAAATCATTAATTATAAATATGTCTTTCGTTTTCATTTCTGAAAGATTAATAAATCATTTTCTGTCACATGTTAATTTGTTCTCATTCACTTGTTTCTTTCTGCCATTGCTTTCAACAAGGTTGATAATGTGGCGTCTGGAAATTAAATATATTTCGGATTCTTTCCTACCGATTTGAAAATAAAATAAAATCAGATTCTTTCCTACCCGTTTGAAAAATACTAATAAAACATCAACAACACTGACCTCTCCGTGCATTGTCATGCAAGTAATTAACCTTAAATCTTAATAGTTATCTTTAATCTCCATGTGTTACTGATTTAAAGTGATGTGTGTGTCCAGTTGAGTCCATAAATGAGCAGAAAAATGCAGGATCAATATGTGCCCCTAAAGCTCCACTATTTGTGTTCATTGAAGGAAGCGATGTCACTCAAGTCTGATAAATTTTCGGCGCATCTAAACCAGGTAGGGGTAATTAAAATGTTTAATTCTGCTTCTAAGTTTTGTGTTATTTGTCAAGTGAATGCATCACATTTTGATGGACTAATTGTGGCTCTGCTCATTTTTGTCTCCTCTCTAATATATTATGTACTCTTTTCATTTTTAGTTGTCCCAAAATTATTGAAATCGTTTACTTATCAGAGTATCCTCGACTTTTTAAAGACTTACCACTAACAATTACTTTAAATAGATAATTTTATAATTTAAAAATCGATTAAAAATGTGGATTTTTTTTGGTTAAGGAGATCGATACGACAAATAGTCATAGGATTAATTTAGATATGCTTTTATTAAGAAAATCACAGTAGTTCAAAAGTATGTTTAATATATTTTGATCCCCAAAAACATGGTACTGGGATCCTCTGCAATACTGTTTTCGATTTCCCTGATCACTTTGAAGGGATCAAGATTGTCCATAGTACTGTTATCGATTGCCCTGATCACTTTGAAGGGATCAGGATTGTCCATATAACCTGTACATGGATCCAAGGCATACATATTTTCTTTAAATATGTATTTTTTTATTAAGAAGATTATCAAGTAACTTAGTAGTATTTTGTAGACATTAATTTAATGATACTTTTTCACTTTTTAAAATTAAAGAATGAGGTTTAAATTTCTGTAGTGAAACTTTAAGGATATCCTTGATTGGTTTTTTTTTTTTTTTTTTGAAAGTTTTTCAAACTACTTTTAGAAATTTGGGTTACAATAATTTTTAATTTTTATTTCATAGAATTGTCTTTTTAAAACTTTTCTCAGAGTTCCATTGTCCCAATGTTAGCTTAGGTTTTTTTTTATTTTATTTTTTATTTTTTTTAACCAGAAGCTTTAATCTGAGTCCTGCATGTGACCTGATTTTTGTCTTTATGTATGCAAAACTTTTGACCAATTTATTCCAAGTATTAAAGGCAGCTGGACAGTAAAGAAATTCCAGCTTCCAATAGAAACAGAGACATGACAACATATAATCTTAGGACTATCCTTTGTCAAAGTTTCAACAAGTTTAGAGGCATTTAAACTTGATCACAACTCAGCTGATGCGATGATTCTTCATCTCTTGTTATAGTGGAACATAAGTCCACATCACATAGAGTTGTTTTTTGGGAAGACACCTAGCCCTATTTTGATTTTAGAGTTGGGAACCTCCCTAATATTGCATCAAACGAATTTTATCACTTGAACACTTTTGTGAGTTTGTAATGCACTGTGTCTTATTCAATTTCGTCCGATTCATTGTTGTATTGCAAAAAATCCATATTCTTAATTTTTTGGACGAGTTTTATGGCTCTCATGATTTTGTAATATCTATATGCACTATGTCTCATCTAATTATGTCCGATCTAATATTGTACCGCAGAGAATTTTGACTTTTAGTTTTGACCACATGCCAATAATTAATTCATCTTTTGCATGTGTGTATGATAATAGTACCAGTGAAACAACCCATATAAGCCTATTCAAATTAAGCAAGTCTCGTCCTCAACTCAGATTTTATATTATCTATACGAACTCTGACTCATCCTCATTCCATTTTTATCTATTTGAGTATTTCAGTAACTTTCGAATTAGAATGTAAAAGTTACTACGGATTTAGAGGCATTCAGAGCTATAATTCATCTTTTGATTGTGTGTGATAATAGTACTAGTGAAACAACCCCATCTAAGCCTATTCAAATTAAGCAAGTCTCGACCTTAACTCAGATTTTATATTATCTATACGAACTCTGACTCATCCTCATTTCATTTTTATCTATTTGAATATTTCAATGACTTTCGAATTAGAATGTAAAAGTTATTACTGATTTAGAGGCATTCATAGCTATACTCTTAGTGTGTGACAATAGTACCAGTGGGGCTCCCATCCAAGCCTAAGCCAGTATCGTCAGCAACTTTGATTTTGTAATATCTATACACACTCTGTCTCATCTTCATTCCATTTTTATTCATTTGAGTATTTCAAGAACTTTCAAATCAGAGCTATCATTTATAAAAGTTACTACAAATTTAGATGCATTTGAACTTTGTCACAATTTAAATGATGCAATGACTCCCTGTGCCTCCTCCTCCTCCTCCTTTTTTTTTTGGGGGGGGGGGGGGGGGGGTAAGTCATGCCTTGTTATAATGGTACATAAGTCTCACATAGGTGGTTTCTTATGGGATGACACAATCAAACCTTTTTTTTTTTTTTTTTCTCAATTAAATGTTATATTTGGTGCTTTCAATTTTTACAATGTACATGCGAGTAATTAATTTTATTTTTGTGTGTGATAGTAGTAATAATACGACAACTATATTCAAGTCTAAGCAAATCTCATTCTCAACTCAAATTTTATAATATTTATATGTATATTCGAATATAAAAAAGTGTCATCCTTAACTCTGATTTTGTAATATTTACGTGCACTCTATCTCATCTTTTTATTTTTAATTTGTCAAAAATTTTAAAATAAAATAATGAAGAATAATTTAATAATTTTAAAACTATGGCGGTGCTAAATAGATAGACCTAAATTCTAGACCCCACCCAAACCAAAATCAGATTCTACTTGGATGTCACGTACAAGTCCTCTATATTTTGCTGTTCTTTACTCCTTTCTATGGCCGAGGAAAGAGTTGGATCACTCCAAAAAAAACCAAGTACATCACACCGCCTTCATATATTGGATATGTGGGCCGTGGGCCACCATTTAAATCCTAGAAAATATTCCTAAATTATTAACAAATTTGGACATTAATCATTTTCATTGTTCAACATTTGCAAATATGGTACAAAATTCTAGTCCCCCCCCTTTTTTTTTTTTAGATAAATTATTTTTTGATAATTACACGTTAAGTTTTTAAAAATTTCCTAACTTGATAATATATATATATATATATATATATATATATATATATATAAATCATCTTAATAATTCTAAAAAGGAACACTGCATTTATTGCATATATCCTTTAAAAAGTTTTTTATTATCATAATTTGTGTCTTAATCCCAAATAAATTTATGTAGTTTTATGGGATGAATCTAAAAGGACGATTTTAAAATTTATAAAAAGTGTCCCCACTTTAATCCATTATTATTATTGTAGGGCATATCTCTAAAATGACCTATTAATACCCTCACTCGTCACGCCTAAAGCCCAAGTCTGTCTCTGTTTCTCTCTCCACATCCGTTTATACCTCACCTCACCTCACCTGTCACGCCTACAACCCCAACCCTCTCTTTTTCTCAACCTCTACCTCCCCATAAAAGACATGCAATCGTCTTTATCTCCAAAGTAAAACACATGGACAAAAGGTGACACAATAACGTTTTCATCGACGACGAAAAAACAAG
Source organism: Cornus florida (assembly GCF_030987335.1). Lineage (NCBI taxonomy): Eukaryota > Viridiplantae > Streptophyta > Magnoliopsida > Cornales > Cornaceae > Cornus > Cornus florida. The sequence continues at coordinate 96,137,474 of NW_026775571.1, read as the reverse complement.
AACAAGAATCATAACAACCAACCTCAACTCTTTCGTTTCTTCTTCTTGCTATTAATATATTGTAAGTCTAACTAGTCATTTAATTTGTACCATGCAATTTATTATTTTCAATATATATAATGCTTCCCTTGCTAATTTTTTCAGTCTATAAATATGGGTTCTTCGGAGCCACCGTTGCTGGAGTTCTACGAGAGTCTCACCGGAGCAACCATACCGGAGGACTTCGTGGTGGTGGAAGAATGCGAACTGCCAATCATTGACCTGAGTAGATTGAAAGGTGGGGAGTTGGATGTGGAAGAGTGCAAGAGAGAAATAGTGAAGGCATCGGAAGAATGGGGTTTCTTTCAGGTAATGAACCACGGTATACCTGGGAAGATTCTAGAGAGAATGAGAAGAGAGCAGCTTAGGGTTTTCGAGAAGCCATTTAAAGTGAAGGAAAATGAAGAAGGTTTGCCTTTCAAGGCCGGTAGTTACCGTTGGGGAACCAAAACGGCTACTTTTCCCAGTCAGCTCAACTGGTCGGAGGCGTTTCATGTCCCAATGACCAGTATCGAGGAGTCCGGTGGTCACACCAATCTCAGGTACCTCTCTTCTATGTGTATATATATATGTATATGTCTGTATATGTGTGTTGTTTTCTATGTGTTGAATGAGATTATGATAAGAAGATACCTATATATGTGTTTTTAGTTAATCTAATGCTGTCTTTGGAGCCCTGAAATTAGAGTGGATGAAAAATTAGTCTAAAGTTTAAACTCATAAGTTTAGTCCAATTTTGCCATATGGGAAGACAGTTTAAGAACATATTTTACTAGAGATTATAAAAATGAACTTTCTTAAAACAAAATACTAATTTTTACTGGAAAACCTACGTTCATCTGATTAAGCTAGGCCAGTTTAATTTAGTTTTACCTAATTTAACATTTATTTATCTTTTTAATTGTGCTAAATAAATGAGAATTAATGCATGTGTGTAGCTAGGAGAAGGCCCTAATTCCTAATTAGGGCATATCAGGCCTTGTCTTATTTCTATATGCTCCTCTATGTATCGAAAACTTAGTTCGAGTGTGAAAGTACTCACTCATTTGAAAAACCACAACATTAGCTATGGTGTGTGGGCCACTTTACTGGCTTAGGGTACACAAAATTATCAACCAATTTGTACTTATAAATGGAGTGAAACTAGTAGTACTACCTCTAGAAATCAGACCAAAAGAAAACAGTGATTCAGTGAAGCATAAAACGTAGTAACTGTGAAAGCAATTCCAATGGAATACGATATATATCACTTACTGTCAAACTTTAATTTGCTGATTCACCTTTACCTACAATTTTTCAAAAGTAAAAAGTAATCCAAATACCCACTTGCTGATTTGATGTTTTCAGCATTTTAGGAGAGTGAAATGACTATGGTAATTAGCATTCTTGACGGATTATATTAAAAAATTGAACCGAAAGGGGTTAACATATCCAATATTACTACTCAATTGAGGGTTCAAAACCACTTGATTGTGACTGATAAACCACTTGAATCTAATGATTCTCCCCCAATATGGAATGAGTGATTACCATACAATATGTGAAATGAGTGATTAGCTAATAAAGTACAACACCGTTCAATTTAAGTATAGAATCTTTCTATGCACTAAGTAGATAATTAAAGTTGAATTAGAAGCAATGCCGACATTTACTGTGCTTAAATCATCATGTCTTTGTCAATTCAATTGTTGGAAAAGTCCGAGCTTTCAAGAAAGATCTTGAATCCCACTCAGCATGAGAATCCATCAAGACATGAATCTTGTGAAGAACACAGCATTTTGTGGTTTTTACATCACATAATGTTAGAGAAATAGTTTAGTGTTTCAAAAGTGATAACAATCTTGTGATATTGTATTTGATATATTTATTTCATTAATTTATGTGGGGGTTCATTTTCGTAATACATATAAAATACATATAAATGGTGATATCATACACAAATCTGAGTGATCCAGACAACATGATAGAATCCGAGGTGGACTGAGAGAGATGAAAGCCCAAACAAACTTGAGAGAGAGAGAGAAAGAAGATGGTAGTATACTAAACACCATTGACTCCCTTGGTAAATGTTTAAGGGTCGTGAAGACAATCTATAAGAGAGGCTCTCAATGTCTAGGAGGTGTTTTCCTCCCTGTTTGCTCTACCTCTCTTGGCCTTGGAATACTTCCTTATATAAGCCAGGTGAGAGGTTGGATGATATCATTAGATGACGTCACATAATAAGAGAAATATCTCAAATAATTATAAAGCTATATTAAAATGAGGTTGATAATCTCGGAGTCAAAATAGTATTTTTCTCTCTGCAAGTCAGGTCGAGGGTCAACTCGACGAGCCCTGGACTTCAGCCACCAAACCAAGTACTTCTCGGATCCCAGGCAATCCCGAATCATGCTCCCAATTCAGGTCTTTAAGTCTTTGCTCTTTTGTTCAGGTATAATAATAACGTGGTAAATGACACGTATCTTTGACCGTTGACCGTTTGATTTGTGGGCCATTGTTGCTGATGTGGCGTAGTCTGTTGATTATTTGACCCAACTATGTGGTCATTGTTGATGATGTGGCATAATTCTTTAACTATTTGACCAAGCTATGTGGGCTAACATATTTTGGACACCTACAATTTCTATGTGCCATTCTATGTAATTTCTACTGCAAGTCTTTTCAACTGCTGGCAGAGTAACATTACTGCTGTCTAAGTCGTGGTAGAATAGTAAAAAAGTGTTGCATTATCTGAACAAAGATGTGGGGTTTAAGGGTTAAATTCTTATCAGCTCAAAGTAAAAATATTAGTATGTACCTAAGATGTCAAAACAAACCTCTGTTGCTTGTTACATGCTGGATTAGATGGAAATCTGGCAATACAGCTTGACATAGGACTTGATGTGCCCACCAATGGGGTCCTGCCTCGCGATGATTGGTACCAATTCAAATGAAGTCGATTGACATTATGCTGTTATGGTCCCACTACACTAGGGCCCTGGGGAGGAAGGACTCGAGATAGACCTAATTTTTGGCATTTCATATATAAATAGGAGAATATAATTGGAATTGTTTTATTGATATTATCTAAGTCATAATTAATGTATGTCAGCAATATAATTCGAATTGTTTTATTGATATTATCTAAGTCATAATTAATGTATGTCAGCATAAACCGTTGTGTTAGAAGAGTCAAAGAGTAAGAGATTTCAATACAAGTTTAAGAAATTAAGTAATCATGTACTAACTTTTGTCTTGAATTATTTTTTCCTTACATTTATTCAGCTCAGCAATGCTACAATTTGCTACAACAGTCTCTGATCTTGCGCAAAAGTTGGCTGAAATTTTGGCAAAGAATATGGGTCACGAATCGACATTCTTTAAAGAAAAATGTTTACCAAGCACTTGCTATGTTCGGATGAACAGATACCCACCATGTCCGGTATCTCCTGAGGTGTTTGGTTTGGTTCCACACACTGATAGCGACTTCCTCACTATACTATATCAAGATCAGGTCGGAGGATTGCAGCTAGTGAAAGATGGGCAATTGGTAGCAGTTAAACCTAATCCAGACTCTCTGATTATCAACATCGGTGACTTATTTGAGGTACAATTATGAGTGTTACATATCTTTTTTTAAAATTAATTCCTCAACAAATAGTCTATTCATTTAACTTGTTTTTCTCATTGAATCTTTGTGATGCAGGCATGGAGCAATGGTGTTTATAAGAGTGTTGAACATAGGGTTGTCACCAACAAGCTAGTGCAGAGGTTCTCTACTGCGTACTTCTTCTGCCCATCCTATGAGACTGTGATACAGAGTTGCGTTGAGCCTTCCATGTATAGAAAATTTAGCTTTGGAGAATTCAGAGAGCAGGTTACTGCGGATGTCAAAAAATTGGGTAAAAAAATAGGGCTTCCTAGGTTTCTTGCATGTGGCTAATAGACTTTGAATATTACTATTTATCTACTAAGGTTAGGTTATATGAAAAAGAAAAAAAAGGTACATTAGCATATAGTTGGCATATATGGTGATTTGCATATATAGTTGGCATATATGGTGATTTGTGTAGTAAGACATTTTAAATAGGGCTTCCTAGGTTTCATTTTTATGCTTAGAAGTGGTGATTTGTGTAGTGTACGTATCATATAAAACAACCCTCATCAACCAAGAAAGTAAGATCTGCCAAGCATCAAAGACACCAAAAGCTGTAATTCATATATATCTTCAGGCGAATGCTATGACTCGTAGAGGGGGTGTGTAGTTTGAGAATGTAATTTATGCACTTTTAGGCTAGTGAATAGTGATATATATATATATATATATATATATATATTTCAATGTAGTTGTGCAAATAAGTATCAGAGTTGTGTAATTGTACTTCATGAATGCATATTTTGATAAGAACTGGTTTCAAGACTTTACTAGATGGTGTGATCTATCGAAGTAATTGAAAGATTTAACCAAAAGCAGAGTGTATGTATATATATACATATATATATATAGATATAGATATACACACTAATACCAAGCTCATGAACGAGAGAGGCTTTATCATGACCAGAAGTTGGGAGTGATTATATTCTAACAGATACAAAGATCAAATCTGCCCCATTTCTACGCCTGATTGATGCCCATTTTTAGTCTTCGATTCAAATAATTTGATATCTATATATGCAATCAAATCCATATAGGCCAGTTGATAGTTGATACACTTTCTCTATCTTTGCACTGCATATATATTATTTGACAACAAGATTTTGCAAGTTGTAAAAATTCTATATAGTTCTCAAAATGGAGTTGGGCTACTTAGTTCGTCTTCACTGCCACAAATGCTTCTGAGTTATGGAGCTCAGTGTTACGGTTTGGCCTTAAGAATTCTAAAATCTTTTAGATTCCAATACAAGCCAAGAGGGCTTGGTGAAGCCACTTGGCTTCACTTGACCTATTTCTAAGAGCCCACTTGCTCAGAGCATTGGGCTGTACCATTGCATATTTTTGGGCTGTTCCTGGACTGTGGATTATTGGGTTTTGTGTATGATCTCTTAGAATCAAACCACCACCACCACCCTCCTTGCTTAACTTGGTCTTGTAAAGGAGGGAAAATGTCAATGGCAACATGACTTTGATTTATAGCAGCAGGTTACAGTTGTGGAATTCTTAGTTATATAAACATAGATCTATCCATAATGTCTTGAGAAACGAGGGGGCCAAACAATTTATTTTTTATTTTTTTATTTTACTGATTAGGTAAATAGTCACACACACTCACAAATGCTTGTTATAAAACTCGAACCCTTCACCTCCCAGTGGCCGAGGGGGCCAAACAATCAGGGACGGACCACCTTGATTTTTTTTTTTTTTTTGTCAATATATACCCATAAAATATTGCTAGTGCTCCTCCTGAAATTATTACAAAATTTCAATCTTACGCCTTTTACCTAAAGTTCTAGGTCAGCCCATGCAAACATTATTTTTTATTTATTTTTCCGCTTAGGTAAATAGACACACGCACCCACACCCACAAATGCTTGGTATAAAAATCGAACCCCGCACCTCCGAAGGAGAAGTTATACTAATTGGCCTAATGGCCAGGGCTGAACCTTCTGGTTGAAAGATCCCAAACTCAAGGATCTGTTGCGTCATATTTGAAGAAATTGAGTCCACCTTGTTTTTCAATCTATTTTCATAAAACCGAATTTCATTCAGTGTTAGGAGTAGGGCACTCACGCAACAAATGCCTATGGATTCAGTTGTCTCACCACGTAGCGCGCGCACACAATGATTCCTACAAGACTGTGTGAATGATATATATTCATATGCGCACACACAATGCATGATTATATATTTTATATTTTTCCGTTAAGGTAAGATACTAGTTATCATCTGCAGATAAGGTATTAGGATTTAGGAACCCAAAACATACATAAAAATAGTCATCACATAATTTTACTAATATTCATGTTTTCAATTTATCAACTTTGATTTCATAAAGACATGCTTAGGGTGGATTTAAGGCCATAATTAGAAATTGTTTTTGAGAAACATACAAGTGTTTTGTCAACACATTCTTGATTTCTACCATGATGAAATACAACAAAAAATAATCATGAGAAATTCATTTTCTGATATTATAATCCCTTTTTTGTTTGTGGAACTTGTTAATCATATATACCAGCTAATAATTCCTCACACAAATTGAATAAGAATATTCAGAACTCTATTCTCTGTGTTGGCTTACATTATTATTGCAGCTATATAATTATTTATTTATTTATATATTTGTAATCCTATTGCTTGTTTCACTTCCACATACAAAATTAATGTCAGCTCTTTTTTATTTATTTATTTTTTTACAACAATTTAAAATGCCTAATCTCATTCAGTTGTAGAAAGCTTAGTGGAAGGGTAGAGGGGTAAATTTGTCCGTGCATCTTGCTTAAATAGAATAAAAATATACCTTTTAATTACCACATATATGAGAAGTAGCCTCATGAATTATTAGCTACAGACATGGTCTGCATGCCAGTGCATAAACATTGTATCTATAAGACTATAACCAAGTGACCTAACTATTCAATGAATTAGTAATGCTATGAAGTTGCTTTTTATATCTCACCTTACAAAAGCATTCTCTGTCTACCAAAGTATCCATAACCCCACATTAATTCAGAGAGATGAAGTGCTTTAAGTGACATAGACATTTATATCCCATTGCTGCATTTGTTTCTTTGCCTACTCACATGAAAGCCACATACAACAAAAGAGGACAGTTGGGCATTACCCAGTCGCTTAGTTGGTAGAGCGCCCAACTTTCCGAACAGGTGTGCCCGTATTCGAGTCCCCTCTCTCCCTAATTTGCCAGGATAAAAAGAAAAAGAAAAAAAGGGGCAGTTGGGGTTGGATTGCAGAGGGACTGAATATATGAAAAGAAAATAAATAACTAAAATTGTTCCTCCATTAGACTTGTGCAGAGATGCAAAAAAAGTAAGCACATCATGTGTTTTGATCTATACTATACATGTGTATATAAAAATCAAGATTCTCAACCATTGTCATAGTGCTCTCTGTCCTTGTTTCCACCTAGAAGATTTCATAGAAAAAAAAAAAAAACCAGTATAAAAAGTGAAAAGGTGCCAAGTTTGAAGCCATGGCCTTTTTCTGTTTTAACATTCCATGGTCTTTTTTTCCTTGCTTTTGTTCAATCATCTTGTCACAAGTCTGTCATTGCAAGAATTAGTTCAAGAACATGGCGTCGTCCCAGCATGATCAAGCGCGAACTATGATATAATCTTTGTTCTTTTTGTTTATGTTGCTGTTACCAATTGAGAGCGTCGCCATCCCCATTGAGCTTGCCCATGGAAAGTGTGAAATAAATCAGTAATATGGTTCCCATACTTGACCTGCGACAAAAAAAATAAATAAATTGAGGGCGAATCTTGGATCAGCGGTAAAGTTGCTTTATCGTGACCTTGAGGTCGGGAGTTTACCCCCTTTAACCTAATTGTGGTAGATAGTGAACTTACAATGTAGCAAAGAAGAAAAGTATCTTCCTGGGGTCAATGGCGCAAGAGGGCGAAGAGCGCCTGAAACTGAATCTCTTGCCTCCACATTTGCTTTCGGTGGTGGTGGTGGTGCTGCTGCTGCTGCTAATGTTGCCGCCGGTTATGATAGTGATCTGGTGGTGGACTTGTGGGCTGATAGGATGATCAGTGGCCCCCACTGTCACCACCATGGACTTTTCTGGCACGCTGGCTCCACCTAGAGCAGCTGCATTTTTTAGTCATAAAATTCAGCTGATAAATGAAAATGCAAATGCACATAACTCAAAGCATTGAATTGGTAGTAGTAATGGAATGAACATTCTGTAATATGTCTTATGTATTGTATATATGGATAATAAAGTTCAATAAATGTTCAAACCCTTTTTGTAGTCTAGGACCATTTTTCCACAGTCCCAAATTTTCGGACTACATTACGTCTACCAATATATATATATGATACCATGTTTTATATATATTGCATTGTATATATCTACTTCAGGTCCCTCTCCTACCTAATCTTCTATTAACTTATATAACCTACCAAGCTTTGCGTACAATAATAATAATGATAATGATGATGATGATGACAATACTATATCTAAAGTTCTAAACCACTACGTAAAGATAACCCCATTTAATTTCATTCTAAATTTGCTGTACTTTCTCAAAATTTTAATTGCATTAAGTCATATATCACTATGCTGGAAAAAAAAAAAATTAAAGGTCGGTGTTTCTGCACATAAACTAAGGGGTTTAATTAATTCACAAATGTTAATCACATCCATACAAACAACAAAAAAAAGAAAAAGAAGAAAAAAGTGAACTAACATATTGATTAGTATATTAATGATCATAGAGTCAGGTGTCATAACTAACAAATGAGTCACCAACCTTGAGGTGAAGTAGGTACAAGTGATAAGTAATGCAATATTGTATGATTTCATTAGGTATAACCAATCTAAACATATTGGTATTATTTGTAATGATGCATTGGATAAGATAATGCATCCAAGGAATAGAAATCCGTCAATTAGCATTTTTGGTTATTTAGCATTTTCGATTAGTGAAGCGTTCATATTGTCTGGGGAGATCACATCTCATACATGGGGTGATCTCCACTGTTCACCGAACAATAACGTATAATTTATATTATTAAAGGATAATGCACATCTATGAATATATAACCACTCAAAAATGTAGACAAAGCAAGTCTAATTCATAGAAGAATCGGATTCTTTCTTTTGTGGAAGCTAGGTTTGAAAGAGAGAAAGAAACAGAGACCCTTTGTCCCTTTGCCCTGTTCTTTCATGTGTGTCCAATATAATGAAATTAAAATACAAAGTTGACATGACATTACTTTTGTTTTTTAGTTCCAAATTCCGATTTTACCTCTTGGTGTAGAGGTACCAAGAAAAACGTCTCTCTCATTGCCAGAACTTTCCTTGATCTTCTTCTCCCCACCTCTCTGAGACCCTATTCTTGAAAGGCTCCTCTGCATCTTTTAATCAAAATAAAAACATATTCTATAAATATATAAACTCATACATATTTAATGTGTGTGTATAAAATATAAAGGCACAGCATGGACTGAAAATATAAAAATTTGAGGTTATAAAATGACAAGTATAAATATTATTGTTACAAGATTTTTAAAGGAAATTATTGGACAGACAGAAAAAAAGGAGATATGATTGAAAATGCTTGAAAAAGACACTCATTTTGTAGGGGCATCAATGTTCAATGAATGGTTGACAGCGTGATATGTTGGGAACGTTATTGTTCATTCTTTATATACGTAATTAATTAATAAATCAATTAAAAATCAAAAGACAATTGAAAATGATTTCTTTACCAAAAATAACATTAAATGAGGTTATTAAAATTAACTTTTAAATTTTAAATTTGATAATTGAAATGGCAATAGAAAAGATTGGAGGGAGAATTCTTGTGTCCACCCCTTCATATGAGCAAGATGAGGTTGAAAATAAATTATTTCGAAACTGGAAAACGAAAACGAAATTCCGAAACTTTGAAAGAAAACAGAGGAAGGGTGATAAAAAATCATCAAGACAATGATGATGAAAATGAATTATTTCAAAACTGGAAAAAAGAAAACGAAATTCCGAAACTTGGAAGGAAAACAGAGGAAGGGTGATAAAAAATCATCAAGACAGAGCATAGGGAGAAGATAAAGGGAATACTCACAGTTATTCTTGAATTTGCATTTAGGTCTTTATGAGTCTGCTGAGGGAAGCGTTCCATGTCAACTATGAAGCTATCATGTTTCATATTTGTGTATTGCAAGCTGTTTGTTTGATCGGAAACTGAAATTTTCTGGGAACCCGTTTCTTCTAATTCCCAAGATGAATTAAGAGTATCAGAATCCACATTTTCCTGGGACAAACATTTGGAGAAAGAGAGAGTTAATAGTTCAGTTGCAATACAATATGACATGGAAATCAAACGTGAAGATAACAGAAGAGAAACAAGACCCAAAAAATGATTCTCACCAACTCTGGATTTTCTGCCATTTTCTAGCACGTTCAAGCAGAGAGAGAAAATGATGGAAAGTGGAAGGAGGAGTAGGAGGAGGAGGAAGACAATTGGTTTGGGAGAGAGATAAGTCGTTTAAACAGAGCGTCTCCCGTTTGCGTACCGAATGGGACACTAACTATCACACTACCTGACTCATTGACATAAAAACAAGTAGACCCAATTAGTCAATTTTATCGACGAATAAACAATTATATATATATATATATCTCCATTTATTGTACATGAAATTCATGAATATAACAAACAAATATAGAAGACTTGAGTCTTCTTTTTTTCTACAATATATATATATATATATATCTCCATTTATTGTACATGAAATTCATGAATATAACAACCAAATATAGAAGACTTGAGTCTTTTTTTCTACAACTGTTCGGTTGAAAAGACTTATAAACCCCACCACACGGAATAATGTCTTCTTCAACAGCTGCTAACCATTCTCTTCTTTCACTACAAAATTGGATGATGCAAATAAATATACACACATATATATGTGTGTGTGTTTGTGTGTGTGTGTGTGTGTGTGTGTGAGAGAGAGAGAGAGAGAGAGAGAGAGGTAACGTATGAGTTGAGGACAATTACTAAGGCGTGGCTGGTTTTTCATGTTTTGATTTGTTACACTAATTAAATATAAATAACTCTTTACTTGAACTCAAATAAGAAAGGGAAAGAAAAATGAGGAGTGATAGGTGATTTTGATGTTTTGTAGGAAATTTGTTTATATTAATTTATAAGCTTAGCTTAATCTCCTGCCTTGCTTAACTTAATTAATCAATAGAGTTTAAAGTTTAGGCCACAAGTAGTGCTGCATATTGTGGCAGTGGACAACCGACCTTCTCTCAGAGTCCGTTGTGGACTTTCAGCAGCAACAGAAGATTATTAAGAAATTATTGGGTGCACCTTTCAAAAAAAAAAAAAATTATTGGGCGTCTAGGTATTATTATGTCTTGGTGCAAAATCGATGTCTTAAATTCGGAATCACAAGAAAATTTTAGGTTAAAGTTTAAACTTTTCTTTTTTATTCTAATTACTCTCAAACTAATTGTAAGTTTAAGTTATTACATTGTGCTATATGGTTCTGTCCGATCACAATTATACAAATAACTAAAAATCTAAATAAAAGTGACAAATTTATTTATGCATCAAGTTATGATTAGACAAGACTATGTAGTGTAAAAATTTATCCAAAGGGACTTTCAAGTGGATCATAATGACTTTTTTGTGATTGGAGTTGCCCTTTTGACACAATGTAAGAGTGATGGCGTCCACTATTAGAGTGACCAATAATTTCTCCAAGGCTATTATTGTTGGAGGTTATTAGAAATTCTCAATTTAATCGCATTTACATCTACATTTGACTAGTGTATCCAAAACAAATAAAGAAATTAGGCGTTTTTGGGATTGTGACATCATTTTTAAAGATAGAGAGGGGTTTAATTAGGAGTTTCGGTGAGGGGTAATTTGAACCCAAATATATAAATTCTTGTCAAAGGGGTAATTACTTGTGTATAAATTGTCCAATACATAATTACATTGTGTTAAGTGAATTTGTAAACTAATTTTTTTAGTATTTGTTGTATTTGTAATATTATTTTGAAAACTAAGTCAAAAATTAAAATTTTACAATTTTTTTTTTTGGTGAATAAAGTATTCTCTTCGTCTTTCCCCTAAGATGACAAATTAACATTATTAACTGACCCAAAATTAACATTATTAACTGACCCTGGAACCAAAAACAATGAGTCAACGCAGCTTTTAATCTCTGAAATTGAAATCCATCATGAGTAACCGCGTAGGCCAGCAACATAACACACATGAAATATGCGGGCTTGAGTCTAGTAATGGCCCATTAATGAATGGAGTTCAACCCTTCTTCCAAATTGACATTTTATCTTGATTCGAATCTATATAACGCCAATATATATATATATATAATAGAAATATATAAATGAATATATAAAAAAGTACAAAGATTATTGACGATCTTTTAAACATAATAATTGGCCCATTTTCAACTTGATGTGTGTGTGTGTGAAGGCCAGGTGCAATGCATGACATGGATGGAGCGACTTTCTTCCCCTTTAAGTCCGGAGATTGTGATCTCCCAATGTATTTATCATTAAAAAAAAATTAAATAATAATGCAAGAATTCGTTTTTCCTAATATATAAAAATAAGGTATGTCACATGTTTAATTACAACTTAATTGATAATCTTCACGTAAGGTTTTTGACCATCTTTTTAACACAATTTGTACCTGTGGATTGAGACTTGATTCTAAGTTGAGCTAAATAAAGGCTTGTGCTTTTATGTTAATTAGTTCTAAGATATGTCCGTACAAGAGAATTAAGTATTAGAACGATTTAATAAAATGTTATAATTTAATGATATTTTTTTATTTTTGTGAAAGATCAAAAGTTTATATCTTCATACAATTAAATAAGTGAATGTGTATATTATTTGCTGGTAAAAAAAAAAAAAAAAAATCATAACGATGAAAAAACAATGGTTTTGTCGTCAATTTCTAACAAAATGGATACCCTAAAATATCAGATTAAAAAAAAAATGGAAATGAAATTGACACCCTACAATTTGAGTTCCAGATATGACAAGATCTTGTAAAAGACAAAGAACAACTGATCAGAACATGACATTAATTATTACTGTTGGAATATTTTGATGTTGATGAATCAATTTTATTATATGGGTCACGCATGAAAATCATATCACTAATTAGTGACCATACAAATTGATTGGACATTTATCTTTTAATTGCAACTAAATTTCTAATTTCTAATTTAAATTTTTTTCTTCATTTTTGCTCTCTATCGGGTGAATTTTTTCCCGACTGTCACATACAACACATTGTTAAGATACTTGAAGGAATCATGCTACATCAACGTTTGGTGTGTAGAATTAAAATAAAATATTCAATCCAATCATTCTTTTGTTTGACGTGCATTTTAAAGTGTGAATGACCATTCTATTAGAATAAAAATTTATTTATGAAAATAAAAATTCATTTCACTACTAAATATATGGAATGACCATTTCAATTCTAAGTAATATATTTTAAAAAATCAAGTTCCTAAAAAACCCTCATACTTCAAGTCCAAAATCCACCACCACCATTGTTGCCACCTTTAACAAGCACAATGCCGCCACCTTCACTACTTTTAGCCACCGCCATCTCCATTGTTGCCTCCACCATTGTCGCCGCCTTCACCATCACTGCCACCTTCCACCACCGTCATTGCTATCGCCACCACCGTAGCTTCCTTCCACCACCATCACAACACCGCCACCTCTACCATTACCGCCACCAACTTCCATTACCACCATCACCGCCGCCGCCACCCTCACCACTACCGACACCTCCATCGCCATGCACCAACTTCCATCACCACCACCTTCCATATATGCACCACCGTCGCCGCCATCTCCACCTCCGCCTCCACCTCTGTTGACTTCCATCAGCACCACTACCTTCTGCCTTTGCCGACGCCACTTCTGTAACGACCCTAGCTGATGCCAAGAATTTTACAAAAATATTCGGCATAACCTCCCCTAAAAATAGGCCTATCACAACCTGTTTAATTGCATTTTTAACCTGTCACGGCTCAAATTCCGAATTCACGGCAATAGTAGATGATCATACACAATCAAATAACACCGATAATTACTTTAACTAAAATTATCCTTCCCATTCATCAACAAGGTTACATGCTATCAAATTCCCATCCGAAATACCATCAAATACCTTAGTTACATTACATGACAAAGTTTTGCAAAATATAGATATACACCTTTATACTTTTAGTGCTTTGCAAAAATAATGAGAAATATACAAAAGACACAAAAGTGAGCTTCTAGTATCGCTCAAGCTTGAGGTGGGTTGTCGTCCACCGATTCTTTTCCAAGACTTGAAAAAAAAATGTAAAAATAGTAGGGTGAGCTATATGCTCAGTAGGTGACACTTAAGACACAAATCTTGTGTCCTTGTGAATTCAAGCAAAACATAAGCCAATGGGAGATAGGGATCATACAACGTAGGGGATCAAATACAACATACAAGTCAATTCCAAGTATAAACAATGCAATGCAATGAAATGACATGCAATGCATGTCAATGACACTCCCCATTTTCATTCTCAAAATCATCACTTTCAAACGTTAATACAGCCCGCCCTTTGGTAACCCCGCCGCGACACGAAAGGAGGATTGGCTAGTGTCCCTGACCCTTGGTAACCCCGCGGCGTCATTATGGGGCCCACCTAGCTCAACCACGCTAGGGCGACTCCCTAGTCCCCTCTAGGCTATATTAACCTCCGGCCCGTTGGTAACCCCGCAGCGACCGGGTTTCGCATAAAACCATTTTATCAAAAACACTTCCCTGAAATTCCCCATATTAATTTCAAGAACAATTTCTCCCATTTCATGCAAACCCAGTGGTATGTGCATGTATATATGTTCCATACATTCAATGTCATGGCATTTAAAATTTTCCATCATAAAATTAAACATTCAACATGTTCAACATCTCCCAAGTAATTATTAACACATTAAGATACAACAGAATACATTTAAGCATGTGCATGTATAGATATATATGAGCTCAACATCATGAATTGGGAAATTTGGCGCAATTTAAATAAGCATACTCTCATACATCAATTTCAGCATGCTAGCACATAGTAAACATAGGAAATCAACAACTAAATATAATTTGCACATGAACCAACCATATTTAAGATCGTGAAAACCCTCTAGACATCATTAATATCATCATAAATATAATTAACTCTAAATTAAGCATATTTAATACAACATGGAGGTAAAATTCACAATAGAACAAGACTAGAGTGGATTAAGATGCCCCTACCTCAAAAATGAGCAAACCCTAGAAAATGGGTCCTAAATTTCGAAGTTCAAAGGGTGCACCAAATCTGGAATTGTTGGTATGTATGCGTAGAGCTCGACACAAGCTTTGTTTTACCTCAAACGGCACCTCAATCCGACAAAAGATGAAGGAGCAATCAATAATGGAAGCTTAAAGTGAAAAAAAAAAAAAAGAAAAAAAAAAAAGAAAAGAAGGAGAAACAGAGAGCGTCTGTCGGGAGAGAGAGAGAAAGGCAGAGACCAATTTTGGTCTCACAATTCACTTAAAAAGTGTTGTGGGTCCCACTTCTTTTATAATTTCTTTTTCTCATTTTCTTTTTCATTTAAATCACACACCACACAATTATATACAGACATCAACGCTGGATACTTGGAGCGAACCTCCTGTTCAAGCTCCCAAATAGCCTCCTCAACTCCGTGGTGTCTCCAAAGAACTTTCACCATTGGTATTGTCTTATTCCTCAACACCTTCTGCTGTGTGTCAAGAATCTGAACTGGTCCTTCCTCGTAGGAAACATCCTCATCAATGTCCACATCAACCCAACTCAAAAAGTGAGATGGATCTGGCTCGTACTTCCGTAATATCGATACATGGAAAACATTGTGGACCTAATCCAACTGTGGTGGCAAAGCAAGCCTGTAGGCAACCTCTCCTACTCGGTCCAAAATCTCAAACGGTCCAATAAATCGTGGCGACAACTTGCCACTTTTCCCGAATCTCATCAATCCCTTCCGTGGAGAAACCCGTAGAAAAACATGGTCTCCCACCTCAAAGGATAACGGTCGTCTCCGCTTATCCGCATAGCTCTTCTGTCGGCTCTGAGCTGTAAGTAACCTCTGTCTTATCAACTTAATCTTCTCAGTAGTCTCGAGTACAATGTCGGGTCCTAAGGCGGCTGTCTCACCTACCTCAATCCAACAAACAGGAGACCTATAAGGTCTACCATACAACGCCTCAAATGGAGCCATCTGGATGCTCGCCCGATAACTGTTGTTGTAGGCAAACTCAATAAGTGGAAGGTGATCCTCCCAACTACCTCCCAAATCAAGCACACATGCCCGAAGCATATCCTCCAAAATCTGGATAGTACGCTCCGACTGACCGTCTGTCTGTGGATGGAATGCCGTACTAAGATGCAACGCTAAACCAAACGCTGCTTGAAGTCTTTCCCAGAACTTCAAAGTGAACTTAGCATCCCTATCTGACACAATGGTTACAGGAACTCCATGCAACCTTACAATCTCCTTCACATAAAGAACACCAAGCTTCTCTGCATCATCTGTTGCCTTAATAGGCTAAAAGTGAGCCGTCTTGGTCAATCTGTCAATGATGACCCATACGGCCTCATTGCCCCTCCGTGACCTTGGAAAACCTGTCACAAAATCCATAGCAATATGCTCCCATTTCCATTGCGCTACAGGTAATAGTTGTAACAAACCAGCTGGCCTCTGATGCTCGGCCTTGACCTGCTGACAGGTAAAGTATCTAGCCACAAACTGTGCAACATCATTCTTCATCCCGCTCCACCAATATTAACGTCTCAAATTGTGATACATTTTAGTACCACCTGGATGAACTGCAAAACGCGAAGTGTGAAACTCCCGTAGGACATCCTCACGACAAACTGTGGGAACCACCAACAAACCCCTGAACCGTAGACCCCCATCTGCATGCAAGGCCCAATCTTTCACTGTCTCACCACTAGAGATCAAAGCGTGGATGGCATCTAAGTCCGGGTCCTGTCTCTGTGACTCAATCACTCGTACAACAAGAGTAGGCTGAGCCACAAGACTAAATAAGAATGCCGACTCACTGCGACCATCATCATCACAACACTGTAATCCTATCTCTGTCAGATCTTCAAGCATCTTCCACTTCCGAATAGCTAAACTGGCCAAAGTTCCACGAGATTTTCGGCTTAAGGCATCAGCTACAACATTTGCCTTGCCCGGATGATACTGCAAATCAAAGTTGTAATCTTCCAAGTACTCAACCCATCGTCTCTGTCTGTTGTTCAAGTCCTTTTGGGAGAAAAGGTACTTGAGACTTTTGTGATTTGAAAATACCTCGAATCTCTCACCATACAAGTAGTGTCTCTAACACTTCAAGGCAAACACAACTGCCGCTAACTGTCGAGATCATGAGTAGGGTAGTTAAGCTCGTGAGTCTTCAACTGTCGAGACCCATAAGCCACTACTCTACCGCCCTGCATCAACACACATCCCAACCCGTCACGTGAAGCATCACAATAGATCACATAACTCAAGCCACGCTCAGGTATCACCAACACTGGAGCTGTAGTCAATCTCGTCTTCAACTCCTGAAAAGATGAATCACAGGCCTCATTCCAGACAAACTTGACCCCTTTCCGGGTCAAACGGGTCATAGGAGCTGCCAAACGGGAGAAATCCTTCACAAATCTCCGATAGTAACCCGCTAAACCAAGAAAACTGCGAATCTCAAACACATTCTTGGGTCGCTCCCAAGTCAAAACTGCTTCAACCTTTGATGGATCAACTGATACTCCACCTTCTGAAACAACATGCCCCAAAAACTCCTGTAGCCAAAACTCACATTTCTCGTATTTGGCATACAATCGGTGTTCCCGCAAAATCTGTAAAACAATACTCAAATGGACCTCGTGATCTTCCCGAGTCCGTGAGTACACAAGAATGTCATCCACGAAAACTACCACAAACTGGTCCAAGTAATCGTGAAAGACGCGGTTCATCAAGTCCATGAATGCCGCTGGCGCATTAGTCATGCCAAAAGGCATAACAAGGAACTCATAGTGTCCATACCGTGTATGGAATGCTGTCTTCGGGATATCCTCATCCCTAACCCGCAACTGATAATAGCCAGACCTCAAGTCAATCTTCGAGAAACAACTGGCTCCCCTCAACTGATCAAATAAATCATCTATCCTTGGCAAAGGATACTTGTTCTTGATGGTGGCATGATTCAACTTCCGATAATCAATGCACAACCTCAACGAACCATCTTTCTTCTTAGCAAACAAGACCGGTGCGCCCCACGGTGACACACTCGGTCGGATGAAACCTTTCATCCTCAAATCATCAAGCTGCCTCTTCAATTCTTCCAGTTCAACTGGTGCCATACGATACAGTGCCATAGAAATCGGCGCGGTACCTGGCATTAACTCAATAGAGAACTCCACTTCTCAGTGTGGAGGCAACTCTGTCAAATCTTCTGGAAAAACATCCAAGAAGTCACAAACAATCGCCGGATAAACTTCTCCCACGACATCATCTTCTTCGGCTAGAAGACTAGCTAAGAAATAATCACTATGACTTCGTCCACGAACTCCATAAAACGATGAAATGTGGGAATCACTCCGATCTCCCACGAAAAAGAAACAGTCTTCCTCGGGAGTGCAAACTGTAACCCTTCCTCTGAAACAGTCAATCGTGGCATGGAAGAAAGCTAACCAATCCATCCCGAGGATGATATCAAAGCTAGTCATCTCCAGGAGGATAAGGTCAAACACGAAAGTCCGCCCGACTATCACAATGGAGCAATCCCGCACAACTCGGCTCAATGACACTGAAACCCTAACTGGCGTATCAACACATAACGCCCGATCCATGAAACTAACCTCTAACCCCGATGCAAGTGCAAATGATGATGAAATGAAAGAATGAGATGCACCAGAGTCAAACAAAACACGGGCCCAACAACCAAACACTGGAAATATACCTCAAAGAACTGACGGTCCAAAAGATGCATCGGTCTGTGCCAGTGCAAAAACACGTCCCTGTGGTACCTGTGCCTGAGGACTGCCAACCTGAACACCTGACTGTTGCACTGACATAGTAAGAGTATCCCTCCTAACTGATCGTGAACACTGTGAAGACATAGTAGGCTGTGGTGGTGGTGGTCTGAAACCTGACTGAACTGTAGCCGACTGAGACGACCTCTGCTGTGACCCTCTGCCACTAATGGTGCCTGCTCTCTGACTCGGACAATCACAAATCAAGTGACCCTGCTGGCCACACCCATAACAAGCCTTCGGAGCTGACGAAACTGAAGACGATCTCATCGGACAACTGGACTTGTAATGTCCGGGCTGCTGACACTGATAACAAACAACTGCACTCTTATTTGACCCAGCCGGCATAGGAGTGGTAGGAGCGGATCGTGCAGTCTGCTGCCCTTGAAACTGAGATGGACCGCCCCTATTCCTTTTCCAAGAATGTCCCTCTGAGGATGGCCCTGCACCCCTCTTTTGCTTCAATTGCTCTCTTCTTGCATCCTTCTCTCTATTATCAGCCTCCAGCATCAAAGCCCTTTCCACTGCTTCAGAGTAAACCTTAATAAACTGTGCCGTGATCAACGGCCTCATTCTATCATTAAGACCCGAGACAAACTTCCGAGTCTTGTTAGCTTCATCTCTCACTACTTCTGGAGCAAAACGGGAGAGTGAGGTGAACTTGTTCTCATACTCCGCCACTGACATGTTCCCTTGAATAAGATTATGAAACTGGTCTTGTAACTCCCATTTTTTGGAAAGCGGAAAGTACTTCTCATAAAATAGTTCCTTGAACCTGTCCCAACTCATTTCTTCAATCTTGTACTGGTTGGTGACTGACTTCCACCAAACCTTAGCATCCTTAGCAAACTTATACGTAGCTAGGATGATCTTTAGATGATCCTCTGTCACATCCATTGAAGTTAGTTGGGTTTCAACTTGATCCAGGTAGTCATCTGCTACCATTGGATCCGCACTGCCTTCAAACATTACCGGCATCAACTGAGAAAACCCCTTTATGATTTTGAGACGCTTTTGAGCTGGCGTCTCCTCAACTTGAACTGTAGGTTGTGGTGCCGACTGCGACTGAGCAGCAATCGTTGCCTTCATAACATTCTGCAACAAATGATTAAACTCCAGTGCCACAGAACATTCACCCACTTCTACGGGTACAGGTGTTTCAACATTCTCTCTTCTTGGGGGAACAACTCTTGGGGGAATCAAGTCCCTAAGAAGCATGTTCTCATCAACTGGCTCCGCCAAATTGGAGCTAGAGCTCTCACCAACATCGCCCCTTGTTGGCCTAGGGCCAACTTCTCTAGGTTCCTCACGCCGTGACATCGTGCTATAAAACGAGAAAACGATTTAGAAACATGACACTAAGGTCCACTGTGGACGACTCAACAAGAATTAATACCGTACAACACTTAGCATGCAAGACTATGCAAGAAACATTTTAACATAAACAAGTAAGCAAGTAAGCACATAGGCAGTTAAGCATGCTCATTTAAATAAGATACCACGTAGCAAGTAGTCAAGTAAGCAACACAAACAACATTCCATGCGACTCTATGTAGGCCTCTACCCGTTGTCTTAAAGGTTTTCGAACCTTTGCTCTGATTCCAAATTTTGTAACGACCCTAGCTGATGCCAAGAATTTTACAAAAATATTCGGCATAACCTCCCCTAAAAATAGGCCTATCACAACCTGTTTAATTGCATTTTTAACCTGTCACGGCTCAAATTCCGAATTCACGGCAATAGTAGATGATCATACACAATCAAATAACACCGATAATTACTTTAACTAAAATTATCCTTCCCATTCATCAACAAGGTTACATGCTATCAAATTCCCATCCAAAATACCATCAAATACCTTAGTTACATTACATGACAAAGTTTTGCAAAATATACATATACACCTTTATACTTTTAGTGCTTTTCAAAAATAATGAGAAATATACAAAAGACACAAAAGTGAGCTTCTAGTATCGCTCAAGCTTGAGGTGGGTTGTCGTCCATCGATTCTTTTCCAAGACCTGAAAAAAAAATGTAAAAATAGTAGGGTAAGCTATATGCTCAGTAGGTGACACTTAAGACACAAATCTTGTGTCCTTATGTATTCAAGCAAAGCATAGGCCAATGGGAGATAGGGATCATACAACGTAGGGGATCAAATACAACATACAAGTCAATTCCAAGTATAAACAATGCAATGCAATGAAATGACATGCAATGAATGTCAATGACACTCCCCATTTTCATTCTCAAAATCATCACTTTCAAACGTTAATACAGCCCGCCCTTTGGTAACCCCGCCGCGACACGAAAGGAGGATTGGCTAGTGTCCCTGACCCTTGGTAACCCCGCGGCGTCATTATGGGGCCCACCTAGCTCAACCACGCTAGGGCGACTCCTTAGTCCCCTCTAGGCTATATTAACCTCCGGCCCGTTGGTAACCCCGCAGCGACCGGGTTTCGCATAAAACCATTTTATCAAAAACACTTCCCTGAAATTCCCCATATTAATTTCAAGAACAATTTCTCCCATTTCATGCAAACCCAATGGTATGTGCATGTATATATGTTCCATACATTCAATGTCATGGCATTTAAAATTTTCCATCATAAAATTAAACATTCAACATGTTCAACATCTCCCAAGTAATTATTAACACATTAAGATACAACAGAATACATTTAAGCATGTGCATGTATATATATATATGAGCTCAACATCATGAATTGGGAAATTTGGCGCAATTTAAATAAGCATACTCTCATACATCAATTTCAGCATGCTAGCACATAGTAAACATAGGAAATCAACAACTAAATATAATTTGCACATGAACCAACCATATTCAAGATCGTGAAAACCCTCTAGACATCATTAATACCATCATAAATATAATTAACTTTAAATTAAGCATATTTAATACAACATGGAAGTAAAATTCACAATAGAACAAGACTAGAGTGGATTAAGATGCCCCTACCTCAAAAATGAGCAAATCCTAGAAAATGGGTCCTAAATTTCGAAGTTCAAACAAATCTGGAATTGTTGGTATGTATGCGTAGAGCTCGACACAAGCTTCGTTTTGCCTCAAACGGCACCTCAATCCGACAAAAGATGAAGGAGCAATCAACAATGGAAGCTTAAAGTGAAAAAAAAAAAAAAAAAAAAAAAAAAAAAAAAAAAAAAAAGAGCGTCAGTCGGGAGAGAGAGAGAAAGGCAGAGACCAATTTGGTCTCACAATTCACTTAAAAAGTGATGTGGGTCCCACTTCTTTTATAATTTCTTTTTCTCATTTTCTTTTTCATTTAAATCACACACCACACAATTATATACAGACATCACAACTTCCACATCCACCTCTACCACTAATGTCACATCTACTGCCATCGCCATTGACTTCCATCACCACCACTATCGCCACATCCACCTGTACTGCCATTGACTTCCATAACCACCACCAATACCACCTCCACCACCACCAACTTGCACCACCACCACCTTCCACCACCGTCATCGCCACCCACCTCTATCGCCATCAACCTCCACCACTGCCACATTGTCTTCCACCACCACCGGCACCTCCATTGCCTTCCACTACTACCACTAACGTCTTCCACCACCACTAACGTCTTCCACTACCACTGCCACCGTCGCTATCTTCTACCATGCACCATCACCTACACCACTGACGTCTTCCACCATTACCACCATCGCCACTGCCACTACCTTCTACCAATACCCTACTACTTTCCGCCGCCACCACCGCCTTCCAACACCACACCTACACCACTACCGCTTTCCGATCCACATCCACCACCATCAACCATTGTCACAATTTCTTAATATTATTTTGTCAATTAAAATTATTTGTCACTAGTAGGGGTATTTTGAAAATTCAATTTAAAATTCATTATTTTCTAAATTTTACATTATTTCATTCCTATAGATTTCATATTTGTAACCAAACAAAAGAATCCATTCCATTTTCATTCTCATTCCATTTTCATTCTCATTCCATTCTTACTTGTATTCTATTCCAGCACACCAAACGTAGCATTAGGGTTTAATTGTAAGAAAAAAAAATATAAGAAATGCCAACTTTTTTTATGAAAGAATAATATTGCACATAGTCAAATTATGTGGAAGAGAACTATGGGATTGATGCATATAAATATCAACTAGTTTAGCTTGTAAGACACAGTATTTAATCTTTAATCCTCTTTTCGGCTTGTCTATTAACTCCAATTATCACCCGATGGTCTTTTTGACTGTCTTTGAGTAAAATTGTAATTTAATTTTTATTTTTTATTTTTTGTCCAACACTATTCAAATTTGGGAAGTTAATTAGGTGGTTGTGGCTATATCCATAATATGAACCTTTTCCTGGTTTAGTCTGCTTTTCTTTTGGCAAACTTGCAGGTTTTTTAATATCTTTAGTCAATGAAGAACAGTTTGCAAGTTTTATACTATATATATATATATATATATATATATATATATATATGATATCGCTGTAGTTCTCTCTTGTCTAATTTAGTTACGTACATTTACTTTTGGGCAATAATTTTATACTCTCGACTTTAATTAAGACTAGTTAGTTTAGAGTGTGATAGGGTTATTTAAGTTTCAAGTCCTTATTGTCTAGGCAATAAATAGCTCGCAAGAGAGCCAAACCTGCTCTCTCTACGAAGTAAAAAAATTCTACAATCGTCTCTAAATATGTTTGGACGTTACTGGCTTGGGCATTCCAACACTAAAAATCTATTTGGATTGATTAATGGAATTAATTCCACGTATGGCAATGACACCATGTATTAATTGAATATCTAATTCTCATGTTTAAACTTGTTCATTCATTGTAATGAAAACGGTGTTAAAAGAAGTAACAAACACTGATATGTAATTGTTTTTTTAATCTCAGAATTCTGTTTTTAATTATAACATGGAATCATGGTAAAATCTGACTCTTTTTTTTTCTTTTCTTTTTTTTTTTTTCCTTTTTTTTTCACATTGTGCAAGGATTTAAATCCGTGCATTTTTTTTGTTTAACAAGAATGATGGTGAACGATAAATCCACAAGAGTGTTCAGTGTATAAGGAAATTCTTGAGACGAACTACAAATTCAGACATCTTGAGTTGAATTCTCACAAAATTTATAAAATACTACTAAACGTAATTTGCGAGTAATTAATTATACATATACGAAGTTTGAAATCATTCAAGGGTTCAACGTTGCTAAGAATAAGGATGGAATTGATAGTTGTGCGTATGTTAGCCAACTCAATCATTTAAATCGAGACCAATTTCTATGAATACTAGGCAAGCACGTTCGAAGACTGATCTCTATATATGGATATAATTTAATCCATGCAAAGTCACTATTTTGTAGTTTCAGTTCACGCGGTTTCTAACTAGTTCGCCTAACCACGTGAAATACAAACTACTTGGAATAAATTTGTGATCGACGGCCCCAAAATTCATATGCTTTGCACATTCCTCCACATAAATACAAACTACTTGGAATAAATTTGTGATCGTTCTCTCTTCGGTGCAAGAAAGCTGTAATTTGTCCTCCTCATAGTCTTTCTCACTTTTATTCTGTGTAAATGGAGTCCGCTACATGAAAATATTAAACTCTCAATTTATACATGCATGATATATATATATATATATATATATATATATATATATATATGTATATATATATATTACTAATACTACTTCTTGTAATATTTGCTACTATAAAGTCAACATGGAACATGGCGTGGATCACGGTCAGCAGGTGTTTAGAGAGAGGATTGAATGACAGTGCACAAAGACAGTTGGATCAAACTTAATTTGATGTGTGTGTGTGTGTGTGTGTGTGTGTATAATTATATATATGGTGTTAAACAAGATCATTTCTAGCTGTATTGTATGAAGCAGGGACTTCAATTCCTAGCATTAGCGTACAAGTATCTATCATAGTACTACAAACATAAATTCATTTGGTAGAAGAAATAAATTGGCTATTTGATGTTGCTTAATCTTCTTTTAAGTGTCAACAATATACAATCCTTTTATTGACAATTTGATGTTTAATCTTTGTCAAGTGTCTACAATGTCTAATCCATTTATTTAAATTGAGATTGAAACATAATTTTCAACATTTGTTGTCCAACATGCTTAACCTTAGAGCTCATCTTTTTCAAGTGTCAACTAAATTTTTTTTTTTTTTTTTAAAAAAAGAAAAAAAGAAGAAAAAAAGAAAAGAAAAGAAGAATAGCCGAGTGCACGAGGCAAGGTCTGCTCTCATTTTTTATAATCGGTTTATTTTCAAGGAGTACTGAAATAATATTTCCAACATTTGTTGTTGAATATGCATAATTTTGGAGCTGATAAAATGATGTTTCATCTTTTTTAAGTGTGTACCATGGATAATTCATTTATTTAAATTAAGGATGGCACAAAATAATTTCCACCATAAATATGCACAATCTTTGGGCTGATAAACCAAACAGTCCAGTTTACTTTCTCTAATTTCGTGTGAAAGATATTGAGCCCTGACTTGGATGGGTTCGCAGGTATACCCAACCTTTAAAATTGAAAAGTTTGTATCAAAAGACTCTGCACGAATAGCCCCCACTTGCTTTGGAAATCTAGGTTTGGACCGTTTGGTCACCAGGTTTACTTCAGCATGGGCCCAGTATAACTTCTTGGGCCCAGTATATAGTCTCACTAAAAAAGGCTTTTTAGTGCAACGTATTGGACCATAACTTCTTGGGACTAAAAAAGGTTTTAAATCTAACACATTGGGCCATAAAACTTATTGGCCCACATTAGGCGAATACTTCTTGGGCCTAGTATATACTATAGTTTTTTCATACTCTTTTTTGACTTTTAAGCGTAACACATTGGGGCCACTACTTCTTGGGCCCAGTATATAGTTTTGCCTCCACTTAAAAAGGGTTTAAAAGAGTTTTTTAAGTATAACTATTGGCCCCAGTATGTATTTTTTGCCTCCAATTAAAAAGGCTTTAAGCGTACCTCATTGGGGTATAACTTTTTTGGGCACATTATTTAGTTTTTCGTCCCAAGAAATAAAACATTGTTCCACAACCTTTTGGGTCCTGTATATAGTTTTACCTCCGCTAAAAAAAAGGCTTGAAGTGTTGTAACACATTGGGCCACTAGAGTTCACCTCCAGTCTCACTACATTCTTGAATAATCGTCATTTTCATATTTAATTAAATGACTATACATTTACCTCCTTTCATGATTTTAAAAATTTGTGCTAGTGTTATAACTTATACTATAAGAGTATGCAGTCCTTAATGAGAAAAATTGAAAAATAAAATAAAATTCTGTACCAAGAGAAAAAGGGGCATTCAATTTAACATTATTTTATTTTATTTTACAGAACCATTTCCACCATATTATTCGAAGGTATGATCCAGAGAAAGTCATCAATCTATTATTGTGCTAAATTTTGTGTGTTGCAATTGTAAAAACGTATGAGAGGTAATACTCACACCGAACACTTACAGTGAATTGCCTAACCGAATAATTTTTAATTAATTATTTATACCAAATACAATAAAGTAGAGGGCTTTACTTCCTTATTTGTTGCATAATTGGCCAATAAATCTAACAATTGACTACAACTATTCGATGCAAGAGTCATTTCCAAAAACTTATACAAGGAGCAATTACTTAGTGGTATTACCAAATCCACCCCTCCCAATACTCTTAATTAATAGAGATTATCTCGAGTTATGACAACTCAATATTGTTTACAATTTCACAATAATTATGAAAAAAAAAAAAAAAAAAAATTGCTGCTAAGAAATTGAAAAATAAATTCTGTTGATTACCATATGCATTTGCTACCTCCCTCCATACTTCACTGACTAGTTGGGTTGTTAACTCTTCTGCAATTTAGTCTAATTTCTCCTTCTTGACCTGTTAAAACACCCACATTACCCAACTTAATCATGGCCTCAGCAAATTTCCTCCTGAACATCTTTGGCCTGTTCACATAATCCGATGCAATCTTCCGAGTAATGTCGGTGAAGGCAAGGTCTTGATCCAACTGAAGCACAGCCTCCTCTTCCAGCAATCCGCTGTAGAAAGCAGTGTCTAGCTTAAATGGTGTACTTGTTTTTGCAGTCATGAACACCTTAGGATCGGCGCTTATATTAGTGTTCTGTTCAACTGGTTTTGGACAACTTTTCCTGAGAAAATCAAGAAAATTCGAGTCCATACTCGGATCAGATAAGCCAGAACCTCTGAAGTTGTATAGCCGCTGCACGAAAAAGCCACAGTGACAGAAGCCAATTGCATGAGCACCTACAAGAGTAAAACAAGAAACACCAACATCAAATTAGTCCTCGAATAACAAATAAGCTTGGTTCAGTTTTCTGAGAACAGTTTTCTAAAAACTCGGTTAAAAAAAGGTCTACAGAACTGTTTTCTGAATGACGAACCAAACAGGTCTAGGAAACCAAACAAAGTCTTTTAACTAGTTATGAAGTTTACCTAGCAAAGTAGTGAGGTCTGTTAAATCAAGATTGATGGTTTGGAAAGCTTTTGAAGCATCAGCAATGGAAAAAGAAGGGCCGGGAATGTGAACATCACTGAAAATGGAAATCGTCCCATCTCGCCGCCCTGTTGGCAGAGCATAAGCTGATCCTCCGGCAAAGGCAACACCGTCCCGGGTTGCCAATGCCAGTATGTCTGCACAAGAAACAATCCCTTTGCATTGCTTCTCCAACTCGGATTTAATCTCGTCGATAACCTCAAATCCTCTCAAAGTTAAATTAGGGGGAGCCTCTTTCTCTGCCACATTCTCATCTGTGCTGTCTATAAGAACAGAAGCATCACAACCCTGCAATGAGACCAATGCCCAAAAATTACGATCTCTAACAAACCGGAAGTTATGAACGTTCACAAATGATCCACAAAGTATAGGCAAAGAAAACTCTAAAAATATACCAAATGGACAATAGCCCAGCTGGTACAAAAGACAGAATTTTGCTGAAAAACAGTGCATTTCATCGGGAATGGGTATTTTTGGGTCAAAATATGCTCGTAGAAACTGCTCCGAAAAATTGTGTCAATCAGTATACCATTTTGGAATTTTGACTGTCCAAATGGACCATACAGGATTTGACAATTAGTTCTACATCAATAAAGGACTTCAAGTAAATTGACACGAGTTTCACATCTAAAATTCTAAACACAAGAACAGAAAGTGGTACTAGCTAAGGCAAGTAATTAAACTAAAAAATTAACACATTTTAACAGTTTCATACTAAAACATGATAGTTACTGTGTGTATGTGTGTGGAAATTATGGACTTACTCTAATGAAACAGTCGTGAAAATGCAATCGAAGAAAGCCAGCAGGTAGCGACGGATCGTTGCTAAAATGCTTCTGTGCTATTCTCTTCACCACCAGTTCTGCTTGAGGGCATGAATTTCTGTAAAAATGCAACTCTAGAGATAGAGCTTTGTTTACTTGCAAAGCCACCACGAGTACTACTAGACAAGCCAAGACCAAACCTGCCATTTGAGAAGCTTCTGCTCTCATCTCAATACAACTACATGATTCCTAGGGTTTTATATCACACATTGGATTCTTTAGAAAGTTGTTTATATGATTCCTAGGTTTTTTATATCTATGTTTATTTCTCCAACTTACACGATCCAGAATTTAGTATTCTACGTGCACATGGGTTGCATGGATCGATCGGCATGAATTGCGTTAAGGGATGTGTGACAATTACAAAACAGTCCTCAATATTTGATCTTTTGTTTCTAGTTTCAAGGTCTCTCATGAAATTTTTAAAATTAACTAAGGGTGGATTTGGAAATGGCTTAAGTCACTAATTCTGTATTAAATATCATAATACAGGTCAACCCACTAGAGCCCTACACCAGATTAAACAACTAAGCTCTGGTCTGAAGAGGCAGGAACTTAGGTCAGTGTAACCAGGAACCAACTTTTTAAAACCATAAAATTATGAAAACTACATGTCTATATATATAGCTGATTCAATTTGTCATTTTAATGTAGATTATTTTACTAATTAGGAACAATCTTGTGCTAATTTGTTGAATCACTAGACTTTGTAAAGCATTTTTTTATATATTTAATTTTAAAATACATATATGATAATATGCTTTAATATTATAAACGGGGCTAGTCCAGTGCATTAAGCTCCAGCTATCTTGTCATGTCGGAGAGAGTCAGATATACGTAATATGGTCTCATATCATAATATGACTAAAGAATCAATGAATCACCCATCCAATACATATATATATATACACGACTTGTGGAGAATTAAATTATTTTCGTTTGCTTATGATCTGCTTTTCCTTTAGATGCCAAAAAAGATTGGAGAACAGGGTTAAAAGGTATGAGTACATTTTTTATAAAGTTTACAGAACCATATATGCATACTTTCCACACACTGTAGGGAACCTATATACCTCTCGTGTACAAATAAAACTAGCATCATATATATTATTTTAAAATTTTCATTAATGTGACAGTTCACAATTTTATATCATACACTATATATCATCTTGATTTTTGAGGCATCAAACACCCATGTGATACACGATAATGTACTCATTTTTGGTGCACTTGCATTGTTTTATCATTAGGCATTAGATGACCTACTCATGAAACAACTACACATGACCTTATTCTTTTCTTTCCCATGCAAAAAACCTATAACTACTCCTACATGTATATATATATAACACCTCCAAAAGTCCCCTGTTTATTGTCAAAACTGTACCCTAAAACTTCTCTGAATTCTCGCCGGAGAATGTACTCCCAACACCAAAACCCGGTCCAATCCACCACCCCTCCCTTAAGGCGGCACCACTCGGCTCGCTACTACGTGCACCGGGTGCAAGAGAGTCTCACCACCAGGGTCGCCAAGCTAGTATGTGCCATCTTTTTAAGCCTTTTTTTAATTATAGGAGTGACCATATTCATATTGTCGCTCAGTTTACGCCCGCACCGACCCAGGTTCCATATCCGGGAGTTTTCGATCCCGGGTTTGGGTCAAGAAAACGGGTTTGAGAATGCCCAGGTTGTTTTTAACGTGACGGTCCGTAACTCGAACCAAAATATTGGGATTTACTACGATGCTACCCAGGCCACGGTTTATTATGAAGATCAGAGTATTGGTGGGACCACATTGCTGTTTCCATTCTATCAGGAGCCGAAGAATACTACAGTGCTCCATGATGTGTTGAGTGGGGCCGCCTTGACCGTGAATAGCGACCGTTGGATGCATTTCTTGGCTGATCGTGCGAAAGGAACGGTGAAGTTTCGTCTTGAGATAACGTCGACCATTCGATTTAAGGTGTCCACTTGGGATAGTAAGCACCATAAGATGCATGCTAATTGTGAAATTGGCGTGGGCCCAGACGGCTTGATCTTACCAATTTATAAAGATCAAAGATGCCCAACTTATTTCAACTGATGTAGCATATATACTAGAGATATCTCCTGTTTTATATATTTCAAATTTTTTATTTATTTTTTTTCGATTCCCATTTTTAATTTTCGATTCCCATTTATTTTATTTTGGATTAGCGGTTCAGTTTTATTGTAAGAATATGTAATTGTTCAAATATATCAATTAATTATGAGAACGTTCTCACTGTAATCTGTCTCCATGAATTATCAAAAGCCCGAAATGATTAGTTTTTATGTTTAGTCTCATTAATTTGGGTCTCCATGGATTTGTACAAAGTAGTGTTACACTGCAGTGTTAATTAAGTAAAGAAACTTGAAAATATGGCGTAAATAAAAAATAAATTACCAACTAGCATCTATGTCTAATGGTATACCATCTTAATCTTCCAAGAGGGAAGGGATTCGAGTCGGGAAATGGACCAAAAGTGTGTGAAGTGCGTGTGTGTTTCTAAATAAAAAAATAAAAAAAATCAAGAATAATGAATTAAAAAAAAAAAAAAAAAAAAACTTTAGCAAGTGTTCATTCCAAGTAAAGCAACGCACCAATCTTTTTCCCACATTAAGCTCCGAGGAAGCAAGTTTATCAAAGTTTTGAATAACTTTTTCATAATAAAGGAGCAAAAAAAAAAAAAAAAAAAAAGGAAGGAGTATGTTCATGCTAAGAAATTGAATTTTTAGATAATTGATACTTTCTAAGTGCCTGTTTAGTTGAACTTTTAGCTTTAAATTAAATCGTTTCCCTATAAAATTGGAAAAAAGAATGACAATGATTCGAAAATCAAATGGTGTTTAGGGATGCAATACCTAGAACACTTTCCGTATAAAAAAAAATACTTCCATAGATGGATATATTCTTTAATTTTTACTGAAGCAAACGCGTTTCAAAAAGTTCAAATGCAAAAGTCATATACAAGAGGCTTTCAACTGTTACTTTCCAGTTTCCACCAAAGACCCAATAGTGTTCCAGAATTTGTATAAATTTGGAAAGAATTCCAGCCGCAATATTTACTGTCAAAACCCGCCCCACGCACTGTATAGATATTGTCTGCTTTACATCGTCTCCATGTTTACGGTTTTCAAAAAGTGTCTACACAGGTAGAAGACGGTCTTCCTTATAAGTGTGAGCAATTTCTCACCCAAGTGATGTGGTACGTCACACTTACTATTGATGTAATTCATGCGTTCCTACTAAATTTTGTAAACCCTACTTGATCAGCCACCTCTCTCGATGTCACTGCTGAGACATCACCGGATCATGCGCACTCACCTCCACCAGTCATTATATTACAGCAAAGGCGCAAAGCATACACAGTAATATTCTCTCTCTATTAATTCTCTGTGTTTTTTTTCCCCTCCTAAAAGAAGCCTTTTAAGTATATTTAAACTAAAAATTACCTCATCATGTCAAATATTTATATGTACCTCCACTATGATCTTGCTTTTTTTCTATAAGTAGGAAGTTGCTTACTGACTGCTAAGGCACATCATATAAATAAAAAACAAGAGCATAATAAAAAACAAGAGCAGACAAAATAGTAGTACCCCAGAAGAAAAGCATAATAAGATTGATATGCTTTACAACTTCCTGCAAAAAGCATAATAAGATTGATATTTACAACTTCCTGCAAAAAGCATCACCTATGATGTTAACTTCCTTCAATCCAAAGATTCCAGCATTTCTCATAAATTCTAACTCGAGCGCAGATTGCCGAACCCTATTTTACTTCAGAAAGACCTATGTGTGCCTTTCAAAACCTCCTCTCCACTTATTCTCAAGAAAAACATGTGTGAATCCAAAAGCTTGACTCAATGGCTTCTCCAAGTTGTGGCTCTATTAGGCCTCATGGCCTTCTTTCTATGGCTTGGCTTGCATCCCAGATCCCCAACCTACACCATTGTGGGATTCTCCGTTCCGGTCTCCAACAATGGCAGTAACACTGCTACGGTTGGCAAAGGCAATGACCGGAATAGAACTCTCACATTCTACCTGGAGATTGAAAATCCCAACAAAGACTCTAGTGTCTACTACGATGACATATTGTTGAAATTTTATTATAATCGAGTTACTGTGGGGAAGAAAGCACTGCCTTCTTTTCGTCAGGGACAAGATAAGACCAGTCAATTTATAGACAGAGTGGATGCCAATGCAATCGTATGGAAAAAACTTCGCAATGCAATAGCAAATAAAACTGCAGAAGTGAAGGTGGATTTAGTAACCAAGTTTCGGTATAAAATGTGGGGTCGTATGAGTAAGCATCACGGGATGAACTTGCAGGGTCGTGTACCCATTGGATCAGACGGAAACATTTCTGGTAAGAAGAAGATTAAGCTAAAACGAGATTCCAAGAAATGAAGATTGAAGGTTACTTGATTATTAGGAACAGCTATAATGTAATTCATTTGTTCCTAATAAACTTTGTAAACCCTACTTGATCACCACATCATGCACACTCGCATCCACCAGTCACTATCTTACAGCATAGTATTATATCTCTGTATTCTTTCTCATTCAACCCCCCCTCTTCTTTTCTTAAAGGAGCGTTTTAAGTATTTTTAATCTTAAAATTACGTTACCATGTCCATTAAATATATTTAGATGCACCTCCACTATGATAATCTTGCTTTTTTTTTTCTCAGATACAAGGTTGCTTAATGCTACGGCAAATCATAAATCATATCGCGCATAACCACAAGGCCTTCAAGCTATGAAACAAAAAAAAAAAGGAAAAAATAAAAGAGAGAACATAGAATGTTAGCACCAAAGAAGAAAAGCATAAGAATGCTATGCTTTATGCTATGCTTTATAACTTCCTGCAAAAGGAATCACTTATCGTGTTAACTTCCTTCAATCCGAAGACTTCACCATTTCTCATACATTCTAACTCAAAACTCTGATTGCCAAAACATATTTTACTTCTACGAGAGCCTTTGGAAACCTCCTCTCCACCTATCCCCAAGAAAAAACATGTGTGAATCCAAAAGCTTCACTCTGTGGCTTCTCCAAGTTGTGGTCCTCCTTGGCCTCCTCGCCTTCTTTCTATGGTTAATGTTGCATCCCAAAGCCCCCACCTACACCATTGTGGGGTTCTCCGTTCCGGTCCCCAACAATGGCAGTAACACTACTACAGCTGGGCAAGGCTATGATCAGAATGGATCTCTCACATTCTACCTTGAGATTAAAAATCCCAACAAGGACTCTAGTGTCTACTATGATGACATATTGTTAACATTTTATTACAATCAAGATACTGTGGGGGAGAGAACATTGCCTTCTTTTCATCAGGATAAAGATAAGACCTCTCAATTTATAGACAAGGTGGATGCCAATGCAAGAGTGTGGAAAACACTTGGCAAAGCAATCGCAAATAAAACTGCAGAAGTGAAGGTGGATTTAGTAACCAAGTTTCGGTATAACATGTGGGGTCGTACAAGTAAGCATCATGGGATGAACTTGCAGGGTCGTGTACCCATTGGATCAGACGGAAAGATTTCTGGTAAGAAGAAGATTAAGCTAAGAAAAGGTTTCAAGAAATTAAGATTGAAGGTTACTTGATTATTAGGAACAGCTAATATATTTATTTTCCAGTGTTCAAATCTATACATAATTACTTTCAATATTCAAATTCTTGTGTCACTGAGAATGTGATAAAATGTAAATCTTTTAGGTTCTGTGTATCATGCTGTTACAGGATTTAAGTATGAATTGTTATATCTACAATTTCAAGTAGTGCACAATCCATGGAAAAAATTGCAAAGACGCTTATGATCAATTAAGAACCATCTAAAGCCCAACAACAAAATCTTTTCCTTCTCTTTTCACATTCCACTAATGAATGCTCAGAGAACAAATACCAAGATGCTTATTTCTACAATTTCATTTGTCATATTGTGTATCTTGGTGCTTGTACAGTTATTTCTTGTGGGCTTCAACTGCATAGATAGATCATATGAATTGAAAATTTTACTGTTTTTATATATATATATATATATCGAGAGACAGAGAGAGAGAGAGAGAGAGAGAGAGAGAGAGAGAGAGAGAGAGGACTAGTCCAGTGCAGGAGACTCCTGCCAAAGGCAGGGTCTTGGGAGGGTCAGATATATGCGACTTGCCTCTGCATACGGAGGTTGTTTCCCACTTCAAACGTGTGACCTCTATGTCACAATAAAACAATTTTACCATTGCACCAAACCCCATCCTCAATTTATGATTGATGCAACTGATTTATGCATAATGCATTAAAGAATACATATATGATATATGGGTATGAATAATGGGTATCATGAGCTTCATAAAAGTGATCCAGCCATTGATGTAGAGTTTTTCAAAATCTTTGTACGTGCTTGAACTAATGCTATTACTTAAGAGGATAGAATTGTAAACTGAATAGTTTTCAGACTCTCAAGTTATTTATTCTTTTTAAAGAGTTTTAATATATTTGGTATTCAAATTTTGGACAGGGTTTTAGATTTGCATATTCGGCACTTAAAACTTCACTATTACAATTTTCAAGACCTTGTTTTCAATTTTATCAAACAGCACCCAAGTATCATTAGACTGGAAGGGTGAAAAATGACACGACGAAAGTGAAGAGGAATTGAAGTAATAAAATGGTACGAAGGGCAGAGATAACATGAGAAAAAGGACACACAAGCACAAAGGTAGGACAAAAAACTAAGCTTAAAGGTCAAAAAACACAACAGAAAGAAAAGAATAGAGAAAAAATAGGTTTAAAAATCATAATTACCTGCCAACTCTACCTTATATCTGGATAATGCTTTACCATACTATATTGAAGATCCTGCAGTAAGCATGTAACAGATATCTCAGGGTCATAGGTTTGAAACTTGCATTTCAGTGCGACTAGTACATTTATGAAACCTGGAATACCTGCCAGATGCCATTCCCTTTGGAAAGGGGAAGAATTATATAACTCTAATGCCCTAAACAAAATATACCCCAACTAGAATTAGTAAGACTTCAGAGTTTAACTTACTAGAATGCATTTTGCTGATAAATAGGTGATGCTCTTGAAGCAGATAGTCTGCATATGCATTAAATTCAGTGAACCAAAAGGATGAAAAACGTCATAGTTGGCTCCTCAATAGATTGATTCCAACAAATTACAGGAGTGAACCACAACTTGAAAGGTATCTTGTTAATTTTACAGTTGAAAAATTTCATAGAACATATGTTACACTAAGATTGGCAAACAAAAAGTGCTTAGTAAGTAGACATATTGTGTAATCTCAATTGCGTCAGACAGATGGAAGAAAGAACCTGGTGTCGTCACTGAACCAGGGCACCAAATGCGGTTGTTTGAATTTCCTAAGCATGTTACTGTGTAATGTTCAACATACACATTAAAATTCCTTTGATAAACTTCTTGCCTACTTGGACCAAACCTAGAACCTCCTGTCTTCGTCAGTCTAAGACTCCAAGGAATTTCTTAGTTCAAACTTCGGCGGTGGGTAGCAACTTGTCTTCGCCATTCATGAATTGGAATCTGCAGAACAGCCCATGAAAAATTATATATGCATAAATTTGATATTAGCATAACACTCAATTAATTTTTGCAAGACAAAATATCATATGAACATTAAAGAACACAACCAAAAAAATCCTTACAGCAGGGAAACCGCCATAGTCCCCAGGCTCGTTGATGTTCTTGGTGACAGAGCTATTAGCTGCTAGGCGGACCTGCAGCCCCAATGTCGTCAACTATGATGGTTATCAAATGCAAACTTTGGCCGATAAAAGTGGTAAAAGATTTATTCACATCTACATCTGAGCTATTCCTATATGATCGTAAGTCCATATGCATTAAAATGAAATGAGATAGTCCAACACTTGGATACATTTAGAGTCAGTTGGTAAACGAAGGAAAATGTTTTATGACTCAATACATCCTATTGACCCTGGTAAGGAAAACATTTAGACTATTTTTTTTTTTTTTTGATAAGTAAAAACATTTAGACTATTTGAAAATTCACTGACCATTGTTTCTAGGTCGCTGAGTCAAAAATAATATAAAAAAATCAAATTGTGGCATAAACCCAGCCTACCAAGATGTTCTAACCAAACAAAAATTGACTGAGCAGGCATAACAGCTTCCAACATTTTCTGATTCAGAAAAAAATAAATAAATAAAATGGAAGGACATTATAATAACAAAACCACATAAACAGTTGCACAATTAAAAAGACCAATGACAATAACCATGGAGTTCTACGCCTAATGTCCGAAGGGTTTGGTTAATTCAATACAGACCAATCATTAATTTTGGAACTCCATGATAATAAATGGACCAAGAACTCTACAAACCTGGTCATGAGCTCATGAGTTTCAGTTGAACTGGAAAACTTAAAGAACCAAAGTCCATCTACAACATACATTTAACACATCGAGGACTTATTTCAGTCAAGTGATTATCAACATTCAACACCTATCTTAGTCCAACAAAAGATTTTTAAGACTGTGTTTGATTCCCAGATTTAGTCAGGGAAAGAAGGGAAAGGAAAAATGAAAATATAAGTAAAGGAAAAAAAGGAAGGAAAGAATAAACAATTTTCCTCAGATTAAAAGGTAAAATAAAATTAAAGGAAATAAGGAAAGACGAGTAACCTAATGTAAAATTAAATACTTTCTTTGTACTTCCTATTTTCCATGATAACTGAACACCCCACCATTAGATTCACAAAGCAAACAAAGGTACTGTTTGATAAAACTAAAAGCTCAATGAAAATTTTAATAGCTGAATTTTAAGCGTTGAAGTTTTAAGTAGTAATTACAAATTGCGCAATTTTTTTTTTTTTTTCTACCCCTTATTTTTTCTGTTTGGTTTTTACGACTGAAGTAACTGTCACTTTAAATAATACCTCATTTAAAGTTCCAGTTATTTTTTATGAGACATCAAAATGCTTAATGAAACACATTTTCTTGGATAAGCACTTAATCCATTCAGAATTAAGTGCTGAATTGTGTTATTAAACAACATCAAAGTGTTGGAACCTAAGTACATTCTTTAAGAATTATATGACAGTTCCAATTGCCATCTCAAACAAATTACGCAACAAAGATCCCTAAGAGATTCAAACTATTTTGTGAAATAACATTAAATAAATTTAAAAAGCTTCACAAAAAACACAAGTTAGGATAAAGCCACAAAGGCAGACATATTCAAGCAATTAAATACCTTTGATACAATGGAGACATGATCACGAACTGCCACCCTTCCACCTAAAGTTACATAGTCACCCATTCTAAAGAGAACAAAACCACGTTTTCAGTCTCAGGAAAATTGAAAGCTTACTAAATCCTAAAACTGGAAGTTAAATCAGATAAAGGTAAATTTGATGAGAAAAAAAGAAGGCATGATATCAACATACGTTACTGAACCTGCAATCCCAACTTGTCCACAAAGCATGCAACTCTTCCCAATCACTACATTGTGACCTATCTGTAAAGTGTGGCACACCGTTAGTCTTAAATCCAAGCACAAGTTAGCCAACAATGTGGTAAAGCCAAAACACACCTGAACTAGATTATCTATCTTCGAATGATCCCCTATTATAGTGTCTCTCCAGCTGCATAAGCAAGAATCTTGTATTGTTAATTTTCAGCAAAGAAACGTTCCAAGTGCTTGTTAATCCAGAAACCACTCATGACAACCATATGAAAAGTATTAAAAAACAATAAAATTAACACCTGCCCCTGTCAATGCATGTATTTGCACCTATCTCCACATGGTTTCCAATTTTTGCTTTCAGGATCTGGAGATGACAGAACAAGGAAAAAATAGGATACTTGAATTGAAATTCCAAAATGAACTACATATATGAAACAGCACCAGTTCTCTCTACTAAATAATTTAGCAACGTAAATATTCTAATAAATGATTAATTTTTGAGCACCAGCTTTGTTCCATGGTGGTAATTAATTATGCCATTACTAGGTTACTTTCAGTTTTTCGAGGAAACCTTTTGTTTTATTGATTATTAAAATTAAAATGTGCATAAAAATACAAAAAAAACTTGCATGGAAGATAGTGTGAATCACTAGAAGTTGAAATTATTATTAGTAGTATTAAAGTGGCCGGTTATATCAATATATATATTTCAGCCCCATGCAGTTGATAAGCTATGCAACAATTTGGATTTTTCAAGTTTATAAGATGAGCTGCTTCAAAGTAAATGTTAAAATCTTAACATGAAAAAGAATATGACGCAATAGAATTGCAATATAACAAAAGTGAGTTGGAAATAAAATTCATTCAAACATCACTAACTTGAGGCTTCTTCACCATGTCCCCACGCTCATCCACGAAGAAACCAAATCCTGTGAAGAAACACTGATTCCAATTTTAGAAGATAACAATGGAACACTTGTGGCAAAATATTTCAGACTCATCCACAAAAACCATCACATAAGTAAAAAATGAAGTTTTGTAGGCTCATTGTGAAATATATAATGTTAATAATAGTATCATCTACAGAGTCTAATTCTTTGTTTAACTCTTACCCACCGGGCCACCACCATGAGAAAAAAGGAAGAGGGGTGAAAAAAGAAGAAGATTTTTTTTGATGCAATCCAAACCTTACCATCTTGACCAATGCAGACTCCATTGTGGACAATGCATGATTCGCCAATTGTGCAATTACTAAGTGCAACATTATACCTGGAAAAAAATATAGCAGTTCAGTCAAAACCCAAAAAGAAAAACATGAAATGTCATTATACATTGTTTAAGTTATACAAACATTTATAATTTGAGCACTACAACCAAGACCGTCATACTTCTATATATATCAGTCCCAATGCAATTTGTATTAATCCACCATAGTTTCCATCTACTTCCAATCCAGGAAACTTGATATTCTATGACAGACAAGCATGTAAAGGCATAAGGAACAGCCTAGCCAAAGAACAACTTCATCCTCAGATCAATATGCGTCAATATTTGTTTTTCATGTGTGCCAGGCCATGTCAGTCTTTGAGTGTTTTACAGTCTACAGCTGTTAGAAAGGCATTAGCGAAGGAAAAAAAAAAAAAAAAAAGAGGAGAATAAGGATATACAGAAGGAAAAATATGGATACAACTCCTAGACCTGTTCCTGAGTGCTTTTAACAACAGATTCCTATTCACGTTTTAGGAATCACGTTCCAAGAATTAGAAAGAATGACCTTTTACTTACAAATGTACAAAGAGTGGTGGGTGAGTTCTTTTCCTTCTTTTATTTTTTGTGTGTGTGAAAGTGAGTGTGCGTGTGCTTGAGACTTGAGAGAGAGAGAGAGTCTCAATGATTTGATTTTAGAATTTAGGTAAATCTTTTATTGCACGAATCCTTAAAAAAAAGAAAAAAAAAATATCACTCATGGAAATCATAAATATTACATACATGGAAGCGCCGACTCTTTCCAAATAAACAAGTTTATACCCTATTTTTGTGGATGGACCAATAGTAACAGCAGGTCCAATAATAGCTCCAGATCCAATATGAACATTTGCACCCACAACAGACTTTGAATGAACTATGGCACCAATTCCTATGAGTGCCGTTGCATCAATACAAGCTGACTTGTGAAAAGTCCCACCTCCATTTTGCCACTGCAGAAAGTCTTTGTGATCCATTTCAGCATCATCCTCTAATCTTCAATCAAAGTATATCAAATACCAGTTAGTGCCAGATCAAAACTATAAAACTTCCTGCTGTAAGTTTTGCTTAAGAAGATGCAGAAACGGTTGAAATGCTGACAAATAAACCCTGAACTCTATATCAACACATTAAATCCAACTTACATGTAACAACACACAAAACAACTACAAAGCCCATGACAGAGAAAGCATTCAAACATTACAAAAACTTCCTAGATGAAACAGTAGTATTTATGTACCTCTTAATACAATAGTGATTTTCTATCAGTATTGATTGAATATAAA
Organism: Cornus florida; assembly: GCF_030987335.1. NCBI lineage: Eukaryota > Viridiplantae > Streptophyta > Magnoliopsida > Cornales > Cornaceae > Cornus > Cornus florida. The sequence continues at coordinate 96,097,245 of NW_026775571.1, read as the reverse complement.
TGCACAAGTTTTATATCTATTTTGGAATTAATGTTATGGTAGAAATATAAGATAGAAGAAAGAGAAGAGAAATATGTAGGCTTGAATGAGATCACTCATTCATTGCTTTAGTATTTATAGATAAAAAGAGCACATGCTCATATTACAAGAAAGGAAATTAAATCAAATCACAGCATATATATATATATATATATATATATATATATATATATTTTTAAACAGAAATCACAGTATATTCTATAGCATAATCAAATCTATGCTAATATTTTTAAGTCATTCCATAAATCGTGGCTATCATATCTGCTAACTCCCCCTCAAGTTGGTGCGTGGATATCTGGGACGCCCAACTTGGACAATGCATCTTCAAACACTGTCTTGCTAGCACCCTTCTTCAGAATCTACAAGTTGCAAGTACAAATCTGAATAGAGATGATTTTCTCTCAAATGAAGTGTTGATCAATAAATCAAAAATGTATCCTCAAACCATAAATAATCAACAATGTCTCCTCAAACCATAAACAACCAATCATGTCTCATCAGACTGTAAACAACCAACAATGTCTCCTCAGACCATTTCCCTTCATATACATGTTTAAAACATGTATATGGAAGAATCAACAATGTCTCGTCAGACCATTCTCCTTCATACATATGTTTAAACAATGTAAATGAAAGAATCAACAATGTCTCTTCAGACCATAAAAAAGAAACAACTATGTCTCTTCAGACCATTTCTGAATGGGTGGTGCCGAACTCACAACGCACTCATTCAGGTTGGACCACCTTGCATACCCGACACCTCCCAGATGGGAGATGTCACCTTAGACCATTTCCGAATGGGTGGTGCTGAACTCGCAATGCCCTCATTACAGTCGGACCACCGTGGCTCTGATACCAGGTAAAAATATAAGTAGAGGAAAGAGAGGAGAAATTTGTTGAAGGATCAATCACTCATTTATAACTTCAGTATTTATAGATAAAAAGAGCACATACTCATAATACAAGAAAGGAATTTAAATTAAATCTAAATCAAATCACAACATATTATAGAGCATAATCAAATCTCTACTAATATATTAAGTCATTCCATAAATCGTGGCTATCATATCTGCTAACAGTTATATTAAAATTATTTAAATAAAAAGTTAAAAGCAAAAAACTGTTGTATCACACATATAATTTCAGTTTTTAAAAGGCTATTATTATTAAACCTTCTTTTAGGAAATTTCTTATTTACTCATGTTTCTTCTCTCAAAGAAGAAAACTAAGCAAGGATCAGGAATTAAATTTTTGGATCACCATATTCAGCAATTTGGGAAAGAAGGACGATGTGATATATGTGTTCTGAAACACGGATCACTGGGGACTAGAATCTGCAGTAATTTTAAGCTACGCAAATATATAATTTTATGCAACTAGTAGCTAATTCTAGGAAAGGTATCAAACATAGTAACTATACAAGTGGATTCGAGCTAGCATAATTACACCACATACTTTTAGAGATGAAAAGGTCTCATGGCAATGGCCCCAAATGTATGGCTGATTGCTAACAAAGGATGGGCAATTGGACACCAAGACATATTAGATTAGGCTCTCAATGTTTGAGGTCAACTTCTCTGTGCTACTGCCAAGAAATTCGAAGAATAAGGATAATGACTTACCAATTGATTCATACAGGGAAGCATTTCGGATTTATGACAAAAATCAGTAGTTCCTTTTTCATTCTTTTTTTCTCCCTTTGTGTGTGTGTGCGAATTTGCATATAATGTAACTTTATAATTTAATGACATGGGTGGTGTTGACACCTTTTGATATAATTTACTCATGGACAACTGAAATTGTTTGTGATATGTGACGCAGATTCTAATCGCTCCATTACTTACTTGGATAGAATATCATATATTTGTCACTCAAAGATGATATTATAAAACCTCCTGTTAGACTCGAATTCTTTGTTTTTCTTCTTTTATTGCCATTGTAGTGAAAAGTAGACACTATGCTAGCCTTCATAGGCAATCTTCTATATCCATTGTTGATGTATCAGCACTTGTTGGTAAGAAAACTTTGTTATTAAGTTCTATCAACATATTCACTACATAATCTAACACTTAAGAAAGGAAAAGCATTACAACTGACAATCAATTCACTAGCAACACCACCTCTCATTATTCATGTATTGTTACTATTGTATAACAGGGCATATATGTCATACACTTCGCCTGACCACTTCTACGCCTGACCACTTCTAGAAACACCTACAACACTGTATAAACAGTTAAATGAAATGGGTTATGGTCATTGTCATCCTTTCTTTTTCTCCATTTTATTCTATTATATATCTCGTCTCCTCTAATATTGAATGCCTTAAAGTCATTTCAAACTACTCTTTCCTTTCTAATAGGCGCATAAATGGGTTTAATTTGTATGCGTCGATACCACCTTCATCTATTTTCTCTTACTTTGTCACTCATAGGTGCCATTCCTAGAAAATGGGTATGCATCATTATATTCATAAGATGTGTTAAATATTTTTAGAAAATAATAAGGGGCACTTATTTAAGAGGCATTTTAACAAACAATGGCAATGCATATTAAAATATAGTAGTCAAGCGCATGATTTGCAGAATCATAAAAGCTAGTGAGTAATGCAAAAGTTTTGGACTAACCAAAGCCATCCGAGCACGTCGAGAAATGGTAGCGGCCATAACTGTGCAAAGCTCGACATTGTTGTTTGTATGTCCTGTTAGAGATTAGGTTTAAAATAGGGGAGGTAGAGCCATTAGCGGCCAAGCGTCTAACAGGGAGTGCCATACAGTATGAAAAACTGCTGGATTTTGAAATGGGTCAATATGGATTTATGAGGGAAGCTTGAATAGAAAACCCTGGAGGGTTGAATGAGATGACCCCTCTAAACCGTGTAAGATGCATCCCAAATGCCTGCATTTAATATTTGGCTCGTTTAAGTAAATATGTTAGATCAAATCGTTATTTACTACTGTATTTGTTATATTACAATTTATATTTAAAAATACATGTTATTAAATGAATTGATTATAAAATAAACGCATAATAACCTTCAAATGTCAAATTAAAATTTTAGTGCCATAAATATTCACATAAAAATTAGGGTAAATTTGGACAAATCTCTATGGGTTTATTATTTTGACTTCTTATGAATATAAAATATCATTTATACCCTTAATAATATTTTAATAAAAAAATTCTGAGATGCAAAAAGACCACACTACCCCACTAATAACCCTACCCAAATTTATAAACAAAAAAACCCACATCCAAATTTCTGATACCCTATTCTCTTTCCTCCCTCTTTCTGCGTTCTCTCTCTCCTTCACTACTGCCGTGCCCGACCATTTCCTCTACTGCCACCATCTCTTGTCCTCGTACGCTGGAGTATGATCAGCGATGAAGGTGGTGAAGCAACATTAGAGATGTTTAGACATCAAGTCAATGTTGGGTAATTTAGTTAATTTAAGGTTTAAATTTATCAAATGGACCTATTTGCACCAATGTGATATCCTTCGATTCTAAAGTCACGGGTGATCAAATCCGAGCACAAATCCAAAGGATACTAAATAATCAATATGTAAACAAGCTGGAATAAAACTGAATTAAAAATAAAATAATAATGTGCTGAAAGAATTCTAAAACTTTAAATAATAAATTAATATTATCTAAATCTTTCAAATCCGTACAACTAGGGAATCCATCAAATAGACCCCTAATAATTCCAAATGAGCAATACATACGAATACCAAATCCAAAACTAAAATAAGAAAGGAAATCTTATGCAGTCGAAAAAGTGAGTGTCTGTATCTGCATCAACACGATCAGGTCTAAGTCTGGTACTGACGAACACCTGAAAAATAAGAGTGGGTTAGGCCCACATGCAAGTTCCAACCTACTACAATCCATACATAAACCCGATACGCAGATACATCCTAGATACCTCAGCAATATCTAAAAAGTCCGTAAATATAAATATATTCACACTACAGGACTTTCCCTGGACTACAGGCCTGTCTCAACCTGACTAGCAGACCTAGCAGGGCACACATCAAACCATCATAGCCAGTTATGCATCCCAATGCATATACGTTCCTTAACTATCGATCCTGAGACTCAAACTCATATCGTGGTAACATAAATATATATATAAATTCCATCCAAAACCAATAAAGTGCTGCTCAACTGTTCATTGCCATGACACGACATTTACTTAGGATTTAAATGTTTCAATTAAATCCTTATCCTTCCTACTGCAGAAAAATATAGAGCAAACATCTGTTATGTCGCTTAACTGTTTTAGTTGACAGGACATGCATCAATGTAGGATATAACTGTTTTAGTTAATCCATTCCTTACGTATGAAAGGGTAGGACTTAACTTTTTGATCTAATCCATCTCTGATATGCCACCGTCCCATACCGGTGCATATAATGCATATGATCCACAAATGATGCACACTCAAATGAACATCAAGTATATCTAGAAACCAACATAATAGAAATCATATATAGATAAGATCCTATCATGCATCCAGTATATAATTATAATAATAGATCCTCCTTTTAAATTATTAAAATAATAATAAACAATTTAAACCATCCATTTCCATATAATTGACATAACAGAAACTTTAACAGTTCAACAATTAATATTCATAGCATGATATAATGATTATCAGAGTTATAAACTGAGCAACATTATATTAGAATTCCTAACCAATTCTTCCATACTGGTTCATTCGCATTGATAAAACGAAGACTAGCATTTAAAATCTTCTCAATCATTGACGGCATGTAAATTAATCTTTAAATCCCATTTAAAATCTTCTCAATCATTGACGGCATGTAAATTAATCTTTAAATCCCATGACGTCCATTTAATCCCCAATTATAAAACCTGTGTAGGGTATAATGACACTCAGAATAAACTGCACATTATATGAAATCCCAATAATGTTTTAAACCTATCCAAATAAACTGGTTAAAACACAACCAGCGAGGGAAATTTCCTCAACTCCTGACATCACGCAATTTAATACCTAAAGTTCATGATGTCTATAACCACATCTTAAACCAACCTTTCTGGTATTCATTAAATTATATATATTATTTATATAACATCCCAGAAATAATTTAACACCAGTCCGTTTAAGTTGCTAAAACAAACTAGCGATTTACACCTTTCTCCTTCATTCCTTGACAATATGCCTATTATTTGTTTATGTTTCATATTTATACATGCTTTCATGAAATTAGTAGCTTGGTTGAGGTATTTGGTCGATGAGATGACGGACAAACTAAAAGAATAGAAAATGAATTCAACAGAATAGGGTATAAAAACAAAATCAAACTATATATTATGTACTGAAAAATTAAGTTGCTAGATGAAACGTCACAGCACGATCAATCTCCTAGTTCTGTATATATACAAATGTATATATAATTATGGGTAAAATGCAAAAAAAAACCCTCTGAATTATATTTTGTGCATAAATACTTCCTGAACTATCACATTTTGTTGCGAAATGTTCCAATGCCTAGAGTATATTTAATTAAATGACCATAATGCCATTTCTTATTGAATTATACTTAATTATTTTTCTTATTGAAATAAATTATGAAAAAAAAAAATCATACTAATATGATGACTCATTCTCCATTAAATTAGCATACAATTATCTTTAATTTTTGAAATTAATTGTTTAAATAAAAAAATCTTAAGTACAAATTTTTTAAAAAATTTAATTAATTTCTTAAATTTTAATGATTATATTACATGAAAATAAAGGTATTTTTATTTAAGTAATTTATTAATTTTTTATTAATATATTATAAGAAATTTAAGGTGCAAAGTATTTTTCTTCCGTAAAAAATTTTAAACTGACTATAATAAGTTATATTATAAATAATAAAATTTTAATAATAATTTAATTATTTAAAAAAATGGTAGTTATAAATTTATTTATTTATTTATTTTTATGGTAAATTGATATTAATAATAAAATTAAGATAAATAGTATAATTAATATTTAGATAAGATAAAAGATAATAAAAATAATTTAATAACAAATAACAAATAATAAATTAAATGAGAAAGAGTAAAATAGCCTTTTGTTATAAGTTTGTCCTTAATCGTAACAAATTAGTAGTTTAGAAAGATAATTTTTAGTTCAAGAAGTTATTTACAAAAGAACAATAGTTTAATTAGATTTTTTTACACTTTATCCTATAATTGTCTATTGAGTGAGTACTCCATACATGTGTATAGAGAGAGGAGTGATGATATCCATAAGAAATGGAATAGTTACAGAGAAGAAGGTCGTGTTGGAGAAGATAGGGGATAATGTCCGGAGGAAGCTTAGACACCCAAATAAAAAGTTGAATAAATATGAGATATTTGACCAATCCAGTGAATGAGATGGAGCGTATTCACTCACTGCGTGGTCCACTGATTATTGAGATGGTGATTGACTCGTCAAACTTTGATCCAGTCAGTCAATGCGTGGTCCACTGATTGCATTACTATTCCATGCAATAATTCATTTCACCAGAGGCAAGGGCTAAACATGTCAATCAGAACAACCTTCCCAGAAACTCCAATAGAACTGTGAACTTGGATTGCTATGCGATCTACAACACACACTCTCTGTGCTCTAAAACCGTGACCTCAAAAATCCTAAAATGTTGACTATAAAGTCTTCTTGGGTCACCTCTCAAGTCACAATACTCTTCTCTCTCTCTGTCTCTCTCTCTCTCTCTCACACACACACACACACACACACAATGAATAAACACCTACAGACCCTTCTCCTCCTGCATCTTCTTCACCTCATCCTCTGCTTCCAAACCACATTCTCCACCCATTTCGTCTTCAATGGCTTTGATCGCTCTGACATATCCTTATACGGCAACGCCACAGTTGATTCTGGCATTCTCACTCTCACCAATGCCTCAGCCTTCTCAATAGGCCGAGCTCTCTACCCATCAAAAATCCTCACAAAAGACCCAAACCAGCCAAACTACCCCACACAGGTAGTTCCCTTCAACACCTCTTTCGTCTTCTCCATAGCTCCTGATCTCAAAAGCTTCCTCCCCGGCCACGGATTCGTCTTCCTCTTCGTACCCTTCACCGGCATCCAAGGAGCAAGCCCGGACCATTTCCTGGGCTTCCTCAATGGCACCAACAATGGCGATCCCAACAACCATGTGTTCGGGATTGAATTTGATGTTTTCAAGAACCAAGAGTTCGGTGACATTAGTGACAACCATGTGGGCATCAATGTGAACTCACTCACATCCACAAGCGCACACCAGGCAGGTTATTGGCCTGACAATGACAAGTCTTTTAAGGAGTTGAAGCTCAACAATGGTAAAAAATATCAAGTTTGGATGGAGTATACTGGATTTAGCTTGAGGGTCACTATGGCTCCTGTGTCTATGAAGAGGCCTAAGAGACCACTTCTGCATGTTCCACTTCATTTACCTCATGTTTGTAAGGATGAAATGTATGTTGGGTTCACTGCATCCACAGGACACTTAGCTGAGAGTCACAAGATTTTTAGTTGGAGTTTTAGCACTTTTCGAATTTTTTCCAAGCTATAGCGTTGGTTGGTTTTAAGAGAAGAGAGAGTTCACAAAGAGTGTTTGTTGGACTCTATTTATCAGATTCCCCCATTGTAGCATTAATTTTTCTTGTATGTTTACACTCTACATGAGTGTATGTGCGTGTGTGAGAGAGTTGACAAAGAGTACGTACGTGTTTCTGGTATGTTTAGGCTTTGTGAATAAAAAATTGTCCATTCTTGATTCCATTGCTCTTTGTTTGGTGATTGAACCATGGATTTGTGGATGGATTTGGTCGGAGTTGAGGATATATCTGTGATTTTATATGCATATACTTGCCAAGAGTCTCATGTTTTGATTTTTTGAGTTAATATATTTCTTTCCATGATTAAATATGCATTGTATGCATTTTGTGAGATTCCTGTGAAATGGAAGAATTCAACTATGTATATAGCCATATAGGTGGTATTTTTATCATTGTTTAACTCACACATATGAGATAAACGGGTTAGTAGTTTAGCGGTATCGAACTCTTATTTTTTAAAAGGAGGTCGGTGTGTATGTGCGAATACCAATTAAAAAAAAAAAAATTGATACATATGCATTGTAATTTTTTTTTCAAAGGCAATCATGTGGTCCATGTCCTATGTCACCTTTCGATGTCAACCACTCGTTCGTTGACTGATAACAGAACTTTAAAATTAGTTGAGGGGAACATTAAGTGCCTCGATCTCTTTCTATTGAGAGTTTGAATATGATAATACATATCCTTGACGATGAACAACTACCTCAACACGAGTAAAAATTGAGAGAAAGATTGAAAAATTCAAAAGATTAATAAGAATTGTTCAACATGTTATCTAATTCAAATTCTTTCCGGTTAGATGAATGGTAAAGAGAGAAAATCAAATTTTCAGATGGAGAGAAAAAATTCAAAATAGTATAAAAAATATATAAAAGGTAAAAGTTGTTTATTATATTTCTAATAGTAGTATAGATATTTGAAAATGATATATCATATATTCTCAATCTCCACTGGAGATGCATGAGGTTCAAAAAAATTTTAAAAATTAATAAGAATTGTTCAACATGTTATTCTATTTAAATTCTTTCTGGTTAGATGAACGGTAAAGAAAGAGAAAATCAAATTTTCAAATGGAGAGAAAAAATTCAAAATAGTATAAAAAATATATAAAAAGTAAAAATTATTTATTATATTTTTAATAGTAGTATAGATATTTGAACATGATATATCATCATATATCCTCAAGCTCCACTGGAGATGGATTAAGTATATGAATAATAATTATTCGTGAGAGGCCTAATTAAATCAACACCTTTTGACGTAAAAATATTTTTTTTTTTTAGGAAGGTGACGTAAAAATATTTTGCAAAGATAATAAAGTTGGTCCAGTTATCTTTATGCTGACTTGAAATTAATTATTTTGTAATCAATGACCTAATCATTATTTATGATGTTTTTTAATTATTAAATGATGCTAAGACCCACCTAGCAATTTCTCAGTGGACCCCACCAAACTCTGGTCCCAGTGTGGTCCACGATTACTACCATTCCATGTCCATAGGTTCATTTCCCCATAGGTAAGGGCTAAACATGTCAATTCACAATCACCTTCCAAGAAACTGCAATAGAACCAACTTGTCTTAGGTCAGTGTCAAAAAGTCGTTATTTGTCTTTCATCACTAAAAATTTAAAAATCCATAGCCAGTTTATTCTTATATGTTCGATTCAACAAATTTTCTTTTGGCCTTTGGTCTAAAGCTAGCATTTCCAAGAAATAGCCTTAAAATGCATAGTTTTGGCAACAACCCTAAAGCTAATTGATGTTTGATTATCAGTTTTGCAAGTTATGTTTGTTTCTCATAGTCTTACAAAAACCATGAAATTGCTTTTGCTTTATTGTTTCTTTTCCATGCTTCATGATCTTGCTCACGGTGATCCTCCCTATAACCTATGTCCAAACACCACTACTTTTACACATAATAGTCCATTTCAATTGAATCTCAATAGTCTCTTTGTTGCTTTATCCTCAAATGCTTCTGTCAAGAACTACTACAATACCTCTATTGGGAATGATCCAAATGGTGTTTATGGTCTCTTTCTCTGCTATAAATATGTTTCGAGAAACGATTGTGAGAACTGCATAGCCACTGCATCACAAGACATCCAAAAGCTTTGTTCAAACACAGCTGATGCAGTTGTGTGGGAAGATGTGTGCCAATTGCGCTACTCTAACCAAAAGTTCTTTGGCCATTTGGATGTTTCAGGTAACATCCCTAAAGACAACACACAGAATGTTTCTGAACCTGACTGGTTCAGGTCTGTCGTGAATGACAGATTACATAAGCTCACTAAGATGGCAGCTTTTGATCCCTCAACCGGTATGTCTGTTACCGGATCAGTAAATTATACAGACGCGGACACCATATATGCACTTGTGCAGTGCACTACAGACTTGGCTCCAGATGACTGTAATACATGCCTTGAAACTGCGATAATAAATGTTTCAAGTTGCTGCTATTTTTCTCGAGGGGCAAGACTTCTTAGCCGGAGTTGCTATTTGAGGTATGAGTTCTATGCTTTTTATGAAGGCGCGACTGATAATCCTAATTCAACTCAAATTCAGGGTTCAGTGTCAAGTAAGTATTTATAAAATTTGTTTTTCCAGTTCAAGAAAGGGTTAATTGTATAGTAAGCTGCAAATTGAGTTATATATTTTTGAGCAGGTGGTGGAAGGGAGAAATGGATGATTGTGATCCTTGCAATTGGATCAGCAATTTTAGTGGTTGCACTTTTGGGGTTCTGTATCTACTGTCTTGCAGTGAGGAACAAAACTAAAAGAAGTAAAGGTGCCAACTTTTCCAAGTTAATTCTCTAATTTTAGTCTTTTTATTCTTTTATTCAAATTACTAATTTCAAGAAATTCAATTATGTGATACTGTTACACTCTATAAAATAGATTTGAACCACAAAAATTTGCAAGGAAGGGATGATTTCAACCCTCAGGAATCTCCATTCATTGAATTGAGAACTCTAGATGTTGCTACTGATGGTTTCTCTGATTCAAACAAGCTTGGACAAGGTGGTTTTGGCCCTGTTTACAAGGTATAGTATTTCTCCAACAAAAAAGGCCAAATGGGACTTTCTTGATGTCTAATCAATGGCTACATATTGTCAATTGGACTAGGGACATTTTAGAAAGTGTTATATCATTTTTGTTAGGGTATACTACCAGATGGGAAGGAAATAGCAGTGAAGAGGCTCTCGAGCAATTCTGAGCAAGGGTCAGATGAATTCACAAACGAAGTTCTACTAATACTGAAACTTCAACACAAAAATCTTGTCAGGCTTTTGGGATTTTGTGTAGACGGAGAGGAGAAGCTGCTCATTTATGAATACATGCCGAACAGCAGCTTGGATGTCTTCCTCTTTGGTTAGTGTTCTTCTGTTGACTTCTATCCCATTTTTTCAACTCAGCGAAACTCCATATGAAGTTTAAGTAATGAATTCATTTATACTCTGTATGGTTAGATTCCAGAAAACGCGCGCAACTTAACTGGAGTAGACGCCTAAATATTATTAATGGAATTGCCAGGGGAATGCTATATCTTCATGAGGATTCTCGACTTAGAATCATTCATAGAGACCTTAAAGCTAGCAACGTTTTACTAGATGTTGACATGAATCCAAAGATCTCAGACTTTGGAATGGCAAGGATCTTTGGAGGAAGTGATGGTGAAGCTAATACTGCTAAGATTGTTGGGACCTAGTAAGTGCATGCTCAAATATATGTATAAATTAATTTGTACCATTACCTTAAAACTTTTTTTCTTCTATGGACAGTGGATATATGGCTCCAGAGTTTGCCATGGAAGGACTATATTCCGTAAAGTCTGATGTCTTTAGCTTTGGGGTTCTCTTGCTAGAGATCATTACTGGAAGAAGGAATGCCGGATTCCATCTCTCCAAACGTGGCCCTAGCCTTCTAGCATATGTATATCTATTGTGCTCAAGTTTCAAAACCATTTTCAAATGATTTTTTTTTTTTTTTTTTTTTTGTTTGGTACAATTTTTGCTTAAATGATCTAATTCCAACATTTTGATGGTGCAGGCATGGCAATTATGGAATGAAGGAAGAGGGTTGGAATTGATCGATCCTTTACTGATGGATTCATACTGCCCTGATGAATTTTTGAGATGCATGCATATTGGACTATTGTGTGTTCAAGAATATGCATATGAAAGGCCTACCATGTCATCTGTTGTTGTCATGATTAAAAGTGAAACTGTAACTCTTGGCCCCCCTGAACGACCTGCCTTCTCTGTGGGGAGGTTCACTGATCACTACGAAGCAAATGATAACAATGTTTGTTCTTTTAACGGTTTAACAATTTCAAATATCACACCTAGGTGATGATGAAGCCCTTGACTGGGTGGAACTTCACCGTGCCTTAATGTCAGAGCTTGAGTGTTGGATATGTGTAATTTGTAACTGTTATTCTTGCCTGTGAGAAACTTATTTATAATTATCTTGGATTTCTATAAGTTAAAGTCATCTTCATCACTAAAGATGGTTCTAAACCTTTAATGGCGCGTTATGTAATAGAAATCAGAGCTTGTGACAAGAGTCTATGCCATATCAATGAGATTCATCAATTTTCCCTTCAATGCCATCCTATTAATTTCAAAGAGGTCCTATTACTTTTAACTTAGGAATTAGTTTGGAAAGACAAGCCTTTTCTTTTCAATATTAGATACAAGTTTTCTTTCATTTTCTTCTTTCTCCCATTGAAGATAAACCCTCTGATTAATCTTTGCAGTATATAAAATTAAATCATAAAAGCAGAAGATAAATTAGATAACATGGGGAATAATTAAGACAAATGGCTTGTTTGCATCATCAACCATATCAAACTCTAATACACTCATAATTACCAAGGAAGAGAATGTAATTGTATTTGTGAATTTAATGTTGTAAATGGAGTTTAGTCTTACACTAATATGAATCATATCAGAAAATGTTGGCCACATCAATATTAGAGGGTGCAGTTTATCGTACTACAACCCACTGTTTATGGAAATTTTATAACATTTAAAATGGAAGTTATATGAAAGCATATTTTGATTAGGCAATAAATGGTTTGAAGTAGGATAATCAATCTCTTAAGATAATCAACGGTTAGTTTAGTCAAGGAAGGTCAGGTATATTCTCAAGTCTTAATAAACTGCCTTTTACTTTTCTTTTCTATCCAACTAGATGCTACCAAGACACTGGAAATGCCATTTAAATAGCTAATTCGCATTCTTATTAGTTTTAATTAATATATACTTCAAATTTAATCACATACTCCACCAACTCTGTGTCACACAACACCTTTTATGACGCATTCTTTGTTATTGAAAGTCCGCTGCCATTACCAGGAATCTCTTGACTTCTCTCTTCAAGTAGAATAGTCATACACAATGGTTAGGTGATGCATGCAGTGGTTGGATAACTACCATCAAGTGTTTCTTTCAAACCCAAAAGCCAATCAATGAGCCTCTTCTTGTTTGGTGACTTTCCTTGAGAGGCAGAAGGAAGACTGCTTATTTTTTAAGTACAAAGCATACATAGTTTAAGAACTCTCAAACACAATATATGAGATAAACTTAAAAACATCATACTTAAACTATTCATGAATTTAAAAAACAATGTGATTAATGATTATTGACTCCATGCCATGGACCAATTGAGCATCCAGTGGAAAATCTTGCGCCGCCTGCCATGGCTTTTCAAAATTTCATAATAATAACAAAAATGTAACTATTCTTTCCAATCACTATCAATATATTGCATTCGTGGTTACTATTCTTTCCAATCACTATCACTATACAAGATTCATGGTCCCCCTAGCATTTTAGTCTTCTCCGACCAGTTCAAAGAACCAGTATGGAAGTTAAATTTCATAATAATAACAAAATGTAACTATTCTTTCCAATCACTATCAATATATTGCATTCGTTTTGTGGTTACCATTCTTTCCAATCACTATCACTATACAAGATTCATGGTCCCCCTAGCATTTTAGTCTTCTCCAACCAGTTCAAAGAACCAGTATGGAAGTTTCTGAGTAATTTTCTATTGATTTTACTGAACGAAAACTTGTTGGCAAACTTCAAATTGTGTGTCAAATTGAATCAAGACTACATCTCCTCCAGTTGTTGAAGCATTATTGCTTTTGGGGAAAAGTTGGGAACCAAAACCCTCAAACTAGGAATGTTGACAAAAATAGATACACTTGTAGCTCTGCTTTTCCTAATGCTACTCCTCTTGGCACTCTCTACCCCTGTTAGTGCAGAACCTCACTTTACATTCTGTCATGATACTATGACAAATTATTCTCTCAATAGCCCATTTGAAGACAACCTCAAGAACCTTCTTGATAACATATCTTATAGTACTCCTCACAATAAAGGCTTTTATAACACCTCAATTGGAAATGACACTAACCAAGTCTATGGGCAAGCGCTTTGTAGAGGGGATGTCACTCCCAGAGTTTGCCAGAACTGTGTTGAGAATGTAAGCCTAGAGATCATGGAGGAGTGCAAAAGTCAAGCTGCAGTTATATGGTATGAAAAATGTCAAATTCAATACTCGTACCGTATGTTCTTTAACACCCTGCAGCCTTACACCTTTAAGTTTCCAGACTGGAATAATCAGATGAGAAATGTGTCGGATCCAGTTCCTTTCAGTGCGGCTCTTACGAGTTTCATGAAAAACCTTTCAACTAAGGCTGAAATTGATCCTTCTAAGCTCATGTTTGCAACTGGAAACATCAAATTTTCAAGGATAGAAACGATATATGGGCTTGTGCAGTGTACGAGGGATATCTCTCCTACTGACTGCAGTGGTTGTTTGAATTCTGCCTTAACAGAACTTGAAGGATGCTGCAATTATCGTCAAGGTGAAACTATTTTTAGCAGGAATTGTAATGTGAGGTTTGAGCTGTACCGCTTTTTTGATGACTCAACCGGCAATGGTAAGAAAATCAAAACAACTTCCTTGTCAATCATATCTTGCTATACACTTCCAAGAGAAATAACAATATGTGAAAACTGATTCTGAGTAAACATACAGATGATTTCTTGCCTTTTCTAAGCATACATCTGCTTGAACTTTATATGTGATTTCTCTGTTTTGTTTTGGTTTTCTTTTTGTTTTTGTTTTCTTCTTTTGATTTGATATGCTTTGAATTAGGCTAAGATATTCTGAATGTGCTATTCTTTTTTTTGCTTATAGATTATGACACACATATGATCTGGCCTATTTATAGTTGGCCATATCGAATCAATGGACTAACTCTTGCAGGTGGCCTAGAACAGTTATATAAGGGCCAACCTCCCAATAAAAAGTTGGGAATATCCCATATGTCAAATAGTGAAACTGGCAAAACAACTAATTTGGTCCATCATAACCCTACTAAATTTTGAAGGATAGAAGAATTTCAGTTACAAAACATTGTTGCCACTCGTGACCAGCATCGCTCTCTCTCTCCCTTTTTTATTTTTTTTAAATAAAGCAGAATACATATGGTGAACTTGAATTGAAGGCAGAGCATTTTTGCCTTGAAAAACAAGGGACAAATGGAGGATTTGGGTTGCTGTAGCAGTAGGCTGCGTATCAACATTTGTGCTAGCAGTATTAATTTGGTACCATGCCATTCATCCCAGAAAGAGGAGGAAGAGAACACAGATAGGTATATTTACTATTTATCAAAATGAGCCTTTTCCAAACAATTCTATATCGATGGCAGAACTACCATAACTAAAATTCTAGTCTCTCCCAGATGAGGAAAAGAGCAAAAATGCATTTTTACATGACTTGGCAACTCCAACTGGTGTTACAATTACACAGGAGGGTGACTTGGTTCTCAGGAATTGCCATTCATGGAGTTGTCAACAATAGTGGCAGCTACAGATAACTTCTCTGATTCAAATAAGCTTGGACAAGGTGGTTTTGGCAGTGTTTACAAGGTATAAAACCTTCTTTTCTAGTTCAACGAGATTCAAGTATACTGTTTCATAGGCCTTGATTCTAATCTGGTTAGTAAATATTTAAGTGGTGTCTCTTCAGGGTGTGATATCATGTGGGAATGAAATAGCAGTTAAAAGACTGTCAAGGAAGTCATGGCAAGGATTAGAGGAGTTCAAGAATGAGGTCATATTGATTGCTAAACTTCAACACAAAAACCTCGTGAGACTCGTGGGATGTGGCATAGAGGGAGAAGAAAAGCTGCTTGTATATGAGTACATGCCCAACAAAAGTCTTGATATGTTCATATTTGGTTTGTTTGTTTGCTCCCCTAATCTATTGACTTACTTATGGTCCTCTGTAGATTAAAAGCAAAATAAAACCTTTAAGCATGACTTCTCCAATATCTCACATTGTATTGATTTTCAGATTCAGAAAAACGCTCACAGCTTGATTGGGAGATTTGTCATAACATTATCAATGGAATTGCCCGAGGACTACTTTATCTTCATGAGGAATCGAGGCTAAAAATCATTCATGGGGACCTAAAGCCTAGTAATGTTCTCTTGGACAGTGAAATGGTTGCAAAGATTTCAGATTTTGTAATGGCGAGGATTTTCTGTGAAAACCAAAATACAGCCAACACCAGAAGGGTTGTAGGAACATAGTAAGTCTGCTCTTTTTGTATCATCCACTATACTATGCAATTTAACAAAAAATAAGGCATAGTAATTAGTAAAGCTACTACTTAATTGATACAGTGGATATATGGCTCCGGAGTATGCAATGGAGGGACTATTCTCAGTCAAATCTGATGTGTTCAGTTTTGAAGTGATTTTGCTTGAGATCATAAGTGGGAAAAAGAATAGTGGTTTCTATTTAACCGGACAAGCTCAGACTCTTCTTGCATATGTATGTTTTTCAATCTGTTTGAATGGTAATATGTTTCATCTAAATCATCAAATCTTGGAAACTAATGATGTTTCTCAATGACAGGCTTGGCGACTATGGAATGAAGATAGAGAATTGGAACTTACAGATCCATTGTTGACTATATCATGCCCCATGGTGGAGGTTGTAAGATGCATTCATATTGCGCTTTTGTGTGTCCAGGAAGATCCAGCAGACAGGCCAACCATGTCATCTTTAGTTGTTCTGTTGGGAAGAGAATCATTAGCACTTCCAGAACCAAGACAACCTGCATTTTCTGTGGGGAGAGTTGTTCAAATTGACCAACCTTCATCTACAGATGCTTCTGTAAATCAGCTTACGATTTCTAGTATATCCCCGCGTTAAGTGCTGCCACATAAAATTATGAAATTGAACTAAACTCTAACTTAATGTGGCAAATTATATGGCAAGGTGCAATGACATTTTGCAGTTGTAACAATGTGTTTATCATAAGACATTCAATTTTACTCTCTCCCCTAAAAAGAATATAGCATAGTCAAAATAAGTTGCCACAAGAGCTCTACTTTCTACCCACATCAAGATGAAAAAATAAAAAATAAAAAATCCAAAATCCAGTTAATTTGTGGCCCACTGATTGGATTATTGTTCCATGTCTATAATTCATTTTGTCATAGGTAAGGGCCAAACATGTCAAGCACAACCACCTTCCAAGAAACTGCAATGGAACTAATTGTCTATGATCTTGTCTTTTACCAAAAAGTCGTTATTTGTCTCTTCTATTTTTAAAATTCCATAGCCAGTTTCTTCTTATCTTCTCTGTAAGTAAGGCTGACCAATAACATCCCATAATATGCTAATCAATGCAACAAAATAAAGATCAAGAACCTGCCAATTGAATTGATTAAAATTCCAAAGTTGAAAGAAGAAAAAAGAAAAGAAAACCATTAAATGTCAGAGTCACATATCATATTATTCTCGCAAAGTTGTTCATTTATCAAACTATTCAATAATTTTTCATTTGGCCCTGGTCTAAAGCTAGCCTTTCCAAGAAATATCCTTTCAACCCAAAATCAAATCTATCCAGTTAAGCTTTAAAATGCATAGTTTTGGCAGCAAACCTAAAGCTATGGTATTTGATTATCACTATTGCAATTAAGTTATGTTTCTTTCTCAGAGTGTTAGAAAAACCATGCAATTGCTTTTGCTTTATTTTTGTTTTTCTGTCCATCATCATCTTGCTTATGCCGACCCTCCCGAAAAACTATGTCCAAACACAACTAATATTGCACATAACAGTCCATTTCAATTGAACCTCAATAATCTACTTGGTTCTTTATCCTCAAATGCTTCTGTCAAGAACTACTACAATACCTCTATTGGGAATGACACAGATGGTGTTTATGGTCTCTTTCTCTGCTATAACTATGCTTCAAGAGACAAATGTGAGAATTGCATAGCCAATACTGCATCAGAAAACATCAAAAGGCTTTGTTCAAACACTTCTGAAGCAGTTGTGTGGGAAGAGGATTGCCAATTGCGTTACTCTAACCAAAGGTTCTTTGGCCATTTGGATGTCACAGGTAACATGCCTAGAGATAACAAACAAAATGTTTCAGAACCTGATCGGTTCAGGTCTGCAGTGAATGACACATTACAAAACCTTACCAAGCTGGCAGCTTTTGATCCCTCAACTGGTATGTATGTTACCGGAGCAGTGAATTTTACAGACACCAACACCATACATGCACTTGTTCAGTGCACTACAGACCTGTCTCCAGATGATTGTAATACTTGCCTTGAAACTGCGATAATAGACGTGTCAAGTTGCTGCTATTTTTCTCGAGGTGCAAGAGTTCTTAGCCGGAGTTGCTATTTGAGGTATGAGTTCTATGCTTTTTATGACGGGGAGACTGAATTTCCTAATTCAACTCAATTTGATCAGGGTGCAGTATCAAGTAAGTACTTTTAAATGTTAAAATATGGTCAATTATATAGTAAGTGCAAATTGAGTGTATATTTTGTTCCCAAAAGCAGGTGGCGGATGGGAGAGATGGATGACTCTGGTTCTTGCTATTGGATCAACAGTTTTAGTGGTTGCACTTCTTGTTTTATGTACCTACTGCTTTGCAGTGAGGAATGGAACTATAAAATGTAAAGATATATGCTAGCTTTTCGAATTAGTTTCTTATGTAATTTTATCTTTTGTTTGTTTTTTTTTTATTTTTTATTGTTTAAATAATCTGTTACTCATTTCAGTGAAAAGCAAGAATTCTGGTCAAGAAGTCCAATTATGTGACACTGGCCACCCACATAACACAGATTTGCGGCACCAAAAATTGCAAGGACATCAGGAATTTCCCTTTTTTGATTTGGCAACCATAAATGTGGCTACTGATGACTTCTCTGATTCAAATAAGCTTGGCCAAGGTGGTTTTGGCCCTGTTTACAAGGTATAGCATTTCTCATAACAAAAACTGTCAGATGGTCTTTTCTTGATTTCTAATGAGTAGCTAATTAAATATTCTAAACTGGATTAGGAAATGTTTTGAAAGTGGTTTATGGTTATTAATTTTAGGGTATACTACCAGATGGGAAGGAAATAGCAGTAAAGAGGCTATCAAGCAGTTCCGAGCAAGGTTCAGATGAATTCACAAATGAAGTTCTGTTAATACTGAAACTTCAACACAAGAATCTTGTGAAGCTGTTGGGTTTTTGCGTAGATGGAGAGGAAAAGCTGCTCATCTATGAATACATGCCTAACAGCAGCCTAGATGTCTTCATCTTTGGTTTGTCGTCTTCTTTCCATTTCTGTCTATATTTTTCAACTTGAGAATTGCAAAGTATAACATACATATTTGTTGAATTAAATATGAAGTTTATCCTATGATCTTCATTTATACTTTTGTGTGGTTAGATCCCAGAAAACGTGCACAACTCAATTGGAGTAGACGGCTAAATATTATTAATGGAATTGCCAAGGGAATGCTATATCTTCATGAGGATTCTCGACTTAGAATCATTCATAGAGACCTTAAAGCTAGCAACGTTTTACTAGATGTTGACATGAACCCGAAGATCTCAGACTTTGGAATGGCAAGGATCTTTGGAGGAAGTACTGATGGAGAAGCTAATACTGCTAGGATTGTTGGGACATAGTAAGTGCTCAGAATTCAAATACATGCGTATATTATATACTAGTGTTTTAATCTTTATTGCTACCTTAAATTCTATTTTTCTTCAATGGCCAGTGGATATATGGCTCCAGAATTTGCTATGGAAGGACTATATTCCATAAAATCTGATGTTTTTAGCTTTGGAGTTCTCTTGCTTGAGATCATTACTGGTAGGAGGAATGCAGGATTCCATCTCTCCAAACGCGGCCCTAGCCTTCTAGCATATGTATATCTATTGTTCTTATAAGTGTAATTCAAAATGATTTTTTAGTTTACAATTTTGCTTAAATTAATGATCTAATGCAAAATTTTTAATGGTGCAGGCATGGCAATTATGGAATGAAGGACGAGGGCTGGAATTGATGGATCCTTTATTGATGGATTCATGTTGCCCCGATGAATTTCTGAGATGCATGCATATTGGACTATTGTGTGTTCAAGAGGACTCATATGAAAGGCCTACCATGTCATATGTTGTTGTCATGCTCAAAAGTGAAACTGTCACTCTTGCGCCACCTGAAAGACCTGCCTTCTCGGTTGGGCGATTTTCTGACCACTATGAAGCAAATGATAACATCTGTTCTGTTAATTGTTTAACGATTTCAGATATCACACCTAGGTGACAAGAGTCCTTTAATGGGCGGAAAAAATTTCACAAAGCCTTAATGTCAGAGCCAGAGTGTCGGATTTTGTATATAATTTCAAATTGCTTCTGTAATGTGTAGTTTGTAACTGTTTTTCTTTTCTGTGAGGAACTTCTTCATGAACATCATGGTTTTTAATTCTGGATTTCTATAGGAGAAGTCATCTGCATCACTAAAGATGGTTACAAGTTATATAATAAATATCAAAAAACTTGTTCCTGTTCAAATATGCATGCTTGGATTTTGTATTTGTCACAAGAGTCTACTCCAACTCAATGAAATTTTTATTGATTGCAAAGATGCCTTATCAATTCTTACATAAGATTCAAGCCTTTTATTTTGATATCATACCATTTTTCTTTCATTTTCTTCTTTCTCATTTAAACAAGCATAAAAAACAGAAGAGATTAGGTAGAAGGAGAAATAATTTACTAGGGAAAAACAAAGAAACAATTAATAAAAATGGACTGTTTGTGTCACCAACCTTATAAAAGTCTAATAATGGGAATAACTATCAGAACTTGTTGGCAAAATCAATATTAGTTTCAGTTCTGTTCAGGGCACAGTTTATCCTACAGCAAGTGGCTCTTGGAAATACTAAAACATTGAAATAGTGGTTACATGGCAGCATACTTTTATTTTAATAATCTAGTCAACAGTCTAAATAAATGCCATTTAAATACCTAATTTGCTTTC
Organism: Cornus florida; assembly: GCF_030987335.1. NCBI lineage: Eukaryota > Viridiplantae > Streptophyta > Magnoliopsida > Cornales > Cornaceae > Cornus > Cornus florida. Next base: position 96,076,198 of record NW_026775571.1, on the reverse strand, counting down.
TTATTAGTTTTAAGTACTTCAATTTTTAATCACACAGTCCAGAAATCTCTCTTGATTCTTTCTTCAAGTAGAAGAGTCATACACGAGGGTTAGTTTTTTCTTTTTAATTGACTAAGTTTAAATTACTTACAGAGACTACTAACTGATGCATTTGATTCTTAGTTTCCAGTAAATGACTCTGAAGTCGGGTAAGTAACATGGATGTTTCCTTATTAGCCAAAATTCAAATCAATTGAGCCATTTCTTGTTTGGTCACTTTCATTGAAAGGCAAAGAAGATTATGATTTACAACTACAAATTAAACATAGTCTTTTATTCAATTTTGTATAGAGATAAACTCAAAACGTCATACTTAAAACAGTTTTATTGTTGACTCCATGTCCATGGCATTGTCATCTAATGAAAAAATCTTATGGTGCCGGCGATGGATTTTCAAAATTTTATATATATATATATATATCTGAACATATTATATTTTCTTTCCAACCACCACCACCAGTTCCAAGCATCAATATGGAAATTTCTGAGTAATTTTCTACTGTTTACTGAATACAAATTTGTGGGCTAACTGCTTGTCAAATTGAATCAAGTCTAAATCTTCTCCTCCAGTTGTTCAAATATTATTGCTTTTGGTGTAAAGTTAGGAACCAATTTGCTCTCAAACTAGGAATGTTGACCAAGATAGATACACTTGTATCTATGCTTTTTCTAATGGTACTCCTCTTGGCAATCTCTACCCCTGTCAGTGCAGAACCTCAATCAACTGCTTGTCAAGATGATACGAATGTGATGAATTATACTCTCAATAGCCCATTTGAAAAAAACCTCAAGCACCTTCTTGATACCATATCTTCTAGTACTCCTCATAATGAAGGCTTTTATAACTCCTCAATTGGAAATGATAGTAACCAAGTTTACGCGCAAGCACTTTGTAGAGGGGATGTCACTCCCAGAGTTTGTCAGAAGTGTGTTGAGAATGCAAGCCAAGAGATCATGGAGGAGTGCACAAGTCAAGCTGCAATTATATGGTATGAAAAATGTCAAATTCAATACTCGTACCTGATGTTCTTTTCGACCCGGCAGGCTTTCACTGGAAAGTATCCAGATTGGAATAAAAAGATGAGAACTGTGTCAGACCCCATTCCTTTCAGTGCAGCTCTTAAAAGTTTCATGAAAAACCTTTCAACTAAGGCCGCATTTGATCCTTCTAAGCTCATGTTCGCAACTGGAAACATCAAGTTTTCAAGGACAGAAAAGATATATGGGCTTGTGCAGTGTACGAGGGACATCTCTCCAAGTGACTGCAGTATTTGTTTGGATTTTACCTTGGCAGATCTTGAAGGATGCTGCTATTCTCGTGAAGGTGGAACTGTTTTTAACAGAAATTGTAATGTGAGGTTCGAGCTGTACAAATTTTTTGATGACTCAACCGACAATGGTAAGAAAATCAAAACAACTTCCTTGTCAAGCATGTCTTGCTATACACTTCCAATAGAAATAACAATATGTGAAAACTGATTCGAGTATACATACAGATGATTTCTTGCCTTTTCTACCAAATTTTGGAATTTTTGCATACATCTGCTTGAACTTTATTTGTGATTTCTCTGTTTTGTTTGGGTTTTGTTTTTGTTTTTGTTTTTGTTTTCTCCTTTTGATTTGATATGTTTTGAATTAAGCTAAGATATTCTGAATTTGCTATTTTTTTATGCTTAATTTTTCCCACATTAAATACCTGAAGAACATTTGTTATAGATTATGACACAATCTTGATCTGGCCTAGTTATACTTGGCCATATCGAATCAATGGACCAACACTTGCAGGTGGTCTAGAACAGTTATATAAAGTCCTACTTCCCAACAAAAAGTTGGGAATATCCCATTTGTCGAATAGTAAAACTGGCAAAACAGCTAGTTTGGTCTATCAAAATCCTACTAAAATTTGAAGGACAGAAGAATTTCAGTTACAAAACAATGTTGCCACTCGTGACCAGCATCTCTCTCTCTCTCTCTCTCTCTTTCTTGCAATTAGGTTGTTGTTGTTTTTCTTTAAATAAAGCAGTATATAAAAGGTGAACTTGAATTGAAGGCAGAGCATTTTTTGCCTTGAAAAGCAGGGGGCAAATGGAGGATTTGGGTTGCTGTAGCAGTACTTTGCGTATCAACATTTGTGTTAGCAGTATTAATTTGGTACTGTGCCATTCATTGCAGAAAGAGGAGGAAGAGAACACAGAAAGGTATATTTAGTATTTATCAAAATGAGCATTTTCCCAACAATTCTATATCGATATCAGAGCTACCATAACTGAAATTCTATTGTCTCCCAGATGAGGAAAAGAGCGAAAATGCATTTTTACATGACTTGGCAACTCCAACTGGTGTTACAATTACACAGCAAGGTGACTTAGTTGGCTCTCAGGAATTGTCCTTCATGGAGTTGTCAACAATAGTGGCAGCTACCGACAACTTTGCTGATTCAAATAAACTTGGACAAGGTGGTTTTGGCAGTGTTTTCAAGGTAAAACCTTCTTTTCTAGTTCAACGAGATTCAAGTATATTGTTTCACAGGCCTTAATTCAAATTTAATTAATAAAATATTCTAGTGGAGTCTCTTTAGGGTGTGTTACCAAATGGGAAGGAAATAGCAGTGAAAAGACTGTCAAGGAAGTCATGGCAAGGATTAGAGGAGTTCAAGAACGAGGTCATATTGATTGCTAAACTTCAACACAGAAACCTCGTGAGACTCGTGGGATGTGGCATAGAGGGAGAAGAAAAGCTGCTCGTATATGAGTACATGCCCAACAAAAGCCTTGATATGTTCATATTTGGTTTGTGTTTTTGCTCCCTTAATCTATTGACTTACTCATGGTCCACTGTAGATTCAAAGCAAAATAAAACTTTTAAGCATGACTTCTTCAATATCTCACATTGTATTGATTTTCAGATTCAGAAAAACGCTCACAACTTGATTGGGAGATGTGTCATAACATTATCAATGGAATTGCCCGAGGACTACTCTATCTTCACGAGGACTCGAGGCTAAAAATCATACATAGGGACATGAAGCCTAGTAATGTGCTCTTGGACCATGAAATGGTTGCAAAGATTTCAGATTTTGGAATGGCGAGGATTTTCTGTGAAAACCAAAATACAGCCAACACCAGAAGGGTTGTAGGAACATAGTAAGTCTGCTCCTTTTGTATCATCCACTATACTACACAATTTAACAAAAAAATAAGGCATAGTAATTAGTAAAGCTACTATTTAATTGATACAGTGGATACATGGCTCCTGAGTATGCAATGGAGGGACTGTTTTCTGTTAAATCTGATGTCTTTAGTTTTGGAGTGATTTTGCTCGAGATCGTGAGTGGGAAAAAGAACAGTGGTTTTCATTTAACTGGACAAGCTCAGACTCTTCTTGCATATGTATGTTTTTCAATTTGCTTGAATGGTAATATGTTATCAGCTAAATCATCCAATCTAGGAAACTGATGATGTTTCCCAATGATAGGCTTGGCGACTATGGAATGAAGATAGAGAACTGGAAATTATAGATCCATTGTTGACTGAATCATGCCCCATGGTGGAGGTTGTAAGATGCATTCATATTGCGCTCTTGTGTGTCCAGGAAGATCCAGCAGACAGACCTACCATGTCATCTGTAGTTGTTCTGTTGGGAAGTGAATCATTAACACTTCCGGAACCAAGACAACCTGCATTTTCTGTGGGGAGAGTTGTTCAAATTGATCAACCTTCATCAACAGATGCTTCTGTAAATCAGCTTACGATTTCTAGTATATCTGCGCGGTAAGTGCTGCCACATCAAATTGTGGCACACCCCGGTTATAAAATTGAACTAAACTCCAACTCAATGTGGCATATTGTATAGTGCAATGCCATTTTGCACTTGTAACCATGTGTTGATCACTGTAAGACATTTAGGTTTATGCTCTCCCTCTTTTGTCACTACTTCTAAAAAGGAGACAGTATAGTCATAATCAGGTATCATAAGGGCTCTATTTTCTACCTGCAGCAAGATGAAAACAAAAATCCAAATTCCTAGGGGTGAAAATTTTACTGATCTATATTTGCATTGTTTGCGCAATAAAATGACATGCTGCCATATGTATCAATTGAGGCATGCCATTTGGAAAGAAGGAATTCTCAACCCTTCCAATAGGTAGAAATTTATCAGAAGTTAGATAAAGTATCTTTTTAAAATAGGATGGTTTGTATATGCTATCAGAAACAATTTTTTTCTAATTCAGTGTATTGGTGCATTTGTAATTAATAAGATTTCAATAAAAAAACAAGATCTTGTAAATCTCAATGTATAACTTCAATCTGTCATGTATTCTGATCTTTTATTTAGTTGTGTGAAGCTATCTCCATCACAAAGGATTTATGGTGGAAATAGGTAGTATATGAATGGTGGGGTTAGAGAAATTGTTACATTCATTGATGGTACCATGTCATGACATGTATCTCATGCAATTAGATAATGTCATTTGATGGTGATTGACTCACCAAACTCGCGTCTAGTCAATGAGTGGCTCACTGATTGGATTACTATTCCATTTCAATAATTCATTTCACCATAGGTAAGAGCTAAAAACGTCAAGCATAATCACCTTCCCAGAAACAGCAATGGAACTGCCTGTGATCTTTAGTCTTTCACCGTCTTTTACCAAAAACTCGTTCCTTGTCTCCGCTATTTTCATCACTACGAAAATCCCATAGAACTCCATGGTCATTTCCTTGTCAACTCTGCAAAAATATTATTGATCAAATCATCCAATAAATTTTCGTGTTGCCCTGGTCTAAAGCTAGCCTTTCCAAGAAATATCCTTTCAGCCCAATTCAAATCTATTCAATTAAGGTCTCATGACTGCACAATTTTCTTATATTCATAAGCCTAAGCCTTAAAATGCATAGTTTTGATGCCTAATCACTATATAATGCAATGTTCTCAAGAAGGCAAGACATGCTTCTTTACCAGGGTGTTCTGAAAACCATGCAATTTCTTTTGCATTTTTGTTTCTTTTCTATGCTTCTTGGTCTTGCTCATGCTGACCCTCCCTATAACCTATGTTTAAAGACAACTAATATTGCACAAGACAGTCCATTTCAATTGAACCTCAACAACCTCCTTGGTTCTTTCTCCTCAAATGCTTCTGTCCAGAACTACTACAATACCTCTATTGGGAATGACACGAATCGTGTTTATGGTCTGTTTCTCTGCTACAAATTTGTTTCAGGAGACGGATGTGAGAACTGCATAGCCACTGCATCACAGGACATCAAAAGGCTTTGTTCAAACACAAGTGATGCAGCTGTATGGGAAGAGGTGTGCCAATTGCGCTACTCTTACCAAAGGTTCTTTGGCGAATTGGATGTTACAGGTAACATCCCTAGAAATAACACGAAAAATGTCACAGAACCAGACCGGTTTAGGTCTGTCCTGAATGACACATTGCGTAACCTCACCAAGCTGGCAGCTTTCGATCCTTCTATGGGTATGTATGCTACTGGAGAAGTAAATTTTACAGACACCGACACCATATATGCTCTGGTGCAGTGCACTACAGAATTGTCTCAAGATAACTGTAGTACATGCCTTGAAACTGCGATAACGAACCTTTCAAGTTGCTGCCCTTTTGCTCGAGGAGCCAGACTTCTTAGCCGGAGTTGCTTTTTGAGGTATGAGTTCTATGCTTTCTATGAAGGCGCGACTGAATTTCCTAATTCAACTCGAATTCAGAGTACAGTGTCAAGTAAGTACTCCTAAATCTTAAAATAAGGTCAATTATATAGTAGGCTGCAAATTGAGTAATATATTTCATTCTGAAAGCAGGCGGTGGATGGAAGAAATGGATGACTGTGGTTCTTGCTATTGGATCAGCAATTTTAGTGGTTGCACTTTTGGGATTATGTATCTACTGCTTTAAAAAGAGGAATGGAACTAAAAAAGGTAAAAGGTGATAGTTTTTCAAGTTTTTTATATACTATCTCTATTTATTTTTTCTTTTCGTTAAAATAACCTTTTAATCATTTCAGTGAGAAACAAGAATTTTGTTCAAGAAGTTCAATTATGTGACGGTGGCCACCCCCATAACACTGAGCTGTGGCATCAAAATTTGCAAGCAAGGGACAATCTCAGATCTCAGGAATTTCCCTTTTTCAATTTGGCGACTATAAATGTTGCTACTGATGGCTTCTCTGATTCAAATAAGCTTGGGCAAGGTGGTTTTGGACCCGTTTACAAGGTATAGCATTTCTCACCACAGCCAAAATAATAATAATAATAATAAAAGTAAGAATGACTTTTCTTAATTTCTAATCAATGGGTAAATATTCTCAATTGGATTGGGAAATTAATGTTTGGAAACTGGTTTATCATTCTTTTAGGGTATACTACCAGATGGGAAGGAAGTAGCAGTAAAGAGACTCTCAAGCAATTCTGAGCAAGGTTCAGATGAATTCATAAATGAAGTTCTGTTAATACTGAAACTTCAGCACAATAGTCTTGTGAGACTCTTGGGTTTTTGCCTAGATGGACAGGAAATGCTGCTCATCTATGAATACATGCCCCAAGGCAGCCTAGATGTCTTGCTGTTTGGTCCGTCTTCTTCTTTCTTTTTCTGTCTCAATTTTCAACTTGAGAATTGCAATGTTTAACCATACATATTTGTTGAGCTAAATATGAAGTCCAAGCCACAAAATTCATTTGTACTTTTTATGGACAGATTCAAGAAAACGCGCACAACTCAACTGGAGCAAACGACTAAATATTATTAATGGAATTGCCAGGGGAATCCTTTATCTTCATGAGGATTCTCGACTTAGAATCATTCACAGGGACCTAAAAGCTAGCAATGTTTTACTAGACATTGACATGAATCCAAAGATCTCAGACTTTGGAATGGCAAGGATATTTGGAGGAAGTGATGGTGAAGCTAGTACTGCTAAGATTGTTGGAACATAGTAAGTCAAATTATACAATATATTTATATATTTTTTAAGGGGTGTTTTTATATTGTTGTCTTTTTAAATCTTATAATTTTTTTGTTCCATGGACAGTGGATATATGGCTCCTGAGTATGCTATGGAAGGACTATATTCCATAAAATCTGATGTTTTCAGCTTCGGAGTTCTCTTGCTTGAGATCATTACTGGCAGAAGGAATGCCGGATTCCATCTCTCCAAACGCGCCCCTAGCCTTCTAGCATATGTATATCTTTTATCATTGACTTTAATTCAAAATGATTTTTGGTTTACAATTTTTTGCTTAAATTAATGATCTAATGATACCAACAAGCCAGTGACGTAACTGTATCGAAGGAAAGTTAGGGATTTAAATCTCAGTGGAGACGTGTGTGTGAGTACCAACTAAGGGGAAAAAAAAATAATGATCTAATGAAAACTTTTTAATGGCGCAGGCATGGCAATTATGGAATGAAGGAAGAGGCCTAGAACTGATGGATCCTTTATTGATGGATTCATGTTGCCCACCTGATGAATTTCTGAGATGCATGCATGTTGGACTATTGTGTGTTCAAGAGGACTCGTACGAAAGGCCTACCATGTCATATGTTGTTGTCATGCTCAAAAGTGAAACTGTAATTCTTAGCCCACCTGAAAGACCTGCCTTCTCCGTGGGGCGATTTGCAGATCACTATGAAGCACTTGAGAACATTTGTTCTGTTAATCTTTTGACACTTTCAAATATCATACCTCGGTGAAGGAGCTCTTGAACTGGTTGAACTTGACTATGACTTGATGTGAGAGCTAGTGTTGGACCTTGTATTTAGTTTCAATTATTTGTTTCTTCAATATTGTGTATTCTTTCGTTTTATTCTAGTTATTTCAAAGATGTCTTCTTTCCTTTGAAATTCAATATCACTATTCTTTCATTTCTTCTTCTCCCAATGAAATTCAAACTCTGATTGATATTACATCAGAAAAGCAGAAGAAAAATGGCTTGTTTACATCACCAACCTTAGAAGAAAAAATATTATGATTGTTGCATCCATTTTCTTCAAATATATATATATATACATTCAAAAGGCTTCTGGCCAATTTGATGTCAGCCAAATTTTGTGGACTCTGGCTAGCGGATTAGGACCCTGTTATGTTCCCTCTTTTTGTCCCGTGTCATTCTTTGCCTTCTTGTTGACAAATGTAACAACTTTAAATCGATTATGCAATTATTACCTAATGATATTATAATTCTTAATTTAATAGCATTAAAGTGTTACACCACGATATAATATGTTGTATCAATATTACATTTTAATGTAAACTTGTTACATGGTATTATATTTTTGTTATACAAGTGTTGCATATATGATGTACTGTTGCATTACATGTGATGTAATGTGTTACACTCAATAGTGGCACGTGACACAGAATAGGTGAAGAGCAGGACAGGCTCTATCTGAATGCCTGACTATACATGCAAATAGGTCTCTATTAAGACAAATTGCTAACCTACAAAAATTGTCAATTGGCCTACTAGTTGAGTTATATATTATACATAAAGAGATAAAAACCCACGTGTTTTTATCAAAAACTATCTGTTTTATGCTAATTAACAAACCAAAAGGAGGTCATCTGGCCTGCAAGCTGAGACAATCTTTAATATAACATTGTACCAATGAAATGCATATCCCAATGTATGTATTATTTTTTTCATATTCACGATAGATTCCATAACTTGGATCACCATCTACACCCTCATTGAACCAACCGGGTAGCAATATAACTTGGAAGGTGATTCCCCGTTGCCTCACATTTTTCTAATCAAAACATTCATTTTCATAGAACGCGATCCCATGTTCAAATCCCATAGTTTTTCAAAACGCGTTTATATAAATAGAAGGCATGTCTCTTATATATATATATATATATATATATATATATATATATATATTTTTTCTAATTGGTACTCACACACACTTGTCTCTTTTGAGACTTGAACCCCTGACCTCTCTTTAGAAAGTAAGAGGTTGATACCGCTAGGCCGCTGGCCCGTTGCATAGACATACTTTGAGAACAATAAACGCTTGTGTAGTGGCAAAATGGACAATATTTGCACAGTATGAGGCTCCACAAGACTCGTGCAAGATGCCACTCACACAGATCGGGTAAAACTTGTACTATGTCTTTAGATTTGATATTAATGAGACATTAGTGCCCAAATCTTTTTCAATTGGGCCAATCTCTTGAGGTTGGTCCAAAGTCGTGGCACATAAGATTTGATATTCATGAGATACTAGTTTCGAAATAAACTAAGTCAATCTTTTGAGGTTTATATAATATAATTTTAAAAAATATTTGTTTAATTTTTTTTTCGATAATCGAGGTGTCCGGGATTATGCCTTAACTAATTTACGGGTCTCATGTAATACGAATAGGGTAAAATTCAGACCATATCCATGGTTATGGCCTCTAACAAATTGATCATACTCGGAATAATTAGAACCTAAAACTTAGTATTTCATGTCCCAAGATTTCATCACACAGCCAACTCCTTGAGGTTGTTACATAGTTAATTATACAACCCATTACTTATGGAAAAACTAAAACATTTACACAATAGTTACATGGCAGCATAGCTTTACTAGGAAATGAGTTGTCTGACGTAGGATAAACTAGCGTCAGTGGTTATTTTGATTAAGTCAAGAGTTTCAATAAACTGGCGTTTACTTTTGCTATTGAACCATATTGTTGCCAAATGAGTCATGAAAATGTCATTTAAATTTTAAATAGCTAATTTGCATTGTTATTCGTGTAATAACTACTTTAATTTTGATTTTTAATCACCAAGTCCACCCACATATGCGTCCCATAACACCTTAATTTCTTCGCACGCTGCATTATGTGTTATTCAAAGTAACGTGTCATACCATGAATCTTTTGACTTCTCTCTTCACGTAAAACACGATGATTTTATTTTATTTATTTTTACTTGCCCATGTTGAAATCAATGAGCCATTTCTTGTTTGGTCACTTTCCTTGAAAGGCATATATGGTTTTAAATTCCACTAAAACTTTACAGTCAAAATAAACTATACATAAATTTTGAAAACAATATTATAAAAGATTATTGACTCCATGCATGCAAGAGAATCTCGTGAAAAGTCTTATGACAATGGATTTTGAAAGATTTCATATATATATATTATTTTCTTTCTAATCACCATTCTTAAGAAAAATTATTAAGTAGTTTAAAATCATGTGGTTTCAATCAGACATATATTCAAATGTGTCAGTTTTATATATATATATTTATTTATTTTTTTTTGCTCATGTCCACCTCGTGACTGAAAAAATATCCATATAATAGGGGTCTTTACTATGTGATACCCGGTTAATGCACAATCATGATTTTTTTCTTGAAAATTTCATATTTCTTAATTATGTATCCAGACAACTTAAGAGTTTCGATGACCGTCTATTGACCGGATACCATGTATAAAGTATCCCGAAGTATTGGATACTTTCTCCATTCCCACTACCTAATCATACAGCAAACACAGTCCCCCCTTAAGTTTCAGTCTTTTCCAACCGGTTCCAAGCACCAATATGGAGGTTTCTGGGTAATTTTGTTTCGTTTTACTGAATCCAAACTTGGGGGAACTGCTAACGGTCCGTCAAGTTTCAAATATATATTGTTGCTTTTGGGGTGGTAAAGTTGGGAAAAATGTGCTCTCAAACTAGAAAGGTTGTCAAAGACGCACTTTTAGCTATGCTTCTCTTAATGCTACTCCTCTTGGTGCTGTCTACCCATGTTAGTGCAGAACCTCATTTTACATCTTGTCAATATGATACAATTTTTATGAATTATACACTCAATAGCCCATTTGAAACAAACCTCAAACGCCTTCTTGAGACCCTATCCTCCAACACTCATCTAAATGAGGGCTTTTATAACACCTCAATCGGAAATGACAATAACCAAGTCTACGGGCAAGCGCTTTGTAGAGGGGATGTCACTCCCAGGGTTTGTCAGGAGTGTGTTGCGAATGCAAGCCAAGAGATCATGAGGGAGTGCAGAAGTGTAGCTGCATTTATATGGTACGAATCATGCCAAATTCAGTACTCGTACCGCGAGTTCTTTTCCACCATGATTTACGCGGGAAAGTATCCAGATTCGAATGATCCGGAGAAGAATGTGTCGGAGCCAGTTCAGTTCAATGCAGCTGTGACGAGCCTGATGAAAAGCCTTTCGAATGAGGCTGCATTTGGTGGTCCTTCTAAGCTCATGTTTGCAACTGGAAACACCTTTTCAGGGACGAAAACAATATATGGGCTGGTACAGTGTACGAGGGACATCTCTCCCAGTGACTGCAGTATTTGTTTGGATTTTGCGTTGAAGGATCTTGATGCATGTTGCAATTCTCGTCAAGGTGGAACTGTTTTTAGCAGGAATTGTAATGTGAGGTTCGAGGTGTACCGCTTTTTTGATGAGTCGACCCGCAATGGTAACATCATCCAAACTGTTCCTTGTCATTCGTATCATACTGTACACTTTGTAGGCACCTAAGTAACCTACCACCCTAGAATCTAGGCATGACACGACAAATTATGAGATGGTCGAACAGCTTGTGGCCGGGTCCAATAAAAAAAGTTATCAATTAAAAAAAATGAATCTAAAAAATTATAATAGGATATTACAAGAAATTTGAATTTAATTATGGCTCATGCCCATTTACTAATTTTTTTCATGATCACGTGTCTGCTTTTGCTTGGCTTGCCAGCCATGAAAGCCACGATGTAAGCATCCATCATGATGAGCATTCATGTGCCTCTAAGACATTGCTACGGGCTCGAGGCCATCCATGACCAATATACAGTACTTATGCATGCGTATACATTCATCCACAATGTCTCTCTTATACTCTATCTATTTCATAATATTTGTCCAGTTTTCAAAGTAGACAAGTATTATGGGACATGAAGCGTATTTTTTAATCAGTATATAATCATTAAAGTGATCGGTTCATCCATACTGCCATTCCGTTTTGTTGTAGGCTTTCTTGTGCGATTTTTTCTAATTTGATCTCATTATCGATCCATTTTAGAAGCGTTCTCCTATTGAGACTTGGTGAGTTCTCGGAGACCTTAACTGATAGAGCATACAAGAGGCGAATGTTACTGCCTTTTCTTGCCTGAGAGTGACATCCCTTTTCTTTCCGGTTGAATTGCATAAGAATTTCAACCAAATTTTGGATGGGCATACACCTTCTTGACCTTTGCACTATGTATTTGACAACTCTGTTTTCTTTTGGTTTTCTTTTTGTTTTTGTTGTTTTGTTCTGATTTGATATGTTTTGAATTTGGATTAGATTTAGACACCTGGATGTCCATTTTTATTTATTTTTTTATTTTTTATTTTTTATTTTTTTATGCTTACTTTTTTTCACGTTGAATAGCAGCAGAATATCATGACATCATTATGCTTGTCTTTATCCCATGTGAATGAAATATTCCATTTATGTGAAATAATAAAGTCCCCAAAACACCGTTTATCACAATCCTACTAAAATTTGAAAAAAAAAAAAAAAATAAGAAAAAAAAAAGAAGAAGCATTTAATTTTATTTCAGTTACTAAAAATGTTGCCACTTGTGACCAGCATCATTAACTTCAAATTTTTTTTTTCTTTCCAGAAAGTATATAGTGAATTGGAATTGAAACCAAACGTTTTAAAATTGAAAAGCAGGGGATAAATGGAGGATTTGGGTTTCTGTAGCAGTACCTCTTGTATCAGCTATTGTGCTAGCAGTATTAATCAGCTATTCCGTGTCTCGTCGCAGACGGAGAAGGAAGACAACCCAAAAAGGTATATTTGTCAAAATGTGCATTTGCCTAACAATATCAATATCAGAGCTACCATAACTGAAACTCTAGTCTCTCACAGATGAGGAAAAAAGCGAAAATGCTTTGCTACATGATTTGGCAACCCGAAGAGGCGTTGCAATTACACATGAAGATGACTTAGTTGGCTCTCAGGGATTGCCCTTCATGGACTTGGCCACAATAATAGCAGCTGCAGACAACTTTTCCGATTCAAATAAGCTTGGACAAGGTGGTTTTGGCAGCGTTTACAAGGTAAAAACCTTTCGAGTTTAAAAAGATTCTAAGTACTGTTTGACAGGTCTTAATTCAAATTTGATTAAGAAATATTCAAGTGGAGTCTCTTCAGGGTGTGCTACCAAGTGGGAAAGAAATAGCAGTTAAGAGGCTGTCAAGGAAATCATGGCAAGGAATAAAGGAGTTCAAGAATGAGGTCATATTGATTGCTAAACTTCAACATAGAAACCTCGTGAGACTCGTGGGATGTGGCATTGAGGGAGAAGAAAAGCTGCTTGTGTATGAGTACATGCCCAACAAAAGTCTTGATATCTTCTTATTTGGTTTGCCCCTTTTCTCTTCTGTTCCATTAACTTACTCATGGTCCTATTCTCACTTTTTCTGAATTCCAAATATGGAATGCAAGACGGATGTTGTGGGTGTGGTCTACCATTTCACATCTCTCTCCCACGATTGAATTTGGAGTTTGTATCATTATTCAAAAGAAAATTAAATATTTTAAGCATGATTTTATTGATTTTTCATATTGTATGAATATTCAGATTCAACAAAACGCTCACAACTTGATTGGGAAACGCGTCATAATATTATTTGTGGAATTGCCCGAGGAATTCTTTATCTTCATGAGGACTCCAGGCTAAAAATTATACATAGGGACCTGAAGCCTAGCAATGTTCTGTTGGACCATGAAATGGTTGCAAAGATTTCGGATTTTGGAATGGCGAGGATTTTCTGTGAAAACGAAAATACAGCTAACACCAAAAGAATTGTAGGAACATAGTAAGTCTGCTCCTCCTTATATCAGTCCACTGTGTCATGCAATTTAAAAAAAAAACAACAACAACAACAACAAGACGGAGCCATAATTAAGCTACTTCTTTATGCAGTGGATACATGGCTCCAGAGTATGCAATGGAGGGACTATTTTCAGTGAAATCTGATGTCTTTAGTTTCGGAGTAATCTTGCTTGAGATCATAACTGGGAGAAAGAATAGTGGCTTTCAGAGAACCGGACATGCTCATACTCTTCTTGCATACGTATGTTTTTCAATCCGCTTACATAGTAAGTATATTAATTTCATCTAAATTATCAAATCTTGGAAATTGATGTTTTCCCAAACTGACAGGCTTGGAGACTCTGGAATGAAGAAAGAGAATTGGAACTTATAGATCCCTTGTTGACTGAATCATGCCCCACGGAGGAAGTTGTAAGATGCATTCATATCGCGCTCTTATGCGTTCAGGAAAATCCAGCAGACAGGCCTACTATGTCATCTGTAGTTGTTCTTTTGGGAAGTGAATCAATAACACTTCCGGAACCAACACAACCTGCATTTTCCGCAGGGAGAATTCAAATTGAGCAGCCTTCATCAACAGATCCTCCAGTAAATCAGCTTAGCCTTTTTAGTACATTGCCGCAGTAAGTGTTGACTCTTCAAATCGTGGCACAAGTGTGATTGTAAGATTGAACTAAAGTCTAACCGAATATGGCTCTTGCCGAAATTTTGAATCATTTTTAGTTCCATTTTGGCTAGACAGTCAACAATTTTTTTCTTCAATATTGTTGAAGATATCTCTGTTAGAGAGATAAATTTGTTTGTTTAAAAAGTAGGCGACAAAATGTCAACCAACCAAATTCCAGAGGGATGGTGGATTTCCACTTCAATTGCGACAAAAATCCATTTCTTTATCAATAGGGATGGTGGATTTCCACTCCAATTGTGACAAAAATCCATTTCTTTATCGAGAGGGAGGGTGGATTTCCACTCCAATTGTGACAAAAACCATTTTCATTGACTTGGGAGTTTGTTGAAAATTTGACAAGGAATTATTAACACGATATTCGCTTTTGTGGTGTTTTTGGTTATTAGAGATGTTTGTGCTTGTATGGCTGGTGAAAAGGGTGATGGAGTGTGAAGATGACGAAATAAGGTAAGAAGACAAGGGGTAATTTTGTCCTTTCAAAATGGTCATATTGATCACTTTAGATGATTTACATGGGTAAGTTTGTCATTTCATTATGCAGAACGGTATTTTGGTATTTAAAAAATATCTAACAGCAGGCTTATTGGCTTAACAGTTCCCTATTGGCTTGGGGGCTAGCAGTTAGTTTACCCTAACTGTAGTTTTGACTAAAGCTTAATTAGGGTGAAGTTTGAAACCTAATTAATTAATTAATTATTTTCATGATGTTGCATTTGGTAAAATTAATCCTAATTTATCAATAAATGTTTCTTTTCTCGCCTCACGAAAGCTTAACCCATCATAGTACATTTCATGTGCTGACACTAACTGTCAATTGTGGCCATAGAACTGAAAGCTGGAAAATTAATTGTATAACACTCGGGATAAAGCATGAGAAAACAAAAAATTATGGTAACCATTATTAATTCATGAAAATATTTAAACTATTCTCACCCACTAATTTCTTGATGCATTGATTGTGTGATCTAAGAAACACGGATATAGATACAGGTGCAAAATAGGATATATATATATAAAAAAAAAATAGGATTTGGATACACTGAAATATGACAAAAATTTATAATAATAAAAGTATTTTTTATATTTAAAAAAAAAAGTTATTAACTTCGTGTAATATTATGAATCAAAATACAATTATTAGTATAATATAATAGTTCATTCACAACACATAAACCAAATATCCCTATTAATTATTTAATTAATATTACATTTTTCATAATAATTATATTATGTTATTATTGTTAAAAAATTATTTAAAAAATATTGAATGTGTTAAATATTTAAAAAGTATCATGTTAAAAATTAAAAAATATATATATATTAAAATTATAAATACATTTGGATGCATATTCACGAATATCTGAAAAGTATGATATGATATTTGATGGTATCCAATATGAATACGTGATTCTCCTAAAAAGTACGTGTACTTCTAAAGTTGTGTGACCCACGTCATCCTGTTAACCTAGTGGGAATAATGGATCTACCTTTTGGCCAAACAAGGTTTTGCTTCTCCAGTACTCTATGTTCACATCATTTTCTACTGGCACAGCAAAAATTAAAGTGACGACTTTATTGACTGCCAGGAATGTCTTTTTCACCGTCCAGCTGATCTCTTCTAGAATCGGGCTACTCCCAAAGGTTATAATTCAAGGAGATTGCAAAAATGTTACAAGTGAAGGAGATTGCAAGCACGTGTAATTTGGTAGCTCATGAAATACGGTAACGAGTCCTCTAGTGTACTTAAAGTCATAACTGTTATGTTCTAAGTCACACAATTCTTTTTAATAAGTGTCGTTTTTACGTTCTGCGCATAATCTCATTTTCGTTTACGCTATATGTGACTTAAATTTTGCCGCTATAGCTCTCAAATTCGCTCTAATTTCCTTACTCGCTTTATGTGACTTAAATTATGCTCAGCTTGGTAACAAAGAAAATTAGATAGAAGGAAAAAGAATGAATGGATAAGACATTCTAAAAAAAGGATAAATGTCATTCTATCTTTTTATTTGGTTGGATGAAATTAAGAGAAGGAAAAAAGATAACACCTTACTTTGTTTGTTATGAGAAAAGGAAAGAGAAAATGCTAATATTGAGTTAATTAATAATTAAATAAAAGAAGAGATGATACCATATGAATTACGAGATGGGTGATGATTTTATTTTCCTTAGCTATATCTGAATTTAGTAAAATGATAATTTCTTTGACTTAAAATAAACCGTGCAGGATAAGGAAAGAAAAAGGTCTAAAAGATTATAATATCACGTTTACTTCACGAGTCGCATGAATGCGTGATAAACAACATATTTGAATGGTCATGTATGGTTGATATCTCATTTTCAACTATAAATTGAAGTGTAAGAGAGAATAGATATTTTTCTCTTCCGACCACAGATTCAAAATGGAAGAGAAAGTGATGGGCCTACCCGTATGCAGTGGTAGGTCTCACACCACTTTCCATTCAGTCTGAACCACATTCAAATCTGTACAATATGTTCACAACTCCTTAACAAGAAACAGCTTTGGAGTGATCACAAACTAATTGTAGTAATTAAGAATTTCATTTTCACCACAATGATTTCCTTCAATATCCTCAGAACACATCTCTTTCTTTGCATCCCTTGCTTGCTTGGCCTCTCCATTGAAAAAGTTAGCTCTAATATTCCTTATTATTACTGCTCAAACACAACCAATAACACTTCTCTTAACACCACCTATCAAGCCAATCTCAATCACCTCCTCTCTACACTCTCTAATGCCAGCACAGCCAACAGATTCTATAACTCTTCTGCTGGCCATGACCGTTCCAACAAAGCTTACGGCCTCTTCCTTTGTCGCGGGGATGCCACTCCCGAGTTGTGCCAGGATTGTGTGGTCAATGCAGAGAGAGAGATAGTACAGATGTGCCCAAATGGAGAAATGGCTCAAATTTGGAAAGACAGGTGCTTGTTACGTTACTCGAACCAATTCATCTTCTCAAGATCAGAACATGTGTGCAACACGCAGAATGTCACTGAAGCAGAGAGATTTAGGCAGGAGTTAGGAGACATATTGGAAGACTTGGCTACTCAGGCTGCAAATGATCAGTCTGGTATGAAGTTTGCTACTAAGATAACCAAATTCATGGCACAAGATCTGTACAGCCTTGCACAATGCACACCAGATCTATCCGTTGCTGATTGCTATAAGTGCCTTCGAGAAGTTACCTCGTATATGACAAGTCACTGTGAGGGAAGCAGAGGGGCAAGAGTTTTGTTTCCGAGCTGTAATATTTGGTACGAGTTTTATAGGTTCTATTGGATCACAGGCAGCCAAGTTCCTTCTCGAGGTATAAATCATCATCCAACTTGCACATCTTTTCTGCATACTTGCAAATCTTGTTATAAATAACCCCAAGATCTCACTCGAATTCTCTCTCTTTCTCTTCACGCTTTTCTTATCACACCATATTCTCTCAACCTCACTTCTATTTTCAATTATAATTTCTTGTCAAACAACAATTCCGCAACTTGTCTACCAACGAGTTACCAAAACAATCACCAACTCTAAAACTAGAAGCATCTTAGTGAGAAACAATTTCCTTCACAAGTCTAGGTCTTTTGGAAAGTCCCAAATGAGAAACAGAGATTTAAAAAAAAAATGTTTTTCAAACTATTGAGTTTGAATGTGAGTTTTATACTTTCACTTGAGCGGACGGAAATTTTATAGAGTAAATTTAGTTCAATAACTCTACTTCTTTTCACTATGAATAGAGAATCAATTATAAAGAAGCACTTTTGATTTGCATAGAATGAAGAAATTTTTGGTTGATGCAGGAAAAGATGGAATCAGTACAGCAGTAATAATTGTAGCCATTGTTGTTGCAATAATTGTCATGGCGGTGCTCTTTTCCACTGGCTTCTGGTGCAAAATGCGGAAAGCAAGGAAGAGGGACAGTTATATAAGAAAAAAGAATGGTTAGTAATCGCAACTACAAATATATGTGAACTATTTGTTTTGTAGTGGTCGCAACTACAAATATCAGTACATTTAACTTTATGGTTTACTTTATGGTTGTGTAGTTGCATATGAGATAGAAACTGTGCAGTCCATGCAATATGATTTGGGAACCATCAAAGCAGCAACAAAAGACTTCTCTGACGATAACAAAATTGGTGAAGGTGGATTTGGTGCTGTCTACAAAGTAAGAGCAAGTTAGTTCTGATACATGGGCTTCAAGAATGCAATATACAATTCCAAAATTTCAGATGTTTCTGAAATTTTGGAACTAAATGTTTTAGATTGAAATTTCATTCTTTATCTACATACTCAGGGTACACTTCCTTACAACGGACAAGAGATAGCTGTGAAGAGGCTATCTAGAAGCTCTGTGCAAGGTGCAATGGAGTTTAGGAATGAGGTTGCATTGGTAGCCAAATTACAACACAGAAATCTAGTGAGGCTGCTGGGATTTTGCTTGGAAGGAGAAGAAAAGATACTCGTGTATGAATTCGTTCCAAACAAAAGCCTTGACTACTTTCTATTTGGTATGGACTATCTCAACACATATAAGTACAATTTAGTGCACGAGGCGCTTGCCATTGTGAGGTCTTAGAAAGAGCATATATTACACTCTAAATTACTACTAAAATCATGTGCTTAGGGATAGTAACTTTATCTTTACAGTAGTATGTGCTCTGACTAGTCCCTATCAGAATGAATAGGATTGATTTCTAGTCGACGTAGGGATGAGTTTGTTGAGAAGATTACTGAAAAGCTGCTTTGTCCTTAACGATTCTCATTAGTAATACAC
Source organism: Cornus florida (assembly GCF_030987335.1). Classification (NCBI taxonomy): domain Eukaryota; kingdom Viridiplantae; phylum Streptophyta; class Magnoliopsida; order Cornales; family Cornaceae; genus Cornus; species Cornus florida. The sequence continues at coordinate 96,056,822 of NW_026775571.1, read as the reverse complement.
AGCATCTGTCACAAACGTTTTTATTTCTGTTCTTTTATGATTTTTGAAAATTCCTATTACAAATTTGAGAATTTGATTTAGGTTGTGTTTGGTAACTTGAATGGATTTGAAATACCTAGATTTCCAGATTTGTTCTTTGTATATAATGAAGTGCTTTGGAGCATTTCGAGTTCTAAAACTTCAGACATTTGTCCTTAACAAAAACATAAATAATTAATCACATACATTTGTGTCTTTTGAATATGCCTGATTGATGGAATTGTACCGCATTATAATTCTGTGATATAAATAATAGTCCTTGATATAAATAATAGTCCTTGATGCTAGCTTGACTATCAATGTGTAGATCCGGAAACAGGAAAACAATTGGATTGGCCAACACGTTACAAGATTATAGGAGGCATGGCTAAAGGAATTCTTTATCTTCATGAAGATTCTCGACTAAGAATTATACATCGTGATCTAAAAGCTAGCAATATACTATTAGATTTGGAAATGAATCCAAAAATTTCAGATTTTGGAATGGCGAGAATCTTTGGCGTGGATCAAACTCAAGGGAAGACAACTAAAATTGCTGGAACATAGTAAGTTCTGAAGCCTTCCATTTACTGCATCTATTTTTCCCTAGCCTAAATGAATGAAATTATAATTGTCTGATCTCAATTGAAACTTTTAAGGAGGAAAAGGGAGGGAAGCATATAAAAATTTCACTCTTCAGAAACTTCATCAACTTGGACAAAACGAATTTTCTTGTTGTGTTCTTACTTTTGTTTCCATGATGGTGTTGGCTTGCAGTGGTTACATGTCTCCAGAGTACGCAATGCATGGAAAATTCTCCATAAAGTCAGATGTGTTTAGCTTCGGTGTCTCAATATTGGAGATTATAAGTGGCAAGAAAAACAGTAATTTCTTCCAATTAGACAGTAATGCTGAGGACCTTCTGAGCTATGTAAGTGCAAATTAAAAGTTGCGATTGGTAATTTTCTTAGTCAATGCCAATATATTCATCTCAAATTACCTATATTCTAAATGACTTGAGATATTAATTGTGTCACAGGCTTGGAAACAATGGAGAGAAGGGACACCCGTGGCATTGATGGATCAAACTCTTGCAGATTCTTATTCAAAGCATGAAGTCATTAGATGCATCCATATTGGGTTATTGTGTGTTCAAGAAGATGTGGATGCTAGGCCTTCTATGGCATCTATACTTTTCATGCTCAACAGTGACTCGGTTACTCTACCATTGCCTCAACAACCTCCATTCATTGTTCATAGCAAAACAGAGTTGGGCATTCCAAATGTGTTTGAGCCGTGGTCTTTGAATGTTACAAGCTCATGCAATCAGGGAAGGGTATTTTGAGAAATGAAAAAACAAATGTATTTTTACTGTAATGGTTTATACTCAATCTGATATTGCTGTATAGCGTACAACATTTGTTATAGTTACATGAAAGCTGACCTTAGATTTAAGTGCAAGAGAAGTAATCAATATGGCCAATTCTATATTTGATCCGTTTTGGCCTCCAAAATTAGTTGTGGTCTCCAAGCTTGAAGATTTGGTTGGGCATGTGTTTGACAAATGGACTAGGCAATGTTCAGACCAGACTCGTCATTGACTAGTCAAGCTCCGGCTCCGCTCGTGTTAAGCTCATTTATATATAAATATGTAACTATATGTATAAAACCACACATCATATGTATATATCTAGTATATACACAGAAAAATATATTGATACAGATTTGATAGATATTCAAATATATTTATATATACATATAGAGGATGAAAGATATCTTGCTCCGCGGTGCCGCGATCTCCATCAACCTTTGTTTTTTCAACCACCAACGATCGTCGTCTGTAATCTGTCTGGCGAAATATGGCATTTGCAGATCATTTTCAAAGTTGCGCAAAGATGAAAAGAAAAGAGAAAATATGAGCGATATAATAGATTTGAGCAATCACTCTGTAACGACCCGAAAAGATACTAAAATAATAATAAAATCTATAAAAATTTCGGCATGACTTCTACAAAAAATGTCCCTCTACAACCTATTAAAATACATAAATAGACGCAATAGCCTCATTAGGCTTAAAAATAACATATCATGTCCCAACGCACAGTATAAGTATTACATCACATTCCCAAAATAATTACATACATACCAAAAATTCCCTTCCACCACTTTATCTAAACAGAAACACATTTTAGTTATATCAAGTTACAGTCCATAAAATGTAGTTAGAATTTAAAAGTCCATAGCTTAAAACATAATATCCATTAAACTAGAGTTTCACCAAATAGTTAAGAGTACATTACAAAATATTAAGGTTCTAATACAAAAGATAGCAAAATAAAATGGGTCTTCAAGCTCATCTAAACCTGTGGTGGATCGTCGTCTACCACCTCTTTTCCATGTCCTGAAAAGTGTTAAAAATAAGAGGGTGAGCATAAACTTAGTAGGAAGTGTCTAAAACATACTTCTTATATCCCCGTGAATCCCACACAAAGAATGGATAAAAAAGGACGGAGTCATACCATGGGAAAAACATAATCTCAATCACAACAACAAGCATAGTATAAATAACATCCAACCACAAATTTCCCACATGTACCATGAAGTGCAATGTCATGCCTATGCCACTCCCCGTTTCTGAAACAATTCTGTTTCAACAACCAAACCGTTAGTGTAATCCGACCCAAAGTACCTCCAATGTGTCACGAAATGAAGGTTGGTTAACTATCCACGATCACAAGGCACCTCCAAGGCGTCGCATCCAGCCTAGTTAACTCAACTACATTCCCTTTTAGACTACACCAACATCACGGACCACTAGTCGCCTCCTAGGCGTTCGGTTTTCGCAACACTTTTAGAAAATATTTTCCCCAAAATAATTTCGTTTGTTCTAAAAATATTTTTCCCCCTTTCTCTTTCCCAATGAATGCATGAATGTGTGTGTTTCAATTTATCAATTCAACTATAGGCTTTCACACATTCTATTTACATCATCATCACAATTCAATAAGAATTTTTAAATATTCATTTTATTTTATTTATTTATTTATAACCATAGCATCAATTTTTTTCAAGGCAATAAATAAATAAATAAACAATCATGGAACATACAACATATCAAACACTAAGTATGCTCATTTACCTTAATGAAAATAGACATGTATATGAACTCAATTAATACATGGAATACATTTATCATTTTAATTACACATAACTATAGCAACAACAAGCTAGGTAATTCAAAATTTAGCATGCTTAGGATCAGATTTAAGAGAAAAAAATTCACAAAAGGCCAAGAAGTTATAGATTAGAACACCCCTACCTCAAATTGATGAAAACCCCCAATTTGAGCGCAAGAACCCTAAAATTTCGAACTCCCTAGAGTGCACCAAAACTGACATTGTTGGTACTCACACGTAAATCTCGCCGTGCTTTTCGATTTGCCACAAACGGCACCCAAAAATTCCAAGTATGGAAGGAGGAATCAAAGCTTGAAATTGGAAAAGAAAAAAAAAAAGAAAAGAAAATGGAAGCTTCTGGACGAGACGCAGAGAGAGAGAAACGGGTTTGTGTAATGGCCTTATGGCCTTTGTGATGTTTTTAATATATTGGTGGGACCCACTTGCTTTTTAAAAAAATCTTTATAACTTTAATATATATATATATATATAATCATACCCATTACATTCTCCCTAACTTTAAAAGATTTCGTTTTCGAAATCAAGCCATACATAAGGTAGAAAACAACTCTGGATACATGGAGCGAACCTCCTCTTCGAGTTCCCAAGTAGCCTCATCTACTCCGTGATGTCTCCAAAGAACCTTTACTAAAGGTATTGTCTTTTTCCTCAACACCTTCTGCTATGTGTCAAGGATCTGAATTGGTTTGTAACGACCCGGTTATTTGCCCACCTTTCCTTTTTCCTGAAATTTTACGAATGAATTTTTTTTGTTTAATTTTCTTTTCTGAGCTCTGTTTCGTGTCGCTTAGTGTCATTTCGAGTGCTCGGAATTGGTTTTTGAGACTCTTTTATGTGAATTGACAACTTCCTTTGAGGACCGAGTCATTTTCACATTTTCACATTTTCACTTTTCTAACACTATGCACTATTTCGTCCTTTTCCCTATTCTGTCTTTTCCCCATTTGTCACATTGTTGGCATAACCTCACTTCTCATACTCGGAGTTGGTTTTTGACTTCACGTGCCTTCATCTTGAGTGGTTTCCTCGAAATACGTATCTTTACTTTTACAAAAAGGTACTCTAGTTGCTCCCGGTACCCATAGGGACATGGATCAGAATCTTTTTCATTTCTTGGACTGTTTTTCGTAAATATCTTTTTAAGATATTATATTTCGGGGGTATCTAAGAAAATATCTTTTGGAAGATATTTTCATTCTGTGGCAGTTTCGCAATTAACCCTTTTTGTAGGGGTCATTGCAAAATACCTCGTCTAAAGCCTAGATCCTCGTACGGGATTCATTTTCACATTTCGTCGAGTCGTGGACTCTTAGAATTCCATTCTGGTCGTTTTTCTCCAGTTTTAGAGTTTCTGGACCCGGTTGCCGCCGAACTTGTTCGAGGTATAACTTTCTGCTCGGGACTCAGTTTTTGACGCCGTTTCTTCCTTTGTTCATATTTTCTTATTTTAAATCTTTTTCATTCATAGAGTTTTGCCATTTGAGCTAGTTTGCTCAAAATCCACTTTTCCGGACTCGGTGGGGCCCTTTCGGGGTACTTTTTGATATTTCTATAAATAGGTTGCCCTAATTTTTAAAATGAGATTTTCAAACCTTCTTCTTCCTCTTGGCCGGCAGCCATGGGAGCCCAAGGGGCTGCCTTCACTCTTTCTTCTCCTCCACTTGATTTCTTTGGTAGAAATCCTTCGGCCTTAGCATTTGTTGTTCCCCTTGTCGTGCTCTATCTTTCCCCCTTATTAGAATTCATTTCTGACCATTTCTTGAGTTTAGGCTTGAGGTCAAGTTGTGATTTTCATGAGGCTTCTTGGGTATTCATGTAGATCGTGTTGTCCCCGACAAAAACTTTCGATTTCGGCAGATTCGGAACACTTTTCTTCCGATGGGGATTTGAGATTTTTATCTCAAATTGAGGTAGGGGGTGTTATAATTTACTTTCTTGCTATATTACATGCTTGTAATGCTTATACAACTTGATTACATGCTTGAATAACAAAATCTAGAGATTTTATTATTTATTTTTCTTGTGAAGGATTTAATTTTTCCGGTTGTCTATAGCTTTGTTTAATCATGTGGCATGATAGAATATTACCCCTTGATATGTAGATTGACATATATTAAATCTAGATTATTTGGACAAGTAATGAAGATTTTATTTAATATTTATCTTGAATAAAATATTAAATCATGTGGCCTTATCTATCTTTAAATCAACATGTGATAGCATATTATATTAGGCTTTAGCATACTCTTCAACATAGATTAATTTGAGATTAATCGGAGAAGTTTTGAAATCTAATAATATTTAATTAATTAGATTAATAAAATTGCTCCAAGTGTATTATTCATCCCGTTGGATTTCCGACTTGAAATTCTTGATATGCATGTCATATAGTTTCACATATATTAAATCTAGAATATTTGATTAGATTTTGAAACCTTTCAATTATTATTTTTCTAGTATTAAAGTTTAATACTCTTGGTCGTATGTGATACCCCTCGGATCCGAGACACGGGTTGATCAGGCCCAGGCCCAAACCCGAGAGAATATCAAAAAATTAATATTTTATAATGAACACAGAATACAAAATAAATTAAGAAATAAAATTACAGCTGGAAGGAACTAAAAATAGAATCCGCAAAATATTATAATTATTAAAATCCATCAAACCCAAACTCCAAAACTCCATCAGTTTACAACTTGGGAATCCATCTCTAGTGGACCCCTATTAAACATCCAAACGGAAAATAGAACAACTGTAATAAACGTCCAGAAATAAAACTATAGAGAGAGCCCTACATCGTTGGAAGAGTGAATAGAGACCTCTGCTCAGCGCGAACACGTCTAAGCCTGGAATTGTCGTGTACCTGAAAAAATAGAAGTGGGTCAGGCCCACGCGCAAGTTCTATACTACTACAATCCAAACAGAGGCCCGATACGCATGTACATCCTAAACAATTCAACAATAGCTGATAATCCGTAAATATATATATAGTCACACTAAATGACTCTCACTAGACTATAGGCCGGTCTCAACCTGAATAGAGGTAATATACTAAAATGCACACGAAGTAGGCATATGTACCTATACCTAAACAGGGTACACCTCCAACCATCGTAGCCAGCTACACATCCCGATGCATATACGCTCCCTAGCCATCGGTCCTGAGGCTCAAGCTCATACTGAGGCACCATAACAGTACATATAAAAATCCATCCAAAATCCCTGGTATTGCCGCTCAACAAGTAGTTTCCATGACAATACAAATCCACGGAACTTAACTTTTAGTTAATCCCATCCTTATTCCAAATAGGTGGGTAATGGTATTGTTTTAAAAACCAAACCCATCCTTAGTATGCCACCGTCCCATACCGGTGCCTACTTTCCAATCCTCCAGTAGTCAATAATACCAATAAATCAAGTATATATCAACTAAATTCCAACATCCAACATTCAATGTTAGCAGTGATAAAATAAGCATTGATAAACAGGGTCACAACAACAACATATACATGCCCAATTTAAGTTGTTCCCTTTAGTCTGATATAAAGACAGAATTAATTAAAACTTCCATTTAACACCTTACAAATGACATACAGATATGTAGGGTATGTATCACAAAATCCTAACCTCCACAGTTGATACTAACTGTGATAATGTAAGCATCAAAACAATATTCACAGTATGTATGTAGACATGCTCAAATTATAGTGTTCCACAAAACCGATCTAGTGTTAAACTCAAATCCTCCTAGTATTTAAGTTCCAACAGTTGCTATTACAGAAGTTAAGATAGCTATCATCTAGACCCATCCTTCCAATAATTTATACTAGCAGTGGTAAGGAAAAACGTGAACCACAGAACCACAATGCATCCACAAACATGCTTAGTCTAGGTTGAACAAGCATACAACACTACTGTAACTACCAGTTTCATAGCAAAACAGATATCATTTTAGTTTGGTTTAATCTTCATTAATCCTGGAATCATTTAAGAGTGCAAAGAGTATGAAGCCTAAGGGAAAGAGTAAGGATAGAATCTTGCCTCAGAAACTTTTGTTCAAAGTTTCAACGTCGTCTTCTTAAAAAAATCCCGGCGAGTTCCAAAACCCGGTTACTGTTCACGGGTACAAAACACTATTCCCGAACTCAAAATCTGATCTCCACCATTCAGATTGTGCGACACTAAGTCATGAACCTATCCTCCAAATTTCAGCTCGATCGGACCATGGACGAAGTGCGATCGGATTTTTGATGAAATCTGGGCAGAATGGAAAAAAACCTGTGCGACCCAGTTACTGTTCATGAGTACGAATCACTGTTCCCGAAGTCAAACTCTGATCTCCACCGTTCAAATTGTGCATCACTGAGTCTTGAACCTCTCCTCTAAAATTCAGCTCGATCGGACCACGGACGAAGCAGGATCAGATGTTTGATGAAATCTGGGCAGAATGTGAAAAACTGCATTTTTCCTTCTCCACTTCCACAAAACGTGTGCTTTGTTTAAAAAAAACCCTACACAGACGTCTACCTTATACTTATAGAGTTTTCCTAAACCCTAGGTTCATTTAAGTCCAACTCACAATCCTAACCGGCCCATCCAATTAACGTAGAAACCTACGACGGCTATAATATAAAACCCTAATTTATACTGTAATTAAAACCCTAGTTAGATGTATTTACCTAATTACCCTATTCACCATTAAATACTTAACAAATAACCTAATTGAACAAAATAATAATTAGTAAACCCAATTAAACCAAATAAGACACACAAAAAATAAGACACACATAGAATAATTAAACCAATTACACATAAACCATTAATGCCAATTAAATAATTAAAATACTAACAAGTAATTCCAATCAAATAACTAAACCAATTACACTTAAACCATTAATGCCAATTAAATAATTAAAACACTAACAAGTAATTCCAATCAAATAACTAAACCAATTACACTTAAACCATTAATGCCAATTAAATAATTAAAACACTAACATGTAATTTCAATCAAATAACTAAAAATAAATATCATTTAAATAAATTAAATCACCACAAAAGAAAACAATTAAGCACCTAATAAAAAAAAATAATGACACATAATCAAATAAAATACACTTAAATAATAAATTAAATACCATTAAATACCAGGAATATCCTTTTTAAAATTAGAGGTATTACATTCTTCTCCCCTAACAAAAGGAATTCCGTCCTCGGAATTCACTCTTACCTTCTTCCAATATTTCAGGAAACCGTGAGCGAATGACATCCTCTCGTTCCCAAGTGGACTCAGACTCATTGTGATGACTCCATTGAACACGAACCAAAGGAATAACCTTATTACGAATAATCTGATCTCATCGGTCGACACTACGACACGGTGGCTCTAAATAAGTTGCATCCGGCTGCAACGCAATCTCCCCAACATCGATATGCTGATACCGATCCTCATCTCGAAGAAATTTCCGCAACATGGAAACATGAAACACGTTGTGGACGCGATCCAAAGTATCCGGAAGTGCCAACCGATAAGCAACAGCTCCAATGCGATCCGTAATCATGAATGGACCAACAAATCGCGGTGACAACTTCCCTTTCTTCCCAAAGCGCATAACACCCTTCATAGGAGACACTTTGAGTAGAACCTGATCCCCAACCTGAAACTCCAAAGCCCGAGTACGACGATCAGCATAGCTCTTCTGCCTACTTTGGGCAGTACACATGCGATCTTGAATAAGAGCAATCTTTTAAGAGGTATCCTTGATGAACTCAGGACCTAAGAATTGATTCTCTCCAACCTCCATCCAACAAACAGGTGACCGACACGGTCGACCGTACAATGCATCAAATGGTGCCATACCAAAAGTCTTCTGGAAACTATTGTTATAAACAAACTCCACAAGTGGCAAATATTCCTCCCAATGGCCCTTGAAATCCAGAACACATGACCGAAGCATATCTTCCATAATCTGATTCACCCTCTCAGTCTGTCCGTCAGTCTGAGGATGATAAGCAGTACTAAGGTGTAACTCCGTACCTAAAGCCTGCTGAAAACTCTTCTAAAATCCAGATACAAAGCTCGAATCCCTGTCCGATATAATAGACAATGGAATGCCATATAGCTTTACAATCTCTGAAATGTAAAGCCTCGCCAACTGCTCCGAAGTGTAGTCCTAGCAAATAGGCAAGAAATGAGCTAACTTGGTCAACCTATCCACAATGACCCATATGGAAGTATGCCCCTTGAAAGAATTTGGTAACCCTTCCACAAAATCCATAGATATGCTCTCCCATTTCCACTCCAAAATTGGTAGTAGCTGTAGAGCTCTTGGCGGCCTCTGATGATCAATCTTAACCATCTGACAAGTACTATATTGAGAAACAAAAAGAGCAATGTCCCTCTTCATACCTGCCCACCAAAACTGCCGCTTCATATCTTGATACATCTTATCGCTTCCTGGATGAACAGAGAACTCAGAGTGATGAGTCTCAGTCATCACATCCTTCCTCAAATAATCAGCATAAGGTACCACTAACCGTACCTTGTACCTTAAACCTCCATCAGCCCCAACATAGTAGAATGGAACCTCTCCGGAAGCTATCTCTGCAACCTTGTCGACACACTGCTGATCGGTGAGTTGTACTTGTAAAACCCTGCGAATGATGGAAGGTGTAACCACCATGCAAGCCATAAAAGCATTCGATAACTCATCCACACGCTTTAAAGCATTCCACTCAGTAGTGAATAGAGCAGAAAGACTACCAACAGGTCGGCGACTGAGTGCATCCGCCACTACATTCGCTTTCCCTGGATGGTACTGTATAGAAAAATGATAGTCTTTTACAAACTCCAACCACCTGCGCTGTCTCATATTTAGCTCCCGCTGAGTGAACGAGTACTGCAGACTCTTGTGATCACTGAATAATCTGAAGGACTCACCCAACAGATAATGCCTCCAAATACGCAAGGCAAAGACCATTGCTGCCAACTCCAAATCATGTGTTTGATAATTAAGCTCTTGAGGCTTAAGTTTCCGAGATCCAAAAGAAATCGGCCGCTCCTCCTGCATCAATACACATCCAAGACCCTGCAACGAAGCATCCGTGTAAACAAGATACTCTATCCCGCTCTGCGGAGTAGCCAGAACCGGTGCAGAAGTCAGTTTCCTTTTCAGCTCATCAAAAGCTCGCTGACAGTGTTCATCCCACACGAACTGTACACCCTTCTTGGTCAGATGAGTGAGTGGTCCTGCTATCTTGGAAAACCCCAGGATGAATCTCCTGTAATATCCTGCTAGACCGAGAAAACTCCGAATCTCAGTAGGTGATGTAGGCTGTCCCCACTCAACCACCGCTGAAACATTGGCCGGATCCACTGCTATCCCCTTTTCTGACACCACGTGACCTAGAAATTTCACCTCCCGCTGCCAAAATTCACACTTCTCGAACTTGGCATATAACTGGTGCTCATGAAGCGTCTGCAAGATTATGCGAAGATATCTAGTATGATCGTCCTCCGACCGCGAATAGATCAAGATGTTATCAATAAAAACAATAACAAACTGATCCAAATAAGCCCGGAAGACTCTATTCATTAAGTCCATGAATACTGCAGGTGCATTAGTCGTCCCAAACGGCATAACTCGAAACTCATAAGAACCATATCGCGTGAGAAATGCTGTTTTAGGAGCATCCTGCTCCCTGACCCTCAGCTGATGATACCCAGAACGCAGATCAATCTTGGAGAAATATGTGGCTCCCCTTAACTGATCAAACAAGTCATCAATCCTGGGCAAAGGATACTTGTTACGAATCGTACCTTATTCAACTCCCTGTAATCTATACACAGACGAAGCGAACCATCCTTCTTCTTTACAAACAGAACCGGTGCTCCCCAAGGTGATGTACTCCTACGAATAAAACCCTGGCTGAGTAACTGCTGAATCTGATCCCTCAGCTCTCTCATCTCTACCGGTGCCATCCTATAGGGTGCCCTAGCAATAGGCGCAGTGCCTGGAGCTAAGTCTATCACAAAATCGATCTCGCGACTAGGTGGCAACCCTGGAATCTCCTGAAATACATCCGAAAAATCCTGTACAATCGGTATGTTATCCAATGACACAGTATTCCCCTCCTCATTTTCCTCCTCTACATGGAACAAATAGGTGCTAGCGCCCCCTTTAGAACGTGGCATAGCTACTACATACATATCCTGACTAGGTATGGTAAAAATAATAGATCTATCAAAACAAACAACTTGGGCATGGTAGTGAGACAACCAATCCATCCCAAGTATCACATCATAAGTGTGCATGTCCAGTACAATAGATTGGATAGAAATCTGAGTCTGCCAATATCTAGTGTCACAGGCCCATCACTCTCATGTATAATAGCTGTATCACCCAATGGTCTAGAAATACCCTGAGATCTAGTGCATACCCTCGTCCTCATCCCAGACAAAGCAACAAAAGTCCTAGCTACAAATGAGTGTGTAGCACCCGTATCAAATAAAACACGTCCATGCAAACTATGAATAAGAAACTTAACCTTAATAGTCTTAGGTGCCTGAACATCCTGTGGCATGGGGTTATACACCCTGCCATAGTGCAACTGCTGTGGTGCCTGTCCCTGATTCTGCGGCGGTGCCGGTAAAGCCAGATGTTTCTGTCCCAGAATCTGTGGAACATGTGGAGCTGGTAGAGGCACTGGCGCCCTCTGTCCCTGCTGCACATACTGTTTCTGTCCCTGTCCTTGTCCTGCTTTAGGACACTGCCTGGTGGTATGACCATACTCTCCACAAGTGTAACAACTACCCTGGAAAGTAACAAATGGCCTCCTCTGTCGGTTAGCCTGTGGTTGACCCTGTCCTACCTGTGGTCCCCCATTCTGTTGCCTCTGAATAGGTGCCCCATTCCGGTGAACATCTGAACCACCTTTGTGCTTCTTCCAAGGCTGTTGTCCTTGGAACTTGCCTTTGTCATTCTGCCGGTGACCATTACCATTCCCCTTTTCAGCTGACTGACTAGTAGAGTCTTTATCTCCCCGCTTCTCACCACGAGCCTGTCTGATGTCCACAGTCAACTGATACTGTTGTAGAGCGGCGTCTACCACCTGAGCATAGGTAGTATAGGCTGGACTACCTGTAATAGCTCTCTTGATAGACCACATCAGTCCCTTGACAAAACTGTTGCGCTTCTTCTCCTCTGTATCCACCTCCTCTGGTGCAAAGAGAGATAAGTGTGTGAACTGCTGCTCATACTCCGCCACTGTCATGTTTCCCTGCTGCAGACTTACAAACTCGGTCTTCATAGCTGCCCTGACTGCATAGGGAAAATATTTCTCATCAAAGCGAACACTGAACTCATCATAAGACAATGTCATCCTCTCCCCTGAGGTGGTAACTGACTCCTACCACTGTAGTGCATCCCCAACTAGCTTGAAAGTAGCAAGCATCTGCTTCTGAACCTCCGTGCTCTGATACCAACTGTGATACCCCTCGGATCCGAGACACGGGTTGATCAAGCCCAGGCCCAAACCCAAGGGATTATCAAACAATTAATATTTTATAATGAACACGGAATACAAAATAAATTAAGAAATGAAATTACAGCTAGAAGGAACTAAAAATAGAATCCGCAAAATATTATAATTATTAAAATCCGTCAAACCCAAACTCCAAAACTCCATCAGTTTACAACTTGGGAATCCATCTCTAGTGGACCCCTATTAAACATCCAAACGGAAAATAGAACAACTGTGATAAACGTCCAGAAATAAAACTATAGAGAGAGCCCTACATCGTCGGAAGAGTGAATAGAGACCTCTGCTCAGTGCGAACACGTCTAAGCCTGGAACTGTCGTGTACCTGAAAAAATAGAAGTGGGTCAAGCCCACGCGCAAGTTCTATACTACTACAATCCAAACAGAGGCCCGATACGCATGTATATCCTAAACAATTCAACAATAGCTGATAATCCGTAAATATATATATAGTGACACTAAAGGACTCTCACTGGACTATAGGCCGGTCTCAACCTGAATAGAGGTAACATGCTAAAACGCACACGAAGTGGGCATATGTACCTATACCTAAACAGGGTACACCTCCAACCATCGTAGCCAGCTATACATCCCGATGCATATACGTTCCCTAGCCATCGGTCCTGAGGCTCAAGCTCATACCGAGGCACCATAACAGTACATTTATAAAATCCATCCAAAATCCCTGGTATTGCCGCTCAACAAGTAGTTGCCATGACAATACAAATCCACGGGACTTAACTTTTAGTTAATCCCATCCTTATTACAAGTAGGTGGGTAATGGTATTGTTTTAAAAACCAAACACATCCTTAGTATGCCACCGTCCCATACCGGTGCCTACTTTCCAATCCTCCAGTAGTCAATAATACCAATAAATCAAGTATATATCAACTAAATTCCAACATCCAACATTCAATGTTACCAGTGATAAAATAAGCATTGATAAATAGGGTCACAACAATAACATATATATGCCCAATTTAAGTTGTTCCCTTTAATCTGATGTAAAGACAGAATTAATTAAAACTTCCATTTAACACCTTACAAATGACATACAGATATGTAGGGTATGTATCACAAAATCCTAACCTCCAGAGTTGATACTAACTGTGATAATGTAAGCATCAAAACAATATTCACAATATGTATGTAGACATGCTCAAATTATAGTGTTCCACAAAACCGATCTAGTGTTAAACTCAAATCCTCCTAGTATTTAAGTTCCAACAGTTGCTATTACAGAAGTTAAGATAGCTATCATCTAGACCCATCCTTCCAATAATTTATACTAGCAGTGGTAAGGAAAAACGTGAACCACAGAACCACAATGCATCCACAAACATGCTTAGTCTAGGTTGAACAAGCATACAACACTACTGTAACTACCAGTTTCATAGCAAAACATATATCATTTTAGTTTGGTTTAATCTTCATTAATCCTGGAATCATTTAAGAGTGCAAATAGTATGAAGCCTAAGGGAAAGAGTAAGGATAGAATCTTGTCTCAGAAACTTTTGTTCAAAGTTTCAACGTCGTCTTCTTAAAAAAAATCCCGGCGAGTTCCAAAACCCGGTTACTGTTCACGGGTACAAAACACTATTCCTGAACTCAAAATCTGATCTCCACCGTTCAAATTGTGCGACACTGGGTCATAAACCTATCCTCCAAATTTCAGCTCGATCGGACCATGGACAAAGCGGAATTGGATGTTTGAAGCAATCTGGGCAAAATGGAAAAAAACCTGTGCTACCCAGTTACTGTTCACGAGTATGAATCACTGTTCCCGAAGTCAAACTCTGATCTCCACCGTTCAGATTGTGCGTCACTAAGTTGTGAACCTCTCCTCCAAAATTCAGCTCTATCGGACCACGGACGAAGCGGGATTGGATGTTTGATGAAATCTGGGCAGAATGGAAAAAACCTGTGCGACCCAGTTACTGTTTATGAGTACGAATCACTGTTCCTGAGGTCAAACTCTGATCTCCACCGTTCAGATGATGCGTCAATGAGTCATGAACCTCTCCTCCAAAATTCAGCTCGATCGGATCACGGACGAAGCAGGATCAGATGTTTGATGAAATCTGGGCAGAATGTGAAAAACTGCATTTTTCCTTCTCCACTTCCACAAAACGTGTGCTTTGTTTAAAAAAAACCCTACACAGACGTCTACCTTATACTTATAGAGTTTTCCTAAACCCTAGGTTCATTTAAGTCCAACTCACAATCCTAACCGGCCCATCCAATTAACGTAGAAACCTACGACGGCTATAATATAAAACCCTAATTTATACTGTAATTAAAACCCTAGTTAGATGTATTTACCTAATTACCCTATTCACCATTAAATACTTAACAGATAACCTAATTGAACAAAATAATAATTAGTAGACCCAATTAAACCAAATAAGACACACATAAAATAAGACACATATAGAAAAATTAAACCAATTACACTTAAACCATTAATGCCAATTAAATAATTAAAACACTAACAAGTAATTTCAATCAAATAACTAAACCAATTATACTTAAACCATTAATGCCAATTAAATAATTAAAATACTAACAAGTAATTTCAATCAAATAACTAAACCAATTACACTTAAACCATTAATGCCAATTAAATAATTAAAACACTAACAAGTAATTCCAATCAAATAACTAAAAATAAATATCATTTAAATAAATTAAATCACCATAAAAGAAAAAAATTAAGCACCTAATAAAAAAAATAATGACACATAATCAAATAAAATGCACTTAAATAGTAAATTAAATACCATTAAATACCAGGAATATCCTTTTTAAAATTGGGGGTATTACATTCTTCTCCCCTAACAAAAGGAATTCCGTCCTCGGAATTCACTCTTACCTTCTTCCAATATTTCAGGAAACCGTGAGCGAATGACATCCTCTCGTTCCCAAGTGGACTCAGACTCATTGTGATGACTCCACTGAACACGAACCAAAGGAATAACCTTATTACGAATAATCTGATCTCGTCGGTCGACACTAGGACATGGTGGCTCTAAATAAGTTGCATCCGGCTGCAACGCAATCTCCCCAACATCGATATGCTGATACCGATCCTCATCTCGAAGAAATTTCCGCAACATGGAAACATGAAACACGTTGTGGACGCGATCCAAAGTATCCAGAAGTGCCAACCGATAAGCAACAACTCCAATGCGATCCGTAATCATTAATGGACCAACAAATCGCGGTGACAACTTCCCTTTCTTCCCAAAGCGCATAACACCCTTCATAGGAGACACTTTGAGTAGAACCTGATCCCCAACCTGAAATTCCAAAGCCCGAGTACGACGATCAGCATAGCTCTTCTGCCTACTTTGGGCAGTACGCATGCGATCTCGAATAAGAACAATCTTTTCAGAGGTATCCTTGATGAACTCAGGACCTAAGAATCGATTCTCTCCAACCTCCATCCAACAAACAGGTGACCGACACGGTCGACCGTACAATGCCTCAAATGGTGCCATACCAATAGTCTTCTGGAAACTATTGTTATAAACAAACTCCACAAGTGACAAATATTCCTCCCAGTGGCCCTTGAAATCCAGAACACACGACCGAAGCATATCTTCCACAATCTGATTCACCCTCTCAGTCTGTCCGTCAGTCTAAGGATGATAAGCAGTACTAAGGTGTAACTCCGTACCTAAAGCCTGCTGAAAACTATTCCAAAATCCAAATACAAAGCTCGAATCCATGTCCGATATAATAGACAATGGAATGCCATGTAGCTTCACAATCTCTGAAATGTAAAGCCTCGCCAACTGCTCCGAAGTGTAGTCCTAGCAAATAGGCAAGAAATGAGCTGACTTGGTCAACCTATCCACAATGACCCATATGGAATTATGCCCCTTGAAAGAATTTGGCAACCCTTCCACAAAATCCATAGATATGTTCTCCCATTTCCACTCCAAAATTAGTAGTGGCTGTAGAGCTCCTGGCGGCCTCTGATGATCAATCTTAACCATCTGACAAGTACTACATTGAGAAACAAAAAGAGCAATATCCCTCTTCATACCTGCCCACCAAAACTGCCGCTTCATATCTTGATACATCTTATCGCCTCCTGGATGAACAGAGAACTCAGAGTGATGAGTCTCAGTCATCACATCCTTCCTCAAATTATCAGCAGAAGGTACCACTAACCGTCCCTTGTACCTTAAACCTCCATCAGCCCCAACATAGTAGAATGGAACCTCTCCAGAAGCAATCTCTGCGACCTTGTCGACACACTGCTGATCGGTGAGTTGTGCTTGTAAAACCCTGTGAATGATGGAAGGTGTAACCACCATGCAAGCCATAAAAGCATCCGATAACTCATCCACACGCTTTAAAGCATTCCACTCAGTAGTGAATAGAGCAGAAAGACTACCAACAGGTCGGCGACTGAGTGCATCCGCCACTACATTCGCTTTCCCTAGATGGTACTGTATAGAAAAATGATAGTCTTTTACAAACTCCAACCGCCTGCGCTGTCTCATATTTAGCTCCCGCTGAGTGAACGAGTACTGCAGACTCTTGTGATCACTGAATAATCTGAAGGACTCACCCAACAGATAATGCCTCCAAATACGCAAGGCAAAGACCAGTACTGCCAACTCCAATCATGTGTTGGATAATTAAGCTCATGAGGCTTAAGTTTCCGAGATCCATAAGAAATCGGCCGCTCCTCCTGCATCAATACACATCCAAGACCCTGCAACGAAGCATCCGTGTAAACAAGATACACTATCCCGCTCTGCAGAGTAGCCAGAACCGGTGCAGAAGTCAGCTTCCTTTTCAGCTCATCAAAAGCTCGCGATAGTGTTCATCCCACACGAACTGTACACCCTTCTTGGTCAGATGAGTGAGTGGTCCTGCTATCTTGGAGAACCCCTGGATGAATCTCCTGTAATATCCTGCTAGACCGAGAAAACTCCGAATCTCAGTAGGTAATGGAGGCTGTCCCCACTCAACCACCGCTGAAACCTTGGCCGGATCCACTGCTATCCCCTTTTCTGACACCACGTGACCCAGAAATTTCACCTCCCGCTGCCAAAATTCACACTTCTCGAACTTGGCATATAACTGGTGCTCATGAAGCGTCTGCAAGATTATGCGAAGATATCTAGCATGATCGTCCTCCGATCGAGAATAGATCAAGATGTCATCAATAAAAACAATAACAAACTGATCCAAATAAGCCCGGAAGACTCTATTCATTAAGTCCATGAATACTGCAGATGCATTAGTCGTCCCAAATGGCACAACTCGAAACTCAGAAGAACCATATCGCGTGAGAAATGCTGTCTTAGGAACATCCTGCTCCCTGACCCTCAGCTGATGATACCCAGAACGCAAATCAATTTTGGAGAAATATGTGGCTCCCCTTAACTGATCAAACAAGTCATCAATCCTGGGCAAAGGATACTTGTTACGAATCGTAACCTTGTTCAACTCCCTGTAATCTATACACAGACGAAGCGAACCATCCTTCTTCTTTACAAACAGAACCGGTGCTCACCAAGGTGATGTACTCCTACGAATAAAACCCTGGCTGAGTAACTGCTGAATCTGATCCCTCAGCTCTCTCATCTCTACCGGTGCCATCCTATAGGGTGCCCTAGCAATAGGCGCAGTGCCTGGAGCTAAGTCTATCACAAAATCGATCTCGCGACTAGGTGGCAACCCTGGAATCTCCTGAAATACATCCGGAAAATCCTGTACAATCGGTATGTTATCCAATGACACAGTAATCCCCTCCTCATTTTCCTCCTCTACATGGAACAAATAGGTGCTACCGCCCCCTTTAGAACGTGGCATAGCTACTACATACATATCCTGACTAGGTATGGTAAAAATAATAGATCTATCAAAACAAACAACTTGGGCATGGTAGTGAGACAACCAATCCATCCCAAGTATCATATCATAAGTGTGCATGTCCAGTACAATAGATTGGCTAGAAATCTGAGTCTGCCAATATCTAGTGTCACAGGCCCATCACTCTCATGTATAATAGCTGTATCACCCAATGGTGTAGAAATACCCTGAGGTCTAGTGCATACCCTCGTCCTCATCCCAGACAAAGTAACAAAAGTTCTAGCTACAAATGAGTGTGTAGCACCCGTATCAAATAAAACACGTCCATGCAAACCATGAATAAGAAACTTACCCTTAAAAGTCTGAGGTGCCTGAACATCCTGTGGCATGGGGTTATACACCCTGCCATAGTGCAACTGCTGTGGTGTCTGTCCCTGAGTCTGCGGCGGTGCCGGTAAAGCCAGATGTGTCTGTCCCTGAATCCGTGGAACATGTGGAGCTGGTAGAGGCACTGGCGCCCTCTGTCCCTGCTGCACATACTGTCTCTGTCCGTGTCCTTGTCCTGCTTTAGGACACTGCCTGGTGGTATGACTATACTCTCCACAAGTGTAACAACTACCCTGGAAAGTACCAAATGGCCTCCTCTGTCGGTTAGCCCGTGGCTGACCCTGTCCTGCCTGTGGTCCCCCATTCTGTTGCCTCTGAATAGGTGCCCCATTCCGGTGAACATCTGAACCACCTTTGTGCTTCTTCCAAGGCTGTTGTCCTTGGAACTTGCCTTTGTCATTTTGCCGGTGACCATTGCCATTCCCCTTTTCAGCTGACTGACTAGTAGAGTCTTTATCTCCCCGCTTTTCACCACGAGCCTGTCTGATGTCCACAGTCAACAGATACTGTTGTAGAGCGGCGTCTTCCACCTGAGCATAGGTAGTATAGACTGGACTACCTGTAATAGCTTTCTTGATAGACCACATCAGTCCCTTGACAAAATTGTTGCGCTTCTTCTCCTCTGTATCCACCTCCTCCGGTGCAAAGAGAGACAAGCGTGTGAACTGCTGCTCATACTCCGCCACTGTCATGTTTCCCTGCTACAGAGTTAGAAACTCGGTCTTCATAGCTGCCCTGACTGCATAGGGAAAATATTTCTCATCAAAGCGAACACTGAACTCATCATAAGACAATGTCATCCTCTCCTCTGAGGTGGTAACTGACTCCCACCACGGTGGTGTATCCCCAACTAGCTTGAAAGTAGCAAGCATGTGCTTCTGAACCTCCGTTCTCTGATACCAACTGTGATACCCCTCGGATCCGAGACACGGGTTGATCAGGCCCAAGCCCAAACCCTAGGGAATATCAAACAATTAATATTTTATAATGAACACGGAATACAAAATAAATTAAGAAATGAAATTACAGCTGGAAGGAACTAAAAATAGAATCTGCAAAATATTATAATTATTAAAATCCATCAAACCCAAACTCCAAAACTCCATCAGTTTACAACTTGGAAATCCATCTCTAGTGGACCCCTATTAAACATCCAAACGGAAGATAGAACAACTGTGATAAACGTCCAGAAATAAAACTATAGAGAGAGCCCTACATCGTCGGAAGAGTGAATAGAGACCTCTGCTAAGCGCGAACACGTCTAAGCCTGGAACTGTCGTGTATCTGAAAAAATAGAAGTGGGTCAGGCCCACGTGCAAGTTCTATACTACTACAATCCAAACAGAGGCCCGATACGAATGTACATCCTAAACAATTCAACAATAGCTGATAATCCGGAAATATATATATAGTCACACTAAAGGACTCTCACTGGACTATAGGCCGGTCTCAACCTGAATAGATGTAACATGCTAAAACGCACACGAAGTGGGCATATGTACCTATACCTAAACAGGGTACACCTCCAACCATCGTAGCCAGCTATACATCCCGATGCATATACGTTCCCTAGCCATCGGTCCTGAGGCTCAAGCTCATACCGAGGCACCATAACAGTACATATATAAAATCCATCCAAAATCCCTGGTATTGCCGCTCAACAAGTAGTTGCCATGACAATACAAATCCACGGGACTTAACTTTTAGTTAATCCCATCCTTATTCCAAGTAGGTGGGTAATGGTATTGTTTTAAAAACCAAACCCATCCTTAGTATGCCACCGTCCCATACCGGTGCCTACTTTCCAATCCTCCAGTAGTCAATAATACCAATAAATCAAGTATATATCAACTAAATTCCAACATCCAACATTCAATGTTAGCAGTGATAAAATAAGCATTGATAAACAGGATCACAACAACAACATATACATGCCCAATTTAAGTTGTTCCCTTTAGTCTGATATAAAGACAGAATTAATTAAAACTTCCATTTAACACCTTACAAATGACATACAGATATGTAGGGTATGTATCACAAAATCCTAACCTCCAGAGTTGATACTAATTGTGATAATGTAAGCTTTAAAACAATATTCATAGTATGTATGTAGACATGCTCAAATTACAGTGTTCCATAAAATCGATCTAGTGTTAAACTCAAATCCTCCTAGTATTTAAGTTCCAACAGTTGCTATTACAGAAGTTAAGATAGCTATCATCTAGACCCATCCTTCCAATAATTTATACTAGCAGTGGTAAGGAAAAACGTGAACCACAGAACCACAATGCATCCACAAACATGCTTAGTCTAGGTTGAACAAGCATACAACACTACTGTAACTACCAGTTTCATAGCAAAACATATATCATTTTAGTTTGGTTTAATCTTCATTAATCCTGGAATCATTTAAGAGTGCAAAGAGTATGAAGCCTAAGGGAAAGAGTAAGGATAGAATCTTGCCTCAGAAACTATTGTTCAAAGTTTCAACGTCGTCTTCTTAAAAAAATCCCGGCGAGTTCCAAAACCCGGTTACTGTTCACGGGTACAAAACACTATTCCCGAACTCAAAATCTGATCTTCACCGTTCAGATTGTGAGACATTGAGTCATGAACGTATCCTCCAAATTTCAGCGTGATCGGATCACGGACGAAGCAGGATCGGTTGTTTGATGAAATCTGGGCAGAATGAAAAAAAACCTGTGCGACCCAGTTACTGTTCACGAGTACGAATCACTGTTCCCGAGGTCAAACTTTGATCTCCACCATTCTGATTGTGCGTCACTGAGTCGTGAACCTCTTTTCCAAAATTCAGCTCAATCGGACCACGGACGAAGCGGGATCGGATGTTTGATGAAATCTGGGCAGAATGGAAAAAACCTGTGCGACCCAGTTACTGTTCACGAGTACGAATTACTGTTCTCGAGGTCAAACTCTGATCTCCACCGTTCAGATTGTGCGTCACTGAGTCGTGAACCTCTCCTCCAAAATTCAGCTCGATCGGACCACGGACGAAGCGGGATCGGATGCTTGATGAAATCTGGGCAGAATGTGAAAAACTGCGTTTTTCCTTCTCCACTTCCACAAAACGTGTACTTTGTTTAAAAAAACCCTACACAGACGTGTACCTTATACTTATAGAGTTTTCCTAAACCCTAGGTTCATTTAAGTCCAACTCACAATCCTAACCGGCCCATCCAATTAACGTAGAAACCTACGACGACTATAATATAAAACCCTAATTTATATTGTAATTAAAACTCTAGTTAGATGTATTTACCTAATTACCCTATTCACCATTAAATACTTAACAAATAACCTAATTGAACAAAATAATAATTAGTAAACCCAATTAAACCAAATAAAACACACATAAAATAAGACACACAGAGAATAATTAAACTAATTACACTTAAACCATTAATGCCAATTAAATAATTAAAACACTAACAAGTAATTCCAATCAAATAACTAAACCAATTACACTTAAACCATTAATGCCAATTAAATAATTAAAACACTAACAAGTAATTCCAATCAAATAACTAAAAATAAATATCATTTAAATAAATTAAATCAGCACAAAAGAAAACAATTAAGCACCTAATAAAAAAAAATAATGACACATAATCAAATAAAATGCACTTAAATAATAAATTAAATAGCATTAAATACCAGGAATATCCTTTTTAAAATTAGAGGTATTACATCGTACCTTGCATGAAATGTGCTTGTACTGTGTTCTTAAATCAAGTTGTGATATGTTGTATAATATATATTAAATTGAGGTCATTTGGATGACTTTCAAAATCTAGAGATTTTAATTAAATGAAATAATTAAAATCCATTTAATGGTTCTATGCACTTGATTAAGTTTCTAACCTTGAATTCATGATTTACTTGATAAGTTTCTTCACGTGTATTACTTTGAGCATAATCGGATAAGTTTTGAAACTTACATATATTTATTTTCCTTGTATGGAACTTGACTCACATGGTTGTGTCGTGTATGAAATGAACTTGAAACTTGACATTGAACTTGGCCTTGACATGATTTATTGACATAACCCGTTCGTGGAACATTTGGACTTATCATGTAACCTTGATAATTTAATCCCTTAAGTAGATTAAATTTCATTTTATGTCTCCATCGAGTTAATTATGCCTTGATATCATGTATCTAGACTTCTTGTATCTTGGTTTCATTAAGTGCTTAATGAACATGCTCATTTGTTTCGGAATGGTTTATTCACACATGTGTTGTTTAGTATACAATTGATTTATATATCTTATACTTATGATATATTTGCTTCGATGGATTTCATGTGCTATTTATCTTAGTTGTGGTCTATATAAATGCACACATTGATTTTTTTAACATTTCACATGCCATCATAGTTAAGAACTTAGGGCATGACTTGTGTTCCAAAATCTTGGTTGTGCATGATATGTGGTTAATGCATTTCTTGTATTTTGATACAATCTTAACTTGCACAACTTGTTGATTTTGGGACTTGGGATATCAATCAAAAATTGACATGACTAGGACTCGGTTCTAGTACGAGGGAATGTCCCTCTACACTATAGTGCGCACTAGGGGAAAGGTACCTATGGGTTAGTAGTCTTAAAGTGATCTCAAGAGTACGGTTTTAATCCGGGCGATTTCCAAGTTCTACATTGGTTGATTTCACTCTTTAAATTTCAAGTTGCTATTCCTTGAAGATTTAAACTTGTCGTGTATGTGAAATGCACCAATCTTGTCTCATTGCATTGATTTTATGCTTCATTCGTGATTTAACTCCTTAAATTTCAAGTGTTGTATTCCTTGAAGATTTAAGACTCTTTTCGTGTTATGTAGTAAATTCTACCCATGTTTAAATGCATAGATATTATGCCTTGCTCTTGACTCCATGTATCTTCCTTTTCGTGTTTTATGGAATATCCCATCTTTGTTTAATTGTGTAGATATTATGCATTATCCTTGATGTTATGTGTAACTATTTTCGTGTTATGTGAATTGTTCCAACTTTCTCTAATAACATAGATATTATGCCATATTCTTGATTTTGTGTATTAACCCTATCGTGTTAATTGGAATGCTCCAATCATGTTAATTGTATTGATAATGCAATTCATATTAATCTATGTTCAAGTATCCTTCTTATCGTGTTCTTGGATTGTTCCAACCTTGATTTGTTTCATATATGTATATATATCATGATTCTTGTTTCTTATACTCCATGATAGCTTAGGATGATTCCTGAGTCTAATCTTTGACATAGACGTTAGGTAGCATGATCCCTTTTGAAATATATCATATTAGTCCTAAAAATTTCTAAAGAAATCGAGTCGATGCATGCTCATTCTCTACGAGTAAACTAGTTTACTCACCCCGAAGTTACTGGGGGTTTTGATCAGGTATGAAGACCTGGATCGTGATGCTTGCTGTTCGTTGGGATGGTTTCTAGCTTTTCAGTTTCTATTTCATGCAAATGTTAGCATGGAATATCATTTTATAGCATTTTGTATAAAACTTGTATTATGTGCTTAAGCACACTTTTTGATATTCATTCTATGTATATAATTTGTGGCCAATGGCCAAACTTTATTTGAAATCCATGAATATTCATGAATGTTGAATTTTGCCTTTAATGAGAAAAATATGAAAATTATGGTTTTGATATGTCATTTTTGCACCGGTGTGTGCATTGTGTATGTAATTCATCCTTTAACATTCATTTGCCATATGTGAGGTATGACCAAGGGCCAAACACCATTTAATTTTCATTTTCGCACTTTAGTTCATATATTGCATTTTTGGTCTAAAATAGTAGAAACCGAGCCTTTAAGGGTTCATTTTCAAATCGGGTGGTGTAAAGTGTGTTCCGGTACCACCATTAGGTCTTATTTATCTTGTATGAAGTGTGGCCAAGGACCAAACGGTTATTTGAAACCATTTCCTAATTTTAGTTTTCAAATTTCCCAATTTTAGTTCATTTTTGCCTTTTTGGCCGTTGGGGGGTCAAATTTTGCGTCGGTGGTATTTTTAAGCCGTGGATTATTGTAGCACGTCTTAATAGGTAAGTTATGTTTACTTGCATGGTCGTTTCCGGGCAAACCTTCTCCTTTAGTGAAATGAGCCTCCTATGGATTCATTTTGCACTTTTATTGCATAATATGATTTTAGGGCATTCTGGGGTTTTCCTACGGGAAATAAATTCCGCTCTTTACATGGTCGCTTAGAAAACGTGATTTTAGGGGGGTTTTTTTTTTGTGTTTTTCCAGAAAATGTCGTCTTGGTGCCGGAAATCGATCGCAAAGTTCAGCTTTTTGTTTTTTTTTAGCAGCTTTTTAGACCTCCATGACTAGATTTCATAGAGGGGCATTTCGGCATTCTACATTGCGTTTTTTTTTTTAATTCTCTCGCAAGTCATGTAGAAAACTCAATTTTGAGGGGGGTTTCTTCTTTGTGTTTTTCCAGAAAAATTCATCTTCTAGCCCGTTTTTGCTCTCAGTTACAGACAGTCATTGTAGCAACTTTTAACCCTCTAGTCAGTTCTGATCTAAGGGCATTTCGGGAATTTCCTTTGAAAAATAAATTTCATTCTTGACATGGTCACGTAGAAAACATGATTTTAGGGGGGATTTTTCACAATATTTTTCCAGAAAATGTCATCTCGAACCCGAAAACCCCGCGCCAAAATCTAATTTCCTGTGCGCATTTGTATTATTTGAATAAGTCTGTTGTAGAGGCATTTTGGGGATTCTACGTCAAAAATAAACTTTTCTTTTGACATGGTCAGCTTGGAAAAATTATTTTAAGGGGGGTTTCTTCTTCGTGTTTTTCCAGAAAACATCGTTTAGTACCTCAAAACGGCACACGACATTCAGCATTTTCCCCAGGTTACTATTCACGGCCGCGGTGACGTTAAAACTTTGTTTTGACTTTTCTCTTCCATCCGGACTCCGAATCAAGTGATTCTTGAGTCTAACTTGATTAATTTTTCCCTGTATTCCCAACGGTGTGCTCGGTAGTACCCGATTTTATATTTTTTCAGAAATAACCATTTTGCCCTTGAGGCTATTTTTGTCCGATTTTCGTGTAATTCGTTTCCGCTACTTTCTTTTGAGTTCCGTGACTTCACAGGAAGTCATGGATGTGTCTCGAGAATAATTTACACTCTAGGGACATCATTTCTATGTAAATGACTATTTAGCCCCTGGGAGCTTATTTGTCATATTTTCGACCTTTTGTTTTCGCATCAGTTCTAATTGAGTTCCACGACCTCATAGAAGATCACTTTGACTTCTTAGAGTCTTATTTTTTATTTTTGCTTCCGCGTATCGGATCCGTTATCGGGTCAATCTTCGGTTCATCACATAACACGCTGGCCGAAAAACCAGGGTCGTCACATGGTCCCTCCTCGTAGAAAACATCATCATCAATGTCCACATCAACCCAACTTAAAATGTGAGATGGATCTGGCTCGTACTTCTGTAGCATCGATACATGAAAGATATTATGGACCCTATCTGCGGTGGCAATACTATTCTGTAAGCAACCTTTCTTACACGGGCCAAGATCTCAAAAGGTCCAATGAATCGTGGCGACAACTTGCCACTTTTCCCGAACCTTATCAACCCTTTCTGTGGAGAAACCCGAAGAAAAACGTGGTCTCCCACCTCAAAGGATAGCGGTCGTCTCCGTCTATCTGCATAACTCTTCTGTCGGCTCTGAGTTGTAAGCTGTGACGTTTCCGATTTTCACCATTTTTATTTTTTCTCAAATTTTTGTCACCCCAAGGGTATTTTCGTCTTTTCACGTTATATGCACGAGATTATGGTTGGGTCCATTTGTATTGTGTACATTTTAAATTATGTGGATTAAGTAGTATTTGCATGTGGTGCACTTGTGTGTGTATGTAGTGTAAAAATTAAAGCAAAAAGAAAATGAGATAGTGGCGGGACCCACCACTAACCCATTCCTTGTCTTGAGACCACATTTTTGGTCTCTCAACTCTCATTCTCTCGTAACTCTCTTCCTCTCTTCCATATCCATTTCATTTTCCTTTTGTTTTGGCTCCAATCTTTGAAGCTTGATAACTTCTTCAACACTTGGTATTTTGGAGTGCCGTTTGCGGCAAAACGGAGAGCACGGCGAGCTCTACACATGGGTACCAACAATTTCAGTCTTTGTGCAGCCTAGGGAGTCTGAATATCATGACCTATTTTGAGGGTTTTCACATTTTAAGAGGTAGGGGCTTCCTAATTCACATTATTCATGCACCTTTGTGAGTTAATCTACATGAATTGTGTTATAGCATGCTTAATTGTATTAATTATAGCCTAAATTGTCTTGGTTTGTATATATGTGAATATGTGAAGACTTGTCTTGATTGTGCTATATGAGAAGCATGTTTATATAATGAGTTTTATGCCTATTGTATTGTTCACGTGCTGTAAATGCTGTATGAATGCATGCCCTATTGTATTTTGTGATAATTCATTATTGTTTAAGTATTAAAAATATGTTTAAATATTAAAAGTATGAGAACATGCTTACTTGTGTGGTGTCAAATTCCTCATTTTCATAGTATTAAGATCATGAAACATACATATACACCATTGGGTTGCATGAAGGGAAGAAATTGTTTTTGAAATGAAAATGGGGAGTTTTGGGAAATAATGTATTGATGAAAGTGTTTGGATAAAACCCAGTCGTTGCGGAGTCACCAACGGGCCGGTAGGTTAATGTAACCTAGAGGGAACTAGGGAGATTGCCCTAGCGTGGTTGAGCTACCTGGGCCCCATAATGACGCTGCGGAGTCACCAAAGGTCAAGGACAGTAGCCAATCCTTCTCTCGGCATTGCGTAGTCACCAAAGGGGGTTACATTAACAGTTTGAAAGCGATGATTCTGATTGTGAAAAGGGGGAGTGACATCGGCATGCATTGCATCTCCTTTGCATCTTATTATTTGTGTTGAGAATGATAACCATGTTGTATTCTCACCTATGTTGTATGACCCCAACTCCTATTGGCCTATTATTTGTTTTGGATTCACGGGGTCTCATGAGGTGTGTCTTAGGCGCCACCTACTGAGCAATTCACTCACCCCACTATATATATTATATTTTTCAGGTCATAGCAAGGAATTGACGGATGATAATCCACCACAGCGCTAAGGGAACTTAAAGGCATTTTTGAATGTATTTTATGGGACTTGAACTATTCTTGTAGAGTGCATGACACAAAATGTATTATTTTGCAATATGTGAATTATTTGGATTTATTTTCGTCACTTTTTTTCAATTGCACTCGAATGATTAAGGAACATCAGGACATTAAATGTCCGTTCTCATGAACGGGTTTAGAAAGAGACATGTATATAACTGTCTAATGGAGTATCACCAGTTAGAAAGATAACCGGCGATCATTGGACTTCGCATTAGTTCTACATTGCACTGATAATGGAGGTATAGCTGTGCTTTATATCTCTCAACGGAGGAATGGATCGAGAATGTACATTTGATTATGGGGGAGATATTTGGGATAGATATCCTAGGTTTTTATGGGAAGTTGGAAGTGTTTACTTCATTTCTCATCTTGATGGCACCAGGAGGTTTGCGTAGGAAGCAAGGTGTGTTGTGGGGGAAGATCGATTGTTAGGTATTAAATTTTTTTTTCATACATAGTGTTACTCAAACACTGGGATGGATGCATAGACGTTTTGCAAGTCTATGCTATAGAATTTGGAGGAATGTGGATCGTTATCCTTTATAATGAATTTTAATGTAAACAATTCAGGGTTTCGTGAATTCCGAGGACGGAATTCCATTTGTTAGGGGAGGAGAATGTAACTGTTTTAATAAATTAAGTGTGTGATTATCATCTAGGGTTTTGTTTTAATTCGTTTGAGATTTATGTTGGGCCGACTAGGGTTAATTGGAATTAGGTTTTGAGTAAAGTCTATAAATATATATCATATGTCTCCCTAGGGTTTGATAACCCTATTCACGGCACAGTGAAAATACAGAGAGTTTTGAGAGAAACTGAGAGACACAGTTAGGAGTTTTTGGCCAAGGATTGTAGGCTGAACCAAGGAGGAAGGCTAAGGGATGTTAGTGGGCTAAACCAAGGGTGGCAGAGGAGGTTCAATAGGACTAATGTCGGCGGAGAAACCTAGGAAGAAGATGGTGAAAGGTTTCAGATCAAAACCTTTAAAGAGGCAAGTTTCTTTCCTTTCTCATTCTCTTTGGCTTGTGTTCTGTGCACCTAGAGAGTCTCTAGGGTTTAAGTAATTATGAATTGGAACGTACATGCTTAATATATGTTTTATTGATGGTCTTTACGTGTCAAAAATCAATTCTGTTTAATGCTTGCAAGTTTTGTTTCAGTTTTCTGTTTAAGCATGTTATGTTGTTAGCAATTTTTAGTTTCTGTAATTGTTTTTAACCTCTGTAAATAATTCATGGGGATGATTATGGGGTGTTATAGGACTCTTAAGATCAGTAGTGAAGAGTAACAGAGGGGTTGGAATAGAACTGTTATTGCAAAATAGTTTCAGTGTTGTCTCTAAAGCATGTCTAGTTCGGTGGCAAATTTGATATATGTAATTGATTCAAATGGTTGTAATCAAACCTTTGGAATGCTAGTGGATATTAATAAGACCCTTAGGATCAGTTTTAGAAACCAACTGAAGGGTAGAAATAAGCCGGAGAAGAAGCAGAAAGACGGAACTGAATCAGAAACGGACCGAAGCTCTCACAGGAGGAGAGAGCCGGCTCCATGGAGGGAGGAGCCAGCTCCCCCATGAGTAGAGCCGGCTCTAGGAGGGTAGAGCCAGCTCTACCCCAGCAAGAGGCGGCTCTAAGTCCCTTTAGAGCCGGCTCTAGGTTATTTTGGAGCCTGCTCTTCCATTTTAGGAGCAGGCTCTTCCACGGGTGTATTTTCAGAAGTTTTTGGGCGTTGTTTGGATGGTTTTATGTGTTTCTAAACTATACTGGGAGTATATTGGGGTTCTTAACTTAATGATTAAGTGTTAAATAGATCACTTGTGGCATGGTTTATGGCTCGGTGCTAAAACAATAAAATAGTTCTCAAGTAAGCAACTTAACATGCCATTGACAGATAAAAGGAATTGTTTTGCTATGATTAATTTTTAGCAATTTTCTTGGATAATATTATGATTGTAAAACTTATTTTAAATGCATGGTGAAGTCAATGATTTATCATAATTGATCTTTACATACGCTGGATGTTAGTTGTTGGATTATTAAATCGGTTCTCGCAACTATGTGGTTATAAGCTTGGATTTGAATTGCTGAATGTTAAACACAGTTCTGCAATTATTTGAATATTGGTTTGGACTGCAATTATTTGAATATTGGTTTGGACTGTGAATTGCTAAACTTTAATTTATATGTTGTAATTACATGGTTTTGGATGTTAATTGTGAAATCGTATATATTATTCTACAATTAACTGGATGATGGTTTTGAATTGAAATTGCTGAAGTATTATATGAACTATTCTGCAATTACCTGGCTTTTGGTTTTGGATATTAAATTGTTGTACTATTTATCATAGTCTGTAATTTTTACATGGTTTTGGATTCTAATTGCTGAATTAATATATATTCTGTCAATTACATGGATATGGAGGATTGTATGCACCGGTATGGGACGGTGTCATACTAGGGATGGTTTAGCTCAAAACGCATAAACCTAACCTATTGGATTAAAGGAAAGGACTGTAAAATATTGAATCCTAATTTTGTTTAAGTCAGATCAACTGAGTAAGTTGTGAGACTATCTGGATTAATCGATGTTTGTGGTTGAGGTTAGATCACCTGAGTGGGTTGAGTGACCATTTGGTTTTACTGTTGTTTGGAGTTAACTCATATCAACTGAATAAGTTGAGTGGTTAACTGATTATACGTTTATGTCAGATCAACAAAGAATTGAAAGACATACTCTGGTTTGGACGGATTTTAAATATATGATTATGATACCACGAGATGAGCTTGAGTCTTAGACTCGTTGGTTAGGGTGCGTATATGCAGTGGATGCGTAGCTGGTTATAGTAGGTTGAGGTGTACCCTGTTAGGTCTAGGTACTCATGCCTACCTTTGGGTGCGTTTTTGCATGTTGCCTTCTATTCAGGTTGAGACCCCCTACATAGTCCAGTGAATGTCCCTTAGTATGGATATTTATATATGTATGGACTAGATAGCTATTGCTGAGATATCTAGGGTGTATTTGCGTATCGGGTCACTGTATAGATTACAGTTAGGATAGAACTTGCATGTGGGCCTGACCCACTCTTATTTTTACAGGTGTTCGTCAGTTCTAGGATTAGAGCTTGATCGTGCTGAGCAGATACAGTTATTCACTCCACCGACGACGTAGGAGTATTTCTTCTCGTTATGAGCATTGGATTTCTTTGCAATTGTTCATGTTCAGTATTGGAATTTTTAGTAGGGGTCCACGAGATAGATTCCCGAGTTGTATTAGATGTAAAGGAAAAATGGGTATATTCAAACTAGTTCTTGTATATAAAGTTTATTCGGAGGTTTTTTTTTCTATTAAAGGATTTTCATTTTAGTTCTTTTCAGCAAAATTTTATTCATTCCTGTTTTCTATATTGTATTTTGTGTTCGTTAAATTGCTAATTGATTTGACATCCTCGGGTTATCGGGCGTGGGCCTGGCCAACCCGCATCCGAAAATTCGGGGGTATCACATTGTACACGTTCCAAACCAGTCGACGTGTAGCTTCCCATACATCGACCGGTATCTCGGCAGTGGGTATCACCTCTGTTTATAACCCAAACCAGTCGACGTATGATGCATATACATCAACCGGTTTACATCACATATGTAATTACTATTTAAGTTCTTAAATTACACTTTGGCACCAAGTGAAATTACACGTAATTATTTTCTTTGACCCACTAAAATGCCATAATTATATTTTAACCCCCGAAAGGACTATATTGCCCCGAATCTTATTTTATTTACTATGTGATACAAGTTAATGACCGTTGTACCCTTGAGTCTCAATTTATTGAATTGTAACAAATTACCATTTTGCCCTTTTAGACCTTGTTATTTAAATTTAATGTGAAAAGACCGTTTTACCCTTGGATGATTTTGGGTCGAGTAAGGACTCGTTTAATGATCTGGATCCATGAGGATTTGGGTCGTTACATAAGCAATCTCTGTCTGATTAGCTTAATCTTCTCGGTAATCTCGAGTACAATGTCGGGTCCTAAGGCGGCTGTCTCACCTACCTCAGTCCAACAGACAGGGGACTTACAAGGTCTACCATACAACGCCTCAAATGGAGCCATCTGAATACTGATAACTGTTGTTGTAGGCAAACTCAATAAGTGGAAGGTGATCCTCCCAAGTACCACCCAAGTCAAGTACACAGGCCCGAAGCATATCCTCTAAGATCTGGATGGTACGCTCTGATTAGCCGTCCGTCTGTGGATGAAATGCCGTACTATGGTGCAACGCTGAGCCAAACGCTGTTTGAAGTACTTCCCAGAACTTCGAGGTGAACTTGGTATCCCTATCCGACACAATAACCACTGGAACTTCATGCAATCTCACTATCTCTTTCACATAAAGTACACCGAGTGCCTCTGCGTCATCTGTTGCCTTAATAGGCAAGAAGTGAGCCGTTTTGGTCAATCTATCGATAATGACCCATACGGCTTCATTTCCCCTCCGTGACTTAGGAAGACCCGTCACAAAATCCATTGCAATCTATTCCCATTTCCACTGCGCTACTGGTGATGGCTGCAATAAACCAACTGGTCTCTGGTGCTCGGCCTTCACCTACTGACAGGTAAGGCACTTAGCCACAAACAGTTCAATGTCCTTTTTCATTCCATTCCACCAATACTGACGTCTCAGATTGTGATACATTTTGGTACCACCCGGATGAACTGCAAAGCGGGAAATATGAAACTCCCGTAAAACGTCCTCACGAAAAACTGTGGGAATAACCAACAAACCCCTGAACCGTAGACCTCCATTTGCATGTAAGGTCCAATCCGTCACGGTCTCGCCATTGGAGATCAGAGTATAAATGGCATCCAAATCCGAATCCTGTCTCTGTGACTCAATCACCCGTCTAACAAGAGTGGGTTGAGCCATGAGACTAAACAAGAATGCTGACTCACTGCCATCATCATCATCATCAAAGCAATACAATTTTATTTCAACTAAATCTTCAAGCATCTTCTATTTCCGAATGGCTAAACTAGCCAAAGTCCCACGAGATTTCCAGCTTAAAGCATCAGCTACCACATTTGCCTTGTCAGGATGATACTGCAAATCAAAGTTATAGTCTTCTAAGAATTCCACCCATCGCCTCTGTCTATTGTTCAAGTCCTTTTGGAAGAAAAGGTACTTGAGACTCTTGTGATTCGAGAACACCTCAAATCTCTCACCATACAAACAGTGTCTCTAACACTTCAAAGCAAACACAACTGCCGCTAACTTTAAGTCATGAGTAGGGTAGTTAAGCTCGTGAGTCTTCAACTGTCGAGACCCATAAACCACTACTCTATCATCTTGCATCAATATACAACTCAAACCATCACGTGAGGCATCACAATAGATCACATAACCCAAGCCACGCTCAGGTATCATTAACATCGGAGCCGTAGTCAACATTGTTTTCAACTCTTGAAAGGAAGACTCATAGGCCTCATTTCATGCAAACTTGATCCCTTTCCGGGTTAATCTGGTCATATGAGCTGCCAAACGGGAAAAATCCTTCGCAAATCTCCGATAATAACCCGCTAGGCCAAGGAAACTCCGGATCTCAAAGACATTCTTGGGTTACTCCCAATTCAAAACTGCCTCTATCTTTAAAAGATCAATTGAAACCCCACATTCTGAGACAACATGTCCCAAAAATTTCAACTTTTGTAGCCAAAACTCACACTTTTCATATTTGGCGTACAAACGGTGCTCCCATAGAGTCTGCAACACTATACTCAAATGGACCTCATACTCCTCCCAAGTCCGTGAATACACAAGAATATCATCTACGAAAACTACCACAAACTGATCCAAGTAATCATGGAAGGCACGGTTCATTAAATCCATAAATGTCGCCGGCGCATTAGTTAAACCAAAAGGCATAACAAGAAACTCATAATGTCTATACTGCATACGGAAAGTAGTTTTTGGAATATCTTCCTCTTTAACCCGCAACTGATAATAACCTGATCTCAAGTCAATCTTCGAAAAATAACTAGCTCTCCTCAACTGATCAAACAAATCATCTATCCTTGGCAAAGGAAATTTGTTCTTGATAGTGGCATAATTCTACTTCTGTAATCAATGTATAACCTCAAAGAACGATATTTCTTTTTAGCGAACAAGACTAGTGCACCCCACAGTGACACACTTTGCCGGATGAAGCCTTTCGTCCTTAATTCATCAAGCTGTTTCTTTAATTCTTCCAATTCAATTGGTGCCATACGATACGGTGCCATAGAGATTGGCGCGGTATCAGGCATTAAATCAACAGCAAGTTTCACCTCTCGGTGTGGAGGTAACTCAGTCAAGTCCTCCGTAAACACATCCAAAAAATTACGTACAACCGCTGGATAATCAACACCATAAAACTCAACGTCATCATCGGCGAAAAGGTTAGCCAAGAAAAACGTTTGCCGATCCCGACCCCTAACACCATAGAATGAATGAGTGAGAGGATCACACCGATCTCCCACAAAACATAAACAATCCCCATCTGGGGTGCACACTGAAAGTCAGCCCCTGAAACAATCAATGACAGCTCTGAAGGACGACAACCAGTCCATCCCAAGAATGACGTCAAATCCCGTTATCTCGAGAAGGATGATATCGAACTCAAGAACACGTCCGACAATTGTGATAGAACAACTCCTACAAACTCTACTGAGAACAACTGAACCCCCGATAGGCGTGTCAACACAAAGCGGTCTGTCTAACTGACTGACCTCCAAACCCAATGCCCGTGCAAATGATGAAACAATGAATGAATAAGAAGCACCAGAATCAAACAATACACGAGCCCAAGAACGGGACACAAGAAACATACCCCTAACAACTGAATGACTGAATGGTGGCTCGGCTGGAGTAAATGTAAACACGTGACCCTGGGTCCTTTACCCCTGAGAACCGCCTGCCTGATAACCAGACTGCTGAGTGGGTGCACTCGAGGAAGCTCCCCTACCAGGTCGAGAACTCTGGGCTGACATAGCTGGCTGAGACGGCTGAGGTGGTGGTGGTGGTCGAAACCCTGACTGAACTGTGGCAGACTGCATCTGCCTCTGTTGTGAACCTCTACCTCTGCCCAAACCACTACCCCGCTGTGGACAATCTTTCACCCTATGGCCCTGCTGGCCACACCCGAAACATCCACCAGACGCCACCTGAATCTGAGTACACTGGGACTTGTGATGCCCCTTTTGCCTACACTTGAAACAAATCACTTGAGTTACCTGAGCCTGAGTGCATTGGGACTTGTAATGTCCCGGCTGTCCACATCTGAAACAAGTAACATTCGGTCTAGGAGACCCCATAGACACTGAAGCTATGGGTGTGGATCTGAATGACTGTTGTCCCCTGAACCTTGACTGCTTATGCTTCTACTTCTTACTTGATTGACCCTCGGAGAAAGCACTCATACCCCTGTTATGCTTGTAGGACTCCCTGATAGCCTTGCTATCTTTGCTCTCAGCCTTAACCACTAAGGCCTTTCGCACTGCTTTTGCATACTCTGTCGGTTCTGAAGCAGTTACAATTGGCCTAATAGTAAGATCAAGGCCATCAATAAATTTCTCTATCTTCCTTTCCTCATCATTAGCAATCCCCGGTGCAAACTTCAAAAGCGATGTAAACTTGTTTTCATATTTCGTAACTGTTATGTTTCCTTACTTCAACCCAGCAAACTCCTTCTTTAGTTCACTCCGCTTAGGCGCTGGAAAGTATTTCTCATAGTACAATTTCTTGAATGTATCATAAGTCATTGTGTCTAGATTATGGGTGTGAGAAACGGTCTTCCACCATATCTCAGCATCACCAATAAAATTGTAAGTCGCCAATGTGATTTTCAACTTGTCCGTTGCCAAATTCATAGCATTAATATGCTTCTCCACCCTATCCATAAAACCATCTACAACAAGCGGATCTGAACTGCCCTCAAACAAGGTCGGCATCAACTTCACAAACTTAGCAATGTGATAAAAAGTATCATCTAACTCATTTGTTTTTAGAGGTGGTGGTGGTGGTGGTGCAGGTGGTGGCACAAACTGTGACGATGACGCACTGCCGATCAAAATGCTTTGAAAAGAGTTGTCTCAATAGCCAACTGCAATTGTTCCTCATTTATTTGAAAAGGTGGATTAACAGTCCCCCTCGCTTGTCCCCCTCTTGGTGGGACCAAATCACGCAACAAGATATCTTCCTCAACTTGCTCCTGATCCCTTTCCACGGCATTGGAGCTAGAACTTTCCCCAGAATCCCTTCGTATTGGCATAAAGCTATAAGAAAAAGGAAACGGATTAATAACGGTGACACTAAAATATGCACGAGAACGGAGTTCTCACACGAGTGACTTGACAAGAATGGAAACACATAAGCACCTTCTATACTCCCAAAATACTTA
Organism: Cornus florida; assembly: GCF_030987335.1. Classification (NCBI taxonomy): domain Eukaryota; kingdom Viridiplantae; phylum Streptophyta; class Magnoliopsida; order Cornales; family Cornaceae; genus Cornus; species Cornus florida. The sequence goes on along the minus strand of NW_026775571.1, from coordinate 96,020,169 downwards.
ACTAATGATAAACATGATTATGCTAATAATATACAGCAACATTAAGCATTTAGCACGTAATCATATAAGCAATTAAACAATTAAACATGCCTTTAAAAAAATTAAGCACCTTAACACATAGGTATATAAGTATGCAATCACGTAAGCAATTAAGCAAGTAAACAGATAACTCAACTCCCCATGCAATCCTAGGTAGGTCTTTACCGTCGTCCTAATGGTATTCAAACCATTGCTCTGATACCAAATTTGTAACGACCCGAAAAGATACCAAAATAATAATAAAATCTATACAAATTTTGACATGACCTTCGCAGAAAATGCTCCTCTACAACCTGTTGAAATACATAAATAGATACAATAGCCTCACTGGGCCTTAAAAATAACTTATCATGTCCCAATGCACAATACAAGTATTACATCACATTCCCAATATAATTACATACATATCAAAAATCCCCTTCCACTACTTCATCTAAACAGAAACACATCTTAGTTACATCAAGTTACAGTCCATAATATGTAGCTAGAATTTAAAAGTCCATAACTTACAACGTTGTACCCATTAAACTAGAGTTTCACAAATAGTTAAGAGTACATTACAAAATATTAAGGTTCTAATACAAAAGATAGCAAAATAAAATGGGTTTTTAAGCTCGTCTAAACCTGTGGTGGATCGTCGTCCACCACCTCTCTTCCATGTCCTAAAAAATGTTAAAAATAATGGGGTGAGCATAAGCTCAGTAGGAAATGTGTAAGGCACACTTCTTACATCCTCGTGAATCCCACACAAAGAATGGATAAAAAGGGACGGGGTCATACCATGGGAAAAACATAAACTCAATCACAACAACAAGCATGGTATAAATAACATCCAACCACAAATTTCCCACATGTACCATGAAGTGCAATGTCATGCCTATGTCACTCCCAGTTTTAGAAGCAATTCCGTTTCAACAACTAAACAGTTAGTGTAATCCGACCCAAGGCACCTCCAAGGCGTCACGAAAGGAAGGTTGGTTAACTATCCACGACCATAAGGTACCTCCAAGGCGTCGCATCCGGTCTAGTTAACTCAGCTACATTCCCTTCTAGACTACACCAACATCACGAACCACTAGGCGCCTCCTAGGCGTCCGGTTTTCGCAACACTTTTAGCAAATATTTTTCCCAAAATAATTTCGTTTGTTCTAAAAATATTTTTCCCCCTTTCTCTTTCCCAATGAAGGCATGAATGTGTGTGTTTCAATTTATCAATTCAACTAGAGGCTTTCACATATTCCATTTACATCATCATCACAATTCAATAAGAATTTCTAAACATTCATTTATTTTATTTATTTATTTATAACCATAGCATCAATATTTTTCAGGCAATAAATAAAAAAATAAACAATCATAAAACATACAACATATCAAACACTAAGCATGCTCATTTACCGTAATAAAAATAGACATGTATATGAACTCAATTAACATATGGAATACATTTATCATTTTAATTACACATAAGTACAACAACAACAAGCTAGGTAATTCAAAATTTAGCATGCTTAGGATCAAATTTATGGGGAAAAATTCACAAAGCCAAGAAGTTGTAGATTAGAACAACCTTACCTCAAATTGATGAAAACCCCTAATTTGAGCCCAAGAACCCTAGAATTTCGAACTCCCTAGAGTGCACCAAAACTGAAATTGTTGGTACTCACACGTAGATTTCGCTGTGCTCTTCGATTTGCCGCAAGCGGCACTCAAAAATTCCAAGTATGGAAAGAGGAATCAAAGCTTGAAATTGGAAAAGAAAAAAAAGAAAAAAAAAAGAAAAAAAGAAAAGGGAAGCTTCTGGACAAGACGCAGAGAGAGAGAAACGGGTATATGTAATGGCCTTATGGCCGTTGTGATGTTTTTAATATATTGGTGGGGCCCACTTGCTTTTTAAAAAAATCTTTATAACTTTAATATATATATATATATATATATATATATATATATATATATATATATATATATAATCATACCCATTACAAACTCCATATATGAACCGGTAGAGGATAGTGAGAGATTTGAGAGAATATTGGAGATGGATGTCCGCTGGTCGTAGGTTTTCAAGAGAAATGGCATCTCTCATTTAGTAGGGTATGTTTATATCGTTGGCTCATATAATCATATTGCATATGACTTGAAACTTAGGTTTGGGCTAAAATTATACTGCTAAAATTATACTATATGGGCTAGAATCTTTTATATAAAAATAAGAAATATAACAGACTTGTTGAACAAGTTTGTTCACAAGTCTAACAAACCGAGTTTAGATGCACGTGTACACTAAAGTTTTCAATTATTGTGCGTGACGGCCAACCCAATCCACTATTTTACACAATTTAGGCTCCATTTGTTTGGACAGACGTAAAATATTTTTCAGAAAATATTTTTTTACTTTTTAGTGTTTGATTGTCGTAAAATATTTACGAAGAAAAAAAATATTAAAATTTAATAAAAATAACTTGTCCATCAATTTTCGGCAAGTTATTTTATATATCCCGCCCGATTGACTTGACCTCAACCTCGACGTAGACTTTTGCCAAACACTGACAAAATAAAAATAAAAGATTATTTTACCTGGGAAAAAAAATATTTTACGTCGAAACAAACGGAGCCCTAATAAAAAAATAAAATAAAACAAGTACTTTTAAAAAGCCTTTAAGTGCCCCTTCCCTATCATTCTAGGTTCAAATTTTTTCCTCTTAACTCCACTAACTACTAATTCTCCTTGCCAGGTGAAATATTATATATATATACAGCAAACAGTACATGTTTATACTTTTACATCAAACATTACATACTCATACTCTTCTTGCATACCGTGTGCGTATGTCTCATATTCTTCTCGCATAGGTATGTTTTTCATTCCGGGACCTGTTTGCTTTGTAATTCTAAAAACAGTGCTCAGAAAATAGAGAACATTTTTCAGAAAATTATAAAAAACAGTTCAAAAAAAAAAAAAAAAAAAAAAAAAAAAAGCAAGCCTTTATAGCCGAGTTTTCAGAAAACTGAACCAAACAGAGTTTTTGTATAATTTTCTGATTTTTAATTATCTAAAAACTGTATTTTCAGAATAACAAACCTAGCAACCCTAATATTTCCTCTAAATCAGCAAATATTGGCAACTGATCAATATTTCCCAAATTGACGGGCTTGGAGACTATGGAATGAAGAAAGAGAATTGGAGCTTATGACCCATCGTGGGAGTTGTAAGATGCATTCATATAGTGCTCTTGTGCGTCCATGAAGATCCCATAGACAAACCTACTATGTAAATGTGGTTATTCTTTTGGGAGGTGAATGAATAACACTTCCAGAACCACGACAACCTGCATTTTTCGCGGGGAGAGTTCAAGTTACCGTTTCTAGTATATTACGGAAATAATTGTTAACTTTTCAAATTGTGGCATACTGTTAGGGATGACAATGGGGCGGAGTTGGGGCGGAGTTAGCTAAACCCTACTCCATCTTGTTAAAAATTTTGTCATACTAACTCCACCCCCACTGACAGGTTTGTAATTGGTATACCATCTCCGTCCCTACTTCGGCAAACAAAGTATCGACTCCGTTCTGCGTACTCTGTTTAATTACGGAGTTGGAGCGAGTTATGCTACTTTTATTATTAAAAAAAAAAAACCCTACTAAACTGGTCCAATGTGCTCAAATTTGGATGATATATAATTTAGCTCTACTTTTAAATTACTAAGTAGTAAATATTAATATATTAACTAATACTTGCAGCAAAATATATATATTTTAAAGGTACATCGGTAATTGGAATGGAGACTGAGTTATCACTAAATCCACCTTCGCCTCAAACTCGTTTCGGGTTTAATTATTTTACCATATTCGCCTAAACTAATTCAAAGGACTACCAAATTCGCCCTATTAAGAGTGAAACGAAAACCCGCCAAATCAGAAGAAATTACCATCCCTGCACACTATCATTGTTAAATTGCGCTAAGTTCTAATTTAATGGTGCAATTTCTCTCTGACTACTACCTTACCAATAATCTTGAAATGTGACACTTTACCCTTTTTATTCGAAAACATTTCCCAATGATCAAAATAAGCCTAAAACTCTCTCCATAGACCGAAGGAGGTAAAATGTCAAAAGTTTACGTCATGAAACATGAGGGTGGCTCCGAAAATTTGACAGTTTTTTTATTCCATTTTGGCTGAAGAGTCAACATTTTTTTGCCCGTCAATTTTCAATTGTTGTGGTGGATCTATCAATTAGAAACGGTAAGCGATGAAAGGTCAATCAACCAGAAGGGATGGTGGATTTCCACTCGAATTGTGACAAAAAATCTAATTGTTTATCATTCCTCCTCACTTTTTATTAGGCCAAATTGATCTATTGGCTATTGCCCAAAATACACCGATTTGGTCAACCGGTGGTAATTTCTTGTCATCAATAATTTGGGGTTATGGTTGGGATTTTTAGAGAGTTACATCTTGAAGTGCAAACAAAGATCATGAGTTAATGTTGGGGTGTTGATCCTAAGATTTTTATTGCTACAAGATGAACCTCGGTTGGCTCTCATAGGTTGTAATTTTCGTTTAATTGAGAGTTTGTTAATAAATTTGAAAGTAATGACTTTGTGATGTTTTTGGTTATTAGAGATGTCGGTGCTTGTTTGGTTGGTGAAAAGGGTGTGGAAGAGCGAAGATGATGAAATCTTAATTTGATGGTGGTGGTAAAACTAGAGAGAGAAAAAAATTAAGAGAGGAGAAAAAATAAATTTTAGAGAGAGGCATAAATATAGTTTAAATGAATACGGTGTGAATGAAAAATTAAGACGACAAGGGGTAATTTTGTCCTTTCAGAATGGTCACATTGGTCATTTTAGATGATGTGCATGGGTAAGTGTGTCATGTCATCATGTACAAGGTATTTTGGTATTTAGCCTTATCAATTCCTCGTTGGGCTTTCCGTCAACGGTTAGTTTACCCTAATTTTTAGTTTTGAATAAAGTTTAGGGTAAAGTGCAAATAACCCCCCTTATCTTTACTCTCTCTCTCAAGAAACCCTCCTAAACTTCTATTTTAAAAATAAACCCCTTAAACTATCTAATTTTTTGCAAAAAAAAGCCAGGCTACACTATTCCGTCATCCAATTATCATGTGACCTGGGCTATATTTTCAAAATGACAGTGCTACCCTTATTACTGTTTCGATAATTAAAGAATAAAAACACAAATTATCCATTTGTTAACCCTAATTTTCGTTCATAAATCATCACCTCTCTGTGGAAGTCTCACCATGGTCACACTCTGCAATCCACTCAAAACTAAATAACTCCAACTGCATGTTCCACGTTCAAACCCCAATATGAACTATTCTTCCTCCACCATTAACACTGTAAGAACCCTTTTAACATTTGTGGGTTCTCTTTGTTTTCCAAAAAACCAAGTACGTGTTGAATTAGCTATTCCTTACCCTCATTTTATTGGATCGGACAAATCAATATGGTATACAAGATCCCTGATCTAACATCTAACAGGCCTTTGTTCAATTATATATATATATATATTGCGATATTGAGGGTTGCAATAGAAAGTTCCCTTGTGCAATAGGTTTTTAAGGGGGAGGAAAATATTGATGACAGAGGGATCTATTAAAAAAAAAATTAAATTGATGCAGAGACGAGGTAGATACAGTATTAAGATGATTGTTGAGTGGTGGTGTGGGGAGGCGCCGACGATGGTGGAAATTGCCGAACACACACAAATTTTAGGGCCAAGCCACGGAAAGAAACAAACAAACGCTAAATCAATAATTTGGAAAAAAAATAAAAATAAATACCCAACAATTTTAGGCTACCAAGAGCATAATGACTTCCATTAAAACGGGTGAGAGCCCAACATCAAACTTCATGACCACCGGCGAGAAGCTTTAAGAATCTACGACGCAATCACAATAACCCCGTTGAAATTTATTGAAGAACCAGCTCGTCGACTGCCGAAGGTTGCAATTGGTAGGCGATATCGTCGGCAACAGAGAAGGAAAACGTAACACAGAGTGTAGAGAAAGAGACAGAGCGTAGAGAAAGAGAGAAAGAGAGAGAGAGTTCTGTAGAGAGACCGTGTTTGGGGCTAAAATAAGTACTCTAAGGACGTGTTTGGCAGTTGTGTTAAGGGTTATTGGTGATAAGGTGATGTGTTGTCCTAATAGTATTGGATGTTCAAATTGCATTTGCCACGTCAACAACATCAGGTGCTAAAACAATTAAACGGCAGCGTTCCACTAAAGGGTAGTCTAGTAATCTAACATTTTGGATGACCTCCGGTGACCCTGATATTTGATTTTGTCCTTAAAGTGAATTTTTTTGATAGTTTAGGGGGCAATTATTAGTTAGGGGGGTTTTGTGAAATTGACTAAAAGATAGGGGGTTATTTGCACTTTACCCTAAAGTTTATTTGCATTTTTTTTTTTTTTTTTTTTAATCATCACCTTGCATTTGCTGATGTAAATCTCAATTATCATCGTACGTATTTTTCACGTGGAAAAAAATTGTACACAACATTCGAGATAAAGCATGTAAAAACAAAAATTATGCAAAACCTTCTTACTATTCATGTCCCCACAACACAATATTCTCATCCCACTAATTTCTGGAGCCCACATCATCCAGTCAAATCATTCAAGCCAGCCAAACAAGGGTTTCAAAACATGTGACTCTTGTTCCTATTTTCATGTCATTTCTCTCTCTTTCTTTATTTATTTACTTTTTAATTTTTTTTTCTTTTCCAGTGAATGACTGCCGCGAATGTCTTTTCACTGTCAGCGACCTGAACTGGTGAAGAACTAGGTTTCTCAGAGTTACAATTGGAGGGGATTGCAAAAATATAGTAGATGTTCGACAAGCAGATCATTCCTCTGTTGATTAGTGTTCTTTCTTTGTCGGATTAAGGGAAAAAAAAAAAAGTATCTGTTTTTTTTTTTATTATTATTTTTCATTACAATTTTATTTATTTATTATATATATTTTTTTAAAGTTAAAATAATCAAATTCCACCGGTCACAGGGGTAAAGTTAAGATTTTATTTCAAAGAACACAACGTACTTATTGAGAAAAATGATACTAAATTTATTTCAGAAGTCACGAAAATATGTGATAACTGTATTGGATTGTTTTTTTTTAGTTGATCGATTTAGTCAATTTATGTATAATTAAAAAAAAAAAATATTTTTCATTTTCAACAGCGAATTCCAAATATAAAAGAGAATAAGTAATTTTTTTTAACCCACAAATTCAAAAAGTTTGAGAAGGTGATGGACCTACCGAGTGCAGTGGTAGGTCTCACACCACCCATTTTTATTTTTTTTAAAAGAAAAGTGAAGCTAATCTCACACCACCTTCCCTTCACTTTCTGAAGCACAATCAAATCATAATAATATAATACATATATGGTGATGGACCTACCGAGTGCAGTGGTAGGTCTCACACCACCCATTTTTTTATTTTTTTTTATTTTTTATTTTTTTAACGAAAAGTGGAGCTAATCTCACACCACCTTCCCTTCACTTTCTGAAGCACATTCAAATCATAACATATATTGTTCTATGTTTATTACTCATTAATAAAAAAACATATTTGGGTGATCGCAGACTAAAAGTAATTAAAAATAATTTGATCACCACAATGCTTTCCTTCAATATCTCAAGAACCCTCCTCTTTCTTTGCACCCTTTGCTTGCTTGTCCTCTCAATTGAAAAAGTTAGCTCTGGTATTCCTAATTTCTGCTCAAGTACAACCACTAATACCACTCTTAACAGCACCTATCAAGCCAATCTCAATCTCCTCCTCTCTACACTGTCAAACGCCAGCACAGCCAACAGATTCTACAACTCTTCAGTCGGCCATGACCCTCCAAACATAGCTTACGGCCTCTTCCTTTGTCGCGGTGACACCACCCCCCAGAGATGCCAAGATTGTGTGGTCAATGCAAGGATAGGGATGGTACAAATGTGCCCAAATGGAGAAATGGCTCAAGTTTGGGCAGAGAAGTGCTTGATTCGTTACTCGAACCAATACAACTTCTCAAGATCGGAGTATAAGTGTAACGAACAGAATGTCACGGAAGTGAAGAGATTTAGGCAGGTGTTAGGAGAGATGTTGGAAGACTTGGCCACTCTGGCTGCAAATGATCAATCTGGTATGAAGTTTGCTACTAAGAAAACCGAATTCATGGCACAAGAAGAATTGTACAGCCTTGCACAATGCATGCCGGATCTATCTGTTGATAATTGCTACGAGTGTCTTCGAGAAGCTACCTCGTATGTGACAAGCCGCTGTGAGGAAAGGAGAGGTGCAAGAGTTTTGTTTCCAAGCTGTAATATTCGCTACGAGTTTTATCGCTTCTATAGCAACTTAGGTAGCCGCGCTCCTCCGCCAGGTAAAATCCTCGTGTTCATCATCCAACTTATACATCCTATCTTTTTAGATTGTATATGAGAGTAGTGAATAGGGGTTTTGAAATTGGAATCCGAGGGAATTTAGTTCATTAACCTTTTTTTTTGGGAAATGAAAAGAGTTGAAAATATTTGCTTTCTGAATCATCATTACAGTGTTAGCGAAATCAATTATTAAGAAGCAATATATTTTTTTTTTTTTTTTTTTTTTATGGGTTCGAATAGAATGAACTAATTTTTGGTTGATGCAGGAAAAGATGGAGTCAGTACATCAGTAATAATTGTTGCTGTTGTTGTTACAATAATTGTCATGGTGATGCTTTTTTCGATTGGCTTCTGGTGCAAAAGGAGGAAAGCAAGGAAGAGAGACTATGTCATAAGAAAAAAGAATGGTAGTAATCGCAACTACAAATGTGTGTGAACCATTTGTTATGTAGTAGTAATCGCAACTACAAATATCAGTACATTTACTTTATGGTTGTATAGTTGCAGGTGAGATAGAAACTGTGCAGTCCATGCAATTTGATTTGGAAACCATCAGAGCCGCCACAAATGACTTTTCTGATGATAACAAAGTTGGTGAAGGTGGATTTGGCGTTGTCTACAAGGTAAGAATCGAGTTTCAAGAATGCCATATGCAATTCCAAATTTTCACGTGTTTTTGAATTTTTTGAACTAGTGAAAATTTCATTCTTTATCTACATACTTAGGGAACACTTCCTTACAATGGACAAGAGATAGCTGTGAAAAGGTTATCTAGAAGTTCCACGCAAGGTGCAAAGGAATTTAAGAATGAGGTTGCATTGGTAGCCAAACTACAGCACAGGAATCTAGTGAGGCTGTTGGGATTTTGCTTGGAAGGAGAAGAAAAGATACTCGTTTACGAATTCGTTTCAAACAAAAGCCTTGACTACTTTCTATTTGGTATGAACTTTTCAACACATATAAGAGCAATTTAATGCACAAAACTCTTGCTTTTTATAAGAGCAAGATCTTAGAAAGTGCATATATATATTACACTAAAATTATGTGCTTAGTGATAGTTACTGTATTGGTCCCCTGCTATATGCTCTGACTCATCCCTATCAGAAAGAAGGGGATTTTTATTCTAGTCGAGGTAGGGATGAGTTTCTTGAGAAGACTCAAAAAGCTGCTTTGTCCTTAACCATTCTCATTAGTAATAGACACACTGATTAGTCTATTGTAGGAAGGTTTTCTTTCTGTTTTTTTTATGATTTTTGAGATTTCCTTGGTATAAATTTGAGAATTTCATTTAGGTTGTGTTTGGGAACTTGCATGAATTTGAAATACCTAGATTTCCAGATTTGTTAGTTGGATTTAAAGAAATGCTTTGGAGCATTTCGAGTTCTACAACTTCACAGACATTTGTTCTTATCAAAATAAATAAATAAATAAATAAAATAAAATCACAGACACTAGTGTCTTTTGAATATATGCCTATTTGATGGTTTTGGAACATATTATAATGCTGTGATATAAAATAATAGTCCTTGATGCTAGCTTGTCTATCAATGTGTAGATCCGGAAAGAGGAAAACAATTGGATTGGCCAACACGATACAAGATTATAGGAGGCATAGCTAAAGGAATTCTTTATCTTCATGAAGATTCTCGACTTAGAATTATACATCGTGATCTAAAGGCTAGCAATATACTACTAGATTTGGATATGTATCCAAAAGTTTCAGATTTTGGAATTGCAAGGATCTTTGGTGTTGATGAAACTCAAGGGAAGACGACTAAAATTGCTGGAACATAGTAAGTTCTGAAGCCCTCGATTTACTGCATCTGTTTTCCTCTAGTTTAATGGATGAAATTATAATTGTCTGATCTCAATCGGAACTTTTAAGAAGGAAAAGGCAGGCGAGCATAGGAATTTTTTATACCAAACTTCCTTGTTGTGTTCTCACTTTTGATTCTGTGATGGTGTTGGTTTGTAGTGGTTATATGTCTCCAGAGTATGCAATGCATGGGAAATTCTCCATAAAGTCGGACGTTTATAGCTTTGGAGTCTCAATATTGGAGATTATAAGCGGCAAGAAGAACAGTAATTTCTTCCAATCAGACAGTGTTGCTGACGATCTTCTGAGCTATGTAAGTGCAAAGTAAACGTTGCTGTTGGTATTTTTCTTTGTCAATGCTAATATGCATCTCAACATTGAAGAACAAAAGTAATACATATATATATTCTAAATCACTTGAGATATTGTGTCACAGACTTGGAAACATTGGAGAGAAGGGACACCCTTGGCATTGATGGATCCAACTCTGGCAGATTCTTGTTCAAAGAATGAAGTCATTAGATGCATCCATATTGGCTTATTGTGTGTTCAAGAAAACGTGGATGCTAGGCCTTCTATGGCATCTATACTTTTCATGCTCAACAGTGAGTCGGTTACCCTACCGTTGCCTCAGAAACCTCCACTCATTGTTCACAGCAGAACAGAGTTGGGCATTCCAAATGTGCTTGAGCCGTGGTCTTTGAATGAAGCATCAATTACTGAACTATGTCCAAGATAATGTTAAAAAGTTCATGCAATCCGGGAAGGGTATTTTTGGAAATGAAAAGATAGAATGTTGTGTTTGGGAACTAAACATAACAAAAATGTATTTCTACTGTAATGGTCTATCCCCAATATGATATTGTTGTCTAGGTACAACATTTGCTATTTTCACATGAAAGCTGACCTTAAATTCAAGTGTAAGAGAAGAATCAATATTACTGTTTTAACAAGCCTTCCTTGTCTTCCGATTCATCCGGTGTTATTCTTGGGGCGAGACTTTTACACCCTAAGTTTGTAATATAGAATGGGTTCAAGGAGCCTTGTCTAGTGAGTTCACGATATTAACTTAAAAAAATATTATTGTCTTAAGCGCCAATTCTACATTTAATGCGTTTTTTCTTGAACGGGTTTTTGACTGCATCTTAGTTTGGGTTGAACAGTGGGGTTTAACAGAATCTGTAAATCTCATTCGTCATCTTTGTGTTTAGTGTGGTATGGTATTTAATTAATTGAAAAAAGGAAAAAAAAATTAATGCACAAATGATTGATATGAGAGCATGATGAGGACTAATTAATGTCATCTCTGTAGCCAAGTCAAGTTCGAAGACTTCATCAAAAGACTCGAGATGTTGAGTGATGCTGTTCCCACGTGAAGGAGTTCCATTCCAAAATGAATACTACCTCGGTCTCTTGCATCTTTAGTTTTATAATTTTTAAGGGAGAAATATAATTAATGTATTGTCTTTTTTTTAAATTATTAAATTATTAATTTTAATTTAAATATACATAATTACAAAATTTGAATTTTTTTAAAAAGATATAGGACAATAATGAAAATATAAAAAAAAATTGATTTGACTTTTTAAAAAGAACAACTAATTTAGAACATGTAAAAAAAGAAAAATAAATTACTAATAAAAAACAACAGAGGGAGTATATATGTATATACTTACAAATTAATATAATTAAGCATGCATTAGTTGCGAGAAACTTTTAAACAATGATTATTATTTTGCAACAATAATCCGGATAGTCCAAAATGCACGGTGACTGATGAGTTGCTTGACTCCCATCCTGTCTCTCCCTTTCTTATACTTAATTGGTATAGACATCATGGAGGACTAAACGCCATTTTCAACTGGAGCTGCAAGACTTCATCAATGGAGTCAAGATGATGAATGATGGTGTTCCATGCGAAGGAGTTTCATGGAAAGACTACAAAACGAATATGTATATATATATATATATATATATATATATATTTGTTTGTGAGAAATTGGGAAGTTTCCCACACCTTTCATCATAAATATCCGGGCCTCATTTTCCATATCGACCAACTTCAGTTTCTCAACACTAGTAGAGGAAAGATTTTCCTTGACTTTTATTTTATTATTATTATTTTTCAAAAGTTCAAGAATCCCATTTAAAAAAGAAAGCTTATATCATATTGGTTAGTGCGATATTCATGCTATGTGAATTTTCTTATCACAAATAAGCTGATTTTGATTAAGTAACCTTAGCGAGCCCACCTTAGACATTCCATTTTATTTATTTATTATTATTTTTTTATGTGTTTGGGTCATTAAAGCCATGAGGACCCTTGATCTGTCAATAAAGGGAACATAAAAGGGGCTTTGCACCCTTTTACAATATGAAGAAAGAAACATGAATTGAAATACCGATTGGAATGTCTCGCCGTCTAGCTGTCGATGTCGTCCGCTTCCAAGACCACCGTATTCAACTACTATAGCTTCTTCTTCTTCTTCCCTAAGAGCTAGGGTTTGCTACCGGATCAGTGCTACAAACAACTACCATTAACGGCACACATCAATACCGTTAATTTTGGTTACGGAGTATTTGTTTTGTTATGCTGGGCCTATCCTATTGGGTTACTCATTTGTTGTTTTCAGCCTCTTCTGGGCTCTGTTGCCCTGTTCTTGGGCTTGGGCAAAGGCCCACCTTCATGTAATTATATATATATTTTTGTCATTTTATCCATATAATCATAAATAAATTATTAATTTGGAATTTAGAGCTAGATGTTTGTTATTTTTTAATTTTATATTATTTTTTAACTGACCCATAATATATTTAGATTACATTGAATTTCAATTATTACAAAATCACCCAACCGTATTATTCAAAACGTATCCTTATCGTGTCTCAACCGTATCCGATTAAAATATTTAGGATACTTCTAGTTATATCCGACACATATCCGAGCTATATTTAAGAAAAGTATCCGTACTTCCTAAATTGCAAGCTATTTTTTTTTCATAACATTGCATTTGCTGATGCAAATCATAATTAATCAAAGAAAAGAAGACGCAAAACCAAATTAATCAATAAAAGTTTGTGTTCTTCCAAAATTGTTTTTCTCTGCCCATTATATTTGATACTGAGGCACAAGTAATAGTCTCGGCCATTAATGGCCCAAATGGGTCTAGTTGAGCTCCAACATATGTGCTAAATATAACTGTATTTATGATGTGAGGGTTTTCCTTTCAAGGGAATTTATTCTTCTGGTGAGGCAGCTCATGTTATTCACAATTCTTTCATTAATATGAACATTGAGAATATGTAATGTTGAAGGTTCAAGTTAATTCCATGTTTGAATTTTGATTAATGAATTTATTTATCTTTGTCAAAAAATAAATAAATAATAATAATAAAAATAACCCATCATACTTTTCACGTGCTGAAATTAAATGACACTAATTGTGGCCATAGAACTAAAGCTGGAAAAAATTGTACCACACTTTATAAAGCATGAAAAAACAAAAAATTATGATATTAAGTTTGTGCTTCCATGATTCATGTTCCCCACAATATTCTCATCCATGGCATTGAGTGTCACTCTCATGTTCGGACTTGGGGGATGAACAGTACAGAACTAGGGTAGGGTTTTTATGTACCTCTATATATATATATGAGATATTGTTTATACCACTATACGCCCGATAACTTCAGAAAGCGAATCAATTGCAGTGCTTGCCACCTCTCATGACAGGGTCTCATGAACAGACCCAAGAAGGTTTCAAAAACATCATTACCTTTCCTTCCAGTACCCTATTCCAATTTACATGTACTGTAATTTCTCTCCCCTCATTTTCTACTGCTACAGAAAATTTTAAAGCAACCTTGTCGACTGCCATGAATGTCTTTTACGCCTGTCAGCTGACGTAATCAAGAACCAAGGCTTCATAAAGATCATAATTGAAGGACATCGCACAAAAAAAGGTTGTGGATAATGAAATTGGAATTTAGGCCCACAAGTGTGAATGTGTGGCCTCAATGGCTTCTATCCCTCGTTGACGTTGATTTTTCCTCTTTTGAACAAGTGTTGTTCTATCGTTTGGCGGGCTAATTAACAAAAGTTACTAAATATTAAGTTGCATAAAAAAATATCACTGTTTTTTAAGAAATTGTAACTTTCACAAGTTAAACTGATACGGTTTTTTGAAAGATGACACTATTTTAGAGATAGAAATAGTATTTGACTTCGTTATTTAATATTAAATAAATATTTATAATTATTATTTTAAAATCTAAAAAATGCACTTTTATAATAATAATATTTAATATTAGATGAATTGTTATCTAACTATCAACCTATGACACATTTTTCATCTTCAATATTATTTTTATAATTTATAAATAATAATTATAATTTTTAATTCAATATTATATAATAAAATTAAACTTGACCATTTCACAACTAATTTAAAATAGGTGGATGCCTTATGATTTTAACCCTTTTAAAAAAAAAATTGATAATTTGTTTGACTCTAAAGTGATTGGCGTGCTAGTGGTAGGTCTCATACCATTTTCCCTTCACTTTGACAACCATATCCGAATGAAGCAGGTTCATTCAAAATGCGTATAATAAGTTCTATCATGTATGTATATTAGTCCTTGATAAAAACAGCTTTAAGTGATCACAAACTACAAATTTCATCACCACAATGTTGTTTTCCATCAATATCTTAAGAAACCTTCTCTTTGTTTGCATCCCTTGCTTGCTTGGCCTCTCAATTGAAAAAGTTAGCTCTAGTATTCCTTTCCATTTCTGCTCAAACACAACAACCAATACTACTCTTAACAACACCTATCAAGCCAATCTCAATCTCCTCCTCTCTACACTGTCAAACGCCAGCACAGTCAACAGATTCTATAACTCTTCAGCTGGCCATGACCCTCCCAACATAGCTTACGGCCTCTTCGTTTGTCACGGCGATGCCACCCCCGAGATGTGCCAAGATTGTGTGGCCAATGCAAAGCGAGACATAGTACAGATGTGCCCAAATGAAGAAATAGCTCAAATTTGGAAAGACGAGTGCTTGTTACGTTACTCGAACCGATATATCTTCTCCGCCAAGGATACATCATCAACAAAATGTGTGTGTAATGCACAGAATGTCACGGAAGTAGAGAGATTTAGGCAGGTGTTAGGAGACACACTGGAAGCCTTGGCTACTCGGGCTGCGAATCATCAATCAGGTTTGAAGTTTGCTACTAATATAACAAAATTCATGGCGCAACAAGATCTGTACAGCCTTGCAGAATGCACACCAGATCTATCTGTTGCTGATTGCTCTAAGTGCCTCCGAGAAGCCATCTCGTATCTTCGAAGTCACTGCAAGGGAAGCCGAGGGGGACAAATTATGTTTCCGAGCTGCAGTTTTCGGTACGAGTTTTATCTCTTCTATAGGATCATAGGGAGCCACCCTCCCGTGCCAGGTAAATTCCTACTCTTCATCATCCAACTTTAACATCTGTTCTGCTGCTTGGGTGTGTACTGAATACAGGATTTGGAATTGGAATTGAAAATTTAGTTCAATAATTTTACTTTTTCTCCCTGGTCCATAAATAGAGTTGAAAATATTTGCATTCTTAGTGATTAGAGTTGGCAAAATCAATTATTAGGGAACATTTTTTGGTTGATGCAGGTAAAGTTGGAATCAGTACATCACTAATAATTGTTGCTATTGCTGGTCCAATAATTGTCATGGTGATGCTTTTAATTATTGGCTTCTGGTGCAAAATGAGGAAAGCAAGGAAGAGAGTCGATGCTATAAATAAAACGAATGGTAGTGATCGCAACTGGAAATCAATATGTGTGGAACATTTGTTGCAATCGCAACGACAAATATCAATACATTTACTTTATTGTGGTTGTATAGTTGCAGATGAGATGGAAACAGTGAATTCCATGCAATTTGATTTGGGAATGATTGAAGTGGCCACAGACAACTTCTCTGATCATAACAAAATTGGTGAAGGCGGATTTGGTGCTGTCTACAAGGTAAGAATTAAGTTAGTTTTGATACATGAGATTCAAGAATGCCATATACAATTCAATATTTTCTCTTGTTTCTGAAATTTTGGAACTAATTTTTTTGGATCGAAATTTCATTCTTTATCTACATACTCAGGGAACACTGCCTTACAATGGACAAGAGATAGCTGTGAAGAGGCTATCTAGAAGTTCCGGACAAGGTGCAAAGGAATTTAAGACTGAGGTTGCATTGGTAGCCAAACTACAGCACAGGAATCTAGTGAGGCTGTTGGGATTTTGCTTGCAAGGAGAAGAAAAGATACTCGTTTATGAATTTGTTCCTAACAAAAGCCTTGACTATTTTCTATTTGGTATGGACTATCTCAATACATATGACGACTTAGCACTGAGTAATTGCAGTGAATTGCTAAATTTATTATTTTTAATTGGTCATTTATACAATAGATAAAGGAGTTGGTCCTTCACTTACTTATATTTAACATAAATAACCAATTAAAAACCATTCGGTTAAATAATTCACTGCAAGTATACGGTGTAAGTGTCACTACTATAACTGGATTGGTTTAGTGGGATATGCTATGACTCATCCCTATCATAATGAATGGGATTGATATTCTTGTCGAGGTAGGGATGAGTTTCTTGAGAAGTCTCAAAAAACTCCTTGTACTTAACCATTCTCATTATTAATATACGCACATATTATTGTGTCATAAAGTTTTTCTTTCTATTCTTTTTAATTTAAAGAAGTGTTATATATATATATGTTTAAAGAAGTGCTTTGGAGCATGTCGAGTTCTAAAACTTCAGACATTTGTGTCTTGTGAATATGCCTATTTGACCGAATTGTACCTCATTGTAATGCTGTGTTATAAAAAAAAATAGTCCATGATGCTAGCTTGACTATATATCAATGTGTAGATCCTGAAAAAAGAAAACAATTGGATTGGTCAACACGTTACAAGATTATAGGTGGCATGGCTAAAGGAATTCTTTATCTTCATGAAGATTCTCGACTTAGAATTATACATCGTGATCTAAAGGCTAGCAATATACTATTAGATTTGGATATGAATCCTAAGATTTCAGATTTTGGAATGGCGAGGATCTTTGGCATGGATCAAGATCAAGGGAAGACAACTAGAATTGCCGGAACGTAGTAAGTTTTGAAGCCCTCCATTTACTGCATTTGTTTTTCAGTAGTCTCAATGAATGATATATTATAACTGTACTTCTAGTCTCAAATAGAACTTTTAAAAAGGAGAAGGGAGGGGAGGGGATGGGAGCATAAGAAATTTTGATACATAAGAGACTTCATCAACTTGGACAAAACAAACTTCCTTGTTGTGTTCTTACTTTTGTTCTCGTGATGATGTTGGCTTGCAGTGGTTACATGTCCCCAGAGTACGCAATGCACGGAAAATTCTCCGTAAAGTCAGATGTGTATAGTTTTGGAGTCTCAGTATTGGAGATTATAAGTAGCAAGAAGAATAGTAGTTTCTTCCAATCGGACAGTACTGCTGAGGACCTTCTGAGCTATGTAAATGAAAATTAAACATTGTGATTGTTATATTTCTTTGTCAATGCCAATATATCTGCATCTCAACATTGAAGAACAAAAGGATTACATATATTCTAAATCATCATATATTAATTGTCTCACAGGCTTGGAAACTTTGGAACGAAGGGACTCCCTTGGCATTGATGGATCCAACTCTGGCAGATTCATATTCAAAGAATGAAGTCATCAGATGCATCCATATTGGCTTATTGTGTGTTCAAGAAGATGTGGATGCTAGGCCTTCTATGGCATCTATATTTTTTATGCTCAGTAGTGACTCGGTTACTCTACCATTGCCTCAACAACCTCCATTCATTGTTCATAGCAGAACAGAGTTGGGCATTCCTAATGTGTTTGAGCCGTGGTCTTTGAATGAAGCATCAATTACTGAACTATGTCCAAGATAAATGTTAAATGTTCTTGCAATCAGGGAAGGGTATTTAGGGAAATGAAAAAATAAAATGTATTTTTACTGTAATGCCCAATATACTGTTGTCTAGCGTAGAACATTTGGTTTTGTTACAGGAAAGCTGATCTTAAATTTAAGTGCAAGAGAAGGAATCAATATTACTGTCTTAAAGGACAATTCCATTTTTTATCCTGTCTTGTATTGGACGGTTTTGACCTGCTTCTTAATTCAATTTGAACAGTTAATGAATTTGGGTTTTGACTGCTCTTCCTTTAGATCGATTCTCAAATGTTGGAATATCTCCCCCTCTTATTGCAGACCACCTCCTCGGCCGCCAGACTCGTTCACGGTGGTTTAGCCGCTTCTATGTTACCATCGGATTGTTTTGTAGTGACTCCATTAACATCATCTTACAGTTAATGGTAGTTACCTTGTTTTTTAGTTCGTCCCAATATTGCGCTTGTATGCTGCTGCCTATGTGCTAGCCTTTTTTCTCTTTTGGGCCAAACGCCCAGCTCTTGTATATTCTACTCATGTATGAAAATTGCTTTAATTTTCGAGAAAAAAAAAAAAAAAATTCTTTGTAGGTCCATTTGTTTGGATGTATCAATATCGGTAGCATAACCTTTCTTTCAATTGGGATCCCAGAACATGAAAATTGGTGGCTCGTGAAATAGGGCAATAGGCCCTTAAGTGTAATCAGAGTGATCTGGAGGGATAGAAATGGGCAATAGGCCATCAAGTTTCATTAAGGGCCAGAGAACGTTTTGCTAAATATATAACTAAAAGGGGATGTAATAATAATAATTCAAAACACAAGAAATATAAGTGTAATAAAATCTTAATAAAAGGGAATGTAAGTGTGATTTAAATTTGGTCAAAAGACATAATCACTGAATTACCCAGAACGACAAAAGGACATAATCACTGTAGAGGATAAATAAAAAAGAACAATGCTTTGCCTCAGTCTTATCCTGACGTGGATCACTTCACGTTGACACTTGTCAAAACAAAATTTAAAGAATTTAAAATGAATCAGTCTGATCTTTTTAGGGGTGGTCCACAGAGAAAGAGGGTTGAGTAGGCTTCAGTAGGTGATGGTAGGCATTGTATAATATGTTTGGTCAATTCCGAAATCAGTGATAGGTGGGGGAAAACTCCATGAATTGTTCACAATGAATTTAGCCACCATCGATTGGCAGCTATTTTTGTTGAATCAATCACCCATTTGAGCTATTCTGTGGATCAGAGGCCCTTCTTGAACAAATTGTCCAACCAGAACCTTGTTTTGTAACCCATCGCTCACCTTATGTTTGATCAAAGGCCCGACTGGTCATCTCAGCTGAAGAAATTTCTTCCAATTCCAAGAAGCTTGTTGAGGTATGTTCATATCCCAGAAGTTTCTGCCTCTGATAAGGTTGTGCTTGTTGTGTGTGTATTTCGTCAGACTGCACTGGAGACTTTGGAGAGTCCACCTAATCTTATATAGGGTGTAACTTGGGCACGATAACTCATCATCTTCTTCCTAAAGGAAAGTGAACTCGTGTATGGGGGGGAGGGGGAGCATTTCTAATTTGGCTTCTTCTAATGTTGGGTACCCCCAAAATCTCTCACTCCTCCAAACATCTTTTCTTCTCTAATATGCGCAATTTTCGGCCATCATTGTTGTCGAAGATGATCCAGAGGGACTCCATCTAGATCACGACATGCCGGAGGGTCCGTAAGTGAATCGGTTGTCGGCCGTTTGGGTCAAAACCAGTAAAGCCAGCCTGCCAATTCTTGCCCACGAGTGCCAGTGCCGCACCGCGAGTTCATCACAGCCGAACTCACTACCAAGAAACTCACAGCCGAGTTCTCCTTGCCCACCGATGCCGCACTGTAAGGTCACAATCGACCTATCCACAGCCCATCGCCGGCCCATGCTGCCATCGCCATTGCTGCACCAACAGGCCGAACTAGGAATCCTAACCTAAAATTGCACATCGCCGATTCAGTCCTTGCCACCGATTCAGTCTCACCTTCGTCATCATCATTCTTTGCCGGATTCTCAGCAATCAACATACTTCTCAGATGGCCATCATCCACAGCCACCCTCAGAAACAAATATAACAATCTACAGGCTCTATTTCACAACTTCCTCTGAAGCCGATCAGATTTGCAAATGAATAGAGAGGGTTATAACACTTAGGCAACGTTTAGGTCACATGAGGGGCATTGAGGGTATTTCACGCTGATTATTTATTTTCGTATTTTTTTTCTTAATTACAATGGGTAATTTTGTAAATCTATAATGAAGTCGGCCAGAAAGTGGCCGGAATTGAGCTTCAGCACGAATTTGGATAGCTGTGGTACTGATTTGTTCATTTTTGTAGTCCATGGGGTAAAATGCCGATTTGTGATAGTTTAGGGGGGTTGTTTGCACTTTTGCCTTAAACAAATTTAAGGACAAGGTGGATGAAAAAGTTTTTTTTTTCTTTGGGTGGGGGCCCTGGTGGGTATAATATATGCCTTGATTTAACAAGCCATAAGTTTACGAGAAGAGTCTTATTTAACCCAATAAATAAAAATCTACGATTTTATTGAGTCTATGTAATTATTTATGTGTCAAATATAATAGAACCAATATTAAAATATAAGACAATTAACTATTTAGAAAATTGTAGTCCCCTTTTTTAGATTTCATTTTAATTCAGTATTTTTGTTAGGCGATTAAAATGTCAATCACTATGTATATCAAATTGTGCATTTATTATATATATACATCACATTGCATCGCTATAAGAAATCTTGAGATACTTCAGGCATCTCTTATATATAATTAGACTGTGTATCCATGGTTATATATAAAATATTGTGCATTTGATTATTAATATACATCAATTACGTTGATAGGCATTTGTTAATTGTTATAATGATCAAAAACTAATAATCTATCTTACTCCCAGAAACAAAAATAAGGAGAGGAATTTTTTTTTTTAAATGCAAAGTATTGAAAAATTGTAAAAACATTGTAATGCTTGTTGTAGATTTTGTACAAATCAAATTCTTATATTTGAGAACGATGAAACTTGCTGTGAAAAAAAAAAAAAAAAATGATAATGATACAACCATAATTGGAAAACTAAAAGATAAGGAAATAGGTTGTGAAAAACTGAAAAATAAGGAAAGCAAAAGAGATGTATTTTATGGAAACAAAAAAGAGTAGTAACGATACATCATGCATATTTAAGTTGAAATTTTAGAATAACCAAGTAATATTTTATCTCTGTCGGTTTTTAGTCGGGTATTAAAGTTGTCAAGAATATCATTTTCCTTATGAAAATAAAAGGAGTACTGCTATTTAGCTTGACAAATAAAAACATATTACTTCATCGAGTCTATATGGCTTATGTGTCAAATATAATGAGACACATTTTAAAATATAAGGTAATTAATAATTTGGAAAATTGTAGTACATTTTTTATGTTTCATCCTAATATAGATCTTTATTGACTATTAAAGTTTCAATCACCATGTATATCAAATTGTAAATGTGTTTTGTATATATACATCACTGTAAGGCTATACTTAAGATTGCATCTCCTATATATAATTATATAGGCATTTTTTAATTGATATAATGATCAAAACTAATGATTTATGTGACTCCAGAAATAAAAATAAAAAGAGGAATTTAAAGAAAAATTGCAAAGCATTGAAAAATTGAAAAATATTGCAGTTTTTGCTCTACATTTTGTACCTATCAAATTATTTTATTTAAGTACTATGAAAACGAAAAAGAAGATGATACGATTATGAAAAACTGAAAAGATAAGGGAAGGTGTGACGGCCCAAGGTTTTTTAACCCGATGCGTCAGTGATGAACCGAAAGTTGACCTGGTAATGGATCCGAAATGCGGAAGCAAAAGATGAAATCAAAGTCTTTAGACATATAAACCATCTTTAAGACATCAATGTGACCTTCTATGAAGCCACGAAGCTCAAAGAGGACGAAAGCGGAAACAAAGGTCAAAACGGCCAAAAATTGTGAACCAAGGGGCGAAATGGTCAACTCACCATTAAAAGGAGAGACTTGACTCTAAACAAGTCAAATAAGGTGAAAACAACATAATCTAATCATTTCACAACATTCCAAGAGGTTCTAAGAACATTGGACATGAATCCCTCAAAATGCCCTATCCCGATTGAAGTGAAAACTAATACCCTCTCATTAAAACTTGAATAACTCCCACTGTGATTGGAATCTGAGAATGGCATTAGTACCATTGGAAATCTGACTCAAAATCCATGAATTTAGGCTCAAGAATCACCCCATTTGGATTTAAAACAAAGGAGTTATAGTCATTTGAAGTCGGAAGAACAGTGCTGAAACTGGACTAAAGCTACTCTCGGGATCTACCTATTTTGGTCAACCGAAATGACCCATCGGACAACCGAAATGGACAAAATTTCAGCTAAAAACAATTCTTTAAGGCTTGGTTGGTTTGATACACCAAAAAGAACCATCGGTCGATCGAAATGAGCCATCGGTCGACCGAAATGAGCCTAAATGCTAACTTTGGCTACTGGAAAGTGAAGTTTCAAGGTTCAAACAAAACCCAAAAGGCTTCGGTCGACCGAAATGACTCGAGAAAGTGCACTAACCTCCTGTTATGCATCCATGGCTGAAAGTCCACTTGAAATCCCCCATAGCATGTTCAATTTGCATTATATGCAAGTATGTGATGATGTGAGCATGCACGCAAGTGTAATATAGTAATTTAAACATGTTACAATGGCCCATGGCCTTATTACAACTCATTTACAAAAATTGACATGCTAAACCTCTAAGTTGGAAAAAAAATGCATTTCAAAGGCAAAAATTGAAGTTTACATACATACACTTGAATTTTAAGGTTCGTGGCCCTTGGCCTCATGTCGTACACATCAAATAAGTTCCAAATAGTGTATCTAAGTACACTTTACATATATTAAAGCAAAAGAGCATGTTGAACCTAACTAAGTGTTACAACACCAAAACTAAAGCTTAAACATGCTAACACTTGCATGTGAACAAGAATGCATCAAAAGAAACTTCAAATCTCCAAATCATCCAAGGCAAGTGCAGATCTCTAAATCTCGAATCATGTACCTGAAAAATGTCCCCACTACGTGGATGAGTAACATAAAGCTACTCGTAGGAAATGGGTATACATCGACCTAGCATTTTACAATTATATCACCTTAAGGTGAAACATGTCAAAAGGGCTCATACCACCTAAAGTCTATGTCACAATAAGACTCAGGGAGCATCCTAAGCTACTCATGCTATTTAAGTGAACAATGGCATACAAGTATACATGCTCAAGTACACTAAACAATGTTAAAGCATATTATATGACATACAAGCATACATTCCAAGTATACTAAACCATATTAAGACAAGTCATGTAATGTCTAAGCATCTCTACACAAGTATGCATTTGATATGGAAAACTCATAAATCAAGTACACCACACAAGTATACATATTCAAGTACCCTAAATCATGTTAAACAAGATAAGAAATATCTAGCATACATACGCAAGTATCCGATGATATATATATAGAGAGAGTACTCATAAATCAAGTATACAATCACAAGTATACTAAGCTAGATGAAATACACATAATACAAGTATACACGGTACAAGTATGCTAAATGAAATTTGAACTCATGGAGTAAGTACACAAGTCTAAGTATACTAAATAAGATCCAAATACCCAAGGCATGTATTAATTCTCAAGCTACAAGTAATCCATGATTAACAACTTGAAATTAAATGCAATAACAGATAGTGGAAAGACTAAGACATGTGGTCTCTAGACCAAGCAGGTATTTTCGGGTAATTACGACCCACAAGGTACCACATAGTGCACACTTATGACTTAGAAGACTCTTTTCTCCGTACTAGAGCCAAACCCTAGCCATCACATAAAGTATGTCCTTACAAGCTTTCTAAAACCAATAAGTTCAAAACTTATACAAAATCAAATGCAAGTTTCCACCTTCCATGCACAAGTAAGGTTGAATTTACACAATTCATGTCCTAGAATTCAAGTCTAAATAGCATATGACATGTCAAGTCTCCAATATGCAATTCATATACAAGCAAGAATATTTAACAACAATTAAGCCACAACACCATCCTAAGCCACAAGTACTAAATAAGCTTTAATTTAGTTACTGACTTCCAAGGTAAACAATTATAATATTCTAATAAGTTATATTCTTACACAAGATATATTTAAACAAGCTATTCAATACAATGATATCACATATCATGCTAAGTCAAATTACTATCTTTAGAGACCACAAGTACTAATTCTACAACAAGTTAGTCGCATGCTCACAAGGTAATTATTTGAACTACGATTCATGAAATTATCACCCTAACATAAAAGTCTCTAGATTTCAATTCAATTCCAAAAAGGCTCAAAATAATATATGATAAAGTTTATAACATAGTCTTTACATATATCGTACCCAAAATTAATTTAAGTGACTACAACACTTAAAATAAAATGAATTAAGCTAATTAATTAATTTTCCTCTAGATTTCCAAATATATCTAAATGTCCTCAATTTAATATATGTTAAAGAACTCATCAAGGCCTACTTTAATATTACTTTACAAGTTGATTTCATGCTTGATACAACTATATGAATTAATCTTTCACAAAGATAATTATTAAATAAGTTTTGCAAATCTTATTCAAATGCTCCAAATCTAATATATGTTACTCAACATACCAAGGCCTAATTTACTAGCATGCCACAATTTAATTCCAAGTTATACACAACCATATGAATTAAATCTCAAATATATAAATTAATTAAATTAAATTCTAAATCTCAAACAAAAGCATACTTACAAGTTGTATATGCTTATATAGCAATCAATACAACATTAATATAAACCTAAGACATCCCCTACCTCAATTTGAGATGAAAACTCAAATCCGTACCAAAAGAACAGTGCTCCGAATCCGACGATACTTCTAGGTTTTGTCAGGGACAACGCCGTGGACAAGAATCCCTAAGAAGCCCCATGAAAATCATAACTTGACCTCAAAACCAAACTCAAAATTTGGCTAAAAACGGGTAGAATAAGGGCAAAAGATACGCGTCGTCAAGACGAACAACAAATACTAAGTGTTACCCAAGAATTGACTCTAGAGGGGGGTGAATAGAGTCAATGGCCAATTTTCACAAATTATAGAAATACAATTTCTAATCAACAATATAACCAATTATGCAATAATCAAGATATGAAAGTAATCAATTTAGCACAGTTGTAAAAGAGATAAGGCAAGAGAAATTGCAAACAATAACATGGCAATTTTTGCGAGGTTCAGAAACTCCTACTCCTCGGCTCAAGATCCCTCTTGAGACTTCCCAAATTCTTTAGAGCTTCTCCTTAATGGTGGAGAACAAACCTTCAATTGAAGCAAGACCTTGCTTCTCTTTCTTGCTAGGAGAACACCCTTCTCCTAAGCTTCCTTTTTGGGTCACACCAACCCTTTACAATAACTTGTAATAGAAATGAAGTGTACAATGAATCTCTCAAAGATAGTAGTACAATTTTTAGCTCATAACTAGAGTATTGATGAATATAAATGAAGCTCAAACTCTATGAATGAAATGAATGAGAGAAGATGAAATATGTGAAGAAAATAAGCTCATATGAATTCAATAGAATCTCTCAAGTGTATTATAGAGCAAAAACTCTATGAAGATTAAAACAAAAGCAAAAGCCCTTTTAATCTTTACTGGAATTTCTCAAGATGGAATAAGAGTGAATGAGAGAGATGAAGAGAAGATTGAGAACAAAAGCTCTCTTTGCAATATAATATAATGTCTCTTAAATGGTGTATTTTCTTTGCAGACAAGCCCTCTGTATAAATAAAGAAATTCGTAGCTCAATATAGCTGTTAGAAGTGGTTAGAGGAATTAAATGCAGAAAAATTGCCGTTGTAATTCAAAACCCTCAAAGGAGCCGGCTCTTTGCAAAAGTGGAGGCGGATCAATTTCAAATGGAGGCGGCTCCATTAAAAAAGTAGAGCAGGCTCTTTTTCTAAAATGGAGGCAGCTCAATAAAAAAATGGAGCCTTCTCTAGTTTTGTAGAGCTTTCTCTACTTTCCTGAGCCTTCTTTAATTTTGTAGAGCCTTTTCTAGTTTTTCATTGAGCCTTCTCTATTCTTTGGGCCTTCTCTAATTTTTTATTGAGCCTGCTTCATTGGCCTTGAGAGAGCTGACTCTATTTCTTATAGAGGCTGCTTTTGCTTCATGAAGGCTGCTGCTAAATTGGATTGGACAGAAAAAATTGCATGACTTCAAATGGACATAACTCAGTCCATGAAAGTCTAAATGAGGTAAAATTTGAGTCTAAATTTATTTTCTTGAAGTCAGCTATCTAAAGCCACTGGCCTTGCTCAAAAATTCCAACCATAGAAAAAGTTATGGCTGTTTAAGTGCAACCTGGTTAGAATTTTTACAAGCAGAATTAGGTATTTTGTGAAGATCATATTTCAGTCATTTGAAATCCAATTTAGGTGAAATTTGAGTCTAAACTCAAGGGCTCAAAGTCAGCTTTCTAATGCCACTGGCCTTGTGTAAAAATTCCAACTACACAAATAGTTATAATAGTTTTAGTGCAAGATGGTCTAAAATTTTTCTGGGCTGAAAATTGCTTCTTTTGAGATATCCATCTTTCTAGCACCTAGGACTTTGATGAATGATTCAATTTTGTTCAAGGCCTGTTTCCAAGAGTCTAGGGACATATGAAGATGGTAAATTTTAAGTGCATTGTGTTCTAGAGTCATTTACCAAATTTTGGCAACAAAGGTTTTAAAGATGAAAAATTAATTCAATGCCTTTTCCTTTTCTTTTTAGAGACCAAAATAAATGTCATGACTAATGTACATGGTCTTAGCATTTCTAGCTTAAGTTGTGAGTTCTTTCAAAGCTTATGCAAGCTTGAACTAACTTATTCTTAGCAAAGACTTCATATGTTAAATATATATGTATTGAAGTTCATAGTCTAATGCTAATGATGTAGGAGCATATAAATGATGTACGATATGCATGGTCCTATAGAGATGAGCTTCAAATGGATTCACAAATACTTTGACATTGAATCATAAACACTCACCATCCTATCTACCCATTTTCTTCATTCTTTGATTATAATCGTTTAGGCTTGATGAAGACTTGTTTTCTTTCTTTGAAATGATTTGTGTGATCTTTGAAATCCGAGTTTTTCTTTGATTTCTTGCATTTTGATGCTTCCTTGAATCCATTGCTTGAGTGTTTGGAATGCTTGAAATGGAACTTCTAGCTCATCATTGAGGATTGAATGATTGATCAACTATACTTCACTTAATGAAAATATTAGTACATAAACATTATTAATGGTTTGTAATCATCAAAATATAAGATTGACCTTTAGATAAAATCCTTAGACTAACACTAAGGCACGACTATATTTTGGCAAAGAAATGAAGCTTAAATGAGGAGAGAGAAGATAGCAACCTCCCTTGGGCTACCATGGAAGCTCCAGGTTGTGCATAGGGAGTGGGGAAGATGAAAATCAAAATATCTCATCCCCTTGTTATAAAAAATCTCAAAAAGTGCCCCGAACGTGCCCCGCCGGGTCCGAAAAAGTGAAATTTTAGCAGACGCGCTTAAACGGAAAAACTTGGTGAATGAAAAAGATTCAAAATAAGAAAATATGAACAACGGAAGAAACGGCGTCGAAAACTGAGTCCCGAGCAGAGAAATATACCTAAAACAAGTTTGGCACAAACCGGGGTCAGAAACCCTAAAACTGGAAAATAACGACCAGGAGGAAATTCTAAAAGTACATGACTTGACGAAATGTGAAAATGAATCCCGTACGAGAATTCAAGCTCCAGACGAGATATTTTGCAATAACTTTCGTTAATTGCACAATAGCCCCTACAAAAGGGGTTAACTGCAAAACTGTCCCTGAATGAAAATATCTTCCAAAAGATATTTTCTTAGATACCCCTGAAATAAAATATCTTCAAAAGATATTTATGAAAAACATCCCAAGAAAAGAAAATAATTCCAAAGAATTATGCATCCATGCCCCTATGGACACCGGGAGCAATCAGAGTACTTTTCTGAAAAAGTAAAGATACGTATTTTGTGGAAACCACTCAAGATGAAGACACATGAAGTCAAAAACCAACTCCGAACACAAGAAGTGAGGTTTTGCCAACAAAGTGACAAACAAGGAAAAGACGAAACAGGGAAAAGGACAAAACAGTGAATAGTGTCCGAAAAGTGAAAATGCGGAAATGACTCGGTTCTCAAAAGAAGTTGTCAATCCATACGAGAGAGTCTCAGAAGTCATTTCTAAACACTCGAGACGACACTAAGCGACGAGAAACAAAACTCAGACAAGAAATTTCAACGAAAAAAAATTCATCCGTCAAATTCTAAGGAAAAAGAAAAGGAAGGAAATGACCGGGTCATTACAGAAGGAGTTATGAAAATCTAAGTAGATAAAGAAAAGAAAATGGACATATTTTATACAAACAAACAAGAGTAATAATGATACTTATTTAAGTTAAAATTTTATAATAACACATCATATTTTTACATTGTAGGTTTTAAGTTGAAGGTGATTACATAGGGGTTTTAATTCTTATTACATAGGGGTTTTAATTCTGGTAAGAGAAAAGGTGATTTTGATATTTGGGTATTTTTGCCTTTTCATTATCATTTTGGAATAAAATGTAATATATATATATATACACATATATATAATAAGGATAAAAGGTAATTTCATTCAAATCATTAACGCAAGGAGGACGGTATAAGAGCATAGTGTATTTGGGTACAGACGAGTTGATGAGATATCACTTGGACTATTTTTAAATTTTTTTGTGAATGATTGTATTGTTGGTAACATCGGCTCCCTTATTAAATATTATTTTAAAAAAAATAATTTTGTTTAAATTACTTGCAATTTGCAATTTCAAACATGCTCAAGGAATTCCAATTTCAGTGCCTAGTTTTCTTGCCGAGGGAAGGAGGGTGGGTTCTTCCTTTTTGACAAAGCGGAACTATTCTCCCATTATCCTCGTACGTCGTGTTGTATATAGAAATTTCATGCACTTATCCTTTGAAATAAGGTAAACTTCTGACTACCGACGTCGGTCCTACATTATAAGTAACAAGGTCAGTAGGGAGAATAATGGGGATGGAATAATGACTTTTGTTGGGCACAACTAATGAATGATGAATTGACTCACACCACAAGTCTTGTTAATTGATGTAGAGACATATAATTTCCTGGTCTGTTCATTTTCCCCAGCTACACGTCTCGTCTTTGTCCGTTATTATTCCTTGAACTTTTTGCTGACACGCAGACTTTTTAACCTGGTCTGTTCATTTTCCCCAGCTACACGTCTCGTCTTTGTCCGTTATTATTCCTTGAACTTTTTGCTGACACACAGACTTTTTAACCTGGACACATTATATTCCCTGCGCCTTGGTTGTTTATTTTGGAAAAATAAGTACTACGTAATACAAAGTCAGCAATAATAATACAAAGACATATTTAACTAAGTTTATATGCGCAAGAATGATGTCATGATATGCACTGTCGTGATATGCGCAAGAATGATGTCATGATTGTGGTGGTTGCACCTCTTTAGAGTGTCTGGGAATTCTTTGTTAAGTCTGTGTTGTTTAATTTTGGAGTTTTAATTTTCGAAATCATAAATGGCAACAAAAGTAGTACTATGTGTTAAGGATATTAACTCCCTTCAATTTCCCCAATGGTAAATAAATTCTTTTTTCATTATACACAACGAAAGTATCATCATCACATCATTTTACAAGCATATATGACGATAATAATCATACAGATTTACACAACAAAATATTTGACATGATTCGCCCAACTCTATAGCTATGTTCATGGAGAGAGAGATTTCACGTACGACCATTACCTGACTTTACTCACTTACTCATACTCTGAGATTAAATCATACATGAATTACATGTACTATCCCCTTTCCTCACAATACAACCGGTTCTTGGAATCACTGTTCAGACCATTCTGCCCAATTACAATCGGTTTCACTTAAACTGTAAATGGAACCGGTTCCACTTTCCATAGTGCAATTCTTCACAAGAATTTAAAGCACAGTCCAACAATCTCCACATTGACTCAAATTCCATATATTTTTTAAATGTTGCGAGGTTACATGCTTGTACTAAATAGAATGAGTGTTTTGTGCACAATTTTAATATAGTAGGAAGGTTCTTGCACTTTACCCTTTTAAAATCAATTGCCAAATTGTCACATACTCGAAAACATTGAAGAGATGGAACATTGATGGAATTAATGGATCCAACTCTGCTAGATTCTCATTCAAGAAATGAAGTCATTAGATTCTTCCATATTGGCTTATTGTACGTGCGTTCAAGAATATTTGGATGTCAGATATTCCATGGCATTTATGGTTCATATGCTCAACAGTTATTCTGTTACTTAATTGCCTCAACACCCTCCATTCTTTGCCCGTAGTGGAATCGAGCCAAACACACTAAAAGAGGTGGAGTCAGATTAATCTAAAAGTAAGGCAATCCAATAATCTTTGAATGAAGCATCAAACGACTGAACTACGCCCTGGATCATGTTCGATTCCAAGCCTAATAAACCTAGAAAATAAATGGTCACACCATATGAATGTATCATCAAGTGGTTTGAGGTATTAGCATTTGCTAAGTTTTAAATTTCCTGCATATCACATTAGTTATCAAAACAAAAACCATATTGCATATTCAATAATGAGGAGTGCTAATAACAATCACAATTCACAACTTTCATGACAATAATATATTAATACATTTTTGTGGTATCATTTTTGATGAACCAGGAGGGGGGTTAAATAAGTTCTTTTATAAAGCAGTTACAAACACTTTGTCTAATTTTCAAGTCCAACAAGTGAGGTGAAGGCTATCTGTCACAATGAAATCAAACTACACAAGTAATCACAGTGACACAAGATGTTTACAAGGAAAATCCCTCTCAATAGGGATCAAAAACCTTGGTTCCTCACCTCTACCAGTGCAAATCCACTAGCTGTAATGAAAGAGAAACACTCTCTGCACACATGCACCCTAGCTCACACACATGTGCACCCGACACTGCCCCTATCCTAAGAAACCCTGCTTGGACCCTATAAACTCTCACAGCTTACCAAATATAATGAATCAGATGTAAAACAATAATACTCAAAGTCTCCAACAGCAGCAACACAGCTTTATTCTGCTGGTTCTGTGGTATGGAAATTCGTTTCAACACAGACCAGGTTTTGGTTTCCACGGCCTTATATCAACCATATACACTTTCTTAAACAATAATCTAAGAGAGTATAGCAAGTTATCACAATCATAGTGCACAACAGGCTTGGTTTTTGCAGAAAACACAAGTCTCAAGGGTTTTGTATACCATATTTTGATATGGTCACTTTTCTGTCCAAATCCCAACTTGTAAAGCCTCTAATCAACTATATAATCGTGCTCAGCTGGTATATCGCAAGCTCACAGCAAGATACAACAATCAAAGATCAATATAATAGGCTTAAACTACAAAAAATATCAAAATGTAGGTCTGAGACATCAAACACAACTACAGTAGGAATATGAGTGCAAACACGGGCTTTGTAGTTGAAAAATGATAAAGTACACTTGCCTCAACCTTTACAGTGTCCAAAAAAAATGGCTCAAGCTATTTTGAAGCTTCTGAACCTTGATTCAGCACCAGAAAACAGCATCATAGCTCTTCTTTGATGTGCATGCTCAAACTATAGACTTCTGAGGTGAAGTGAAGCTCAAATCATGAATCTAAACACTCAGAACCCCTTGTTCATCCTTTGCTCTCGAGACATGCACAATGCACACACGAGGCTCACAATGCATACCCACTAAGCTTGCCAACTGCTGCTGTTATAAAGGGATATATATTGCTCACCCAAATGATGATGCAGCCCTATTTCTGGATAAGAATGAAGAGATCCTCCAATCATTGGAGAGGGAATATTCTGACATTCCCTTAAATGAATGGACCACACAACCCTTGCCAACTCAGCAGATTTAATTTGTCCACTAATGCGCACACAATTTCAGCAACACATGCACCAGCTGTAGAAAAAGGAAATGTAAGATTGATGCTGAAGTAATGCATTTTTGTATAACATACTTCTCTCACTAGGACCACGGTGCACGTGTCTGTCATGTGCACCACACAGTTGAAAAGACCAAAATGCCCTTTGAAGGACACTTGTCAATAAATAATATAAATGAGTGTTGTAGCCTGTGTATATACCAACACATTGTAATTTTGTGATCTGTGATGCAATGCAGCATACAAGGCACATTTAAAATTATTGTACACACTTGTGAAAAGATTGAATTGCCCTGAATATTCCTGTGACCAAGAATGCATATGCTGCACCAGAAAATTGTTAAACTATGTCTATAAACCTGAGTTATGACACAATGAACCTCCCTTACTCAATTTAAATTGGGCTCTCAAATGTAGTAAATGACCATATTACCCGTCAGTATTGGAAACAAAAAATGCAGTATAGAATGGAAATGGCATACCAAAAATAATACTGTGCACAACAATTTAACATTAAAATAGCAAACTTGTGTTGTACCTAGTTTGTTCATGGTTTGCTCTTTCAATGTCAAAAGTATGTTCAAAGGTCTATTTCTTTTTAGAACCCTTTTTCTGGTCTACATTGTATTTTTACACATGATATGAGGTGTGTATAATTCAATTAGGAAGGTACATTGTGTTCAATACTGCTCTAATAAATTATGGGGATCAAGGGTAGTATAGTAATTTCCAGCATGCTTTAGATCATATCAGTTGCATTGAAGGTGGTACATTGTATCACAGATCAAGTTACAGGCTACATTGACTAATCTCTGGTGCAGAGTATGCATTCTTGATCACATGGTTAGTCAGGGGTATTTTATTCTTTTCACTGGAGTGCATGGTCATTTTATATCTGCCTTATATACTGTATTGCATTATACAACACAGAAATCCATTTTGATGGTGTATAAAAAGGCTGCAACACATCCTTGTATTATACAATTGACAAGTATATGAAATTTCAGATAAAATATTCAATTATTGGTTATCATTACAACAAATATACACAGGGTACACTTCCTAACGGACAAGAGATAGCTGTGAAGAGGTTGTCCAAAAGCTCCGGACAAGGTGCACAAGAATTTAAGAATGAGGTTGTATTAGTAGCCAAGCTTCAACACAGAAATCTAGTGAGACTACTAGGATTCTGCTTGGAAGGAGAAGAAAAGTTACTTATTTATGAATTCGTCCCCAACAAAAGCCTTAACTATTTCTTATTTGGTTTGGGCCATCTCTAAATATTTATTGAAATTCTCTTCTTTGTCTTTTGTTCTATTCCTTAAAAATACATGATGTCTATGACAATACATTATCTGAATTAGCAAACACAAAATTTGGATCTTAATAATAATACTAATAAGGTGTATATTGATGTTTTAAAGTTCAAGAAAATGTTGATTTATTTTGGGTTCCAAATATTGTGAGTCGTAGAATTAGGTACACCCTTGCATTTGTCTGTTTGTTTAATCACATTATAATGTAGTGTTGCAAAAACAAAAATTTTCAATGCTAACTAATTGAATCTTTATTATGATCAATGTATAGATCTGGTGAAACAAGTTCAGTTGGATTGCCCAACATGTTACAAAATTATAGGTGGCATAGCGCGTGGAATTCTTTATCTTCATGAAGATTCTCGACTTAGAATTATATATCGTGATCTCAAAGCTAGCAATATACTTTTAGATGAAAATACGAAAGCAAAAATTTCAGATTTTGGCATGGCGAAGATTTTCGGCGTGGATCAAACTCGAGGAAATACAAGTAGAATTATTGGGACATTGTAAGTCGACAATCCCGACATCCCCTGCTTCTTCTTTCCCTTAGTTTGAATTAATAAATTCAGAATGTCTAATCTCTACTACAACTTTAAGTGAAAAATTAAAAAAAATAAAAAAAAATTAAGAAAGAAAAAAGAGGCATATTAGTAGAGTTTTGATAATTTAAAAACTTCTTCAACTCGGACAAAACAGATATGCTTATAATTTGCCTAGCTTCCTTCTAGCTAGTACTAGTTTGTGCTTATTTGCTGCTTTTCAATTAACCTTTGTTCATTACGTCATAAAATATTTAGCTTCATCTATCTAGTGTTGAATAGAATTTTTTTTTTTTGTTGTGTTCTTAATTCTTTTGTTGTATCAATGGTGTTGGATTGTAGAGGTTACATGTCTCCCGAGTATGCATTGCATGGAAAATTCTCTGTTAAATCTGACGTGTTCAGTTTTGGAGTTCTAATTCTAGAGATCGTAAGTGGAAAAAAAAAATAGTACTTTCCATCAATCAGATGGTGACGAGGACCTGCTGTGCTGTGTGAGTGCAAATTGAGTCTTACAATTGCTATTTCTCATCATCTCCATCAACTTGCATTTCGGAACAAGACACATTGTTTTAACATCAATCGACAAATTGTGACAGGCTTAGAAACATTGGAGAGATGGAACACCAATGGAATTGATGGATCCAACTCTGGTCAATTCTCATTCAAGAAAAGAAGTCATTAGATGCATCAATATTGGCTTATTGTGTGTTCAAGATGATTTGGATGCCAGGTCCTCCATGGCAACTGTGGTTCATATGCTCAACACTTTTTCTGTTACTCAACAAATGCCTCAACATCCTCCATTCTTTGCGCACAGCAGAACCGAGTCCAACGCACGAAAAGAGCTGGAATCTGGTAGATCTACAAGTCAATCCAATAGTCTTTAAATGAAGCATCAATTACTGAACTACACCCTCAATAATGTTTCATTTGAAGCCGAGACAATCTAGCAAATAAGTGTATACTATAAGGTGTGAAATGAATAAACTCGACCTCACAGGACATGAATGTAACACCAGAGATTGAGAACAGTAAAGGCCTATTGCTAAGTTTTAAATTCTGCATGTTCAATTAATTTTTGCAATTTGGAAGATAAAGCAAATACACACCCATTATTCATATGTTTCTAGTGGGATTCGAACTCTCACCACAGATTGAGAGCATTTATAGAGGTCTATTGCTAACTTTTAAAAGTTAAATCAGATACACGCGTTTATTTACATGCTTCTAGTGGGATTCGAACTCTCAATCTTTCCATTAAAAATTATAGATCGTACTCTCGTGATGGTGCATGTTAGATTAATTATCTGCCTTGCTCGCTCACCCCTCATGCTGGTGCATGTTACGTTAATTATCAAGCAAAAACCCATATATATTGTACATTCAATGTGAAATGGTGGGTCCACAATGCAATACTTGAAGACTTTTTTTGTTTGTGATGGATGTGAAACTGGCGCTAAAAGAATTTTTCCTAATTTTTAAAACTGATCATATGTTAGAAATATATTTCTTCCACTTGTTCAAATTTTCTCTTAGGCCAGAGGACTCAAGAGGATTACTAGGTCAAGATGACTTAGAGAATACTGGTTTCAGGAATCAGGACCAGTAGATCTTGGGGTAGTCTGGTGTCTCCATATCATTTCATTCCGTGATTTGGGAAAAGACACAGTTTGAGTGTGTGAGTATGATGCCCTAAATTCTAAGAACCGGTGCATTAACTACAAGATCAAAATCCGACCTGATATCGAGTCCAAAACACAGAAGCAAGAAAAATGGAGAGGTTTATAGAGATAAATACTACCTCTAAGATAACAAAGTGACCTCCTAAGAAGTCGCGAGACTCGAATAGAAGATGAATGCGGAAACTAAGGTTGAAATGAACCGAAAACAAGAATAGGGGTAAAATGGTCATTTTACCCAAAGAGAAGGAAATTTGACTTCCAACAAGTCAAATGAGATAAAAAAAAAATAATCCAATAAGAATCCTTTGGTAACCTTATAAGAAGTCCTATGGTCATTGGAAGTGATAACCTACGGGAACCTTATCCCGGTTCGAACGAAATCTCGACACTTTCTCACTAAAATGTGAGTATCTCACGGTAGGAGTGGAATTTGAAATTGTAATTGGTACCATTGGAAATCTTATTTCGACATGGTCAGGTTGCACTCAAGAACGGACCAATTCGGAGTTAAAACAAAAGAGATATGGCTATTTGAAGTCAGAAGGTCAAAGCTG
This sequence comes from Cornus florida, assembly GCF_030987335.1. Classification (NCBI taxonomy): domain Eukaryota; kingdom Viridiplantae; phylum Streptophyta; class Magnoliopsida; order Cornales; family Cornaceae; genus Cornus; species Cornus florida. The sequence goes on along the minus strand of NW_026775571.1, from coordinate 95,983,635 downwards.
AGTCAACAGGGCAAAGGGCCGGGGGGTGTGAGCGATCGTGGGGGTAACAAGATGGGATTTTTGGAAAATTTTATGAAGAAAAACCTGCTCAAAAATGATCCTTAGGTTCCCTAAGATCCATCCCAAGAAAAATAAGGCAAAGTAAAAGATGAAAATGCCCCCAAATACATGGAATACTGTAAATAAACATCTTAATACAACATGTTATAAATAATATACTTTAAAAGTGAATGACCTTTTTCCTTACTACATACATATCAATGTAACACAAAATAAAGTACGTACTTGGGTGGAAATGACTATGGAACTCCCTTAAAAGTAAGTTCTAAATCCATTTCCTCCCATCAAAAGGAAGCTGTAGACAAAAGCTTCTAATTACATTACACATTCACAATCCCAAAAGATGCATACAACATGCTAACAATTGCATGTGAGTATAAAACAAAAGATGTCCAAAACGTAGAGTAAATCCGAGCTAATGATGTGCATCCAAGAAGAGTACCTCCTTTCCTGAAAAATATTTAAATCAACTAGGGTGAGTAATTTGAATTACTCCGTAGGAAAGTGCATTATGAGGATAACTTAAGGTTTCATTGGCCTCCCAAGAAAAACATAAGCTATACATATATGGAACATGCCTCCTATGCATCTAATTCAAGGACTAAGAGATCATCCTAGAACTAACATTAGAAGCAATGTTAATAGAATCCATATCATAAGAATGCACTTAACCAAATTGGAACATCCAATACCAAATACTCCAAGCTACATTTGCATCAAAGTGTCAACTTGGAAAGAAATACGAAACCATACAAAGGTTGTCAAGGTTAGAATATCCAAACTAAAAACCCTAAGCCACAAGGACATAAGATTATCAACTTTGAAATGAAATACGAAATCACATAATAGGGATATCTTGGACTCACAACATCCGGTTATATAAGAACATCACAATTAAGACAAAATTAGCTCTTCCGGGCTACTAATTCGCAGGGAACTACTCAAGTGGCCACTATAATTGGGGAGACCTCATACCTCCCGCATTAGAGCTGAACCCTAGCTATATCAAAGTAACAATGTCCCAAGTTTCTCCCAAAATCAACAATCATTTCCATAATATAGCTACATTATAAATGCATAAGTTTCACCTTCCATGCACACATAAGATATAAGGATCAAGCATTCCATGTCTTAAGTCTTTAAGGCTAAATATGGCATGATATCAAGCAAATTATACAAATGTATATGTCAACATTGAAAAATCAAATAAAGGATTAGTTTCATGCTAGCACTTCAAGGTCTCTAATACCTTAGCTACATAACCACACAAGCATTGTATATACCAATCTCTAGTAAGCTATAATGGTAAAAACAACACAAAGGCAACAAGAATTATACATCAAGGAAGCTAACATTAAACCATCATCTTTCTATATAAACAATAAGCTTTGAAAACATATAATCATGCATTTGAATAATATAATAACCTAAGTCATGATGTAAATCTCAATGAAGTATACATCAACATATCATTCTACTAATTGAATAAAAAGCTCACAATACATATATACATGTTTTGAACAATAAAAAAGCCTTAAATCAAGAAAGATAAATCTCATGAATCTTTCTACAACTCACACAACATCTAGGCATATAACTCATGATAAACCCTAAAACACAATGAAAATTCCTAAGTTACAATCATACTACACCTCTTACCTCACTAGAGAAAGCCTCTCTAGAATCCAAAGAAAAGATAAGCAATGGGAAATCCAAGAGAATGGTGATGAAGACCAAGGAGCCACCAAGCTTTCTTTTTTCTATGGTGAGGTCAAAAAGAGAGGAGAAGGTGGGCAAAACCAAGCTTTAAGGTGAGCAACAATGGAGGTAGAGAGAGAGAGGAGTTGGAGAAGGTGAAGTTACTAAACAAAAAGATGTAAGGCAACGAGATATATCTTTACTACGTTGTCTTACACTACCTCTCATAGACACCCACTCATCTTAGACATCTACTTGTCACCATCTCAACCCTCCACACAAAACACACATCCAACCTCACACTTTGCACCATCTAAGCCCTACACATGTCACCAATCCCCTTTAAACACATGATCCAATGAAAATGAGACACTTGTCCTAACTTTTCCTTAATTGCACAAAAGTCCCTCATAGAAATATCTTCAAAAGATAATTACACTAATGCCTCAAAATAAAATATCTCTAAAAACTAATCACAAAATTTTTCCCAAAGTGCCATGTTGTGCTTGATTTAAATGTAATTGTTAAGTTATGATCACATTGATGGGAATGCCATGAATACGTTGAATTCTAGAAATTGTTACATTCATGTCATGGTTACATATATAGCATGGTTTGGGACATTTGACTAAGAAAAAGGGTTTTGAGAAGGCTTTATAAAAAAGAACTGGATTTCGCGAGTCCGGTACTAATTCGACCTATAGGGAGCACGTGCTGATTTAGGACGTGAAAAAATTGATACTAGGCCCCAAATGGTTGCCGGATTTGGAACCAAGGATAGTTATCAATCTCGCCTCGGTAAAGTCGATTGGCGGTTTTAAAATGTGAGTTTGGGGTCGGTAGAAACCAAGTTTAAGGCAGGTAGAGGGCGAGTTAGGGTCGGTTGAGACCAAGGTTGGGAAATATGAAAGTATTGCATTGCATCTTGTGCATACTTGTATTAAAATGCCTAAATGTTATTGTTGAGATTGATTACTGAATTAAATGCTATGAAGATCCCATGTATGATCCCGATTTTCTTTTGTCCCGCAAGTATGATGTGTGACTCAAGTGAGTCCAAAGTTAGTGCTTTAGGCATTTCCTACTGAGCTTCCGTGCTCGCCATTTCCCTTAAAAAATTTTAGGTTATGGTGATAATGCGGTTGATGACGGACTTTCATATGCGTAATTAGGGTTGACGGAAGCATTATCTTGTTATTCTTGTAATAATGCATAGTTGATGCATATTCAATTGCAAAGCATTGTAAATTCGATCGTAGTGGTCCAAGTTTGTAACTTGAATTTAATTAGATCATTTTCAATGTAATAAGGATTATGTAAATTAAATGAATTCGGCTCAACCTTATTTTCCATAATCGTAAATTGATGTATTTATTTCATCTTCCGTATTTGTGCATGCTTGTGAGTTGGGACATGGGCAAATGGGTCATAAATGACCAAAGGCAGGTTCGAGAACAGGTTCCGGGGGAAAAAGGGGACAAAAAGCCCATCTTTTGGTTGGGACGATTACTCGTCCAAGGAGAACGAGCACTCATCCGGCAGGTCCCATCCGCGATGCATGCCTCGCGCGCACAGGGTTGTCTTACTATCGCTTATAGGACACACCATGAGTGATCATGGTTAAGTCTGAGGCATTATTTTTTTTTTTTCATTTTTTTTGTCGGTCCCAAAACTCATGGTGGTTAGGTCCCGAGGGGCGGCCGTAAATGACATTTTTGCCATTTTTAGCCTTAAATCGAGTGGCCTTGAACCAAGTTATTTTTTTTTTTCAATTTTCAATGATCCTAAGTGACCAAAAATGGACTAGAAGGTAGTTAAAAGCTCCCCAATGAGTTGCACGGTCCGAAAGACCAATTTACCATTATAACCCTAAGTGAACTTAATAGCAACTAGGGTTGTTTTTCTCATTCAAAGGCTATCTAAAATGATTAGAAATGACCATTATGACTTCATTGAGACTCCAAATGGCTTGTATGGGTCATATAGACCATTTTACCCTTGAGTATTTTCGGGTCGGGTTAGGACACAGTTAGTGATCCGGACCCCGGGTTTGGGTCGTTACAGAACCCTACACATAAAATCAATTTTCCTCGTATCTTCTTCAACTCTCGGACCTCTGTGTAATTATCGGCTTCCTCTCTGACCGCTAACTTTTTTTCTAATTCTCTGGTTATATTCTTTTGTTTTCGGCATCACATGCTGCCTTAATGTCTCACTACATTTATATAACATCTCAGCCATCATTACATACCTATGTGATCAAAACAAATAAAATGATAAAGGAATGGCAAAAGATAAGTCTTATCATATATACACCCAGGGACGGACCAGCAGGGGACTATTACACATCAACCTTCTATCTTCTCTCTCCTCCCAACTTTCTCTCTCCACACTTTTCAGTCATAGATTCTCTAACGAAATCTCAGCCTTCCATAATATGTTCCACGACATCAGCCTTTCATCATCACCATCCTCCAAGAATCCCTCAAGCAGCTCCTCCTCGATCGCCGCCCCACTGACACGTTCCACCAGTACTGGTCCGTTGGGTCCCTGATGTCGTCGATGCCATCGGCACCCGTGAAACATCTTCAACGGCAATTGTTGTTTTGCTCGTGTCTGTAAAGATGTAGTCGGTGAAGACAAAGATCGGGTTGTTGGCGGCGGCAGTGAACGCCCAAATTAAAGCATAGATGGTCATTGCAGATTACGAGGTCGTTGTCGACGGAGACGAAAGTCATCGCTAAGAGATCCAGTGAGTCGATAAATAAGATGCAGTCATCGACGGCGAACTGAGATTTTGTCAGAGAATCTACGACGAAACCTGAGTTTGGTGACGTGTACGATGAAATTTGACCCACTGATCCTTCCCGGCAGACACAACACTGGTTGCAACTACTCCAACATGCACTTATCCTACAACACTGGCGGCTGCCTCGAGTGCAATGGCCTCGGCTGCACCACCCTCACCCAGATTAGCCTCCACCACGGCCACACCGACCTCTCGTCCTATAAAATTGACAAACGTAAAAACATATCAGAGAAGGCGAAGTGTGACTTGGCAATGTGTTGGTGACTTGTAATTTCTTGTCAATGTTGAGATAGATTGGTTCAATTTATAAAGTCGTAAAAGTGAAAAAGGTCGCTAAAACAGTCAAATTTGATCAATCCCCTACGGCAGTCGGCAACATGGTGTTTTTGTCAACATTTTAACCTTAAGGGGTTCTATTATCCAAAATAAAAAACTTATATATGCATATCCTTATGACAAATTTGAAGGGTGTCATTGTACTTTACCTTTTTTTTTTTTTTTTTTACCTGCAAACAGTAACACCATCTTTAAAATTTCTCTCTCCCAAAACGTCGTTATTTAACATTATCCAATCTTTGACCTCTTTCACAGAATTTGTGGTTCGAATTTGATAGCATTTCTTTAAAAATAAAAAATAAAAAAATTTAATTTTCAATTATTAGTTGGTTTATTGGAAAGGTGATAGAAAAGAGAGGAGTTACCCTCAAGACATCTGATCCATTGTTGTTGATGATATAAAATTTCTGTTAAAAGTTAATTTGGGTCTTTAGCTGGTTTGGTGTCCTAGATTATGCAATAGATCGAGTGGCACATGAGTTAGCTAGCTAGGTAAGACCTTCATGACTCCTTGATGTCATTCTTGATGATTTATCATCTTCTTCTTAATCTACTTTTGGAGAGTTACAGTAGTGCAACTTTGTATTTCAATTGAGCCTAATTTATTAATCTCTTTTTCTTTCTTGTACAATATTTTTCACAATGAGTTTACTCAATATAATTCTAATTATTGAAGTCACTTGATTAAGTATTTAACACAACATAAACATGTTTATTTATATTATGATGTTAGATATACAAATTTTATTTTTGTCGACTTCTTCATTATACTACACAAAGAATCTAAAGCAATTTATGGGGGGAAAAAAAAAAATCACTAATCATTTCTCAAAGACAAATTTAAAGAGAAGATAATTATATATTTTTCTAGTATATATATAAATATAGTGCGAAAAAAAAAAATAAAAAAATCAATAATCATTTCTCAGAGACAAATTTAAAGAGAAGATAATATATATTTTTCTAGTATATATATATATATTGCGGAACAATTCACTTCAAAGACAAATTTAAAGAGAAGAAAATTAGAACTTCAGATGTTTTAGTTCCATATACTCAGTTATATTGCCCAAGAAATGTTTCATATCTTTGAACAGTTCTCGTCATTATGCAAGTGCCCTGTGAGAGTTTTATTTGCTCTAAAAAATTTGAAAACTTTTGAAATGCCTATACACGAACTAACTAAATTTTTACCTTGTATACTCTAAATATATAGCATGCACAATTTGGAATTTATTTTGATTTCGAAGTCTTTCAACTTCAGTATGTACGTTTCTATATCTTGTGAGCTTCAGCTAGCTTATTTAACTATTTACAATTTCAAACATTCATAAATTCAGTAACATTATCGAGGATTTAGTTCACTTATTGATACTTCATTCAAAGAAAACAACTCCGTTCTGTTTGCGGACTTCAACTGATTTGTCCTACCACGGACAGAAAATGGAGGTTGCTGAGGCAGTGGTAGGGTATCAAGAGAACTGTTGAGCATCTGAACTACAGAAGGCATAGAGGGCCTGGCATCCATATCTTCTTGAACACACAAGAGGCCTATATAGATGCATCTAATAATTTCATCCATTGAATAAGAATCTCTCAGAATAGGATCCATTATTTCCAAGGGTGTTCCGTCTCTCCAATGTTTCCAAGCCTGCAATAAAAAGAAGAAATTGACACTTATTTTCTTGAACGTTGAAATGCGATATTTGCATTGACAAAGAAAAACAACAATTGCAATATTTTGTCTATACTCACATAGCTCAAAAGGCCACCAGGACCATATGATTGATAGAAGCTACTATTCTTCTTGCCAGTTATAATTTCCAAAATTGAGACTCCAAAACTAAACACATCAGACTTCACAGAAAATTGACCTTGCATGGCATATTCTGGAGACATGTAACCACTACAATCCAAAAATAAGAAGACAAGAAGAAACAATTTACAAACAAGGTTTTTTAATCATAGATAAATATTCTGTATTGATGACATGATGCACAAAAGCTCAACAAAGAAGAAATCATCAAAAAAAACATAGATTAAATATATTAAAGTAAGCATGCATATACTGAAGTGTATTATTTTCCATTAGACGTTCTAGTCGGACCAGTAATCTATACATTTATTAATTTAGATTATGAAAACAGAAATGGAGGATGCAAGACTTAGGAACTTACAAAGTCCCAACTATTCTACTTGTGCTTCCTTCGGTTTGATCCGAACAGAAAATTCTCGCCATGCCAAAATCTGAAACTTTTGGATTCATGTCCCCGTCTAATAATACATTGCTAGCTTTGAGATCCCGATGTATAACTTTAAGTTGCGAATCTTCATGTAGATAAAGAATTCCTCGTGCTATGCCACCTATAATCTTGTAACGCCTTGACCAATCCAGTTGTTTTCCTTTTTCTGAATCTGTACATTGATCATCATTAAAATTAATACTATTATATAATAATTTAATACAGTTAATCAGGGAAATATAAACTCCAAATGTTTGAGGGTATAACTTTAATATACAAATCCTTCAGTACACTCCCTCATGAGTGGCTTTCTATTTTTCCAACAGTGTTTTGATTTTTATCATCGGTGACCATTAGTTTTGAACACAAGTCCTTGCCTGCTTCGATTTCATGAAAAAAATTAGTAAAAAGAGAGATGTGGAAGACATTTCTTCTCACTTGATATCCTATGTGAATGTTTTACAATATATATAACAATGTGTACAACTGCTATACTTAATCATGTACATAAAAGTAATTTATATAAAATCATGGAGAGATAATGGATAAAATTGCATAAATTAGTTTCCTTTTCTGTCTTGGAAGACTGAAATTTGTGAAAGAAATTTTGTCTTAATAAATTTCTTTTTTAGACTTAAAAATGATTTGGTGACTCCTTGTAAACAAGTGGTATAATTCTTGTCCAACAAGGAATTGGATTTTTTAAGAGACTACAAATATATATGGGTTTGGGTAAGGTAGAGAGGAAAAAAGAGATGATTGTAGAAAGAGAAAAAATGAGTTGAGTTTGTGAGAAGAGAAAAAGTGTGTAATAAAAATTTGAAGTAAAAATAGTCATTCTTCTCCTGTGGATGTAGGCAATTTACCGAAAAAACATAAATCTTGTTTTACTTGTGCATGTGTTTGCTTTTATCTGTTCTAGTTGCCAATTGTGTGTGTGAAATCCTAACAAGTGGTATCAGAGCCATGGTAGCAACTATTACAGAAGGAAAGTACGTGGTCGAGAAATTTGATGGAAGAAGGAATTTCAGTTTTTGGCAAGTTCGGATGCGAGATTTACTAATTCAGCAAGGACTAGGAGAAACTTTGGTTAAGAAACCGAAAAAGATTGAAGAAATGGATGAGTGTGATTCGATTGATGTTGGTGGATGATATTGTGTATGATGTGATAGAAGAAGATTCAACAGCGAACATGCAGAAGAAGTTGGAAAATTTGTATATGGGAAAGAATCTCACCAACCGATTAGTCTTGAAGCAAAAGTTGTATTACTTTAGGAGAAAAGAAAGGGTAAGCCTATAAGAATATCTTGGTGAGTTCAACAAAATTATTTGTGATTTATCTAAAGTTGATGTCAAGTTAAGTGATGAGGTTAAAATAATTATTTTGTTAACATCAATACGTTCTACCCATAAGCATTTATTCAATACTTTGCTTTATATGTGAGATACAATCTCAGTGGAACAAGTTGAATAATGAAAAGAGTCGTGATGCTCAGGCTCAAGCTCTTATTGCTCAAGAGAAGAAGAGATTTAGAGCTTCAAGAAATCTTGTGCCAAGAAAAGATGCTACAAGTGTGAAAGAAAAAGGCATATTCAGTGGTATTGTCCAGAAACAAAGGAGAGCGCATCCGCTGCTACTGTTGTGTCATGGGATACGAAAGAAAGATGATAATGATGAATCATTATCAATCATTGATAATAAGGGAGAAGTTAAGGATTGGATACTTGATTCTGCGAGTTCCTTTTATATGTGTCCTCATAAAGAGTGATTTGCTACACAAATCTGTAGGTGGTGAGGTAATTATGGGGAATAATGCTTCTTGTGATGTTATGGGAATTAGAACAATCAAAATCAAGACAACGAATGGTTTGGTAATAATTCAAATGAATTTACATCATATTCTAATTCCAAGTTTTAGAAGGAAAGTAATCTATGTCGGAATTGGATTCCAAGGGTTATTAGTGTGAAGTAATCGAATAATGGATTAATGAAGATTAGAAGGGGACCACATGTTATGCTTTTGGGAAGGAAGGTCAATAATCTCTATATTTTGTTAGGAAATACTATGCTAGGTGGAGCAATTGTAAAAACAGAATGGAAGCCTGTTTCGAGATCTACTAAATTGGAAGATCAAGAGAAGGAAGAAGTCTCAGCAATTGCAAAAGCACCAACCTTTATTCCAAAAGTAAGAAGAGTACGATTTGGTGATGCGAAAGTAGATTCTAGGTTCAATTATTTGAACTTGGAATTATTTGAGTAGCGAAGAATGATAAGAAGAAAGAAGATGTTAGGTTCAATGTCTAAAGATCTCCAGTCAATGTGGAGCTATGAAGGAGCATGTGAAGATGAATTTTGAGCCAAGGTGGAGATTGTTTGGTTTGTGTCTCAAAATTATTTTTGAAGACTTTATAAATTAAGAGAAAAAATGAGTTGAGTTTGTGAGAAAAGAAAAAGTGAGTAATACAAATTTGAAGTAAAGATAGTCTTTCTTCGCCTGTGGATGTAGGCAATTTGCCGAACCACATAAATCTCGTTTTGCTTGTGTGTGTGCTTTTATCTATTCTAGGTGCTAATTGTGTATGTGAAATCCTAACACATTCTAAGTTGAAATCTATCGTCTTTAGTTCCTGTTTCACACATGCATTTATATTTTCATGAAATGTTTCACAATTTTGAACAGTAGTTGTCATATACACACTTTGCTTGCACGTGTAATATGATTCATATATATTTTAAAAGTAATTGCTTAAAATTTCCTACAATTGAGAGGAGAAATTAATAGCCTTCATGAAAATCATATTTGTAATAAAATTAAGTAGAAAGGAAATTCAAGGACATAGTTATGTGTTGAGAAGGGTCAAACCGAATAGAAAGTAGTCGAGGCTTTTGTTGGGGACGAATTCATAGATGAGTAATTTTTCTTGACTTTTCAAACAGAATCCCACTAATCTCACTAGATTTCTGTGTTGAAGCTTGGCAACCAATATAACCTCATTCTTGAATTCTTCTTCACCTTGACTGGAGCTTTTAGATAATCTCTTCACTGCTATATCTTGTCCATTAGGAAGTGTACCCTGAATGTATGTGATAACAATTAATTGTTATTCCAAATATCATAGTAAGTACGTATGTCATCAGGGCACAAAGAGTGGAATCTTGGAATGCTTGTAGAAGAACTAAGTAAATTGTTACCTTGTAGACGGCACCAAATCCACCTTCACCAATTTTGTTATCATTACAGAAGTTATTTGTGGCTGCTTCAATTGTTCTCAAATCATATTGCAAGGATTGTGTTGTTATCAAATCTTTTCCAACTACAAAACCAAACAGTAAATATATACAAAAGCAAATGGTCCAGACAGGTACAAACAAAAATTTCGTTATTTTTTTTCATTTAATTTTTATTTTTCTTGTATTACCAGTAAGTTCTTCTTGTATAGCATTGCATCTCTCTCTTGCTTTCTTTTTTATGCACAAAAAGCCAGTGGAGAAAAGAACAAGTGCAACAACTACTGAAACAACAATGGTAATAATTACTTGCGATGAGATTTCTCCTTTTCCTGCATCAACCAAAAACTAAATTGTGAAAATTCTATGCCAATATACCTTGACAATTGATTTACAACGAAAACAAAAAAAGATAAATAAGATGAAATAGTATAGAAATGATCCAATTTTATATTTTTATATGGAACCTTAACATTTACCTAATGGTATTATGGTTTTAGGTCCCAATATATGTCTAATTAATAATTACAACCACAGCATCTGTTATTACAGGGTGTTATACCACTGTGATAGTTTCACCAAATGATGTCTGTCACCTTTATTAACTTGTAGATGCAAGGAAAACACATCCTAATAGATAATATATTCTCCAAATGTTATAATATACACGATATCTAAGCTTATATCATCTTAAGTCAATAGCTTAGAAAATCAGTAAGTTTGAAACTAATTTGAAATTTTTTCCCATGGATAGCTTGATTTAGGTTAGCTTTTAAATTGAAATTTTATATGGTATTAGATGTTTTATGATTGTTGTAGATTTTGATCGCTGAATGGTTTAATTGGAAAAATTGAACTTTGACTATTATGAACAAGTTGGGGTGAGATCGGAGGGCAAATGACAGTGGAGGCCAATAGTGATTTGTATTGAGAACTGAGAAAGACCTTGTAATTCTAACAAATATGGAATTGTGGTGGGAGTTTTGTACAGTAAGAATTAAAAGGAAAAGATCATCTATTAACAGGAATTTTATTACATTCTATACACAACGTAGTACATGCTTTAAATTAAGATCTATTAGTGTAAAACTTATTAAACATCATCTTCAAATGATTATATATTTTAACTCTTATCAACCTGACAAAGTAAATAATTAATTTGTTCAAGTCCAATTGTTATATAAATTTCAAATTACGATTTTAATTATTCATGAAAATAGTGAAAAGAGATAAAATATATATAGAGAAGTGATACATTAAAACTGGTTTGGAGTTTGTTCTGAAATTGTTTTGATCTTCAATCCATCCATCCACCTCTCCAACTAGACTAGGTTCAGATGGAAACATATATATGCCCTTCAGGGTGTATGTATATATATATATATATATATATATATATATATATATATTATCACCATAACAATGCAAAGATGAAAACCCAACCCTAGATTATTGAGAGATGGACGCAAATTAAACTGGTATAAATTAACAGAAATTTTAATACTTTCTATAAAAAGTAGTTCATGCTATAAGATCTATTAGTGAAAAACCTATTAAATTGTCTCTTTGAAATGATTATTTTCACACTTTTCAACTTGACAAAGTAAATAATTCGTTTGTTAATAAGTCCAATATTTGTATAAATTTCAAATTAAAATTTTGATCATTAATTACAGTGGTGAACTGAGAGAGAATATATATAGATCAGTTATAGATCAAAACTAGTTTTGAGTGTGATGAATTTGTTTTGATCTTCCATCCACGCACCTCTCCAATTAGACCAGGTTTAGATGGAAACATAAGCCCTCCAGGCTTAATCTTATATATATATATAAACAATGGAAATATGAAAACCTAACCCTAGATTATTGAGAGATGGACGCAAGTCTGGTATAAATTAACAGAAATTTTGTTACTTTCTGTAAAAGGTAGTAATTAAGTTCTAATAGTGTAGAACTATTAAAGAGTTTTCCACTTGTTTGGATTTTATTATGAATTTGTTTCGATCTTCAATCCATCCATCCACCTCTCCAATTAAAATCCGTTCAGATGGAAACACAAGCCTTTCATAACAATGGGATGATGAAAACCCAACCCTAGATTATTGAGAGAGGGACGCAAGAATGGTTTCCTGTTTTTTTTTTTTTTTTTTCCCCCTTCCCTGATTATCCTACATGCATCAATAAAACTATATGTATAGGATGCATTAATAAATATAATTATATCCTACATGAATTAATAAAATTATATGTATCCGATGTGGGGTTCACCTTTTGTGGCAGAAGTAGAATTAGATTTTGGAGGAGGAGGTGGTGGTGCTGGTGCAGAGGCAACCATGGTATAGAAGGGGTAGAACTGGTAACGAATATTACAGCTCGGAAACAGAATTGTGACCCCCTGCTTGTGCATTCCGTCGCAGCAATCTAGAAGAAGTGGGATACCATCCTGGAGGCAGGTGTCGCAACCATCAGCAGACAGGTCCGGTGTGCATTGCACAAGCGCATACACCTTCTGAAACGCTGTGAAGTTAGCTTCTTTAGTTGCAAACTTGTTACCAGATCCATCAGTAAAATCCGCAGCCTGAGTCACTAACTCGTTCATTGTATCCCTCAACAATTGCCTAAACCGCGCAGGCTCATTGGTGACGTTCTGTGGATTCCACAGAGTGATGGAAACTGAAGTGTTCCATTCGGTGAGTAAGGCTGCGTTGTCTGAGAATCTTATAAAGCACTTTTCATACCAAGCTATAGCCTTCTTCTGATTGGGACACGCATCTAGTATCCCCTTACTAGCAATTGCAACACACTCCTGACATTCATCTGTGGTAACATCACCCCGGCACATAAACATGCCGTAAACCATGTTGTTGGGGTCCTTGTCATCACCAGTAGTGTAGTTAAAGAATCCGTTTTGGGGTACCCTGTTTGCTTTAGAGGAGAGTACAGAGAGGAGGTTATTGAGATTGGCTCTATAAGTGCTGTTAGGAGTGTAAGTGTTTTTATTTGAGCAGTAATGAGGAGGTTGGGAGCTAATTTGAGTGGTGAGGAGGCTAAGAAAGCAAAGAAACAGATAAGGGGCAGTAGTAGTAATGAAGATGATATTGATCATAGAAGCCATTTCGGTATAGTAATGGAAGTACTCTTCTTTGATTACTTATAGTCTACGGAGACAATACATATATGCATAGAAAACGAGACTTATATTTATTTTGATGGATCAAAATCCGGTTCAGAATGTAAACATAGGAAACGATCGCCGAAGGCGTAATCAACTAATCCATGCATGGATCAGGCCGGCAGGGCGGCTAGCTACGAAGACTCATTGACTGTAGCCCAGTCAATTACCGATTTACCCAAATTTTTAATTAATTAATTGTCATTTTGTCAAAAGAGCATTCTTTTAAAACTTTTTACTTTACCCAATAATTAATTGTCATTTTATCACAAGCGCCGAAAGCATCCCAGCATCCTGACATCCCATGGTTGGAATGCTTAGTATGTGTTAATTGGATTGTGTGTGTGAATAATTCGTCAAAACCAGGGATGTGATGAAAAACTTGTGGACGGGTAAAAGAAGCAGTATTGCCAGAAGTCCAGGCCAAGCTGGACAATCCAATTGGTCATATGGAAATTGACTATACTTTTTATTTTTTTATTATTATTTTCGTTTTCTAACTTCCCGATTGAGGAAAACAATACTTTTTCTTTTTTTATTATTATTTTCTTTTTCTCACTTCCCGATTGAGGAAGAGGAGATTATATTATACAAGGTGGGCGCTAATGGTCCAGACATTGAAGAGATTTGGTCAAAAATTAATAATGATATTTGATATCGTTTTTGTTAAAAATTTAATGGGACAATTTATTTTTTACAAGTTTTTGAGACAATAATCATTATAATATGACAAACACCAAAAAAATATTAGATGAAAAAGTTACTCAACAAAACTAATTACTTGTACGATATTATGTAGTTATGTGTTCTTTTGGTCCATAGTGTCCTCATAACCTTTTGAGACTATTATACAAATGCGTGCCATCTACATATTATTATTTTTTTTTTTTTTGTTGAATGATAAACTTTTATATTAGAAGAAAACGAATTTATACAAAGTTCCCAGACAAAACAGGGAACAAAGAAACAAAACAAACAAACAAAGTAGCCAACAAAAAGTCCCAAAATCACCAAAACAAAGCCAAAGAGACAAACAACGTCAAACATTTATTCATCTCAAAAGATAAAGATCAGAACCTATAAGGAACAGAACTTCCAACCAACATGAAAGAGAAAATCATTCCAAACAAGCGAGTGGAGCATATGTCAAACAAAGTTCGAACTCCAACCCAAAGAGCAGCCCTGGTGAAAGAGGTCTTGAAGTTCCTCCATTGGATTCATCTTCTTGAGATCAGCACTGGATTGCAATTTGATCGAACTGAGTCGCGAACGATGAGGTGTCCACGTACACGATTGATCGCGTGGAGCCAATTTTGCATTTTTGCTCCTCTTCAGCTGCCCTTCTTCTCTAAAATTTCATTGAAGCCTTAAAGCGCTAGATTCGGCTCAAATTAGCCCTAAGCACCTAAAATCGGAAACAAATCAAACTAAAAAGATGAATAAAGATAGAAATGAGGTGCTAACATTTGCAAGAATAAGGGCTGAGATGTGCATCTTTTGGCACTTATCAGAAACACTAAATGAGCAATGGGATTTGTGAAACCTCTCAAAAATCCCATCTCAATCATCCACCTGATTACCCCGTTGCATTTTCCTGATCAAAGATGCGATGATGAACATCACAAATTTCTACTATTGAGGTTGTAGAGCTTGATCACTATTTTGGATTACAATTCTGGGGAAGTTCGACCAGTGGCACTTGTGCAAGGTAGAGACCATTGGATTCTCGAGGATGTTAAATTTATAATGCGGAAATATAAGATGTAAAATAGGAAGATAAAACAGAGAAAGATTAAGAACACAATATATACATGGTTTGGCACTAAGGCCTACATCTATGGATCAAGAGCCACTGAGGTTACATTTATCTTATTGCTTGTATTTCTTGATGATGTTTACATTATACTGATATACAATATATAGAAATAAATCAAGAGTAAATCAAGGAGGAAAGAAGGGAAAAGAAACAAATCAAGGAGGAAAGAAGGAAAAATGAAACAAAATATAATATATATATATATATATATATATATATATATATATATATATTTCAATATTCCCCCCACAAACTCAAGATGGGTTTGTCGAAACCAAATTGAGTTTGAAGATGAAATCAGGAAAATGGTGGTGGAGTAAAAAGCATCCAAAAGGCCATAACAACGTCGGGAAATAATCGGAACAAAGCCAGGAAATAGTTGGAACAATACCGGGAAAGAGTCGGAACAATGCAAGGAAATAGTTGGAACAAAGCCGAGAAATGGGCCGGAACAACACCTGGAGACACCAAGGTGATCCATCCGAGAAATGAAAAAGATCCAGAACAAAGCCGGTAAAAGGCCGGAACTAAACCGGTAGCCAGTAAATGGTCGGAATTAAGCCGGTAATCAACAATAGGCCGAAACTTCGTCAGTCTTCAACAACTGTGCCGAATCTTAGCTGGTCACCAACAATAAGGCCTTAAAACTCTGGTGGAACGAGAGTCGGTAACGCCGGTGGGCCAAAGCTGAAATGGACAGGCTAAAACTGATCTAGGCAAAAAAAATAAATAAATAAAATAAAATAAAATAAAATAAAATTCTGAACTAAACAAGGCCAAAGCTGAACCGGGCTAAGGCTTCTGAAGCCAAAATCTGATGAAACTGTGTTTGGGACAGTCCAAATAAGGAAAACAATTTTTTTTTTTTTTTCACTATCAGGCGTGATATAATGGGTCCTACATCCCCTTATCAGTGCATGTGCAAAGCTCTTTTCCCTTTCCCCAACAAAGAGGAACAATCTGCCAAAAGAAATGACACCAAAAAAAAAATTTACAAACCCATCAAACAGAGAACAAGAAGAAGGTGCAGACGGCGAGGAAGAGAACACTGGTGCCGATACGGGATAGAATAAATAGCAAGCAGAACGAAGCAGACTGACAAGATTGACGAACAAGGACGACCATACAGAAGGATAAGCAGCAAGGAATGGTGATGACCGGCGTCAAACAGAGAACCTGAAGAACCAACCAACGACGAGCATTGAAGTGCTTGGTCAACGGGGAGCAAAAGAACTGACGGCGGTCAGCTTTGAGCGTGAAACAGATTGAACAGCAATTAACGACTAGAATACTCGTTATTCCGATGATAGTGAAATAGTGGGAAGTAAGGTTTGCGTATAGATCTGGTAAAGAGAATAAGACAGGTCACCGACAATAATGCATGATCGGTCCAACGACGGCTAGGCAGAGAGTCCGACCAGAGAGATTCAGCAAAAGGCAGGCACAGATGGGATGGTCGAGTCGCATCTGTAAGAGAACTGTAATGTTTATAATACATACATATATATATATATATATATATATATAATGTTAATGTTATGTTATTAAGCTGTGGGACCTGTTATAGTGTATAAGCCATTATAATGGCTTTAAGGCCATTCCAAGCGTTAGTTTCTTTTTTTCTCTCCCACGCAGACTCTCTGTTTCTCTCACAGTTATTTTTTCTTTTCTTTTTCAACATTATCAAGCTTAGATCAAAGCCACACTTGTGAGAATTAGACTTTGCCTTAAAAAGCAAAGTTCATAAGCGCGTCGAGATCTACGTTTTGATCAGAGCAATTTTCAGTTTGGAGCACTTGGGATTTCGAATTCTAGGGCTTGATTTGGGGGTTTTGCATTCTTTGAGGTAGGGGTGCTCTAATTCATGTTTTCTTTGATCTTTTGTGAGTTTCCCTTTTAATTTGATTCTAAACATGTTTGATTTTAGCAATTTTACCTATGTTGTTGTGGTTGTATGTAATTAAGGTGATAGATGTATTATATGTGTTAATTGAATCAATGATTATGATTATATACTTGGTGGTGAAGATACATGTTTAGTATTGACATTTTAGATGTCCCATGATTTTTAATTGTTAAGGAAAGTGATGTTGAAATTATGAAAATAAATGTTAGGATTTCCCTTAATAATACGATCATGATGTAGATGGAATGTATGGGATTTATTGTAAATTTTTCTTGAGAAATTGCCATGATGCTAGATAGATGATGTGTATCTCTATGTGTGTTATGTGTAAATAATATAAGTGTGAATGATTTGTTGATTAGATATATAAAGCATGCTTTTGTGATTATGTCCTTGTTTAATATGTGTAATTCTAGAAATTTTGTTAACTTAAAACATGCTATAAATTCATGAGAAAATTATTCTTTAGTATGAAATGTTGTTAAGGTTTGAAGATGTGAAAATTATGGTAAATTGTGAAGCATGAAGCATTCATGCATCCATTGGGGGAAAAAAAAAAAAAAAGGAAAAGTATTTTTTCTAAACCAATGAAATTGTTTTGGGAAATGTTTTTGAAAAGTGTTTGTGAAAGCCCGGATGCCTAGGAGGTGCCTAATGGTCCATGGGGTTAGTGTGGTCTAGAGAGGAGATTAGGGAGAGATACTAGTGTGGTTGAGCTAACCAGGCCGCATGCGATGCCTTGGAAGTGCCTTGTAGTCGTGGATGGTTAGCCAATTCCCCTTTCGTGACGCCTTAAAGGTGCCTTAGGTCGGATTACACTAACGGTTTGGATGTTGAAACGGTATTGTTTCAGAAACGGTGAGTGACATTGCATGGCATAGCACATCATTGGCATACGTGGTGTATTTGGTAATTGGTTGAGATATGTATGTTTGTTGATGATACAGTGGTTTTACTTGACTCCCGAGATATGATCCCATTCTCTTACTTTCTATTCTCTATGTGGATTCACGGTGTCATAAAAGGTGTGTCTTAGACACTTCCTACTAAACGTTTAGCTCACCCCATTATTTAACATTTTTCAGGTCACGAGAAGAAAGTGGCGGACGACGTTCCTCCACAGGTTTTGATAGGTTAGTGGACTATTTGACCTATTTTGTAGCTATGATCTCATTTTATTATTATTATTTATAAACCCTGGGATGACACATCTATTATGTATTGACAAAGGAAATGATGATAACGTCTTTAGCTAACCTCGAGTTTGGGCAAGGACTCAGTTAGCGATTCGGACCATCGGGTTCGGGTCGTTACAAATTTGGTATCAGAGCTTTAGGTTCGAAAACCTAAGGACGACGGGTAGTGGCTTGCCTAGAGGGGTAAAAGGTTGACCTACGTTGATTACTTGTTGGTGTTTATGTACTTACTGTTTTATGAAGCATGCTTACTTGCTTAATTACTTATGTGTTATGGTTTTAAAAGACATGCTTTCTTGATAGGTGTTCACATGCTTACGTAATTAAATGTTAAAAATATGTGTTACATAGCCACGTATATGGAATATCTATGTGATAATGATTGAAACATATTATACGTGATATGATGGCAAGTAGTGAGTGTGGGTTATGACATGTAAGTGGTGCATGGTAATGTGATGGACAGTTGAGCAAGGGTTGTGCAAGTGGGTATTATAGGAAATGATAATGAGGATGAACGGGATGTTTAATTTCACATAATAAATTAATGGACTTATTGTTTAAAACTTATGTGATAAGACACGGTCGTGTCAAGGTTTATATCCCTGTTATTATGTATACATATGTATATATATGCATGTCTTATATATATACCTATATTCTTATGCGTATATACGGATGAGTATGTGATGGTTGCTAATACGGTAGAGTACCTGTTGCGTATAGATAGTTGTGTGAGTTTTGACCTGAGTAGGCAAGGAGCTCGGTTGCTCTAAGGTTGTTGGGTGCCAGTTCTTATCGAACATTTGGCTTAGACTTTTAGCTCTTGGATTGAGCTATTTGGTTTGTAGTCATTTTAATCTTCTTGTTGCATTTTGTGCAGTGCTCAGAGCACGACTGTGGAATGGGTTCATATTCCATGGCATGGTGTCCTCATTGTTTGTGAGTTTCATGCATCGGTGGATGGGTTCCCGTGACTGTGAAGGTCAAGTTTGTGAGTAAGGGTTTGGCATGACTTTAGGAGGTTAGTATTTATGACTTGGGTCACGGTTTGGTGCGGAGGTTCTTTTTGAACTGGTCGTGGTAGGTGTGATAGAGGTTGTTTGAGTCACGAATGTAGTTTATGGGTTGTAGATGTGTATTGCAAATGTTCTGGTACAGTCTAAGAAAGTGTGTTGGTTATCGTTGGTTAAAAGGTGATTCCCATTCTGGGAAACTACAGGAGTGTGCCGCGGGTAATTGACTCATGGTGAGTTGATTGCATGGCTCGGTCAATGAGCGGGTTTATGGGTTGGCACTGTTGTCAAGAGAATCTCGAGGTGTCGTATAATGGTCAATTTTAGCTGGGTAATGCAAGGTTGTACAATAAGGCAGGTAGTATGGGGTCATTGAAGTGCTGGTCGATTGCAGATGAGGTGATAGATTGTGGGTATTATATACTAAATGGACTGTGTTTTAGAAATTGAAGGATGTGGACTGGAGTTATATTTTAATTATGTCTGGGGTATCAAGAGATAGTGCTATTTGTTTGAAGATCCACAGAGGTAGACTGATGATAAGAATGATTGGGACGAAGTTGATCTTGTAGGTATAGTTGGTAGCCCCATTTAACTTTTGTCGGGGCCAAGGGGGTTCTAAGGAACGGGGAAGAGAGGAAGTAGTGACGTTGAACATGGGGTATGAAGCTTTCTTGTTAAGGAATGTAGATTATCTTAGAAAGAATGGTTAGGGTGGCCGGTTAAGCGTTGGTGATTGATTGCATTGTAGATGGTTTGAGGAGACATTTGGATGTTGAGCATTCTGGTTTTTGTGCTCATTTTTCCTTTAGGATTTATCGGAATGGTATTGCCATATAGAGATTCTTTTCTAGTGGCAAGTAGTGGCTATGTGGGAGGTATTAAGAGTAATGCTTATTATTTTGTTATGATGGTGTCATAGAAGGAATTGCTTGGTAATGACTTGGCAATCTGGTGAGATGAGAGGTTTGAGTTGTCATTCGAGGATTTTGGAAGTAGAGGCATTATGGCGTGATGTTTATTATTGATGAACAGAATGGTTTGGGGTAAGATTGGAGGGTGGATTGGAGAGTATGAGTTGTTGTTGCATGTTGTCAGGTAGGTGATGGGATTGTGTGCCAGTTGAGGCGATTATGGTCGGTTTAGTCTTTAGAGCCAAAGAGGACGATGTTGCCAGATAGACACCTTTTTCTTTTGACGAGTCAGTGGGTTGTTGTGACTGAGGTCACAAGTCAACAGTGCACGGTGATCGAGGTAATATCGTCTGGGAAGGTAATAATGGAACGAGTGGTAAAATGCCATTTTATAGCATAGGGATTGTTATTTGGGAGTGACGGGATGCGGTGTCTAATGGGTTGTGATCATTTCTAGTGTTGGTATGTTGTGAGCATTAATACTCTTGTCCGATAGTTGTGTTGTGAGTTATATCTTAGTACTCGACAAATAGGTGGTAGGGATCTGATTGGTTTTGGTTAGCCTGGGCGTTGCGGGGTATCATACGCAAGGTTTCTGTATTGATAGTGTATGATGGTTCGTTAGTGGCGAGGTCGCCGAGAATTAAGTTTATAGTTCCATACGGGTATCCATTTGGTTCTTCTCCTTATGTGTAAGGAGTTTAGTTCATCTCATGTGAGATTAGGTGTCCATGGTTGGACAGTTGGTGTGTAGCATGTGACAAGGTGTCGGGTGCATCCAGGTGCGAGTCGTCAGTCTCTTGTGAGAGCAAGGTTTGTTACCCTTTCCATTTATTCTAGTCCTGGCAAGGACGTCATTTGTCGTGAGTCTTATTTTCCATGTAGGAGTCTTATTTTTTTTTTTTTTTACCTGCAAACAGTAACACCATCTTTAAAATTTCTCTCTCCCAAAACGTCGTTATTTAACATTATCCAATCTTTGACCTCTTTCACAGAATTTGTGGTTCGAATTTGATAGCATTTCTTTAAAAATAAAAAATAAAAAAATTTAATTTTCAATTATTAGTTGGTTTATTGCAAAGGTGATAGAAAAGAAAGGAGTTACCCTCAAGACATCTGATCCATTGTTGTTGATGATATAAAATTTCTGTTAAAAGTTAATTTGGGTCTTTAGCTGGTTTGGTGTCCTAGATTATGCAATAGATCGAGTGGCACATGAGTTAGCTAGCTAGGTAAGACCTTCATGACTCCTTGATGTCATTCTTGATGATTTATCATCTTCTTCTTAATCTACTTTTGGAGAGTTACAGTAGTGCAACTTTGTATTTCAATTGAGCCTAATTTATTAATCTCTTTTTCTTTCTTGTACAATATTTTTCACAATGAGTTTACTCAATATAATTCTAATTATTGAAGTCACTTGATTAAGTATTTAACACAACATAAACATGTTTATTTATATTATGATGTTAGATATACAAATTTTATTTTTGTCGACTTCTTCATTATACTGCACAAAGAATCTAAAGCAATTTATGGGGGAAAAAAAAAATCACTAATCATTTCTCAAAGACAAATTTAAAGAGAAGATAATTATATATTTTTCTAGTATATATATAAATATAGTGCGAAAAAAAAAAATAAAAAAATCAATAATCATTTCTCAGAGACAAATTTAAAGAGAAGATAATATATATTTTTCTAGTATATATATATATATTGCGGAACAATTCACTTCAAAGACAAATTTAAAGAGAAGAAAATTAGAACTTCAGATGTTTTAGTTCCATATACTCAGTTATATTGCCCAAGAAATGTTTCATATCTTTGAACAGTTCTCGTCATTATGCAAGTGCCCTGTGAGAGTTTTATTTGCTCTAAAAAATTTGAAAACTTTTGAAATGCCTATACACGAACTAACTAAATTTTTACCTTGTATACTCTAAATATATAGCATGCACAATTTGGAATTTATTTTGATTTCGAAGTCTTTCAACTTCAGTATGTACGTTTCTATATCTTGTGAGCTTCAGCTAGCTTATTTAACTATTTACAATTTCAAACATTCATAAATTCAGTAACATTATCGAGGATTTAGTTCACTTATTGATACTTCATTCAAAGAAAACAACTCCGTTCTGTTTGCGGACTTCAACTGATTTGTCCTACCACGGACAGAAAATGGAGGTTGCTGAGGCAGTGGTAGGGTATCAAGAGAACTGTTGAGCATCTGAACTACAGAAGGCATAGAGGGCCTGGCATCCATATCTTCTTGAACACACAAGAGGCCTATATAGATGCATCTAATAATTTCATCCATTGAATAAGAATCTCTCAGAATAGGATCCATTATTTCCAAGGGTGTTCCGTCTCTCCAATGTTTCCAAGCCTGCAAGAAAAAGAAGAAATTGACACTTATTTTCTTGAACGTTGAAATGCGATATTTGCATTGACAAAGAAAAACAACAATTGCAATATTTTGTCTATACTCACATAGCTCAAAAGGCCACCAGGACCATATGATTGATAGAAGCTACTATTCTTCTTGCCACTTATAATTTCCAAAATTGAGACTCCAAAACTAAACACATCAGACTTCACAGAAAATTGACCTTGCATGGCATATTCTGGAGACATGTAACCACTACAATCCAAAAATAAGAAGACAAGAAGAAACAATTTACAAACAAGGTTTTTTAATCATAGATAAATATTCTGTATTGATGACATGATGCACAAAAGCTCAACAAAGAAGAAATCATCAAAAAAAACATAGATTAAATATATTAAAGTAAGCATGCATATACTGAAGTGTATTATTTTCCATTAGACATTCTAGTCGGACCAGTAATCTATACATTTATTAATTTAGATTATGAAAACAGAAATGGAGGATGCAAGACTTAGGAACTTACAAAGTCCCAACTATTCTACTTGTGCTTCCTTCGGTTTGATCCGAACAGAAAATTCTCGCCATGCCAAAATCTGAAACTTTTGGATTCATGTCCCCGTCTAATAATACATTGCTAGCTTTGAGATCCCGATGTATAACTTTAAGTTGCGAATCTTCATGTAGATAAAGAATTCCTCGTGCTATGCCACCTATAATCTTGTAACGCCTTGACCAATCCAGTTGTTTTCCTTTTTCTGAATCTGTACATTGATCATCATTAAAATTAATACTATTATATAATAATTTAATACAGTTAATCAAACAGGGAAATATAAACTCCAAATGTTTGAGGGTATAACTTTAATATACAAATCCTTCAATACACTCCCTCATGAGTGGCTTTCTATTTTTCCAACAGTGTTTTGATTTTTATCATCGGTGACCATTAGTTTTGAACACAAGTCCTTGCCTGCTTCGATTTCATGAAAAAAATTAGTAAAAAGAGAGATGTGGAAGACATTTCTTCTCACTTGATATCCTATGTGAATGTTTTACAATATATATAACAATGTGTACAACTGCTATACTTAATCATGTACATAAAAGTAATTTATATAAAATCATGGAGAGATAATGGATAAAATTGCATAAATTAGTTTCCTTTTCTGTCTTGGAAGACTGAAATTTGTGAAAGAAATTTTGTCTTAATAAATTTCTATTTTAGACTTAAAAATGATTTGGTGACTCCTTGTAAACAAGTGGTATAATTCTTGTCCAACAAGGAATTGGATTTTTTAAGAGACTACAAATATATATGGGTTTGGGTAAGGTAGAGAGGAAAAAAGAGATGATTGTAGAAAGAGAAAAAATGAGTTGAGTTTGTGAGAAGAGAAAAAGTGTGTAATAAAGATTTGAAGTAAAAATAGTCATTCTTCTCCTGTGGATGTAGGCAATTTACCGAAAAAACATAAATCTTGTTTTACTTGTGCATGTGTTTGCTTTTATCTGTTCTAGTTGCCAATTGTGTGTGTGAAATCCTAACAAGTGGTATCAGAGCCATGGTAGCAACTATTACAGAAGGAAAGTACGTGGTCGAGAAATTTGATGGAAGAAGGAATTTCAGTATTTGGCAAGTTCGGATGCGAGATTTACTAATTCAGCAAGGACTAGGAGAAACTTTGGTTAAGAAACCGAAAAAGATTGAAGAAATGGATGAGTGTGATTCGATTGATGTTGGTGGATGATATTGTGTATGATGTGATAGAAGAAGATTCAACAGCGAACATGCAGAAGAAGTTGGAAAATTTGTATATGGGAAAGAATCTCACCAACCGATTAGTCTTGAAGCAAAAGTTGTATTACTTTAGGAGAAAAGAAAGGGTAAGCCTATAAGAATATCTTGGTGAGTTCAACAAAATTATTTGTGATTTATCTAAAGTTGATGTCAAGTTAAGTGATGAGGTTAAAATAATTATTTTGTTAACATCAATACGTTCTACCCATAAGCATTTATTCAATACTTTGCTTTATATGTGAGATACAATCTCAGTGGAACAAGTTGAATAATGAAAAGAGTCGTGATGCTCAGGCTCAAGCTCTTATTGCTCAAGAGAAGAAGAGATTTAGAGCTTCAAGAAATCTTGTGCCAAGAAAAGATGCTACAAGTGTGAAAGAAAAAGGCATATTCAGTGGTATTGTCCAGAAACAAAGGAGAGCGCATCCGCTGCTACTGTTGTGTCATGGGATACGAAAGAAAGATGATAATGATGAATCATTATCAATCATTGATAATAAGGGAGAAGTTAAGGATTGGATACTTGATTCTGCGAGTTCCTTTTATATGTGTCCTCATAAAGAGTGATTTGCTACACAAATCTGTAGGTGGTGAGGTAATTATGGGGAATAATGCTTCTTGTGATGTTATGGGAATTAGAACAATCAAAATCAAGACAACGAATGGTTTGGTAATAATTCAAATGAATTTACATCATATTCTAATTCCAAGTTTTAGAAGGAAAGTAATCTATGTCGGAATTGGATTCCAAGGGTTATTAGTGTGAAGTAATCGAATAATGGATTAATGAAGATTAGAAGGGGACCACATGTTATGCTTTTGGGAAGGAAGGTCAATAATCTCTATATTTTGTTAGGAAATACTATGCTAGGTGGAGCAATTGTAAAAACAGAATGGAAGCCTGTTTCGAGATCTACTAAATTGGAAGATCAAGAGAAGGAAGAAGTCTCGGCAATTGCAAAAGCACCAACCTTTATTCCAAAAGTAAGAAGAGTACGATTTGGTGATGCGAAAGTAGATTCTAGGTTCAATTATTTGAACTTGGAATTATTTGAGTAGCGAAGAATGATAAGAAGAAAGAAGATGTTAGGTTCAATGTCTAAAGATCTCCAGTCAATGTGGAGCTATGAAGGAGCATGTGAAGATGAATTTTGAGCCAAGGTGGAGATTGTTTGGTTTGTGTCTCAAAATTATTTTTGAAGACTTTATAAATTAAGAGAAAAAATGAGTTGAGTTTGTGAGAAAAGAAAAAGTGAGTAATACAAATTTGAAGTAAAGATAGTCTTTCTTCGCCTGTGGATGTAGGCAATTTGCCGAACCACATAAATCTCGTTTTGCTTGTGTGTGTGCTTTTATCTATTCTAGGTGCTAATTGTGTATGTGAAATCCTAACACATTCTAAGTTGAAATCTATCGTCTTTAGTTCCTGTTTCACACATGCATTTATATTTTCATGAAATGTTTCACAATTTTGAACAGTAGTTGTCATATACACACTTTGCTTGCACGTGTAATATGATTCATATATATTTTAAAAGTAATTGCTTAAAATTTCCTACAATTGAGAGGAGAAATTAATAGCCTTCATGAAAATCATATTTGTAATAAAATTAAGTAGAAAGGAAATTCAAGGACATAGTTATGTGTTGAGAAGGGTCAAACCGAATAGAAAGTAGTCGAGGCTTTTGTTGGGGACGAATTCATAGATGAGTAATTTTTCTTGACTTTTCAAACAGAATCCCACTAATCTCACTAGATTTCTGTGTTGAAGCTTGGCAACCAATATAACCTCATTCTTGAATTCTTCTTCACCTTGACTGGAGCTTTTAGATAATCTCTTCACTGCTATATCTTGTCCATTAGGAAGTGTACCCTGAATGTATGTGATAACAATTAATTGTTATTCCAAATATCATAGTAAGTACGTATGTCATCAGGGCACAAAGAGTGGAATCTTGGAATGCTTGTAGAAGAACTAAGTAAATTGTTACCTTGTAGACGGCACCAAATCCACCTTCACCAATTTTGTTATCATTACAGAAGTTATTTGTGGCTGCTTCAATTGTTCTCAAATCATATTGCAAGGATTGTGTTGTTATCAAATCTTTTCCAACTACAAAACCAAACAGTAAATATATACAAAAGCAAATGGTCCAGACAGGTACAAACAAAAATTTCGTTATTTTTTTTCATTTAATTTTTATTTTTCTTGTATTACCAGTAAGTTCTTCTTGTATAGCATTGCATCTCTCTCTTGCTTTCTTTTTTATGCACAAAAAGCCAGTGGAGAAAAGAACAAGTGCAACAACTACTGAAACAACAATGGTAATAATTACTTGCGATGAGATTTCTCCTTTTCCTGCATCAACCAAAAACTAAATTGTGAAAATTCTATGCCAATATACCTTGACAATTGATTTACAACGAAAACAAAAAAAGATAAATAAGATGAAATAGTATAGAAATGATCCAATTTTATATTTTTATATGGAACCTTAACATTTACCTAATGGTATTATGGTTTTAGGTCCCAATATATGTCTAATTAATAATTACAACCACAGCATCTGTTATTACAGGGTGTTATACCACTGTGATAGTTTCACCAAATGATGTCTGTCACCTTTATTAACTTGTCGATGCAAGGAAAACACATCCTAATAGATAATATATTCTCCAAATGTTATAATATACACGATATCTAAGCTTATATCATCTTAAGTCAATAGCTTAGAAAATCAGTAAGTTTGAAACTAATTTGAAATTTTTTCCCATGGATAGCTTGATTTAGGTTAGCTTTTAAATTGAAATTTTATATGGTATTAGATGTTTTATGATTGTTGTAGATTTTGATCGCTGAATGGTTTAATTGGAAAAATTGAACTTTGACTATTATGAACAAGTTGGGGTGAGATCGGAGGGCAAATGACAGTGGAGGCCAATAGTGATTTGTATTGAGAACTGAGAAAGACCTTGTAATTCTAACAAATATGGAATTGTGGTGGGAGTTTTGTACAGTAAGAATTAAAAGGAAAAGATCATCTATTAACAGGAATTTTATTACATTCTATACACAACGTAGTACATGCTTTAAGTTAAGATCTATTAGTGTAAAACTTATTAAACATCATCTTCAAATGATTATATATTTTAACTCTTATCAACCTGACAAAGTAAATAATTAATTTGTTCAAGTCCAATTGTTATATAAATTTCAAATTACGATTTTAATTATTCATGAAAATAGTGAAAAGAGATAAAATATATATAGAGAAGTGATACATTAAAACTGGTTTGGAGTTTGTTCTGAAATTGTTTTGATCTTCAATCCATCCATCCACCTCTCCAACTAGACTAGGTTCAGATGGAAACATATATATGCCCTTCAGGGTGTATGTATATATATATATATATATATATATATATATATATTATCACCATAACAATGCAAAGATGAAAACCCAACCCTAGATTATTGAGAGATGGACGCAAATTAAACTGGTATAAATTAACAGAAATTTTAATACTTTCTATAAAAAGTAGTTCATGCTATAAGATCTATTAGTGAAAAACCTATTAAATTGTCTCTTTGAAATGATTATTTTCACACTTTTCAACTTGACAAAGTAAATAATTCGTTTGTTAATAAGTCCAATATTTGTATAAATTTCAAATTAAAATTTTGATCATTAATTACAGTGGTGAACTGAGAGAGAATATATATAGATCAGTTATAGATCAAAACTAGTTTTGAGTGTGATGAATTTGTTTTGATCTTCCATCCACGCACCTCTCCAATTAGACCAGGTTTAGATGGAAACATAAGCCCTCCAGGCTTAATCTTATATATATATATAAACAATGGAAATATGAAAACCTAACCCTAGATTATTGAGAGATGGACGCAAGTCTGGTATAAATTAACAGAAATTTTGTTACTTTCTGTAAAAGGTAGTAATTAAGTTCTAATAGTGTAGAACTATTAAAGAGTTTTCCACTTGTTTGGATTTTATTATGAATTTGTTTCGATCTTCAATCCATCCATCCACCTCTCCAATTAAAATCCGTTCAGATGGAAACACAAGCCTTTCATAACAATGGGATGATGAAAACCCAACCCTAGATTATTGAGAGAGGGACGCAAGAATGGTTTCCTGTTTTTTTTTTTTTTTTTCCCCCTTCCCTGATTATCCTACATGCATCAATAAAACTATATGTATAGGATGCATTAATAAATATAATTATATCCTACATGAATTAATAAAATTATATGTATCCGATGTGGGGTTCACCTTTTGTGGCAGAAGTAGAATTAGATTTTGGAGGAGGAGGTGGTGGTGCTGGTGCAGAGGCAACCATGGTATAGAAGGGGTAGAACTGGTAACGAATATTACAGCTCGGAAACAGAATTGTGACCCCCTGCTTGTGCATTCCGTCGCAGCAATCTAGAAGAAGTGGGATACCATCCTGGAGGCAGGTGTCGCAACCATCAGCAGACAGGTCCGGTGTGCATTGCACAAGCGCATACACCTTCTGAAACGCTGTGAAGTTAGCTTCTTTAGTTGCAAACTTGTTACCAGATCCATCAGTAAAATCCGCAGCCTGAGTCACTAACTCGTTCATTGTATCCCTCAACAATTGCCTAAACCGCGCAGGCTCATTGGTGACGTTCTGTGGATTCCACAGAGTGATGGAAACTGAAGTGTTCCATTCGGTGAGTAAGGCTGCGTTGTCTGAGAATCTTATAAAGCACTTTTCATACCAAGCTATAGCCTTCTTCTGATTGGGACACGCATCTAGTATCCCCTTACTAGCAATTGCAACACACTCCTGACATTCATCTGTGGTAACATCACCCCGGCACATAAACATGCCGTAAACCATGTTGTTGGGGTCCTTGTCATCACCAGTAGTGTAGTTAAAGAATCCGTTTTGGGGTACCCTGTTTGCTTTAGAGGAGAGTACAGAGAGGAGGTTATTGAGATTGGCTCTATAAGTGCTGTTAGGAGTGTAAGTGTTTTTATTTGAGCAGTAATGAGGAGGTTGGGAGCTAATTTGAGTGGTGAGGAGGCTAAGAAAGCAAAGAAACAGATAAGGGGCAGTAGTAGTAATGAAGATGATATTGATCATAGAAGCCATTTCGGTATAGTAATGGAAGTACTCTTCTTTGATTACTTATAGTCTACGGAGACAATACATATATGCATAGAAAACGAGACTTATATTTATTTTGATGGATCAAAATCCGGTTCAGAATGTAAACATAGGAAACGATCGCCGAAGGCGTAATCAACTAATCCATGCATGGATCAGGCCGGCAGGGCGGCTAGCTACGAAGACTCATTGACTGTAGCCCAGTCAATTACCGATTTACCCAAATTTTTAATTAATTAATTGTCATTTTGTCAAAAGAGCGTTCTTTTAAAACTTTTTACTTTACCCAATAATTAATTGTCATTTTATCACAGGCGCCGAAAGCATCCCAGCATCCTGACATCCCATGGTTGGAATGCTTAGTATGTGTTTAATTGGATTGTGTGTGTGAATAATTCGTCAAAACCAGGGATGTGATGAAAAACTTGTGGACGGGTAAAAGAAGCAGTATTGCCAGAAGTCCAGGCGGAGCTGGACAATCTAATTGGTCATATGGAAATTGACTATACTTTTTCTTTTTTTATTATTATTTTCTTTTTCTAACTTCCCGATTGAGGAAAACAATACTTTTTCTTTTTTTATTATTATTTTCTTTTTCTCACTTCCCGATTGAGGAAGAGGAGATTATATTATACAAGGTGGGCGCTAATGGTCCAGACATTGAAGAGATTTGGTCAAAAATTAATAATGATATTTGATTTTGTTTTTGTTAAAAATTTAATGGGACAATTTATTTTTTACAAGTTTTTGAGACAATAATCATTATAATATGACAAACACCAAAAAAATATTGGATGAAAAAGTTACTCAACAAAACTAATTACTTGTACGATATTATGTAGTTATGTGTTCTTTTGGTCCATAGTGTCCTCATAACCTTTTGAGACTATTATACAAATGCGTGCCATCTACATATTATTATTTTTTTTTTTTTTGTTGAATGATAAACTTTTATATTAGAAGAAAACGAATTTATACAAAGTTCCCAGACAAAACAGGGAACAAAGAAACAAAACAAACAAACAAAGTAGCCAACAAAAAGTCCCAAAATCACCAAAACAAAGCCAAAGAGACAAACAACGTCAAACATTTATTCATCTCAAAAGATAAAGATCAGAACCTATAAGGAACAGAACTTCCAACCAACATGAAAGAGAAAATCATTCCAAACAAGCGAGTGGAGCATATGTCAAACAAAGTTCGAACTCCAACCCAAAGAGCAGCCCTGGTGAAAGAGGTCTTGAAGTTCCTCCATTGGATTCATCTTCTTGAGATCAGCACTGGATTGCAATTTGATCGAACTGAGTCGCGAACGATGAGGTGTCCACGTACACGATTGATCGCGTGGAGCCAATTTTGCATTTTTGCTCCTCTTCAGCTGCCCTTCTTCTCTAAAATTTCATTGAAGCCTTAAAGCGCTAGATTCGGCTCAAATTAGCCCTAAGCACCTAAAATCGGAAACAAATCAAACTAAAAAGATGAATAAAGATAGAAATGAGGTGCTAACATTTGCAAGAATAAGGGCTGAGATGTGCATCTTTTGGCACTTATCAGAAACACTAAATGAGCAATGGGATTTGTGAAACCTCTCAAAAATCCCATCTCAATCATCCACCTGATTACCCCGTTGCATTTTCCTGATCAAAGATGCGATGATGAACATCACAAATTTCTACTATTGAGGTTGTAGAGCTTGATCACTATTTTGGATTACAATTCTGGGGAAGTTCGACCAGTGGCACTTGTGCAAGGTAGAGACCATTGGATTCTCGAGGATGTTAAATTTATAATGCGGAAATATAAGATGTAAAATAGGAAGATAAAACAGAGAAAGATTAAGAACACAATATATACATGGTTTGGCACTAAGGCCTACATCTATGGATCAAGAGCCACTGAGGTTACATTTATCTTATTGCTTGTATTTCTTGATGATGTTTACATTATATTGATATACAATATATAGAAATAAATCAAGAGTAAATCAAGGAGGAAAGAAGGGAAAAGAAACAAATCAAGGAGGAAAGAAGGAAAAATGAAACAAAATATAATATATATATATATATATATATATATATATATATATATAATACATATTTCAATATTCCCCCCACAAACTCAAGATGGGTTTGTCGAAACCAAATTGAGTTTGAAGATGAAATCATGAAAATGGGGGTGGAGTAAAAAGCATCCAAAGGGCCAGAACAACGTCGGGAAATAATCGGAACAAAGCCAGGAAATAGTTGGAACAATACCGGGAAAGAGTCGGAACAATGCAAGGAAATAGTTGGAACAAAGCCGAGAAATGGGCAGGAACAACACCTGGAGACACCAAGGTGATCCATCCGAGAAATGAAAAAGATCCAGAACAAAGCCGGTAAAAGGCTGGAACTAAACCGGTAAATGATCGGAACTAAGCCGGTAAATGGTCGGAATTAAGCCGGTAATCAACAATAGGCCGAAACTTCGTCAGTCTTCAACAACTGTGCCGAATCTTAGCTGGTCACCAACAATAAGGCCTTAAAACTCTGGTGGAACGAGAGTCGGTAACGCCGGTGAAGAAATTGTGCCGGCAACGCCGAAACTGGGCCAAAGCTGAAATGAACAGGCTAAAACTGATCTAGGCAAAAAAAAAAAAAATAAATAAAAAAATAAAAAAATTAATTCTGAACTAAACAAGGCCAAAGCTGAACCGGGCCAAGGCTTCTGAAGCCAAAATCTGATGAAACTGTGTTTGGGACAGTCCAAATAAGGAAAACAATTTTTTTTTTTTTTTAACTATCAGGCGTGATATAATGGGTCTCACATCCCCTTATCAGTGCATGTGCAAAGCTCTTTTCTCTTTCCCCAACAAAGAGGAACAATCTGCCAAAAGAAATGACACCAAAAAAAAAAATTTACAAACCCATCAAACAGAGAACAAGAAGAAGGTGCAGACGGCGAGGAAGAGAACACTGGTGCCGATACGGGATAGAATAAATAGCAAGCAGAACGAAGCAGACTGACAAGATTGACGAACAAGGACGACCATACAGAAGGATAAGCAGCAAGGAATGGTGATGACCGGCGTCAAACAGAGAACCTGAAGAACCAACCAACGACGAGCATTGAAGTGCTTGGTCAACGGGGAGCAAAAGAACTGACGGCGGTCAGCTTTAAGCGTGAAACAGATTGAACAGCAATTAACGACTAGAATACTCGTTATTCCGATGATAGTGAAATAGTGGGAAGTAAGGTTTGCGTATAGATCTGGTAAAGAGAATAAGACAGGTCACCGACAATAATGCATGATCGGTCCGACGACGGCTAGGCAGAGAGTCCGAGCAGAGAGATTCAGCAAAAGGCAGGCACAAATGGGATGGTCGAGAGTCGCATCTGTAAGAGAACTGTAATGTTTATGATATATATACATATATATATATATATATAATGTTAATGTTATGTTATTAAGCTGTGGGACCTGCTATAGTGTATAAGCCATTATAATGGCTTTAAGGCCATTCCAAGCATTAGTTTCTTTTTTTCTCTCCCACACAGACTCTCTGTTTCTCTCACAGTTATTTTTTCTTTTCTTTTTCAACATTATCAAGCTTAGATCAAAGCCACACTTGTGAGAGTTAGACTTTGCCTTAAAAAGCAAAGTTCATAAGCGCATCGAGATCTACGTTTTGATCAGAGCAATTTTCAGTTTGGAGCACTTGGGATTTCGAATTCTAGGGCTTGATTTGGGGGTTTTGCATTCTTTGAGGTAGGGGTGCTCTAATTCATGTTTTCTTTGATCTTTTGTGAGTTTCCCTTTTAATTTGATTCTAAACATGTTTGATTTTAGCAATTTTACCTATGTTGTTGTGGTTGTATGTAATTAAGGTGATAGATGTATTATATGTGTTAATTGAATCAATGATTATGATTATATACTTGGTGATGAAGATACATGCTTAGTATTGACATTTTAGATGCCCCATGATTTTTAATTGTTAAGGAAAGTGATGTTGAAATTATGAAAATAAATGTTAGGATTTCCCTTAATAATGTGATCATGATGTAGATGGAATGTATGGGATTTATTGTAAATTTTTCTTGAGAAATTGCCATGATGCTAGATATATGATGTGTATCTCTATGTGTGTTATGTGTAAATAATATAAGTGTGTATGATTTGTTGATTAGATATATAAAGCATGCTTTTGTGATTATGTCCTTGTTTAATATGCGTAATTCTAGAAATTTTGTTAACTTAAAACATGCTATAAATTCATGAGAAAATTATTCTTTAGTATGAAATGTTGTTAAGGTTTGAAGATGTGAAAATTATGGTAAATTGTGAAGTATGAAGCATTCATGCATCCATTGGGGAAAAAAAAAAAAAAAGGAAAAGTATTTTTTCTAAACCAATGAAATTGTTTTGGGGAAACGTTTTTGAAAAGTGTTTGTGAAAGCCCGGATGCCTAGGAGTTGCCTAATGGTCCGTGGTGTTAGTGTGGTCTAGAGATGAGATTAGGGAGAGACCCTAGTGTGGTTGAGCTAACCAGGCCGCATGCGATGCCTTGGAAGTGCCTTGTAGTCGTGGATGGTTAGCCAATTCCCCTTTCGTGATGCCTTAGAGGTGCCTTAGGTCGGATTACACTAACGGTTTGGATGTTGAAACGGTATTGTTTCAGAAACGGTGAGTGACATTGCATGGCATAGCACATCATTGGCATACGTGGTGTATTTGGTAGTTGGTTGAGATATGTATGTTTGTTGATGATACAGTGGTTTTACTTGACTCCCGAGATATGATCCCGTTCTCTTACTTTCTATTCTCTATGTGGATTCACGGTGTCATAAAAGGTGTGTCTTAGACACTTCCTACTAAACGTTTAGCTCACCCCATTATTTAACATTTTTCAGGTCACGAGAAGAAAGTGGCGGACGACGTTCCTCCACAGGTTTTGATAGGTTAGTGGACTATTTGACCTATTTTGTAGCTATGATCTCATTTTATTATTATTATTATTATTATTATTATTATTTATAAACCCTGGGATGACACATCTATTATGTATTGACAAAGGAAATGATGATAACGTCTTTAGCTAACCTCAAGTTTGGGCAAGGACCCAGTTAGCGATTCGGACCATCGGGTTCGGGTCGTTACAAATTTGGTATCAGAGCTTTAGGTTTGAAAACCTAAGGACGACGGGTAGTTGCTTGCCTAGAGGGGTAAAAGGTTGACCTACGTTGATTACTTGTTGGTGTTTATGTACTTACTGTTTTATGAAGCATGCTTACTTGCTTAATTGCTTATGTGTTATGGTTTTAAAAGACATGCTTTCTTGATAGGTGTTCACATGCTTACGTAATTAAATGTTAAAAATATGTGTTACATAGCCACGTTTATGGAATATCTATGTGATAATGATTGAAACATATTATACGTGATATGATGGCAAGTAGTGAGTGTGCGTTATGACATGTAAGTGGTGCATGGTAATGTGATGGACAGTTGAGCAAGGGTTGTGCAAGTGGGTATTATAAGAAATGATAATGAGGATGAACGGGATGTTTAATTTCACATAATAAATTAATGGACTTATTGTTTAAAACTTATGTGATAAGACACGGTCGTGTCAAGGTTTATATCCCTGTTATTATGTATACATATGTATATATATGCATGTCTTGTATATATACCTATATTCTTATGCGTATATACGGATGAGTATGTGATGGTTGCTAATACGGTAGAGTACCTGTTGCGTATAGATAGTTGTGTGAGTTTTGACCTGAGTAGGCAAGGAGCTCGGTTGCTCTAAGGTTGTTGGGTGCCAGTTCTTATCGAACATTTGGCTTAGACTTTTAGCTCTTGGATTGAGCTATTTGGTCTGTAGTCATTTTAATCTTCTTGTTGCATTTTGTGCGGTGCTCAGAGCACGACTGTGGAATGGGTTCATATTCCATGGCATGGTGTCCTCATTGTTTATGAGTTTCATGCATCGGTGGATGGGTTCCCGTGACTGTGAAGGTCAAGTTTGTGAGTAAGGGTTTGGCATGACTTTAGGAGGTTAGTATTTGTGACTTGGGTCACGGTTTGGTGCGGAGGTTCTTTTTGAACCGGTCGTGGTAGGTGTGATAGAGGTTGTTTGAGTCACGAATGTAGTTTATGGGTTGTAGATGTGTATTGCAAATGTTCTAGTACAGTCTAAGAAAGTGTGTTGGTTATGGTTGGTTAAGAGGTGATTCCCATTCTGGGAAACTACAGGAGTGTGCCGCGGGTAATTGACTCATGGTGAGTTGATTGCATGGCTCGGTCAATGAGTGGGTTTATGGGTTGGCACTGTTGTCAAGAGAATCTCGAGGTGTCGTATAATGGTCAATTTTAGCTGGGTAATGCAAGGTTGTACAATAAGGCAGGTAGTATGGGGTCATTGAAGTGCTGGTCGATTGCAGATGAGGTGATAGATGGTGGGTATTATGTACTAAATGGACTGTGTTTTAGAAATTGAAGGATGTGGACTGGAGTTATATTTTAATTATGTCTGGGGTATCAAGAGATAGTGCTATTTGTTTGAAGATCCACAGAGATGGACTGATGATAAGAATGATTGGGACGAAGTTGATCTTGTAGGTATAGTTGGTAGCCCCATTTAACTTTTGTCAGGGCCAAGGGGGTTCTAAGGAACGGGGAAGAGGGTAAGTAGTGACGTTGAACATGGGGTATGAAGCTTTCTTGTTAAGGAATGTAGATTATCTTAGAAAGAATGGTTAGGGTGGCCGGTTAAGCGTTGGTGATTGATTGCATTGTAGATGGTTTGAGGAGACATTTGGATGTTGAGCATTCTGGTTTTTGTGCTCATTTTTCCTTTAGGATTTATCGGAATGGTATTGCCATATAGAGATTCTTTTCTAGTGGCAAGTAGTGGCTATTGTGGGAGGTATTAAAAGTAATGCTTATTATTTTGTTATGATGGTGTCATAGGAGGAATTGCTTGGTAGTGACTTGGCAATCTGGTGAGATGAGAGGTTTGAGTTGTCATTCGAGGATTTTGGAAGTAGAGGCATTATGGCGTGATGTTTATTATTGATAAACAGAATGGTTTAGGGTAAGATTGGAGGGTTGATTGGAGAGTATGAGTTGTTGTTGCATGTTGTCAGGTAGGTGATGGGATTGTGTGTCAGTTGAGGCGATTATGGTCAGTTTAGTCTTTAGAGCCAAAGAGGACGATGTTGCCAGATAGAAACCTTTTCTTTTAACGAGTCAGTGGGTTGTTATGACTGAGGTCACAAGTCAACAGTGCACGGTGATCGAGGTAATATCGTCTGGGAAGGTAGTAATGGAACGAGTGGTAAAATGCCATTTTATAGCATAGGGATTGTTATTTGGGAGTGACGGGATGTGGTGTCTAATGGGTTGTGATCATTTCTAGTGTTGGTATGTTGTGAGCATTAATACTCTTGTCCGATAGTTGTGTTGTGAGTTATATCTTAGTACTCGACAAATAGGTGGTAGGGATCTGATTGGTTTTGGTTAGCCTGGGCGTTGCGGGCTATCATACGCAAGGTTTCTGTGTTGATAGTGTATGATGGTTCGTTAGTGGCGAGGTCGCCGAGAATTAAGTTTATAGTTCCATACGGGTATCCATTTGGTTCTTCTCCTTATGTGTAAGGAGTTTAGTTCATCTCATGTGAGATTAGGTGTCCATGGTTGGACAGTTGGTGTGTAGCATGTGACAAGGTGTCGGGTGCATCCAGGTGCGAGTCGTCAGTCTCTTGTGAGAGCAGGGTTTGTTACCCTTTCCATTTATTCTAGTCCTGGCAAGGACGTCGTTTGTCGTGAGTCTTATTTTCCATTTAGGACTTGTGCGCGTTCGTGGGTGGAAGGCCTTGTATGTGATTTGTTATGTTTTTGAGTTCATTGGTAAAGGTTTAGTTGATTTGGTTAAAGGTCATTGATTGTTTCAATTTGTCAAGAATAAGAGCACGGTATTGCGCATTGTGTCGGTGTGACAGTGTGGATTCGGATGATCTGTTTTGGGTGACAATGTGTGTTAGGTAGTACCAAGTGTCTGGTATAGGGTTTGTGATTTGATCATTAATTATTGAAGATATTGTTTTTAAGGATTTGTGACCTAGGTATAGGATAATTTGTTTTATTGTTCTGGTGATTCATAATTATGTAGTCATTGGGAGATTCATTATTTAGTCATCTTGAGGATGATAAGTTTACTAATTGCCACTTGGTGTGGTTGGTAGTCATTGTATGGGTATGTAATGGTGTAGTTAAGTGTTAGGTAATAAGCGTTCGGTCTGACAGGGATGTGTAGATTTGAGTTGAGCTTGATTGTGAGATGGATGGGGTTCTTTGTTTGGGGTTGTGTATTCTTTAAAGGATGAGTTGAGATAGGACATTGTCATGTTCAGGGGTCTTGTGACCATTTTTCTTTTGGGCTCCGAAGTCTTATGTAGCGGTTTAGAGGGGACTAGTGTTGGTTTTAAGTCGAGTGTAGAATCCAGCGGATTTTATGTAGGATGTTGTGAGTGACTAGTACCCTCATAAGGTAGTGAGCATTGGGTTTTTCTAGCAACAATGTGTGATTGCCTATTAGCGCCTGGTGTCAAAG
Organism: Cornus florida; assembly: GCF_030987335.1. NCBI lineage: Eukaryota > Viridiplantae > Streptophyta > Magnoliopsida > Cornales > Cornaceae > Cornus > Cornus florida. Next base: position 95,945,294 of record NW_026775571.1, on the reverse strand, counting down.
GCAATAAGGTTGTTAAGTTCTTAGTCTTGCGGTCTTGTGAGGTGTTTGTGGTTGTGGACCTCCTTCCTTAAGGAGGGTAGATTTTGAGGACGAAATCTTTTAAGGATGGTACATTGTAATGTTTATGATACATACATACACATATATATATATATATATATATAATGTTAATATTATGTTATTAAGTGGTGGGACCTGCTATAGTGTATAAGCCATTATAATGGCTTTAAGGCCATTTCAAGCGTCAGTTTCTTTTTCTCTCTCCCACGCAGACTCTCTGTTTCTCTCACAGTTATTTTTTATTTTCTTTTTCAACATTATCAAGCTTAGATCAAAGCCACACTTGTGAGAATTAGACTTTGTCGCAAAAAACAAAGTTGATAAGCGCGTCGAGAACTATGTTTTGATCGGAGCAATTTTCAGTTTGGAGCACTTGGGATTTTGAATTATAAGGCTTGATTTGGTGGTTTTGCATTCTTTGAGGTAAGGGTGCTCTAATTCATGTTTTCTTTAATCTTTTGTGAGTTTTGCCCTTTAATTTGATTCTAACATGTTTGATTTTAGCAATTTTTCCTATGTTGTTGGGGTTGTATGTAATTAAGGTGATGGATGTATTATATGTGTTAATTGAATCAATGATTATGATTATATACTTGGTGGTGAAGATACATGCTTAGTATTGACATTTTAGATGCCCCATGATTTTTAATTGTTAAGAAAAGTGATGTTGAAATTATGAAAATAAATGTTAGGATTTCCTTTAATAATGTGATCATGATGTAGATGGAATGTATGGGATTTATTGTAAATTTTTCTTGAGAAATTGCCATGGTGCTAGATATATGATGTGTATCTCTATGTGTGTTATATGTAAATAATATAGGTGTGTATGATTTATTGATTGGATATAGAAAACATGCTTTTATGATTATGTCATTATTTAATATGTGTAATTGTAGAAATTTTGTTGACTTAAAGCATGTTATAAATTCATGAGAAAATTCTTCTTTAGTATAAAATGTTGTTAAGGTTTGATGATGTGAAAATTATGGTAAATTGTGAAGCATGAAGCATTCATGCATCCATTGGGAAAGAAAAAGGGGAAAAATATTTTTTTAAAACCAATGAAATTGTTTTGGGGAAATGTTTTTGAAAAGTGTTTGTGAAAACCCAAACGTCTAGAAGGTGCCTAGTGATCCGTGGTGTTAGTGTGGTCTAGAAAGGGGACTAGGGAGAAACCCTAGTGTGGTTGAGCTAACCAGGCCGGATATGATGCCTTGGAGGTGCCTTATGGTCATGGATGGTTAGTCAATTCCCCTTTCGTGACTCTTTGGAGGTGCCTTGGGTCGGATTACACTAACGGTTTGGATGTTGAAATGGTATTGTTTCGAAAACGGGGAGTGGCATTGCATGGCATGGCACATCATTGGCATACGTGGTGCATTTAGTAGTTGGTTGAGATATGTATGTTTGTTGATGATACAGTGGTTTTACTTAACTCCCGAGATATGATCCTGTTCTCTTGCTTTTTATTCTCTATATGGATTCACGGGGCCATAAGAGGTGTGTCATAGACACTTCCTACTGAGCGTTTAGCTCACCTCATTATTTAACATTTTTCAGGTTACGAGAAGAAAGTGGCGGACGACATTCCTCTACAGGTTTTGATGGGTTAGTGGACTGTTTGACCTTATTTTGTAGCTATGATCTCATTTTCTTATTATTATTATTATTATTTACAAACCCTGGGATGACATGTATATTATGTATTGACATAGGAAAGCACGGTAACTTCTTTAGCTGACCTCGGGTTCGGGTAAGGACTCGGTTAGCGATTCGGACCCTCGAGTTCGGGTCGTTACAAGAACGTTGGCGAAACTTAACAATAGAGAGTAAATTTATGCTCTAAAATAGATACAAACGGCATGTGTGGGTTACCAACGGGGTGGACGGAGAGCCGAAGGATAGAGACAGTCGGCGCTTGAGCATACATGAAAAGGTTGCAAGAGTGTGGGTGAGATATATGACCAGGAGCTGAAACGATGGTGAGTTGGTCACCGTTTCGGAAGGTTGACTACCGTCGGTGAAGGAGGAGTGCGTCGACGCGTGATGGTGCGGATCATAGCTTGGAAGCGCATGGGAAAACAATTGGAGATCTGAACTAGAAACGGATCAGATTTTATTGGTCTTCTCCTTTACTTTCTCTGTAATCAATAAAGGAAAGAAGGGAAAAAAATGGAGTTCCAAATAGAGCCACAGAGAAGACAACGCAAACTTTGGTGCAAATGATCTAGGATCGTTACTCTGATACTATGTTAAATTTATTATGCGAAAATATAATATGTAAAATAGGAAGATAAAATAAAAGAAGAATAAGAACACATCATATACACGGTTCGGCACTAAGGCCAACATCCATGGATCAAGAGCCACTAAGGCTACATTTCTCTTATTGCTTGTATTTCTTGATGATGTTTACATTGTATTGATACACAATACATAGGAACAAAGTTGCAGACAAAAGGAATAAATTAAGGAGTAAATCAAGGAGGAAAGAAGGGAAAAGAAATAAATTAAGGAGTAAATCAAGGAGGAAAGAAGGGAAAAGAAATAAATTAATGAGTAAATCAAGGAGGAAAGAAGGGAAAAGGAAACAGAGTATAATACTATTGGCACCAAAACTTGGCAGTCATCTCAGCGATGACGTGGACCAATAAGGAGCAAATAGGTATTTCTAATATGGAGTCAAGGGGATCGGCCAGCTTGAAAATATTAGGAGCAAATATAGGAAGATATATTTCAGCCACCTAATGGATATGGTAGTTGCTGAAATATAGCAACTCATATTTGACTTTTTTCAAAATGGGCTGTTAACAGAAAAAGAAAAGGTCAGAGTTTGGATGAAACTCAATAACTAAATTCTTATAAAATAGGAAGTTTAGTTGGATGAAAGAAGGAAAGCTCTGAAGACATGTATAGAAGGTTGGCAGCATGAAGTGAACAAATCTAATTGTGATAAGTGGCCTTGACATAGCACTAAAAGATGGGCCACTTGGGATAGAACACGACTGCTAAGTTTATAAAAAGAAGTTGCTAAAATATAGCAATTGAAGTTGACCAAATCAAGGAAGTTTTCCAGCGCATGATGAAAGATCAGAAGAAGGTTTTAATTGGGAACTGAAAGAAACCGTACAAGGAAGCAGAGTACTCATGGGTTTTTGACCTAGTTTGATTTTGAAGAGAGATAAAATCAAGGAAGGAGAGATTTTCTAGCAAGAAGTTAGGAAAATAAGTTGAAAAAGAATTCTATAAATAGGAAAGTTGTAATCCTATTCCAAATGGTCCAACACCAACCACAAAACATGAATCAAACTTCATTCAAATGACTCTACGCCAATTTATCTTCAATCTTTTGTCTAAATAGCAAATTTCATTCAAAGAATATGAGTTCCAATAACTTATCATTCTTTTTGCAATGCTTAATTATGTTATTTACAATATCATTAATTTGTTTTATGCAAACGAATTCAAATGATAAATCTTTGATCAGATTCATGTCAATTTAATTCGGCCTGTTCTATTCCATTGCACCATTACTTTTCAATCCATTTCATTTCGGCCATCTTTATTTTAAAGTCAATTTAAATTCAGCCAGTTAGTTCATTTAAATTACTTTACTTTTCATTGCATTTTTACTTCTTTAAACACCTAGATAAAAAGTACTTGTATCATGGCATAAAAGAACCTTGCAGGGAGTTTTTACTAGTCTCTCTCCCACACATTCGCCTGAGAGTCAGCCAACAGAAAAAGAGATAGGCTGGTGTTCGAATCAATATTTTGAGTATTTTATATAAATACTCTGGCACGCTCGCAATAATCCATCGACTGTCGTAAGACCAAAAAATCGCGCGAACAAATACATATATATAATATATATATTTCAATAAAGTAGTCCAACCGATCACACTTTTTGTGACAGGTCGCACTTGTTAAAGCGATGTTTTGAAAAAGTTCGACATAACGATCTAGAGTATAGTTCGATCGATCGTACTTGGCTGATAAGTTGCAAAAATCAGTTTCCTTGTATGTTTTGAACTTTTCAAAAGGCTCAAAATTGTTGAGCAAGTTGGTTTCCTTTGAGAGAGTTTATATCATTACAGCAATTCTTTGAAAAAGTTCGACATAATGATCTAAAGTATAGTTCAACCGATCGCACTTTGCTGATAAGTTGCAAAAATCAGTTTCTTTGTCTGTTTTGGACTTTTCAAAAGGCTCAGATCGAATTGTGGAGCAAGTTGGTTTACTTTGAGAAAAGGTTAATATACCAACCCTAATCCTATCTTAGGGTGTGCAATATTATTGTGCCTACACAAGAGAATCACAGAGCTAAAGAGAAATTAAGAGGAAATTGCCCATTGTAATTATTTATCTTTTTTATAGTGAAATTATTCAGTGCACTCTATAGAGAAAGCCTAAAATCTAGGTTAGACGTCATTGTCTTCTTTGGTTCTGTCATAACAATTGGTATCAGAGCCTTTGGTTGAGAACCTAGGGCACAAGGGCTTTTGACGAGTTTTCAAGGAGAAATACTACGTATTTGGCTGGTCTGTCGCACTACCATCAAGTTTAAGAGTGTGAATTTTTGGCGAGGTCCAAGAGTTTTACATTTATAAAAGCCACTACTAACTTTCACTATAAATATAGCTAGGGCGAGTAGGGATCGTCCCAAGGGATTGTGAGGTTCGAACAAGGTTGTGGAATTACTATTAAGGCTAGTAAGTCAAGTTATCAAACAATTGGTTGGTTGGTTGATTAGACTAGAGAGCAACTAAATTAAACTAAGTGATAACAAAAGAATGCAATTAGGAGCAAATAAGACAGAGAAGAGTCTTGGGGTTTAGAGAAGACCACCAAGCAATGCATTTCCATACCATTGACAAGTGACTAATGAGGGCAAATGGTGTGTTGCAATATTGGTGTGTGTGTGTGTTTGGTTGATTCAACAAGCAAGGATGACTAGCTAAGCATGTATTGTCTAAACATCATGTGAAAGGCACAATATATCTAAGCAATGAAGCATATATTGTCTAAACAACATGTGAAAGGCACAATAGATCAAAACAAGTCATTAATCCTTTCATTAAGCTCACAATCCAAATACAACACAAGGTCAGAGACATATGCTACTTGCATTCAAAAGCATGGGTCATCAAACAATAAGCATGGATTATCCTCCCATTTAACACTACACTACAACTACACTGCATCTACACTACTAACATGAAAATAAACTAGTGGAGAGGCATAATCCATCAAGGAATAAGTATGAACCATCAAGAAAATCACAAGAGTATTCCATTAAGCACTATGTTTTGACAATCTCTAAATCTATAGCATCAATACACATAAACATGCATCAATAATATAAAATCTAGAGACAAGCACATGAACATCTATTCTAACATATATAGACATATGGATAGAATGAAATGATCAATTGAAAGCATTTAACCACATAAATCATTAAACAATCAAGATCTATATATATCAAAGTGTCAAAACATTAATTACAACACTAGTCCCTCAATAATACACAAGATTAAGATATAGAAAGCATGATTTGGGCTAACTCTAGCCCCAAGAGGATGTCTAGTCACTCATGGTGATGTTACTCCAACCCTCAAGGGCTAACTCCATGGAAGAAATCTGCTCCTTGTTGATGAAGAACTCCCCCCTTTGTGTCTCTAGCCTCCTCCTCTTTTCTTCTACACTAAGAATAGCCTCTAAAGTTGTATTTACCAAATGCTAAGTGTCTCCCTCAAAAAGTGCATCATATTCCTTTTATAGGTAGGTCAAGTGACACACAAAATGAGCTAAGGTCGTACAAAGCATATTCCCCAATGATTGGATAAAGAACAACTTTCAATGAGCCGAAAATTTAACTTTTTCGCACTAGAGGAAGTTCGATCGATCGAACCTTGGACTTGGATCGATCGAACTTGGCTGAAATCCATCGAACTTAGGCTAGATCGATCTTCATTGGTGGCGTTTTTTGGATAAAGACAAATCTGAGATATTTTGAAGATATTTTTGGGAAAAGGACAAAAGTGATTGGTAGGGTGGTACAACTAGATAAGATCAATCATTTGGATAAGGACAAAGCAGTTCGATCGATTGAAGAATGATGTTGGATCGATCGAACTTTTGAGATCTCTGAAAATGTCATTATGGCTCTGATCTATCTTGAAGTGCTGAGATCGATCATGTTGGATCAATCGAACTTTGATCTGAGATCGATCGAAGATGTTGATTTCCACCTTTTTCTTCCTTTTGCTTCCACTTAGCTCATTTCTTTGATTTATCCTAGAATTGCTTCATTTCTGCTCTTATTTGGCTGAGTTAGCTTATTTTCGGGATAAGTGCCTGGAAATGGAAATAATACGAAATTAATCTAAAACGGTAAAGTAAGATAGATAAAGGTACTAGAATGCTTAAGCTTAAGGGATTTAAATACGCACTTTTCAGTGCTCATCACACCCCCAAACTTAAATATTGCTTGTCCCTAGCAATGAACTAAAAAGTAAAAGAATGAAATGAACAACTATACAACTATGAATTAGAAAATAATAAATGGATAACGCCACTTTCGTAGGGAACACGATTGCACTTAGCACATGCAACAAGCCTTTTAAACCCCTAGGTTACCCCTAGTGGACGAGTGAAGTCTCGTGAGGGTTTTCAGAAATGATACCCACAAACATAAAGCTCATTCTTTCAAAAGAGGTACCAATATTGCAAATAAGCATTGGGAGAAAACTACATCAAGTATGCAATTTTTCAAACATTTCCAAGCAATCTCCCAAAATATCAACATCAAGCAAGCAAGTATGGTCTTCCACATATCAAGAAAATGATCATGCAAATCAAAACAACTCTAGAATCCTTTTTGAGTGGACCGGCATCAAATGTGTTGCTATCTTAGCCAACCAGAAAAATGATCACATCCTTACCCTCAAATTAGCACACAAATCTAGTACCGATCATTAAGACTAAAAGTGGACCTTTTATTAAAGCTTTATTCATTTAGGTGCGCTTATTCTTTTCACTCGATTTTTTTTTTTTTTTTTTCATAGGATCAAAGATGCAAGCATGGTGCAATGTGTTGATCTATTAAGCTTTCTAGTGATTCATGAGGTCGAGCGTTAGGTTAATGACTCCCAAACCAGACGACTTTAGGGCATTAGGCATTCAAATACCCCTACGGACTTACAAGCTCAAATCAACTAGGCTACAAATCAAGACAACAACCATCTAATCACTTCCCACTTCTCACCTTTTGGGAGAAATCCTCACCTTTTTTATTGCTTTTACAACTTTTTATTTATTTATTTATTTTTTTAAGCAAGTTCAATTATTAACCTAGAGTTTGGGCCCTCCACCTTTCAGCGCGAGAAGTTCAGTGCTTGATGAGGCTAGAATCCCGGCTACTTAGTGAAAAGGGGTTGTTATCCACCTTTATCAAGAATGAAAGCTTTCAATGCACTACTAGCTCAATTAGGATATAACCAATTCAATAATCAACAAAGCATGTACCCCATAAATGAATGCTAGTGTGCGCCTGTGCTAGTGTAAAATACTAGAGTGAATCTCAAAACAATCATAAAATCAAGATGATGTGGACCACAAGTGCAAGCAAGATATCAATCTTTCGAAAAATTTACTCCTAAATGGCTTCCACAAGGCATACAAGGAGTATTGGACTCTCAAGTTAAGTAATTTTTAAATTTTAAGCAATATAGTCCTCAAAAGATCAAAATTATAGCTAGATATGGACCAATCATAGAAAAATCCCTCAATTCCGCAAGTCATGCTCAAAATCTTAAAATTTAAAGCTAACACTGCAAAACGCCATTCCCCCAAACTTAAATGGCACAATGTCCTCAATGTGTAAAGAGAACAAAGGAAATAGTATACCAGTGCAACTAAGCAAGAATGATCGGGATTGAAGTATCCAAAGTGGGTGGCATGGCCCCCCAAACTTGGGATGAACTGTGGTCCTAAAAATTGGCACTTGGATAAACTCATCAGATCACAAAATGGGATAATTAGTGTACAGTGGACATGCAAGTGTAAATGGGATAAACAGAAAAAGAGATGAGAGAAGTATAAGGGTGGTCCTGAAAATCGGGTAGCACTCTCTCACTGAAATCACTGTGATACACCTGATGGAGTCAAACATACAGATATGAGAATATAATATATGACATCCATAGCAAAAACAGATATATAAAACAGATAAAGTGCAAGTACAACAGAAATATCAAAGCCGACAGACCGGCTGCAAAAATAATAGTATTGTACAGTGACAAAAATAAAGATCAGAGAATAGAGATGGATCAAAAGATAGAAGGAACTGGGAACTCAGGACGATGAGGTAGGACGGGCAGGTCGGGCTTCGCGGATATCTCTGGATAGATCTCGGAACATAGTCGCAACATCCGTACGGAAGGTAGCAAAATCAGCTCTGTGGGCCGTAAAATCAGCTCGTATAGCAACAACAGCATCCTTAAGAGTCTGCAGGCATACTCCAAAGCCGGGGGTCTGATCTGGAGCCTCAGGTATAGAAGAGTCAGAAGAATGAAAATCTTGAGTCTGCTCCTGCTCGTGAATGGGTGACCCAGCTGGAAAGTACTGTTCTGTGTCATCTGCAGGTCGCTCCAAATCAATATCTATAGGCTCGGCAGCTGGACCGACTGGTACATCGTCCGCTGCGGGATCAGCTACTGCTGCATGAGCTGCTGCCTCTACCTCCTCAGCCTCTAGCTCCTCTACAGCCACTACTGCGTGGTCCTGTAGTCTAGTAATGATGGCATTGTAGCTCTTGTCCCAGTCCTTCTTCAAGAAGTGACAGGAACCTCTCTCAGGGTGCTCCCGAGGATGAATAGGGTAGCGTTGGTCGATCAGAATCTGAGTGATGAGGTGGCCGAATGGGAGAGACTTATTCCGTCCAGGCTTCTTCTTGCTAATATACTCGTCAAATAGCTTCCTCATCACGCTCCAGATGAGCGCGGGAATAGATACCCAGTGGCCTGTGTAGAAGGCGTAGAGGGCTGTCAGATAGTCTCCTCTCCGCTGGATCTTGTGCCCGGCCATATATATATTCCGAAAGAGAATAGAATCGAAGAACCATAGGTCATCTGGAAGGAATGTGCGAGTGGCGAAAGTCTTGCCATCGGCATGGTGACCTGTAAGAAATACTGCCATGTCGGCATAAGAAGGCCTATATAGCCTCGGATATAACTCTTGTAGCTCTGGAGGGCATCCGTATGGACAATGGCAAGAGCGGGCTAGCGAGTCCACAGTGATAGTGATCTGATGGCCATCTATAGTAGTGACCAGCTCTGCTGTGGTACACGGGGATGGTCGGAGGTTCTGAAAGAACAACCGTACCAGCCGCGGGTAGATTGGCTCTGTAACTGGGGCAAGAATAGCAACAAGGCCCCTCTGAATGATGTCGTGGTAAGCTGATCGGGTCAGCACTGATCTGGAGAAAAAGGCTGTGTCGAACACCGACTCATAGTCTACCGCCATATGTGCATATCTAGGCACGGGCCTATCATGCTCCTGAGCTGGCTGAGCCGGCTGGTGTGGTGGAGATGGTACTGGTGAATCTGCAGCTCCAGCATGTGGTGGAGATGGTGGTGGTGTAAATGCAGGCTGAGTTGCAGAGGTGGATGGAATATGAGCATCCTCAGCCTTATGAGCAGGTGACTGTGGTGGAGTAGGCTGTACTGGCTCCTCCTATGCATGAGAGGGCTCTGCTGGCTCCTCTATCCGTGGTCTGATATGTCTCTGAGGCCCGTGTTGCCTCTTGGCAACAGTCTTGCGCTTAGTCATAGCCTGAAAAATAATTTAAAAACTTGCAAGGGGAGTTAGTCCCAGAATGAAGAATTGAAAGCACAAAGTAGAAACATGCATGTCAAATAAGATAGACAAATCATACAGATGACATGAATCTATGTAAGTGATAAGATATGAAACATGCTAAACAATATAAGTATGAAATGCATCCAATGTGGAATGTCACAGGCATTGGGCATATATGAGATAGCATGAACATAATGCATGATAAATAAAGTGTGTGTATGAGATCTGTGAAGTTTGATCGATCACAAAAAGGTTTGAGATCGATCTCAAAACTTCGATCGATCTGAGGTATGAGTTCGATCGATCTCTTAAGATCGATCTGAGATTGAATTTCGATCGATCGAACTATGCGAAAGTGAAAACTCAAAGGTCACAGATCTATGACTTTGGAAGCACGGGGGCCTTCACGACATGGTCGTAGGCCCATCAACACAACAAATCATCAATTACCATCACCCAAACAAGGCCCATACTCCCATAATTAATTCGAAAATCAAAAATATAAAAACATATATACACATATATATACATATATATACAAACATGCTTCAAGCTCATCAATGGTGGATTTATCATGAAAATGGCATGGATTGAACATGTAAAGCATGTAAGCATAAGATCTAAGCCGAAATCAAGTATGGTGCCTCGGATCTTACCTCAACCGAAGGAGAGAAGTGGAGATGAAGAGGGAGTGAGATTCGGGTGAGCGTGATGTTGCCGGAGGTGTCACCGGAGATGAGGAAGATGGAGAGGGTGATTGGGGTTCACGGCGACGATGAGGGAAGCAAGGGTTAGGGTAGGGAGTTGTTGGATTGATCTTTGTAATCGATCTCACAACTCTCGATTTTATTTTTAAAAACATTTCCCTATCAGTTCAATCGATTGTACTTTGATGAACTCTCCTCAAAGTATTTTTTTGAAATTTTTGAAAAATGAAAAACTAAAATTAAAAATTAGAATTAAAATTAAAAAAATTGTAAAATAAAATAAAATAAAATAGAATAAAATATTTTTGGATTTTTTTTTTTTAATTGAACAATCAATAATAATTAAAAACTAAATAAACTAAAATATTTTTGTATTTTTTTGAAAAATTTTTCAAAAATAAAATAAAATGAAATGAAATGAAATGAAAATAAAATACAATAAAATAAAAATGATAATATTTTTGGATTTTTGAAATTTAAAATTTGAAAAGTCAAAATAATGAAATGAAGAACTGAGATCGATCAGAACAAGAGTTCGATCAATCAGACAAAGGGCAAAAATATGCAGGTTTTTGGCTCAAAAAATTGGCTAAGTGTTGGAACTTGAAGATCGATCGAACTTTGAAGTTGGATCAATTGAAGAAGTTCAGATCGATCCAGAGAGCTGAAATATGCAGGTTGATGCAGGCTCAAAATTTTTTAAGTGTTGGATCATGAGATCGATCAAACTTTGAAGTTGGATCGATCGAAGGTCTCTTGATCGATTTGAGAATTAGTTCGAACGATGGGACAAAGAGGTGATTTGGATGCAGGTGGATGCAGGTCGAAAATTTTTCTAAGTGTTGGATGCAGGTGGAAGTTCGATCGATCGAACTCTCATTTGAGATTGATCGAACTTATGCAGAATGCTCAATTACAACACAAAAATTCATGCAATCCTAATCAAAGTTCCTATCAATGCATATGAACCAAAAACAAGTATCTAAACTTCGCAAGAAATGAAATTTAAGATAGAAATGGGGAAGGAATAGGGTTTTGACACCCTACGAAATGTTTTTGCTAGTCTTTAACGTCTCTAGCAAGACATTGGGCTCTTTTAGCCCAGATCAAAGATCTTGTAATGCATCCCCTCCTTGTTGGGGTGATAGATGCTTTGAACTCCACCCAACAAATGGTTCTTTGAAGAACTTATTAGATTAAGCTCAAAAGAAACTTTTGATCCTTTGTCTATGCAATCATAACCTTTAGGCTTCCATGCCCTTTCAAAGCAAGAATTTGAAACAACACTTTGAGAATGCAAGGTTGAAGATGATCCCTTTGAAGATTTGGTCTTATACAAAAGCTCACTTCCTTAACATTGAAGATCATGACATTTATCTACAACATTAACCTCTCCTTTATATTTGTCAAATGAATTGGGTGTGGGATTAAAGATATTCAGCTTCACCTTCATGTGGCCAAATGAGATCTTCATTATCCCCGTCCTACAATTGATGTTGGCATTAGCGGTTACCAAAAAAGGACGGCCAAGGATAACGGGAATTTGGCTCTTAGGATTGGGGACCGGTTCTGTGTCTATGACAACGAAATCAATCAGGAAGAAGAATTTATCAATTTTAATCAAAACATCCTTAATGACACCCCTAGGCTTCTTAATAGATCAGTCGGCAAGTTACAAAACTACCGACGTCGGTTTTAATTCACCTAGGCCCAATTTGACATAAACCGAGTATGGAAGAAGGTTAACACTTGCTCCTAAGTCAAGAAACACTCGATTAATGATATGATCACCAATAATGCATGAAGTAGTAGGTGAACCGGGGTCCTTAAACTTTGGCAAAGGGTTATGTTGCAAAATTGAGCTTGCTCGGTCAAAACCACTTTTCTTGGTGTTTGGCTCTTGTTCTTCCATTTTTGGGGGCACAAGTCTTTCAAGAATTTGGCATAAGCCGGAATTTGCTTGATTGCATCCAAAAGTGGAAGATTAAATTTTACTTGCCTAAACATTTCTATAATATCATTGGTTTTTGCCTTTTGTTTTTCCTTCGAAATGGACCCTTTTAAGGCATCCGGAAATGAAACTTTTTCAAACACTTTTTCAGAATTTTCTTTTGAACTCTCTTCAACACAAGAAGTTTTCAAATCACTTTGTTTCAAATCATTTTTCAGCAAAACTTTTTCAACATCATTTTTCAAAACTTTTTTTTCAAACACATTTTTCAAGACTTTCTCATTCATAAGATCATGATATGCAATGAAGGAGGAATGGGATGTGAAACGGGACGTGTGACAACTTAAGGTTGCACCGGTTCACTCTCTTCATTGGACACTTCTACTTGATTGTCCACAACCCTACCACTCCGCAAGGTGGTCACCGTATTAACATGTTCAATGGTGTAGCCTTCCGATGAGGAATGGGTTTCCACAACATATTGTTGCTTAGGTGGGACATTAATAGGCATCTTTCCCTTCTCTCTTGCATTAAGAGTGCTTGCTATTTGCCCTACTTGGGTTTCTAGCTTCGCAATAGATTGAGAGTAAGAATGGAGCAATTGAGTGTTAAACTCTAAAGTGTCCAAAGCATTCAAAACTTTTTCTTCAAAGGTGGGACTTCTAGTATTTCCTTGGGAATAAGATTGGTTAGGGAAATGAGAATTAGCAAATTGATTCCCTTGTGATTGATAAGGTCTATAACCTTGGGATCCTTGGTTTTGAGGTGGAGGTGAAATGTACTTCCCTTAAAAACCGCCTTGGAAAGGGTTTGAACCCTCTCCTTGGTTTTTCCAAGAGAAATTCGGATGATTCCTCTAATTTGGATTATAGTGAGTACCATAAGGATTGTTCCCTTGGTTCACAAAAGCTGCATTGACTTGTTCATTATGTTCATTTTGCACTTGTCCGTGAGGACAATGAGAAGTAGAATGAAGAACACTAGAACAAGTCATACATGTTTCATTTGATGCATGATGAGACTGGTTAGGGAAGGAAGATACTTGGTTCGCCGAGTTTTGGTTAATCAAAAATTGATCAAACCTTTGAGATAAAGACTTCATTTCAGCGGCTATTTCATTTGAATGGTCAACTTGATGTAAGCTAACACTCTTCCTACCTTGTGAATTTCTACCATTCTTGCATGATAACGTTCTATGCAAAGAATTTTCACTGATGCTCTCATAAAGACGTCATACGTCATCCTCATGCCTATCAATGTATAAGCCACCCATGGAAGCACCAACCATACCCTTATAATTGTCCGATAAGCTCTCAAAGAAATATTGAACTAATTCCATTTGGGCATGTCATGATGTGGACACTTCCTAAGCAATTCATTGAAGCGTTTCCATGCCTCATGAAACGTTTCTCCATCCCCATGTGAAAATTCTCTAATTGAAGTTCTCATAACATTGGATTTTAAAACCGGATAGTACTTCTTCAAGAACTCTTATTGCATTTCTGCCTAAGAAGTGATTGAAAAAGGCCTAAGATTGTTAAACCAATATTTTGCCTTGTCTTTTAAGGTGAATGGAAAAAGTTTGAGTCTTAAGACCTCTTCCGGCATGTCCGTATATTTTACGATGGAACATACTTCAAGAAACTCATCCAAATGCTTGTAAGGTTCTTCACTTAGAAGTCCATGATAGTAAGGAAGCATTTGAATGGTTTGTGGCTTAATTTCATAATGATGTTCTCTAAATGGAGGCAATTGGATGCATGTAGGGCATTAGACTCATTAGGCACATAATGGTCTCTTAAAGCAAGAGGTGGATAAGCTACTTGAGGTGCAACATGAACACCCTGGTTTTGAATTCCTTGATTGATGATGGGAGGTTGTGGAGCATACATTGGCCTTGGCATTCCATATGGAGCTTGGCCTTATTGTTGTGGTGGTTGGTGAATGTATAGCCTAGGTATGCCTAATGGTACTTGTATGTTCTCATTATGCACATTTGGATGAAGGATACCTTGTTGGTCTATGTGACCAAGGTCCTCAACATGATCATCATTATGGTCATCCATTGATAGATTGGTTATATTTGAACTTCCTCTTCCCCTAGGATTTCTAACGATGGATTTAAGATGCAAATCAAGAGGGATAAGAGTTGGTCTTAGCGATCTACGACCATACATGCACAAGGTGAAAACACATAAACACAATGAATGAACAAACACTTCAACTTCACAAAAATTTCAATGAAACTTCCTCCACAAACACTTAACTCATACTCCCATGCTTTAACAACAATGATGCAAAAAACAAATAAAAACAAGCCTCCACGCGGGCCGACGATTTAACTAAGGGATTGAGTAAAGAAAGTCTCACAAAGGTCCTTTAGCACTTCAACTCCAAATTTAAAGCTTAGCTTAGCAAAAAAAAATTTTAATTTTTAGCTTTTTACTTTCTTTGCTTTGCTTAAATGCTCCTTTGCTTGGATGCTTCTTTGTTTGGATCCTAGCTCAATGTTCCTTGTCAAAGATGAACAAACAAAATAAGTAATCTAAAGCAATATAAAAACAAAGTAAAGATACGATCAAAAGAAAACTAATTCCTAATGAATTCCACAAATACAACGTTGCCAAATCAAATCAATTCCCAACAACGGCGCCAAAAACTGGCTGGTCTGTCGCACTGCTATCAAGTTTGAAAGTGTGAATTTTAGGCGAGGGCCAAGAGTTTTACATTTGTAAAAGCCACTACTACCTGTCACTATAAATATAGCTAGGGCGAGTAGGGATCGTGTAATACCCCGTAATTTTACAGAGTTTATTTAAATTAATTTTATGTTAGGTTAATTCTTTAATGTGTAGATTTATTCACCTTTTAATTATATATGTTAAATTATTTAATTAATTTTATTTATTTGTGCATGTAATATTGATTTTTTTTGTTCTATATATTATAATGATTAGTTTAGACATTTTATTGGTTATGTTTTAGATTAATTAATATTATTTAATTAAAGTATTTAATTTGTATTTAATAATAATAATAATATTTATAATAATAATAATTATAATAGTTTATTAATAATAAAAATAATAATAATATTTATAATAAATAATAATAGTATTAAATCAATGTAATGATGAAGAAATTAAATCTTAGGATAGGATTTACCTTAGGACATCTTGCTTGACTTGGCTTGCTAGCCTTAAAGCCTTATGGTTGGGAATGTGGTTAATTAAATGCAAAAATAGATATTTGTAATATTTAAATTATATAAGTTATCTATATATAGAAGTTAGCCCTTTAGCTGAGGATTCACATAAGTTGAAGAAGGAAATAATAAAAGTGAGTTCTTGTATAAGACCGAAAGGAAAAGAGAGAAAGAAAGGAGCCTGGACCGGTGTAGGGAATTTACTCAATTACGCGCAACCGGCGGATTTATTTTAAATCCAAAAAGGCAAGTTATTATCTACTTTTCCCCTTTGAGTCCATAAATTATTCATTACATTTATTCGGCTATTTTTTTTTGAGGTTAGAAACCATGCTAGGATAATGAGAAATTAATTATTTAATTTATTAAAATAATGAGATATTAATTATTTAAGGGTTAAATAATTTATTATTAGCCTAGGTAATTATTTGAAACTTAGGAAATTGTTATTTAAGGCTTTAGAATTTTTTCTAAAATTTTTGGGCAATTTTCGGAATTTTTCTGTATTTTCCGGCGACCCTCCTGCGAGTTTTCCGGTCGCTGGCAATGGGGGAGATGACCGGAGTGATCCGGTGTGATGCGGCGCACCATAGGAGGGTGTGCGCGCGCATCCTGGGCCTTAGATGAAGCTGATTAATCCGGTGCATCGCGGTCCATGTTACAGCGGTACACCCGGATCTATGAGCATAAGATTGAGTGATGAGAGGGTGAGATGATTCAGTGTAGCGCGCCCATAGTAGGATGATGCAGCCAACGAATTAGGACGAGCCACGTCATCAGGATGCATTAGTGCGCGCGTGGGAGTGCGTGCGCGCGCGTGGCTGATGCCAGACGCGCGTGGAGGAGCGTGGGAGAGTGGGGAAGGTTGGGCTGCGCGTGGGGAGGCTCTGGGAGGCGCGTGAGGGCGCGTGTGGGGTCTCTACAGCTGCTGGAAATTACCAGAATACCCCTAGGGCCTGTTTTGTAAATTCCAGAACCTTAAACTTGGATTTTTAGGTACTGTGTTGGTATTTACGGGTTTAACGGGCCACGAAATTATTATTTTAATGCCCGTTACTTATTCTTATGGCCGATTAATCTTTTCTAAGCATTTATTGGCTCGTTCACAGTACGGATACTAATGTGATTTATTTAACGACATTGTTAAATATAAATAGTGTTATTATCTTATTAAATGGTATCAAACATTACTGTTAAATTAAATAATGCCATTATCCATGATATCTTATGGGATGTTTATACTGTTAAATGATATATAAACCATGATTATTATGCTGTGTGCATTTCTGGAAATAAATGGACTGTTTAATTATGTCGCATTTATATTATATGGATGTGTTGCCATATAGAACCATATGAGCTGGCTAATAAGTTTAGACTCATTTATACCTTATGCATTCGTTGCTATAGACAGATGTGTGGCTGTCAGGGTATGTGGTTTAATATTATTGGCATGTGTTGCCTAATTGACATGCTCAGTATATTTAGTAATATTATTGGCATGTGTTGCCTAATTTATATGCTCAGTATATTCATCAATACTTTGAGAGGTGTTATCACTGTGTAGTTCGTTATAGTCTGTGTTGTCAGTACCGTGCACCATGTATAATAGCTGATTTCCCGGGTAGGGAAAGGCGACACTTAACCACCTAGTGTGAGTCTAAGTGATCACCGTCTATTCTGGTTGAGGTCATGTTATACCTTGGATAGTTCCCTTAGGATGTATACAGATATAGTACTCATCTGATTCATAATGATTAATTTATTTGATTCTCTGATTTGGGTCATAGTAGAGAGGACTTGCTCGTGGGGTTGACCCACCATTGTTGTTATTTCAGGATACGGTCAGTACCCGTTCCAAGGTTGAGGTTAGCAGTGAGGGACCACCATCCGAACTCATCTACTCTTACGATCCAGTTCAGGGTAGAAGTTTTATGTATTACTTCAGTTTCAGTTTTTATTTACTTTTGACGTTGAACTCTCAGGGTTATATTTAGGGATCCTCGACATAGGATTTCCAAGTTGTAATGGAGTACTGTATTAAATAAAGGATGGATGGATGTTGTATTATTTAGTGTTCCTTTCCTGTCTAAATTCTTTTATTATCATCATTTTGTATTCCATGCTTGTATATTGCCAATTGTTTTTGATATCCCTCGTTTTTCATGTATAAGCCTGATCAACTTATGCGTGGAAAATGTGGGGGTGTTACAGATCGTCCCAAGGGATTGTGAGGGTCGAACAAGGTTGTGAAATTGCTATTAAGGCTAGTAGGTCGAGTGATCAAACAATTGGTTGGTTGGTTGATTAGAATAGAGAGCAACTAAATTAAACTAAGTGATAACAAAAGAATGCAACTAGGAGCAAATAAGAAAGAGAAGAGTCTTGAGGTTTAGAGATCACCACCGAGCAATGCATTTCCATAAGTGACTAATGAGGGCAAATGGTGTGTTGCAATATTGGTGTGTGTGTGTGTGTGTTTGGTTGATTCAACAAGTAAAGATGACTAGTTAAGTATGTATTGTCTAAACATCATGTGAAAGGCACAATATATTTAAGCAATAAAGCATATATTGTCTAAACAACATGTGAAAAGCACAATAGATCAAAACAAATCATTAATCCTTTCATTAAGTTCACAATCCAAATACAACACAAGGTTAGAGACATATGCTACTTGCATTCAAAAGCATGGGTCATCAAACAACAAGCATGGATTGTCCTTCTATTTAACACTACACTACAACTACACTACATCTACACCACTAACATGAAAATAAACTAGGGGAGAGGCACAATCCATTAAGGAATAAGTATGAACCATTAAGAAAATCACAAGAGTATTCCATTAAGCACTATGTTTTGACAATCTCTAAATCTATAGCATCAATACACATAAACATGCATCAATAACACAAACTCTGGAGACAAGCACATGAACATCTATTCTAACATACATAGACATATGGATAGAATGAAATGATCAATTGAAAGCATTTAACCACATAAATTATTGAATAATCAAGATCTATATATATCAAAGTATCAAAACATTAATTACAACACTAATCCCTCAATAATACACAAGATTAAGATATAGAAAGCATGATTGGGGCTAACTCTAGCCCCAAGAGGATATCTAGCCACTCATGGTGATATTGTTCCAACCCTCAAGGGCTAAGTCCATGGAAGAAATCTGCTCCTTGTTGATGAAGAACTCCCCCCTTTGTGTCTCTAGCCTCCTCATCTTTTCTTCTACACTAAGAATAGCCTCTAAAGTTGTATCTACCAAATGCTAAGTGTCTCCCTCAAAAAGTGCATCATATTCCTTTTATAGGTAGGTTAAGTGACACACAAAATGAGCTGGGGTCATGCAAAGCATATTCCCCAATGATTGGATAAAGGACAACTTTCAATGAGCTGGAAATTTAACTTTTTCGCACTGGAGGAAGTTCGATCAATCGAACCTTGGACTTGGATCGATCGAACTTGGCTGAGATCCATCGAACTTAGGTTGGATCGATCTTCATTGGTGGTGCTTTTTGGATAAAGACAAATCTGAGATATTTTGAAGATATTTTTGGGAAAAGGACAAAAGTGGTTAGCAGGGTGGTACAATTAGATAAGATCAATCATTTGGATAGGGACAAAGTAGTTCGATCGATCGAAGAATGATGTTGGATCGATCAAACTTTTGAGATCTCTGAAAATGTCATTATGGCTCTGATCCATTTTGAAGTGCTGAGATCGATCATATTGGATCGATCGAACTTTGATTTGAGATCAATCGAAGATGTTGATTTCTACCTTTTTCTTCCTTTTACTTCTACTTGGCTCATTTCTTTGATTTATCCCAGAATTGCTTCATTTCTGCTTTTATTTGGCTAAGTTAGCTTATTTTCGAGGTAAGTGCCTGAAAATGGAAATAATACGAAATCAATCTAAAATAGTAAAGTAAGATAGATAAAGGTACTAGAATGCTAAATACGCACTTTTCAGCGCTCATTAGTATTTGACTTGTTTGTTTGAGTGGGTCGAAGTTATGGCGTCAGAAGATAAGCATAATCTAGAAGTTTGATGGCACAAATTTTGGTTTATGAAAAATGCAAGTTGAGGACTACTTTTTTCAGTAATAGTGTCAGAAGATAAGACATCCACTGGTATCCATATCCATTAATATGACAATACTAATAGAGAGTGTGCAGTCGCATAATAATGTATACATTAGCCAAATTTTATTTAGAGTATTTTAGTAATTTTACATTTGTTAAGTAGCCTAATTTTATAGCAATTTAGTGAGTGCGGTTATATATACATTCATTTTGAATCCTTTGTAATTGTGTGCCATCGTTTGTTATAGTAAAATCTCTGCAAGTTAGTAAAAGTAGCCCAAGTTGTAAAGCAGGAGATTGAGATGTGGTGTTATAGGTGGTGTTAGGAGTGCAGGTGGTTGTATATATGTAGGTAGTAGTATGAAATAGGTTGGGAGATGATTTTAGTAGTGAGGCCAAGCAAGCAAAGAAATAGAAGGGTTGTGGAGATAGAAGGAAGGCATAATGGTGATCAAAAATTTCTTCCTTTGTTTCTAGTAATTGGGCATAGAAAGATCGGTTTTATCAAAATCTTTTTTTTTTTTCCCCCCTATTCTGAGAAGGTATTTGGTTTATAAAATTAGATTTAGTTACAACATAGAAAATGAGTGGTAAGGTGGGAAGACTTATTAATGAATGTCAATAAAGCCATTTTTTATTTTTGGATAAATTGAACAATCACATCCCAGTTACCTTTTACATAAACTAAAAGTACGTACCTTATTGCCCTGACTTATCAATTAACCCATTGAAATGTTGAATAACTTATTTAAGCTTCTAACTATTTTTTATATACCAATCTAACACCTTCACTAGTACTCATATATATATATATATATATATATATATATAATGTTGAATAACTTATTTAAGCTTCTAACTATTTTTTATATACCAATCTAACACCTTCACTAGTACTCATATATATATATATATATATATATATATATATATATATATATATATATATATATTATCTCATTATCTTATACATATATAATAGTCCGATTGTTAAAGATGTTCTTCTACGAACTATCCTAATTTTTTAATACAATGTTTGAAAGAAAAGCGCAAATAAGTCTTATGTAAAACTTCAAAATTAGAGTTATAAGTTTTTTTCTTCTTTTTTTTTAATAGAATTATAAGTTTAATTTCTAAAAAATATTCACATTCAGGCTAAACTTTTTTGAACTTCCAGTTATGTCTTCTACAAATTAATTAAACATCAAAGTTGAGATTAGTCTAATGAGAAATTTAATATCATTCTTCAAATAATTTATTTTGGAAATTTATGAATTTCAATATTTTTCTAATTATGCCGAATACTCTTTCAATATTTTTATAAAAACAAAAGAAAATTCACATATTTCTTTGTTGAAGAATAATAACATGGATTTCAAATTGTACAATGAGTACTCCACGGATGGGGAAATGTTGTGTTGCACTTGTGATTAAATACTTAAAATGTGTTTTATTAGAAGTTAAATATTAAAATAAAATTTATAAATTTAATATAAAAAGGATTGAAAAAAAAGAAAAAAAGCCACAATTCAAAAAAAAAAAAAAATTAAAATTATAAAAATGTATACAAATATTCAAATGTCATAGTTTTGCTATACCTGGCATCATTGTTGGTTGAACACTAAATTTTTGTTTAATTTCAACACAAATGTAACCAAATGAGTGTGACGGAGTTGATACATGGTCAAATTTTCTTACCCCATTCTCTTTCTATATATATATGTGTGTGTGTGTGTGTGTGTGTGTGTACGTACATGTATAAGAGAATGAGATGATATATATATATATATATATATATATATATATGTATGTATGTATTCTATGCAGTGAGGAAAAGATTAGTTTAGTATATTAAAAATATTTAGAAGGTTAAATGAGTAATTTAATATTTCAATGGGTGGGGTTGAGTGAAATTTCCCTCGATTTTTAGTTTCGGATGGAGACAACAGAAATTGTTTGTCGTAGAAAATACCGGGAGAGTTATGGCGTTAATAGGGAAAGGAGTGGAAATAGGTTGGAACTTTCATTGCACTAAGAAAAGGATAACCCTTTTGCGCTTGATTAATTACATTATGGTCAGCCTCTAGCCATAGTTTTATCTTAAGGAATTAATTGGTAACTCAAAAGAGAAACTGAAGGAGTGCATTATGATCATCAAGCGGTGGGAACGCATTGTGAATTATTATTATTTTTTCGATAATGGTGGTGTTAAGTCCCTTGGTACACTCTATAATTTACCATGCACTCGACACATGGAGTCCCTTTGTCCTACATACATTAAGATAACCTATCTATTTCGTAAGTAATATTGGATGTCTTGCACACCATGTCATTGTTATACTCATCCAATCAAATATAACATATTATCTTATTATCTAGGTGGATCACTTTTTTTTTAAATGATGCATTATCATCAAACGTGGCCGACAAAATATACCCAAACCCAAATACCCGCCCAATTAATTGTTATTGGGTGAGTAGTTTAGTTGAGCGGGTTTCTAATGGGTAAATCATTAATAAGTAATATTAGTGGGTTGGTATTGGGTTAATAGTGTGTACCCACTTCCAACCTACCACACGATCCTTAATTTCTAAATTATATATATATATATATATATATATATATATATATATATATATATGTTCTTGAAAGAGTAAATAATTTGTAGGTATAGAGAGACAAATTTGTAGAGAGAAAAGTTGAGGTGTTAAAGAGAGAAAGAGACTTGTAGAGAGAGAAATTTGAAAGACAAAAATTTATTGAAATTTTTTTTTTTTTTTTGATTGGTCCAAACCTGTGATGTCATGGATTTTTTTTAAAATTTTCGGCATTTTTCTTTATTTTTATATTTATTATTTTCGAAGATCGATTTGCATACCACGTGGATTCTGAGGGTTATTTATGACATTTCCTTGGAGTACAAAACTCTTAAAAATGCATTGCTAGTCATTTTACCATTTTTGGATTTTCCTTGAAAGATCTCGTATGGGCCCGGGGACCAGGTTTCCGTGCTCGGGAATTTTCCCGGCCTCATCGCATTTTCCTTATTTTCTTAATTGGCGTATTGATATATATATATATGTGTGTGTGGCAAGATATTTGTGTGGCATGGGTGTAGTTGTAATGACACTTGAAGGGCATTCTTGTAACTTTAAATTGCCTATGGACCCCACCATTGATCAAATGACTCAAGGACGACCAAAAATTAGATTTTTTTGTTTGTTTTTTTGTCATTCCTCTTCTTCCCTCATTTGGATATATCTCTCTCTCTCTATCTACATTTTTCTTCTTTTTTCTTTTCTTCCCATTTTCATACATAAAACCCTAGGTTTGATCTAGTTCTTGGGAGAATTGGGCTTTGTGGTGGAAGGAAAGTTTGCTCCACATTGAAGCTGTTTGGGCATTTTTGTTTTGGGGCAAGGCAATGGTTTGCTCTTCATTTGAGGTAGGGGAATTTGACCCACATAATTTTACGTCCTTGTGAGTTTTATTGATTTTATTTCCATCTTTGAACATGTTAGATTTGGAAAATTATGAATAAACTTACCCTAGTTGTATTTAGAGATGTGAATGCCATGGTGGTTATTGAGATTTGTGAGTTTTGATGTTTACTTGCTCAAAATTCAATTAAGTGTCCACATGTTAAATTTGAGATATATATGTGTGTGTATATATATATATATATATGATCATTGTGCTTTAGTGTTAAGAGAGGCATGTTTACTTGGTAAATTAAATGTGTTAAACCATGCTATAGTTGTTCAAATTATGCTTATCCTCCATCTTGCCTATCAGTTGTGTGATTGAATGTCTCAATAAATGTATATGTTAGTTGTAGCATGATTGTGTAACTTGTGATGAATGATCCTATGTAAAGAGTTGATGAGAGTGCATATTCCATTCATAATATTAGCAAGATGTGAAAATTAGTTTGGTCAAGAAGGGGATTGTTTTCTAAAAGTTTTATGAGAAAATGATTTTTATAATGTGAAAGGCCGGAAGAGGCGATGCGTGAGGCTAACTCCACTTAGAGGGAATACGTGCTGGGTAGGACGTTTACGGTTAAATTAACTAGGCCCAAAATGGTCATCGGTGAGAAGCTAAGGATACTTGGTCAACTTTCCCTCGGTAAAGTTGGTTAGTGGTATTAGTGTGACTTGTGTGACTATGGAGTGGAGTCATGGTTTCATTCCTTAGCATAGTCTATGATAATTGGCATTGATAACTATATTGTTTTTTGTGTTGGTTGCTATTAAATTTGCATTGTCTATCATCTATATTTCCCTCTAATTATGATACATAATTCTATTTTATCCATTTCTTTGGGTGTTTAGCTCACGAAAGCTTAAATTGTGTATTTTAGGCATTTTCTACTAAGTGAGTATGACGTTGTCGAAGAGAATAAGTCATTGGTGATGGTGAATGTCTGTCTAATGTGACGAAACACGACCATCACGACAGAGCTCCAAGTCGGTACTGTCACAGTCCTCACCATGGCCTACATCCTTGTCGTCAACGCCAGCATCCTCTCCGACTCTGGCGCCCATCAACGTGAAGACCAGTGATCAACCAAATCAGAAAGCACCATGGACAACTACCAAATCAGACGGTGAAGAAAGACCTAACCAGTGATGCTACAAGTTCTATTACTGTGCTCAAACTTACTGGAACAGTAACAGTGAACGTAACGCGCCCCTGATGTTGGTAATGGTAGATTTGACGCGCTGCGTGGGTTGAACGCGCCAAAATCGTATCATTGCAACTCCGATGGCGATGGTGGCGACAATGCTGTCGATTCGGGTGTGCAAATGGTGTCGCCTTTGAATTCCAGCGAAGAGCAAGTATTTCGTCAAACTCGCTACCATCGGATTATGTTACATCGAGAAGAGAGCTGGTGTGGCAATGCGGCGGAGCTGGTGGACTGAATAGCTAGACGAACCGGTGAAAAAAGAGGACTGAATGGTAGCTTGAGTTTGGAGATGCAATTGTTTCAAAAATTGGCATGGGGATGGGGTTTTAGGTTTTCTTTTGGGTAGTGGCGGTGGTAATAGAGGTGTTAGGTGGGGCAGTGGTTACAGAGGTTTTGGCTAGGGGTGGTTGGTGGTGGTGGTGGTGGTAATTGTGATGGAGGTGTAAGGTGGGGCAATGGTGATGGGTGGTGGTGATTGAGGTTTTGGGTGGGGTTATTTCCTTCCCCAGCTCTTTCCGAATAAGAATGAAGGCTAGAGCTCCCACTTTTATGCCAAGTCTGCCATTAGCGAGGAGGGCGAAGAGTGAGCAAGAGTTGTTTTGGGGGTGGTGGTGTATGTTGGGGATAGTTTTGTCACAAAAATATTAAACACCATTTTTCTAAGTCAACACAAGTCAAAAGGGTAACATAGTCATTTAACACCTCAAAAGTATTCCGACCCTACCAAAAACTGATATTTTATGACATTTGGGGTAGAAGTGAAATATTAAACCACTATTCTAAATATGAGTGAGTGTTAAAATCAAAATATTTATTTATGTGATCTATGATCTAACCTCAAAGAATTTCCGTATAATTTATCCACTATAGTTTAAGGAGCAGAAAGTATGCAGCCTTGATTTAATAAGCCATAAGTTTACGAGAATAAAGGCAATAGCATCACAACAGATTAGGTGGACCCTCCAAATCTTTATTACATGGGGATTTTAATTGTGGTAAGAGAAAAGCGATTTTGATACATGGGTATTTTTAGCCTTTTCATTATCATTTTGGAATAAAATGTAATATATATATATATATATATATATATATAATAAGGATAAAAATGTAATTTCATTCAAATCATTAAAGCCGGAAGGACTGTATAAGAGTAGAATGTATTTGATTAAAACCGAGTAGATGAGATATCACTTGGACTATTTTTAAATTTTTTTGTGGATGTGGTGTTGGTAACTTCGGCTCCCTTATTAATTTAATAAAAAATTAATTTTGTTTAAATTACTTGCAATATGCAATTTCAAACATGCTGAAGGAATTCCAAATTCGGTGCCTATTATATGTTAGTTTAAAGTTTAATGGACAAGAAGCTCGTGAATCAAATCTTGGTATTGCGGCGCTTGCCTATTTTTCTTGCCGAGGGAAGGAGGGTGGGTTCTACCTTTTTGACGAATCGGAACTATTCTTCCATTATCCTCAGACCTCGTGCATGTATATAGAAATTTCATGCACTTATCTCTTGAAATAAAATAGTGAGTAGCCATTTCATTGATTACAAAAATCTGACTTTTGTTGCGCACAAGTAATGAATTGACTCACACTACAAGTCTTGTTAATTTATGTAGAGACATATAATTTCCTGGTGTCTTCATTTTCCCCAGCTACACGTCTTGTCCTGTCTTGTCCGTTATTCTTCTTTGGACTGTTTGCTGACACACGCAGACTTTTTAACCTAGGACATCATTATATTCCCTGCGCCTTGGTTGTCTATTTTTGAAAACATATGTACTGCGTAATACAAAGTCAGTAATAATAATACAAAGTCAGTAATAATAATACTAAGAATGATGTCATGATATACGCAAGAATGATGTCATGATTGCGGTGGTTACACCTCTATAGAGTGTCTCAGAAGAAAATTCTTTGCTAAGTCGATATGTGCAAGAATGATGTCATGATATGCGCAAAAATGATGTTAGGATTGCGGTGGTTACACCTCTATAAAGTGTCTCAGAAGAGAATTCTTTGTTAAGTCTGACTTGTTTAATTTTAAGGTTTTAATTTCTGAAATCATAAATGGCAACAAAAGTAGTACAATGTGTTAAGGATATTGACTCCCTTCAATCCCCAAGTGGTTGAATTTTTTTTTTTTTTTTTTTTTTTTTTCAACATACACAGTGAAAGTATCAACATCACATCATCTCACAAGCATATATGATAATAACAATTATACATATTCACACAACATAATATTTGACATCGTTCACCCAATTCTATGGCTATGTCCATGGAGAAAGAAATTTCACTAATATGTATCAAGAAAAAAGAATATACAACCATCACCCGATTTTACTCACTCACTCATACTCTAAGGTTAGATCATACATGAATTGCATGTACTATTTCTTTTCCTCACAATGCCCACCCTTAAACCCCTCACATCTTTCCTCTCTCTCTCTCTCTCTCTCTATCTTTATTTAGCCAAACTCATATCTATTTATAGGGTCTTCAAACCCAATTTTCTTATTCGACAATAATTTCATAACTTACCTACCAAGGAGTTACCATATTTTTCATAACTCTAAGATAGTAGCTTGATATGCCACAATTTCTTCCCCAAATCTTTGGCTTAGTTTGCTCCACAAGTGTTCGCGCTTCCAAAACAGAAACCAAAATTGTCTTCCACACATATAAGGAAAATGCAACTGGTTACAATAAAGTAGAATATTCGGTTTTACTCCTCGAAATCACCGTTCTAACCATTCTACCCAATTGCAACCGATTCCACTTAAATTGTAAGTGGTACCGGTTCCACTTTCCATAGTGCAATTCTTCACAAAAATTTAAAGCACAATCCAATAATCTCCACATTGGCTCAAATTCCGTCTTCATGCACTCATCTATAACTCCACCTTGACTGAATAAAACACCATGATCAAATTGAGACACACTCAAACGTTGTGAATCTATTAGATGATGCCAGAAATGTTCTGAATTGTATGTGTGGAAACTAACAATTGCTATTTCTCTTTATCAATATCAATACGAGACACTCCATCAACTTGCATTTAGGAATAAGACACATCTTTTTAATATGGATAAAGTACCAAAAAAAAAAAAAAAAAAAAAAAAAAAAAAAATCGTTATATACGAAATGTGCATAAACCTTCCTAATGTTTCAAAAAAAAAAATCCTATATTTTGCAAATTAAGCAAATAGGTCATTTTCTCAATTTAACAAAATATAATAACTAAAATACCCTTATGATAAAAAAAAAAAATAACAAACATTTAAAGGCTATTAAGGGTGTTTTGGAGTTCTTATAAAAAAATTGGTCAAATTGACAGTCAACAAATATTAAAGGACAATTTGCATATATTTTTAAAATGTTATGATGTTACATGCTCGTACTAAATTGAATGAGCGTTTCGTGCACAATTTTAATATAGTAGAAGGGTTTCTTGCACTTTATCCTTTTAATATCATTTGACAAATTGTCACATACTCGAAAACATTGGAGAGATGGAACATTGATGGAATTAATGGATCCTGTTGCCCAAGTATTGACTCTAAAGGGGGGGTGAATAGAGTCAATGGCTAATTTTTACAATTTATAAATATGATTACTAACTAGTCTCTTAAAATAATTATGCAATAACCAAATGAACTAGATAATCAATTCAAAGCATAAAAGTAAAAGAGATAGGGAAGAGAAATTGCAAACAATGACTCGGCGATTTTAGCGATGTTCGGAAACTCCTACTCCTCGGCTCAAGACCCCTCTTGAGACTTCCCAATCCACTATGGCTTCTCCTTAAGGGTGGAGAGCAAACATTTACATGAAGCAACTCCTTGCTTCGCCTTGCTAAGAGAACAACCTTCCCTTAGTCTTCCTTTGGATCATACCAACCCGGTGGGTCAAACTAACCCTTACAATAGATAGTAACTAGAACAATAAAGTACAAGAAATATCTCTCAAAGATTGATGTACAAACTTTAGCTCTCAACTAGAGTATATATGAATATAAGTGAAGCTCAAACTTTATAAATGATATGAATGAGAGAAGATGATATAAGTGTAGAACAAAAACGCTAATGAGCTCAATAAGATCTCTCAGGTGAAGAATAGAGCAAAAACTCTATGAAGATTAAAACAAGAGCAAAAGCCCTTTTAATCTTTGCTAGAATCTCTCAAGATAGAATAAGAGTGAATGAGAGAGATGAAGAGAAGATTTGAGAACAAAAGCTCTCTTTAATGCAATGTGAAGTCTTTCAAATGATGTATCTTGGTTATTAAGACATTCCCCACTCTATTTATAGAGTTTCCAAGCTCAATATAGCTATTGGGAGTGGAATGTACGAGGGTCGAGAAGAAAATAGCCGTTGTAGTTTGAAATCTGCAAATCTGCGACCAAACCGGTCGACATGTGGCTAAATTGGTTGACATCTTGGCTTAAATCGGTTGATGCGTATTCCAAACCAGTCGACATCTCTTGCAAACCAGTTGACATCTACTGAGCTCCATTTGGACATTTGCTACTGCCTAGATACCGGTCGACATGTGTGTCAAGCCGTTCGACATGTGTGAGCTTCAACTTGGATTTTTGCCACTGCCTAGATACTGGTCGACATGTTCATCAAACCAGTCGACGTTTTCTGGTGCATTGACAATTTTGACAGATGACAGGTCTATGCTTAAGACTTTCAGTACAGGCTATGCACACAGCTTATTTTCATTGAAAACATTTAAGTAAATGTCTTTACTTTAATTTATATGTCCATTTACTTTTAGTTTATAATGTAAATAAGGAAGTACCCCCCATTTGAATTCAATAAAAAATACTAGAAAATTGAAATCCAACTAAATCAAAATGTAGAAAATTCAGTTTTAGTACAAATTTGGATTTCTGACAGTTTTCGTAAAAATGAATCCTTGTGTAGACCAATGTAGAATTGATAAAAAAATCCCATAAAATCAGTTTAGGCTATTTGAAGTATAAAGAGTTATTACCGGGAAAAATTCTTTTGAAATAATCATTATTTCAAAAATTCATTTTTCACACTTAGCCATTTTTCATACTTGGCCAGAAAGACAGTTTTTCATCAAGTGCATACTAGGGTCCTAATGTCCTTTACTAAGGCTTTAGAGATGAGTAATTAAGTTCTAAACCTTAGACTCTTCTTTCTATAGACCAAAGTGAATGATGTAATTAATGTGCATGGTCCTAGCATTTTAGCCCAAGTGTTGAGTTCTTTTCAAAGCTTATACAAGCTTGAACTAACTCACTCTTTAACAAAGACTTCATATGACAATTATATATGAATGAAGTACATAGTCTATTACTAATGGATATAGGAGCATATGAATGAAGATATAATATGCATGGTCCTATAAAGATGAGCTTCAAATGGATTCATAGATACTTTGACATTGAATCATAAACACTCACCATCCTATTTACCCTTTTCTTCAAGCTTTGTTCATGATCTTTAGGCTTTGAGGTAGTCTTGCTTTCTTCCTTCTTTTGAGTTATTTTCTTGCTCATTGTAGTCCAAGCTATCTTTCTTTGCAACTTCAAATCTTCTTTGTATCCATTTCTTTCCTTGATGTGATCTTGAATAATAGAATACTTGGAATGGTCTTTATGATCTTCATTGAGGTTCTTCTTTGAATATAAGTCATCTATAACACTTAATGTGAATATTAGTCCTTAAACATCATTAATGGTTTGTTATCATCAAAACAACTAGATTGTCATTGGATGAAATCCTTAAGGTCAACAGATCCAACTCTGTTAGTTTCTCATTCAAGAAATCAAGCCAATAGATTCTTCCATATTGGCTTATTGTGCGTGCGTTCAAGAAGATTTGGATGTCATACATCCATGGCATTTATGGTTCATATGCTCAACAGTTATTCTGTTACTTAATTGCCTCAACATCCTTCATTCTTTGTCCGCAGTGGAATTGAGTTGAACACACCAAAAGAGTTTGAGTCATATTAATCTAAAAGTAAGGCAATCCAATGCCCCTACATATATTACATTCCTTCTAACACTTAGAATATAACGTACATTCGTTAGAGTTCTTGCCAAACCATTCGTTACCTTAATTTTGATTGTTCCAATTTCTATAACATCACAAGAAGCATTATTCCTCATAAATACTATACCACTTACAGGTTTGTAGGTAGTAAACCACTCTTTATGAGGACACACGTGGAAGGAACAAACAAAATCAAGTATTCACTCCTTAGGTTCTGTAATACCCCTAGTTTTCAAAAGGATATAAAATGGATTTAATTATTTATTTTATTGTATTTTAGTTGTTTACGTGGCTATATGTATATATGGCTTCATGTTATATATTTAAATGAATTAATTGTTTAATTGTAAGTGTGTGCTTAAGTGGCTTCATGTTATGTATTTAAATGAATTATATGTTTAATTGTAAGTGTGTGCTTAAGTGGTTTATTTAAATTAATTGTTGTATGAAATTATTTGTTAAAAGATGATGTGTTTCTTTAAATGTAATTTTATTTGCTATATTAAATGTGTATTTTATTTTATTTTTAGTTTAAAAGGATGGATTTGGATAATAGTAATGAACCAATAATTGGGTCGCATGGACTACTTGAATGGGAGTTGATTATGGGTACGAATATTTACCTATTTATGAATGGTTGTTTATATATAATTGAGTATATACGTATATAAGTGAAGACACCAAAAATGATCCGGGCTTGGTATGATTCGTATTGCTAAGAACAGGTCGGGTATGGATAGCCAGGATGGAACAAGTCCATGCTGAATTGGCCCAGATCCAAGAAGTCATTGCGGAAACCCATGTTATGATGAAAGAAGTCAAGCCCAAGAAAAAAAGAATAAGTTAGGTCCAGCTCAGGGGTGGTTATAACCGTCTATAAATAGAGGGGATTGAGAGGGAAAAGAGGTTGAAGATTATTGGGAGTGTAAAGTTTCTCTCTTTACAATTAAGGAAAAATTCTTTGTATTTTCAATTAGCACCGTCTGTGGGAAGAATAGAAAGGATTTATTGGTGTTGATCCAGATCGATTCGATTCAAAGCACTTTGCGAAGAAGACGATTAATCTCTTAAAGCGGAATCAAAATTGATGGAAGTACGATCTATCTTGATGAATCTTGGTTCCAGTTGATTTCGAGAGGTTGGCGTCCGATCTACGCAGATCTAATCTGTGGTTGATTCGTCGAGCTGCGCAGTTGTGATTTGTTGAGATTACTGAATCCGGCCAGTAGCGAATAGAATTCAGCAAGTTTGAGTCCAGATATGGTGCATATGCGTTAGCAAAGCTCTGATCTGATCAAGAAATTTGCGGTTGATCACTTTGCTCCGATCAAGAATGATGATCGGAGAGGAGAGCTCAAATCCTTTGGAAAATGGCCAGCAGACGAAGCTCGATGAGTTGATGAGCATGATGGACGCCTTAGGAAAGAAAATGCAGAGTTGCGCACTGGAATGGAGTGTCGTGAGGCTCCTACAATTCCGAGGCCACCTCCGGAAGGAGAGGGAATCTTACCGTCCCATACTGTTCATCAAGATGATCCGAAAGGTGTTAATCGCGTCGATCCACGTCATGATGAAGTTATAATAGATGATCTACCTCCGAATGTCCGTCAAGTAGAAGATCGAGAAGGATTTATTCATTTGGAGGCACATCGCGAACGGAACATGAGAGAGGAAGTGCCGACGTGTGATCGTAAGGTTGCATCGCTGTGGCAAAGTGAGTTTGCAGAGGACAGATCATTTGATCCACCTTATCGACCTTCAATGGCAACACTTGACTACCGCAGTTCGGAAAGGAGATCTGCCGATCGGGGAGTTCCGTCACGATTTTCAAGGGAGAACGAAGCATTGCGCTCGTCAGTAAGGACTGTTGCATTTCCGTTCACTGATGAAATTCTGAACGCGCCGAATCCGAAGAAGTTTTCCATGCCGATCTTCATTCTGTTTGATGGAACAACCGACCCGGTCGACCACATCTACCACATTCAGTTGAAAATGGCTCTGAATACTAACAATGATCCTTTGATGTGCAAATGATTCCCTACAAGTTTGGCTAGACCAGCCCTCAATTGGTTCAAGAATCTGGCTCAGGGCTCAATCGCTAGTTTCCAGGACTTGTGTGACAAGTTCATAAGCCAGTACTATGGGAATAAACGTCCGGCTAAGGATGTATCAAGCCTTTTCACAATGAGGCAGCACGAAGATGAGCGACTCCAAGCTTTCCTCACCTGGTTCAACCTTGTTAAAAGTATGGTAATGGAATGTCATCCATCCACTACAATCCAGGCATTTAAACTTGCAATAAATCGAGGGACACCGTTCCACACAAGTTTGGTGGTCAATAAGCCGAAGACTATAGACGTGCTGAACAAGAGAGCTGACGATTTTGTTCGTCTTAAAGAAGAGGCGGCTAATTCAAGGAAGATGTTAATTATTTCAACAGAAGAGAAGTCCAAGGCCAAGATCCAGTAAAAACAAGCTCAGCTGGAACGTCAGACTTCCTAGAAGGCAGAGAAAAGGTCCAGGGAGGAGGAGTTGGTTACTCCACTCAGAGTCACCCTAGCAAGGCTATATCAAGAGAACAAAGATAAGTTTCGCCCTCCCTTACCAATCAGACAACCTCTTGAACAGAGGGATCAAACTAAACATTGTGCTTTCCATAGTGATTTTGGACACCAGACTAACGAATACAGGAACCTAAGGAGGCAAGTGGAGATACTGATCACAAAGGGGGAATTTACAGGATATGTTCAAAGTCCGGCGTAAGTGCAGAACCAACCGGCTGAACAGATCAAGAGAAATCAGAGGCTGAACCACCACAGCACTCCACCCGTTCGGATTATAAATGCAATTCATGGGCGACCTGACCAGACAACGGAGTCATAGAAGTTGCTCAGAACACGATTACGCCAAGCCCAATTAAAGAGAAGGACTGGCAGCGTACATGCTTTGCACCAGCAGAACGCATCCGCACAGATAAAGTTTGACAGAATAGACCTGCTACGCTTTCAGGTTCCTCATGAAGATCCACTGGTCGTCAGTCTAACAGTTGCAGAATGCCTAGTACGAAGAGTTCTGATTGATCCAAGAAGTAGTGCAAATGTCATGCCCAGAGTGACGTTCAACCGGCTTGAGATCGAACCCGAGAAACTTAAACCCACAGGAAATTCATTGCTAGGATTTGATGGGAAGCGGGTGGAGCCCATTGGAATGGTGGAATTGACAGTACAAGCTGCTGAGAGAGTTTTGCCTGAGAGTTTTGTGGTCGTGGAAATTCACCCATCCTACAACCTCTTGATGGGAAGAAGGTAGATTCACAGAGTTCAGGGTGTCCCATCAACCCTACATCAAGTGATGCGATGCTTGGGACCAGATGGGACCACGGTGATTGACATTCATGGGGACCAGGTTGCAGCTAAAGAATGTTATTCAGTGACTTTGAAGTATGCTGGAAAGGGGAAAATCCCATCATCCGTTCTGCCAATCCAAGATAGCAATTACAGGAACCTCCACCCAGTAAAAGTAGGGAGGAGGAGCTGCCAGTTCTGACCACAGAACCTCTTCTTGATGTGAAGATCGACTATAAGAAGCCGGATCGAACAACGAGGGTGGGATCCAGACTTACTGAGGAGGAAAAATTAGGATTAATTGGCTTCTTGACTCGAAATGCAGATGTATTCGCATGGAGCCATTCAGATATGCCAGGGATCAGTCATTCTGTGTCCTGTCATTCCCTTAATGTGGATCCACGCGCAAAACCCGTGAAGCAGAAGTAGAGAAGATTTACTCCAGAACGCAATCGAATCATAGCTGAGGAGATTGATCGGTTGCTCGAGGCGGGATTCATTAGAGAAGTTCAGTACCTGGCCTGGCTCTCTAATGTCGTTGTTGTGCAGAAAAAGAATGGGAAATGGAGAGTGTGTATTGACTTCACTAATCTGAATAAAGCTTACCCAAAGGATAGTTTCCCATTGCCACGGATTGATCAAATGGTGGATGCCACCACTGTGTATGAGCGACTAACCTTCCTGGATGCTTATTCCGGTTATAATCAAATCCCCATGGATCCAATTGATGAAGAAAAAACCTCTTTTGTTACTGAACGAGGAACCTATTGCTACAAAGTCATGCCGTTCGGATTAAAGAATGCTAGAGCTACTTATCAGAGGCTGATCAGCAAGGTTTTCAAAAGCCAAATGGGGAGAACTGTAGAGGCTTACATTAATGATATGGTGGTCAAGAGTAAAAAGAAGGATGATCACCTAGCGCACCTACAGGTTGTGTTCGATGTGTTGAGGAAGTAAGGGATGAAGCTTAATCCAGCCAAATGTTCATTCGGCGTGAACTCTGGTCAATTCTTGGGACACGTGGTCAATTATAGAGGAATTGAGGCTAGCCCAGCGCAGGAAAAAGCTCTGATCAGAAATACAGAATCAAAGACAATTAAGGAGGTACAGGCACTCACCAGTCGAATAACTGCACTGAGCCGATTCATTTCTAAGCTCTCGGACCATTGTAAACCATTCTTTGATACAATTCGAGGCCATGGAAGGCAAGCCTGGGGGGATTAGCAACGACAGGCACTAACCAGCCTGAAAGATTACATGTACAACCCTCTGGTTCTATCTGCTCCCGAGCCAAATGAGAAGCTCTTTCTGTATCTTAGGGTATCCAGCATCGCGACTAGTGCCGTTCTGATCCGTTGCAAAGACGGAAAGCAATTCCCAGTGTTTTATGTCAGCAAAACAATGGTCGAGCTGGAAAAAAGGTACTCAAAGGCCGAACGAATGATCTTGTTGTTGGTCAACGCAAAAAGGAAGCTCAGACATTATTTCGAATCCTATCTGATTGTCGTCTTAACAACCTTTCCTTTAATGATGATCTTACACAAGCCGGACCTATCAGGAAGAATGACAAAATAGGCCATTGAGTTGAGCTTATTTGATATTACGTATGAACCCAGAATGGCAATCAAAGGTCAAGCGGTGGCTGATTTCTTACTTGAATGTGATGTTGAAGACTTCGTGGAAGATCATAGTTGTTCCTTATGGAAGCTCTTTGTAGATGGCTCTTCAGATTGGAATCCAATTGCAAACACCAGAAGGCACCACACTGAGCCAAACGATAAGACTTAAGTTCAACGCAACCAACAATGAGGCTGAATATGAGGCATTATTAGTTGGGTTGAGGTTGGCTAAAGAGTTGAAGATCAAGAATCTAATTGCTTATAGTGATTCACAGCTAATCGTTCGGTAAGTCACAGGGGAATACGAAACCAAGGATAAGACCATGGAAGCATACCGAACCGCGGTTCTGCATGAGGCGAAAGGCTTTGATCAGATCAGGTTCATTTAATTGCCAAGGGAGTATAATGAAGATGCCGATCGTTTGGCCTGTAGTGCATCCAGTTCTGGAGAAACTCTAGCTAGGGTCATCCCAGTTGACGTGTTGATCCAGCCATCCATTTTGATGAGCTGCCTGATCCGAGCTCTCAACAAGTTGATGTTATACCATATGAGCCGAGCTGGATTGATCCGATCATGGCTTTCATACGTGATGATGTACTACCCAAACAGAAAGATGAAGCAAGAAAAATCAGGTCCAATGCCGCGAAGTATGCTATTCTGCGTGATTAGTTATACAGACGGTCCTTTCCGGGTCCATACTTGAAGTGTGTTACCCCAACAGAGGCTAGACAGATCATACGAACCATTCATGAAGGTGTACGCGAAAATCATTCAAGAGGAAGATCTTTGGCACACAAAGCAATGACACAAAGGTACTTTTGGCCAAACATGGCACGAGATGCAGAAGAATTCTCTAGAACATGCGATAAATGCAAAAGGTTCGGGCCATTGATACACCAACCACCTGAAGATTTGCACGTAATGGCCACGCCATGGCCTTTCGCGCAATGGGGGATGGATGTGGTTAGCCCTATGCCGACTACAAGATCGTAGAACAAGTACGTTCTGCTTGCAACTGATTACTTCACCAAATGGGTGGAGGTAGAGCCGTACCCTAGTGTCACCCAAACTCAAGTAAGACGTTTCATCAGGAATAATATTATCTGTCATTTTGGTGTACCAAGGTCGATTGTTATGGACAATGGAACCAATCTCGATAGCAAGCAAGTGAAAGAACTGCTGGAAGAATATGGAATTAATCAGAAGTTAGCAGCAGTCAGTCACCCCCAGGCTAATGGTCAAGCTGAGATCACAAACATGACAATATTTGCCTGCATAAAAAAGAAGCTGGAAAATAAAAAAGGAAAATGTTTAGATGAGCTTCCGAACGTCTCGTGGGCTTACAAAACAACCCCAAGACGGCTGACCGGGGAGAGTCCATTCGCTATGGCGTACGGCACCGAGGCAGTGATACCAGTCGAACACTTGGTTCCAACCGTTAGAAGCTTGGCGTGGAATCAAGAATAGAATGATAGAATGCTAAGGTTTAATCTTGATTTGCTTCTTATCAACAGACGCTCGTAAATAGCCATAACAAGAGGGTGAAGCACAGAGATTTCACCCTTGGCGATCTGGTTCTGAAAAGGAAGGTCGGGATAGTAAAAAAGATGTTTTCCCTATGGAAAGGTCTATACAGAATCACAGAAGTCATAAGAAAGGGGGTATACGTCCTGGAGACCATGGCAGGAAGGTTGGTAAGTAAGCCATGGAATGCTACGTCTCTGAAAAGCAAAGTCAGTGGCAGCTGGCACAATGAGCCGAACCACAAACACTTGCTCAAAATAAACTAAATGCCGAATAGCAAGTGGCTTTCTAGCTGAGCGCCAGGCATTCAGCAAAGTCAGTGGCAGTTGGCACTATAAGCTGAACGCCAAACACTTGCTCAAAATAAACTAAATGCCGAGTGGCAAGTGGCATTCTAGCCGAGCGCCAGGTATTCAGCAAAGTCAGTGGCAGCTAGCACTATGAGTCGAACGCCAAACACTTGCTCAAAATAAACTAAATACCGAGTGGCAAGTGGCTTTCTAGCCGAGCGCCAGACATTCAGCAAAGTCAGTGGCAGCTGGCACTATGAGCCGAATACCAAACACTTGCTCAAAATAAACTAAATACCGAGTGGCAAGTGGAGTTCTAATCGAGAGCCAGGCATTCAGCAAAGTCAGTGGCAGCTGGCACTATGAGCCAAACGCCAAACACTTGCTCAAAATAAACTAAATGCCGAGTGGCAAGTGGCGTTCTAGCCGAGCGCCAGGCATTCAGCAAAGTCAATGGCAGCTGGCACAATGAGCCGAATGCCATATACTTGCTCAAAAATAAATCAATGCTGAGTGGCAAGAGGCATCCGAACCAAACACCAAACACTTAACAAATGTCAGTAGCAGTAGGTGCTACTGACCGAATGCCAAACACTTATGAAAAATGAAGTTTAAAAGGTTGAAAATTGAAAACTTGAAGAATGGAAGTTTTGTTGAAAGTAAGTATTGTTATTCCCTATTCTTTCATTACAAAATAATCCTAAGGTACATGGCTTGATGTTCTGAGGTTACATGAAGGTACATTCTGAAGAAAAAAAAAACTGATGTAAACGATTGCAGAATGCTAGTTCTCATGGTTTTCTCCCGGCTGTGACTCGTTGTTCTCCCCATCATTACCCTCTAGACCATTGAGGTCTTCTCCATTATCAGCTGCACTATCATCCTTGGAGGGAGAGTCAAGGTGAATCACCCCCTTAGCCAGCATGAGTCTGTTAGAGGCAACTGAAGTGGAGGGCACGATAGTAGTAATTGGAGGAATGTTCAGAGGATGGAAGGGTGGAACAACTCCTGAGGCTGCAACCTCTCTGCACTCGATAAAGATATTCTCAACAGGGTTGCAGGGTGGATTCTGGTAATTGCTTGGTGGGTGGATATCCAAAGAAGCGTCCAACTCATCCGGACCAGCACAAGAACTAAATTCACCTTCAGGGGGAAAATAGTCAATAAAGCCGTCTCTATACCCTTCAGCGTACCGGAGGGCACTAGTTCTGGTGAAACGGGCAAGCAGAGCTTTCATACCCCCTTCAACTTTGCCAATCATATTCAGCAAAGAAGAACGTTCACTTAAGAGTTTTTCCTTTGAGTTGGCATGAGACAACCGGTCAGCAATAAGTAAACGCCGAAGGTCTCCCTTCTTAGCCTTTAGTGAATCTCTTTTAGTCAGTGCAACGCTCTTCTCAGTCTTCAGAACATCAACTTCATCCTGAAGAGTCCTGTTCAGCCCTAAGGGTATCCCGTTCAGCTCTGAGGGCGTCCTTCTCATTTGCCAGATCGTCGTTTTCTGTTTTTAAGGCGACAGCCCCTTTCTTTGACTCGCTCAGCTTAGATTCAAGCTCAGCAACTTTGACCTTAAGGCGGCTTTCTGCTTCAACAGATCTTTTAAGGCCTACAGAGAGAGATTTGAGCTTCTTATTCAGAACCTTAATGGTCTTCTGGAAGGTAAACATCCCAAATAGAGTCTGCACAAAGGAAGGGAGATTCTGGTCAGTCTAGCCACTAAAGAGTTAAAGTAGAAAAGAGACATATCTCAATAAGAAGAAGAGTTACCTCCATGGAAGTTGCTGGGAACCACTGGAACATCTCACCAAAGGATAACTTGTTCTGAATTTCAAGATCCTTGGGAGTCCAGAAACCTTTATAGAAAGCAAAGGAACTGAGTGGGTCCTTGTACATAGAGTCTGTAGGGCCAATGGTCGAGCCATCTTCACGGCTGAGCAAAAGTTGCCATGGAAGAACGGATGATGTTGGACCAGAGGTTCTTGCAGATTCACCCTCTGGAATGAAAAATCGAGTTGGGGGTATGGGTTCAGTAATCCTGAAAGAAGCCACCCTGTTCCTCCGGGTTGGTGGGATGTCACTCTGGTCATGACCACCCTCAGGCATTGGCCTCTTTGCCAAACTTTTCTCTGTCATACCAGCACTAACTGACCCTCCACCGTTTTGAGAACCCCCAGCATCCTAAGTG
The DNA here is from genome assembly GCF_030987335.1 of Cornus florida. NCBI lineage: Eukaryota > Viridiplantae > Streptophyta > Magnoliopsida > Cornales > Cornaceae > Cornus > Cornus florida. The sequence continues at coordinate 95,905,696 of NW_026775571.1, read as the reverse complement.
CTCTCTAAAGAAGTGTCAGACAGAACGTTTGAAGGCACATTGATGGGAACAGCAGGATGGGCTTTAACAGAATGATCCACAGTAAGGTTTTCAGTATGGGAGAACTCAGAAGGCCTAACAGCAGAACGATCTGTGACTTGAGTCACAACTGGAGCAATCACAACCTGTTCTGGGGCTGAGACAGCAGAGATGGATGATGTGGTAGCAGGTGTAGAGGAAGATATGGTAACAGGAGCTGCAGAAGGAATGGGAGCAGAACGCCTCCTCCTGCTGAAAGATGGAATCTAAATGCTCTCCATTGTAGACCCTAAGAGAGAGATGTCAGAGAGATTGTCAGGAGTAAGCAAATCTGTAGTTGAAGGGACGTTGTTCAGCACACTCTCTTGTAAGATGTCTAGCCTGGCCCTACAAACGCTATAAACTAGTTCATCATAAGGAATTTGAAGGCAACTACAAAGAAAAGTACAAAAATGGGGAAGACAACTTTTACAATGGCATTCAGTGGGATGTGTTTTCAGTTTTTTGTAGCTAGAGACAGAGCATAGTCCAAAGGAGGAAGGGATAGAGAAAGATTGGCCGAATAGAGTCCGCCAATTCCCACTAACCCAAATCAAGTTTTGTCTCCAACCTTTTTCAAACGAGTTCTTATCTGTGCAGATCGACCATTTGTCAATAGGAAAGAAGTGATAGTACAGATCACTCCGTTTGATTTTGTTAATTCGGTAGCAGAGGAGAAAGTCGATGATGTCAAGGTTTAGACCCCTGTCACGATTCAAGAGCAGAAGGACTGAAATTACCCTAAGGAAGTTAGGGTTAACCTGCAGAGGGCAGAACCCCAATTTGCTGAAAACGTAACAAAAAAATGGGTGTAAGGGGAACCTAATGACGTTTAAATGGATGACAAAGAATAAAACCTCTCCAGGAAGGAGACCCTCAATAGATCTCCCATCAAAGTTTGTTGGGTAGATCCTGAGAGAGACATCATTGAGAATGCTATTTTTGAAGCGAATGGCGTTCAGATTTGGGGGAGCCATGGAGAAGAGGAGGAATCTATGGTAGTAAAGGTTTTTTTTTCAAAAAGGGTAGTAAAAAAAACTGACCTTAAGAGTTTGTGAAATACACAGCAACAGCACAGTAGCCAAAATCGCGAAGGAAAAACTTACCGGAGAAACTAAAGAAAGATCGCCGGAAAGTGCATGAAGGTGACGGACGAAACTCAGGAAGATGACAACGGAGAATAAAAGTAGGATATGTTAAAGGAAGATAAAGGTTGAGAGGATTAGGATTTTTAAAGAGAAGAAATGGAGGTGACACAGAATTCAAAAGGTTAAGGCAAAAGTGGCGTAGCAGATCTCGAAGTCTGGGTCTTTGTGCCAGCCGTTCGATTCCCCGTGTCATTGCTCCGAGCCATCAGACCAAGATTGTGTCTTTTCAATAATCTCACCCTAATTAATGAAAGGAGAGATTATTGGGGGCAGATGAAGACACCAAAAATGATCCGGGCTTGGTATGATTCGTATTGCTAAGAACGGGTTGGATATGGATAGCCAGGATGGAGCAAGTCCACGCTAAATGGGCCTAGATCCAAGAAGTCATTGCGGAAGCCCATGTTATGATGAAAGAAGTCGAGCCCAGAAAAAAGAGAATAAGTTAGGTCCAGCTCAGGGGTGGCTATAACCGTCTATAAATAGAGGGGACTGAGAGGGAAAAACAGTTGAAGATTATTGGGAGTGTAAAGTTTCTCTCTCTACAATTAGGGAAAAATTCTTTGTACTTTCGATAAGGATAGAGTATTATTATTATTAATACTAATAATAGTATATTAGGTTAGTAGATTATATATATATATATATATATATATATATATATATATATATATATATATAAAATTATAAATTATGTATATATTTGATTATCACGACATTATATTATATGTAATTATATTTTATTTTTCTTTCCATTGGACTTGGATTTCAATTAGGACTAGGGTTGGATTCTGTTTAACCTATAAATACTTATGATGGTCTGCAATAGGGTTTGTAAACCCTTATAGTAGCAGAGAGAGGGACAGGAGAATACAGAGAGTTTTAGAGAGAAACTGAGACAGGAGAGATTAGGGTTTTGGCCAAGAACAAGGGCTGAACCAAGGAGAGGTTATTGAAACTTGCTCATGGGTTAAACCAAGGGCAATAGTGGAGTTGAAAATAATCAGGGATTGCCGAAAAAATCTAGGAAGACGACGTTGAGATTTTACTCCGAAATCTCAAAGGCAAGTTATTTCTCTTACTACTTCCCTTAGACTTGTGTTCTGTGCATGCCTAGATAATCTCTTAGATTTATTCGGACATTAAAATTAACCTTGTATGCATATTAATTCAGATTTTTAATTGTACAATGTGTCACTAATTGAAATTGATTTATCTTTTCAATTGTTTCATCTTATGTATTTTAATTGTTGTTAATGATGCATATCGAGTGTTTATGAGTTTCTGGGATTATTTGGGACGTAGATGGAAGCCTAGGAACCTTAATAAAACATTACAGAGGGTTCTGCAACATCGTCGGAGGCAAAGAAGATGAAAGGTTTCAGTGACGGCTTTTTGAGAGAGAGAGAGCCGGCTCTCCAAAGGAGGGAACAGGCTCTAGAAGAGAGAGAGTCGGCTCTCCATGAGGGATAGCCGGCTCCACAAAGGGAAGAGCCGGCTCCCTCTTTGGGAGAGGCGGTTCCACTACTGGCAGTGCACTTACGGGTGTATATTTGATATTTTTGGACCTTCAGGGGCTGAAACGTGGTTCTGGACTTTAATGGGGGGTTTTAAATGATTTAGATAAATATGTTAAAATCCCAGGATTGCTAGTATATGCTAATATGCTAAAATGTTGGACATCATGGAATTTTAAATATTTATTTGCATGTTGTAAATGGATATGGAAGATTTAATTGCTGGTTGTTGTTTTAGCAAGTTAAATGGATTAGTATGATTATACTCTTGGATAATTCAATATAATGTGCTCAGTTAGTTATCTGATTTTCATTATATCATTCTCTGGATTTTAATTGATTAACTACTTATTTCTGTTTTATCAATTATTAGATTATTTTGTGAATTATATGCACCGGTATAGGACGGTGGCATATTAGGGACGGATTAGTTCAAAATACTAAATCATACCTATTCTAGAATAAAGGAATGGATTAACTACAATGTTAAATCCTACTTATATTCATGTTAGATCAACGGAACAGTTGGATGACTTATTGGATGTTTATTTTTATGTTCTAGATTAGGATGGATTTATATTTATATATATATAGTTATGAATCATGATATGAGCTTGAGTCTCAGGATCATGGTTAGGGTGCGTATATTGCCTAGGTTGGATAACTGGACATAATAGACATCTGGTCCCCTGGTAGGTCTAGGTATATGTGCCCACTTTATGTGCGATTTGCATGTTACCTTCTATTTAGGTTGAGATAGACTTATGGGCTAGTGAGTGTCCTATAATGTGTATTTATACATATATGGACAATTTAGCTATTGTTGAGTTATCTAGGTTGTATCTGCATATCGGGTTTCTGTTTGGACTGTAGTAGAGTATAACTTGTTTGTGAGCCTGACCCACCATTATTTTTCAGGTATTCGTCAGGAGTAGGTATTGTTCGTGTTGAGTAGGGATCATCTACTTCATTCTTCCAGATTGTCTACATAGGAGTTCCATTTATGATTTCAGTATCTAGTTGTAGACCATTGATTGTTCAGTTTTGGTTTTCCAGGGGTCCACATAGTATGGATTCCCGAGTTGTATAAATTGGAGGATTATTTGTATCAGAGGAATTTATAAATGGAAGTTTATTATGAGGAATTATTGGATTATCATTTTAGTTTCTTTTCAGCATTATATTTATTCTTATTGATCATATTTGTATTCTGTGTTCGATTATTGCGGTTTGTTTTGATATCCTTGGGTATTCTGGCGTGGGCCTGGCCAACCCTCATCCAGAAATTCGGGGGTGTCATAGGTTCTCCCTCATTATTAATGATTGATAACACTTTATCATTATCACTCAATTCTTTCGTTTCCTTAGACACAACAGCAGCAGTGGATGCACTCTCCTTTCTTTCTGGACAATACCATTAAATATGTCCTTTTCTCCCACAATTGTAACAATACCATTAAATATGTCCCTTTCTCCCACACTTGCAGCATCTTTTCTATGACAATGGCACAAGGTTTCTTGAAGCTCCAAATCTCTTATTCACTTGAGCAATAAAAACTTAAGCTAGAGCATCACGATTTTCTTCCTTATTCAACTTTTCATCAAAGAACAAAGCACTCTTAACTTGATCCACTGAGATGGTATCTCTCCCATAAAACAAAGTATTAAATAAATATTTATGAGTAGAGCGTACCGATATTAACAAAATAATTGATTTATCCTCATTAATTAACTTGACATTAACATTGGAAAAATCACAAATAATTTTGTTGAACTGATCACCAAGATGTTCTTGTTGGCTTACCCATTCTTTTTTCCTAAAGGAATATAATTCTTGCTTCAAGACTAACCGATTAGTGAAATTGTTTTGCATATACAAATTCTCCAACTTCTTCCCCATGTTCACTGCTGAATTTTCTTCTATCACATCATACACAATATCATTTGTCAACTTCTATCGGATTGTACTCATTACCTTCGAGTTGATCTTTCCCCAATCTGCATTTTTCATCTTTTCCAGTTTCTTACCTAAAGCCTCTCTTAACCATTGTTGAATTAGTAAATCCCGCATCCGAACTTGCCAAAGACTGAAGTTTCTTCTTCCATTAAACTTCTCGATCACCTATTTTCCATCTGTAATGGTTGTCACCATGGATCGATACCACTTGTTAGGATCGTACACACACTATTGACAAATAAAATAGATAAAAGCACACATAAGCAAAACGAGGTTTACGTGATTTGGCAAATTACCTACTTCCATGGGCTAAGAACAATTATTTTACTTCAAAACTTGAATACACACTCTTTCTCTTCTCACAAACTCAACTCACTTTTTTTCTCTTTACAATTATTTCTCTCTCGTTAACCCTCTACCCAAACCTATCTCTATTTATAGAGTCTTCAAAATCCAAATCCTTCTTGTATAAGAATTTCACAACTTGACTACAAGGAGTTACCATATCAGTCACAATTCTAAAATAAAAGCATCTCAAATGAAAAAGGAAACTAATTTTAATTTTGAGCTATGCACATACCCAACAATGGTTCAGGACCATCTAATATTTTTTCCTTTCTCAATTGTCTATGTCCAACCAACACCCACATCCATTTAGTGTAGCACGTATATTCATTTTCTATAAGGAGCAAGTAATTAAATGTTCATCAATCTCTTTTAAAAGAAATATCTTTTACTTTCATCAAATTACTATCAAAGTGTTACAATGGGAATCTTATCTCACATCATATCTGACTGAGGAAGTCATTCGGTATATATGGATCGGTTTCTAGCTCCACCTAATAACTTAAATTTTTGAGTAATATAATGAAGCGCCCAACTCGGAGGTGTTCGGATTGCACCCCGGGTAAGCAGGGTAGCCTGATTACAATAATGGCGTTGCGAGTTCGAGTGGCGAGTTCAAGTGGGGGAGAATATTACATAAGGAATCTTGTCCTACATTTTATCCAGATAGAGAAGTAATTGGGGGTATATATATATATATATAGTTGAGTATTAGTTTCACGTAATAACTTAAGCTTTTGGGTCGAATCACGAAACATCTGGCCTGTACAAAAAGCCACTAGTAAAGAAAACACTACAAAAAGTTAGATTGTGCATTATGACCATAACACCAAAATTTAAAAATATTATAATAATTCTAAAATTTTATGTAGGAGTTCTTTATATTTTTTAAATGGTCAATACCATAAAAGACACAAAACCAGAGTACCAAAATGAGTAAATATTATAAAAGTGTGATATCAAAATATAAAGGGGTAACAGCTGAACCAACCCTTTATCTTTTCTCTCCTTTTCTTATTTATAGCATAAGCCTTTGGTTTCTCAAGAGATCAGTGACTAGACTTACTAGAGTAGTCATAATGACTCTATTTGGACATATAGGGTTGCTTTTGTCTTTTTGCTCAAAAGATGTTATTGGCGCATTGAATGCACATCTCTTCAAATGTGGCAGTAGCTGGAAATAATAAATGTGATCATAAGTGTTACAGAAATGGGTTCGTCAGTTCGATGGTTGGGCTAAATAAGTTCTTTGAACCTTTGCAAATTCACACTAGAATTGCTCTACTTCGAGTCGTTATGCTCAAGTGAAATTGAAATGTCGCCAGTTGTCACTATACTTGTTCATTTGCTTATGCCCTAACATACCACGTGGAAGTAACAGGATACATCCCCTACATTTTAATAAGTATGAAATAAAAAATTATTAGAGTTAAGCGCAAGAAACACCCCTACTATACAAAAAATACCATGTTTCAATTTGTGCAAACAAGGACATTTTAATTAAATTTCTCCTATTTCCTCATATTCTCTCTACCCTCTCTTTCTTTCACCGCTACAACGACCACCTTCATCACCACCCCACAACCGCAACCCCCATCGGCTCACTATACAGAGCTCGGTTGATATTGTTGTGAGTTTTTTCGGTTTGATCTTGAGCTTCACCGACAATCGAGTAGGTCTTAGCCATTGTTTGGGCACTTGACAGTGTGAACTGGGTTTTGCTCCTTTAAGCTCGCCGAAAATGATGGAAGCTTTAGTTGTGCACTTGAAGATTATTGAGCTTCTGCCCCCAAAATGGGTCTATAGAAAGAGAAAGAAATGAGATAGAGTAAGTTATAAGGGTCGGACTAAAAATGAGTAAGTTACATGGAGTGTGACAATGGCGGACGGCAGCGGCAATGGCAACGACGGAGCTAAGCTCGGCGGTGGTCATTTTGGCAGAGGTGGGGGAATAGAGTTTGGCAGCATAGTGTAGAAGGGCGTCAAAGATGGGTTTGGGTAATGGAGAGGCCGTCGGCGGAAGTAGTGGTGGTGGTGGAAATGAGAGGGAGAGCAAAGGTGAGTGTGAAGAAGGGGAGGAGGATGAGAATCCATTTAGAGAAAATAGGTCTGTAAAGAGAGTAAGAGGAAAGAGAATCATGTAGAGAGAGAAAGGGAGAAGAGAGAATCCATTTGGCGCCATTGATGAAGCTTTTCGGTGGCTCTCTCTCACCGGCATAACTTCGAGCTGCCGTTCTTCACCACCATGAGAGAGATAAGGGCATTTTGGAATTTTTATTAAATAAATATTTCATCAAAATTGGTGATTAGGGGGGTAATTTGCTCATAAGAGGTATAATAGTGGGTGTTATACACACTTTTTTTTTTTTTTTCTAATAGGGTTTTTTTTTGCACCATTAGTATTTAAAAGCGGTGTTTTTTGCACTTAACCCATAACCCATATTATTATAATATTGTCAATTCATGGACATTGATTACAAAATTAGGCTTATTTATGTGTTATCAACAAAAGAACTCTTTTATTACATATTTTGGATTTTAAATAAAAATGTTCCACAATAAATAAAAAATAAAAAATAAAAATTGATTTCAATTCATAAACCTACTATAATCATTTTCTATATACAATTTTTTCCTGTAAATTGTAATTAATTAGTATAAAAAATAATTTATAAATCTTGGTTCCTAATTGAATTAAAGAACCTAATTTTCTTTTAAAATTAAATAATAATTTATGTTTGCTTAGATTTCTTAGGCCATGAAATCTTTTACTTTATATATATCTCTTTACGAAGTATTAATTTTTCTATAATTATTTATTTATTTGATAATGTTGCTATTGAAAATATCTTAAAATTAAAAGGGTATTATTTTAGATGAAAAAGTATCAACGATAGAATTTTTTTTTTTGTTTAACGCCAACAAGCATAACAATGTTCAGCCACAATCGCCGCAGCACTCCTCATTCAATGAAATGGTCGGTCAACAATAGAATATTGATATGGAAAGTTGAACAAGTTGGACTAGAAGACCTCTTGCAACTTGCAACTGGCAACTTGCATGTGATAGGCTAAAGCGGGCACTAAAAGAAATTCAAGTCCATTCTCAAAAACTGATCATTCGCTTTCCAAGAAGTAACATTTCTTCAACAAGTTCAGATTTTCTCTTTGCACCATAAGACCCTCGAGGCTGACTCAGTCAATAAATGACTAGAAGTTATTACATGAAAAAAAAAAAAATCACATTACTCCCTTCTACTATTATTTTCTTTAAAAAAAAAAACTCTACCAAAATTAAAGAACTAACAAAATCTATCAAGTTGTTCCCAAATCCGTATAAAATGACAAAATTATTCTTATAAATTAATTGTTAAATTTAAAACTTATAATATTATTATAAAATTACAAAACTATCCGAATCTTCATCCTCAAAACAAAGGGTGACGCAGCCACCGACGCAGGCATGGACACTGTCCAGAGGCGTCTCGTGTTTGATCAGTTTGTGTTGACTTGTTTGGTTGTAGAGAAAAATTGGACACGGGGAAATTTTGTGTGAAAATATAGCATCGTGAGCAGTTTTATTCGCAAAAAATTAGACACTTGGAATCCAAATTGAAACCTTCAACTGGGTAGAACCCATTTCCAGATGCCATTTTTCTCTCTCTAAAATCTACTAATGATCTATTACCTTCTAGTGACACATTTGAAGTAAAACCATATGGAAAAAATTAAAGAAAACAACGCATTCACATGAACAGAGAAGTATTATAAAGAAGACATGCTCTGTTCTGCTTCCATGGCAGAGACCCATCCCCAAATTCACGCTCTGAGTTGAGCCAAACAAAGCTCTGCTCAAAAAAGTTAAAAACAGAGGAGAGGCAATAAACAATCAAGAGCTAATGTATTTCGAATTTACAGAGAGAGAATAAGTGAGGAAGATGAGATGGGTGTGGCTGCATAGGATGGTGGGTTGAGTTAATGTAATGGTATTTCACTACGCATATATATGCATCGTGATTCTACAAACACATATATATACCCCGGACTTGGTGTGTGAATTTACATCCTTGTATATGTATGGGAAGAATTCTCCATCGACACACTCAAACTCATCCGCACCGAATTCTCGTCGATCGGATACTACTCCTCGGCCTCATCGGCGATTGGAGCCATATCCAGCTCTCTCGCCGACCAAACATCCGTTGCCGACAACGACGAAATTCTGATCGGTGAGATCTCGCCGTTCACTCTCAACTGCTGCGACGAGACTATCGCAGCGGCCATCACGACTCTCTCGGTCGGGGACCTGATCGTTTAACGACTCTCTCTCGGTCAATCTTTGCTGGACGGTGTCGGAAGGTACCGCAAGGATGATAATTCAACCAAAAAACGGTAAAAGAGTAAAGTACAGCCACACTGCTAGGGTTTGGCAAAAGGACAGACAGATAAAAGGTACTCAATTTTTTAATAATGACACCCTTTTTTCTGAAATTCCATCCAAACAAGGCCTTAAGTTATATGAAAAGACAAAATTACTCCTCAATATTAAATTCAAATATATTACAAAATATCATACCTTGCAAAATGACGCTATAGCCCCTTATATATACATACATACAAAGAGAGAGGGAGAAAACATTGGTACTCGGTGACGGAGAAAACGTTCCCGCTACTGACGAGGGCGGTGGCAGTGTACCCATAACTTGATAGCGACGGAGAATCGGCATCGAAACGTATGGTGAATAAATGTTCCAAGAACCGGACGGAAGGGTAAGCCTGGTAAAACCGTGAAATTGGTTGTCACCGTCGTTGTTAGTGGTGGCTGCAGTGGAGGAGAGTGGTTGGAGGTTAAGTTTCTCGGAGGTGGGTTGTTGTTCTTAGAGAGACGATGACACCGCACACCTCCCACACAACGAAGAGATCCAATCAGAGAGGGTTGGGAGGTGAATCAAAGAGATCGGGTGTTAAAAGGCAAATCGGAGAGGGTTGGGAGGTCGGCGAGTTGTGTGTCACCGCCTGCACCTAGTCGGCTGAGTTGGTGTAGCCGTCACAGACACCATTGGGCTACGATATGACGGTGGATAAACCACTGTCGGTGAGAATAGGATTTGTGGGTCCTCCAACACTGATCGGGTTGTTGTCATCGGATTAGTTGGCGAAGGTTGTTCATTCAGATCATACTCGAAGTAGATAGCGTCTCTGGCCGAGTGATTGATTGACAGAACTGGCGAGAAAGAAGATGGGTTGTGACCTTGTGGCGCGGCACCAATTGGAAAGAAGAAGCTCGGTTATGAGCTTCTCGGCAGTTCGCGGTGTAATGGCAGCAATAGCGACGACGGACTCGGCTGTGATGAGGAACTACGGCGATGAGCTCGGTTGTGAAGAAGATCTTGTTTGGCTCCCTATTTTGTATCTATGTGTATATATCTATATACATGTGTGTGTAATTTTGTGTGTATATATCTATACATATATATATATGTGTGTGTATATCTATATATGTTTGTCTGTTTTATATATCTATATAGATATATGTGGGTGTAATTTTGAGGAGTTGGGTTATGTGTAGTGGTGGTCAGTGAATTGGGGATGATGATGGTGGCAGCGGCTGAGGGGTTCGTCCGGCAGCAATTATGTAGTGTGTGTGTGTGTGTGTGTGTGTACATATATATATATATACAGAGAGAAAGGTAGAAAGGTTTGGGTTTGGGTTCGATCCAATGGTATTTAATTCAATTAAAATATCAATTTTATATCAAAGGGTAACAAAGTCAATTCACCATTGTCAGGGTCTCTTTGCCCACTTTTGAAACTTGAAGGGGTGTCATTGTCCAAAAAATGGGTAACTTTCATCTGTGTATGCTTTTGCCAAACCTCAAGGGGTGTGACTGTACTTTACCCAAATTTAAAAAAAAAAAAAAAAAAAAAAAAAAAAAAAAAAACCATCATTCATAGAAAGTCTGAGACTAAGCTAACTACCAAACCCATTATGCTTGACAACACTAGTATTAAACCTCTTTTTTTTTCAGTAAATAATATTAAACCTCTTCTTCTTGCCATTAATGCTATCTGTAATTCCAATAACCTTTGAGTTCGGCTAGCCATAGTTATGGCAGTATATATATATATGTAGTTGTCTTAATTTCTTATAATTTGACAATATCAAATACTTCTTGAATCTTGATCATAAAAGCATATTTATATAACTGCTGGATTAATAAAGCATAGAGAGAGAAAAAGTTGTTAGTTTTCGGATTTGGGTGTGATTCACTGAAGGGTTAAAGTTGGGTGAAAGAAGAGATGATAGAAGGTGGTGGTGATGGTGGTTAGTGAAGTTAGAAAGAGAGATGCAGAGGGATATGGTATGGAGGTTAAGGAGGATGAGAGCCAATAAAACAATGTTATTAATTTTTTGATCTTTTTGACATTTCACAAAATTAATTTTTAGAAATAGGTGAGGGGTATTTTTTTAATCTTATAATAATATTATAAGTTTTGAATTTAACAATTAAATTATAAGAGTAGTTTTGTCATTTTATACCTATTTGGGGGCAACTTAATGACCTTTTATAGTTCAGGGGGTCTTTAATTTTTATGGGGAATTTTTGGACAAAAATGATAGTATAGGGGGGTTTTGTGATTTTTCCCCTTTTTTTATTGGCAAGAAATTCATACACATCATTCATACACCCAATTTGCTCATTTGGAGACTTAAACCCTCACAATCTACTCTAGAAGGTAAAGGAGATATCACTGGCCATAACTCATAAGGCCCTTGATAATTATTACATGATTCGGTTATGCATGATTTCAGTTAATTACAACTCGATAAACACGTTAAAATTTTGAATAAAGTTGATATATTCATTTGCATGTCTAATTGATTGCAACTATGTCGATGTTTCATAGCTAGAAATGACTTAGTATATTAGCGTCAATACCCACTAAAATCTTCTTATAAGGTCTCGATATTAGTTCAATAATGTGACAAAATGGTCGATTATCTATGATGTTATATGTTTGTTTTAATTATTTATCAACTTTTGTTTGATTTTAAAGTCTTAAAGGCCTAGTTAAGGATGACAATTTGCCCCGTGGGGGCAGGTACCCGCTCCACCCTGCCCCGTTTATAGCGATTTTGGATGATTATTTAGCTTATTTAGGCAGAAATGATTTTTATTAATGAAAACCCACGCAGGTTGGGGCGGGATCAAGGGGAGGTCACCCCACCCTGCCCTGCCTCATTTAAGTAGATAAATTACTAAATTACCCTTATTTTATTAGTATATATGGTTAGCTTTAGAAATCCATGGTCACCATTCACTCACTTTCTCACTCGTTCAAGAGAGCCGTAGAGCCCTACGAACTAAGAACGTTCATACCTTTGAATTTTGTGTTAAATCATTGATTACCCATTTTTATGAATTTTTTCATAGTCATATAATTGTATTTGAGGAAAAAAAATTAAAAAAGAAATAGAAATTTTAGAACTAAATAGGGGTAAGGCGGGTGCCCATGGGAGTGAAAAAGTTAAACGGGGTAGGGAATAGGGTAGAAAGGCCCCCGTTTAGGTGGTTTTGAAAAGGACGAATGGGGGTTTATAACTGATGCTGGCTCAAGGGAGGGTATACCCGGCCAAAACTGCCCCGTTACCATCCCTAGGCATGGCCATAAATTAGGGCATCACCTCCAATAAGACTTGAACAAGACAAAATTAGTGGCTTTCAATTGACTTTTATAATATTCATGTCATAATCATGTCAACCACTTTAAACGTATCATAATAGTGTTCATGTTTTAGGACCTCAAAATGTTTTTAACTTATTAAACTTATTTAATTAATCGTGTCATAATTATGTCAATTCAACTCAATTAACCTGTAACATGTTTTAACCTAATTACTATGGACATCCTTGTTATTTCAATATAAACCGAATATGAATATTATATTTATCATTTTATTGTAATTATATTCAAGGGCGGATCTAGGATTTCTCGTTGGGGTGGGCTAATATTAAACATAATTTTAATAACAAAATTTCTTAAGCCAAAAAAAAATAATAATAAAATAAAAAAAATTATAACATAATAAAGATAAATATTTGAATTCAAATATTACAAAATATCTATCTAAGTTGTGCTCGATGAGTCTTTAAAGACTCCAAGTCAAATTTTCAAACAAGCTCCTGTTCAAGGTTGATGGTCATGCAGTCAGCAAGAAATTCATCTCTAATCTTGCTACACATTGCTGTTTTAACACATTTCATGCCTGAAAATGCCCTCTCCGTAGTTGCTGTAGAATAGGAAGAGTCAACACAAGACGAATCAATCTGTCAACCAAATGGTAGTACTCAATCTTCTTGCTTACAACTAGTTCCCGACTTAAATCAGTAAAAGAATAAATATTTTGAAACTCGGGATCACTAGATACATCAAGTTCCAATTATCTTTATTTTCATAATTTTGATCAAATACTCTATCATTGTTTCATTATGTTTATTTGTATTTTACATTTAATCTAATAAATGGTTTACATGACCCATTTATTTTTAACAAGTTAAATAGATAACTAAATGTGTTGTCTAGTGAGCGACATTGTCCATTTATTAAATGGGATAAATGAGTAGAGTTGTATTACGGTTGCGTCAAATATAACTTCAAATTATTAAGCTCTCAAAATTTCATGCACCAAATTGTAAGTGCTAAAATTTTCAATGTTGAATTTAATAAATGAAAATTCGTATAATAGGTATTGTTTAATAACTCAATTCAACGCTTATTTCTAAAAAGATTAAGTACTTTATTCTATTAAGTGCATTTGATTACACAATTTGAATATAACTGAAAACAGTCAGCGCCATTTAAAATGGAGTAAAATTTTAAGTGACAATGATATCATTTGTCACTAAATTTTTAAGTGACGGGGACATTACTTATCACTAAATGTTGAACGCTAAATTTTCAAAAGATATTAAAAATATTTATTTTTTAATTACCACTTAAACACTACAATTTTTATAAAAAATTAGTATTTAATTTTCAGTTTTATCAAACAACACTATAATATCTAAATTTTAAGTGCTACATTCATTTAAGTTTGTTTAATAAATACAAAAACTGAAATTTGCAAATTGTTCAAATTACACTGGTATGTTTAATAACATGTAATAATAACATTTTAACCTTTATAACATCTTTTCCATAAATAAAACATGTTTAGTTTGTTTGGATGTAAAATATTTTTCAGAATATATATATTTTTTGATATTTGGTTGTTGTAAAATATTTACGAAGAAAACAAATATTAAAATCCAACAAAAATAACTTATTCATTAATTTTCAACAAATTATTTTACACGTCCCGCTTGATAGACTTGACATCAACCTCGATTTATACTTTTACCAAACACCAAAAAAGTAAAACATAAAAAATAAAAAAATTTACCTAAAAGAAAAAAAAAATCTTTTTTACGTTTAAAACAAAAATAATTTTAATATATATACACATTTCTCTGTTTTGTATGGATGTTTAATCTATGTTGACATATATCTATACTATTATTAAATGTGTAAAGTGTTTCAGTGTTTCAGTATTTCAGTATTAATTGATATAAATTCTATAAAACTCAAAATTACCTAATAAAATTAAAATTAATTCAAATTAACAAAATATAAAAGAGTTTAATTCAAATTACAAAGTCCCACATTGATTTTAAGTAAAAATGATTACATGAAACCCTCTTATAAAACTGTAGAGCTAAAGAAATAATAATCACACCTTCTCGGCCTTTTGGTCAAGATCAAGTTATTATTAAATATGCAAAGTGTTTCATTGTTTCAGTATTTATTTATTAATTGATATAAATTCTATAAAACTCAAAATTACCTAATAAAATTAAAATTAATTCAAATTAACAAGATATAAAAAGAGTTTAATTCAAATTACAAAGTTCCACATTGGTTTTAAGTAAAAAGGATTACATGAAACCCTCTTATAAAACTATAGAGCTACACCTTCTCGGCCTTTTGGCTAAGATCAAGTGTAGTACTAAATTTTTTTGGGTCTACTTTTTGGCTAACCTTTCTTGGTTAAAAATTGAGAATTCTAGAAATCCAGTATTTAAGAGTAGTGTTTCAGAATTTCAGTATTTATTTATTAATTGATATAAATTCTATAAAACTCAAAACTACCTAATAAAATTAAAATTAATTCAAATTAACAAAATATAAAAAGAGTTTAATTTAAATTCCAAAGTCCTACATTGGTTTTAAGTAAAAATAATTACATGAAACTTTCTTATAAAATTATAAAGTTAAAGAAATAATAATCACACCTTCTCGGCCTTTTGACTAAGATCAAGGGTAGTACTAAATTTTTTTGGGTCAGCTTTTTGGCTAACCTTTCTTGGTCAAAAATTGAGAATTCTAGAAATCCAGAATTTAAAAGTACAGAAACTCTGCCAAAGAGTTTCAGTATTTTAGTATTTATTTATTTATATAAAAAAATATTTAAAACACCAAAATCTACATAATAAAATTTAAATTAACCTATTTATCGATTTATTATTATGAATTTTTTAATAAAAGAAAGTCTAATTAGACAAGAATTATTAATATAAAAATGTTTATTAATTGATATATAAAACAAATTAATTTTTCTAAAACTCTATCATAAATTAGCTTTTATTATAAGTTTCTTAATAAAATTAAATCTAATTAGACAAGGATATATTTAAAGAAAATAAAATAATTTTTATAAAACTCTATCACAAATTGCTTATTTTATTTTTAATAAAACTATATCACACGAGACAAAGATATATTTAAAGAGTTTCTATAAAACTATAACACAAATTACCTATTTATCTATTTATTATTAGTTTTTTAATAAAAGGAAATCTAATTAGACAAGTATTGTTAATATAAAAGATTATTTATTAATTAACATAAAAAGAGGTTTTAAAAGTGTTTCTATAAAACTCTAACACAAATTACCTATTTATCTATTTATTATGAATTTTTTAAATAAAAATAAATCTAATTAGACAAGAATTATTAAAATCAATAACATTTATTAATTAAAAATTACTTAATAAAATCATGCAAAGTGTTTCAGTATTTTAGTATTTATTTATTTTATATAAAAATATATTTATTAATTGATATAAAAATAGTTTCTATAAAACTCTAAAAATTACCTAATAAAATCAATCACATTCTATATAAAACTCTAATTTTTAGTTCAATATAAAAATAATAGTTATTTTTTATGGATAATTATCACAATATAACCGGCCCCGCCCAATTATGATTATATAATTATCGAAAAAGGACACATGTCATCATCCTATTAATTTAAGAAATTTATAAATAGAGGTATGGAGGAAGGGGTACAGAAATTGAGAATTCTAGAAATCTATAATTTCAGAGTAAAATACAGAAACATTACCAAAGAATTTCAGTATTTATTTATTTATATAAAAAAATATTTATTAATTAATATAAAAAAAGTTTTTATTTATACTATTATTAGATGTGCAAAGAGTTTCAGTATTTAAATATTTTTTTATTTATATAAAAAAAATATTTAAAACACTAAAATCTACATAATAAAATTTAAATTAACTTATTTATCTATTTATTATTATGAATTTTTTAATAAAAGAAAATCTAATTAGACAAGAATTACTAATATAAAAAATATTTATTAATTGATAAATAAAGCAAAATAATTTTTCTAAAACTCAACCACAAATTAGCTTTTATTATGAGTTTCTTAATAAAATTAAATCTAATTAGACAAGGATATATTTAAAGAAAATAAAATGATTTCTATAAGACTCTATCACAAATTACCTATTTTATTTTCAATAAACTCTATCGCACTAGACAAAGATATATTTAAAGAGTTTCTATAAAACTCTAACACAATTTACTTATTTATCTATTTATTATAAGTTTTTTAATAAAAGAAAATCTAATTAGACAAGTATTATTAATATAAAAAATTATTTATTAATTGATATAAAAAGAGATTTTAAAAGAGTTTATATAAAACTCTAACATAAATTACTTATTTATCTATTTATTATGAATTTTTTTAATAAAAAGAAATCTAATTAGACAAAAATTATTAAAATAAAAATATTTATTAATTAAAAATTACCTAATAAAATAATGCAACGTGTTTTAGTATTTTCAGTATTTATTTATTTATATAAAAAAATATTTATTAATTGGTATAAAAATAGTTTTTGTAAAAATAATTTCTATAAAACTCTAAAAATTACCTAATAAAATCAATCAAATTTTATATAAAACTCTTATTTTTAGTTCAATATAAAAAGAATAGTTATTTCTGATGGATAATTATCAGCAGTTATGATTATGTAATTGTCAGAAAATGACACATGTTATCATCCTATTAATTCAAGAAGCCTATAAACAGAGACATGGAGGAAGGAAGAAGGGGTACAGAAATTGAGAATTCTAGAAATCCAGAATTCAAGATTAAAATACAGAAACTCTACTAAAGAGTTTCAGTATTTCCGTATTTATTTATTTATATATAAAAATATTTATTAATTGATATAAAAAGAGTTTTTATCTATACTATTATTAGATATGCAAAGAGTTTCAGTATTTAAGTATTTATTTATTTATATAAAAAAATATTTAAAAAACTAAAATCTAAATAATAAAATTTAAATAAACTATTTATCTATTTATTATTATGAATTTTTTAATAAAAGAAAATCTAATTAGACAATAATTATTAATATAAAAAAATATTTATTAATTTATATATAAAACAAAATAATTTTTCTAAAACATTACCACAAATTATCTTTTATTATGAGTTTCCTAATAAAATTAAATCTAATAAGACAAGGATATATTTAAAGAAAATAAAATAATTTCTATAAACTCTATCACAAATTACCTATTTTATTTTCAATAAAAGTAGACAAAGAGTTTCTATAAAACTCTAACACAAATTACCTATTTATCTATTTATTATGAATTTTTTAATAAAGAAAAATTTAATTAGACAAGTATTACTAATATTAAAAATTATTTATTAATTGATATAAAAAGAGGTTTTAAAAGAGTTTTTATAAAACTCTAACACAAATTACCTATTTATCTATTTATTAAGAATTTTTTTTAATAAAAGTAAATCTAATTAGATAAGAATTATTAAAACAAAAATATTTATTAATTACAAAATTACCTAATAATATCAATCATATTTTATATAAAACTCTTATTTTTAGTTTAATATAAAAAGAATAGTTATCTTTTATGGATAATTATCACAATATAACCGGCCAGTCTAGTTATAATTATGTCATTATCAGAAAAGGACACATGTCATAATCCTATTAATCCAAGAAGCCTATAAATAGAGGCATGATGGAAGGAGGAAAGTGGTACAAAAATTGAGAATCGTAGAAATCTAGAATTACTGCCAAAGAGTTTCAGTAGTTATTAAAAAGAGTTTTTATCTATACTATTATTAGATGTGCAAAGAGTTTGAGTATATATTTATTTATATATAAAAAAAAATTATTAATTGATATGAAAAGAGTTTTTTTTTTTTTTTAACCTAATAAAATTTAAATTAACAAAATATAAAAGAGTTTAATCTATACTATTATTAAATGTGTAAAGTGTTTCAATGTTTCAGTATTTATTTATTTATATATAAAAAAAAATCTATAAAACACTTAAATCTACATAATAAAAGAGTTTCTATAAAATTCTAATACAAATTACCTATTTATCTATTTATTGTGAGTTTTTTTAATAAAAGGAAATCTAATTAGACAAGTATTACTAATATAAAAAATTATTTATTAATTGATATAAAAAGAGGTTCAAAAGAGTTTCTATAAAACTCTAACACAAATTACCAATTTATCTATTTATTATGTGTTTTTTTTTAAGTAAAAGTAAATCTAATTAGACAAGAATTATTAAAATAAAAATATTTATTAATTGATATAAAAAGAATTTTTAAAAGAGTTTATATTAAACTCTAACACAAATTCCGTATTTATTTATTTATTATAAGTTTTTTAATAAAAGAAATTCTAATTAGACAAGAATTATTAATATGAAAAATATTTTTTAATTGATATAAAAAATAAAATATTTTTTCTAAAAATCTATCATAAACTAACTTTTATTATGAGTTTTTTTTTTATTAATAAAAGCTACTTTAATTTGACAAGAATTATTAAATTATAAAAAGATTTATTAATTGATATAAAAATAGTTTTTAAAAGAGTTTCTATTAAACTCTAACAGAAATTACCTATTTGTTATAAGTTTTTTAATAAAAGAAAATTTAATTAGACTAGAAAAACTTTACCACAAATTACCTATTTTATTTTCAATAAAATTATAATACATTAGACAAAGATATATTTTAAGATTTTCTATAAAAACTCTAATACAAATTACCTATTTATAAAAAGAGGTTTTAAAAGAGTTTCGTGGATTGCTACACTCATAGGCTTTGACTTTGAGAGGAAGAATTTTCTTTACAGGCACCCATTATGATCTGAGTTTTTTTAATAAAAAAAATATAATTAAACAATAATATATTTAAATAAAATAAAATAATTTTTATAAAATCTATCACAAATTGACTGTTTTATTTTCTATAAAACTTTATCACATTATCTACGAAACATTTAATACGTGCATCACACGGGATCTTTTCTTAATATATATATATATATATATATGTCAACATAGATTACAACACCATACAAAAGAGATAAATTTGTATAGATTACAACATCCATACAAAAGAGATAAATGTGGAGCTTTTTACCTAAAAAAGGAATCTTTAACTACAGCACTACTTTCTTTGTCGGGGCGATTTTAAATGTGACTAAGGAGATACAAGGGGTGTCCCAATCAGAAAAAAGAAGGCACTAATTTGGTACTAGAAGTGCTTTTTACAATGCTCAAACGGGTGTTTATGTTTCCTCAAAGTTTTGTACGAGAAGTGATTTTTCAAACGGGTGTTCATGTTTCCTAAAAAATTTTGAATGTTCAGAAAAATAATTGCAACTTTATGTGTAGGGAAATTAGATTTTCAATAAATTTTTAAAAAAAATTCTAACCAAATCTCTTCCATGTCACCATAGAAAATAATATTGAATCCTATGACATCATTCCTTACTGGTATAATTGATATGTACTGAAACCCTGCATCACTCATGGAAAATCAGATACTAGGTGAATTAGGCATACCACTATTCTTTCTCATCACAATATACTATTTAATGAAACGGGAAGATGTGCAGTGCGCCAGCATATAGTGATTTGCTATGCATGATTAATGAAAATATACCATTTTATGAAGTTGGTCTCACCTATTTTTAAAAATTGCTCCCAACTATCTGGTATGATGATTTTTATTGATCCATATCAGCTGTAACGGATGGCACTTAAATATAAAAACTTCCCTCAACTAACTAAAATATTGTATTTTGATTAGGTGAACATATTGATGACATCATATGTCTGCTCGACCAATATTTTTTCCACAGCTAATTACTCAAAAGTATCCTCAAATGAATAAAAAAAAAAAAAAAAAAAAACAAAAAACAAAAAAACAACAACAACAACAACCGAAAAAGGTATATTCAATGTTCGTGTGACCAAAGAAATGACAAGATTTGGATAAAGTTGGGTTCGAAGTCTAACAATACCGCTTTAGCAAGTAGGCATTTTACCGCTGGGAACCCATGGACCGGTTTCATCCCGTCCGTGCTTTAGGAACTGGCATGAAGGATGCAGCTAGCATTTAGACCAATTGTTCACACCATCCAAATAAAACAATACCAGAGGCCAGGCTAATCCTTTATCTAGCTTGGTGCAATTGGAGGGAAAATGCCAAACAGTTTTTTTTTTTTGTTTTAATCAAATAATCAATACTTAATTAAATAGAAAAATTAAGTCATGGTAATTAAATCACATAATACCTACATATTTTGGAGAATATATTAAAGTCTTTTGAGATCTTGCCAAATAGTAGAGTGTTTTTATCCCGTCTAATAATTGTCTTTTGATAGGACTAAATAAGAATTTTTAAACATCATTATTTCAATCTTGGAAATCCTCAATATGAAGATATACATTGAAATTGACTAAATAAGAATTTTGAAACATCATTATTTCAATCTTGGAAATCCTCAATATGAAGATATACATTGAAATTGCACAAATCGAGCCTCATCCAAAAATCATGGATGTCCAAATATCTGCTGTAGATGTTGTGACTGTCCCAATCACATTATCTTAATTCTATTAAATTCTTTATTTCTAGAATACTCAAAATAGGTGAGAGGGCTCAACATAATTTAAGACCTAAAAATAGTCTTTTTGAATGAAAAACAAAATAGGTAAAGTAATCGAGCAACTAATCTTTAAACCTAACCACTCAAAATAAACCTATTAAAATTATATAAAAAATTTAGAGTGAGGTCCACTTTAAATTCATCTGGTGAGCGAATTGTTTAGAGGGGCCCTTTGCAATTGCCCAAGTCGTCAAATGATTCAGCCCGCACTACATGGAGCTACAGGAAGGTTATCCATATTCCATTGGCCGCCACGAACAAGATCACGGTCCTGTTGCCGCCAACGCCAAGCCAACAATTGTTTATTGATCTCGTGCAAAACGTGTTCCTAAACATCTAGGATTGTTTATCGTGCAAAACGTGTTCCTAAACGTCTAGGATTGTCTAAAGGGCTGTCATTTTTCGTCAGGGGCGGTTTGCAAAATTTGACTACTATTACTAAATTATATATATTAATAATCATTTTTTTATATAAAAATTAATGGTAATTTTTCTAAAAACTAAAGTTGATTCTTCAAAATTTTTATAGAACCCTATTTATGGTATTAAATTATAATTACTAATAGTGACTTTTATATAAAAATTAAAGCTCGTATCTTACTTTAAAAAAATTCAAAATATAGTAAAAAAATATATATATATATTATTATAGTTACTAACGGTGATTTTTTATATAAAAAATAAATCTTGCCTTTTCCAAATTCTAAAAAAATTTCTATATATGGTTTACCTTATGATTATTGAATGTGGTTTGTGGAATGAATTTTTTATTTATTTTTTGATAGATATAGTTTGTGAATGAAATTACTTATGACCTTTCACATTTGAATAAACTTATTGCTTTAATAAATTCAAAATATAGTAAAACATAATAATAATAATAATAATAATAATAACTATTATTATGATAATCCTTATTGCAACATACTTTATTTATAGACACAGTCACACACACATATATATTATATGTTATGAATTAGAGAGAGAAAAAAAAATACAGTTGATACTTGAAAACCTCAATTGTTCTTAATTTGTTATATTTTTCTTTTCATATCATCTATAAACACATGCTCTTAATGTTAAAAATGAATTAAAAAAATTACAAGTATCTTATTTTATTTTTTAAAATTAATTTTATATTAACTAATTTGGCCCCCCAAATATTTTTTTCTGCCTCCGGCCCGGGCTAGTGTGGTGGTTGTCGTGGCATTCGCCAAAAGATTATGGTAGAATTAAGGCTCATACCAACTAATGAAGCCAAAGCTAAAAGATAATATTTTATTTAAGATAATACTCCATCTCTTCCAAAATAAGTGTCATGTTTTCATTTTTTTGTCTGTCCCAAAATAATAGTCCAGTTCTCTTTTTCAAATACTCCTTCTGTTCTAGAAAAAGATGTCTTGTTTTGATACAGAGGTAGTAATATATTTTACCTCTTTCCATATATGTCCTTTGAGTTTAAAATTTTAAACTTAAATATTCAAAATTTAAAAGGGCAAGTTAGTAATTTTTCAGTCAAACAATGCATGTCACCTTAAAAATTACTACTCTTCATATAAGACACTTAAATTAAGATAGAGTGTGTTGACCGGGTCCTTTACAAGGGTCGCGATACCAAGTCAAGCTTGAAGAGTTGTGTGTGTTTAGGAGGTGGCCAAGTTTTACATTTATAAAAAGCCACTACTACCTTTCTCTATATAAAATATAGATAGGGCGAGTAGGGATCGTCCCAAGGGATTTGATGGTGTATCGAATTGTGAACTATGGTAATTAGGGTTAGTAGGTCGAGTGATCACACAATTGGTTGGTTGGTTGATTATACTAAATGAGCTAAACTATAATAAAGCAATGCAATAAGATAAAAAGTAAGTAAGAAGGAAAGGTCTTGGGGTGTAGAGATCACCACCAAATAATACTATTCCAAACCATAATCAAGTGACTAATGAGGGAAATGAATGTGTTGCAACAATGTTGTGTGTGTAAAAGACATTCAATTGGTAAGGGTGACTCAACAAGTGCAAATTGTCTCAATCAACATGTGTGAGGCCACAATACATCTATTGGTAGAGGAATATATTGTCTAAACATCATGTGAAGATAACAAAATAACAATTCAAGTCATTGAACCTTTCATTAAGCTCATAGTCCAAGCAATCCATAAGGATGACTTAGTTAAACATGCATTATCTAATCATCATGTGAGAGGTACAAAATATCTATTGGGAGAGGAATAAATTGTCTAAACACATGTGAAAGATACAACATATCATAACTAATCATTAACCCTTCATTAAGCTCAAAATTCCTTTACATCACAAAATTAGAGCATATGCTTCTTGCATTCAAAAGCATGGAACATCAAAGAACAAGCATGAATTGTTTCCCCAACTAACACTACACTACTTAAAAGAGAAACACAATCCATCAAGGAATAAGTATGAACCATCTAGAGACATAACAAGAGCATTATATTAAGAACTTCATATTTTGGCAATCTCAAGATTAAAGGCATTAATACACATAGACATGCATCAATAACATTAAATCTAGAGGTGAGCATCTACTCTAGCATACATAGACATATATATAGAGAAAATGATCAATTAGAAGCATCAATCCATAGAACTCAATGAATAATCAAGATCTTCATAAGTTCAAGAATCAAAATATGCATTACAACACACATCCCTCAAAATTACACAAGATTGGGTAAAGAAAACATGCTTGGGGCTAACTCTAGCCCCAAGAAGATGTCTAGCCACTCATGGTAGTGATGATCCAACCCTCAAGGGCTAACTCCATGGCTGCTCCTTGTAGATGAAGATCTCCTCCAATGGTTGCTCTAGCTTCCTCCCTTCTTCCTCTCCAAGAATAGCCTCCAAGATGATTTTCAATGTGTGACAAGAGACTCTAGGCTCCTCACCAAAAAGTGTATCATATTCCTTATATAGGTAGGTCAAATACACCCTATGATGAGCTGTGGTCGTGCAAGGCATATTCTCCAATGATTGGGTGAAGGACGGAATAAATGAGCTGGACTTTAACTTTTTCTCGCTGGAGGAAGTTCGATCGATCGAACCTTAACTTGGATCGATCGAAGATGGGTTCGATCGATCGAACTGCATCTTGGATCGATCGAAGTGGTCTGACTCCTCCGGATAAGAACAAGGCTGAGATATTTCGAAGATATTTATGGGGAAAAGGACAAAAGTGGTTGGTAGGCGTACAGCTGTGGATAAGATCAATAATTTGAATAAGACAAAATAGGGTTCGATCGATCGAAGGTGATGTTGGATCGATCGAACTTGGAATTTCAGCAAAGGCCAAGGTTGGATCTATCGAGAAGTACTGTGATCGATCATAGATGTTCGATCGATCGAACTCTAAGTTGGATCGATCAAACTTTTCAGCTGCACAACTTTGATTCCTTTTTGCTTCTTGCTTTCTCCACTTTGCTCCCTCCTTTGGTTTATCTCAGGATTGCTTCAATTAAGCTCTTATTTGGCTGAGTTAGCTCAATTTTGGGATTAGTGCCTGAAAATATAAATAACACGTAATAAGTCTAAAACGGCAAAGTAAGATAGATAAAGGTACTAGAATGCTTAAGCTTAACGGGTTTAAATGCGCACTTTTCAGTGCTCATCACACCCCCAAACTTAAATATTGCTAGTCCCTAGCAATGAACTAAGAAGTAAAGGAATGAAATGAAGAAAGCAAGTAAAATGATAGCGCCACTTTCGTAGGGAACACGATTACATTTAGCATATGCAACAAGCCTTTTAAACCCCTAGGTTACCCCTAGTGGACGAGTAAAGTCTCGTGAGGGTTTCCAGAAATGGTACCCACAAACATTAAGCTCATTCTTTCAAAAGAGGCACCAATATTGCAAACAAGCATTGGGAGAAAACTACCTCAAGTATGCAATTTTTCAACCGTTTCTAAGCAATCTCCCAAAATTTCAATATTAAGCAAGTAAGCATGGTCCTCCACACATTAAGAAAATGATCATGAAAATCAAAACAAGTCTAGAATCCATGTGAGAGGTCCGGCATCAAGTGTGTTGCTATCTTAGCTAACTAGAGAAGTAATCACATCCTTACCCTCAAACTAGCACACAAATCTAGTACCGATCATCAAGATAAGAGAGTGGACCTTTTATTAAAGCTTTATTGTTCTAGGTGCGCTTATTCTTTTCACTCTATTTTTTTTTTTAATTATAATTGAGGATCAAAGATGGAAGTATTATGCAATGTGTTGATCTCTCAAGTTTTCTAGAAGATTCATGTAGCGAGCTTTAGGTCAATGACTCACAAACCAGATGGCTTTAGGGCATTAGGTGTTAAGACACCCCTATGGACTTACAAACTCAAATCAACTAGGCTACAAATCAAGACAACAACCATCTAATCATTTCCTACTTCTCACCTTTTGGGAGAAGTCCTCACTTTTATTGCTTTTTGCAACTTTTTTTTTTTTTTTTTTTTAATTCAATTATTAACCTAGAGTTTGGGCCCTCCACCTTTCGGCGCGAGACGTTCACTACTTAATGAGGCAAGAATCCCGGCTACTCAATGAAAATGGGTTGTTATCCACCTTTATCAAGAATGAAGGCTTTCAATGCACTACTAGCCCAATTGGGATATAACCAATTCAATAATCAACAAAGCATGTACCCCACAATTGAATGCTAGCGTGCGCCGATGCTAGTGTAGAATCCTAGAATGAATCTCAAAACAATCACAAAATCAGGATGATGTGGACCACAAATGCAAGCAAGATATCAATCTTTTGAAAAATTTACTCTTAAATGGCATCCTCAAGGCATACAAGGAGTATTGGACTCTCAAGTCAAGCAATTTTTAAATTTTAAGCAATATAGTCCTCAAAAGATCAAAATCATAGCTAGAAATGGACCAAGTATAGAAATATCCATCAAATACACAAGACATGCTCAAAATTTGAATTTTAAAGTAACACTGAAACATACACCAATACCCCCAAACTTAAAGTGCACATTGTCCTCAATGTGTGAAGAGAACAAAGGAAAGAGTATACCAGTGCTTTAGACATGAATGATCGAGATAGAAGTATCCAAAGTGGGTGGCATGGCCCCCCCAAACTTGGGATAAACTGTGGTCCTAAAAAGTTTGCACTCGGATAAACTCATTAGATAACAAGATAGGATAATCAGTGCACAGTGGACATGCAAGTGTAAGATAGGATAAATAGATAATAGAGAGAGAGGTGTAAGAGTGGTCCTGAAAAATTAAGCAGCACTCTCTCACTGAAGTCACTCTGGTGTACCTGATGGAGTCAAATATACAAATATGAGATACTAAGAGACATCCATAATCAAGAAGCAATATATAGAGAATATAAAGTGCAGGTACATCAATAAAATAATAAAGCCGACAGACCGGCCGCAAAATATAATACATTATCAGTGACAGTATAATACAGATCTAGAATAAAAGAAATGAAAGCATAGAACAACTGGAAGTGGAGTCTCAGGAGGCCCGATCGTGAAGATCTGCAATGGCTGGAGGTGCCGGCTGTGAGTTCGATCGATCGAAGATGGAGTTCGATCGATCGAACTTAGGTCTCCACTCTTAATGAATTTTTTTTATTTTTTTTTTATTTTTAGATGAGATGCAAATTTCGATCGATCGAAGAAAGATTTCGATCGATCGAAGAGGATAAAGAATGTACAAGTTTAAGGGTTCAAGAGTTGATATGTGCTGGAACCTTGGATCGATCGAACTTGGAATTCGATCGATCGAACATGAAAAATTTTGAAAAGTCCCGAGAGCATGCATTTTGGAGTGTGGATGCAGGTCCAAAATTTTTTTAAGTGTTGGGACTCATGATCGATCGAACCACATGTTGGATCGATCGAAATGGTTTACGATCGATCGAACTTTTGAGAATTTGGAGATCCCGAGAGCATGCATTTTGGAATTTGGATGCAGGTCCAAAATTTTTCTAAGTGTTGGGTGCAAAATGAGAGCTGGATCGATCGAGTCCATAGTTGGATCGATCGAACCAAAGTTCGATCGATCGAACCAAGACTTGGATCGATCGAAATTATGCCTAAATGCTCAAAATGACTTGAATGCTCATGCAATCCCTTACTCAGTTCCTTCCAATTTATATGAACCACAAAAACAGTATCTAGACTTCGCAAGAATCAAAATGCAAGATAGAAATGAGGGAGGAATAGGGTTTTGACATCCTACGAATTTCGGTGCTAGTCTTTAACGTCTCTAGCAAGACCTAGGGTTCTTTTAACCCGGATCAAAGATCTTGCAATGCATCCCCTCCTTTTTAGGATGAGAGATGTTTTGAGTTCCACCCAACAAATGGTTCTTGGAAGAACTTATTGGATTTAACTCAAAAGATGTTTTTAAATTCTTATCAAAATCTTCATCAATATGTTCATACACCGGGTCAATAAGATTTGCAGCCTCTAAATGTCTTTGAAAGACTTGGCCCTCTATGTATGGTTTCAATCTTTGCCCATTCACCTTGAAGATGTTCCCCTTCTTCAAGTCTTGTATCTCTACCGCTCCATGCGGTGCAACCGAGATAATTTCATAGGGACCTTCCCACTTGGTTCTCAATTTGCCGGGAAAGAGTTGTAACCTAGAGTTGAAAAGTCAAGCTTTTTGATCGGGTTCTAAGGACTTCTTCACAATATGCTTATCATGGAAGGTTTTGGTTCTTTCTTTGTAGAGCTTGGCATTATCATAAGCATTGTGCCTTAGCTCTTCCAATTCACTCAATTGAAGTAGCCTATTCTCCCCGGCTTTGGCTAGGTCAAAATTGAGCTTTTTAACTGCCCAAAAGGCTTTGTGTTCTAGCTCAACTGGAAGATGGCAAGGCTTCCCATAAACAATTCTATAAGGGGACATGCCAATGGGAGTCTTATATGCCGTACGATAAGCTCACAAAGCATCATTTAGCTTTCTTGACCAATCTTTCCGGGTGGGGTTAACCGTTTTCTCAAGGATATGCTTAATTTCTCGGTTAGACACTTCAACTTGTCCACTTGTTTAAGGATGGTAGGGAGTGGCTACTTTGTGAGTGACGGAGTACTTAAGAAATAATTGCCTCAAGAAATGATTGCAAAAATGCTTTCCTCCATCACTTATCATAGCCCTTGGCATACCAAAACGAGCAAAGATATTGGATTTAATGAATTGAATGACCACGGAGTGATCATTTGTTTTGGTAGCACAAGCCTCAACCCACTTAGAAACATAATCAACGGCAAGAAGAATGTATTGATAACCATATGACATAGGAAATGGACCCATGAAATCAATGCCCCAAATATCAAAAATTTCAACAACCAATATATTGGTTAATGGCATCATATCTCTTTTAGACATTATTCCCATCTTTTGACACCTCTCACACGACTTGCAAAAGTTGTAGGCATCTCTATGAATAGTGGGCCAAAAGAGCCCACTTTGAAGAACCTTTAGGGCGGTCTTTTTTGCACTAAAATGCCCACCACATGCAAGTGTGTGGCAAAACACTAGAACATTTGGGATTTCACTCTCCGGAATGCATCTTCTCACAATTTGATCGGGACAATAACGGTATAAAACAGGGTCTTCCCAATAGTAATTCCGGATGTTGGCAAAAAAATGATTTTTGTCGTTCTTTGACCAAGAGGTTAGAAGCTTGCCTATTGCCAAATAATTCACAATATCAGCGAACCAAGGCATTATTCCATTTGAGACTTGAAAAAGTTGTTCATCCGAGAAGGAATCATGAATTGGAGGACTAGGGAAAGGCTCTATTTGTAATCTGGAAAGATGATCAGCAACCACATTTTCGGTGCCCTTTTTGTCCTTGATTTCAAAATCGAATTCCTGGAGGAGTAAAATCCATCTAATCAATCTAGGTTTTGTTTCCTTTTTTGTTAAAAGATGTCTCAATGCAGCATGATCAGAGTAAATGACAACCTTAGATCCTAGCAAATAAGAGCGGAACTTATCAAGAGCATATACTATAGCAAGTAATTCCTTCTCGGTAGTGGAGTAATTCAATTGAGCTCCTGAGAAGATTTTGCTTACATAGTATATGGCACAAGGGAGCTTACCTACTCGTTGACCCAAAACTGCCCCCATGGCATAGTCAGAAGCATCACACATAATTTCAAAGGGCAAAGACCAATTAGGAGGTTGCATGATAGGAGCAGATGACAATGAAGTGCGCAATTTATGAAAGGCGTCTAGGCATGCTTGATCAAAGACGAAAGGAGTATCCTTGGCAAGAAGATTGCACAAAGGTCTAACGATTTTGCTAAAGTCCTTGATGAAGCGGCGATAGAAGCCGGCATGACCTAGAAAAGAGCGAACTTCCCTCACCGTTGAAGGTGGGGGTAGTTCAGAGATGAGTTCAACTTTCGCCTTATCTACCTCAATTCCTCTTCTAGATATGACGTGACCCAAAACAATTCCCTCTTGAACCATGAAATGGCTCTTTTCCCAACTAAGAACAAGGTTTGTTTCACGGCATCTTTTAAGCACTAAGTCCAAATTTTTGAGGCAAGCATCAAAGGAAGACCCAAAAACAGAAAAATCATCCATGAAGACCTCAAGATACTCTTCCACCATATCCGAAAAGATAGACATCATACACCTTTGGAATGTAGCAGGAGCATTGCACAAACCAAAAGGCATCCGTCTATAAGCAAATGTGCCAAATGGACATGTAAATGTGGTTTTCTCTTGGTCTAATGGGTCAAGGGCCACTTGGTTGTAACCGGAATATCCATCTAGAAAGCAATAGTATTGTTGCCCCGCCAATCTCTCTAAGATTTGATCAATGAAGGGTAAAGGGAAATGATCCTTTCTAGTGGCGGCATTTAATTTTCGGTAATCAATGCACACACGCCATGAGTTGGCGGTGCGCTTAGAGATTTCCTCACCTTTAGCATTTTCAACCACGGTAATTCCCGACTTTTTGGGAACTACTTGTGTAGGACTCACCCATTTGCTATCAGAGATTGGGTAGATGATTCCGGCATCCAAAAGTTTCACTACTTCTTTCTTAACTACCTCTTTCATGTTAGGATTCAATCTCCTTTGGGCATCCCTAAAGGGTTTTGTATCCTCTTCCATGAGTATACGATGCATACAAATGGAAGGATCAATTCCCTTAAGGTCCGCCACACTCCACCCTATAGCTTCTTTGTTTTCTTTAAGTACATTAAGTAAAGCATTTTCTTGGTCCTTATCTAGGCTTGAAGAGATGATAACCAGAAGAGTGTCGCGAGGACCTAGAAATGCATACTTAAGATTAGAAGGCAAAGTTTTTAGTTCAAGAGTTGGTGGAGATACCAAAGATGGAACCGGAGGAGTACTAGAAAGTGAAGGAAGAGGCTCAATTGGAGTTTTCCATGGTGGACAATTCAAACTTGCTACGGATTCCATTATATTGCTTACTTCATTGATTGAATTTTCATTATCAAACCCACAACTCTCATACATTTCAAGAAGACATGAGGCAAGAGGATCATCGGATAAAAGAGATGAGAGATCATCCTCAAGCGGTTGTTTCATAATCATTGTGGGAATTGATTCCTCAACAACCTCATCTAACACATCAATAACATAACACTCATCTTCATCTATGGGATGTCGACTTGCATTGAAAACATTGAGTTTGACCATCATGTTGCCAAAAGAAAGATCCATGATTCCGGACCTACAATTGATAGTAGCATTGGCGGCGGCAAGGAATGGTCTTCCCAAGATGATTGGGATTTGAGTAGTGGAATTAGCAACCGGTTCAGTGTCTAACACTACAAAATCAACCGGAAAGTAGAATTTATCTACTTTGACAAGGATGTCCTCAACCATACCCCTAGGTGTTTTGACGGATCTATCGGCCATTTGAAGCACCACCGAGGTTGGTTTTAACTCATTTAACCCCAATTGGACATACACAGAATAAGGAATCAGGTTAACACTTGAACCTAAGTCAAGAAGAGCTCTCCGAATCTCGTGATTTCCAATTACACATGAAATGGTTGGAGCACCGGGGTCTTTGCATTTGAGTGGAGTATTTTGTTGAAGAATGGAGCTCACTTGCTCCGTAATGAACACTTTCTTAGGACCTTGTCCTTTGTTCCTCCTCTTTTGCGTGCAAAGATCTTTCAAGAATTTGGCATAAGGCGAAATTTGCTTAATTGCATCTAAGAGGGGAAGATTTATGTTCACTTGCTTGAAAACATCCATCATGTCAAGTATTTTCCCATCTTGCCTCTCTTGAGGTGAGGTTTCTCTCAAAGCATAAGGGAAATGAGCTTTTGGCTCATGACATTTTGGCACTTGAGAAGATGATGAAGATTGAGTATTCCGATTTGGAACATTCTCATCCAAAGAGATATGTATGGAATTGGAATTTTGATGAGTGATAACATTTGGTTGCACCGATTCACTATCCTCCTTTGGCAACTCAACCTTATTGTCAACTTGCTTACCACTTCTCAAAGTAGTGATTGCTTGTGTTTGAACTTGTGAGGCATTCTCCGACGTAGAGTTAGCCTCCACACAAAATTGAGCTTTTGGGTTCCTCTCGGGTTGACTAGGTAACTTACCCACTTCCCTTGCATTCAATGCATTAGCTATGATCCCGATTTGGGACTCTAGCTTTGATATAGATTAAGAGTGTGAATGCAACAAATTTGTGTTCTTCTCTAGGCTATCCAAAGCCATTAAAACCTTATCTTCAAATGTAGAATCATTATGAAATGCATGAGGAGAATGATGCTCCGTTTGGAATTCATACAATTGAGGATGTGAAGAATTATTCATTATTTGATGATATGAAGGAGTGAACCTTTGAAAACTTTCATTTCTCTTATGAGGTGGAATGTACTTGTTTTGAAAATTCTGAACTTGAAAAGAATTTGGATGTTCATTCCACCTTGGAACATAAACATTGGAATAGGGATGAGCAAATGTAGCATTGACTTGTTCATAGTGTTCATTATAAGCATGTCCGTGGGGACAATCAAAAGTAGTGTGCAAAACACTTGAACATGTCATACAAGGCTCATTCATTTGAGAGGTATAATGATGAGGATAGGAATTGTTAGCCGGTTTTTGATTTAACAAGAATTGGTCAAACTTTTGAGAAAGAGTTTTAATCTCGGCTACAATTCCCATTGAACTCTTTATTTGACAAACTTGAGAATTTTTCTTCTTCTCTTTTCGTTCATGGTCAATTTGAGAAATATAAAATTTTTGTAAAGAGTTTTCGCTCATCTTCTCAAAGAGTTGTCAAATGTAATCCTCATGTTTCCCAAAATATGATCCTCCACATGATGTATCAACAATATCTTTATGAATGTCGGATAGGCTCTCATAGAAAGATTGAACCACTTGCCATTTTGGAATGCCATGATGTGGGCATTTCCCTAGCAAGTCATTCAATCTTTCCCAAGCCTCATGTAATAACTCCCCTTCTTTTTGAGAAAAAGTTCTAATTGAAGTACGCATAGCATTGGTCAAGCTCATGGGATAAAACTTTTTTAAAAATTCATTTTGCATTTGCATCCAAGAAGTTATAGAATTTGCTTCCAAAGTATTGAACCAATGCTTTGCCTTGCTTTTGAGGGTGAAAGGGAAAAAGGAGTAGTTTAATCACTTCCTCCGGGACATTCATGTATCTAATGGTGGAACATATTTCAAAGAATTCATTTAGATGCTTATAAGGCTCCTCATCATTTAGACCATAGAAAAGTGGACACAATTGAATAGTTTCGGGCTTGATTTCATATTGATTTGTCTCGAAATTAGGCAACATGATACAAGAAGGTGCATGGTATGCATGGAGATCATAATAGTCACGAAGTACCATTGGAGGCATTAGAGCTTGAGCTTTGAGACCGTATTGATCGGGAGGGAGGTTTTGCATGAAATGAGGGTCTAGGTGGCCAAGATTACCCTCTAGGTTTTCCATGTGAATGCCTAGAGTGAATGATCAAGTAAAGACTACAAATCACAACAAAGCAATCAAACAAACACTTCTCCTCCACAACAAGTCAAATATCATCAACTTCCTCCATATACAATAATTCCCATACTCCCATGCTTTCAATGATATGCAATGCCACCACGTGGGCCCCCGATTTAACTAAGGAGATTGGGTAAGAAGGTCTCACAATAGTCCTTTAGCACTTCAACTCCAAATTTAAAAGCTTAGCTTAGCAAAAAAAAAAAAAAAAAAAAAAAAAAAAAAAAAAAAAAAAAAAAAAAAATTTAGCAACTCTTCATTTTAAGCATTTTTCCTTTGCTTTGCTTTGCTCCTTAGCTTGGAATTACTTTGCTAGCTCCTTGCTCAATGCACCTTGTTAATGAAGAACAAACTTAATAAGTAATCAAAAACAGAAAATAAAAAGAAAGTAAAGACACGATCAAAAGAGTACTAATCCTAATTGAATTTCACAATTCGACGTTGCCAATTTAAAATCCCCGGCAACGGCGCCAAAAACTGACCGGGTCCTTTACAAGGGTCGCGATACCAAGTTAAGCTTGAAGAGTTGTGTGTTTTTAGGAGGTGGCCAAGTTTTATATTTATAAAAAGCCACTACTACATTTCTCTATATAAAATATAGATAGGGCGAGTAGGGATCGTCCCAAGGGATTTGATGGTGTATTGAATTGTGAACTATGGTAATTAGGGTTAGTAGGTCGAGTGATCGCACAATTGGTTGGTTGGTTGATTATACTAAATGAGCTAAACTATAATAAAGCAATGCAATAAGATAAAAAGTAAGTAAGAAGGAAAGGTCTTGGGGTGTAGAGATCACCACCAAACAATACTATTCCAAACCATAATCAAGTGACTAATGAGGGAAATGAATGTGTTGCAACAATGTTGTGTGTGTAAAAGATATTCAATTGGTAAGGGTGACTCAACAAGTGCAAATTGTCTCAATCAACACGTGTGAGGCCACAATACATCTATTGGTAGAGGAATATATTGTCTAAACATCATGTGAAGATAACAAAATAACAATTCAAGTCATTGAACCTTTCATTAAGCTCATAGTCCAAGCAATCCATAAGGATGACTTAGTTAAACATGCATTATCTAATCATCATGTGAGAGGTACAAAATATCTATTGGGAGAGGAATAAATTGTCTAAACACATGTGAAAGATACAACATATCATAACTAATCATTAACCCTTCATTAAGCTCAAAATTCCTTTACATCACAAAATTAGAGCATATGCTTCTTGCATTCAAAAGCATGGAACATCAAAGAACAAGCATGAATTGTTTCCCCAACTAACACTACACTACTTAAAAGAGACACACAATCCATCAAGGAATAAGTATGAACCATCTAGAGACATAACAAGAGCATTACATTAAGAACTTCATATTTTGGCAATCTCAAGATTAAAGGCATTAATACACATAGACATGCATCAATAACATTAAATCTAGAGGTGAGCATCTACTCTAGCATACATAGACATATAGATAGAGAAAATGATCAATTAAAAACATCAATCCATAGAACTCAATGAATAATCAAGATCTTCATAAGTTTAAGAATCAAAATATGCATTACAACACACATCCCTCAAAATTACACAAGATTGGGTAAAGAAAGCATGCTTGGGGCTAACTCTAGCCCCAAGAAGATGTCTAGCCACTCATGGTAGTGATGATCCAACCCTCAAGGGCTAACTCCATGGCTGCTCCTTGTAGATGAAGATCTCCTCCAATGGTTGCTCTAGTTTCCTCCCTTCTTCCTCTCCAAGAATAGCCTCCAAGATGATTTTCAATGTGTGACAAGAGACTCTAGGCTCCTCACCAAAAAGTGTATCATATTCCTTATATAGGTAGGTCAAATACACCCTATGATGAGCTGTGGTCGTGCAAGGCATATTCTCCAATGATTGGGTGAATGACGGAATAAATGAGCTGGACTTTAACTTTTTCTCGCTGGAGGAAGTTCGATCGATCGAACCTTAACTTGGATCGATCGAAGATGGGTTCGATCGATCGAACTGCATCTTGGATCGATCGAAGTGGTCTGACTCCTCCGGATAAGAACAAGGCTGAGATATTTCGAAGATATTTATGGGGAAAAGGACAAAAGTGGTTGGTAGGCGTACAGCTGTGGATAAGATCAATCATTTGAATAGGACAAAATAGGGTTCGATCGATCGAAGGTGATGTTGGATCGATCGAACTTGGAATTTCAGCAAAGGCCAAGGTTGGATCTATCGAGAAGTACTGTGATCGATCATAGATGTTCGATCGATCGAACTCTAAGTTGGATCGATCGAACTTTTCAGCTGCACAACTTTGATTCCTTTTTGCTTCTTGCTTTCTCCACTTTGCTCCCTCCTTTGGTTTATCTCAGGATTGCTTCAATTAAGCTCTTATTTGGCTGAGTTAGCTCAATTTTGGGATTAGTGCCTGAAAATATAAATAACACGTAATAAGTCTAAAACGGAAAAGTAAGATAGATAAAGGTACTAGAATGCTTAAGCTTAACGGGTTTAAATGCGCACTTTTCAGTGCTCATCATGTGTAATAAAAAAGAAGCTCTAGCTCAAAAGAATTGTAATATATATTTTTTACACTCTTCTCACAAATTGGTTCTTCAAACTTTTCAACAAATTATTCCTTGCCTTTGGTGCAACCATATACTATTATTCCAATCTCGTGCTTCAAATTTGCACACATTATTTCACCTTTCACCGTTTCATCCCATAACTTTATCGTGGTCTCCGTATGTTCCCTCCAATTACTACATATTATACACACTACACATCTTACCCCATTCATGTACACACTGTTGCAACCTATATGAAAGGGTGTGATGTGGCCAAGTTATCACACTAGGTGGTTGCAGATTCCATAATTTTATATTTGCTTAAATAAGGTAAAAAGTAAAGTACTTATATTTTCAAATTAATGATATGAGATCTTTTTGAATACTCTGTAACATTCAAGAATAAAATGATATGAAAGTCCTAAACTTACAATATCATACTATATAATGTGATGGATGGTAAATTATAATATTATACCATATAATGGGATGGACGGTTATCGACAGTAAAGTGCATCACACCTCCCACTCCCTTATGGTCCACACTCTTTTCTTAGAACTTGACACTCCCTTAGTCACATAATTCGCGTGGAGGATTGCCGCTCTAAAGCTCCGTAGGTGGATCGTTGTTCTTGGAGCGGATTTGCCCCAAATTCGCGAACTCAATTTTCGAATTCGAGAGACAAGTTTACTCGCCGGAAGACATGGCAAGGCCGACCGTTCAAATTTGCTTTTTCCTTTTCCTTCCAATTTTATTTTATTATTATTATTTTTTTGGGTAAAGAAGAAGAGAAAAGATGAAAACTGAAGATATATATATATATATATATATATATATATATATATATATATAGCGAAGACAATACAAATCACTAGTCACTTCTATCTCCAAATATGAAGCCTAGTCTTCTGATGGGATCTCCTAATTTTGTGATGCCATTGTAGGTTGTGATTTTACTCATCAAGATAACTTCTTGGGCAAGGGTTTGCATCTTGATGATGCAAATGCAAAAAGAACCCTATACTTAATATAATATGGGCTTGGGTATTTTAAAATGATAATGGTCTGAGTTTTATTTTTTTCAAAGTAAAGAAACTGATACGGTGTTGGGCTGGGATAGATGGGTGGGTCTGGCCTTTTACAAATTCTGACAAGGATAGATGGGATGTGGGCATTTTATAAGTTCTAACATCACTTGGATTTAAAACAAATATATATATATATATATATATATATATATATAAAATATAAAATATATTATATATATATATGCTCTCAAGACGCTCCCGCTCTCTTTCCCTCCCCCATTATGTGACTTGGGAAACAATGATTTAGTTCAATTTGTAGAGATCTTGGTCAAACGTTATCTCTTTTGGAAAATAATTAACCAGGTCATTGAATGATGAAAGAGAGAACTTAACTTTCATGTATGTGATCTATGTGCCGGAACAGAAAAGGACTTTTTTAAAAGGGAAACAAATTGCACTAAAATAGATAAAATGAAATGAATACTGGAATTACACTAGGAAGCTACGTACTGTAACTACTTAGAATTAAAGCAACGAAAATCGAAATAATGGAGAGCAAGAAATCAATGTAAGAAAGAACAAAGGAAACTAAACTAGTATTTAGTTAACTAAAGAAGTGGTATGAATTAAACTAAGGAAATATAGCTGAACTAGAAAACATGTTTGAAAAGAAATTGCAACATACCGAATAAGTTTTCAAGCCCTGCATTCCCAGTACATTTGCTTTCCATAATCTGAGTTAATAAATATATACATCTGATCCCAATTAAGGCTTTTAAAAGAAAAAGAAAACCACAAAGGTGATTTTGATACTTCAATTTATTCCTCTACCATTAACTCAACAACCTCCATTCTCTGGCAATGGTAGAACAAAGAACTTCCCAAAAGAGGGGGAGTCGTGTTTTTTGAATGAAGCATCAATAAGTGAACTAAATGCTCGATAATGTTACTGAATCTATGAACAGTTAAAATTGTTAGTTGTGAAATAAAAAAAACTCTAAGTTCAATATATATAAATGTATTGGCAGGTGTTGAAAGATTTTAAATTAGACAAATTCCATATTATCAAACAAGATTGGAGATTATACATTTAATGTATTTTTCTATCCTCCAATCTAATATTAATGTCTAGAGTACGATATTTGCTATTTTTAAATGAAAACTGACATACTACCGCTATAATTTCTTCACAAAACTTCTTTCCTATGATTTACCAATCAATTTCATGAGATAATCTATAATATAGGTCTATGGATGTAGAATCTTTTCGATTGAGAAGACGCCTTCTCATTAGAAATGATTCAATAAATAAAACCCATTAGTGAAAGGACAATGCTTGCCTCCGAAGTTTCCTTCTTCTTTGAGATGGCCTAATAAAACTTCAATAGGTGTTAAAAAGATTTAAGTAAAAAAAAGATGACTAGAGGAAATAAAAACCGATCCCTCACTCTCTCTCACACAGAGCACAACTCTTTCGTGTTAAAGAAAAATAAACCAAGTCTCTCTCTAATACACACGGGATAGGCCTAGAAAATTATATAGGGGAGGGGCAATTGAATAATTTTTTAGTAATTTCAGTGGGATAATAGTAAAATTATATATATATATATATATATATATAGTAAGGTATAGTACTTAAAATAAAATAAAATCATAGATCTGCGCCAAAATACACAAATGTATATATAATGTGTGTTGAAGCTTCACTTTTATTGAGATCATTAGCTTAAAAGCGTGAAACCAAATTCCGAATTTTAAATCAAACAATGTTCTTCGCTTTGGTGAATCAGATTATGTGAGCTTTTGAAATATTCATTTATTTAAATCATCTCCAAATTACAACTTAAAGCAGCTTCAAGTTACAACCTAAATCAATTCTCAACGATTCGGTGCCTAATCCATGTACACGGCCACAAGAAGGCAGAGGACCAACTCTCTATGTGTCGAAAATGCCCCGCCAATATATATTTATATATATGTCAGATCAAATATCAATCCTACACCTCACAGTTGAATCTGTCAGATCAAAGCTCCTGACATCAACCATCTCTGATACAAGGAACAGCAGAAGGATCACAGAAGAATGGGACCTACCGGAATCCATTATTCGCCCACCGGCGAAACCACCTGACCATCGTGTACGATGAACAATGGATACATTTAGGATATACATGCTATCGATGAAGATTGGAGTCGATCATCTCTATAACGGCCACTGTTGACTTTGTTGTTGGGTTGTCATGTTTGGGGCCTCTTTTGGGCCCTTGTTGCTCTCCATGGCCTGTATCTTATGGGCTTTGGCCTTTGTAATTGTTCCCTTTTAATTGACATTTACTTTTCAAAAAAAAAAAAAAACACTTGAGGAGATTCTTACTCAAGGGATGAAGTTTTTGGGTGCATCCATATAGGTCTCTTGTGTGTTCAAGACGATATGAATACCAGACCCTCTATGTTGGCCGTATTTCATATATATGCTCCACAGTTCCCTTAATACATCATTGCCTCAACAACCGTCCATTCTTTGTCCATGATAACCTAAAGTTGACTCTGAACAAGGAACGTAGTAGTAGTGTAGTACTATTCCTTGAAGTTTCAATAACTGAACTAAATCCCTGATAATGTTATTGAGTATGAATTGTTCAAATTTTATGTTGTGTAGTGAAAGAATTCTAATCTCAAAAGACATAAATATTGGCATGGTTGAAAGATTCTAAAAGTAATCAAATTTCATATTATTCCCTGTGTCTCATATTAAATGTTTATTTTTGAGAGTCTAACTGTTTAATATGATAAATTTTATTATTTTTTTAGGGAGGTGATAGATATTCATATACAATTGCACTCCAATGTTGAAGAAAATGACACCTCTAATCCTAATTTAAAAGTTAAATAATTATGTTTTTCAAATATCATAATTACTTTTTTCACTTACGTACTGCCCTTTTTTTTTTTTTTTTTTTTGGCTAACACTTTTTCTATTGCTTCCTGCATTTCTAAACTTTTTCTTTATTTTCTATTAACTTTGTTTTTTGTCTCTCATTAGAATTTGATATTGATCTTTGTAAATAATAATGAAAATTTCTACAAATGAAAGAAATAACAGATTCAGAACATGTAATTGATCTTCTTAGGATAAAAAACATTGAATAATTATTAAGATTTCATGAACCATTGAATTCCTTTCATAATAATAGTAATTCGTATGGTAATTTGATTTTTTTTTTTTTTAATGTGATTTTTAAGAACTAATTTGGATGGTGATGGGAACGGGAATTTTTAAAAAAATTATTTTAGTTTCTATTTTATGCTAAGTTTGATTTTTTTTTTTTCTTGGATTTGATTTATAAGAATTAATTTTGAATTAATTTGACGATTTATGTTTACCTTGTACTTGTTGATAAATAAAGTTCTAACTCTTTTAACAATAAAATTAAAAGACTAGTGATTTTGTGAAAGAAAAAATAATAATAATAAAGAAAGTAAATAAGATAAGAATAAAAAATTTGTAGCAAAAAGGATAGATTTGATATTATGAAAAGAGGGACGCTGGATTAATTAGTTGAAGGACTTTTTTGTAATTTTCTTTAAAAAAAAAATAAAGTTACTTTTCAAATGAGAAAATTATTCTGGATGGATAAAATAAAAATGTACACACTTATTTTGAAAAGGAATGACAATCAATCAAGAATGTAGATTGCACTTTTTTTTAATGTAAATAATGTAACCTCCAATCTGATATTAATGTCTACAGTACAACACTTGCTATTTATGCACGAAAATTGACAATAGATTCAAGTGCAATGAGAAACTTCGCAACTCTATTCTGATGTTCTTTACAATTAAATAAATAAAACAAATTTTATTAATATGTCATGTGATGTGCAAAGAATTAAGTGGAATTATTTTTTAAATGATGACTAAGGGTGGCAAATTGCGACACGAGTTAAAAGGGTTTGAATTTGGTATAAACGGGTTTGGGTCATAAAAGGGTCGACACGATTAATCCATTTACTTAACTGTGTTGGGTTAGGGTTGAGAGGTTTAACCTGTGTAATCCGTTTATGACCAATTTAACTCAACATGTTATAATCGTAAATATGACCTATGTAGTATATTACCTGTTTAAACCCAATTACTATGAATAGCTAGGTCATTTTAATATAAACCTTATCTATGCCTTATGATTTTTCTTTTTATTTTGAATATTTGGATTAATTATGATAATTTTTTTATTATTATTTAGTATTTTATTAAATATTAAATGTCTCGTTATCAATGGGTTAACAAGTTTATCTATTTAATAAACGGGTTAGGTTAGTGTTGAAGATTCTTAACATGATTATTAAATGAGTTGGATTTGAATTTATCTATTTAGTTTAATACTCTTACATCGACACGATACGAACACGACCCACTAGCACAAATTGTCACCTGACAATGACATTTGAATCAGGGCATCAATAATTATAATTATTTATTTTGCATAAAATAATTTAATTAATCAGTCTTAATATCATTTTTCTTCCATTTTTGAAAAGTTTCATATCTTAAAGCTAGACTTGAAGTTTCACACCTGTCGTTTTTTTTGGGTAAGTCAAGCCAGTCATCAATAATGTCATGACTATCTCTCCATCTGGGACACTTTATTGACCGGACGTCAGATACCTGTGAAAATTTGTGAAATTATCAGATTTTGAAAAAAATTGTGAAATTTTGAAAATTATTAAGGAAATCTTTTTTTAACGATTTTTTTTGAAAAAAATGTATTTATGAGATTTTATTTCAATTCCTTTTAAGCTTAGTGGTTGCTACTTGTACGAAGGAATAGAACTTTCTAACACCGCATTATTTACTGTTTTTTAACATAACACCGCATTTATTTATTTATTATTATTTTTTTTTAACATAACACCGCATTCTTAACTAGCCCTAAAACATGCACGAAACCCTTTGCACCCAAAATTCAACACGTCAAAATGGCTTTATTGACTGACTAAGTCTTCCCAAACGGCGTCAACCCTTTGAACCTTAACTTACCACTCATTTCCTTGTTTTATA
Source organism: Cornus florida (assembly GCF_030987335.1). Taxonomy (NCBI): domain Eukaryota; kingdom Viridiplantae; phylum Streptophyta; class Magnoliopsida; order Cornales; family Cornaceae; genus Cornus; species Cornus florida. The sequence continues at coordinate 95,863,605 of NW_026775571.1, read as the reverse complement.
TATATATATATATATATATGGGTAAAGTACAAAAAAATTCTCCTGAACTTTCAGACAATTGCACAAAACCCCCAAGTGCCCGCCTGAACTATTAAAAAGTTGAGTTGAGGACAATGATGAGATCTCTGGTACCGAAAAAAGAAGATTACAAATATACCACCTCATTTTAGTACAATCAAACACGACCTATGCAACGACCACCTGTTCTGCGCTCTTCCGGGAACAATTACAGCGCACCAACAGCAGAGCGACGATGAGGAATTTTGCCGGAATCCTATCGGCTTCCCCTGAAACCCAAACTTCCTCAGAACGCTAATTTGAAACCCAATCTGCCAGTTCAACCCCAAATAGAAACCCAATTTGCCAGTTCAACCCCAAATAGAAACCCCATCGCCAATTACACTACAAAGGTGTAGACAACCCATCGCCATCGTCGGTCGCTGTTGGATGAGGTTTCCTGGAGATTCACAAACGCGATACAAACATCGTCAGTTTCACTCTTCTCTCTACAAATTCACTCTGCACTACTCTCCATCCCCAATTTTTGTAACTCTAACTCCTTCGTTCTCCTCGAACGCATTGTCGTCGACTCGTCCCTAAACAGATAACCAAACAACCCAAACTTCTTGGACGACCATGACATCACCGTCATAGCTTCACCACCGAATAGTCTATGGTAGCCGCCGCTGTTGCCCGAACAGAGCATTCCAGTAGCTCCATCACACGACGTCGCTATTCCGACGTCGCCACTGAGCGCTGTAACACAGAAATCAAAACCCGCTCGTTGCTGTTGACGCCTCTGAATTATTGGGCCGTGGCGTCATAGGCACGCGCCGCCTCTTCTGCCGTGTCGAAGGAAACCCAAATCAAAGATATACTCCTCTGTAGAGTGATTTTTCAAAGAGAGAGGAGAGAGAAGCTGAGAGACTTCATTATCTCAGAGAAAGTTAGTTCAGAGTTTTTGTTTTGGTGTTGATTGGTTGATCTCTGTGCTTCGTCGGCACCATCATTGGGGGTGTAAAAGATTAACAGAAATCGATCACCGTTTGTGAAAGTGATTGTGATTTGGGTTTACAGTACGAAGGTGAAGACAACCCATCCCCTCGTCGATTGCCACTCGCTATTGGGGAGCCATGTTTTGATGACAATTGCTACCTTCAAACAAATGACACCAACGAGCAATTCATTGATCGGAACCTGCAGTGCTTCCCATCCTCGTTGATTTCTTCCAAATAGAGGCGCTCTTTGTTGCCACCCACATGCCCTAAAAACTCCTCAATAGAGAAGCCATATTTTATAGCCTTCTTGACCACGTCCGACTTACAAAGTGAGTAACAGACTCACCAAACCCAATTGCAAAATTCCCATCGTCGTTGACTCCTCAATAGGCCGATTCAACGCTGGAGATGGAGACGCGCGCTGCCGGCAAGTTCGCAGCGGTGGCGGCGACAGCAGGTTCACAGAGTTGATGAGGTCACGATGGCGATATTGAGAGAGAGAATGTGGTTGAGGACACGGCGGTGGTGAAATTCAGATTGCGTAAGAGGTTTCGTCTTAGGGTTTAGCTTGTAATGGTTGTGAACCAGAACATATTTTGTTTTTAATTTGGGATTTTTTTTTTTTTCAATTTTTATTTTATACATTTAATAGTATAAGGGTAGCTTTGTCATTTTAAAGATATATTGCTGGCATGTGTGCATCACGCGCTTAATTGGCCGGTGAAATCAAATGGAACTTCACCTGTGGGTACTGTTTGCAAAAAAATTGATAGTTTAGGGGGTTAATTGTAAAAAAAAAAAATAGTTCAGGGAGATTTTTAGGGAGAGAGTAAAGTTTAGGGGAGTTTTTTACACTTTACCCTATATATATATCTATAATATATGCACGGACCCAACATAGCAGAGTGGGACAGATGTCGGATTTTTATGATTTCATTTTATATTTGAGCACTCATTGGATTTTTTATATTTTTATTTTATACCTTAATTTTTATAAAATTTATAAAGATGTCCTTATTAAAATTACAATTCCTCCCACTATTTTTTTTTTTTTCATTTTATATTTCAAATGTTTAGAATTTATAAAGATGCCCCACTAAAATTATAATTTGCCCCCATTACCTTTTGATTTTTTTTTTTTTTTTTTTTGCATTTTATACTCTAAATTTTTTAAAATGTATGAAAAAAAACTCTATTGAAATTACAAAAATGGACTCACTGCACCCCTCACAAATTTTTTTTGGATCCGATTATGTATGCATGTTGCTAATATTTTCATTTATACCTTAATTTTTTTAGAATTTACAAAGAAACCCCATTAAAATTACAATTCACCCCACTAAATTTTTATTTTTTACATTTTATATTTCAAATGTTTAAGAATTTATAAAAATATCCCCACTAAAATTACAATTCACCCAATATATATATATGTATATATATTTTATACTTTAAATTTTTTAAAATTTATATAGAAAATCGTATTGAAATTACAAAAATTGACATACCATATAAATTTGCTCCCACAAATTAAAAGGCCACCTCCTCACAAAATTTTCTAGTCCATTGCTGTATATATATATATATATATATATATCTTAATCTTATTTTGATTTTGGTAAACCAAACCCCTCTCTATACCCAAATCTAAGGAAGAGTTCTTTAATCACCCATTCTGCCTTCCTTCAATATCCACAGCCCTTTCCTTTCTTTGCTTTCACAACCTCACCGCCAAAATCATCTCCCAATCTCGAATTTACGACTGCCCAAATACAACCACTTACATTCCTAAAAGCACCTATTACTCCTCCACCGGATACTACTCCTCGGCCTCACCGGATTAAGTGAGCTTTTGAAATATTCTTTTGTTTAAATCATCTCCAAATTACAACCTAAAGCAGCTCCAAGTTACAATCTAAATCAGTTCTCAACGATCCGGTGCCTAATCTATGTACACGACCACGAGAAGGCAAAGGACCAAGTCTCTATGTGTCGAAAATGCCCCCAATACACACACATATATATATATATGTGTGTGTGTGTCAGATCAAAGCTCAATCCTACACCTCATAGTTGAATCTGTCAGATCAAAGCTCCTGACACCAACCATCTCTGATACAAGGAACAGCAGAAGGATCACAGAAGAATGGGACCTACCGGAATCCATTATTCGCCAACCGGCGAAACCACCTGACCATCGTGGACGATGAACAATCGATACATTTAGGATATACATGCTATCGATGAAGATTGGAGTCAATCATCTCCATGATTACCGGATTTTTGTATTGCTATAACGGCCACTGTTGACTTTGTTGTTGGGTTTTCATGTTTGGGGCCTCTTTTGGGCCCTTGTTGCTCTCCATGGCCTGTATCTTATGGGCTTTGGCCTTTGTAATTATTCCCTTTTAATTGACATTTACTTTTCAGAAAAAAAAAAAAAAACTTTAAGGAGATTAAGGTTATTGGGTGCATCCATATAAGTCTCTTGTGTGTTCAAGACGATATGAATGCCAGACCCTCTACGTCGGCCGTATTTCATATATATGCTCCACAGCTCCCTTAATACATCATCGCCTCAACAACCTTCCATTCTTTAAAATTACTTTTCCAATGAGATAATTATTCTGAATGGATAAAAATAAAAATGTACACACTTATTTTGGAAAGGAATGACAATCAATCAAGAATGTAGATTGCACTTTTTTTTTTAATGTAAATAATGTATCCTCCAATCTGATATTAATGTCTACAGTACAACACTTGCTATTTATGCACGAAAATTGACAATAGATTCAAGTGCAACGAGAAACTTTGCAACTCTATTCTGATGTTCTTTACGTGATACTAGTATGATTCAAATGAGAAATAAATAAAACAAATTTCATTAATATGTCATGTCACGTGCAAAGAATTAAGTGGAATTATTTTTTTGAATGATGATTAGGGGTGATAAATTACAACACGATTTAAAAAGATTTTGAGTTTGGTATAAATGGGTTTGGATCATAAAAGGGTCAACACGGTTAACCCGTTTACTTAATTGTGTCGGGTTAGGGATGAGGGATTCAACCCGTGTAACTCGTTTTTGACCAATTTAACTCAACATGTTATAATCGTAAATATGACCTATATAACATATTACCTATTTAAACCTAATTATTATGAATAGCAAAGTCATTTTAACATAAACCTTGTCTATGTCTTATGATTTTTCTTTTTATTTTGAATATTTAAATTAACTATGACAATTTTTTTCTATTATTTAGTATTTGATTAAATATTAAATGTCTCGTTTTGATAAACGGATCATTAAACGGGTTAACACGTTTACCTATTTAATAACCGGATTAAGTTAGTGTTGAAAATTTTTGACACAATTATTAAATGAATTGGGTTTAAATTTACCTATTTAATATAATATCCTTATATCGATACGATACGAACCCGATCCACGAATATGAATTGTCACCCTGACTTTTGAATCAAGGCTTCAATAATTATAATTATTTGTTTTGAATAAAATAATTTAATTAATCAGTTTGAATATCATTTTCTTCCATTTTTGAAAAGTTTCATATCTTAAAGCTAGACTTGAAGTTTCACACCTGTCGTTTTCTTGGGTAAGTCAAGCCAGTCATCAATAATGTCACGAGTCTCTCCAACTGGGACACTTTGCACCCAAAATTCAACATGTCAAAATGGCTTTATTGACTGACTAAGTCTTACCAAACGGCGTCAAGCCTTTGAACCTTAATTTACCACTCATTTCCTTGTTATATATATATATATATATATATATGCACGGAACATAGCAGAGTGGGACGGATGTCGGATTTTTATAATTTCATTTTATATTTCAGCACTCATTGGATTTTTTGTATTTTTATTTTATACCTTAATTTTTATAAAATTTATGAACATGTCCTTATTAAAATTACAATTCGTCCCCAATTTTTATTTTTATTTTTATTTATTTTTTATTTTATTTATTTTTTTTTTCAAATGTTTAAGAATTTATAAAGATGCCCCACTAAAATTATAATTTGTCCCCACTAATTTATTTATTTATTTATTTTTTTATACATTTTATACTCTAAATTTTTAAAAATGTATGAAAAAAAACTCTATTAAAATTACAAAAATGGACTCACCGCACCCCTCACAATTTTTTTTGGATCCACTGTATTATGTATGCATGTTGTTTATATTTTCATTTATACCTTAATTTTTTTAGAATTTATAAAGAAGCCCCATTAAAATTACAATTCACCCCACTAAATTTTTATTTTTTACATTTTATATTTCAAATGTTTAAGAATTTATGAAAATATCTCCACTAAAATTACAATTCAACCCAATAAATTTTTTTTTTATACTTTAAATTTTTTAAAATTTATAAAGAAAACCCTATTAAAATTTCAAAAATTGACCTACCATATAAATTTGCCCCCACGAATTAAAAGGCCACCCCCTCACAAGTGCATTGCTCTGTATATGTATATCTGAATCATATTTTGATTTTGATAAACCAAACCCCTTTCTATACCCAAATCTAAGGAAGAGTTCTTTAATCACCCATTGTGCCTTCCTTCAATATCTCCACAGCCCTTCTCCTTCTTTGCTTTCATAGCCTCACCGCTAAAATCATCTCCCAATCTCGAATTTACGACTGCCCAAATACAACCACTTACATTCCTAAAAGCACCTATCACTCCAATCTCAAACTCCTCCTCTCCATTCTCTCCTCCAACGCTACCACACCCAACAACGGTTTCTATAACACCACCTCCGGCCACAACTCAGACATAGTTTACGGCCTCTTTCTATGCCGGGCTGATATTACTACTACCTATAGATGTCAAGATTGTGTCACAACTACAAGTAAAGAAATACTAGAGATGTGTCCCAATAGGACAGTGGCCATAGTTTGGGATGACGAGTGCTTTCTACGTTACTCAAACAGAAACATCTTCTCCAATATGGACACACGGCCTGACGCAACTTTGCGGAACGTAGTGAATGTGACCGAGCCTGACCGGTTTAGTCAGGTGTTGGGGAGCACAATGAACGAGTTGGCCACTCAGGCTTTGAGTGATAGTTCGGGTAAGAAGTTTGGAGCTAAAGAAGCCAACTTCACAGCGTTGCAGAAGCACACCGGACCTGTCCACTAATGATTGCGATTCATGCATTCGAAATGCTATAGAGCGAATTCCACGTTGCTGCGCAGGAAGCCAAGGAGCTAGAGTTCTGTATCCGAGCTGTAATCTTCGCTATGAGTTTTACCCCTTCTTCGATACCACTGCTGTTACTCCTACTGCTCCTGCTCCTCAGGCTTTGGCTTCTACTGGTAAAGGTGAACTCCACATTTTCGATATATGTCCAATATTACCATATTGTATATTGTGTACCACTTTCCCCTTCATTTAAATTTTTTGCTTTTGTCTGAAAAACAGTCTTCAAATCAATTAATATTTCTTGTTCGTAAAGAATTTTCAATGAAGCAATTTCCTTTGATGCAGGAAAGGGAGGAATCTCAACCCAAGTAATTATTGTCATTGTAGTTGTCGCAGTAGTTGTGGCAGTGGTGCTCTTTTCCATTGGCTTATGGTGCATAGCAACGAAACCAAGGAAGAAAGACAATGCTTTTAAACTTATTGGTAATACAAAAAGAAAAAATAAATTCCATCCTCCCTTGTTTAAACCAAATTTGCTTTTTCTGTATCATAAATATTAGTGATGTCAATACATTTGATGTTTGATTGTGTAGTTGAGGATGATATCACAACAGGACAATCCTTGCAACATGATTTTGGAACAATTGAAGCAGCCACAAATAACTTCTCTCATGAAAACAAAATTGGGGTAGGTGGATTTGGTGCTGTCTATAAGGTAAGTGCTTAGTATCTGTACTTTATTTTGATAACTACCAAATTATACATGTAGTTTAAGGACCCATATTTACTAATCTATGATATACAAGTTTGACCAATTCCATTAATAAAGTTTTCACTCAACAATTATCAAAACATAAACTTTCATCTGTATACTTTGTTCAAGACCAAAGCGCCGTTTGCCAACAGGCTGGTTTATCAATAGATATTATGTATATCTATGTTCAAATTAATTTAATTTTTCATTTTAAAATGAAGTTAGGAAGTAATGTTCAAGTGTTCACTCATAATTTAGTACCACAGGGCACAGTCCCTAATGTGGCAACAAATTTTGTACCAATATTCATGTTTATGCCCAAATATATGTTGGTGAATGGGACAATAAAATCTTATGAATTAGCGCTCATGTTCTTTTAGAACCACTACATTTGATACGATTAAAAATGGTATTTGAATAAACAGTGGAAGTCCAAAGTTCTCAAAAATTCACAAATTAATTGTTTCCAGTTTGGTAATTTAAGAACGAAAAGACCATATTTCTTAACAAGTTTCAGAAATCTCATATGAAATATTCAATTATTGGTTATCATTAAGTATATATGCACGGGTACACTTCCTAATGGACAAGAGATAGCTGTGAAGAGGCTGTCCAAAAGCTCCGGACAAGGTGCAGAAGAATTTAAGAATGAGGTTGTATTGGTAGCCAAGCTTCAATAAAGAAATCTAGTGAGACTACTGGGATTCTGCTTGGAAGGAGAAGAAAAATTACTTATCTATGAATTCGTCCCCAACAAAAGCCTTAATTATTTCCTATTTGGTTTGGCCCTTCTCGACAAAATTATCTAGTTATTGAATTTATCATGATATGCGTTACGACAAGTATTGTTTGAAGTAGTGAAACATTCAACAATTCCAGAACAATATATATAAACGATCACCGTAAGAAATGGAACACTTGCAGTTCATATTTTGTTGTTTGATCAATTGTGTTGAATTATTATATAGTTTGAATAAAATTTAACCCTTGTTGCTAACATGATGAATTGATGATCATTATATAGATTCAGAAAAAGGGAAACAACTGGATTGGTTAAGACGTTACAAGATTATAAATGGCATAGCACGAGGAATTCTTTATCTTCATGAAGATTCTCGACTTAGAGTTATACATCGGGATCTCAAAACTAGCAATGTATTATTAGACGAAGATATGAATCCAAAAGTTTCAAATTTTGGCATGGCTAGAATTTTTGGTGTGGATCAAACTGAAGGATGTACAAATAGAATAGTCGGGACATTGTAAGTTCCGAAGCCTTAGTTGCATCCCCAACATATACCAACATATGACGTGTTTCATAATCTAAAATTAATAAATTCATAGATCATTGATCCTGAAATGAACTTCCATGGAAAAGAAAATACTTCAATATTTACATGTTTACTTGAATATATTTAATTTCTGTTCTTACATATTTATTACTCCCTCCGTCCCTTTTTAATTGTCCACCTCGTATACCACAATATACGAGGTGGACAATTAAAAAGGGACGGAAGTAGTATTTTTTAATTGGGGATTTTTTTTACATCATCAATATTTAACTTTGAAAAATGTTTTTGTAAATTCTTTCTTAATGTCTTCTTACTTTTGGATTGCAGTGGTTATATGTCTCCAGAGTATGCTATACATGGACACTTTTTTGTAAAGTCCGACGTGTTTAGTTTTGGAGTCTCAGTTCTGGAAATTATAAGTGGTAAGAAGAATAGTAATTTTTATCAATCATACGGTGCCGAGGACCTTTCGAGCTATGTGAGTATAAATGGAGTATCATAATTGTTATTTTTCTTTGTCAAATGCAAATATCTGCTTGCATCTCTACGTCGAAGAACAAAAGTACCAATCAAAGAGTTTCTAACTCATGTCTTGTCACAGGCTTGGAAACAATGGAGAGAGGACACGCCGACGAAACTAATAGATCCAACTTTGAGAGATTCTTATTCAAGAGATGAAGTTATTAGATGCATCTATATAGGCCTCTTGTGTGTTCAACAAGATATGGATGCCAGACCTACCATGTTGTCAGTAGTTCATATGCTCAACAGTTCCCTTGATACTTTACCATTGCCACAACATCCTCCATTCTTTGTCGGTGGTGGAACGGAGTTGAACTTTGCAAAAGAGATGGAGTCGTGTTCTTTGAATGAAGTATCAATAGGTGAACTAAATCCCCGATAATGTTACTGAGTCAATGAATTGTTGAAATTGTATGTTTTTTTAGTTAAATGGGAAGCATGTTGAAATTGTATGTTGTGAAATAAAATAACTCTAATCTTCCAAGATATATAAATGTATTGCCAGGGGTAGAAATATTTTGTAATTAAATAGATTCCAAATTATCAAACAAAATTAAAGATTGTACTTTTTATGGGTAAATGCAAAAAACACTACTGAAGTATATATTTCATAACACTTCCACCTTTTATTTAAAAAACATTTGCAAAAAATACTCCTATTCTTTTCAATTTGTGCAGAAAAACTCCTCAATTAATATAATACCTATTTTACCCTTCCAAAAATGCCCCTACACTATTTTCTCTTTTATCCCTTTTTCTTTCTCCAAAGGAGCTGCCGACAGAGACCGATGAGACAGAGGATGGTTCAGCAGGTTGGCAAGGCGGCCAAAGAAGGAACTGGTGAGAGGTGCAGCGAGCTTTGTGTGACGACGAGGGTCGGGATTCCTGTGAGGTGCTGAACCGGCCAGAAAGAATTGTCCGTGAGTTGAGACGATGGTCAGAGAAAGGTTCCACTATGGCAACGGTGTTCACGACTCTGTACATTATATATATACCAAGTCTAACCCTCCTAACAGGCTTGATTAACAAGACCACACTGAATAATGACCTTGAAATTGCATTTTGCATAAACAATACACACATGCATTACGACGGATACATTTTGGCTCTAGCTATCAAAGTATTGACTAATTTAGATTCAAGCTTGGGTTCTGACATGTTAACCCCCTAGCTGAAAGCACTTAGGATTATTAACTCCTAATTATGAGGAAAAATCCCACACAGCAATTATATTCAGTTAATTCCTACAACTCATACTCATTGTGCCCTATTATATGTTATCCAGAGTCGTTATCCTATGAAATGCAGTCTGGTGAAAGATTAGAAATTAAGGATCTTCCTATTCATGACATCATATATTATTGTTTATAGCGAGTAGAACAAAACTCACAATTGAAGATCACACAAAATTGAAAAACAACACCCAATGCTTGAAGTTAAAATTGAAAATTCAAATATCGACGGCGAGAACTGAAATTTCCGGCCTGATGCCGGAAATTGGAGAAGGGGTTCACGACGACGATGCTGTCCTGGAGCGTGATTGACTTGGGTAAGGGCATGGCTCTGCGATCTGAGGAAGAAGACAACTGAGGACAGAGGTTGGCCAAACATCATCTGCGATCTGAGCCTCCTGCTAGCTCTATTCAACCAGAGCTTGTTTAGTTTTTTGCTTTCTCAGTTGCTCATTTTGAGCAGCAGTACCTTGCCTCTCTTTCCTAAGGTGCAAACTCGGAATTAATGAATTTATAGCAAGCTTCCTGCTATTAAACCTTCATAGCTCACCGGTTTTAATGGACACTTCCCTCTCTGTGGTGCCAACCACCAAGATGAAAAAGAAGGGCTAAATCCTTTTTTGTCATTTCACAATTTATATATAATATTGTGTTGCTAAGAGCATTTTAGTCCAATTTTTATAAATAGAACTTATTTGCACAAATGTCATGATTTAGGGGTGTTTTTTGCGCCGGAGAAGTGCAATATGCACTGTAAACATAATAAAAGGGTGTTTTTTGCAATTCACCCTACTTTTAATGTATTATTCTATTCTTCAATCTAATATTAATCGCTGGAGAACAACATCTGCTATTTATACATGACATTACCTTAGATTCAAGTGCAATGAGGAATTCCCGATGATGTTAATGCCGTTGTTTTTATTTTTTGGAAGGTTACGCAAGCAAATTGTATATATGAATAGGTAATTACAGTGGGTGCAGCTAAATAAGTATGACCCAATGGGCCAATATAATCATACGAAATAAAAATAGGCACTAAGGCCCAAAATAGGCACTAAGGCCCAACAGTACCAATATATATATATATATATAGTTCCTGTGCATAAGCTGCTGCTTAGGTTTTTTTTTTCTTTGTTTTTTAAATCCTGGAAAACTAGGGGAGGGGGGATTCAAAGCCAGGCACTCTACCGACTAGGTCACCGGTTAATACCCAATTTGACCGCTGGAGGTGGGGTGCAACTTGGGATGGGCATCCAGAATTCAACCCGAGCGCAACTCGATTTTTCACCAGCTTGGGCAATTATGTTTACAATTAGAGTTGGGAATGGGTTGAATAACATCAACCCAAACTTAATTAGGGTTGGACTTAGGTTATGCTTCTAGTAACCAGTGCCCAACTCGATTCCAAATTCTAATGTTATATATATATATATATATAGTAAATACATTTTATAATATTCAAATTATAATTATATTTTTTTCTTTTCAACTTTAATTCTTTGTTTAAATCTTAATTTATTGTATGTTTACGATTTGTATAATAAATTTTTAAAGAATTTGTTTCTAATTTATTAAAAAAATTTAATAAGTTCATATAATTTTTCTTGTTTAGAAGTAATTTAAACTGAAACAAACTTAAGGTATTAAATTTTTAGCATGGATGGTTAATTGCCATATACATTTGTATTTTGTTAGGTAAGATTTACACCATTCCACCCATATGCTTTGCGAATTATGTAAGTGAACAGCCCATACGTGTCTTAAGACGGCATCAACATTGTACTTTTCTAGGTTAGCAAACCATAGCCCTCCTTCTGTCTGAGGCTTGCACACAGAAATCCATGCAATTTTTGCTCCTCTTTTTTTTTTTCATCTCCTCTCGAGACCTAAGAAATGTTCCAGGGTAGCATTGAATTTAGTCAAGACTGCTTTAGAAGGACAAATAGGCAAGACTAGTAGTTGAGTGAGCTGGGTAAGAGCTGATAAAAGGGTGCAACATAACAGCAACATGTGACCAAAGGACCAATTGCCCATGCGGTATCATTTCTTTCTCCTAAAGGGTAGTTTGAAAATTTGAACCTCGGTAGGTAGAGGTAGAGTGTGTGCGTGATTGTTTTAAATTCCAAAAAAAGAAGAAGGAACATTTGTCTTTTTTTAGACTCTCCAGTCTAACAATGAGTGCCATAATCTCACCCGACTCTTTCATTGCCTCGGCCAACTGTGCCTCACCACTACTGAGAAAAGAATGTCTCTCCACTTTAGAAGCCTTCGGTGGGTCTTCTCCCTTAGGCATCATAATCTGATCCTTTATCGTCTCTCATAATCCTCCAGTTTATTTCGCTCCTTGTTGGCTCTCCCATTTTGAAAAATTATTGTCTTCATTCAGTATGTAGAACTCGCTTATATAGTCCTTAATAAACATATTTCCATGCTTGCAATTTTGATTACAGTGTTCAAGGAGGGTGACCTGGTGATAGCGTACTTGCGCAAAACAAGATTTACAGTTGTGATTTATGACAATTTATTTATTTATTTATTATTATTTTATCTTGGCAAGGAGGGGAGGGGGTAGATGAGAAGGCTCGAACTTGGCTCCCAAGCACCAATGGGGAGACGCCCTACCACTAGACTACCAAGGCCTTACTCTGTTCTTTATGACAAGTTAACGAGTAGAAAATATGGAATGTTTCATTTCACAAGGAAGATTAATGATAATGCTTTTCGTGATGATATGTCAATTTCTAATACTTTCAATATAAGTATTATCCTCTTGATGGGCCACTTTATCTGCAGTTAGACTCGATGACGAGTTCTTCTACAGTGAAAGGGATTGATGTAAAATGGGTTGATTAGTAAGACTGTTTGAATCGTTGGAAGGACAAACATGCTAGCTAACACTTTTTTATCAAGCAGTTCGATGAGTCTATTTTATTTTGATATTTTTGTTTATAATCTAATCCGACTCTAATTGTTTAGAATTGTTATATTCAATAATTTTTAGTGATTATGTTTTTTTCTTCTTTTTTTTTTCATAATTTTTCAAAAAAAGTTTATTTTTAGTACTAGTTTCTTTTGTTATTAGGTTTCATGATGCAATTAGTTTCCTCACTATTTTTTTTCCCCATTAGAAATGTATTTATTGAGCAGAATTACAAATTAGATTATCATTTAATATATCGGATATGTCTAAATTTTTTTTTTTACTTTATAAAGTCAAAAACTGTTCTTTTGTTCATTGTTGAATATTTATAGTTTTTGCTGTCATATTTCAATATGAAAACGACATTATATTCAAGGGCAACAAGGAATATCAGAGGATGCCATTGGCTCTATTATGCTGCTTCTTCGTCGTACACACACAAGTTTAATAAAACACATTTTATTAATATGTCACGTCTTATGTCAAGAATCATTTTTCACGTAGAGAAGCTTCGTATCTTAAAACTTAGATGTGAAATTGACCACTTCCATCTCATGACTCAATCTCATGACGTCCTCGTCATTTCTACATGTTCCTCCATCTGGGACACTTTATTGACCGGCCACAGTAAGTCCTCTGGGCCAAACTCCATCATGATAAAGCGAATCCTTGGGCATTTCTCTATGCCCAAATACTAGAAACTTAGGAACACAAGTTTGATCACCCATGCATGCACTATGCCTTCCTTCAATATCTCCACAGCCCTTCTCTTTCTATGCTTGCTTAGCCTCACCACTAAAATCAGCTCTCAACCTCTAAAATATTACTGCCCAAATACAACCACTACTTACACTCTTAACAGCAACTATCACTCCAATCTCAAACTCCTCCTCTCCATCCTCTCCTCCAACGCCACCACACCCGACAACGGATTCTATAACTACACCTCCGGCAGCAACCCAAACATAGTTTATGGCCTCTTTATATGCCGGGGAGATGTTAGTGGTACCACTAGATGTCAAGATTGTGTCACAACTGCAAGTGAAGAAATACTACAGGCGTGTCCCAACAAGACAGCGGCCATGGTTTGGTATGACGAGTGTTTTTTAAGATACTCGAACAGAAACATATTCTCCAATAGGGACACATCGATGTGGTCAAGGTCCTACAACTCAAAGAATGTGAGCGAGCCTGAGCGGTTTAGTCAGGTGTTGGCGAGCACAATGAACGAGTTAGCGAATCAGGCTGTGAGTGACAGTTCAGGCAAGAAGTTTGCGGTTAAAGAAGCCAACTTCACAGCGTCTCTGAAGCTGTATGGTCTTGTGCAGTGCACACCGGACCTGTCTACTACTGATTGCAATTACTGCCTTCGATATGCTATAGAGCGGTTTCCAATTTGATGCGACCGAAGCCAAGGGGCGAGACTTCTGCTTCCAAGCTGTAATATTCGCTACGAAATTTTCCCTTTCTTCAATATCACTGCTCTTACTCCTCCTCTAGCTTCTACTCGTAAAGGTGAACTCCACATCCTACATACATTTATTTTGCTAATAGAATAATGAAAAATGACACATCATCCCAGAACATGGTTGAGGGTGTTATATGAGTATGGTTGTGGACCTCACCACATGACATCACCATGATATCATGTGGTGAAGTTGAGACACAATTAACATATGTCCTATTTGGCATCTTCCAAATTCTGAGGATATCATTGCTCAAAAATACTATAATAGTCATCATGAAAATGTTGTAATTCATGTACTTGAATTTCAATTATACTCGTAGTATTTAAACGGCTATAGTGGAAGCCATTGATTACAGAACCTCGTGTACTGAAAATAATTGAAATTTATCAGCTAGGAGCACTTATTGACCAATATTATTAATATTGGTTGCGTGGTCACCACCTACCCAGTGCACTGAAAAGTACCACGGCTCCAATATTGCCATATTGTATATGGTGTACCACTTTCACCTTATTTAAATTATTGCTTCTCTCTGAAAAAAAGTCTACATTTTTTGTTCAGAAATAATTTTCAATGACGTACTTAAGCAGTTTTCTTTGATGCAGAAAAAGGAGGAATCTCAACCGAAGTAATTGTAGCCATTGTTGTTGTCGCACTGGTGCTCTATTCCATTTGCTTATGGTGCATAGCAACAAAAAAAAGGAAGAAAGACAATGTTATTAAATTAATTGGTAATTAATACTAGAAGGAAAAGGGGAAAAAAAAACACATCTGCACTTGTTTAAACCAAATTTGATTTTCTGTATCACAAATATTACTGATCAACACATTTGATGTTTGATTGTGTAGTTGGGGAAGATATCACAACAGTTCAGTCCTTGCAATATGATTTTGAAACAATTGAAGGAGCAACAAATAACTTCTCTGATGAAAACAAAATTGGGGAAGGTGGATTTGGTGCTGTCTATAAGGTACGTGGTTAGCATCTGTACATTATTTTAGATATATGGCTACCAAATTATACATTTACTAAGTTTTGAAAGTTTAATTTCACTAAACTTTACAAAAACATAAAGTATCGACTTCACTTTAATTACTAAGGTGGATTTGAGGACCCATATATACTAAACTACAGAAAACAAGTTGGACCAATTCCATTTATAAAGTTTTCACTAAACAATTACCAAAACATAAAGCATCTGCATCACTTTATTTAGTAAGGTGGATTTAAGGACTCATATATACTAAACTATGAAAAACAAGTTGGACCAATTCCATTTATAAAGTTTTCACTAAACAATTACCAAAACATAAACTTTCATCCGTATATATACTTTTTGCCAACTGGTTTATCATTCTGATACGTATATCTATGTTCAAATTTAATAATTTATTTATTTTTTACTTAAAGTTATGAAGTAATGTTCAAGATTTCACTGATATATATATATATATATACATATATATTTTGAATGTAATTTCACTAATAATTATTGGTTATCATTGTAACATATACACAGGCTACACTTCCTGATAGACAAGAGATAGCTGTGAAGAGGCTGTCCAAAAGCTCCACACAAGGTGCAGAAGAATTTAAGAATGAGGTCGTATTGGTAGCCAAGCTTCAACACAGAAATCTAGTGAGACTAGCGGGATTCTGCTTGGAAGAAGAAGAAAAGATACTTATCTATGAATTCGTCCCCAACAAAAGCCTTAATTATTTCCTATATGGTTTGTCCCATGTCTAAAAATTTATCACGATGTCCATAGCAAAACATTATCTGTATTAGGAAAAAAAAAAAAAAAAAAAAAAAAAAAACACAACAATTATTTAGATGATCTAAAGCCCATGAAATTGTTGATTTGTTTTGGGTTCCAAATATTGCGAGTCATACTATTAGGTACATATCATTTGTCCATTTGTTGAATCACATTATTGTTTAGTATTACATAAACCTAAATTCTCTTGATGCTAACTTGAATACTTTATTGTGATCCATGTATAGATTCGGCAAAACAAGTTCAATTGGATTGGTCAACACGTTACAATATTATAGGAGGCATAACACGTGGAATTCTTTATTTTCATGAAGATTCTCGACTTAAAATTATACATCGTGCTATCAAGGCTAGCAATATATTTTTAGATGAAGATTTGAATGCAAAAATTTCAGATTTTGGCATGGCGGAGATTTTTGGTGTGGATCAAACTCGAGGAGGAACAAATAAAATCGTTGGGACATTGTAAGTTGACAATCCCTAGCTACATCCCATGTTTCTTCTTTCCCATGGTTTGTTGATGAATTCAGAAAGTCTAGTCTCAACTAAAACTTAAATTAGGTGGGAAAAAAAGGAGGCAAAGGTCATTTTGATGATTTAAAATTTTCTTCAAATTGGACAAAAGTTACAGCTATGCTTATAATTTGTGTAGCTTTCTCCTAACTAGTTAGTACTAGTCACTGCTTAATTGCTGCTTTTCAATTAACTCTCTGCCTTGCATCATCAAATATTTAGCTTTATAGACTTTGTTGTTTTGTTCTTATTTATGTTGTTTTTATCAATGGTGCTGGATTACAGTAGTTACATGTCATGCAACGCAAGGAAAATTATCTGTCAAGTCTGACGTGTTTAGTTTTGGAGTTCTAATTTTAGAGATCATAAGTGGCAAAAAAAAATAGTACGTTTTATCAATCAGACGGTGCCGAAGACCTTCTGAGCTATGTGAGTTCAAACAGAATGTTTCAATTGCTATATCTCTTTGTGAAAATCAATATAAGCTTCTCCATCAACATGCATTTAGGCACAGCTCGCATATTTTTAACATTAAATGACAAATAATTGTCACAGGCTTGGAAACATTGGAGGAAGGGGACACCCATGGAATTGATGGATCCAACTCTTGCAAAGTCTTATTCAAGAAATGAAGTCATTAGATGCATCCATATTGGCTTATTGTGTGTTCAAGAAAATGTGGATGCCAGGCCGTCCATGGCATCTGTGGTTCTTATGCTCACCAGTTATTCTGTTACTCTACAATTGCCTCAACATCCTCCATTATTTGTAGCTAGTGGAACCGAGTCGAGCCCACCAAAAGATTCAATCCGAAGATCTGTGAATGAAGCATCAATTACTGAACTACTCCCTAGATAATGCTGTGGGGTTCACCCACTATTATAAAGAAGAAGAAGAAAAATGGTCAAAGTGAGAAAGGTACGTCGGAAGAGAAAAAGTTTGGTTTGTCTGTGCAACATTGTAGTAAAGGTGATCGTGTAAGGTGAGAAATCGAGTGTTGCTAGAAAAGGTTTGAAACATGCAGCAGAGGAAGAGAGGAAGTTGGGCCCCAAAATTACGAGAAGAAAAATAATAATAATAAAATAGTGAATGTAGTGAGATTTTTTTTTTTTTTTTTTTTTTTAACTTAAGTTTTGGAAATAACTTGAGTGTGATTCTCCAGAATATATTTTTTGATAATGGAATTTCTATCGATTTGCCCTATGATTCTTTCGACTCGATTCTTTGAGGTTTTTCAACGTTACATTTTGATGTCACGTTGTTTTCATTTTCTTGTATTTATTTTATGTCCAATTAATCAGGTTGACAAATATATATATATGGGCTTGTTTTTATTTTCGCACTCACTGTTTTTCCAACAAATGCTCGATTCAAAACCAGACAATTTAGAAAAATAAAGTGTGAAATAAATAAAATAAAATAAATATTTAATTATTTGATGATACCATATCATAATTATTTCAAAAGTATTAAAATATTTTTCTTTATATCTTGAAAACTGATCATATGTTTTTCAAAACGTTATTTGTCTTCAACTATTTCAGATTTTCTCTTGAGTCATAAGATTCAAGAGGCTGAAATTTTTTATTTTTTATTTTATTTTTTCCCGAAAAGCTCAAGAGGCTAACATGGTTAGGATAAAACCACTAAAATAATTTTGTTGAAGTGGTCGAGGATCTTGATATCAGTTCTTTCTGTTGCGGGCAGCAAAAGCGTAAGAATAGAGAAGAAATATAGCAATCATACAACAAATATGTATTTACATGATTTCCAAGCTGCTTCCCAGGATTGAATAAATATGATTTCCAAGCTGCAACCCTGTCAAAATTAACCAAATATATAATTTAGGCTAAAGCCTAAAGTTTGGATATGAGTCATATTATTATTAGTGATGTGAGTTAAATTTGTAACTTTTAAGAATTGCGTGGATAATTTTCATTAGTATTACCAAAGAGTACAACGGTTAGGAGTGTCCCACGTCGATCTGAAAGGAAAGTGAAACGGGTAATGGTAGGTATGTATCACTATTTAATAATTTAAATTTTAGAGTTTAAGAGTAAGTAAAATAAAATGGATATAAATGAGTTGATATACAATATTGTTTTTGAATAACTTATATATCCGAATGGAATGGAAAGTGAGGCATGACTCCTGTCCTTAATCTGGTGTCCCGCTAAGCTTCCGACGGAAAGGTGTATCTAAATGAAATGGAAAGTAAAATAAGTTTTAAATGAGTGGTATGTATATTTTTTTATCAAAATGACAAACTTTTTGTTTCAAATTTTGAAAGAAAAAAGATTTTAACGTCAGAGTAGTTGCAGAATTTTCCTTAACCGAATATTTTTAATTGGTCAATGTATGAAAATATAAGAAAGTGAGACATTCTATTTCTTTATATCGTGCATAAATGACCAATCATGAGTATTTGGTATATGTCCAACTATTCTGTGTAAGTATTACTGAGCCGATGGCTTAAAGTGAATAGCATGACATACAAATTTAATTGATCATTTATACAAAATATAAAGAAGTGTAACTCTATTTTCCTATTTTTGGTAAAAATATCCAATCAAAATTATAAGATGAGATAATTCATTTTGAGAATATTAAAAGCATTGTGAATTAAATAGTTGTAACGGGTGGGCGCTTGCCTATTTACCCAAAAACTCGAACTATTGGGTAGTGTTGCATACCCATCCATTTATACTCATGTCACTTCCCATCCGGATCCGATGTGGGACAAGTTTTCCCTTGTAACATTCTACCCCACCCGAACTCGCAACGCCCTCGTTGCGGTTGGGCCACCCTGCCTACCCGGGGTGGCTCACTCGGATGCCTTCCAGGCCGAGCGCTTGGCGTGACACCGGATTAAGAATTGGGTTTGGCTCTGATACCAACTGTAACGGGTGGGCGCTTACCCATTTATCCAAAAACTCGAACTATTGGGTAATACTACATACCTATCTATTTATACCCATGTCATTTCCCATCTAGATCCGATACGTGACAAGTTTACTCTGTAACAATAGTCCATGTGAATCTGCTGTTCCGTTGACGCCAAAATTTGGGTAGTCCGCATGATCAAATTAATTTTATAATGTTTGACTTCTTAAAAATTAATTCTGTGTACCCGTATTTCCATAAAAGTTCACAATGCATTAAAAGGATTTTGTTTTCTTTTTTTTTGACAAAAGTACCCTTTCAATGAGATGGGTCTCTTCTTTGTATATCTTCAACAACAATCCCCATTGTACGCATATCTGTGATGAGGGACGCAGTCTGTCTGTCTTACTGCGAATCTTATAAAGAAGCAGGAGATGAGATGAAAGATGGTACTGGATATATATATATATTAATCTTATAATTTATATCTTAAATATAAACAGGGTTATAACTATTTAATATGTGGTAGATTTTTAGTTAAATTTTTAGCATCATCTGATTTATTTCAGAATTAGTCAATTCAGATCTGTGAAAATCTTTCGAGGAAGATTTGTGTATTAAAATTGTATTTCGAATATATTGATGTTGTATGGATTTACACGGTTGAAACCTGCCCATCCCTTCGACTCTTGCCGGTGAAGTACTCGGCAACAATTGGAAAAGCCCTCTTGTTGTCTTGCGTTTGTTGTTGAAGTTGTCGGCCAGTGCATCTGGGAATGGATAACGATGACAAAAATGCAGAACATCAAGGTTAATTTTGTCCAAAATATTTTATGTTTTTAATGTCCTTAAAGAATATACCCATTCAACCACATGAATTTTTTCGTATCATTACTCTTTAATTGTTAGGTGTGGTCTCATCCATTAGCCAAAGAAATAAATTTATCTTTTCAAAACCTCGATTTGAGAAATAAATTTAAATAGCATTGTTGGACAAAAAATTCTTTAATGACTCGACTGCGATCAATAAATCTACGGAGCAAGTTTAGATATAGCATCTGAATTAAGTTAACCCAACGGTCCCTCACCTATCACTTTATAAAGTAAGAATAATACTACTAGATTAATATTTTTAATAAACATACTCCAGTTCTTTCCTCCATTCATCAAATTCTACTTCTACTAGTAAAGGTGAACTCCAAATCACATGTGCGTTTTCTATTTCTGGATTAAATGCTCAAACATCTTTTCGGCTCAGTAGGATAGAATTTTAATCTTTTCATTTTCATTTTGTTAATTTCTTGCATGTATATATATTTTAAATAATAGGATAAAGTACAGAAATACTTTTTGAGGTTTGTCAAAAAGACACCCGGATAAAAATTATCCTCTTGTGAAATTTGGCATCCAAATAGAGCCTTAAAACATGTTAAAAGTCGATTTTAACCTTTATTATTTTATTAATTTTAATTATAAAATATCAAAATATTTAAATAACTAAGTTACCCGCAGCACCCGATCAATCCTACAACCCCACAACTAAATTCTCTCTCTACTCTCTTTCTCCAATCTCCTCAACCTCTCCATCTCCACCGCCACCCTCCTCAACCTCTCCATTTCCAACCGCGAAGCCCTAATGTCCACCCGCGGCCTCCGTGAAGCCCTACTGTTTGACTGTAGTCATTTGGGGCAAAGGTGAGTCCAGCGAAGACAAACCCATTCCGGTGACGGCGAACTAACAGTAGATCGGCGACTGCGGGCCTGAAGAGCTCGATCATGAGGAGAAAAACTTGTTCGGTACCAATGGCTTCGATGATAGCGGGCTCGGCGTGCTCGATCTTGCTCTCTCCGTTCTCTCTCCTCTCCACCCACCATCACCGCCATAGATACATAAATATATATATACACAGTGATGAATTGTATATATACTAGAATATGCAATCTAGGTTGTCACTAAATTGTCACTAAATAGAAATTCCATAATAAAGGTAGTAAATCGACTTTCTTTAATGGTATTAGTGATAGAGAAGCATTTTCACCGAAGCAATTGATTTCTCAGATGAATTTGACCAAAGCAACAATCCAAGCTTGGTGCAACATGGAATAGGAATGGAAATGGGTCTCGCTGCTGAAACTTTGAAGTAGGAGAAAATCAACCGCAAGCAAAGAATTGTTTAGAAGCTTGGAATGGATTTTGGTATGCGAGAACAGAACACACAGGTGTGTTCGGGTTAGGGTTTGAGATGGGTTTGGGTTTAATCCAAGGGCATTTAGATTAATTAAAATGTTAATTTTATTTCAAAGGACAATAAGGTTAATTCATCAACTTCAGATCTTTTCGTCCATTTTTCAAACATAAAGGAGTGTCATTGTCTAAAAATTGACAAACTTTTATTTGAATATCCTTTTAACAAAATTCAGGAGGTGTTTTATATTTTACCCTAAATAATAATACAATTTGCACTAATATTCACGATCAGGGGTAATAGGGTATCAAGGAATGCATGAAATTATATAAAATAGAAGTGAAATGTACATCATAATTAATATTTTAACATCAGAATCTTAGGATTTAGAATTTTAATGATTTAATTATTATTGAATGTTTTAGATGTTTTTGATAATGATAATAAAACTTATCTTCAATTTGAAATTGCTGTCAACGATTAAAGATTTAATAATTTCTTCTTTTTATTGTTCAGATGATCAAAATCGTGATTTCCACTACAATTGGACTTAGTAAACTAGTTGTTTTCTTTTTTAAAATGAAAAGAAGTATACATTATATTAAGTTTTATACATATAGTCTTAGACAATCAAGTTGTGTTCCACATTGCAAAAAATCCAATCTTTCATCAAAGCAAAGGCTCCCATGGAAGTTTATTGTTTCTAGATAAATCCCTTATAAACCTGTGGTGGTCTTCACTAAACCTTCCGACAAAGCTTCATTTCATGGTCTCATATACACGAGGGCGCATCATTTATTGGTCAAGAAGCAAATAAATTAGAGTGTCTTTACATACCCTCTTAGAGTTGTGTGTTTTCTTGACTCTCGTGAATCCAATGCAAAAAATAGTAACCTTCAAAATTTTTTTTTTTCTTTTTTGTTCTTTAAGTTAAGCAAGTTGAATATTATATATGAAACAGAATTCAGCTTTAGCTGAATGAAGTGGGCTAACCCACCAATTTACATGGACCCAGAAAATGGGCCAGCAAACCAAACCATGACTCATGGAGGTTTGAAAAAACTATGGCCCATGCAAAACAATCCAATGTCTTTCCAATATCACCTAACATGAAAAGCTATGACCTAATCCATCGGTATAATAACCCAATATAAAGCTTTGACCTGGTAATTTATTAACCACATAGAGCGAGGAGCATCCGGGGGCAGCAGTGGAGGGCGAGGCTGAGCATGTGTTGGTTCTTGCTCCCATTCAATTTGATGACTTGATTTGCACAAAAATAGTATCAGCGTGCACAAAACTCTGTATATAATGATTTTTTTTATTAATCTTGTAATAAAAATAATACCTTTGCGTGGTGCGTACATATATATATATAAATAATACTTTAAAAGTACTTTGGTCAAATGAGTATTTTTGCATATACATCTCAGGCTTCCTGCAAAGTCCATCACTGTCAAAAAAAAAAAAACAAAGAAGGAGGAAGGGGGTTGACTTGATTTTATGACCATGTAAAAGACCTCCAAATGTCTATGTTTCTGAAATTATATATCTCTAAATTTAAAGAGTATCCCGTAAAGATGGAGAGAAGTCAAGAGACTGCAAATTAAAGAATATATATATACACACTCACACACATACACAAACTAGTGCAGAAGACAATGTATATTTACGAACGTTAGAGATAGAGAGATAATCCCTGTTTAATTGTTATTGTTGATTCTCACTTTCCTCTTCAATTGCTAATTTATTTAGTTTGCTAAAATAAAAATAAAAAATAATAATTAAACAAGTATAATAATCTCAAAATAAAAGGATATTCATATCTTTTAGTCATTGTCACATAAAATTTGAAATAGGCGAATTAGATTTGAAATTTGTAACACTGCTTAATATAATTAATATATATATATATATATATATTTCCAAACTCTCATCACGTTTTGTCAGTGATGGTTAAAAATTTAAGCTTGGTTTGATTCACGAATCCCAAATTGGGTCACACCCTTTTCTTAGTGCCAGGGAAAGTTGCCACCTATTTCGTTCCCATAAGTCTCCCCGTATTTTCTACGGCAAGCATTCTCAAGTGGCCTCCATCTGTGCACTAAAAATCAAAATGGCTCTATTGACTATTTGACTTCCGTCAGTCTTCCCAAGCCCAGTCAACACTTGCACCTTTACCACTCAATTCCGAAGTTTTCTCTGAATCTGATTTTGATAAACCAAACCCTTTTCTCAATGCCCAAAAACTAGAAACTAAGACAAGTTTGATCGCCCACTATGCCTTCCTTCAATATCTTCACACCCCTTCTCCTTCTTTGCTTGCTTAGCCTCGCCACTAAATTTAGCTTCCAACCTCTTTCCTCTTACTGCCCAAATTCAACCACTTACACTCCTAAGAGCACCTATCACACCAATCTCAATCTCCTCGTCTCCTACCTCTCCTCCAACGCTATCACGGCCAAAAACGGATTCTATAACACCACCGCCGGTCGCAGCCCAAACATAGCTTACGGCCTCTTTCTATGCCGTGGCGATGTTATCAACGATGAGTGTCAGGATTGTGTCACGACAGCAAGTAGAGAGATACTAGAGATTTGTCCAAATAGGACAGTGGCAACGGTTTGGTACGACAAATGCTTGTTACGATACTCAAATAAAAACATCTTCTCCAGTATGGACACGTCGATTTGGATAATTATGTACAACCCACAGAATGTGACCGAGCCCGAGCGGTTTAGGCCGCTATTGGCGAGCACAATGGATGAGTTAGCCACTCGGGCTGCAAGTGACGGTTCAGGTAAGAAGTTTGCTACTAAAGAAGCCACCTTCACAGTGTTTCAGAAGCTGTATGGACTTGTGCAGTGCACACCGGACCTGTCTAAAAATGATTGCAACACCTGCTTTCGAGATGCTATAGCACGTCTTCCAAGTTGCTGCGACATAAAGCTGGGGGCGAGAATTCTGTTTCCAAGCTGCAATATTCGCAACGAGTTTTACCCTTTCTACACAATAGCTACGCCGGATTCTAATGATAAAGGTAAACTCCACATCCTAAATACATTTGTTTTGCTGAGTTATACTTAGAAAATCATACGAATCGTGAAAATTATATTGTGATCCATGTGCTTTGAATTTCAGTTATAATATGACAAATTATTTATAGTTGGAAAGTTAGAGAACTTGGACCTCACAAAATTATCATACTTTTGGGCTACCTGGACTAACTAGTTCTTTTGGGTCTATTCCATCACTAACTAATCATGTTTTGTTAGACTAACCAGGTGTTACGTTGCTTTGTGTCCTCCAATATACACAAAACTACTACTTAGTTGAAATTATCATACTTTTGGGCCTCCCGGACTAACTAGTTTTTTTGGGTCACTAACAATGGATCTCCAAGTTAAAATTTACACGCAAATCAATATATTTTGCTTTACCTTCCCCCTATATAATAATAAATAAATGAAATTTGTTGGGAGCACAAAATTAGATTTAATTTAAAAGTTCGTTTTTGAGTGACAACTGTTACCATTGACAAGTACGTTGTATTGGAGACGATCTGGATTCAATATATATGACTCTTACCATATTCTATACCACCTTCAACTTATTATTTGAAACACTGTCTAAAAATCAATTTCATTAAGGAAATATTATTTGTTCATAGTGAATTTTCAATTAAGCAGTTTCGTTTGATGCAGGAAATGGGGGAATCTCAACGACAGTAATTCTTGCCATTGTTGTCGTAGTAGTTGTGGCATTGCTGCTCTTTTCCATTGTTTTATGGTGCAATGTTACGAAAGCAAGGAAAAAATACATTGCTTACAGTGCTATTAAAGAAGATGGTAATAAATAAATCCGCACTTGTTTAAACTTTAAAACCAAATTTGCTCTCAGTATCACAAATATTACTGATGTCGATAAATTTGGTGTTTGATTGTGTAGTTGGTGATGATATCACATATGATTTTGAAACAATTGCAGCAGCCACAAATAACTTCTCTCATGACAATAAAATTGGTCAAGGCGGATTTGGTGCAGTCTATAAAGTAAGTGGTTAGTATTTGTGCTTTAATTTCAAGATAGCTCCCAAATTTTGTAGCTGAGGACCCATATTTACTAAACTACGAAGTTGGACCAATTCCATGTATAGATTTCAAATTTACAACTTTGTATATAAAGTTATGAAGTAATGTTGAAGTTTTCATTCATAATTACCACCGGCCCTCTTTTTTATTTTTTATTTTTAAGATGGAGAAGTTATACCATTAGACTAGAGATCCTTCCTTCTAATGTAGCAAAACATTTCATTTCAATATGCATATTTATGCCCAAATACATTGATGTATGGGTTCACAATAATGCTACGTTTGATGCGTTGGAATTGAATAAAATGATCATTCCATTTCCATGTAGTGTCTTAAAAATAATCAAGTTCTCAAAACACCCACATGCTCCTGGTCCAAAAACCATCACCATCGCTTTTTACCACAAACCACTCTTGACTTTCACCATCACCACCACCTCTATTGCCTCCCACCACCGTCAATGACACCGCCACCATTGTTGCCACCTTCAACCACCACACCGCTGCCACCTCCACCATGGCCATCACTACCACCGACTTCTACCAATGCCACCACCTTCCACAAAAACCACATTTGACCACTGCCACCTCCACTGCCTTCCACCACGTACCGTCATTGCCACCACCATTACCACTGCCACCGCCTTCACCATCACCGCCACCTTCCACCGCCACTGCTGCCTTCCACCTCCTCCACCATCGTCACTGCCATCACTACCACCGTAGCTGCCTTCCACCACCATCACACTACCTCCACCTCCACCTCCACCACTACCGCCACCAACTTCCACCACCGCCGCCACCTCCACCTCCACTTCCACCGACTTTCATCACCTCCACCACCGCCGCCATCACCTCCACCTCTATCACCACCGCCGCTGACTTCCATCACCACCACCACCGTCACCTCCACTACCTTCCACCACCACCATCTACACCACTGCCGTCTTCCACCACTGCCACAGCCATCGCCGCTACCTTCCACCATCATCACCTACACCACTAACGTCTTCCACCATTACCATCACCACCACCGCCACTATCACTGCCTTCCGCTATCACTGTCGTCGCCTTCCAACAACACTACCTCCTTTCACCTCCACCACCATCAACTACCGTCGCCATTTCTTTTAAAAAAATTATAGAAGAATGAAAATGACCATTCCATTCCATTCTCATTCTTATTCCATTCTTACTTACATTCTATTACATTCCTGCACACCAAACGCAGCGTAACATCTTATAAATTAGTGCTCAAGTTATTTTAGAACCACTGTATTTGATACGATTTGTGGATTACATATGGTATTTCAACAAACAGTGGAAGTTAATTCAACAACTGTGATTGTTCATAGTTTGGTAATTAAAGAACCAAAAGACCATATTTATGTAGCTCCCCTTGATTTTAAGCATACCAAATTCGGCATTCAAAAAGTTTACTAAGTTTATGATATTTCAGATAAATTATTCAATTATTGGTGATTTTCATAACATATACATACAGGGTACACTTCCTAATGGACAAGAGATAGCTGTGAAGAGACTATCCAAAAGCTCTGGACAAGGTGCGGAAGAATTTAAAAATGAGGTTATGATGGTAGCTAAGCTTCAACATAGAAATTTAGTGAGAGTATTGGGATTTTGCTTGGAAGGAGAAGAAAAGATACTCATATATGAATTCTTCCCCAACAAAAGCCTGGACTATTTCTTATTTGGTCTGGCCCATCTCTAAAAATTTATCTAGTTATTGAATTTCTTATTTTTGTCTTATGATTTACTCCTTAAAAATACATGATGTCCATGGAAACAAATGATCTGAATTAGCAAAATAATAATAGTAATAAATATAGATGCTTGCACTGATTTGTTGCAGTGAATTAACTAGCCGAAAGTTTGTGATTAGTTATTAATGCACAATACAAGTAAGTGGATGGCGACATTATTTTATTTGCTGCATTAATTGACCAATTAAAATAAGTAGGTCCGGTAACTCACTGCAACAAATCGGTGTAAGAATCATTTTTCATAAACATATATACTGTGTATATGGATGTTCCAAAGCCCAAAAAGTTGTCGATTTTATTTTGGGTTCCACATGTTGTGAGTCATAGTATTAGTTACACGTATTGCATTTGTCTATTTGTTGAATTACATTATTATGTAGTATATATTACAAAAACCTAAATTCTCGATGCTAACTTAAATATTTATCATGATCGGTATATAGATCCCACAAAACAAATTCAATTGGATTGGTCGAGACGTTACAAGATTATAAGAGGCATAGCACGAGGAATCTTTTATCTTCATGAAGATTCTCAACTTAGAATTATACATCGTGATCTCAAGGCTAGCAACATACTTTTAGATGAAGATATGAGTGCAAAAATTTCAGATTTTGGCATGGCAAAAATTTTCGGCGTGGATCAAACTCGAGGAAATACGAGTAGAATTGTTGGGACATTGTAAGTTGACAATCCTGACATTCCCTTCTTCTTTCCCATAGTTTGAATTAATGAAATTAAGAATGTCTAATCTCAATTAGAACTTTAGGTCCACAAAAAAAAAAAAAAGTAGAAAAAACAGAGAGGCAAAGGTCATTTTGATGATTTAAAAACTTCTTCAACTCTGATAAAACAGCCATGCTTATAAGTTGCCTAGCATCTTTCTAGCTATTACTAGTATCTGCTTGATTGTTGGTTTTCAATTAATTTTTGTGCATTAAATCATCAAATATTTTGCTTTATTATAAGTACTGTCAAATAGACTTTGTTGTTGTGTTCTTACTTCTGTTTTGTACCAATGGTGCTGGATTGTAGTGGTTACATGTCTCCAGAGTATGCGATACACGGACAATTCTCTGTAAAGACTGACGTGTTCAGTTTTGGAGTACTAATTTTAGAGATCATAACCGGCAAGAAAAATAGTGATTTCTATGAATCAGATGGTGCCGGAGACCTTCTGAGCTATGTGAGTGCAAACTGAATGCTACAATTGTTATTCTTTGCCAATGATATCAATGTGAGCATCTCAACATGAACTTAGGAACAATACATCTTTTTTACATCAATTGACAAATTGTCACAGGCTTGGAAATATTGGAGGGATGGAACACTCATGGAATTGATGGATCCAACTCTAGCAGATTCTCATTCAAGAATAGAAGTCATTAGATGCATCCATATTGGCTTATTGTGTGTTCAAGAAGATTTTGATGCCAGGCCCTCTATGGTATCTGTGGATCTTATGCTCAACAGTTATTCTGTTACCCTACAAGTACCTCAACATCCTCCATTCTTTGCCCATAGCAGAACCGAGTTGAACGCTACAAGCGAGTCAATCCAATGATATTTGAATGAAGCATCAATTACTGAACTACACCCTAGAAAATGCTCGGTTCAAAGCCAGGACAATCTAAAAAACTTGTGTATGCTATAAAGTGTGAAATGAATACTGGCAAGCTCACAGGATATGAATGTGTATCATCAGAGGTTGATCGAGAGAGTAGCATTTGTTCAGACCTATTGCTATGTTTTAATTTTTCTGCATGTTACATTATTTGTCAAACAAAATCCCATGTTACACATTCAATGAAATGGTCGGTCCACGATACAATATTGACATGGAAAGTTTGCTCTCAACTTCTCTACTTTCTCTGCCTGCTTAGATGGAGAGTACTTTTAGAAAGGAGATAAGGTGGGAAGATGGCATTTAATTAAGGCTCTGTTTGGTTAGATGGAAATAGTAAAAAAGGAAAAGAATTGAAAAATGGAAAGAAAAGTGAAGTGAATGAAAAGAAAATTGATTTTTTAGTATGTATTTAGTTATGATGAAAATTTATTCAAGAAAATTGTAGGAAAATATCATATTATAGTTTGAATACCTAAATTACTCTTATTTCATAAAATAAAAAATAATAAAAAATTTGTAATAAAATATATTAAAAAATGATAAAGTTTTCAATCAATTTAGACCCTTTGATTTACTATTATTCATATATGATGAAAAACAATTAGGAATGGAAGTCAAGTTAATTAAAATTTCCCCGTGTTTTGTGAAGGAAAGATTTTGAAAAAAATAAAGGGTTACAAGAATCTTAATTTTCTAAAACTTTTCATTTTCTATCTAACCAAACTATTAAAAAGTTATAAAATTTTCTATTTCTTTTATTCTCTAATTGATTCTATCTAACTAAATAAAGCCTAAGGAAAATGATATTACCTCGAAGTCAAAACATCTAAACTTCCTCCGAAGCAGTTGTGGCATAGCCACGTCAACTCACCATGTAACCATGGTTTTCTCTCTCTAAAAATTTGTCTTAGGAAGTCACTTCACTTTCTTCTTCTTTGTTTCTAGAATTCATGGCCACGATGTGCTCCGTCGATTGACAAGCAAGAAGGATAATCTAATAACAAAGATTTTTTCCTTACATATCTCGATAATTACTGGATGCGGATGCATGTAAGAGGAAATTGTACACGTCCAATCGTGATTTATAAGATATTTTAAATGGTCCCTTGGGGAAAATAAAATTCAGGTAACACTTTAGTTTGAGCATAAAATAGAAAAGAAAATTTCCAGATTCAACATGACGTCATCTACTTTATTTTTTCACTTCAGACAAAGTCAGCAACGCTCCACTAATCCTATAAACTAATACTGTAATTATTAAATCAGAGGTATTGACGTTAAAATTAAAAGCCTTGCCTCGCATAATTCACATTCCTTGCAACACTTTCTGATCCACCATGCGCACAACTTTGGTTAAAAATTAAAATTTGGTTACGACTCAAGTAACCCAATCAACCAGGACAAAGATGGTGACCCTTTTATTGCTGGAATAACTAGGAAACTTCCAACCTAGCATTTCCATTCCACTCCTGTTCTCGTCAATGTTGTCATTACTCTCCATTTATTTTCTACAACCAACAATCTCAGTGGACTCCATCTTGGCCTAAAAATCAAAATTGATTTATCGACTGCTTCAGTTTTTCTCTTGGGGCATAGGAGGACTCAAGAGGCTGACTTGGTCAAGATGACTTACTAAATATGAAAGTATGCATACACACGTTAATTGAAATCTTTATTAATTATAAATTAACTTAATAAGATTTTCAATATTACAAACATGAAAAAATTATTGATTGATATGAACATTGTAAATTATATATTATGCATTTTATTGTACTATACATTTGCAAATTACTTGCAATATGTATATTTTGAATCCACTAGGATTTTGTAAAACAGAGGAGGGAATAGCTAGCGATTAATTTGGACGAATTATTCACACAATCCAATTAATCAATCGCAAAGCGATCATCCTTTAGCTCGGTGCAAGTAAGTGCAAGAGAAGTTTCAAACTGTCTTCATCAAAATTATTGTTACACCAGCTGACCTTATTGACTAGACTGCCTCCATCAATAAGTATTCGGAGCAAACCGCCTGATTAACAGATTACACCTTAATTCACCACTCAGTTTCCTTCGTTCATATCTTAACCTGGTTTTGATCAATTAAATCTCTTTCTATGTATGTCTGACAGACTAGATTAACCAAGGGTGATCGAGTTCGAATTTACCGTAATGCCTTCCTTGATGGTCATCAATGTTATCTCAACAGCCCTCCTCTACTTTCTCTGCTTGCTTAGCCTCACCACTAAAGTTAGCTCAATACCTCTTGATAAGTACTGTCCAGATACAACCACTTACACACCTAATAGCCCCTACCATGCCAATCTCAAAATCCTCCTCTCTGATCTCTCCTCCAACGCCTCTACATCCGACAACGGATTCTATAACTCCACGGCTGGCACCAACCCCGACATAGTTTACGGCCTCTTCCTATGCCGGGGCGATGTTGCCGCCGATACGTGCCACGATTGTGTCACAACTGCAAGTAAAGAAATACTACAGGTGTGTCCTAGTAGAAGTGTGGCCATGGTTTGGTATGACTTGTGCTTCTTACGATACTCAAACAGATCCATCTTCAACATTAAGGACACATCGATTCAGGTTCTTACGTTCATCGTAGTTAACATCACTGACTCTGGGGAGCTTTCGTCTGTGTATTTGAAAAACACAATGAACGACCTAGCATTTTCGGCTGCAACTGATCAATCGGGTAAGAAATTTGCCACTAAAGATGTAGACTACGGAGCATTTCAGAACTTGTATGGGCTTGCGCAATGCACACCAGATCTATCTACCGATGATTGCCACAGCTGCCTTGAAGAAACTATCTTGCAGCTTCCGAATTGCTGCGAGGTAAATTGGGGGGCCAGAGTTTTGTTTCCCAGCTGTTACCTCAGATTCGGCTACCCCACTGCTCAGCTGCTCCGGCCGCCACCTCCAACTTCTACTAGTAGTAAAGGTAAATTTTACATCGATCTCATTGTATATGTATATATATGCCTACTTTTCTATCACACCACATAACTCATGCGGGAAAAACACACTTAAAAGTATCAATTTGTGTAAGGGTAATGATAGAACACATCCAAGAGAGAATTTTTTACCAATTTCAATTTTAATGCTTTAATTTCATGCTGCACGATACAAACTAATAATAATAATAATAATAATTAATTAATTAAAAGGTGAGAAAAAATCTTTAAAAATGTATTTAATATAGTTAATGGGCACATAACACCTCTTTACTATAAAATTATTAGCATACATTGACATTTTCAAAAGAGTAAAAAAATAAAACGAGCATTACAACAATGCTTCAAATCAAATCAAATATTTGAAAAAAAGTAATTTGAAAAATATTTTTGCTTATTTTTTAAAAAATAAAGAGGTTAATAATACAATTTTTAAAATATGAAATAAAAATATTAAGTCAAATATACTTTAGGAATATTTTATACACTTTACTCATATATTATATGCATAGAATTTTAATCAATTCATTTTGACGTCCAATAACAGTTTAAGCATTTACAATAGCAATAAACGAGGCATAGATCTGTGAAGGGCTACATGCCTCCACTGAAATTTTTTATTATTACATTTTATATCTCTAAATTTATACTTTTTGCATTTATACCTATAAAATTTTGAAATTATCCCAACTGAAACCATCGTATGATTTCCTAGATCCGTCGTGCAATAAACCCAGAAGTGTTTAATGCCTACAGAGTTGATTTGATTCCATTTATAAGGTATTACTAAAACCAAAACACTCTTTTTTGCAATGGGAATTAGAATTCTCTGCAATGCACTGCAACATGCTTTGGGATTTTTCAACACAATTAAATGTAAGTACTTGTTTTTCTTCTTTTTGTTTTTGCTAAAAAAAAAAAAAAAAAAAAAAAACCTTGGTTTATCTAACTGCTGAAATACTTATTAAGGGATTGGTACGTTAGTCTCTATGCATGTGATGGTAAAATTGGCCTGTACAAAATTTTAACATTCAGTTTTCGTTCTTGCAGGAGGAATCTCATCACAACTAAAAATTGCGATTGTTGTTTCAGTAATTGGTGCAGTGGTGCTTTTCTCCATTGGCATATGGTGCATGAGAACAAAAGCAAGGAGGAGAGACAATGCTACAGAAGAAGAAATAACTGGTAACACAGGTTATGTAGATGGAAGTGATATGATAACAGTACCGTCCTTGCAATATGATTTAAGAACAATTGAAACGGCCACAGATAACTTCTCAGATGATAACAAAATTGGTGAAGGTGGATTTGGTGCTGTGTACAAGGTAAGAATATATATATTTTGTTCGTGTACATGCATTTCAAAAAAATTTAAATTTCTAAGATGGAGTAAAAATATCATGGAGTGCTCTTACCACCCTGATAAAATTATTGTTGTGAAATTTATGGTGATCTAGAAGTTTATTATTTTTATATACATTCAGGGTACACTTTTTAATGGACAAGAAATAGCAGTGAAGAGACTATCTAAAAGCTCGGGACAAGGTGAAAAAGAATTTAAGAATGAAGTCTTATTGGTAGCCAAGCTTCAGCACAGAAATTTAGTAAGATTACTGGGATTCTGCTTGGAAAGACAAGAGAAGATACTCATTTATGAATTTGTTCCCAACAAAAGTCTCGACTACTTTTTATTCGGTTTGACCCTTCTCAACACATATCTAGTTCTTGAATTTTTATTTTTTTTCCTTATTTCAAGGTAAAAAATAATAATAATGATGATGATTTTCCTTGATGATTATTAATGTTCTCTCAATTGAACAAAGGCAGCAAGTTATAGATTTACTCCGTATTACTTTAAGATATATATGAGTACACGCTCTTGCATTATGACGAATATTGTTCAAAGATAGGAAACATTTCCTAGATAATATAAGCCAGTGTATGGAACTGGAACATTTGGAGTTGTAATATTTGATAGACTATCTTCTTTATATTTGTCAGTTTGATTGAGTTGCATCGCATTATAATTTAGTGTGATTATTATTAACCTGATAATCAATGTACAGATTCAAAAAAAAGAGAACAGCTTGATTGGTCAAGACGTTACAAGATTATAGGAGGCATAGCACGAGGAATTCTTTATTTTCATGAAGATTCTAGACTAAGAATTATTCATCGGGATCTCAAAGCTAGCAATATATTATTAGACGGGGATATGAATCCAAAAATTGCAGATTTTGGCATGGCGAGAATATTTGGTGTGGATCAAATCGAAGGAAGTACAAATAGAATAGTTGGAACATTGTAAGTTTTCAAACACTCCATCATGTTTTCCATGTTTTGAATTAATGAACTTAAAGATTATCAATCCCGGCTATTTAATGAAAAAGGAAAGGGTAAAAGTTGTTATTGACACTTCAATAAATTCATGCTTCCGCTAATATATTTAATCTCTATGCTTTAAATTATTATTAATATTATTGAATCTTTTGTTCATCATGCCAGCAATAATTTTAAAAATGTTTTAACTTCATTTAAGAAAGTGTTTAAAATTCTTTGAGGTTGACTTCTTATTTTTGAATTGTAGTGGTTACATGTCTCCAGAGTATATTATGTATGGACAATTTTCTGTCAAGTCCGATGTGTTTAGTTTTGGAGTCTCAATTTTGGAGATCATAAGTGGCAAAAAGAACAGTAATTTCTATCAATCGTCTGAGAATGAGGATCTTTTGGGCTTTGTGAGTATAGACTGATTATTGCAACTGTTATTTTTCTTTTTTCAGTACAAATATCTGCATCTCTTCTATGTAGAAAAAAGTATCCATAGTTGTTCTAAATCATTTCACGTGTTTTTCAGTCTTGGAAATGTTGGAGAAACGGAAAATCCTTGGAGTTGGTGGATCCATGTCTTGGAGATTCTTATTTGAAAGATGAAGTCATTAAATGCATCCATATAGGTCTCTTGTGTGTTCAAGAAAATGTGGATATCAGACCCTCCATGCCATCCGTAGTTCATATGCTCAATAGTTCCCTTGATACACTACCATTGCCTCTGCAACCTCCATTCTTTGATCGTACCAAAACAGAGTTGAACTTTCGAAAAAGGATGGAGTCGTGTTCTTTGAACGAGGCATCAATAAGTGAACTAAATCCTCGATGATGTTACTAAGTCTACGAATTGTTGAAATTGTATGTTGTGAATGGAAGAACTC
This sequence comes from Cornus florida, assembly GCF_030987335.1. Taxonomy (NCBI): domain Eukaryota; kingdom Viridiplantae; phylum Streptophyta; class Magnoliopsida; order Cornales; family Cornaceae; genus Cornus; species Cornus florida. Next base: position 95,828,190 of record NW_026775571.1, on the reverse strand, counting down.
CAAGCACGCAAGACATGTAAATATATTGGCGGGTTGAAAGATTGAAATTAAACAAATTTAATATTATCAAACAGGAATGCAAATTGTACTTTTAATCGAATATTCTATCCTCCATTCTGATAGTCCTACTTTTAATATTCCACAGCTCAGCTATGTAGACTTAGGCCCTGTTTAATATAGTCATTTAACACTTAAGGCAGAGAACACTATAGGCAAAATAAGTGTGTTTATTAACCATTTAGGCTACTACTTAAAACATGCAAAAAATTTAAGTGGTATAAACGTTAGTTAATGCTTATTGCCGAATATAGTAAGTGATGTTAAATTTTAAAATATTTTATTAATGACAATTTTAACATCAAATAATCATAATGTTATAAATTAAACATATTGATTGGGTTTGTTTATTGCCCTCTTCCTTCCTCGTATTGCATTTTTGTTTCCGGTTGCTGACTAATGAATTTTATTTTTAATTTACTTCAATGTCTCAAAAGTTTTAAGGACATTACTCTTTTATTTTATATTATTCTATTTCTTCTAATTGCCACTTTTACTAACATAATTTTATATTTTACTAATATAATATATACAACATCCAGATTTCAACTTTTATATTTAACAAATTTTAATAAATTTAACACTTAAAATTAAAATAATATCTAATAAATTTACAAATTAATACATTCAACACTTAAAATTCTAATGCAGATTCATGTAAGCTACCGTTCCAAAGAAAAGTATAATGTTAAATTGGACAGTGCAACACCTGTCATCATCAAAGTCATGGACTGGTTCCTCATTTCCACACCAAACGACCTAACCGATCAATTCCTCCATCTGGATCCTTTATTGACCCGGCTTCATTAAGTCCTCTGCCAATCATTTGAATTCCTTGAATCGAATGAAGTGTTAACCTATCAATATAAACTTGATTTTGCTAACTTAACCCATGGCATTTTTTAGGTAAAGTGCTCAATGATAATAATAACAATGCTTTCCTTAATTATTATTATCCTCATAAGTTCCAAACAGGGCCTATCATGGCAAATATTGGTCTGATGTCATTAGCATTTTTTTAGTTTGAAACTAAAACCACTCACAACAATTTTGTTGGGAACAGACGAAATTAGAAATGAAAGGGACTAATACAATGAGATAATATATATTTTGAAAATTCCATCACGAAATGATTGGATTTTATGAAATTTAAAATTACTAACGAACTTGTTTGATTGTTAGAAAACAATTTTTTCATTTTTTATTTTTTTTAAGGAATAACAAATAAGAACTAAACTTTTATCATTTAGTGAGTGCCACCCTTATTTTAATATACTTTAAATTCCAAATGCATACACAGGATTTCATTTCAAACTAGTACAAATTCTTTTACTATGGTCCAAATACACATTAATTCCATGAGATGTTTTCATTAATTGCTCAATTTAGGATCACTGTTAAGGAATTTTTTTCACTGCATGTAAAATAAAAAATTATATATATTCAGTGATGAATTATAAATTATGACATGTTTTAAGAAATTAGACATCTTCATCATCTTGAAAGAGGGAAAATATATATATATATATATTTAGGACACTACTATAACTAGAGTTTAAAATTGAAATGAAAATTGTGAAGTTCAACATGATGCATGCTCTATTTTGTCACGGCAACAGTCCACTCAACTTTTGGAGACTCCTCTAATCTTCCATTATGCTCTTGCTTTTATTCTCATAAACAAAGAATGGTCAAATCTTAGGAATAGATTTTAAAATTAAAGCTTGGCTTTGCATGATTAACATTCGTTGCAACTTTTTGATCCACTATGTTGGTTAAAAATTAAAATTGTGTCGTGAAAATGTAAGTGTTCGTTTCTTCTTTCTTTCTCTCTTTCTCTAGAATTCTTCCAATGAATTTTTTTTCTCTTATCCACCTGTAATGGTCTATTTATAGGTCATTACAATTATTATTGTTAACTTATTACATTGGGCCTATATTCAAAAGTTTTCTTCCAATGAGCTTGATCTTCCTCGGTGGATCCCCCAGGTTCGGCCCATTCTGGGGCGCTTTGGCACGGACCCTACTTCAATTGCTCGACCCGATCCCGTTCCAGCGAGCTATATCGTGAAAATGTAAGTGTTCGTTTCTTCTTTCTTTCTCTCTTTCTCTAGAATTCTTCCAATGAATTTTTTTTCTCTTATCCACCTGTAATGGTCTATTTATAGGTCATTACAATTATTATTGTTAACTTATTACATTGGGCCTATATTCAAAAGTTTTCTTCCAATGAGCTTGATCTTCCTCGGTGGATCCCCCAGGTTCGGCCCATTCTGGGGCGCTTTGGCACGGACCCTACTTCAATTGCTCGACCCGATCCCGTTCCAGCGAGCTATATCCGGCCCATGCCACTTGTTGCATCCTCAACTGCCCCCATAATTACCCCTTATTGATTAGGGGGTAATTATTAGAGGCTGTTAATGATAACCTGACGGCTCGAGAAGATCGCGTGGGAGAATGGACGGTTAGATTTAGGGGTCGGCGTTTCAAGATTCAAAAAACTCATCGTTTTCCTGACTCCTCGGCCCTTGGGCTCACCTTGTCTTTATAAGCTTCATAGATGTTCCGTCGATCCTCTTTACCATCTCCATCTCACTTTCTGTTGTTCGAATCCTCTCCGGCGATCTCTTGCAAAAGATCCTCCTTCCAGTGGCCTTACAGTACTTTCTGCCGTTTTCACTCTCTGAGGTTAGTTTCATTTGCATTTTTCTTTTGGAAGACTTCTTTCTCCTCCTCGAAATCTTCATTCATTCTCACCATGACAGTAGATCTAGACGTTCTTCGCATGAAACTTCACCTCCCTGACGATGTAGAAATTAGAAACTGCCCCCGAGAGGTGAATATTAGAACCGGTGCTGGCCTTCTTCCCGGCGAGGTCCTGTTTTCACTCCTCCATCTTAATCTCTTTAGGTTTCCTTTGCATCCCTTCTTCTGCTATGTTTTCAACAAGCTAAATCTTTCCCCTTTGCAAGTAAACCCAAATTTCCTTAGGATTTTGTCTGTTATGGTATTCCTGATTCTTGACAGAGGTCTGGATCTGGACCTCGTAGATCTTCTCCTCTGTTACAAGGTTAGCAAGATCAGAACTGATGAACCGTTTTACCACTTTTTCCCCATTGAGAAGAGATCCATCTGCACAGATAAAATCAAATCCGAGAAGGGTTGGAGGAAAAATATAATTGGGGTTAGGGGAGCCTGGTTCTCTCCAGCTGCGGAGGATTTCCCTATCCCAAGCACTTTTGGAGAGTGCTCTGTCTCTTTTTACAAGAAATATAAAAACCATAAGAGTGACTGTCCTTGCGAGATTTGCATTCCTCGTTTTTGTACTTTTTTGTGCCATTCCTTAGGCATTCCTTGTGATGATTTGAGCTACGGTGTGTGCAGGGATAGGGATAACTACCTGAAGCAGTACGTTTTGACCAACGTTCCCTCCTGCTCGGACCTCCTCACCTCAGACAATCTCCTCGATATCTCAATCCTCGGCAAGACAATGAGCCAACTCCAGATCCCTTCCTTCGGCAGGAAGAAAACTGCCCCCAGGCCTGCTATCACCCCTGCATCAAATTCTTCACCGGCTTCAGCATCTTCTTCCGCTACCCTTTCTGATACCACTCCTTCCACCGATCCATCCGTGACGGCTGCTGACCCGGTCGCTAACACAGCGACCGCCAGTCCGAACGTTACCCCTTCTGTCAGCAATCCTCCTGGTTCTACTATTGCTTCCGCACGGGAAAAGGCAAGGGAAAAAAGGCACCAACCTGATAGTGCCCTCAGCATCGATAACGTTCCTTTGTCTCAGAGGGTTAGGCCCTCTGGGCCGAATGTGATATCCCTAGCGAGACCTCCTCAGACTAGGCCCCCTACCCCTTCTGGGCATGCCTCCGCTTCAGGTACGGCGCCATGGAACCCTCGCTTCATTCGAACAGACGGATCGTCTGTTAAACCGACCGAGATCATGTTCAAAGATGGCCAGACCGCAATGGCTTACTACAGAAGCATGTGGACTCCCAAGGACATTGAGGTAGCCAAAGGTCTGTCTCAGAGGGAAGTGTTCAGCCGATTTCCCTTATCTGCCATGGAGGTAACTTCTGCTTCTTAGTCAATAAGTCTTTACACACTCTTTACACTTATTTTCTTCTAACCATCTGCTCGGCTTAACCAGTTGTCCTGTATATCTCTACAGACCCTGTACGGGATGATGGCTATGCAGAAACAAGTTGAGCATGTGAATGCCAAGGTCCGTGCGCTTTCTGACAGCCTTAATGCAGCGAACAAGGAGAACGATGATTTGGCTGCTCAGAAGACCGGGTTGATGGTTCAGCTTGGTAAAATTGAAAATGAGAGGGACTCGCTGAGGAAGGAGACTGACTCTCTTCAGGATGAGAGGAATGCGTTGCAGCTTGAAAAGAGTGTCTGGCATACCGAGCGGGAATCCCTTAAGGCTGAAAAGGAAGAACTGCTACGCCTTCTGAGTGATGAGCAATCCGCTCGGATGGCCTTTGAGAAAAGGGCCTTGGACGAGTGCAACGCTTTACTCGATACCATCAGTAGGGTAAACGGTGGTATGCTAGCTCTACATGCTCGGTTTTCTAGAGTTGGAGCCCTCAGATATGCTCAGGGGTTCCGAGAGGGTTATGCCGATCGTGTTCCAGATGAGGGTCAGACTAGTTCTACCCCTGATAATGTTGACAAGGAACTGGATATTGACCCTCCTAGTGTTTATACCGATCCAGACTCTACCGCTGCCGAGGGCATATTTGATGAATGCCAAGAGATTGCCTCTTCTCGGATCACTCCTACTCCTTCTACTGCTCTGACTTTGGACATTCTTCCTCTGTCCACCTTGACTCCATCTGTTATTACTGCTGAAGATAACCCTCAGCAGAATGATTCTTCCAACGCTATTGAGGGTAGGACTCAACAGAACGATTCTGTCATTCACCTCGACTCTCTACCTCGTGAGGATGGTGATACCAACAATAATGAGGAGACAGCCCAGCATCATCAAGAGGCTGACGAGGCAAACGTCTCTTAGTTAGAACTCTTTTTTTTTTTTTTTTTCTTAATGTACTGACTTTGGTATATTCGCCATCTTTACACCTCATCTTTTTTTGTAACTCTTTGAACTTTATTAATGAGATGGCCGACTTCTGATCAAGCTCTTTATGTAAACTCTTTTTTTTTTTTTTTTTTTAAGCAAGTGTTTGGCATTCGGCTCATAGTGCCAGCTGCCACTTACTTTGCTCAGGCGCCTGGCGCTCGGCTAGAATGCCACTTGCCACTTGGCCTTCTTTTTATTTATTTTTTTAGTAAGTGTTTGGTGTTCGGCTCATAGTGCCAGCTGCCACTTACTTTGCTCAGTCGCCTGGCGCTCGGCTAGAATGCCACTTGCCACTTGGCCCTCTGTCTTTCTTAGCGAGTGTTTGGCGTTCGGCTCATAGTGCCAACTGCCACTTACTTTGCTCAGGCGTCTGGCGCTCGGCTAGAATGCCACTTGCCACTTGGCCCTCTGTTTTTCTTAGCAAGTGTTTAGCGTTCGGCTCATAGTGCCAACTGCCACTTACTTTGCTCAGGCGCCTGGCGCTAGGCTAGAATGCCACTTGCCATTTGGCCCTCTTTTTTTCTTTTTCTTTTTTCTTAGCAAGTGTTTGGCGTTCGGCTCATAGTGCCAGCTGCCACTTACTTTGCTCAACCTTTTAAAGAGGAGTATAATCTTTATAAATCTCAGAAACTTGTACCTTCAACTGTATTCAATTGAAAATGAATAAAATTCAGTATTGAATCTCAACTTTTTATTGATAGTACCTCTTCAGAGAAGTAGCATTCCAAAGCTTGTTAACCAGCCTTCCGGCCATGGTTTCTAAGGTATATACCCCCTTTCCTATGGCTTCTGCAATTCTGTATGGGCCTTCCTATGGTGGCATCATCCTTTTGACTATCCCCACCTTCTTTTTCAGAACCAGATCACCTGGTCTAAAGTCTCTATGCTTTACTTTCTTGTTATGGTTGTTCGCAAGCGTCTGCTGGTAGGATGCGAGCCTTACCGCTGCTGCATCTCTTTTTTCCTCCAGCAAATCGAGGTTAAACCTTAACATACTGTTATTATGCTCATGGTTCCATGCCAAGCTTCGAACGGTCGGAACTAAGTGCTCGACTGGTATAACTGCCTCGGTACCATACGCCATGGTGAATGGGCTTTCTCCGATCGGTCGTCTAGGGGTCGTTCTGTAAGCCCATAGGACGTTCGGCAGTTCATCTAACCATCTTCCTTTCTTTTCTTCTAGCTTCTTCTTGATACAAGTAAAGATTGTTCTATTTGTAATTTCCGCCTGTCCATTGGCCTGTGGGTGACTTACTGCCGCCAGCTTTTGATTAATTCCATATTCCTCCAACAACTCTCTTACTTGCTTACTGTCAAGGTTGGTCCCATTATCCATGACGATTGACCTCGGAACACCAAACCGGCAAATAATATTATTCCAAATGAATCGTCTCACATGAGTTTGAGTAACGCTCAGATATGGCTCTGCTTCCACCCACTTAGTAAAGTAGTCTGTAGCCAGCATCACATACTTGTTCTGAGCTCTGGCAGTTGGTAGAGGACCAACTACATCCATCCCCCACTGTGCGAAAGGCCATGGTGTGGCCATTACGTGCAAGTCTTCAGGTGGTTGGTGAATCAGTGGTCCGAACCTTTGGCACTTATCGCACCTTCTGGACAATTCTTCCGAATCTCGCGACATGTTCGGCCAGAAGTACCCTTGAGCCATTGCTTTGTGCGCTAAAGATCTCCCCCCTGAGTGGTTTCCACATACACCTTCATGAATAGCTCGTAGTATTTGCCGAGCCTCTGTGGGGGTAACACACTTCAAGTACGGTCCGAAAAAAGATCTTCTGTATAACTGGTTATGCACTACGGCGTACTTCGCAGCATTCGCTTTGATTTTCCTAGCCTCATCTCTTTGCTCAGGTAGAGTACCATCTCAGATGTAAGTTATGATCGGATCAATCCAACTTGGCTCATATGGAATAACATTCACTTGCCAAGGATCCGAGCCAGAAGGTTCTTCGAAAATGGATGGCTGGTTAATATTCCCACTGGAATCACCCTTGCCAATGTTTCTCCAGAACCCGAGGCACTACATGCTAGCCGGTCGGCATCTTCGTTATACTCCCTTGGAATTTGAATGAATTCAATTTTTTCAAAGTTCTTCGCCTCCCGCATAACAGCAAAACAATATGCTTCTATCGTTTCATCCTTGGTTTCATACTCACCCCTCACCTGCCGAACAATTAACTGTGAGTCATTAAAAAAATTCAAATTCCTGACCTTAAGCTCCTTGGCAAGCTTAATTCCTGCCAGCAACGCTTCATACTCTGCCTCATTGTTCGTGGCTCCGAATTAAAGCCGAAGCGCTTGGCTTAAGGCTGTACCTTCTAGCGTCTGCAGTTTGATCCCAATGCCTGCACCCATCTAATTTGAGGATCCATCAACGAAGAGTTTCCATAAGCAACTACGAAGATCCTCCTCCATGTCCTCTGAATCACATTCAAGTAAAAAATCTGCCACCGCTTGCCCTTTGACTGCTTTTCTAGGTTCGTATGTGATATCAAATGAGCTTAACTCTATGGCCCACTTCGTCATTCTTCCTGAGAGATCTGGTTTGTGCAGGATTATTCTGATAGGGAAAGTGGTTAGAACGATGATAGGATGGGATTTAAAATAATGCCTGAGCTTTCTTTTCGCATGCACTAGCGAGAGTATCACCCGCTCTGCTTTTGAATAACGTCTTTCGGCCTTAGTCATTGCCTTGCTAACATAGAACACTGGATATTGCTTACCTTCTGCGTAGCGGATCAGAACGCCACTTTTCGCGATGCTGGATACTCCGAGATATAAAAACAGCTTTTCGCCCGATTCTGGAGCTAACAGTACCGGAAGGTTCTGCATATATTTTTTCAGAGCAGTTAACGCTAGGCGCTGTTCATCACCCCAAACCTGCCTGCCGTGGCTTCGTATTGTGTCAAAAAATGGTTTGCATCGATCTGACAATTTGGAAATGAACCGGCTCAGTGTAGCAATCCGTCCCGTAAGTGTTTGCACTTCTTTGATTGTCGTCGGCTCGGCATTCTTAGTCAGAGCATCTGCTTGGGCAGGGCTTGCCTCGATGCCTCTGAGATTAACCACGTACCCTAAGAATTGGCCTGAACTTACACCGAATGAGCACTTGGTCGGATTGAGCTTCATTCCATATCGCCTCAACACATCAAACACGTCTCGCAGATGCTTCACATGATCAGCTTTCTTCTTACTTTTTACCACCATGTCATCAATGTAAGCTTCCACTGTCTTCCCTATTTGTTCCTTATAAATTTTGCTAATAAGTTTTTGGTAAGTTGCTCCGGCATTCTTCAGTCCGAATGGCATAACTTTGTAGCAATACGTCCCGCGTTCGGTAACGAAAGAAGTTTTTGTTCATCAGCGGGGTCCATGGGGATCTGATTATAACCTGAATAAGCATCTAAAAAGGTCAAGCATTCATATCTAGTAGTTGCATCCACCATCTGATCAATCTTTGGTAGCGGGAAGCTATCCTTCGGACAGGCTTTGTTTAAATTGGTAAAATCAATGCATACGCGCCATTTCCCATTTTTCTTCTGCACAACGACCACATTCGATAACCAGTCAGGGTAGTACACTTCTCTTACAAACCCCGCATCAAGCAGTTTGTCAACCTCTTCGGCAATAATTCGGTTGCGCTCGGGGGCAAACCGTCGCTGCTTCTGCTTTACAGGTTTTGCATTGGGGTTAACATTCAAGGAGTGACAAGATACAGAAGGATCGATCTCTGGCATGTCTAGGTGACTCCATGCAAACACATTTGCGTTTTGAGACAAAAAATCAACTAATTCCTGTTTTTCCTTCTCAACGAGTCGTTCCCCTACTCTGGTTGTCCGTTCCGGTCGGAATTGATCGATCTGCACATCAAACAGGGGTTCTTCAGTCAAGCCTACTGGCTCTTCCTCCCCACTCTGCTTAGAGGGAGGCTCCTGTAATTGTTATCTCGGACTTGCTGAACGAATGGGAGCTTTCCCTTTTTCGGCATGTTTCAGTGTTACAGAATAACATTCTCTAGCTGCAACCTGGTCTCCATGAATGTCAATCACTTTGGTTCCGTCTGGCCCCAGGCATCTCATTACCTGATGCAGAGTGGAAGGAACACCTTGAACTCTGTGGATCCACCCTCTGCCCATCAGAAGATTGTAAGAGGGATGAATTTCAACAACCACAAAGGTTTCCATCAAAACCCTCTTGGCAGCATGTACCGCTACCTCCACCGTACCGACGGGCTCCACTCGCTTTCCATTAAACCTTAGTAGTGGATTCCCGGTGGATTTCAGCCGATCCTGTTTGATCTCGAGCCGATCGAATGTATCTCTTGGCATGATGTTCGCATTACTTCCAGGGTCAATTAGAACTCTGCGCACCAAGCATTTGGCCACTGTCAAACTTACGACCAGCGGGTCCTCATGAGGGATCTGAACACACAACAAGTTTGTTACGTCAAACTTTATTTGCGTTGATGCGCTCTGTTGGTGTAGAGTGTTTACACTGCTTATCCTTCTCTTCATCCGTGCCTGGCGAAAGCTTGTTCGAAGCAGTTCATCTGACTCCTCGGCAGGTTCTGGCCGACCGTAAATTACATTGATTACTCGAACTGGTTGCGTGTTGTGAGAATTCAACTTCTGATTCTTCTTCACGTGTTCCATTGGTCGGTTCTGCTCCACCGCTGGTCCTTGAATATAACTTGCGAACTCCCCTCTAGCTATCAGCATCTCTACCTGTCTCCTTAGGTTCCTGCATTCGTTAGTCTGGTGGCCAAAATCAGAATGAAATGCACAGTGCTTAGACTGATCCCTCTGTTCGAGAGGTTGTCTGATTGGTAAAGGAGGTCGGAACTTATCTTTATTTTCTTGGTACAGTCTCGCTAAGGTAACTTTCAATGGAGTAACCAGCTCTTCCTCTCTGGGCCTCTTCTCAGATTTCCACGAGGAGCATTGCGGCTGAACCTGTTTTTGCCTGATCTTTGCTTTGGTCTTTTCTTCCGTGGATATGATGGATGTCTTCCGAGCGTTTGCCGCCTCTTCTTCTTCCAAGCGCACAAATCCATCGGCTCTTTCATTAAGTTCATCCATAGTCTTCGGCGTGTTCACCACCAAGCTTGTGTGGAATGGGGTGCCACGGTTCATGGCCAGTATGAATGCTTGAACTGCCGTTGAAGGGTGACATTCAATAACCATGCTCTTGGTAAGGTTAAACCTGGTTAGGAAAGCCTGGAGACGCTCATCAGCATATTGCTTCATTGTGAATAGGCTCGAAATATCTTTCGCTGGACGCTTGTTTCCATAGTATTGGCTTATGAACCGATCACACAAGCTTCGGAAACTATCCACTGAACCCCTCGGCAGGTCCTTGAACCAATTCAGAGTTGGTCCGGCCAGACTCGTAGGAAAGCACTTGCACATCAAAGAATCATTCTCAGTGTTTAGAGCCATTTTCAACTGGATGTGATACACGTGATCGATCGGATCAGTCGTTTCGTCGAACAGAATGAAAACGGGCATGGAAAATTTCCTCGGACTCAGAGCATTCAGAATCTCATCGGTGAACAGTGAATCAATCGTTTGAGCTGCTGAACGGAGTGCTTCATTTTCCCTCTGGAACCCCGCGGCTGCTCTCTGGTCTACTGATCTCCTCTCTGAGCTGTGATAGTCGAACGTCGTCATGGAAGGCCGATAGGTCGGATCGAATGACCTGTCCTCAACAAAGTTTTTACGCCATGGAGGCATAGCTTTATGACGATTCAACTCTGTTGCTTCACCTCGGCTGAGCGTTTCTTGATGTGGATCAAAAGTCATTGCTTCGTTTCGCCTGATCTACTCACGCCGTGGATCTATGTGAGTTAATCCTTCACGATCATCAATACGACGAAGATTTGGCCGCAAACCGTCTCGCCGGATTTCCTCGCGGTGAGGATATACTAGATTGTTTCCAACCTCCTCACCGTGATGTGCTGCATCGGTACGTGCACCTTCTTCTCCTACCGGGAGTGGTCGTGGAATTACTGGAGCTTCTTGACGCTGCATTTCAGTCTTTAGATCCGTATTTTCTCTCCAGAGAGCTTCGATCATGTTCATCAACTCATTAAGTTTCACTTGCTGGACGTTCTCAACCGTATTAGAGTTGTTACCCCCTATCATGATTCCGGATCGAAGCAAAGGCATGAATTACGAGCTCCGAAACAGATCTAAGCGTCACCGATGCAAACTCCGTTAGATCTGGGCTTAACTTCACCGAATCGTGATCACTGTTTGCTAAATCTGAACTTTTCTAGCTTTGAACTCACCGGATCTGACAGCAATTGAGCAAATCATAATTGCGTCATTCCGAAGCAAATGCCTCAGAATCCACAATAAGCAAGAATTCTCTCTGAACAAACTGCAATCTCACTGATCTGGATTCAACTTCCAGAAATCACACTGTGTACTCACAAACTCGATTGAACTAATATGGTACTGATCAGGCTCGAATTGATCTTCGTCTCCGATTCCCACAGACAGCGCCAATTGAAGATGCAAGAATTCGTTTCTTCTTTCTTTCTCCCTCTCTCTCTCTCTAGAATTCTTCCAATGAATTTTTTTTCTCTTATCCACCTGTAATGGTCTATTTATAGGCCATTACAATTATTATTGTTAACTAATTACATTGGGCCTATATTCAAAAGTTTTCTTCCTTCTGGGCTTGATTTTCCAATGGGCTTGATCTTTCTCGGTGGATCCCCCAGGTTCGGCCCATTCCGGGGCGCTTTGGCACGGACCCTACTTCAATTGCTCGACCCGATCCCGTTCCAACAAACTATATCCGGCCCATGCCACTTGCTGCATTCTCATGTCGTGATTCAGATAACCAATTAATCAGTCTAGGGTTACTTTTTTAAATGTCTCTTTTAAAAATTGTGAATAGTAAAATTATGTGTCAAAATTTATAAAGATGACATTTAAAATGGGACAAAGGTAGTACTACATATTATCATTAGATATTTTGTAATGGTATTTGAAATGAGACGTACTAGAGATATTATTTTAATGAATATTATTGCAATAAGTAATTCGGTTGGAGTATCGAGCTTGATTATTTATTTTAAAATTTATCTTTCTTTCGATAAATGGAGTTTTTTATTATTATTATAAAATTAGAGCATGAAATTGAAAAGAAAATTGTGAGGTTGAAAGTTGTCTTATATTTTTTTTTCCTTCACTTAATACAAAGTTGGCACCACTTCACTAAATTTTTGGACTCCACTAATCTTTCACGGTGGACTTGCTTTTTCCTTAAAGCAAAGGTAGGGTTGTTAAAAATAAGGATAAATTTCATTTACCATTTTTAAGGTTTGTAAATATTTTATATACACCATTTTTATATTTCATAAATTTACATAATTTTCTAATCAGTGACAACCATTAAACTTTTGTAATAATAGTGTGTTATTTTACTATTTTTTCATAAATTGTTTATTAATTAAATATATCATTTAACGTATTAGAACGGCAAAATGAGCATTTTATTAAATTTGTCTTACTGATATGAGCAACATTTCCCAGATGCTAAATGACAATTAAAATTTGTTACGTAAATCATAATCTCAAAAAAGAGGGGTGAGATTCTAAAATCGTAAAAAGAGTTTCCATGATTTACATTCGTGTACGTCTTTTTGATCCACTGTGCGCTTAAAGAATGATTTATGATTCACACAAAATAACCCAATAAAACCAAGGCCAAAATGGGTCACCCATTTCTTAAATGCAAGAAAAGTTCCAACCTATCATCACTATTCGACACCTGTCCTCATCAATGTCATTATTCTCTGCAATGCTCTACCCCTTGCACCTTCACCACTCATTTCTGAATATTCAAAAAAAAAAAAAAAAAACTAAGGAAGACAATCTCAGTGCTTCTCTTTTTTCTTTTTCTGTTTTTTACTAATAAAGATTAATTATCAAAAAAAAAAAAAAAAAAACACAAAGTTCGATCACCCACAATGCCTTTCTCCAATAACTCCACAGCCCTTCTCTTTCTTTGCTTGCTCATCCTCACCACAAAAATTAGATCCGATCCTCTTTCAAGTGACTGCCCAAATTCAACGACTTTCACTCCTAACACCACCTACCACACCAATCTCAATCTCCTCCTCTCCAACCTCTCCTCCAACGCCACCACACCCGACAACGGATTCTATACCACCACCGCCGGTCGCAGCCCCAACACAGTCCATGGCCTCTTTCTATGCCGGGGCGATGTTACCACCGATCAATGTCACAATTGTGTCAAAACTGCAAGTCAAGAAATCCTACAAGAGTGTCCCAATAGGACCGTTACCACGGTTTGGTATGACGAGTGCTTATTGGGTTATTCAAGCAGAAACATCTTCTCCACAATGGACATATCTGTTTGGATTACTCTGCCCAACTCTACGAATGTGAGCGAGGAACCTGACCGGTTTATGGAGCTGTTGGCGAGCACAATGGATGAGTTAGCGGATTGGGCAGAGACAAACCGGTCAGGTAAGAAATTTGGTGCTAAAGTAGCTGACTTCACAGCGGTTCAGAAGCTGTATGGGCTTGTACAGTGCACACCAGACTTGTCTACCGATGATTGCAACACCTGCCTTCGAGATGCCATAGCACGTCTTCCAAGTTGCTGCGGCGGAAAGCAGGGGGGAAGAGTTCTGTTTCCGAGCTGTAATATTCGTTACGAGACTCACCCTTTCTTCAATATCTCTGCCTCTACACCAGTGCCTGCGCCAGTTCCTCCTCCTCCTCCGGGTTCTAGTACCGGTAAATATGTACTCTATGAGGTCATGAATTTGTTGGTAGTATAATGTATTAAATTTAATTTATAAGCCCATTGCTGGAGTGATCAAAATTGTTAGCAATGCAATGAGAGGATCTGGTTTGGATAAATACTTACCATATTATGTTACCCTTTAGTCTTACTATTTTATTTATTTTGTTGTCTACAAAATCAGTTTGATCAAGGAAAATATTATTTGTTCATAGAGAATTTCCAATCAAGCAGTTTTCTCTCTTTGGTGCAGGAAAAGGAGGAACCTCAATAATACATTTCATGTTTGATTGTGTAGTTGGGGATGATAGCACAGAAATAGAGTCCTTGTCATATGATTTTGTAACAATTGAAGCAGCCACAAATAACTTCTCTCATCAAAACAAAATTGGTGAAGGTGGATTTGGTGCGGTTTATAAGGTAAGTGGTTAGTACATGTACTTTATTTCAAGGACAACAACCAAATTATATTGTTCAGAACCCATGTTTACTGAAGTATGAAAAACTAGTTGGACCAATTCCATTTCTAAAGTTTTCGGAAAATAATTACCAAACCATAAATTTCCATCCGTACATACTTTGTTAAAGACCAAAACCCCAATTGCCAATACACATCGATTTGTAATTTTGGCGTATAAAAAATTATGTACTGGTTCATAAATTTATCAATGTGTATGTTCAAATTTACAGATTGGAAAATAAAGTAGGGATGTCCAAGTTTTCACTCATTCTGTAATTTAGTACAACAGTCCAAAATATACATACTGGTGCATGGGACAATAACATCTTATGAATTAGTGCTCGTGTTTATGTTCACATTTTAGAACCACTACATTTGATACAATTACCAATGCTATTCCAACAAACAGTGGAAGTTCATAATTCTCAGTTCTCACAAATTCATAGATAGGTTAGACCACTTTGATTGTTCACAGTTTTGTAATTTAAGGACCAAAAGACAATACTTTATATAGTTCGTCCATGATTTTAAGCATGCCAAATTCAGACACTCCAAAACTTTGCAGGTTTATGAAGTTTCAGGTAAAATATTCAATAATTGATTATCATTATAACATAAATAAACAGGGTACACTTTCAACTGGACAAGAGATAGCTGTGAAGAGACTATCCAAAAGGTCCCGACAAGGTGCAGAAGAATTCAAGAATGAAGTTGTATTGGTAGCCAAGCTTCAACACAGAAATCTAGTTAGACTGCTGGGATTCTGCTTGGAAAGAGAAGAAAAGTTGCTTATCTATGAATTCGTCCCCAACAAAAGCCTCGACTATTTCCTATTTGGTTTGGCCCATCTCAAAAATTTTATAGAGTTATTGAATTTAACTATTTTTTTATGTTCTACTCCTTAAAATACATTATCTCCATAAGACACCATCTGAATAAGCAAACAAAAAAATTGGATCTTAAATAAACATATATACTGTGTATATAGATGTTCTAAAGGCCAAGAAATGGTTTATTTATTTTTGGTTTCTATATTGTGAGTCATAGTATTAAGTACACAGCATTTGGATGATTGTTAAACATAAATGGAACATCCATGGAAACATTGGAAGAATGGAACATCCATGGAATTGTTGGATCCAATTCTGGCAGATTCTCATTCAAGAAAGGAAGTCATGAGATGCATCCACATTGGCTTACTGTGTGTTCAAGAAGATGTGGATGCCAGGCCCTCCATGGCATCCGTGGTTCTTTTGCTCAACCGTTATTCCGGTACCCTACAATTGCCTCAACATCCTCCTATCTTTGGCGGTAGCAGAACTGACTCGAGCATACCAAAAGGGCTGGAGTCAGATCAATATACAAGCAAGTCTGTCCAATGGTCTTTGAATGAAGCATCGATTACTGAACTACACCCTAGATAATGTAAGTTAAATAAGTGTATGCTATAAAGTGTGAAATTAATAAATTCAACGTCACAGACTATGAATGTATCGTCAGAGGTCTAGAGATTAGCATTTGTACTCACCTATTGCTATTTTTTGAATTTTCAGCATTACTAGTCAAACAAAAACCCCATTTTGACATATAATCACTCCAAAAATGCATCTCTTAGTCTCCTAACAGGACCTATCGGGGCAATATTGAACGGATGTCCTCCTATCTTCTCTTTCCTCTTATTTACTAATCAAGTTCCCGAAATAACACTAAAGGTGTATAACCATCATTAAATCCTAAAGGACATATATGCAAATGAAAATTATTTTGTTTGGAACAAACAAAATTTGAAAGAGTTAACGTAAATGAGATATTATACTATTTTGAATATGCCATTAAGAAATGATTGGATTTTATAAATTTGAAAATTACTAAGGACTTGTTTGATTATTAGAAAACATTTTTTTTCCTTAAAGAATAACAAATAAGAACTAAATTTTATCATTTACTCAGTGCTTTTCTTATTTTAACATTTTAAATTCGGTCAGTGCCACCCTTATATTTTAACATTATAAATTTGAAATGCATGTAATGGATTTCGTTTCAAAATTTTTTAATTTTTTTTAAGATCCAAATATACAATGTGTTACTGTTGGTTCCCTTGTGAAGAAAGATATTACACCGCATGGAGATACTTGCACTAAAAATAATTAATTGTTACTCGAAGAATTAGTTTCAAAGGAATCAAGGGGCCGAGTCAGTGTATGCCCGGGGCACTTGCCCTCCTTATATAATATATATAGTAATTTTTTTATTTTTCATATATGTATATAAAAAATTTATGTAATGCCCCCTTAAAATTATTAATTTTTAAAAATTTAATATTTCAGTTAAAGCATGAAACTAAAAAAAAAAAATTTGTGAGGTTGAACGAGATGTCATATATTTTATTTTGTCACTTAATACAAAGTTGGCAACCCTCCACTAAATTTTTGGAGACCACTAATCCTTTCATGATACATTTGCTTTTATTCTCATAAATAAGAATTATCTAATCAAAGGAATAGATTTTAAAAATTAAAGCGTGGCTTTGCATCTTCTTGATCCACTATGTTGGTTAAAAATTAAAATTTGGTAATGATTCAGATAACCCAAATGACCAAGGCAAAAATGGGTGACCCCTTTTCTTGGTGCGATGTGCAAAGAAAATTCCAACCTATCATATCCATTCCACTCCTATCCTCATCAATTATGTCATCACTCTCTCATTATTTTCTACAACGAACAATCTGGTGAAAGTTCCAAACTAAAAATCATAATTGCTTTATTGACTCCAATCAATCGAGTCTTTCTAAGCCGCCTCAACCCTTAACACCTTCACCACTCATTTCCTGTGAACTTATATCTCAATCTGATCGATTTTGATAAACCAAACAACCTCTTTCTATGCCCAAATCCAAGCAAGAGATTGATTGATCACCCACTATGCCTTCCTTTAATATCTCCATAGCCCTTCTCTACTTTCTTTGCTTGCTTAGCCTCCTCACCACTAAAAGCAGCTCCCAACCTCTTTCAGATTACTGTCCAAACACCACGACTTACAGCACTACTCTTAACAGCACCTACCATGCCAATCTCAATCTCCTCCTCTCCAACCTCTCCTCCAACGCCACCAAACCCGACACCGGATTCTATAGCATCATCGCCGGTCGCAGCCCCAATGCCGTCTACGGCCTCTTTCTATGCCGGGGCGATGTCACCACCGATCAATGTCACGATTGTGTCCGAAATGCAAGTCAAGAGATACTGCAGCGGTGTCCCAACAGGACAGAGGCCGTGATTTGGTATGACTTTTGCTTATTACGTCACTCCAACAGAAATATCTTCTCCATTGCGGACTCATCAGTTGGGATAACTATGTGGAACCCACAAAATGTGACCAACGAGCCTGTGCGGTTTATGGAGGTGATGGGGAGCGCAATGAACGAGTTAGCGACTCGGGCAGCAAGTGGCGGGTCAGGTAAGAAGTTTGCAGTCCAAGAGACAAACTTCAGTGTTTCAGAGGATATATTCACTTGTGCAGTGCACACCGGACCTGTCTACTAATGATTGCAACACGTATTGGAATTTATATGTCCTAGCATAGCAAATTTCTATTTGGATTATAGTGACATATGTTCCTGACATATCTAAAATATTTATGATTTATATAATTGGTGAATTCAATGTATTATGTTTTGATTCACTATGAAATTAATAGTGTCCCTGTGATTACGAGAAATATTTATATATATATATATATATGTGATGGCAATTAATGCATGATATATAAATAGTAATTATAAATTGTTCATAATCGATAATTATGGATGGACTCATAATTAATTAAGACTTGAACTGGATCTGCGTTAGGTTGAGATATATTGCGAGAGCCGTCGTATGTAATTGCTCCCTATCATCGTCATAGCATTTGACTCTTAAGCATGAGAAAATTATACTCTTTTATTAATTAATAATTACTTGATTTATTCGGCGGATTCTTCGGAATCCTTAAACCGACACTTTGGGTAGTTATGTAATTAATAGTTAAAGGGTTATATTTTCAATATTTGCATCATTACTACTTATATTTATTTTGTATTGATTATGGTTGATCATAAAGTAAATTCGAAGGTTTTCGTATGTTTTTAGACAAAATGATTTATTATATATTTATTTATTTAAATTATTATTTTGTCAAACAAATGTTTTTATTGTGATCGAGCCAGAAATAATCAATGGTACCAAAATAAATATATTAATTAAGTAGTCGGATTGATGGTTTTATTTATCCGATAACTAATTATGCATAGAGGGGTCAAAGTGCAATCTTGACTTAGTGGTTATTTATTATTTAATTGAAGTTCAATTAATTTCTTTTAGTGGAGTAGAAATTAATTTATAAATTAATTGAATTAGGTCCATGAACCGGGCCAATTATTAATTCATTATAGCCAATAAAATAATAGGCCCAATGAATTCTCACTCATAGCCCAACTTGATATTGGAATCATATTAGATTTGAAACATGTGAATTAGAGATTGAGAAGGATTTGTTGTTTCCTTTTCTTTACCTTTATGTTGCCTATAAATATACATGGTCTATGAATATTTGAGGGGTGATTTTTGGAAGAAGAAAAAAAGGAATAAATTTTCTCTCTCTAGAAAATTAGGGTTTATGTTCTCATCTAATGGAGACTCCCACAAGCCTAGTTTTCCAAGGTCATTCATGGAGGCTTATGAGTGATTCTTAAAAGCAAAACAATTACCAAGAAGATGGAGATCCGAGGAGAAGGCATCTTGCTAAGGGATCTACAATAAATGAGAACATTCACTTTAGATGAAAGATTTAAAAGTTTACTCAGACCTTTGATATAAGTATTCAATCCATTAATTGAATGATACATCATATTTTTATTTTTGCATAAAACTTGTCTCTATGTGATGAATCAAGATTTATGAATTTAAATCCCTCGAAAAGTTTTTAAATATTGCACATTTCCCAACAGTGGTATCAGAGCATGGTTTAATTCATTACTAGAGATCATGTTTCTATGAAATTCATCATCATGGATCCAAATTATATATATATATATATATATTGATATATGATTTAATGTATTGATACATGATGATGTATGTATAATTGTGAATGGATGATGATGTGTGTTTGGGCCATGAATGAAGCTTATAGGTTTATTGAATGTAATTTTATTTTTGGATGAATGTAATTAAGGCTTTGATTTAGCCGTTTGAAAGTTCAATGATGTAATTTAATTTTTTCCATTGTATTTCAAATTGTAAATATTTTTAAAGCCATGTAATTTTCATCAAAGGATGCTATGAAGCTTCAAGAGGGTCCGAAAGGGTTAAATTATGCTTCAGTAATTTTCTGGAATTTTTTCGAATTTTTTGAAATTTTTCTGGAATTTTTTGAGACTTAATTTAATTTTCTGGGAATTTTTCTGATTTTTCTAGAATTTTTCGGCGTTTTCCGGTGGCCGGAGCTTCGCCGGCGGCGAGAAGAGGCATTGGAAGAGGCTGGAATCACATGCTTCGCACCAAAGGGTGAGCCTGGTGCGTGAGGAACACGCGCCAGGAAGTAGCAAGCGCATGACATGCTGGCGCGTGCATTGCACGCGCCTGCTAAAGCTGAATTTACTTCCACGCGCGTGAAACGCGTGGAAGCGCGTCCCATGCGCCCCAGGTGCGTGCCAGCGCGTGGGGGCACGTGCATTCACCTGCTGCATGCCCCCGACGGGTTCCGAACGCTGTTTTGCTTCTCTAGGCTCGTACCATCTCCTTACAGGTGTTTACAAGTCGGTAATGGGCCCTCGCGCAATACTTAGAGCAATTAAATGTTAAAAGCTGAATCCATTGGCCATTTAATTTGCTTTATCTGTCATTTATTGTTGTATGTGATGCATGAAATAATTAATTGTTAATTATTATTATTCATGCATTGGATCCATGATATTTATTTAAATGGCTTGATTTATATTAGTTAAATTATGAAAATTAATTGGATTTGATTACTAATTAATTAGATGGCACTTATTGGGAAACGAAAAATTATTTTTGTAAATTATTTTTGAAGTGTGCCTCAAATTAAATATTAGTGAATCATTTAAGTCCAAATATTTTTTAAATTTAATTGGATTAAAATCAAGACGTTTTGCATGCATCATATCATGTATTTGAATAAAATGAAAACCCTAATTATGAATGATTAAAAATTGAGTGGGAGCGGGGAATTTTATACATTGCCCCATGGCCTTCGTTATTAATACCATTGTAATTAGATCTTCAAAAATAAAGCCCCACGCATGATTTGAAGAGTCTTAATATTACAAGAATGGTTGTCTCATGAAAATAAAAATATTAAATGTTCATTGTAATTAGATCTTTAAAAATAAGGCCATACGCATGATTTAAAGAGTCTAGATTATAATGACAACATATTTAATGTTTTATTTTTCGTTAGAATTTTAATAACGTTATACACTCAATCTAAAATCAATAGTGTTAGCTTCCCAACGGAGTGGTCTACACTAGGTGATTTTAGAAAGGCTAAATAAAATCGGGAATCATTTCATATGATAAACAAGGCATTGTCTTAAGAGATATAAAAATGATGGGATTTGCCCGCCAATAGCAATAATGAACTTCACCAACCAAATAAGTTATTGGCGTATTGGTTATCCGATTTTTCATGCAGTGGTTAAGGGACCCACATAGTATTATTTTAATGGAAGTGCTCACCTAATAGCAAATGAATCTCTACAATAGTAATAATGAACTCCTCCAACAGGATAAGTTATTGACATATTGATTGGTTGATTTATTATGCTACAGAGTTGAGGGACCCGCATTAATTAAAAGGGATTGTTCACCAATAATGATAATAATCTCTTGTTCGATTGAGATTTATTATATTATGTGGTAAACAAACTCATTTTAATTTTAAATATACATGACAGTATTAATAATTCACCTTGCATATTGTATGAATGCATTTATATTCAGACTAATTATGTCTAATCCATTTTATCTGCTTGCTAATTTCAATGTATGTAGACTTCATTTATAATGACTAGAAAAGGAATTTAGATATTTTATTCACAACGTGGTGGTACAAGTGTATTTACTACTCCTAAAACCTAATCCTTTTACTTTAAGATACCCAAGAGAACATTAATACTTTGAATAAGTGAAATAAGGCAAATGAGATGAATTGGTGCAATATTCTAGAGTTTACCTCGAATACGCTCCAAAGCTAACAATTACATTATTTTATTTTCTTCAAGCATCATGTTAAATGTCAATAAGATGTTTTGGTGAGATTAGATAGAGAGTATGTCAAAGCACTATATCAGACTTGAATAGCATCAAGATAGCCTAAGGAACTCTAGTATGAAATCGAATTTTGGAAAATGATTGTTTATTATTTAAAAATTAGCTGGAGATCAATAAGGCTGACTTGAGTGGTAAGTTTCAAGTTGACATGATTATTGCCTTGTTACCAAGCTCATTCGATTCTGTTAGAGTGAACTAAATAAGGAATCAGTTTGAGTTCACACTCGCTGATATTCTTATAGAATTGGTAACAGATGAAGGGATAATCAAGAGTATGGGCGTTCCTATCAATCTAACCTAGTCTATACCATCTTCTTCTAGGCCCAAGTGGACGGGCAAAGCAAAGAAGAAGGATGATAATAGGACTAGACTAGCACAAAACATAGGTATCTAAAAGGTTAAAGGGAATAAGGCAGTGTATGTTGAGGGCAAATGAAACTGTTTCTTTTGCCGCTAACTAAAACACTATAGGACGAACTGTCTAAGCAATGACGTGACATAGGAAAATATATATTTAATCATTAACCCATGTTATGTGGTTGCATCTATTAATTCCTGATGGATAGATTCTGGAGCTACTAAACATGTTTGCAATTCATCGTAGGGATTTCAGGAATCCAGAAGCCTTAATGATATGGATATATATTTATCGATGGATTTACACTGTGAAGTATAAAGCTGATGGCACAATTAAACACTTTAAAGCAAGATTGGTGGCAAAAGGTTACACCCAAACCTATGGAATCGATTACACAGAGACATTCGCACCTGTAACCAAAATCAACATAGTTCGTGTCTTGTTGTCTTTAGCTGCGAACTTGGATTGGCCATTGTAACAATTCGATGTGAAGAATGCCTTTCTGCATGATGAATTATCTGAAGAAGTCTACATAGATCTCCCACCAGCATGCATGATACCCGAAAAGTATAGTCAGAAAGTATGCAAGTTAAAGAGATCATTATATGGGTTGAAACAATCTCCGAAAACATGATTTGGAAGATTCACAAAGTCAATGATAACCTTTGGCTACCGTCAAAGCAATTCAGACCACACATTATTCCTAAAGAAATAACAGGGTAAGATCACTGCACTCATTGTATATGTAGATGACATGGTAGTTACAGGGAATGATCCTGAAGAAATGAAGGCTCTCAAGAATTACTTGTCCAGAGAATTCGAAATGAAAGATCTAGGTCCTTTGAGATATTTTCTTGGAATCGAAGTATCTCGATCTAATAAAGGAATCTTTCTATATCAAAGAAAATATGCTTTAGATCTATTACAAGAGACTGGCATGACAGCATGTCAACTAACTGAGACACCAGTGGAAGAAGGACTGAAGCTATGTGTTGAGTCCAACCAAGTACCTGCTAATAAAGGAAGATACCAAAGACTTGTAGGGAGATTGAGGTATTTAGCACACACGAGACCGGATCTGGCTTATGCATTAAGCATTGTTAGCCAGTTTATGCATGATCCGGGAGAGCAACATATGAATGTAGTTATGCGCATTTTGAGGTATCTGAAATTTGCTCCTGGAAAAGGAATTTTGTTCGCTAAAAATGCTGGTTATCAAAACATAAATGTATATACTAATGTTGATTGGGCTAGAGCTATAGATGATAGGCAATCTACTTCTGGTTACCTCACTTTTGTAAGAGGTAATCTTGTTACATGGAGAAACAAGAAACAAAATGTTGTTGCTCGCTCGAGTGCCGAAGTTGAATTCAGAAGCATGGCGCTTGGATTTTGTGAAACTTTGTGATTAAGACTTCTCTTACGGGATTTGGGTTATCTACCTGGGCAACTGATTAGACTATATTGTGACAATAAAGCAACATGTGATATTGCTTATAATCCAGTTTAACATGATCGTACAAAGCATGTCGAAATAGACAGATTCTTCATTAAGGAAAAATTGGATGGAAAAATTGTGGAGTTGCCTAAGATTTGATCGGAGGATCAACTAGCCGACATTCTCACCAAAGCAGTCTCAAATCAAGTGTTTTCAAAAATTTTAGACAAGTTGGGCATGTGTGACATCTATGCACCAACTTGAGGGGGAGTATTAAGATTTTATTTTTTGTAATCCGAGATTATACAGATTGTATAGCTGTAGGATTGCATTATTTTCTCCTTGATTTAGGGCTATTGGTAGGTAATTAGTTTCCCGATTATTGTATATTTAGTTACCTATTTTAGCTAGAAATTACTCTATAAATTGAATGTAACACCATCGTGAATAATATTGAATTGAGTTTTGATTCTCATATTCTTTCTTTGAATTTCAAGATTCCGTGCATGGACAATTCTTTGACGTGTTCAGTTTTGAAATGTTAGTTCTATATATAATAACCGGAATAAAAAATAATAATTTCTATCAATCAGATGGTCCGAAAACCTTCTGAGCTATTGGAGCGCCCAAGAAATTGTTGGATCCCATTCTGGCTGATTCTTATTCAAGAGATGAAGAAGTCATGAGATAGCATCCATATTGGCTTATTGTGTGTTCAAGAAGATGTGGATGCCAGGCCTTCTATGGCATCCGTGGTTCTTATTCTCAACAGTTATTCTGTTACTCTACAATTGCGTTGCCTCAACATCCTCCGATTCTTTGGCCGTAGCGGAACTGACTTGAGCATACCAGAAGGGCTGGATTCAGATCAATATACAAGCAAGTCAGTCCAATGGTCTCTGAATGAAGCATCCATTACTGAACAACACCCTTAGATAATGTAAGTTAATAAGTGTATGCTATAAAGAAATTCAAGGTCAGAGACTATGAATGAATCGTCAGAGGTTGAAAGATTAGCATTTGTACTCGCCTATTGCTATTTTTTGAATTTTCAGCACTACTAGTCAAACAAAAACCCCATTTTTCACATATAATCACTGCAAAAATGCATCTTTTACTCTCCTAATAGGACCTATTGGGGCAATATTGAACGGATGTCCTCCTATCTTCTCTTTCCTCTTATTTACTAATCAAGTTCCCGAAATAACACTATAGGTGTATAGCCATCATTAAATCCTAGTAAGGACATATATGCAAATGAAAATTATTTTGTTCGGAACAAACAAAATTTGATGGAATTAACATAAATGAGATATTATATTATTTTGAATATTAAATGATTGGATTTTATGAAATTTGAAATTTACTAAAGACTTATTTGGTTATTAGAAAATATTTTTTTTTCCTTAAGGGTTCGTTTGGTTAGTCGAAAATTGATGGTAGAAAGTGAAAGGAAAAGAAAATGAAGTAAAAGAAATGAAAATTATGTTTCTATCATACATTTGGTTAGCATGATATTTTTTTAAAAAGAATTTGTGGAAAAATGTTGTTTCATTAGTTTGGTTAGCAAGAAAATGAAAAGAAAATAATTTATATATCAAAATTACCCTTATGAATTCAATACTAAGTAAAATGCATCATGCAATAAGCATAATAAAAAATATAAATTATTATTTTATGAATAAAAATATATGTGCATGCATATATATAGAGTCCTATTTTAAAGAGTCGGAAAATTGTAACTTAATTAGTACCAAGTAAAATAGATCATGCAACAAACATAATAAAAAATATAAATAATTGTTTTATGAATAAAAATATGTGCGTGCATATATATATATATAGAGTCTTAATTTAAAAGTCAGAAAATTGTAACTTAATTAGGGGTCCTAATTTAAAGAGTTACACTCCTTTTGTGAGTCTAAAAAGAAGAGAAATACCTGACAAGAGTATAATTGGAAACTAACACATAATGATATAACTTTCACGCAAAACTAAAATTTTCGCGTGTTTTATAGAGGAAACATTTTGAGGAAAATTAACTCGTTGCAGGAATATCACTTTCCTAATTAAAAAAATTTCCGTTTACTTTTTCTTTCTAACTAGTTCATGCTAACCAAACTAACCCTAAAGAATAACAAATAAGAACTCAATTTTATCATTTACTCAGTGCTTTTCTTATTTTAACATTTTAAATTCGGTCAGTGCCACCCTTATATTTTAACATTTTAAATTCGAAATGCATGTAATGGATTTCGTTTCAAAATTTTTTAATTTTTTTTTAGGTCCAAATATACGACATGTTACTGTTAGTTCCCTTATGAAGAAAGAGATAACACCACATGGAGATACTTACACTAAAAATAATTAATTGTCACTCAAAATCGAAAGAATTTGTTTCAAATGAATCAAGGGGCGGAGTCCGTGTAAGCCCGGGGCACTTGTCCCTAGACCCTCCCTATATAATATATATAGTAATTTTTTTATTTTTCATATATGTATATAAAAAAATTATATAATGCCCCTTAATATTATTAATTTTTAAAATTTAATATTTCAGTTAAAAGAATGAAACTAAAAAGAAAATTTGTGAGGTTGAACGGGATGTCATATATTTTATTTTGTCACTTGATACAAAGTCGGCAACCCTCCACTAAATTTTTGGAGACTCCACTAATCTTTCATGATACATTTGCTTTTATCCTCATAAACTAAGAATTATTAAATCAGAGGAATAGATTTTAAAAATTTAAGCTTGGCTTTGCATCTTTCCGATCCACTATGTTGGTTAAAAATTAAAATTTGGTAATGATTCGGATAACCCAAATAACCAAGGCAAAAATGGGTGACCCCTTTTCTTGGTGCACTGTGCAAAGAAAATTCCAACCTATCATATCCATTCCACTCCTATCCTCATCAATCAAGTCATCACTCTCTCATTATTTTCTACAACCAACAATCTGGTGAAAATTCCAAACTAAAAATCAAAATTGCTTTATTGACTCCAATCAATCAAGTTTTTCTAAGCCGCCTCAGCCCTCAACACCTTCACCACTCATTTCCTATGACCTTGTATCTGAATCTGATCGATTTTGACAAACCAAACAACCTCTTTCTATGCCCAAATCCAAGCAAGAGATTGATTGATCACCCACTATGCCTTCCTTTAATATCTCCATACCCCTTCTCTACTTTCTTTGCTTGCTCAGCCTCCTCACCACTAAAATCAGCTCCCAGCCTTTTGTATATTACTGTCCAAACACCACCACTTACAGCACTACTCTTAACAGCACCTACCATGCCAATCTCAATCTCCTCCTCTCCAACCTCTCCTCCAACGCCACCAAATCCAACACCGGATTCTATAACTTCACTGCCGGTCGAAGCCCCAACGCAGTCTACGGCCTCTTTCTATGCCGGGGCGATGTCACCACCGATCAATGTCACGATTGTGTCCAAACTGCAAGTCAAGATATACTGCAGCTGTGTCCCAACAGGACAGTGGCCGTGATTTGGTATACCTTTTGCTTATTACGTTACTCCAACAGAAATATCTTCTCCAATGTGGACTCATCAATTGTGTTTGCTTTGTATAACATACAAAATGTGACCAACGAGCCTGAGAAGTATATGGAGGTGTTGGAGAGCACAATGCCCGAGTTAGCGACTCGGGCAGCAAGTGGCGGGTCAGGTAAGAAGTTTGCAGTCCAAGTGACCAACTTCACAGCGTTTCAGAAGATGTATTTACTTGTGCAGTGCACACCGGACCTGTCTACTTATGGTTGCAACTTCTGCCTTCAAGGTGGCATCGCAAAAATTCTAGGTTGCTGCGACAGAAGGCAGGGGGGGAGAGTTATATTTCCGAGCTGTAATCTTCGCTACGAGAGTTACCCTTTCTTCGATGTCACTGCCTCTACACCACCGGTGCCTACACCACCGGTTCTTTCTCCTCCTCCTCCGGTTTCTACTGGTATGAACTTCACATCCCACATACCTTAATTATAACCTTATACTACTAAAATTGAAGACATTGCCTAAAGAACCTTATGTCATGACATTTATACCATGTTCCGTTGCATAGAATAGCTGACTTAGAATTAGAATTGGAAAAATTTTTATTAAGGAATTAGAGGAAAAATATTTATAATTAGAATTAGAGAAAATTTAATAAGAACCAAAGGGCCTTTGGCCCAATGGTATAACCTCCCTTCTTGGTTCGAGCCCCGATGTGGGCAAAAAAGTATGTGTTAGTTTTACCATCCAAAAAATAAAAAAATAAATTAATAAGAAGAAAACTTAGTTTGATGCACCAATTCCATGCAACCAAATACAAAATAACTTAAATTTATTCGGTGTATAATTTATTTGATTTAATTTTGTGGGGATCACAATTTTGATTTCAATATATGACCCTTACCATATTATATAACTCTTTCAATCTTTTTTTTTTCTTTTTGTTTTGGGTATGAAACATAGTCTACCAAATAAATTTCATTAAGGGAATATTATTTGTTCATAGGGAATTTTCAATCAAGTAGTTTTCTTGGATGTAGGTGAGAAAAATTCATCAAGGTGAGAAAAATTCTTTCAAAATGTATTTAATATAGTTAATGTGCACATAACACCTCTTTACCATAAAATTATTAACATACATAGACATTTTCAAAAGAGTAAAAAGGTAAAACGAGCATTATAACAATGCTTCAAATCAAAACAAATATTTGTAAAAAGTAATTTGAGAAATATTTTGTTTAATTTTTAAAGATTAAGGAAGTTAATAATACAATTTTTAAAATGTGGAATAAAAATATTAAGCTAAATATACTTTAGGAGTATTTTATACACTTTACTAGTATATTGTATGCATAGAACTTTAATCAATTCATTTTGACGTCCAATAACAGTTTAAGCATTTAAATAGCAATAAACCCAGATGTGTTTAATGCGTACAGAGTTTGATTTGATTCCATTTAGAAGGTATTACTAAAACCAAAACACTCTTTTTTGCAATCACATGCATATGCAGGGAATTAGAGTTCTCTGCAATGCACTGCAACATGCTTTACGATTTTTCAACGCAATTAAATGTAATTACTTGTTTTTCTTCTTTTTGTTTTTGTTAAAAAAAAAATGATAATAAGCATGGTTTATCCAACTGCTGAAATACTTATTATGGGATTGGTATGTCAGTCTCTCTGCATGTGATGGTAAAATTGGCAAGTACAAAATTTTAACCATCAGTTTTCGTTCTTGCAGGAGGAATCTCATCACAACTAAAAAGTGCAATTGTTGTTTCAGTAGTTGGTGCAGTGGTGCTTTTCTCCATTGGCATATGGTACATAAGAACAACAGCTAGGAGGAGAGACAATGCTACAGAAGAAGAAATTACTGGTAGCACAGGTTATGTAGATGGAAGTGATATGATAACAGTACCGTCCTTGCAATATGATTTAAGAACAATTGAAACGGCCACAGATAACTTCTCAGATGATAACAAAATTGGTGAAGGTGGATTTGGTGCTGTGTACAAGGTAAGAATATATTTATTTTGTTCGTGTAAATGCATTTCAAAAAAATTTAAATTTCTAAGATGGAGTAAAAATATCATGGAGTGCTCTTACCACCCTGATAAAATTATTGTTGTGAAATTTATAGTGATCTAGAAGTTTATTATTTTTATATACATTCAGGGTACACTTTTTAATGGACAAGAAATAGCAGTGAAGAGACTATCTAAAAGCTCGGGACAAGGTGAAAAAGAATTTAAGAATGAAGTCTTATTGGTAGCCAAGCTTCAGCACAGAAATTTAGTAAGATTACTGGGATTCTGCTTGGAAAGACAAGAGAAGATACTCATTTATGAATTTGTTCCCAACAAAAGTCTCGACTACTTTTTATTCGGTTTGACCCTTCTCAACACATATCTAGTTCTTGAATTTTTATTTTTTTTCCTTATTTCAAGGTAAAAAATAATAATAATGATGATTTTCCTTGATGATTATTAATTTTCTCTCAATTGAACAAAGGCAGCAAGTTATAGATTTACTCCGTATTACTTTAAGATATATATGAGTACACGCTCTTGCATTATGACGAATATTGTTCAAAGATAGGAAACATTTCCTAGATAATATAAGCCAGTGTATGGAACTGGAACATTTGGAGTTGTAATATTTGATAGACTATCTTCTTTATATTTGTCAGTTTGATTGAGTTGCATCGCATTATAATTTAGTGTGATTATTATTAACCTGATAATCAATGTACAGATTCAAAAAAAAAGAGAACAGCTTGATTGGTCAAGACGTTACAAGATCATAGGAGGCATAGCACGAGGAATTCTTTATCTTCATGAAGATTCTAGACTAAGAATTATTCATCGGGATCTCAAAGCTAGCAATATATTATTAGACGGGGATATGAATCCAAAAATTGCAGATTTTGGCATGGTGAGAATATTTGGTGTGGATCAAATCGAAGGAAGTACAAATAGAATAGTTGGAACATTGTAAGTTTTCAAACACTCCATCATGTTTTCCATGTTTTGAATTAATGAACTTAAAGATTATCAATCCCGACTATTTAATGAAAAAGGAAAGGGTAAAAGTTGTTATTGACACTTCAATAAATTCATGCTTCCGCTAATATATTTAATCTCTATGCTTTAAATTATTATTAATATTATTGAATCTTTTGTTCATCATGCCAGCAATAATTTTAAAAATGTTTTAACTTCATTTAAGAAAGTGTTTAAAATTCTTTGAGGTTGACTTCTTATTTTTGAATTGTAGTGGTTACATGTCTCCAGAGTATATTATGTATGGACAATTTTCTGTCAAGTCCGATGTGTTTAGTTTTGGAGTCTCAATTTTGGAGATCATAAGTGGCAAAAAGAACAGTAATTTCTATCAATCGTCTGAGAATGAGGATCTTTTGGGCTTTGTGAGTATAGACTGATTATTGCAACTGTTATTTTTCTTTTTTCAGTACAAATATCTGCATCTCTTCTATGTAGAAAAAAGTATCCATAGTTGTTCTAAATCATTTCACGTGTTTTTCAGTCTTGGAAATGTTGGAGAAACGGAAAATCCTTGGAGTTGGTGGATCCATGTCTTGGAGATTCTTATTTGAAAGATGAAGTCATTCAATGCATCCATATAGGTCTCTTGTGTGTTCAAGAAAATGTGGATATCAGACCCTCCATGCCATCCGTAGTTCATATGCTCAATAGTTCCCTTGATACTCTACCATTGCCTCTGCAACCTCCATTCTTTGATCGTACCAAAACAGAGTTGAACTTTCGAAAAAGGATGGAGTCGTGTTCTTTGAATGAGGCAACAATAAGTGAACTAAATCCTCGATGATGTTACCAAGTCTATCATGAATTGTTGAAATTGTATGTTGCAAAATGGAAGAACTCCAAGCATGCAAGACATGTAAATATATTGACGGGTTGAAAGATTCTGATATTAAACAAATTTCATATTATCAAACAGGAATGCAAATTGTACTTTTAATCGAGTAGTCTATCCTCCATTCTGATAGTCCTACTTTTGATAT
This sequence comes from Cornus florida, assembly GCF_030987335.1. Classification (NCBI taxonomy): domain Eukaryota; kingdom Viridiplantae; phylum Streptophyta; class Magnoliopsida; order Cornales; family Cornaceae; genus Cornus; species Cornus florida. The sequence goes on along the minus strand of NW_026775571.1, from coordinate 95,797,082 downwards.
TCCACGTCAGCTCAGCTATGTAGACTTGGGCCCTGTTTAATAGTCATTCAGCACTTAAGGCAGAACATGGTAAGTAAAATAAGTGCGTTTATTATCCATTTAGGCTACCACTTAAAACATGCAAAAATTTAAAATGACATAAATGTTAGTTAATGCTTATTGCCGAATATGGCAAGTGATGTTAAGTTTTAAAATACTTTATTAATGACAATTTTAACATCAAATAATCATACTATTATAAATTAAACATGTTGATTGGGTTTGTATATTGCCCTATTCCTTCTTGGTACTGCATTTTTGTTCCCGGTTGCCAATGAATGAATTTTATTTTTAATTTACTTCAATTTCTCAAAAGTTTCAAGTGACATTACTCTTTTATTTTATATTATTCTATTTCTTCTAATTGCCACTTTTACTAACATAATTTTATATTAGTGCTTGATTTACATTTAAAGATTTTACATGTAGTATATATCAATTATATATTAAGCAATTTCATCAAAGTTATATATTTTGCTCAATTTAAGTATACAAATTTTAATCCAACCGCAACCCAACTCTTTCGTCAACCCAAGTTACTTAACTCAAACAAACCCAAATACGTTCAAAATCTAAAATTAAGCTCAAGTTAGAATAGTTGTGTGAAAATTGAATTGATATTAAATTCCATCGAGGTAACATAGTTATTCCTAAAGCAAATTTTTTGACATTTTGCGTTTTGATTTTAGAAATTCTATGATCATTTTTTACATTAATATCCATTGTTAAATTGATAAATTTTCTTCGGTGAAATTTATATTTTATATATATATGTGTTCGGCTCGCGGAAAAGCGCTAGTTCCACTTTCCAGGTGAGTGGAAAGTAGGAGTAGATGTCGGGTGTGCCAGGAACTGCTATCGTTCCAAAGTGGATATCCGAACAACTATCTAGTAGGAGATTGTAGGGATCAGGCGATTGTATGAAGGACTGTGTAACGACCCACTCCACCACATGGTATGATATTGTCCGCTTTGGGCCTGAGCCCGCACGGTTTTGCTCTTGGACTTCACCCCAAAAGGCCTCATACCAATTGGAGGTGACACACTTACATATAAGCACTTAACCTTTCCTCTACCCAGGCGTTGTGGGACTGTGCATCGGTAGCTCGCCAGTGTGGTAGTCTGTCAGTGTCTCTCGCACCCGCCCACGACACACCCGCCACAAGGTCATCATAAGCCATCCCCCTTGGAGGCCCGACGTCCCCGTCGGCACACTTCCGGCTGGGTCAGGCTCTGATACCATTTGTAACGACCCATGAGGCAAGATTCTATCCTTACTCTTTCCCTTAAGCTTCATACTCTTTGCACTCTTAAATGATTCCAAGATTAATGAAGATTAAACCAAACTAAAATGATATCTGTTTTGCTATGAAACTGGTAGTTACAGTAGTGTTGTATGCTTGTTCAACCTAGACTAAGCATGTTTGTGGATGCATTGTGGTTCTGTGGTTCACGTTTTTCCTTACCACTGCTAGTATAAATTATTGGAAGGACGGGTCTAGATGATAGCTATCTTAACTTCTGTAATAGCAACTGTTGGAACTTAAATACTAGGAGGATTTGAGTTTAACACTAGATCGGTTTTGTGGAACACTATAATTTGAGCATGTCTACATACATACTGTAAATATTATTTTGATGCTTACATTATCACAGTTAGTATCAACTGTGGAGGTTAGGATTTTGTGATACATACCCTACATATCTGTATGTCATTTGTAAGGTGTTAAATAGAAGTTTTAATTAATTCTGTCTTTATATCAGACTAAAGGAAACAACTTAAATTGGGCATGTATATGTTGTTGTTGTGACCCTGTTTATCAATGCTTATTTTATCACTGCTAACATTGAATGTTGGATGTTGGAATTTAGTTGATATATATTTGATTTATTGGTATTATTGACTACTGGAGGATTGGAAAGTAGGCACCGGTATGGGACGGTGGCATCTAAGGATGGGTTTGGTTTTTAAAATAATACCATTACCCACCTACTTGGAATAAGGATGGGATTAACTAAAAGTTAAGTCCCATGAATTTGTATTGTCATGGCAACTACTTGTTGAGCGGCAATACCAGGGATTTTGGATGGATTTTATATATGTACTGTTATGGTGCCTCGGTATGAGCTTGAGCCTCAGGACCGATGGCTAAGGAGCGTATATGCATCGGGATGTGTAGCTGGCTACGATAGTTGGAGGTGTACCCTGTTTAGGTATAGGTACATATGCCCACTTCGTGTGCGTTTTAGCATGTTACCTCTATTCAGGTTGAGACCGGCCTGTAGTCCAGTGAGAGTCCTTTAGTGTGACTATATATATATTTACGGACTATTAGCTATTGTTGAATTGTTTAGGATGTACATGCGTATCGGGCCTCTGTTTGGATTGTAGTAGTATAGAACTTGCGCGTGGGCCTGACCCACTTCTATTTTTCAGGTACACGACAGTTCCAGGCTTAGACGTGTTCGTGCTGAGCAGAGGTCTCTATTCACTCTTCCGACGATGTAGGGCTCTCTCTATAGTTTTATTTCTGGACGTTTATTACAGTTGTTCTATCTTCCGTTTGGATGTTTAATAGGGGTCCACTAGAGATGGATTCCCAAGTTGTAAACTGATGGAGTTTTGGAGTTTGGGTTTGATGGATTTTAATAATTATAATATTTTGCGGATTCTATTTTTAGTTCCTTCCAGCTTTAATTTCATTTCTTAATTTATTTTGTATTCCGTATTCATTATAAAATATTAATTGTTTGATATTCCCTCGGGTTTGGGCCTGGGCCTGATCAACCGGTGTCTCGGATCCGAGGGGTATCTCAGACTGGAATTACCACCTTCAAGGGTTCTTTTTGCCTTGAAAAAGGACTTTTTGACTGAACTATGGCTAGTGGAAAGGAAAGCTGTATTGAAAGTGCAGGACTTCAAAGTAAAGTGCTGGAAAGTAGGAATAATAAGTGCATGACTTGAATTAAACATATTGAAAGTGCATTACATAAATGTAAAGATACATTAATGTAAAGTAATTGAAGTGCTGTTGGTTGTGTGTGTTGAACAGGGTTTGCAAACTAGTTCTAAGTGCTCTATTCATAGGACTTTCCATGCATGCAGCAGCTTAAGGTGGCAGCTTTAGCAGCTTCCACGTGGACTGACTCCGAACTGCCACGTGTCCCACAATCTTCTAACCTTCTCCAGATATTGCCAAGTGTAAAACCATTTTCTTCCATGATCTACAACTGATAATTAGTGGCCTTAGCAGTTATATACATGTTGGTGAGCCTTCTCCCATGTTCTGGAACTGCCCATATGGAAAAGCAGCAGTTAAGAATTTCCACCTGGAAGGTCCGGATCATGCCACATGTCCCATGTCTTTTTTAGTCTTCTCCCTCATGCGTAGTCTTCTCCTTTATTTCAGACCAAGATTCCTCTAATTTTAGCCATGTCATCCATTATCTTCAAACACTCCCTTAGTTAGTGGTAGTTACTATATAAAGTTCCACCACTTTCAACTAACGTGTTCTTGTTTGGCCAAATGTCTCCACGATCCTTGTAATTCCATCTATACATGTATGTATATATATATATATCTAATTCTGTAAACCCACGTCTCCTTTATTTGCTGCTAATTTTTTCCTCTTCTCAGACACGAATTACTTACTTCAAATAGTGGTAGTTACCTTTTATGGTTCCACCACTTTCAACTGATCATGTTCCACGATTTCTTGTAATTCCTCCCTTCTTTAGAATCATTCTCTCCCTCTAATTCCATACACCATGCACATATATGGAAGTTATTCCATGACCCACGTTTCCTTTATCCTTTTGCACTTATGTTTCCTTAATTTTAGTAACCCCCTCAATTAGACTTTCCTTTCTGATTTTGGAATTCATGCGTCGTGGCCCCAAAACTCCAGCGATTTTTCTTTTCATGGGTAAGATATATATAAATATATAACCAGAAATATACGTCATTGTCCACGATCTTCTGCCAACCACGTTCCCTTGGATTTTGGTAAATTCCCTTCTTGAGACATCCCTTCTAGGTTTGGAGTTCATGGTGCCATGTACTCCCTAATTTCAGTAGCTTCTTCATCATGGATAGTATCTTGATATAATATATATATGTATGAATATATATATATATACCCATAAATATAAGTCGCTGCTTACGTTCCCTCTTTTTAGCCACGTAATTGACTTAGCCAAATTATCTGTTGAAGCCTCCTATAATTTAGGAGAAAATCCGGCCCAATTACCTTACTTAGTCAATTTTGGTCTTGCCACCTTTGGTAAGTCTTCCTTTTACTTAGGAATATACGATCTTTGGCCCCCCTGAAATCTTTATAACAAACAAATAATTCCTAAAAGAATTGAAATATTTCATGGTAAGTTCCATAGAACTCGCCATGTGTCGAAAGCCAATTGGTTGAATTTATCTTGAACAATTGCATGATGGTAGTATTTCATAAAATAATTCCTTCATTCCAAATAGGAATTTGTAGGCCATCGCTTTAAAGATGACAAGTCCTAATAGGACTCACATCTTTCCTTTTAAAATAGAAAACCCCATATGGTATAATTATACTGGCCCACTTGTTTAATTACTACGTAATATTGCATAATTTCCAATAATAATTCATAAGAGTTACGATTCAACGTGGTAAGTTCTATTGAAACTCGACACATGTCGTCTTTCCATTGGGCCAAAAATAATGGAATAAACAGATGCCCCCCCCAAATTGCATGCCTTATAGAGCAACTTGATAATAAGGCATGGGATTTGAATTCCGCCATCATGAAGAAAAAGGAAAAGAAATTGAAAAAGAAAAATTAGAAGTACTAGAAAAAAAGGAGAAGATGTTTTGTATAAAGCAAAGGGATAAGAAAAAGTTTATTAAGTACTTTCAATATGGTTGAACTTAACTTGGAATGGCTAACATGGAAATGCATATATAAGCAAGATGAGTAATTTCCAGTATGAATAGAACCTGGACCATGTAGTGTAACCTCTTTCTCAATGAAATGCTCCATACTAATCAGCTGATCTTGGAAATTCAGTTAAGTCTGCTTTATAACTTTAGCCAATATACTTTTCCAAGTACTTAGCTTTTCCTTCTTGGAATGGCCGAAGTATGACCATTACGCTCCCTTTCCAACTTTCCGATTCACTTGGAAAGGATGGTGCCAGACACATTATGTGGGTGGCTGAATGACTGTGGCTTTTCAGTCTTTATAGATGGAAGGATGATACTCTTTCAAGTATACCCCATTCACAGGATGCTTATGGGATCCTTCATCAATCAAAATGTAATGTGGCGCCAAAAGCTGAACCCTCTTGTCCATATTGGTACTAGGCCCCTGCAACAATTGGATAATTGGTGTTCTCCAATCTTCCAAGTCTAATCCATCTATATCAACAATGAAAATCTCCCATGTCCTTTTGGCAGGCTTGATCTTTTCTGGCTCATCAGTTTGGAAATGACCTGTCATCTCATGTTGTAACTCTACCGAAGGAAGAGTCCTTCTTTTAACTATGATCAGAGCTTCTTCCACACCCGGTGGGACTTTCACTCGAGAGGCTAATTGTGCCAGATCATCAGCCTCCGTATTTAAATGTCTAGACTAATATTTGAGCTGGAAATCATCAAACTGGCAAAGTAACTCTAAAGCCAAAGAGCGGAAAGGCCTCAGATGCCAGTTAAGACATTTATATTCTTCAGATAGTTGGCTAAGTATCAAGTTGGAATCTCCAATAATCTGGACCTTCTCCACCTTTAGCTCTAGCAGAATCTCCAGCCCAATAATTAGTGCCTCGTACTCAGCTTGGTTGTTTGTACACTTGAAATCCAAGAAGAAAGAAAATTTGGTTTTCCTTCCTTTCGAAGAAATGATGACTATTCCAGCTCCACCTCTATCATGAGTGCTTGATCCATCAAACATAAGAGTCCAAGGTGTGTAGTCAAGATAGAGATTATCCACCTCATCACATATTTCTGAATCTATCTTAATGGATAGATGATCTGCTGGAAATTCTGCTACCGCCCTTCCTTTGACTGCCTTTTGTGGAATATACTTGAAGGAAAACTCTATTAAGGCCAATGACCACTTTCCAATACGTCCAGTGATCAAAAGCCTTGAAAGCATATACTTAATCAAATCTGTTTGAGAAATGATATATACGGCCACTGGCAACATATAGGTTCTTAACCTCATAGCCGTATAGTATAAGGAAAGGCACAACTTTTCAATGGAAGTGTACCTACATTCCACTAGAGTGAGCACCCTACTTAGATAATAGATGGCTTGCTCTTTCCCCCATTCATTATTCCGAGCTAATAGAGTTCCAATGGACTCATTGGCGGCCGATAAGTATAATCTTAAAGACCGCTTCTTGATTGGAGGCATCAGCACTGGAGGGTTGGCCAGGTAGCTTTTCAAACCTTCAAAGGCTTGCTGGTGTTGTTCTGTCCACTTGAATTCCTCAGCACCCTTCAATTTCAGCAAAGGGGAGAAAGCAGGAGTCTTTCCAGCATGGTTGGCAATAAACCTCCTTAAATATCCAACCTGGCCGAGGAATCGCTGTAACTCTTTCTTGGTGGACGGTGGCTTTGCTTCAATAATTGCCTTTGCTTTATTTTAATCTATCTCAATACCCCTTTGGTGGACTAAGAAACCTAGGAAATTTCCAGCTGAAACCCCAAAAGCACAGTTCAAAGGATTCATCTTCAACTTGTGCTGCCTCATCCTTTCAAAAGCCATCTTCAAATTGTGGAGATGTTGATCTTTAACCGAGGACTTGATGACCACATCATCAATGTAGACTTCCAAGAAATGGCCAATCATGTTGTGGAATATGGCATTCATGGCTCTTTGATATGTTGCTCTGGTATTCTTCAACCCAAATGGCATGACAACCCATTCAAAGGTTCCAATGGAACCTGGACATCTGAAGGTTGTCTTAGCAATATCTTCTTCTGCAATGTAAATCTGGTTGTACCCGGAGTGTCCATCCATGAATGAAAGAATTTCATTCTTGGCAGCAGAATCTACTAACTAGTCAGCAACAGGCATGGGATACTCATCTTTTAGAGTTGCAAGATTGATATTCCGGAAATCCACACATACCCTTAGCTTGCCATTTTTCTTAACAACTGGAATTATATTGGAAATCCAGTCAACATACCTGGCGGTTCTTATAAAACCAGCCTTGTGTTGCATTTCTATCTCTTTTTTGACTTTTAGAACAATTTCTTGGGACATCCTTCTTAGAGGCTGCTTGAAAGGCTTGAAACCTTCCTTAATTAGGAACTTATACTCTACTAGCTCTCTGGAAAGACCTGACATTTCCTCATAGGTCCATGCAAAGCAATCTTTGTATTCTTCAAGTAAGGAAATCAATTCTTTTCTAAAGATTGGTTCCAAAAGCTTACTAATGTAGGTAGGCCGAGGGTCTTGTTCTGTTCCAAGATTAACTTCCAAAAGTGGATCTTGTACTTCAGCCTTGAGATCGTCTAACTTTGTTGGCGCCACCTTCAAGTCTGTTAGCTGGATAACATCCAACTTGTCTTCAGTATCTTCCATAATCTCCAAAACATTGGTTGAAAATGAAGCACCAGCAACAGCAGCCCTTTTCAACCGTAGTTTGGCTAGATGTGCTTTCAACCTGGCAAGGCAGTAGTTAACCGCCTGGCCAAGTATTCTATTTTCTTTAGGTTTCTCTTCCATAAAAACTTTTGTTTGAAATGTATTGCTAAACACCGGCCTTGGGTAAAATTGTTGGCCTTGGTGTTTCTTGGAAAAGCTCCCTTACATCTTCTTCCGTAAGAGTCCTTCTCATGGTGGCCTTCCTTGGATGGCCCTTTCTATCCTTTCCAATAAATCTGATTAGAACGAATTCTTCACTATACAACTCAGCATCTGCATGATAAACCCTTGCCACAAATGGCCAGCTATCAGCTTCCACCACTTTTACCTCCCAAAATATTAGCATTTGATGGAGCGAAGATGGACTGCAAAAATTTGGGTGAATCCATTCGCGGCCTAAGAGCAAATTATAAGCCGCTGTGAACTCAATAACAAATAAGGCTGTGATGGAAGTTCTATCTCCCACCGTTAACTCTAACAGTAGGATTGCTTGCGTTTTTACTATTCCTCCCGTGAATCCACTAATGGACACATCAGTTGGAATGATATCTTCAGGCGACTTTCCGAGCATGCGCATAACATTAACTGGAACAACATTCAACACCGAACCATTGTCCATCAGAACTCTTACCAAGGGCCTTCCTTCCACTAGCACCTTGATGTACAAAGGTTTGAGCTGCTGAGTTATGCCATATGGTGACTTTTCCAACACAATTTTCTTTAGCCTAGCGGGGTTGTTCTCTTCAATCACAACCCCCTTTAATTTCTGGAGATGCTCAGCTTCATCTTCAAAGACCTCCTCTGTATGAATACCATTATTGGGTTCTATAATGGTTGGCCCAGAACTAGACTGTCCAAGACTTTCCATGGGAGGACTTGTATCTACTACATCTTCTTCCATTGAATTGGGCTGATTTGGCTGAGGCTCAAAAAAACAAAGGAAGAACCACTACCATATTGCAAGTAAATTCACCTGGAAGGCTCCCAAAACAGATTTTCTTACTGCTACTGGAACTGCTGGGAATTTCCAAATCTGTTTTATCTTTTATCGGAGGATTATCTGTAGTTAAGGAATTTCCAACCTCTGAATCAAGATTTAGCAAATCATCAGGATCTCTCTCTTTTTCTCTAGCTGGAAGCTCTGATAAGTCTGATGACTTAACAGTCTTCTTTGGCCAACTGGACCAGCCATGGTCTTTCTCCCATAACCTTCTTCTATCAGCCCTCTTCCTTTGCTACCTTCGCTTTTGTGTGCGGGTCATATAGGAATCATCATGGATAGGGAACTTAGGATGATCAAGCCTCTCCCACCTGTTACTTTGCAAGATGGGAGGCTTAACCATTCTTGGTTGGAGACGCTCATTTTCGCTTCTAACCCATACCTCCGAGGCCATTCTTGGCCTGGAATGCCTGTCACCTTTAGAACCTCTATCTTGCTATCTACTACTTTCAAACTTTCTGCTAGGAGGACAAAAACCTGGCTGATAGGAAATTCTACTCCTTTCCAAATTCTTTGGAAGGATTTCAGATTTCCTCTCTGCTGCCTTTCTTTCTGGATGAACCCGGCTTTCCTTCTCTAGAATGGTTACAGTAACTGTGTTTTCCACCTTTTGGAAAGTTAGCCGGTTATGGACTTTCCTTTTCTGACCCCGGTCACTATTGGAGGGCTTTTTATTCTGCTTCTCTTTTGGAAAGTCTTTACGGCAACCTTTATTCTGAACTTTACACTTGGGGCAACAACCTTGTTGGATTAAAGCAATCTAGGCCTCTCGGAGTTGCCTCTCCAACTCAGCTACTATCTTCTCTATAGATGTTGCCGCCTTTGGAATTTTCAACTTTCCACTGTTCGCTGGATTTACCAAGTTCACCTCCTTTTTAGAATGCTCTGGAACCATGGAGGCAACGTTTGTTACAACAACCTTGGGGAAAGGATTTCCATCAACACCCATGACTTCTGATTTTTCTGGAAACTTCAAACGGCCATCTTTGATTGCCTTTTGCACAATATTGCGGAAGATAACACAATTATTAGTGGAACTTGCAATACTCTTTCTCGGCCATTTCTGAAGCCGACGGCATCTTATGGCCCGCTGTGAAAATCAGTTGCTTATCAGCCATGAGCAAATCAAAAATTTGCTCGGCTTTAGAAATGTCAAAAGAGTAACTTCTGGAAGAGTCTGCCCCCTTCCACTTGGAACCAGAAGCGGCCTTCAAGTTGGCCGTGGCTGATTTTGGTTTTGTCAAGGCCTCACAAGTGTAAGCCTTCTTTATATTGAGCTCGGCTACATTGACTTCAAACTCCCCTTCAGTTTCAGTGGTATACACCTCATAGTTAGGATCACGATAATAGGTGCTCTTGGAAGAGTTCTTCCTATCTTGCTCCTCACGAAGGAGCTCTTCATACTTAGCCACTTTGCCAGCCAAGTCGAACAAGTCATGGAACTGTATACCTTTAAACTTCTTGCGAAGTTCAAATTCTAAGCCGTTCACAACCATCTTCACATATCCTTCCGGCGGCAAAGACAAATTACATTTGAACTTGGCCCGCCTGAATCTGGAAAGGAAGCTCATCACAGACTCTCCAAGTAGTTGATGAAGTCTGGAAAGGTCTGCCATGGACACTTCAAGCTCAGCTCTATAGAACTGAGTATGAAATAAATCCTCAAATTACTGCCAACTTTGAATGGAGTTGGCCGGCAAGTTGGAATACCACCTGAAAGCATACCCAGTCAGTGTATTTGGAAACAAGCGTACCTTCAGCCATGGATTGGCTGCTGCTTCTCCACATTAGACAGTAAACCGACTGATATGTTCTAAGGTAAACTGTTTGCCCTCTCCATTGAACGTTGCAAACTCTGGAATCCTAAAATTCCTTGGAAATTCAACTTCATCAATGAACTCTGGATAAGGCTTTCCGTAAGTTGGCCTTCCACCCCTTCGAGTTAGGCCAAATTCCTGTTAAAAGAATTCTGCGAATTGGCCTCTATTAAGCGCCATAGGTTATAGAGGGTTGTTGTCTGGCCAACCTTGAGGTTGATTGGCCACTTGATGCTCCCCGCCCGCCATAAGCAAGGGGTTAGTATCTGCATAGTTGTTCCTGCCACAGTTCCTTCCTCCTTGGTCAAGAAGTGGCTCCCTTGGAAAAGGTTGTCCCCAACGGCAATAGGAATAACCATGGGTGGCCTTGCTGGAACAGGTGCGACTGGCTAAATGTTCATAGGTAGAACATTCTGTTGTGCTTGAGGGTTGTGGTATGGCCATTGTTGGCCAGGCTGATCATGCCAAGTCTGCTGTGGAAATGCCACAGGTGGAGAATTCTGAACTTGTTGGATGGTTGGCATGGGCGCAACTGGTGGAACAGTCATCTGTGCCACTGGAGCAGTCACAGGTGCAGCTGGAATGTAAGTCTGTGCCATTGGAAGGGACTGCACCTGCTGCTGAGTTGGAGGGAGTGGCCCTGCATGTTGCTGAGAGGAACTCCCTTCAACAAATGTGGCCGGCCTGCTCGCTTGGAAGGCCGACTGTTGAGACTTTTCAGAGTTGTTTGGCCGAGGGGCTAAAATTTGAGACAAACTTCCAAAGGACCTTTCCAACATGGACTCGAACCTTTGAGAGATTCGGTCCACCATCTCTTCTAACTTCCGCTCATTAGCAAGAGTGGCTTTTGCATAGTCTTGACTAGCTTTGGATTGATCTTGCGCAACTCTGGTTAAGTCTTGGGTGACTCTAGCTTGGTCTTGCGCAAACCTATCTTATTGCATTGCCATCATGTGGATGTTGTCCATGATGGGTCCATTTGCCATTGTTTGAGCAAAATTTTCCACCATATTATTTTCATCGGGTGCGAATCGTGAACTTTCCACTAGAAGTTCACTGACTTGCATCTCTTCTAGTTCGGCAGGGTCTTGGACAGACTTGCCTTGCCTTCTTCCACCGGCCATTAAACAATCTGTCTAGATGTCCAGCCAGGCGTGCCAAGAATGTTCGGCTCGCGAAAAAGCGCTAGTTCCACTTTCCAGGTGAGTGGAAAGTAGGAGTGGATGTCGGGCGTGCCAGGAACTGCTGTCGTTCCAAAATGGATATCCGAACAACTATCCAGTAGGAGATTGTAAGAATTAGGCGATTGTATGAAGGACTGGAATTACCACCTTCAAGGGTTCTTTTTGACTGAACTATGGCTAGTGGTAAGGAAAGCTATATTGAAAGTGCAGGACTTCAAAGTAAAGTGCTGAAAAGTATGAATAATAAGTGTATGACTTGAATTAAATATATTGAAAAGTACATTACATGAATGTAAAGTAATTGAAGTGCTGTTGGTTGTGTGTGTTGAACAAGATTTGCAAACTAGCTCTAAGTGCTATATTTATAGGACTTTCCATGCATGCAGTAGCTTAAGGTGGCAGCTTCAGCAGCTTCTACATAGACTGACTCCGGACTGCTACGTATCCCATGAACTTCTAACCTTCTCTAGATATTACCAAGTGTAAAACCATTTTCTTCCATGATCTACAACTGATAATTAGTGGCCTTGGCAGTTATATACATGTTGGTGAGCCTTCTCCCACGTTCTGGAACTGCCCAGATGGAAAAGCAACAATTGTAGCAACAGTTAAGAATTTCCACCTGGAAGGTCCGGATCATGCCACATGTCCCATGTCTTCCTTAGTCTTCTCCCTCATGCGTGGTCTTCTCTTTTATTTCAGACCCTGATTCCCTTAATTTTAGCCATGTCATCCATTATCTTCAAACACTCCCTTAGTTAGTGGTAGTTACCATATGAAGTTCCACCACTTTCAACCGACGTGTTCTTATTTGGCCAAATGTCCCCACGATCCTTGTAATTCCATATATACATGTATATATATATGTGTGTGTCTAATTCTGTAAACCCACATCTCCTTTATTTGCTGCTGATTTCTTCCTCTTCTCAAACACGAATTACTTACTTCAAATAGTGGTAGTTACCTTTCATGGTTCAACTACTTTCAACTGATCATGTTCCACGATTTCTTGTAATTCCTCCCTTCTTTAGAATCATTCTCTCCCTCTAATTCCATACACCATGCATATATATGGAAGTTATTCCATGACCCACGTTTCCCTTATCCTTTTGCACCCATGTTTCCTTAATTTTAGTAACCCCCTCAATTAGACTTTCCTTTCTGATTTTGGAATTCATGCGTCGTGGCTGGAGTTAAAAAAAAGGCCCCAAGACTCCAGCGATTTTTCTCTTCATGGGTAAGATATATATAAATATATAACCAGAAATATACGTCATTGTCCACGATCTTCTGCCAACCACGTTCCCTTGGATTTTGGTAACTTCCCTTCTTGAGACTTCCCTTCTAGGTTTGGAGTTCATAATGCCTTGTACTCCCTAATTTCAGTAGCTTCTTCATCGTGGATAGTATCTTGATATAATATATATATATATATATATATATATATATATATATATATAAGTCGCTGCCCACGTTCCCTCTTTTGCCAAATTATCTGCTGAAGCCTCCTATAATTTAGGAGAAAATCCGGCCCAATTACCTTACTTAGTCAACTTTGGTCTTGCCACCTTTGGTAAGTCTTCATTTTACTTAGGAATATACGATCTTTTGCTCCCCTGAAATCTTTATAACAAACAAATAATTCCTAAAAGAATTGAAATATTTCATGGTAAGTTCTATAGAACTCGCCATGTGTCGAAAGCCAATTGATTGAATTTGTCTTGAACAATTGCATGATGGTAGTATTTCATAAAATAATTCCTTCATTCCAAATAGGAATTTGTAGGCCATCGCTTTAAAGATGACAAGTCCTAATAGGACTCATCTCTTTCCTTTTAAAATAGAAAATCCCATATGGCAGGATTATACTGGTCCACTTGTTTAATTACTACGTAATATTGCATAATTTTCAATAATAATTCATAAGAGTTGCAATTCAGCGTGGTAAGTTCCATTGGAACTCGCCACATGTCGTCTTTTCATTGGGCCAAAAATAATAGAATAAACAATATGTGTTTATATTTTATATATTATATCTTTATAACAATAATATAATATGTAGAAAATATTTAAGACAAAAATATAATATATACAGTATTCAGATTTCAACTTTTACATTTAACAAATTTTAATAAATTTAATACTTAAAATTAAAATAATATCAAATAAATTTACAAATCAGAACATTTAACACTTAAAATTCGAATGACGTCCATGGAAGCTACCCTTCCAAAGAAAAGTATAATGTTAAATTGGACGGTCCAACACCTGTCATCATCAAAGTCATGGACTGGTTCCTCATTTCCACACCGAACAACCTAACCTATCTATTCCTCCATCTGGATCCTTTATTGACCCGGCTTCATTTAGTCCTCTGGGCCCAACTTGATTTTGATAACTTAACCCTTCGCATTTTTTTGGTAAAGTGCTCAATGATAATAACAATGCTTTTCTTTAATTATTATTATCCTCCCAAGTTCCAAACAGAGCCTATCATGGCAAATATTGATCGGATGTCATTAGCATTTTTTTAGTTTTAAACTAAAACCACTCCCAACAATTTTGTTGGGAACAGACGAAATTAGAAATGAAAGGGATTAATACAATGAGATATTATATTATTTTGAAAATTCCAACGAAATGATTGGATTTTATGAAATTTAAAATTACTAACGAACTTGTTTGATTGTTAGAAAACAATTTTTTTATTTTTTTATTTTTATTTTTTTTTAAGGAATAACAAATAAGAACTAAACTTTTATCATTTAGTCAGTGCCACCCTTATTTTAATATACTTTAAATTCCAAATGCATACACAGGATTTCATTTCAAACTAGTACAAATTCTTTTATTATGGTCCAAATACACATTAATTCCACGAGATGTTTTCATTAATTGCTCAATTTGGGATCACTGTTAAAGAATTTTTTTTCAGTGCGTGTAAAATGAAAAATTATATATATTTAGTGATAAATTATAAATTATGACATGTTCTAAGAAATTAAACATCTTCATTATCTCCAAAGAGAATATATATATATATATATATATATATATATATATATATATATATATATTTCTAAGACAATACTATAACTAGAGTTTAAAATTGAAATGAAAATTGTGAAGTTGAACATGATGTCATGCTCTATTTTGTCACGGCAACGCTCCACTCAACTTTTGGAGACTACTAATCTTCCATCATGCTCTTGCTTTTATTCTCATAAACAAAGAATGATCAACTCAAAGGACTAAATTTTAAAATTAAAGCTTGGCTTTGCATGATTAACTTTCCTTGCAACCTTTTGATCCACTATGTTGGCTAAAAATTAAAATTGGGTCCTGATTCAGATAACCCAATTAATCAATTTAGGGTTATTTTTTTAAATGTCTTCTTTGAAAATTGTGATTAATAAAATTATAAGTCACAGTTCTTAGTGATGACATTTAAAATGGGACAAAAGTAGTATTTCGTATTATCATTAGATATTTTGTAATGATATTTGAAATGAACCGTACTGGAGATATTATTTTAATGAATATGAATATAATAAGTAATTTGGTGAAAGTATCGAGCTTGATTATTTATTTTAAAATTTATCTTTCTTTTGATAGATGGAGTTTTTTTATTTTTATTTTTTTATTTTAAATTAGAGCATGAAATTGAAAAGAAAATTGTGAGGTTGAAAGTTGTCTTAGTTTTTTTTACTTCACTTAATACAAAGTTGGCACCACTTCACTTTCTGGACTCCACTAATCTTTCATGGTGGACTTGCTTTTTCCTTAAATCAAAGGTATGGTTGTTAAAAATAAGGATAAATTTCATTTACCATTTTTAAAGTTTGTCAATATTTTATATACACCGTTTCTATATTTCATAATTTTACATAATTTTCTAATCAGTGACAACCATCAAACTTTAATAACAATAGTATGTTATTTTATTATTTTTTTCATAAATTATATATTGATTAAAAATATCATTTAACATATTAGAACGGCAAAATTAGCATTTTATTAAATTTGTCTTATGATATGAGTAGAATTTATCAGATGCTAAATGACAATAAAAATTTGTTACATAAATCAGAATCTCAGAAAAAGGAGTGAGATTCTAAAAACGTTAAAAAGAGTGTCCATGTTTTACATTCGTGTGCGTCTTTTGGATCCACTGTGCGCTTAAAGAATGCTTTATGATTCACACAAAATAACCCAATAAACCAAGCCCAAAATGGGTCACCCTTTTCTTAAATGCAAGAAAAGTTCCAACATATCATCAATATTCGACACCTGTCCTCATCAATGTCTTTAGTTTCTGCAACCAAACAATGTCAGTGCTCTACGTCTTGGGGCTAAAAATCAAAATTGCTTTATCACCGCCATGAATAAGTCTTCCTTAACCGCCCTTTGCACATTCACCACTCATTTCTGAATCCGCTAAATCTGATTTGGATAAGCCAAACCCCTTTCTGTATGCCCAAAAAAAAAGTCTGATCACCCACAATGCCTTTCTTCAATAACTTCACAGCCCTTCTCTCTCTTTGCTTGCTCATCCTCACCACTAAAATTAGCTCCGAACCTCTTTCAAGTTACTGCCCAAATACAACCACTTTCACTCCTAACACCACCTACCACACCAATCTCAATCTCCTCCTCTCCAACCTCTCCTCCAACGCCACCACACCCGACAACGGATTCTATACCACCACCGCCGGTCGCAGCCCCAACACAGTCCACGGCCTCTTTCTATGCCGGGGCGATGTTAGCACCGATCAATGTCACAATTGTGTCAAAACTGCAAGTCAAGAAATCCTACAAGAGTGTCCCAATAGGACCGTTGCCACGGTTTGGTATGACGAGTGCTTATTGCGTTATTCAAGCAGAAACATCTTCTCCACAATGGACACATCTGTTTGGATTATTCTGCCCAACTCTACGAATGTGAGCGAGGAACCTGACCGGTTTATGGAGCTGTTGGCGAGCACAATGAATGAGTTAGCGGCTTGGGCAGAGATAGACCGGTCAGGTAAGAAATTTGGTGCTAAAGAAGCTAACTTCACAGCGGTTCAGAAGCTGTATGGGCTTGTGCAGTGCACACCGGACTTGTCTACCGATGATTGCAACACCTGCTTTCGAGATGCTATAGCACGTCTTCCAAGTTGCTGCGGCGGAAAGCAGGGTGGAAGAGTTCTGTTTCCGAGCTGTAATATTCGCTACGAGACTCACCCTTTCTTCAATATCTCTGCCTCTACTCCAGTGCCTGCGCCAGTTCTTCCTCCTCCTCCGGGTTCTAGTACAGGTAAATATGAACTCATAGAGTCATGAATTTGTTGGTAGTATAATGTATAAGCCATTGCTGGAGTGATCAAAATTGATAACAATGCACTGGAGAGGGTCTGGATTGCATAAACACTTTAACATATTATATTACCCTTTAGTCTTACTATTTTATTTATTTTGTTGTCTACAAAATCAAGGAAAATATTATTTGTTCATAGAGGATTTCCAATCAAGCAGTTTTCTTTCTTTGGTGCAGTAAAAGGAGGAACCTCAACGGGGGTAATTATTGGCACTGTTGTGGCAGTAGTTGTGGTAGCGGTGCTCTTTTCCGTTGGCGTATGGTGCAAAGTGATGAAAACAAGGAAGGAATACAATAACATTAGAGAGGAATCTGGTAATACAAAAAGAAGAAAGAATCCAACTGCACTTGTTTAAACCAAATTTGCTTTTTCCAGTATGACAAATACTGATGTCAATAATACATTTCATTTTTGATTGTGTAGTTGGGGATGATATCACAACATTACAGTCCTTGTCATATGATTTTGGAACAATTGAAGCAGCCACAAATAATTTCTCTCATCAAAACAAAATTGGTGAAGGTGGATTTGGTGTGGTTTATAAGGTAAGTGGTTAGTGCCTGTACTTTATGTCAAGGATAACTACCAAATTATATGGTTCAGAACCCATGTTTACTGAAGTATGAAAAACTAGTTGGACCAATTCCATTTACATAAACTTTCAGCTGTATATACTTTGTTAAAGACCAAAACCCCAATTGCCAAGACACATCGATTTGTAATTTTGGCGTACAAAAAATTATGCACTGGTTCATAAATTTATCAATGTGTATGTTCAAATTTACAGATTGGAACATAAAGTAGGGATGTCCAAGTTTTCACTCATTCGGTAATTTAGTACCACAGTCCAAAATATACATACTGGTGCATGGGACAATAACATCTTATGAATTAGTCCTCATCTTATGAATTGTTCACAGTTTTGTAATTTAAGGAACAAAAGTCAATACTTATATAGTTCGTCCTTGATTTTAAGTATGCCAAATTCAGACACTCCAAAACTTTACAGATTAATGAAGTTTTAGATAAAATATTCAATAATTGATTATCATTATAACATAAATACACAGGGTACACTTTCAAGTGGACAAGAGATAGCTGTGAAGAGACTATCCAAAAGGTCCGGACAAGGTGCAGAAGAATTCAAGAATGAAGTTGTATTGGTAGCCAAGCTTCAACACAGAAATCTAGTTAGACTGCTGGGATTCTGCTTGGAAAGAGAAGAAAAGTTGCTTATCTATGAATACGTCCCCAACAAAAGCCTTGACTATATCCTATTTGGTTTGGCCCATCTTTAAAAATTTATCCAGTTATTGAATTTATCTATTTTTTTTATGTTCTACTACTTACAAATACATTATCTCCATAACACCCTATTTGAATTAGCAAACAAAAAAATTGGATCTTAAATAAACATATATACTGTGTATATAGATGTTCTAAAGGCCAAGAAATAGTTTATTTATTTTGGGTTTCTATATTGTGAGTCATGGCATTAAGTACACTGCATTTGTATGATTGTTAAAAATAAATAAAAATATTGTTATGAAATCTAAGTTCTCTCTATTCTAACTCTGAATATTTATTATGATCAATGTATAGATCCGGCAAAACGAGTTCAGTTGGATTGGTCAAGACGTTACAAGATTATAGGAGGCATTGCACGTGGAATTCTTTATCTTCATGAAGATTCTCGACTTAGAATTATACATCGTGATCTCAAGGCTAGTAATATACTTTTAGATGAAGATATGAGTGCAAAAATTTCAGATTTTGGCATGGCAAGGATTTTTGGCGTGAATCAAACTCAAGGAAATACGAAAAGAATCGTTGGGACATAGTGAGTTTTCCAATCCCAAAATCCCCAGCTTCATTCTATCCCATAGTTTGAATTAACAGATAAAGAATGTCTAATCTCAACTAGAAGTTAGGTGGGGAAGAAAAAGCCAAAGGTCATTTTGATAATCCCACACTTCTTCGACTCAGACAAAACAGCTAGCTTCCTTCTAACAAGTACTAGTCTGTGCTTTAATTGTTGCTTATGCATTGCATTATCAAATGTTTAGCTTTACTATTAAGTGTCAAACATACTTTGTTGTTGTATTCTTGAATTGATGTGTTGGATTACAGTGGTTACATGTCTCCAGAGTATGCAATGCGCGGACAATTCTCTGTAAAGTCTGATGTGTTCAGTTTTGGAGTACTAATTCTAGAGATCATAACCGGCAAGAAAAATAGTAATTTCAATGAATCAGATGGTGCCAGAGACCTTCTGAGCTTTGTGAGTGCAAAACTGAATATTAAATTTGTTATTTTTGTTTGTTAATATCAATATGAGCATTGCAACGTGCATTTAGGGACAAAACACATCTTTTAAACATCAATTGACAAATTGTCACAGGCTTGGAAACATTGGAAGAATGGAACATCCATGGAATTGTTGGATCCAATTCTGGCAGATTCAAATTCAAGAAATGAAGTCATTAGATGCATCCATATTGGCTTATTGTGTGTTCAAGAAGATGTGGATGCCAGGCCCTCCATGGCATCTGTGGTTGTTATGCTCAACAGTTATTCTGTTACTCTAAAATTGCCCCATCATCCTCCGATCTTTGGCCGTAGCGAAACCGGGTCGACCATACCAAAAGTGCTGGAGTCAGATCAATCTACAAGCCAGTCAGTCCAATGGTCTTTGATTGAAGCCTCAATTACTGAACTACACCCTAGATAATGTTAGAAAAGTAAGTGTATGCTGTAAAGAGTGAAATAAATAAATTCAAGGTCACAGGATCTGAATGTGTATATATATCATCAGAGATTGAGAGATTTGCATTTGTACTCACCTATTGCTAATTTTAAAATTTTCAGCATGTTTCATTACTTGTCAAACAAAATCCCATTTTCCATCTCTAATTACTGCACAAATGCATCTTTGACTCTCCTAACAGGACCTATCATGGAAATTATTGATCGAATGTCCTCCTATCTGCTCTTTCTCTGTGATTTACTAATCAATTTCCTGAAATATCGCTATAGGCGCATCACCATCATTAAATCCCACTTTACTTTACTAGTGTAGTGGGATTACTAGTGTTGACGCTAAAATCATCGATTCTAATTTTGTATGTTGCGGGAGTGCCAGAACTAATTGTATGGTTCAAGTCTATTTAGTCAACGATAGTCTCTTTGAGGATTTTGACTTCCATACAATTATAGGAGAAAGAGAACAAATATACTCCTTCGTGAGTTCAATTTGCCTTAATTAGTGAGATAATAGAAAGGGGAGAAGATATAGATATAGAAGGAGATTGAGAGAAAGAGAGATAGAAAGAGATCCTATAAAAAGAGATTGAGAGAGAGAAAGAAAGAAATAGCAAGGTTGTTGTGAAGACCCCATGGGCGGGTGCGAGACACTGATAGGCGGCTACCACACTGGCGAGTTACGGGTGCACAATCCTACATCGCCTGGGAAAGGAAAAGGTGAAGTGTTTATATGTAGGTGTGTCATTATAATTGGTATATATAAGGCCTTTTAGGGTAAAACTCAAGAGCAAAACTATGCGGGCGCAGATCCAAAGTGGACAATATCATACCATGTAGTGGAGTGAGTCATTACAAATTGCATCAGAGCCTGACCTAGCCGGAATTGTGCCGACGGGGACATCGGGCCTCCAAGGGGGGTGGATTGTGATAGACTCTGTGGGCAAGTGTGCCGGCGAGATAATAATACTTCGTAAAACAAACTCCTAACCATTTCAGTCCAAATTATAGCCACGTCACTGCCCAGTAATTCTACCGGATGTTCCACTTCAAACCATTGCTTACTCCCACGTCAATGCCCCGAAAATTCAAATTACACCCATTGTATCAAGTTGAGCATCTCAACGGGAACAACACACGTCTTTTTAACTTCAATTGTCACAGGCTTGGAAACATTAGAGGGATGGAACACCCATGGAATTGATGGATCCAACACTGGCAGATTCTCATTCAAGCAAGGAAGTCATGAGATGCATCCACATTGGCTTACTGTGTGTTCAAGAAGATGAGGATGCCAGGCCCTCCATGGCATCCGTGGTTCTTATGCTCAACCGTTATTCCGTTACCCTACAATTGCCACAACATCCTCCTATCTTTGGCGGTAGCGGAACTGACTCGAGCATACCAAAAGGGCTGGAGTCAGATCAATATACAAGCAAGTCTGTCCAATGGTCTTTGAATGAAGCATCGATTACTGAACTACACCCTAGATAATGTAAGTTAAATAAGTGTATGCTATAAAGTGTGAAATTAATAAATTCAACGTCACAGACTATGAATGTATCGTCAGAGGTTTAGAGATTAGCATTTGTACTCACCTATTGCTATTTTTTGAATTTTCAGCATTACTAGTCAAACAAAAACCCCATTTTGACATATAATCACTCCAAAAATGCATCCCTTACTCTCCTAACAGGACCTATCGGGGCAATATTGAACGGATGTCCTCCTATCTTCTCTTTCCTCTTATTTACTAATCAAGTTCCCGAAATAACACTAAAGGTGTATAACCATCATTAAATCCTAAAGGACATATATGCAAATGAAAATTATTTTGTTTGGAACAAACAAAATTTGAAAGAGTTAACGTAAATGAGATATTATACTATTTTGAATATGCCATTAAGAAATGATTGGATTTTATGAAATTTGAAAATTACTAAGGACTTGTTTGATTATTAGAAAACATTTTTTTTCCCTAAAGAATAACAAATAAGAACTAAATTTTATCATTTACTCAGTGCTTTTCTTATTTTAACATTTTAAATTCGGTCAGTGCCACCCTTATATTTTAACATTATAAATTTGAAATGCATGTAATGGATTTCGTTTCAAAATTTTTTAATTTTTTTTAAGGTCCAAATATACAATGTGTTACTGTTGGTTCCCTTGTGAGGAAAGATATTACACCGCATGGAGATACTTGCACTAAAAATAATTAATTGTTACTCAAAGAATTAGTTTCAAAGGAATCAAGGGGCCGAGTCAGTGTATGCCCGGGGCACTTGCCCTCCTTATATAATATATATAGTAATTTTTTTATTTTTCATATATGTATATAAAAAATTTATGTAATGCCCCCTTAAAATTATTAATTTTTTAAAATTTAATATTTCAGTTAAAGCATGAAACTAAAAAAAAAAATTTGTGAGGTTGAACGAGATGTCATATATTTTATTTTGTCACTTAATACAAAGTTGGCAACCCTCCACTAAATTTTTGGAGACCACTAATCCTTTCATGATACATTTGCTTTTATTCTCATAAATAAGAATTATCAAATCAAAGGAATAGATTTTAAAAATTAAAGCGTGGCTTTGCATCTTCTTGATCCACTATGTTGGTTAAAAATTAAAATTTGGTAATGATTCAGATAACCCAAATGACCAAGGCAAAAATGGGTGACCCCTTTTCTTGGTGCGATGTGCAAAGAAAATTCCAACCTATCATATCCATTCCACTCCTATCCTCATCAATTATGTCATCACTCTCTCATTATTTTCTACAACGAACAATCTGGTAAAAATTCCAAACTAAAAATCATAATTGCTTTATTGACTCCAATCAATCGAGTCTTTCTAAGCCGCCTCAACCCTTAACACCTTCACCACTCATTTCCTGTGAACTTATATCTCAATCTGATCGATTTTGATAAACCAAACAACCTCTTTCTATGCCCAAATCCAAGCAAGAGATTGATTGATCACCCACTATGCCTTCCTTTAATATCTCCATAGCCCTTCTCTACTTTCTTTGCTTGCTTAGCCTCCTCACCACTAAAAGCAGCTCCCAACCTCTTTCAGATTACTGTCCAAACACCACGACTTACAGCACTACTCTTAACAGCACCTACCATGCCAATCTCAATCTCCTCCTCTCCAACCTCTCCTCCAACGCCACCAAACCCGACACCGGATTCTATAGCATCATCGCCGGTCGCAGCCCCAATGCCGTCTACGGCCTCTTTCTATGCCGGGGCGATGTCACCACCGATCAATGTCACGATTGTGTCCGAAATGCAAGTCAAGAGATACTGCAGCGGTGTCCCAACAGGACAGAGGCCGTGATTTGGTATGACTTTTGCTTATTACGTTACTCCAACAGAAATATCTTCTCCATTGCGGACTCATCAGTTTGGATAACTATGTGGAACCAACAAAATGTGACCAACGAGCCTGTGCGGTTTATGGAGGTGATGGGGAACGCAATGAACGAGTTAGCGACTCGGGCAGCAAGTGGCGGGTCAGGTAAGAAGTTTGCAGTCCAAGAGACCAACTTCACAGTGTTTCAGAAGATATATTCACTTGTGCAGTGCACACCGGACCTGTCTACTAATGATTGCAACACCTGCCTTCAAGATGGCATTAGCAAAATTCCAGGTTGCTGCGACAGAAAGCAGGGGGGGAGAGTAATATTTCCGAGCTGTAATGTTCGCTACGAGACTTACCCTTTCTTCAATGTCACTGCCTCTACACCACCGGTGCCTACACCACCGATTCTTTCTCCTCCTCCTCCTCCAATTTCTACTGGTATGAACTTCACATCCCACATACCTTAATTATAACCTTATACTACTAAAATTGAAGACATTGCTTAAAGAACCTCATGTCATGACATTTATACTATGTTCCATTGCATATAATAGCTGCCTTAGAATTCGAATTGGAGATAATTTTATTAATAATTGGAATTGGAGATAATTTAATTAGAAGAAAACTTAGTTTGATGCACCAATTCCATGCAACCAAACATAGGATAACTGAAATTTGTTCAGTGCATAATTTATTAGAATTAATTTGGTGGCGATCACAATATTACCAGTGCACATGAGAGGATCTGAATTCGATATATGACCCTTACCATCAGGCACGGACCCAACATAGAACCAGTGGGGTGGATTATTTATTTTTTCTTTTTATACCTCAAATTTTTTGAAATTTATGAAGATGTCTCTACTAAAATTATAATTCGCCCGCACTGGATTCTTTTTTTTTTTTTTTGGCATTTTATACTTTAAAATTTTTGAGAATTTTTGAAAATGCCCCCACTAAAATTATAATTCTCCCCATTGATTTATTATTATTATTATTATTTTTTGCATCTTATACCTTAAATTTTTTAAAATTTATGAAAAAAAAAAAAAAACAATTGGAATTACAAAATAGACTCACTATATAAGTTTGCCCCCACAAATTAAAAGACCGCCCCTCACAAAATTTTTTGGGTCACTTAATGTATAGCACTTTCATCTTATTTTATTTTTTATTTTTTTTTTGGGGTATGAAACATAGTCTACCAAATTAATTTCATCAAGGGAATATTATTTGTTCATATGGAATTTTCAATCAAGTAGTTTTCTTTGATGCAGGAAATGGGGGAATCTCAACCGGAGTAATTATTGCCATTGTTGTCCCAGTAGTCGTGGCAGTGCTGCTCTTGTCTGTTGGCTTCTGGTGCATAGCGAAGAAAGCAAGGAAGAAATCCAATACAGTCAGAAAGGAATCTGGTAATACACATACACGGAAAATATATATATAGATATCCAACTGCACTTGTGTAAACCAAATTTACTTTTTCAGTGTCAGAAATATTACTGATTTCAATACATTTGGTGGTTGATCGTGTAGCTGAGGATGATATCACAACAGTACAGTCCTTGTCATTTGATTTTGCAACAATTGAAGAAGCTACAAATAACTTCTCTGATGACAACAAAATTGGCCAAGGTGGATTTGGTGCCGTTTATAAGGTAAATGGTTTGTATAAAACTGTACTTTATTTCAAGGATAGCTATGAAATTATGTGGTTCAGCACCCATGTTTACTGAACTATGAAAAACAAGTTGAACCAATTCCATTTATAAAATTTTCATAGAATAATTACCAAACCCCATTTGCAAATACATATCAATTTGAAATTTTGGATATAAAATATTCGTTCAAATTTAAAGATTGGTACATGAAGTTAGGAAGTGATGTTCAAGTTTTTCTCTGTCTAAAGATTGGTACATGAAGTTAGGAAGTGATGCTCAAGTTTTTCTATGTCTATAAGATTGTTACATAAAGTTATGATGATCAAGTTTTCACTCAGAATTTAGGACCGTTGATGATTCTGCTTTTATTTATTTATTTATTTATTTTTTTTTTTGCTGATTTTGAATCTTTTGCATCCTTTTCTAGTTTTTATATGTTCCAATTTAAAGATTCGAACATAAAGTTCTGAAGTGATGATAAAATTTTCACTCATAATTTAGGACCAGAGTCCCTAATGCGGGGCAAAAGTTTGGTACCAGTGTGGATGTTTATGCCCAAATATGTATACTAGTAGCATCTTATGAATTAGTACTATGTTTATGCTCACATTTCAGAACCACAACATTTTATACGATTAGCTATAGTATTTCCACAAACAGTGGAAGTTCATAGTTCTCACAAATTCATGGATGTAGACCACTTTGATTGTTCACAGTTTGGTAATTTAAGTACCAAAAGTCCATATTTATGTATTCTCCCTTGATTTTAATTATGCCACATTCAGGCACTCCAAAACATTACAAGGCAGATAAAACATTCAATAATTGATTATCATATTATTACATATATATGCGCAGGGCACACTTGCAGATGGACAAGAGATAGCTGTGAAGAGACTGTCCAAAAGATCCAGACAAGGTGCACAAGAATTTAAGAATGAGGTTGTATTGGTAGCCAAGCTTCAACACAGAAATCTAGTGAGACTGCTGGGATTCTGCTTGGAAGGAGAAGAAAAATTACTTGTCTATGAATTCGTCCCCAACAAAAGCCTTGACTATTTCCTATTTGGTTTTGTTCATCTCTAAAAATTTATCTATTTTTGTCTTATGTTCTACATGACAACACATTATCTGAATTTGCAAACAGAAAAAAAAGAAAAAAAAGAAAAAAAAGAAAAAAAGGGTATCTTAAATAAACATATATATTGATGTTCAAATGCCCTACAAAATGTTGATTTATTATGGGTTCCAAACATTGTGAGTCATAGTATAATGTACACTAGATTCGTCTATTTGCTGAATCACATTTTTATTTAGTATTATGAAATCTAAATTCTTGATTCTAACTTGAATTTTTTTTTTTTTTTTTTTGATCATGATTAATGTATAGATCCGGTTAAGCAACTTCAGTTGGATTGGATGAAACGTTACAAGATTATAGGAGGCATTGCACGTGGAATTTTGTATCTTCATGAAGATTCTCGACTTAGAATAATACATCGTGATCTTAAGGCTAGCAATGTACTTTTAGATGAAAATATGAATGCCAAAATTTCAGATTTTGGCATGGCAAGGATTTTTGGTGTGGATCAAACTCAAGGAAATACGAGTAGAATCGTTGGGACATAGTAAGTTTTGAACCCCAGACATCCCTTGCTTCTTTCTTTCCCAAAGTATGCATTAATGAATTCAGAATGCCTAATCTCAATTAGCACTTATTGGAGGCCAAAAAAAAAAGAAGGGTAAAGGTCATTTTGATAATTCAAACAGTGTCTGCTTTAATTGTTGCTTTTCCATTAACTTTTGTGCATTCCATCACCAAATGTTTTGCTTTACTATGAAGTACTGTCAAATAGACTTTGTTGTTGTGTTCTTAACTTCTTACGTTGTTGTACCAATGATGCTGGGTTGCAGTGGTTACATGTCTCCAGAATATGCAATGCATGGACAATTTTCTGTGAAGTCTGATGTGTTCAGTTTTGGAGTCCTAATTCTAGAGATGATAACTGGCAGGAAAAATAGTAGTTTCTATCAATCCGATGGTGTTGGAGACCTTTTGGGCCATGTGAGTGCAAACTGAATGTTACAAATGTTATTCTTCTTTGTCAATATCAATATGAGCATCTCAGCATGCATTTAGGAGCAACACATCTTTTTAACATCAATTAACAAATTGTCACAGGCTTGGAAACATTGGAGGGATGGAACACCCTTGGAATTGATGGATCCAACTCTAACAGATTCTTATTCAAGAAATGAAGTCATTAGATGCATCCATATTGGCTTATTGTGTGTTCAAGAAGATGTGGATGCCAGACCCTCTATGGCAACTGTGGTTCTTATGCTCAATAGTTATTCTGTTACTCTACAATTGCCTCGACATCCTCCGGTCTTTGGCCGTAGCAGAACCAAGGCGACCATACCAAAAGGGCTGGAGTCAGATCAATCTACAAGCAAGTCAGTCCAATGGTCTGTGAATGAAGCATCAATTACTGAACTACACCCTAGATAGTTAAGGTTAGAAACCAAGACACTTATTAAAAATTCCTCTTCAAAGTTTAATGTGAGCTTTCGATCACATCACAATAGATAGCCTTTTCCTAAACAAAGAATTAAGCAATTTTAAAAAATTTCTTTTCTTTTTATGCTGAGTAATCTTTTTTTTTTTTTTTTTTTTTTTTTTTTTTAAGCTCCTATTATTATGTTTTTTTTTTTTTTCAGACAATAGCTTTTATACCTTTTGTGATCAATAATATCCTAGTCAACAATTCAAATATTTTCAATCAAATTTTCCAAAGATGGACCAGTATGCTATGAAATGTGAAATGAATAAATTCAAGCCCACGTGATATGAATGTATCAGCTGAGGTTGAGAGATTAGTATTTGTACAGACCTATTGCTTAAGTCTTGAATTTTCTGCTTGTTACATGACTTGTCAAACAAAAACCAACATTGCACATTCAATGGAAAGTTCAACATGTTCTGTTTGAATGCCAAATTGAGCACTAGAAGTAAATTACAATTCTATTCTGACTTTTCTATGACTACCATTCCAGGTAGCACAAGTTACATTAGAAGACTTTGTGTGTGATGGTGGTAAAACTGGAAGAAATTTAAGTCCTTTCCTGGAAATTGATCATATGCTTTCTTCAATTAGTTCAGACCATAGTGCTCAAGAGGCTGACTTGGTCAACATGACTTAAAATTGTGGTTTCTCGATGCTTAGAATTTTCCTTGGGTTGTCCAGTGTCTCAATCTGTATCAATTTTTGTATCACGTATATATTACGTTGTCTGTTTGTCTTGACCACTCCCATCAGTGTCAGCTTTTGTTTGATTTTGAAAAGTCTTAGACGTGTCATCCGGAATGAACATATTTTTCATAGATTTTTTTGGCTACATTTTGCAGCCAATTTATTGCTGCTAGCAAGGATTGAGCACACGACTTGTAACGCAGTCAGAATTGACCAAATAGTTTAGGGTATAGCCCAAAAGCTAGATAAATTATTGGGAGTCATGTTATTGTTAGAGATGTGAGAATTTAAATTTTGCAATAATTTATAAGAATCAGATATGAACTAGATAAAGCCTGCATTATTGGAGAACATCAGAGGGCCTTTGT
Organism: Cornus florida; assembly: GCF_030987335.1. Lineage (NCBI taxonomy): Eukaryota > Viridiplantae > Streptophyta > Magnoliopsida > Cornales > Cornaceae > Cornus > Cornus florida. Next base: position 95,768,629 of record NW_026775571.1, on the reverse strand, counting down.
TAAGCCACGTCTAGAATTTCAAGAATCAATTGAGTTCAAAGCAATTGAATAATCATACTGGTCTATAAATTATTATTTTTGATTCAGCCATTATCTAAAACTATGTTTGTATGATCACGAAAAAGAGGTTTAGAGTTCTTTTTAAGAGGGCATAACAAGATGTGGCTACTGGGATTCGGCCACAACGTGGAATTCTTACAACAAAACTACAGCCACATAGTGGCTACAAAAGTGCGCGTCAAAATTCAACATATACAAGTCAAGAAATCACGAATTTTTGTGTATTCACGTATAATTTACAAGATTCAAGTTTCAACATTAATATAATCATGTGTTACATTTGATATAAGCCTAAAATATCATACATGACCAAGGATTACAGTGTAGTGAAATTTTCTTTACATTCCAAAGTAAAAGGGTGATGGTTCAAGTCTTGTATAATTAAGGATAATTTATACAAACTTCCTCTATGGTTTGTCATAATTACAGGCGATACCCTTCCTGTTACGAAAATTACGCAGACTTTCCTTACTTTTTAAAATATCTTACACGGATCTTCCTTCAGTTACGGTCAACGCCAGTCTATATAATTAAATAAATATTATATTTAAAAGATAGATAGATATATATATATATATATATATAGCCTTCATCTGGTTTAGTTGGTGATGGCGGTGAGTATCTATGACGGCGGCGAGGATCTGTGACGGCGACGGGTTGTGGTGGTGGGTATCTGTGATGGCGACGGGTTGTGGTGGTGGGTTTGAGATGGTGAAGCTGTGAGATGGCGACGGCAAGGCTGTGAGATGGCGACAGTGAGGATCTGTGACGGTGAGGATCTGTGATGGCGGCGAGGATCTGTGGCGCGACAGGTTGTGGTGGTGGGTTTGAGACGGTGAGGCTGTGAGATGGCGACAGTGAGGATCTGGGACGGCGAGGTTGTGAGACAATCTAATTTCCGGCGAGCTTGGACCTGAAAGTTCCGGCCGAAGGTGGGTACGATTCCTCCAGCACTGCAAGAGAATTTGGACTAGAAACATGAATTTGCTGATCTAGTGTGAGAAAGTGATTGGTCATCTCTTGAAATACACATCATGTGAAACTTAGGCACCAGAGACCAGACCATATGGTCTACCACATCTATATATATATATATATATATATATATATATATATTACCATCAAAATGATATCATGATATATATACTATGATAGACTAAGATCATTAGATTTACTGCTCCCAAAAATATATAATTAATTTACCTTTTAATTGCTATACCATTTATGACACAACATTTTTTCTTGTTTCAGTAAATTATGATTCCACATACTTTCTGCAGGTTTATTGTCTTTCAATGAAGTGCCATAAGGATCACTGGTCATTCTTTTTCTTGTTCCTAGTTGACTAGAAACATGAACTAGGGCGCCACCAATTTCCATTCAAAACGATCACAAATTTCCAAAACACAGAGAAAAAAAAAAAAAAAACAAAAAAAAAAAATCTAGATTGCTGAACTTTTAACAAACTTGGAATCCGAAAGTGAAAAAAAAAAATTTGTGAATTCAGAGTTTCTATAGATTTATCATCTTCTCTCTCTTTCGCCGGTGGCTATTGTTTGACGCCGACAAGTATTTCCAACGCCGGTGAGCTTTTCTATTTTCAGTGGTAGTCTCTTCAAATTGGTATTCAGTATTCCTTTTCAACCAATTTTTAAGTTTTTTTGGTTCAAGTAAACTATTATTTGAGGTGATTAGGGTTTTGAATGATGATATTGGTAGTTCAAAGCTAATGGTGTTCTCTGTTCTGTACACACACATGAAAATTTGCTTTTGGAGAAGATGACAAGCTGATGTCATGCCTACCCAATAACTGAGAGGGGTAGTTTCGTAATTTTAGATGCCAAGGAGAGGGTATTTCAGTAATTTTGATAGCTCTATAGGTGTATTTGACCATCCGTCACAGATGAGGAGGTCCTTGTAAGATATTTTAAAAAGTATGGGAGGTCTGCGTAATTTCAAAAACAGAAAGGGTGTCGTCTGTAATTATGACAAACCATAAGGAATGTCTGTGTAAATTACCCTATAATTAAATATGTGCATGAGTTGACTCTCTCTAACCTTCTTCTCTAGAGGCTTCGCGTCGGGATCTGACGACAACGACGTCGTGGTGATCGACGGCGGCTACGCCTAGGGCTTCTAATATATCTTTATAGTTTATGTATGTGTACATATGTATATAAAGATAGCTGTATATTTCAATCATCAAATTCCTAACCAGTTATACTGAAGAAGATAAGGGTGTTTTTAGAATTTTAATTTATTCAGTACATGAAATTTGTAAAATTCATCATTGACTCGTGTTGAATGTCACGTAAAAGAGGTTTGTACAGGTCAGTTACATTTTTAAGGGAGTCTGTGTAATTTCTGAAACTACAGAAAAGCGTATAATTAACCCTATATATAATAAACCCTATACTAATAAATGAAAATATAAATTTAATCAACTGATAGCTTTAAATTAAAGGAAAAAGATAAATGAGCTCTAGGGATGAGCTTTCAAAACCAAGTGCAATTTTGTCTAGTTTTAGGATAAAGATTGGAGACACAAATTCTGCACAGACTACTTAGGTTCAGCTCATGGTGTAGAACTAAGAACCCTGGGTATTGGGGGCCACTTAGCTCGAGCCCATTTTCACTCAAAGCCTTGACCCGAAACTCAGTCCAAACTTCAGGTTCATATCAAGTTTGTGCATGCACAAGTGAGTGGCCCATGTATGTGTACCAAAAGGCAAAATGGCTAGGCTAACTTTCCATCACTAGCAATGGCCCACAACTCAGCCATAAGACTACCACAGCCTTTTAATTTCAAGTGGCTGAGATCTTGTAAAGCTCTGTAAATCTTGTTTTGGTGGCCTTCTATGGCCTGGTATGGTGATGTATCTCTGTACAGATTTTTATTTCATCTATAAAATTACCCTTGACCAAATAAATAAATAAGTTCCGGAGATCAATGCCAACATTCTGTCGATAAATACGGTGACGAATTTTTTTGGAATTGTTTAGCAACTAGTGTATGTCTTTCAATAAATGCCCCAACGACGACATTTTAGAAGAAGGGTTTCTTTTAGGGGGATGCCACCAAACCTGAAATTGCAGCTATTGTGATTAGTTGCAATAGAATTAGGTTTTTCGGTTAAATTCTAGTTCCGGAATATAGCATTTGATTTTTTTTGAACTTATGATCAGCTGAATCAAACCCATTAGAGCAAATGATCCCAAATATTTGATGTAAATAATGACATGATATGATTTGATAATATTTTACAAGTACTATCCGTAGTTTAAACCATATGTTTGACAATTTAGTACAAACCCCTAGAAAAAAACTTTTCCATAGCAATCTGATTTTTTTTTTTGGGAAAATGAAGCAACTGAAATATGTACAAGGTTGGGGCCATAGCCCATTACAAGACCATAAGTAAAACAGGCCCAAGTAGGCAATCTAGGGCACAAGCCCAGCCAAAATAACAAAAGATGAGCAATCAAATAACTGCCATTTTAACCGTTAATTGAGATCATTTTAACCACATTCCGGTGTCCGATTCAAGGTCCGGTTGTTGTCATAATTGAGTTAATCTGGAGGACGGGGAGGAGGTTTGCAGTAAGAAGGAGGAAGATTCCATTCAGTGAGGATTCTCGTCGAAGTAGCGTAATCCTTTAGAAACCCAAGTCTAAGAATTGATGTGATAGAGGAATTGATCTTGGCCAGCACTACTCTCTATGAACATTTCTCTTTCCTAAATATTCTTCTGTTGCGTTCCTCCCAAGTGTGATGTGATGAAGGTGTAAGATTATTTATTTACTTATTGCTCACATGATTTGGACATGTGACATATTACTTGGTGGCTAAGTAAATAGATATCAATTAATTTTTCTTGGTCAACTTATAATTACCTTTTTGGTAATTACTTATTGGAGAAGTGTTTTCCTTCTAATTCCTTACTTTGATGGAAAGTAAAATTATGTTACTAAAAGGAAAACTGGTTCTCTCTCTACCTTTATAAAAGTGCATATATTCCATCAATTATGTACGATTATTGATATAACGCGTAATAGTTTTATGTGTGCAAAAGGCCAGGAGAGAGAAACCAGTTTCCATCTTTGGCTGTTGATCAGAGTTGCAGATTAGTTCGCGGTTAAAGGATCTAGACGTTAGACCTAATCTCAACAAGGTTTGATATCATGAATCGAGGTATGTATATCTAACTATATAGATATATGCGTTATGAGGATATGAAATTAATTGAAATTCTAAGATCTAGGGATTTATGATTATTTGTGATTAATGTTTAACACAAATTAATTAGGGTTTTTACATGTGGTATCAGAGCCCAAGTTTTGGAACTCATTATTTTTTCATTATATTTGCATAAATAATATGTTTAAGTTTAAATTAAAATTAAACAATTAAATAATTTTAATTTAACAGATCTGATCAAACCTTTTTCAATTTCGTACACTAGTAGCGTTTTTTGAATTACTGTCACGGATCTATTTGTCTGTGATCAGTTTTGTCTCATTATGATACACCTATATATGTTGTATGTGATCTGTTTTGTCAGATTTTGGTTTCATAAAATATATCTCTCAGTACATATAATATTTCAATTACTAGATTTGTTATTTTTATTAAATTGCGTGACCTGATTTGGTACCTAATGAATGGTTAATAGTTATATATATATATATATATATATATATATGCAACTTATATATATATAAGCATAATGAGACAAATCTAAGTGTTTTTCGTGCATGCCTATCAGTAGTATAGAGAATGAAATTTTATTTTTTATTTTTACTTTTGATTCTGCGTAAAACGAGATGCCAAATTGTAATGATGTCTTTTGTTTTGTACATGATTACATATGCTTATTGATATACACCTACAGTACATATATCTATGAAATTTTTGGGCACTCACTAGCAATTTAATTAAATGATTTTGTAAAATATGTGTGCATAATATGGTGGGTAATTTAATGTTGAATTTATCACTAAATAATTAAATATTCGTATTATAGAAAGGTTGGTAATTACCAAAGTGGCCTAACCATAATGATTAATGGATATTAATTTTAGTGGTAGACATACTTGCAATATTTCATGAATAATGATGCTTATAATTTTTTGTAAAATTCATGAATATTGGGTTTATTCAATTATTAGAAATAATTCCTCAAAGGGAATTAATTTTTAAGTGATTAAATAAACATTAAGGGTTTATATGTAATTTTTAATTGGGTAGATATTGGATATCCAAAGGTAACTTGTCTATTTAATTACTTTGTGCATCACCAATGAAGCTATATATAAATAAATACATCTAAACATCATTTTTTTTGTATTTTGATATTACTACCCAAAGGGGTACCATAGTTGTACAATGTATTTATTTATTTTTAAATGTGTTGTTATCTCAAAGTATTAATGTTATGAGCATTTACCTTATTATGATTATTTTATTGCAGTATATCTTCCTGTTTCAGTGAATTCGCATGCTTCATCTGTTCCAATTCTCAATGGGACTAACTTCTCAGAATCGAATGAGCAAGTTCAGTTCAACTTAGGTGTGCTAGATCTTGATTTAGCATTTCAAATTAAGAAACCTACTGCTATTCCTGGTGAAAGCAATGAGGAAGAAAAGTCTCTCCATAAAGTTTGGGAGAAATCGAACAGATTGAGTATTATGTTTATGCGAATGACTATTGCAAACAATATCAAAACAACTCTTCCCCAAACTGATAGTGCTAAGGAATATTTGAAAAATATTGAAGAACGTTTTCGTATTGCAGATAAGTCTCTTGCAGGAAAATTAATGGCTGACCTCACTACTATGCATTTTGATGGTACTCGAAGTATGCATGAGCATGTTCTTGACATGACTAATCTTGTTGCGAAATTGAAAACTTTAGGGATGAATGTGGATGAGACTTTTCTCGTTCAATTTATTCTCAATTTCTTACCTACTCAGTATGGGCCATTTCAAATTCACTCTGACACTATTAAGGACAAATGGAATGTGAATGAATTGGCCAGTATATTAGTTCAGGAGGAAGGAAGGCTTAAGCAACAAGATAATCATAATGTTCATCTCATGACTCAAAAAGCTAGAAAAAAATTTGGGAAAAGGCCTGGAAAAGGCATTAAGCGAGCAACATCCCAAATAAAGGATTCTGATCAAGCTACTCAAAAGAAGAAACGCAAGAATGATAAGTGTCATTTTTGTAACAAATCTGGACACTTTCAGAAAGATTGCATAAAACGTAAAGAATGGTTCAAAAAGAAGGGTAAGCCTTTAGCTTTTGTATGTTTTGAATCAAATTTAATTGAAGTTCCTTCTAATACTTGGTGGGTTGATTCAGGCTCTAATGTTTATATTTCCAATACGATGCAGGGATTCCTTTTAACCCAAACCACAAATCCAAATGATGATTTCTTATTCATAGGGAATAGGGAGAAAATTTCAGTTGAAGCCATTGGGACATTTCGTTTAGTTTTAGATAGTGGATCTCATTTAGATTTGTTTAAAACTCTTTGTGTTCCTTCAATTTCCCGTAATTTGATTTCTTTGTCCAAACTTGATATTGATGGTTTTTTCATTTAAATTTGGTAATGGATGTTTCAGTTTGTTCAAAAAATCCCAATTTGTTGGTTCTGATATTCTTGTTGATGGTTTATACAAGATAAAGCTTGATGATTTATTTTCTTAAACACTTTTGACCTTGCATCATAATGTTGGAACCAAACGTAGCTCAATTAATGAAAATTCATCTTTCTTGTGGCATAAAAGATTGGGTCATATATCCAGTGAAAGGTTAAAAAGATTAGTAAAAGATGGAATTCTTTGAAATCTAGATTTTACTGATTTTATTGTGTGTGTGGATTGTATTAAAGGTAAACAAACCAAACACACAAAGAAATGAGCCACAAGAAGTATAGAGCTTCTTGAAATTATTCATACTGACATTTATAGACCTTTTGATGTTCCATCTTTTGGTGGAGAAAAATATTTTATCACCTTTATAAATGATTTTTCACGTTATAGATATATCTATTTGTTGCATGAAAAATCTCAAGCAGTGAATACTCTTGAAGTATACATAAATGAGGTTGAAAAGTAACTAGATAAAAAAGTGAAAATAGTAAGGTCAGATAGAGGTGGTGAATATTATGAAAAGTATGATGAAACGGGTAAATGCCCTGGACCATTTGCTAAATTCCTTGAAAAGCGTAGCATTTGTGTACAATACACTATGCCAGGCACACCACAGCAGAATGGTGTAGCTGAAAGGCATAATCATACTCTTATGGAAATGGTTAGGATTATGTTAAGTAATTCCTCTTTACCCATATCATTGTGGATGTATGCTCTTAGAACTGCTATGTATATATTAAACAGGGTTCCTAGTAAGGCAGTTCCAAAAACTCCATTTGAATTGTGGACAGGAAGGAAACCTAGTTTAAGGCACCTGTATGTTTGGGGTTGCCCAGCGGAAGTTAGGATTTATAATCCACATGAAAAGAAATTGGATTTTAGAACAGTTAGTGGGTACTTTATTGGTTACCAAGAAAAATCCAAAGGGTATAGGTTTTACTGTCCTACACATAGTACAAGAATTGTTGAAACCGGTAATGTCAGATTCATTGAGGATAGTGAAATCAGTGGGAGTGACATAGTACAAGAATGATTGGGGCAGTAGCTTATCGTCTGGCTCTACCAGATAATCTTCATAGGGTACATAATGTTTTTCATGTATCCATGCTGTGGAAATTTCTACGGGAAGAAGATCGATATCAACACATTGATGTGGGTGAGATTGAGTTGCAACCCGATGCAACCTATTTAGAACAACCTTACTGTATTCTCGATCGTAGGAACCAGACACTGCGCACGAAGACTATTCCATTAGTACGTGTACCACTATAGTGAGACAGAATCTACTTGGGAACAGGAAAATATTATCCGTGCCAAGTATCCAGAGCTCTTTAATACAGGTATGTAGTGAATTTCGGGGACAAAATTCCTTTGTTAGGGGGGGAGAATGTAATACCCCATATTTCATAAAAAGTTTACTTAAATTATTTCTGTATTGGGTTAATTATTTAATGTGTAGATTTATTCACCTATTAATTGTGTATGTTAAATTTTAAATTTATTTTATTTATATGTGCATGTAATATTAATTATATGTTCTTTATATTATAATGTTAGTTTATATATTTTATTGGTTATATTCAATATTAGTAGTGCATTTGTATTGTAGTGTATTATTACATAAAATAAAAAAATAAAGAAAAAACATGTCATGACTTCCATTAGATATTAGTTTGGAATGATAGGATTGCATTTACTGTTATATAAGTTTATGTAAATAGGTTGACTTAGATTGTATTGCCTTAACTTAAATTAGGTAGGAATGTTTTGGTATTTATTATAAGTTAGATATTTATAATATTTATATTATACAAGTTAGTATATATATTAGTTAGCTAGCTTACCATTTGAAGGCAACTCACTTAATAGAAGAGGAAAAAAATAACAGTGAGCTATTCTAAAAGAGTGAAAGGAAAAGAGAGAGAAAGAAGCTTGGACCGGTGTAGGTGATTTTACCCGACTACGCGCAACCGGCGGATTTGTTTCAAATCCTTAAGGCAAGTTATTATCTACTTTTCCCCTTTGAATCCATAAATTATTCATTGAATTTATTCGGCTATTTTTTAGGTTAGAAACCATGCTAGGACAATGATAAATTAAATTTAGTTTATTAAATTAATGTGATATTAATTATTTAGGGTGTTAGATAATTTATTATTGGCCTATATAATTAATTAAAGCTTAGGAATAATTATTTAAGGCTTTAGGAATTTTTATAGAATTTTTCGGGATTTTTCAGGGATTTTCTGTAATTTCCGGCGAGGTTTTCGACCACCAGCAGTGAGGAAGGTGACTTGAATGATCCCGTGTGATGCGGCGTACTGTAGGTTAGTGTACCCGTGCATCCTGGCCATTGGTAGAATCAGATGGATCCGGTGCATCGTAATTCATGTTACTGCAGTACACCCGGATCAATAACCGTTGGATTAGGTGAAGATAAGATAGATTCATCCACTGCAGCGAGCCCATAGTAAGACAATGCAACCAACAAGTCAGCAAGTGCCGCGTCAGCAGGAAGCGTTAGCGTGCGCGTGTGAGCGCGTGGAGGCACGTGTGAGAGTGGGGAAGGTGGCAGCGCATGGGGGAGGCTTATGGAGGCGCGTGAGGGCGCGTGTGGGACCTCTACAACTGCTGAAAAAGTCCAGAATACCCCTAAGGACTGTTTTGTAATTTCCAGAACCTTAAACTTTCATTTTTGGGCCTATGGTTGGTATTTACGGGTTTAACGGGACATTAAATTATTATTTTATTACCCATTAATTATTATGATGTCCGATTAATGTTTCTAAGTATTAATTGTATCGTTTACAGTACGGATTGCTCTTAAACAGATGTAATTAATTTAATGACATTGTTAAATATTAATGGTGCTATTATTTTATTAAATGGTACTAATTATTAATGTTAAACTAAATGATTACATGATTTTATTCATATAAATTGTCCATTATACATTATGAGATTATTTCTGTTGTTAATGATATGTAAACCATTATTATTATGCTGTGTGCATTTCAGGTAAGAAGTGGACTGCTTAATAAATTAAGTTGCATTTACATTATACGGATGTGTTGCCATATAGAACCATGTGAGTTGACTAATAAGTTGAGATTCATTTATACCTTATGCATTCGTTGCCATAGACAGATGTGTGACTGTCGGGGTGTTTGGTTTAATATTATTGGCATGTGTTGCCTAAGTGATATGCTCAGTATATTCATTAGTACTTTGAAATATGTTACCACTGTGTAGGACTTATAGTTTGTGTTGTCAGTACCATGCACCATGTATTAATAGCTGATTTCCCAGGTAGGGAAATGAGACACTTAACCACCTTGTGTGAGTCTAAGTGATCACCGTTGATTCTGGTTGAGGTCATATTATACATTGTGTAGTTTCATTAGGGTGTATACATATATAGTATACTTCTGAATAATAATGATTAATTTATTTGATTTTCTGATTTGGGTCATAGTAAAGAAGACTTGCTCGTGGGTTTGACCCACCATTGTTGTTATTTCAGGACACTGCCAGTACCCGTTTCAAGGTTGAGGTTTAGCAGTGTGGGACCACCATCCGAAATCATCTACTCTTACGGTCTTGTTCAGGGTAGCAGTTTTATGTATTATTTTCATTCCAGTTTTATTTATTTCAGATGTTGAACTTTCGGGTTTGTATTGAGGAATCCTTGACATAGGATTTCCAAGTATGTATAAAGGAGTATTGTATTTAATAAAGGATAGATGGATGTTTTATTATTTAGATTTCCTTTCTTGTCTAAGTTCTTCTATTATTATCATTTTGTATTCCATGTTTGTATATTACCAATTGTTTTTTATATCTCTCATTTTTCGTGTATAAGCCTGATCAACTTATGAGTGGAAAATGTGGGGTATCACAGTTGGTATCAGAGCATTCCAAATTCGAGTGTCTTAGGGATCTGTGGTTACTATACTTCCGCGTTGTGTATTATGATAATTAGAGCCTAAGTCTTAAAGTTCTTTGTACTCTTTTAGTCGGTCCATTATAATGTACTGCAATTAGATTTTTCTAAATCGACAGAAGGATGGTTAGACGTGGGACAAGGAGTGTGAACAGAAATCGCAGTATTTCCCCAAATCAAGATGAGAATCAGGAATTTACTCCTCAAATTGCTGATATCATTGCATGAGCTGTAGCAGCAGGAGTAGCATTTGCTCTACGAAACCAGCAACCTCCTCAGTGGCACCTGCTCCTGAACCGGTAGCACAGCCAATTTCATGGGACAAAACTCGTCACTCGTTCATCAGAGGGAATCCACCATCATTTGCAGGGTCTACAGATGTCATGTTAGCATATCAGTGGAAACAGGAAAGCGAACGTTATCTTCGGATGGTAGTCTGTACCAAAGTGCAGAAACTGATGCTAGCTACTTTTATGCTGATAGGCAATGCGTTGCAGTGGTGGGAGTCTATCACTACCATTGAAGAGAGGACCAGATTGACATATGCTGAATTTCAGACTCGCTTTGATCGTAAGTATTTTCCTTTACCAGTAAGATCAGCAATAAAGACCGAATTTCTGGATCTAGAGCAGGGGGATAAGACCGTGGCCGAATATGAACAGAGGTTCATCAATTTGTCTTTATTCGCACCAGAGGAGGTGATACTAAAGAAAATAAGAGAGATCGTTTTGTTAAGGGGTTAATATGGCCCATTAAAATGGTGATCGTAGGTAGTCCTGCATATACTACTTACATATAGGTGGTTAATGCCGTTTTACAGTACTGCCAGATAAGGAGTGATTACCGAAAATCCAAGGGAAATAAGCGGGCTGACCGAGACTTTACTCACCAGACAGTGGAGAAGGGAAGCAGTAGTGGTACCAAGTTCAATGACCAGGGCAGAGTTCAAGGACGTCAACCTTGGAAGAAAAACAAAGGAAACATAGATGTGCAGAGAGATAGGGTTCCTAATCAGGGTAGGCAAGTTGGGGTACCTCAGACTGGACAGGAACAGTTTTCGGGAAATCAACCGAGGAGGCAGACTGGTCCTTTCCAGGGACGTTGTTATCACTGTAGAGAGATTGGGCATCCAGCCAAGATGTGTCCGAAAGCTAAACAAGGACAGTATGGGCAACCGAGACCTAATCACAAAGCGAGGGGGAACAACTCCATGAGACTTGGGAGAGATTTCAAGACCTCTTAAGGAAATGTCCGCACTACTTAATTCCAAAATGGCAATTGGTGCAAGCCTTCTATGCTGGGTTAACCAACCCACATAGATTCATGGTTGATTCATCTTGTGGAGGGATGTTTATGTCTAAAAGTGCGGATGAGGCATGGACCTTACTTGAGAATTTGAGTGAAAATCCGTTGCAGCATAATTCTCGTAGTGGTCCAACCTCAACCAATACAAAGAACACCAACCCTTGTCAACCAAAAACACTGAGGGAGGAATCCTCCCAGGTGGATACCATAGCTCATAAATTCTATCAATTGATGGCACCACATCTCTCCCCCTCTTTGTCTCAAAATTCAGTAAGTGCAGTTTGTGCATCATGTACTAGTCCATTCTATCTCTCGGAAGATTGTCCCACACCGGACTAATTTCCTAATTCCAATCAAGAGCAAGCAAATGCAATGTTCTCAAGGTCCGAAAATAATCCATATTCCAATACTTATAATCCGGGATGGAGAGATCATCCGAATTTTTCGTGGAGGCAACAAGCCCCATAAAATTTGAGTTTTCAAAATCAAGGGCAACAAAATCAGCCCTCTTCTCAATTTCAAAATAGGCAATTTCAGGCCTCATCAAGCTACCGTCCTCTATACAATCCAAATGTCTCAAATCAACCCCATGTGTTCCCAACTAATGAAATCGTGGCTACAAACAAGCAAATGATGGAATCATTGAATAAGCAAATGATGGATGCCAACAAGTAACTATTGACATCTTTGCAACCCACTCTCCAAATGGTTCATTCTCATACTCAGTTCATAGCTAAGCTTGAGAATCAAGTAGGTCAAATAGCTAACTCCATGAATCAATTGCTCCAGAAGGACAAGGGTAAGCTTCCCACTCAACCATTTGAAAATCCTAGAGGGATGCATGTGATTGATGAAACTCCTCCTCCGAGTGGGCTAATTCATGAACAAGTCCAAGCAATCACCACCCTTAGGATTGGTCATGTTGTTGACAACAAGGTTGATGGAAACAAGGATGAGAAAAATTCTCCTTCAAAAAATCCAAATCCAAGTACTAGCTCTTCTAATCCAAATCCTACTCATGAAAATCCCAAGCTTGTCACCCCAAATGTGGACTTCTTATAAGCCTAAAGCTCCGTTTCCTCAACGTCTCCAAGAGTCGACATATATTGGGAATAAGAATTGCAAAATTCAAGACATGTGGGAAGTTTTCAAGCAAGTAAAGATCAACTTGCCTCTCTTGGATGCTATAAAGCAAATCCCTCCCTATACAAAATTTCTCAAGGATTTGTGCACTCAAAAGCACACTTCCAAAAATCATTTGCCAAAGAAAGTGAGATTAATTGAAAATGTGAGTGCAATCATTCAACACAGTGCTCCTCCAAAGTATAAGGATCCGGGTGCCCCAACGATCTCGTGTGTCATTGGCGACAATAAGATAGAAAGGGCCCTCCTTGACTTAGGAGCTAGTGTCAATTTGATTTCATATTTAGTTTACTTACAGCTTGGGTTAGGAGATCTAAAGCCAATCTCCGTGGTCTTGCAGCTTGCCGATAGATCGGTCAAGCACCCATGAGGCATTCTTGAGGATGTCATTATCAAAGTGGACAAATTCTGCTTTTCGGTAGACTTTGTGGTTCTTGACACGGAACCGGTCCATGACCCAAAGAAGCATATTCCCGTGATCCTCAGTAGGCTATTTTTAGCTACAACTAACGCATCAATTAATTGCCGAACCGGGGTGATGGATATCGCCTTTGGAAATATGCAAGTCAAACTCCATATCTTCCATGCAACTCAACATCCTTCCGATGAGGATGATTGTTTCCTTATCGATGTGGTAGATGAAATGGTCGAAGAATCTCTCCCTTTCATTCTAAGCAAAGATCTTTTGGAAACTTGCATGTCTCATTTTGACTTCTCAAACTTTGATATTGACCAATCAATCCAAGAAGTAAACTCCTTGCTTGACATTAATGCTGTCATGGATACTCCTCATTGGAAAATTCCAAAAGAATCGCTTTCTCAACTTTCTTCTACTCCTCTAGTCCCTTCCTTGAAGTCTCCTCCACAACTTGAGCTAAAGCCGCTCCCGGCTCATCTCAAGTATGTGTTTTTTGGTGCAAATCAAACTCTTCTGATCATCATTGCTTCTGACCTTTTAAAAGATCAAGAAACTAGCCTTTCAGCGGTGCTACAAGAGTACAAAGAAGCTATTGGCTGGGCAGTGGCTGATTTGAAAGGAATCGACCCTTCTATTTGCATGCATCGCATCCATATGGATGAGGACGCTAAACCTTCTAGAGAGGTGCAACGCCTGTTGAATCCCAACATGAAGGAAATGGTCATGAAAGAAGTGATCAAGCTATTGGATGTAGGAATCATTTACCCTATTTTCGATAGCAAATGGGTAAGTCCCACTCAAGTTGTTCCTAAGAAATCCGGCCTCACCGTCGTTGAAAATTCCTCGGGAGAGCTCGTGCCACAACGCATCACCACCGGGTGGCGTGTGTGCATTGACTACCGGAAACTTAACTCTACCACTAGGAAAGATCATTTTCCACTCTCGTTCATTGATCAAATCCTAGAGAGGTTAGCCGACCAAAGCTTCTATTGTTTCCTTGATGGTTATTCCTGCTATAACCAAGTGGCAATTGATCCACAAGATCAAGAGAAGACCACATTGACATGCCCCTTCGGAACCTTTGCCTATAGACGCATGCCTTTTTGGCTATGCAATGCACCGGCCACGTTTGAAAGATACATGATGTCCATATTTTCGGATATGGTTGAAAAATTCTTAGAGGTACTCATGGACGATTTCTCCTTCTTTGGATCCTCCTTTGACTCGCGTTTCCAAAATCTATCTCTTGTACTTCAAAGGTGCAAGTAAACAAATCTCATTCTAAGTTGGGAGAAAACTCACTTTATGGTCCAAGAAGGCATTGTTTTAGGACATGTCGTTTCAAAAAGGGGAATTGAGGTTGACAAAGCCAAAGTAGAGTTAATCTCTAATCTCCCTCCTCCAAATTCGGTCCGTCAAATCCGCTCTTTCCTTGGACATGCCGGTTTCTATCGTCACTTCATCAAAGATTTTAGCAAAATCTCTCGGCCCTTGTGTAATCTTCTTGCCAAGGACGTTCCATTCAATTTTGATGAAGTTTGTATGGAAGCTTGCGTGAAACTCCGCACTCTTCTCTCATCCGCCCCAATCATGAAACTACCTAATTGGTCTCTTCTATTTAAGATCATATGTGATGCATCCGATTATGCATTAGGTGCAGTTTTGGGCCAACGTATGAAAAAACTTCCATACGTCATCTATTATGCTAGCAAGACTTTCTTCGATGCTCAATTAAATTACACCACCACTGAAAAAGAATTGCTAGCTGTGGTGTATACCTTGGATAAATTCCGTTCCTATCTTCTTGGATCCAAGGTCATTGTCTTCTCGGATCATGCCGCTCTTAGGCATTTGCTAGCTAAAAAAAAGACCAAACCCCGTCTAATTCGATGGACATTCTTACTTCAGGAGTTTGACATTGAAATCCGGGACAAAAAAGGGACCGACAATGTTGTCGCAAACCATCTCTCTCGTTTACTCATTGAAAAATCTTCTGAATTTGCTGCAGTCCATGATTCCTTTCCGGATGAGCAACTTTTTCAGATTTCCCATTCCAGTCTCCCTTAGTATGCGGATATTGTCAACTATCTAGCGATAGGCAAAATTCCATCCAATTAGTCTAAACAAGAGAAAGACAGGTTCTTCTCCCAAGTTAAGCATTTCTTTTGGGAAGATCCGGAGTTGTTCAAATATTGCCCAGATCAAATCATCCGGAGATGCATTCCCGACAATGAAACCACAAGTGTCCTAAATTTCTGCCACACTCTTGCTTGTGGGGGACACTTTAGTGCCAAAAAGACCGCCGACAAAGTCCTTCAAAGCGGATTTTATTAGCTATCCTTGTTTCGGGATGCTTACAATTTCTGTAAATCTTGTGAGCGATATCAATAGCTCGGATCCATGTCCCAGAGGGACATGATGCCCCTCACTCCCATCTTAATCATAGAAATTTTTGATGTGTGGGGGATCGACTTCATGGGACCATTTTCATCTTTTTATGGCTATGAGTACATCCTTGTAACGGTGGATTATGTTTCCAAGTGGGTTGAAGCCGAAGCTACTAAAACCAGTGATCATAAAGTAGTGATCAACTTCATTCAGTCCAACATTTTTAGTCATTTTGGTACGCCCCGAGCAATCATTAGTGACAGTGGATCTCATTTCTGAAATTGTTACCTTAAATCAGTCCTCTCCAAGTACTCCGTCCTTCACAAGGTTGCCACACCTTACCATCTTCAAACGAGTGGTCAAGTGGAAGTATCTAATCGGGAGATTAAGCACATCTTGGAAAAAACGGTTCGACCGGATCGCAAAGATTGGTCCTTGAGATTAAACGATACGCTTTGGGCCTACCGGACAGCTATAAGACACCCATTGGCATGTCGCCATATCAACTTGCCTTTGGCAAGGCGTGTCATCTCCCCGTTGAACTAGAACACCGTACTTATTGGGCCATAAAAAGGCTCAACTTTGATCTCAATCAAGCCGGCTCTACTCGAAAATTGTAGCTCAATGAGCTTGAGGAACTTCGCAATGATGTGTATGAAAGTGCAAAAATCTATAAGGCAAAGACTAAAGCTTTTCATGACAAGCACATTGTCAAAAAGTCTTTTACCCCTGGACAAAAAGTTTGGCTTTTCAATTCTAGATTGAGACTCTTTCCCGGTAAACTCCGTTCACGATGGGATGGTCCATATGTCATCACCGCCGTCTTTCCTCATGGTGTCGTCGAACTCTAAGATCCTACCAATGGATCTCTCTTCAAGGTTAACGGTCAACGGTTAAAGCCTTATGTTGATGGCATAGTCCCCATCCGCAAAGTAGAGAAAGTCCTATTAACGGACCCAATTTACGAGGATTGATGTGCCATGCAACGCCCGGTTCGTCTAGCTATCGACATTAAATTTAGCATTCATGGGAAACAATTCTTCTATAATCTAAGCTTCTCTCCCAAAGTTGCCTTAGCCAATAATTTTCTGGAAATTAGCTAAGTATAACCAAAATGTGAACCCCTTTCCGAAATTATCTCGAATTGCGTTCCAAAAGTCACATTTGGTTTTCTCAGGTCTCAGTACCATTTTCGGACTTTTTCAAGGTTATTCCGGCAATTTTCTCGACAAATCCAAAGATAACGGGAAATTCGGACCTCAAGTCTAGCGTTTTTGCAAATGCGCTTCAATTCCTGTTCCGCAGGTTCTACGAGGTGTCACAGGTCCATAGACATTTAAATTTCCAAATTCGGCATTCTTCGACCCTGGGCCGGCCTTTGTAGGCCAAAACTTACTTCAAAAAGTAGTTTCTGCATAGCACCCGTGGGCGCTCGCCAATTTGGGCAGTATGGTGAAGAGGCCGCGGGCGCCCGCCATTTTGAGCAGTAGGCTAATGAAGACCCGCGGGCTCCCGCCTTGCGTTCGCGAGCACCCGCCACTGTCACGCCTATTTTTAAAATGGGCTTTCAAGCCCATTTTTCCCCCTTTTTATTTTCCCTTCAACCCTCCCTTCTCTCCACTCTAGTCCTCAACCCTTTCAAACACCTTCATTCACCTCTTAATCTCTCACTCTCACTCAAATCTCATCCATCTTCATCCATCCTCATCCTTCATCCATCTTCCTCATCATCTTCCATCCCCAAGCTCCAACAAGAGAGCTTTTGGTTCATCAACTTGGGGTAAGTTTTCTTCTCCCTTTCTTTCAATTTGTGAATCAATGGAGGACGGGATTGATTATGTGGAGGATTTGCAATTGTTTGGGGTTGTGTTTTGTTTATTACAGGTTAGAATTTTGGGGTTTTCACATTTCTAACCTTATTTTTGCTCTTTTCCCAATTCTGTTGCACGCCAGGTGTTCGTAGAAATTCCCGAACCATCTTTCTTCATTTCAATGGCTCTTAGGGTTATTTCCAAGCGTGCTCGTTCATCTGAGGGTCCTTCTAATGTTCCTCCGACCCCAAATTGGGCTGACTGGCCAATTAAAACTGAAGCCAGATTCGACATTGCAAATACTTTTGAGAACAATTTGGAGACCGCAAGGTCCGTCGGCGAATTGAGGGCCCGTGGCCTTGCCTCTCTTTTCAAACCTCGCATTCATTCTTACTACCCGCGTATGGTCTGTCTGTTCTACGCCAACATGTTCCGCTCATGTGAGGATCCGAACAAACTCAAAACCACCATTGATGGCTATGATTATGAATTCGACCTGGATGACCTTGCTATGGCTATGGATTGCCCCTTGGTTTCGCCGGTGGATGAAGTGGGCCTCCTCCTTTATGTTGAAGGTCCTGATCAGCTTACCTTAGTGGACATTGTGGGAGAAATTTGTCATGGTTTATTCACCGGCAACAGAACCACAAGCACCAATAAATCTTTCTTACCATGCCGGCTATGGTTTCTCGATTTGGTCCTGGCCAAGAACGTCCTACCCGTGCCAGGCCATTCTGAGCACAAGGGGGATTTTCTGAAAACCCTCTACTATACTGAAAAGGAGTGTTGGTTTTGTATTTTATAGCTTGTCTGGACCAATTGCTAAAAATCTACAATGAATTAACCTTAATTTGGTCGCGCACCACCATCACCTGGACATTCCCATTTCTATACCTTATTACAAGGTTGCTCAAAAATGCGGGGTTCTGAGCTCCCCATGGTGAGCAGAAAGAGAAAGATGTGTTGAACTTCAACCTTGGGGTCTAGAAGTCCAACATAGTTCAGCTTCAAACGTCCCGTCAGGCCCGCATTGGTGGCGAGTTGGATTGGGGTGCTCCGGCCCCCCCTGTGGCTCCTGCCCCTCCAGCTCCTGATGCCCCCGCTTCTTTAGCTGCCCTTTTTGTACCGCCGCCGGATGTCATGACTCACGCAGACTATCTCACCTTGAATGCTCGTTTCGATGCCTTTTCTTTGCGCTTTGACGCCATAGAGGGTGCCGTCCAGAAAACTCAGGAGAATCAAGAGATTCTGCAGGCTATGCTCCAGTCATTGATTAACTGTGCGCCTGGCCCACCTGGTGCTTCCTCCTCTACTCTATTGGTGGAGTGATTTCATATTTTTCGTCTTATTTCCCTTTTCAGTAGTACTTTTTAGACTTATTTTGGGCCACGTTTGGCATTTGCTACTTTGCATGGATTATAGTTTTTAGTCGAATAAATTGCAGTTATTTTCATTGAATTTGGATTCATATGATTTTTGCTTTGTATAGATATCTTTTGACAGGTTTTTTAAACCAAGTTTGGGGGCATGCTCATGGAATTCACGAGCTGGCCTATTTTTGCACCGCCACTCCAATCCTCTCAACTTGGTACTATTTTTCCTTTCCCCCTTTGTTTATTCTCTTTGCTTGTCCCTTGTCTTCTTACATTGGGGACAATGTGACATTAAAGTTTGGGGGTGCATGTGCATGCTCTTACATTTTTGGTGCATGTGCATGTTATTGCAGCTTTGATATTTTTGCTCATTTTTTATGCTCGTAAATTAATAAAATCATATTGTTTAAAGCAATGATAGTGGAATAATTGAACTTTTTGAAGGATGAAACATGTGCTTAATACTTTGTGTATAGAAGCCAAGATAATTTTTTTGAAAATAAAGAAACTTTTGAAATAAGCATGTTGATTCATAATCAGTTTGTATAAAAATTTCAATTAAATTTTTGTCGGATTTCATACTCTGTTATGCTTCACATTGCACATTTGCACACCAAAAACCTAATTGTGAGACATGCAACCCAAATTGACCCTGATCGAGACTCAGTGATCTGAATTAATAACCCTAATGAGTGGATATCATTGGCATAAGTCAAAAAAAAAAAAATCAATGACCAGTTGAAGTTCATAGCCTTTCCAACTCGAGTTATTAAGCCCTAGAAGTGTTTCTACACTTAGCACCCTAGACCTATCTGGCTTGGGAGTTGTTGGCCTAACACTTGTTACATGGGTTGGTTAGAAAGCTTAAAGAACTTAGACATTGCACGGTTGTTCAAAAATAAATAAAGATGGTTTGTCGAAATTCGTAACCTTTCCAATTCGAGTTATTAAGCCCTAGGAGTATCTTTACACTTAACGCCCTAAAGCCATCTGGCTTGGGAGTTGTTGGCCCAACACTTGTTACATGAGTTGGTTAGAAAGCTTAATGGATTTTCGACATTGCACGACCATAGTAAGTGATCTTTTGAGTTGATCAATAAAATTGTCAATAAGCAACAAAAGTTGTTTAGTGAATAAAGTTATGCCTTGGAGACCTCATTTAGAAGGAGATTTAAGGATGTGAAAATGTGTTCTTGAGATTGAAAAAAGAGGGTAAAAGCCACATATTGGGAATCCGGCTCACTTTCACTGAAGTTAGAGTTCATGTTATTCAAGAGATGACAATTGAAGTGTTTATATAAACCTTGATGATTGATGCATTTAAGTTGAACTTGTTTTGCCATTTTGTGTGTTAAGGCTTCATATATACAAGGTAGTCTGCTCAATGTCTATCTTCGAATTTTTTGTGTTCCAAATCATAGTTGAGTTTCGTCGATACTTTTGTTTGATGATTGATACATGTGTCAACATTTTATTGGTCGTCATTTTCATTAAGCTCTTTGTTTTGTTTTGCTAAGGGACTAGCAAAATGTAAGTTTGGGGGTGTGATAAACGCCGAATATTACATATTCAAGCGCCTTTTCTTGCATTAGTTAAGTCCATTATTAGAGGATAATGTACAATTTTAATTTAGTTGTGCAGTTCTTTCTGATTTCAGGTATTTTTCCCAAGAATGATCAAAGAAGCAGTTTTGACATCATTTGTGTTGAAACACGTGCGCCGTGCCGGGGAGTCATCTTTTGGACCGAACCTCTTATGTTGCAGTTCTTGTGAAGCCATGGCTTAGTGTTCATTGTGCTTCTGAGATGGAAGCATGTCTACGATCCGGTTTGATGAAGCTTGCAAGAAGCATGGTCAAAGCTGCAAAGGCAAGCTCCCGCGGGCGCCCGCCTCGCCACCGCAGGTGCCCGCCGCGCCCCCTTTACTCTCTGCCAGCTTTTGCTGGCCCTTGATTAGCCCCCGCAGAAGCTCCAGTGAGCCACCGCAGGCGCCTGCCGCGCCATCACGGGCGCCCGCCAAACACTCCAATATTGCCCTCGCTAACCCAAGCCCCTGCGGGCGCCCGCGAAACTGTAGCAGGCAGTTCAACTGCCCCTGATTTTCAGCATTTTGGTCCCCTTATCCTTCTTTTGTGTGGTCTAGCTTCATGCAGAGGGGGGAGCTCGGGATTTTGAGTATGGGGAGTAGGTTTTGAGTGTATATAGAGGGGAAGCTCATTATTTTGGGGATATCTCACATTTTGGAGAAGCTAGAGAGAAGGTGGAGAGGTTTTTGTGTTCTTGGAGTTCAGGTACAGCAAAAGAGTGTTCTTCTTCATTATCTTCCTTCCTAGCATTAATGGGTAACTAAACCTCCATCTAGGGAGGTGATGAAACCCTTTCTTGTAAGCATGTTTAATTTTTGATTTATTTTGGGGACTGAAATGTATGTATGGCCAAGTTCCATAATCTAGAGCATATTACAATTTGTAATGAATGTTTTTAATTATAAATGATTATGTTGAATCAAATGTTCTTGTCTTAGATTATTTATTCTCATGGTTGTATGGCTAATATTTTCATAGTGACAATGGAAACAAGATTATGGAATGGTTTTAATGGCATGGTTTTTGAGAAATTTGTTTATCCGTAGCTTAAGACTTTCTTTTGATGGGTTAATCTTGTATCTTGATTCCATGTGCTTTTACCATTTAATTAAGGGTTTGATAATCTCTAACTTAGCGAGCATGTCTAAGGTTACACCATAGTCTAGGTAGCTCAAGCATGTGAAGCTTTGATAGGTTATTCTTACTTTGTGATTAAATGAATTTCTTGAAGATATTGTTGTAATTAAGTGTTGCTATGTATCATGGTCATGTATGTACATTAATTCCCCAAATCAATCATATGCTTAGCATGTGTAAAAGGTTGGAGTGGATTCACTTCCCTAGACCTCTCTATCTAGATATTTTCTTTCTAAACTCTTTGCAATTTAATGTTTTATGCACTTTTCAATTCATAATCTTAGTGACAATCCAACAAATCCTCTATAACCCCCTTTATCATTATAAAAATGACTCTAGAAACCTAAGTTGCCATAAACTAGCAATCCCAGTGGTTCGACTTACCCGACCAATAGCCCTATTTTACAATGATTTGTGCTATTACAAAAGGGTTGAATTATAATTGATAGTATAGCCTTCGATCATTACTATACTTCCGCGTTGTGTATTCTGATAATTAGAGCCTAAGTCTTAGGGTTCTTTGTACTCTTTTAGTCGGTCCATTATAATGTACTGACGTTAGATTTTTCTAAATCGACAGAAGGATGGTTAGACGTGGGATAAGGAGTGTGAACAGAAATCGCAGTATTTCCCCAAATCAAGATGAGAATCAGGAATTTACTCCTCAAATTGCTGATATCATTGCATGAGCTGTAGCAGCAGGAGTAGCATATGTTCTACGAAACTAACAACCTCCTCAGATGGCACCTACTTCTGAACCGGTAGCACGGCCAATTTCATGGGACAAAACTCATCACTCGTTTATCAGAGGGAATCCATCATCATTTGCAGGGTCCACAGATGTCATGTTAGCATATTAGTGGAAACAGGATAGCGAACGTCATCTTCAGATGGTAGTCTGTACCGAAGTGCAGATACAGATGCTAGCTACTTTTATGCTGATAGGCAATACGTTGCAGTGGTGGGAGTCTATCACTACCATTGAAAAGAAAACCAGATTGACATATGCTGAATTTCAGACTCGCTTTGATCGCAAGTATTTTCCCTTTTCAGTAAGATCAGCAATGAAGACCGAATTTCTGGATCTAAAGCAGGGGGATAAGACCGTGGCATAATATGAACAGAGGTTTATCAATTTATCTTTATTCGCACCAGAGAAGGTGAATACTGAAGAAAAGAAGAGAGATCGTTTTGTTAAGGGGTTAATATGGCCCATTAAAATGGTGATCGTAGGTAGTCCTTCATATACTACTTACATACAGGTGGTCAATGCCACTTTACAGCACTGCCAGATAAGGAGTGATTACCGAAAATCCAAGGGAGATAAGCGGGCTGACCGAGACTTCACTCACTAGACAGTGGAGAAGAGAAATAGTAGTGGTACCAAGTTTAATGACCAGGGCAGATTCAAAGGACATCAACCTTGGAAGAAAAACAAAAGAAACATAGATGTGCAGAGAGATGGGGTTCCTAATTAGGGTAGGCAAGTTGGGGTACCTCAAACTGGACAGGAATAGTTTTCAGGAAATCAACCGAGGAGGCAGACTGGTCCTTTCCAGGGACGTTGTTATCACTGTAGAGAGATTGGGCATCCAGCCAAGATGTGTCCCAAAGTTAAACAGGGATAGTATGGGCAACCGAGACCTAATCAGCCATTATCTTTACCGGCCCCACAGATACCACGTGGGCAAATTCAAAACTTTCCGATACTTCCAGCACCACCACTTCCTCAGGGACAACCTCCACCACAGTTGCAGCATGGCAGGGTATATAACTTCATGCCACATTATGTGCAGTCTCCTCAGGCTATTGAGGGTATGTTTTCTATACATGGTAGATCTGCTCATATACTGTTTGACACTGGTGCATCACATTCTTTTGTGTCTAGATCTTTTGTTATCTTATCTGGTATGGAGACTCAGTTTTTTGACCAACCTTTCAATATTTAGACACCATTGGGAGTTAGCACAATTTTACGAGAGCGTAGTGGTGATATTCTTATAGATATGGGCTGGCTTCGATTTCTTACAAATTTGTTGGTTTTGGATATGCATTCTTATGATGTTATACTTAGAATGGACTGGTTATCTCAGTACTATGCTCAGGTTAACTGTTACGAAAAGTTTATTGTATTTGTTATACCAGGATATGAGATGTATCTTATTGTTGTACCACAACCTCATAGAGGGCCTAGCACTTATTTATTCTTTATTGAGGAAGACTCACAGGAAGAGACCGCAATATCTCTTGACAGTATCTCGGTAGTGCAGGAATTTCAGGATGTATTCCAGGAAATTCCAGACTTGCCATCAAGTCTGGAGATAGACTTCGTCATTGATTTAGCTCTAGGCACTACGCCTATTGCTAAGGCACCATATAGAATGGCACCAGTGGAGATGCGAGAGTTGAAAGATCAAATTCAGCAGTTGCTTAGCCAGGGATTTATTCGTATGAGTACTTCACCATGGGGAGCACCAATATTGGTTGTTAAGAAGAAGGATGGATCTCTTCGTCTTTGTATTGATTATAGAGAACTGAACAAGGTCACTATTCATAACAAGTACCTGTTGCCCAGAATTGGTGACTTGTTTGATCAGTTGAAGGGAGCTACTTACTTCTCGAAGATCGATTTGAGATCTGGTTATCATCAGCTACGAGTCAGAGAACAAGATGTTCCAAAGACAACATTT
The DNA here is from genome assembly GCF_030987335.1 of Cornus florida. Lineage (NCBI taxonomy): Eukaryota > Viridiplantae > Streptophyta > Magnoliopsida > Cornales > Cornaceae > Cornus > Cornus florida. Next base: position 95,744,118 of record NW_026775571.1, on the reverse strand, counting down.
CTCACAAGGTACGGATCTTATGAGTTTCGTGTTATGCCTTTCGGCTTAACTAATGCCCCAGCTGTCTTTATGGACTTAATAAATAGAGTATTCAGAGAGTACTTAGATCAGTTTGTTATTGTTTTCATCGATGATATTCTGGTTTACTCTAAGTCGGAGAAAGACCATGCCAGACATTTACGCATCGTCTTGTAAACACTTCGACAACATCAGTTGTTTGCAAAGTTTGAGAAGTGTGAATTTTGGCAGAAAGAGGTCAAATTTCTGGGCCATGTAGTGTCAGAAGAAGGGTTAGCAGTGGATCCAGCCAAGGTTGCGGCAGTTATGGAATGGGGACAGCCTACCTCCCCGACAGAGATTCGCAATTTTCTGGGATTAGCGGGGTATTACCGCAGGTTCATCTAGGGATTTTCCAAAATTGCGGGTCCACTTACTCATCTGACCAAGAAGAATGTACCATTCCTGTGGGATGATTCTTGTCAGGCTGTTTTTGCTGAATTGAAGAGTAAGTTAACTTTTGCACCAGTCTTAGTCACACCTCGGAATGGAATCCAGTATTTAGTATATACCAATGCTTCTTTGAAGCGTTTGGGTTGTGTGTTGATGCAAGAAGAGCGACCAGTTTCTTATGGGTCCCGGAAGCTTAAGCCTCATGAGCTTAATTACCCGACTCACGATTTGGAGTTAGCAGCAGTGGTTTTTGCCTTGCGTATATGGAGGCATTATCTTTTGGGTGAGACTTTTCGATTGTTTAGTGATCATAAGAGTTTACAGTATTTGTTCACACAGAGGGACCTGAATATGAGACAGCGCAGATGGTTAGAGTTCGTGAAAGATTATCACTTCTCTATTCAATATCATCCAGGAAAAGCGAATGTAATAGCAGATGCACTAAGCCACCGACCCTATGTTAGCCTTTCAGCTTTGTTTGCAACAGAGTGGGATGCTTTGAAGGCTATTGATGAGTTAGCAGGAGCTTTTATGGCATGTGTGGTAGTAACTCCTTCTATCATTCACCAGGTCATTAAAGTTCAACTCACAGATCAACAGTGTATTGATCAGGTTTTGGAGTTAGCTTCAGGAGATGTTCCTTTTTATTCTATGGTACCGATGGAGGATTGAGGTATAAGGGACATTTAATTGTTCCTTCAGTTGACAATTTGAGAAATGTTGTGATGAGAGAGACACACACTTCTCATCTAGGGGGAGACAAGATGTATCAGAACATGAAACGCCTGTTTTTGTGGGTCGGTATGAAGAGAGATATAGCTATCTTTGTCTCTAAATATAGCACTTGTTAGATGGTTAAGATTGATCATCAGAGACCGCCAGGATCATTACAGCCACTTCCCATACTAGAGTGAAAATGGGAGAGTATTTCTATGGACTTTATAGAGGATTACCTACTTCATATCATAATCACAATTCTATTTGGGTCATTGTTGATAGATTGACCAAGTCCGCTCATTTTCTGCCTGTTCATATAAACTTTACGTCAGAACAGTATGCTAAGCTTTATATTGCAGAAATAGTGAAACTTCAGGGCATACCATTGTCCATCGTATCAGATAGAGATCAGAATTTTGTATCAGGATTTTGGAGGAGCTTTTAGTAGGCTTTGGGTACAGAACTGTATCTTAGCACTGCCTATCATTCTCAGACAGATGGACAAACTGAGTGAGTTAATAAGATTTTAGAAGACATGTTGCGGGCATGTGTTCTTGATTTTAAGGGCAATTGGGAGGAATATTTGCTGCTTTCAGAGTTTGCTTATAACAATAGTTATCAAAAAACTATTGGTATGGCACCATTTGAGACTTTATACGGTAAACCATGTAGGTCTCCTATTTGTTGGCTTGGATTCGGCGAGAGCAGATTTTTGGGTCCTGAATTTATTAAGGACACGTCAGAAAAGATCGCTATCATTAAGGATCGGATGCGTACAGCCCAAAGCAGATAGAAAAGTTATGCTGACCATCGAACTCGTGTTTTGGAGTTTAAGGTTGGTGATCAGGTTTTACTTAAGGTTTCTCCCATGAAGGGAGCAATGTGGTTTGGGTCAAAGGGTAAGTTTTTACCTCGTTTTGTGGGTCCTTTTATGGTTACAGATCGGATTGGGGCAGTAGCTTATCGTCTGGCCCTACCAGATAATCTTCATAGGGTACATGATATTTTTCATGTATCCATGTTGCGGAAATTTCTACGGGAAGAAGATCGATATCAACACATTGATGTGGGTAAGATTGAGTTGCAACCCGGTGCAACCTATTTAGAACAACCTTACTGTATTCTCGATCGTAGGAATCAGATACTGCGCACGAAGACTATTCCATTAGTACGTGTACCACTATAGTGAGACAGAATCTACTTGGGAACGGGAAGATATTACCTGTGCCAAGTATCCTGAGCTCTTTAATACAGGTATGTAGTGAATTTCGGGGACGAAATTCCTTTGTTAGGGGGGGAGAATGTAATACCCCGTATTTCATAAAAAGTTTACTTAAATTATTTCTATATTGGGTTAATTATTTAATGTGTAGATTTATTCACCTATTAATTGTATATGTTAAATTATTAAATTTATTTTATTTATTTGTGCATGTAATATTAATTGTATGTTCTTTATATTATAATGTTAGTTTATATATTTTATTGGTTATGTTCTATATTAGTAGTACATTTGTATTGTAGTGTATTATTACATAAAATAAAAAAATAAAGAAAAAACATGTCATGACTTCCATTAGATATTAGTTTGGAATGATAGGATTGCATTTACTGTTATATAAGTTTATGTCAATAGGTTGACTTAGATTGCATTGCCTTAACTTAAATTAGGTAGGAATGTTTTGGTATTTATTATAAGTTAGATATTTGTAATATTTATATTATATAAGTTAGTATATATATTAGTTAGCTAGCTTACCATTTGAAGGCAACTCACGTAATAGAAGAGGAAAAAAATAACAGTGAGCTATTCTAGAAGAGTGAAAGGAAAAGAGAGAGAAAGAAGTTTGGACCGGTGTAGGTGATTTTACCCGACTACGCGCAACCGGCGAATTTGTTTCAAATCCTTAAGGCAAGTTACTATCTACTTTTCATTTTTGAATCCATAAATTATTCATTGAATTTATTCGGCTATTTTTGAGGTTAGAAACCATGCTAGGATAATGATAAATTAAATTTAGTTTATTAAATTAATGTAATATTAATTATTTAGGGTGTTAGATAATTTATTATTGGCCTATGTAATTAATTAAAGCTTAGGAATAATTATTTAAGGCTTTAGGAATTTTTATAGAATTTTTTGGGATTTTTCGGGGATTTTCTGTAATTTCCGGCGAGGTTTTCGGCCACCGACAGTGAGGAAGGTGACTGGAATGATCCCGTGTGATACGGCATACTGTACGTTAGTGTACCCGTGCATCCTGGCCATTGGTAGAATCAGATGGATCCGGTGCATCGCAGTTCATGTTACTGCAGTACACTCGGATCAATAACCATTGGATTATGTGAAGATAAGATAGATTCATCCACTGTAGTGAGCCCATAGTAAGACAATGCAACCAACGAATTAGCAAGCGCTGCGTCAGCAGGAAGCGTCACCGTGCGCGTGTGAGAGCGTGGCAGACTCCAAACGCGCGTGGAGGTGCATGTGAGAGTGGGGAAGGTGGCAGTGTGGGGGAGGCTTAGGGAGGCGCGTGAGGGCGCGTGTGGGACCTCTACAGCTGCTGGAAAAGTCCAGAATACCCCTAAGGATTGTTTTGTAATTTCCAGAACCTTAAACTTTCATTTTTAGGCATATGGTTGGTATTTACGGGTTTAACGGGACATTAAATTATTATTTTATTACCCGTTAATTATTATGATATCCGATTAATATTTCTAAGTATTAATTGTATCGTTTACAGTACGGATTGCTCTTAAACAGATGTAATTAATTTAATGACATTGTTAAATATTAATGGTGATATTATTTTATTAAATGGTACTAATCATTAATGTTAAACTAAATGATTACATAATTTTATTCATATAAATTGTCCATTATACATTATGAGATTATTTCTGTTGTTAATGATATGTAAATCATTATTATTATGCTGTGTGCATTTCAGGTAGTAAGTGGACTGCTTAATAAATTAAGTCGCATTTACATTATATGGATGTGTTGCCATATAGAACCATGTGAGCTGACTAATAAGTTGAGACTCATTTATACCTTATGCATTCGTTGCCATAGATAGATGTGTGACTGTCGGGGTATGTGGTTTAATATTATTGGCATGTGTTGCCTAAGTGATATGCTCAGTATATTCATTAGTACCTTGAAATGTGTTACCACCGTGTAGGACTTATAGTCTGTGTTGTCAGTACCCTGCACCATGTATTAATAGCTGATTTCCCAGGTAGGGAAATGAGACACTTAACCACCTCGTGTGAGTCTAAGTGATTACCGTTTATTCTGGTTGAGGTCATATTATACATTGTGTAGTTTCGTTAGGGTGTATACAGATATAGTATACTTCTGAATAATAATGATTAATTTATTTGATTCTCTGATTTGGGTCATAGTAGAGAGGACTTGCTCGTGGGTTTGACCCACCATTGTTGTTATTTCAGGACACGGTCAGTACCCGTTTCAAGGTTGAGGCTTAGCAGTGTGGGACCACCATCTGAAATCATCTACTCTTACGGTCTTGTTCAGGGTAGAAGTTTTATGTATTATTTTCATTTCAGTTTTATTTACTTCAGATGTTGAACTTTCGGGTTTGTATTGAGGAATCCTTAACATAGGATTTCCAAGTATGTATAAAGGAGTATTGTATTTAATAAAGGATGGATGGATGTTTTATTATTTAGATTTCCTTTCCTATCTAAGTTCTTCTATTATTATCATTTTGTATTCCATGCTTGTATATTACCAATTATTTTTGATATCTCTCATTTTTCGTGTATAAGCCTGATCAACTTATACGTGAAAAATGTGGGGTATCACAAAAATAGTCCATTATTGCTTCATCCACTATGGAGGCTGAGTTTGTAGCATGCTTTAAGGTTACAAATCATAGTTTGTAGTTGCGGAACTTTATTTCGGGATTTGGTATTATGGATTCAATTTCCAGACTGCTGAAAATTTATTGTGATAACACCGCAACTGTCTTCTTCACTAAAAACGATGAGTATTCCAATGGCATTAAGCATATGGAGCTGAAATATCTTACCGTTAAAGAAGAAGTTCAGAAACAACGAGTGTCTTTTGAAAATATAAGCACACAACTTATGGTTGCAAATCCATTAACAAAAGGATTACCGCCCAAGACATTCATAAGACATGTTGAAAGAATATGTTTTGAATGTAATCAAAGTTAACTATTATTTTTGTTATGGATTGCTTAACAATGCTTATATATATTTGACATTTTGAGCTCATTAAAATGTGTTTCTGTTATTTTCTGTTAATTTATATATGTACATGTATGTATTACTTTAAATGATGAAAATATGAATAGTCTTAGAAAAGGCATTATTGCTAGACCTTTATTATTTCTTCTCACTTATAGACTATGTTAAATGGGTTACTAGTGTTGTGGTACATGAAAGGGACTGTGTCATTTAGTGACATACAATCGCCATGACTCACATTGGTAGTTTGCTTACCATGGTATTTATAATGATCATATTAATATCTTAATTTGATTTATGGTGTACACTAATGACTATTTTACTAAACCACTACAGAAGTTATCATATGTGCCAAGTGGGAGAATGTAAGATTATTTATTTAATTGTGGCCCACTTGATTTGGACATGTGACATATTACTTGGTGGCTAAGTAAATAAATATCAATTAATTATTCTTGGTCAATTTATAATTACCTTTTTGGTAATTACTTATTGGAGAAGTGTTTTCCTTCTAATTCCTTACTTTGATGGAAAGTAGAATTATGTTCCTAAAAAGAAAACTGGCCCTCTCTCTGCCTTTATAAAAGTGCATATACTCCATCAATTATGTACGATTATTGATACAACACGTAATAGTTTTATTTGTGCAAAAGGCCAAGAGAGAGAAACCAGTTTTCATCTTTGGCTGTTGATCAGAATTACAGATTAGTTCATAGTTAAATGATCTAAACGTTGGACCTAATCTCAATAAGATTTGATATCATGAATCGAGGTATATATATCTAACTACATATATTTATGCGTTATGAGGATGTGAAATTAATTGAAATTCTAAGATCTAGGGATTTATGATTATTTGTGATTAATGTTTAACACAAATTAATTAGGGTTTTTACGGAAGGAATAATGGATGGTTGCACTGAGGTTTCTCCAATAGCAGCTGCATATTTAAACTTTTTCCTTCTGACAGTGACCCATTCTGTGGTTGGTTGAATTGAAAGACAATGGTCCTTTGTAGGTGCCTTGGAGTTAATCAGTGAAGTTATTGCAGTGGACATTTGGTGAGGTGGTTTGATGAAGTTCAGAGGGCAAGAGGTATCAGTGTGATTAAGCTGGTGACATTTATTGCAAAATCTTGGAAGCCATTGGTACTCAAGTCTTATTCCTACTATTCTGTTATCATCTTTTATGGGAAGTACCTCTTTTTGAAGTGGTTTTTGCAGGTCAAGATTAACTCAAAGTTTAGCAAACTTTAGTTTAGTTCTGCTCTCTGTAGCTTGATCTGCATAAAGTGGCTCTCCCACTGAGCTAGCTATGTAGCTCAACCCTTTAACAGTCCAAAACTTGAGTGGAATGTTGTAGAATTTGATCCAGGTTGGAATGCATCCAAGACTTGTGGGTTGTGATTGTTGTTCATGGTTCCATTTCATTAGTGAGAAGGGGTGGCCAGCAATAGACCAAGGATCTAGAGATAGGACCTGTTGTGCCTCAGTGCTTGTGTTGAACTTGAAGAGGTAAGAATACCTGGTTGGATGTAAGCCATTTGTAGTTTGGTTATGTGGAAAGTGGACTGGGCTAGTACCATTTTGGGTAATATTAGTGTTGTTTGAAAGTGTAGCATGCAGTGGTGACTTGACAGTACCATTAGAAATCACATTCAAATTCAAATTTAAGTTTGAATTCAAACCTAGGCCCCCCTTGACAGGTAGCTCATCTCTGCCGGATGGTGAGGGGGTGGAGCCTGGAGGTGGCTGGTGGTGCTTTTGTAGGTTGGACACGGCCAGCACAGCTCTCGCATCAGAGCTAGTAATGTGGTCACCTATATGCATGACAGGCTCTCTTGCAGTGGAGGTTGTTTTGGTGGTAGAGGAGGGAGGTGGTACTTTGCGGTGTTTGATGAACTTTTTGAAGCTTGAACTCAGCAGCAAGCTCAGCTCTCTGATTTGAAATAATCTTGTCCATTCCATAATGCATGTCCATTGTTTTTCCCAAATTCTCTTCAGCCCATTCAAGTTGTTCCTGCAATCTTTTCATTTGGTGACCAGGTGAGTCATATAACAAAGGGTTGAATTTCTTGGGGGATAGGTGTATTTTGGTGGGTGGCATGGAGTACTGGTTTTTGGTTTACAGTCATTCATGAAACAACTTTCAACTTTTGGAACGAAATATTATTTTCTTTACCAATATGTCAGGTAGGGTCTGAAGACTTGGTCAACAAATACTATGAAATTGGCCAGTCCAACACCTGTCATCATCAATGTCATGACTGGCCCCTTACTTCCACACCGAACTACCTATCAGTTCTTCCGTCTGGACTCTATTGACAGCTGTTTAGGTTCATTCGTCCTCTCCAATAATTTGACCTACTTAATTTCTACTATTATCATTAGATATTTTGTACTGGTATTTGAAATGGGCCGTACTAGATATATTATTTCAATAAATATGAATGTAATAAGTAATTCGGTGAGAGTATTGAGCTTGATTATTTTATTTTAAAATCTATTTTTCTTTTGATAAATGGAGTATTTTTTTTATTAATTAGAGCATAAAATTGAAAAGAAAATTATGAGGTTGAAAGTGATCTTATTTTTTTTTTCCTTTACTTAATACAAAGTTGGTACCGCTCCACTAAACTTTTGGAGACCCCACTAATCTTTCACAGTGGACTTGTGTTTTCCTTAAATCAAAGTAGGGTTGTTAAAAATAAGGATAAATTTCATTTATTATGTTTAGAGTTTGTCAATATTTTATATACACCGCTTTTATATTTTATAATTTTACATACTTTTCTTGTCAGTGAAAACTATCCACCTTAGTAACGATAGTGTATTATTTTACTATTTTTTTATATAAATTATATATTAATTAAATATACTAATTAGAAAGGCCTCAGTAAAGGTGGTGTGTTATTTTACTATTTTTTTATAAATTATATATTAATTAAATATATCATTTAATGTAATAAAAAGGCAAAATTGGCATTTTATTAAATTTCTCTTACTGATATGAGCAGAATTTATCAGATGCTAAGAATCTCAAAAAGAACAAGTGAGATTCTAAAATGTAAAAAGAGTGTCCATGATTTACATTCCTGTGCGTCTTTTTGATCCACCGTGCGTTTAAGGATTGGTTTATGATTCACACAAAATAGCCCAATAAACCAAGCCCAAAATGGGTCACCCTTTTCAACTACTGGTACAATCTGTGCTCTATAATATGATCAAGTACTGGTCTAGCCTATTTGTTCCACCCAAGGCAGTGCTCTCTGAGGTTAACAATCTACTAAGAAATTTCCTTTGGTCTGGCACTAATTTTAAATACACTGGGGTCAAGGTTAATTGGGCAGCTTGTTGTTTCCCTAAGGAATGTGGCGGGCTAGGTTTCAGGAATTAGGAGGTTGCTAATATGGCTGTAGGATTGAGACATATTTGGACTCTATTGGCTAATCACAGGAACAATCTTTGGGCAGAATGGGTTCGAGCTCAGCTTATTAGAGACCGCTGCTTCTGGACAGTGGGGATCCCACAGGCCTGCTCTAGCAATTGGAAGAAAATTCTACACCTAAGAGAAGTGGCTAGGTCGATGTTCAGGTGGAAGGTTGGGGATGGGTCCACAATTTTTTTCTGGGATGATGTTTGGCTTGGTGATGGTCCTCTTTCCCTAAGAGTCTCAAGGGATTTTATCGCTAACTCACACATTTTCCTTGATCAGAAGCTTGCATCTTTTCTCTATGATGGCCACTGGCAGTTTCCTCAATTTCTCACTAACATCATTCCGGAATTAACTAATTTTGATCCTCCAAGCTCACCTGTTGATACTTCGATCTGGGCTCCGGCACCAACAGGATCCTTCTCGCTTAAGCACACCATTGATTTTTTGAGCTTGCATCAACAACCAAAGCACTGGACCCATCTCATCTGGAATGCCCTATCAATCCCACATTACAAATTCACTCTTTGGCTTGCCGTGCAGAACAGATTGCCCACTCTTGATCGGAGCTGAATGAGATCATTCCATGGTTCCAGATGCTGCCTCCTTTGTAATTTAGTTGATGAATCCCACAACCATATGTTCTTCTCTTGCTCGTTCACGAGACCCATATGGATTTCGCTGCAAAACAAGAGTAGATTTCGCTTCTCCCCGTCTTCTTGGAATGAAATTGTTGATCAAGTTTCACATCGGTGGTCGAAAAGGGGGGTTGAGATCATCCGTGAATAAGCTTCTTCTCTCCACAACCATCAACATAATTTGGTTGGAGCGTAATAATCGGATTTTCAACGCACACAAATCTTCACAAATTTCCATCTATAGAGAGATCATCACCCTTGTTCGTTAGAAATTGCTCACCGTATCTGTCAAGGACTCTCCTGTTGCACGATCGCTTCAGCTGGAATGGGATCTACCGGCGTTCATCCGTCCACCACCGGAGCCTCCTGATTGGGTGATTTAGCGGCACGAAGGAGCCCGAAGGAGCCCTAGTTTTTCTCACCGGATGGTTGATATGGCTGATACATGTATAGTCTAGGGTTCACCTAGACTAAGAATGTCTTGTGCTATATTGTTGGACTTGGGCCTCTGGTGTTGTTTACTTTTGTTCACTTTTGGGTTGTAGTCCCTTACCGTATTTGCTGGCTAGTTGTAACGGGTGGACGCTTGCCCATTTACCCAAAAGCTCGAACTGTTAGGTAAGGCTGCATACCCACCCATTTATACTCAATCTCTTTCCCATCCGATTCCGATGTGGAACAAAATGACCCTTGTTACATTCTCCCCCACCCAAACTCGCACCGCCCTCGTTGCGGTTGGGCCACCCTGCCTACCCGGGTGGACTCACCCGGACGCCTTCCGGGCCGGGCGCTTGGCGTGGCACCGGATCAAGGATTGGGTTTGGCTCTGATACCAACTGTAACGGGTGGGCACTTGCCCATTTACCCAAAAGTTCGAACTGTTAGGTAAGGCTGCATACCCACCCGATTCCGATTCCGATGTGGGACAAAATGACCCTTGTTACACTAGTCCATAACCGTCGGCCTCATTAGCAAATGATTTGTAATATTTTGTATTTATTATATACTACTAACTTACCTGCCAAAAAAAAAGAAAGGAAAAGTCCAACCTATCATCACTATTCGACACCTGTCCTCATCAATGTCATTATTTTCTACAACGAAACAATGTCAATGCTTTACGTCTTGGGGCTAAAAATCAAAATTGCTTTATCACTGCCATCAATGAGTCTTCCTTAAGCGCCTCAACCCTTTGCGCCTTCACCACTCATTTCCTATGTCATTTCTGAATCTGCTGAATCTGATTTGGATATGCCAAACCCCTTTCTCTATGCCCAAATAGAAACTAAGGAAGACAATCTCAGTGCTTCTCGGTTTTTTTTTTTTTTTTTTTAATAAAGATTAATTATCAAAAAAAAAAAAGAAGGTTTGATCACCCACCATGCCTTTCTTCAATAACTCCATAGCCCTTCTCTTTCTTTGCTTGCTCATCCTCACCACTAAAATTAGCTCCAAACCTCTTTCAAATCACTGCCCAAATACAACCACTTTCACTCCTAACACCACCTACCACACCAATCTCAATCTCCTCCTCTCCAACCTGTCCTCCAACGCCACCACACCCGACGACGGATTCTATACCACCACCGCCGGTGGCAGCCCCAACACAGTCTACGGCCTCTTTCTATGCCGGGGCGATGTTACCACCGATCAATGTCACAATTGTGTCAAAACTGCAAGTCAAGAAATCCTACAAGAGTGTCCCAATAGGACCGTTGCCACGGTTTGGTATGACGAGTGCTTATTACGGTACTCAAGCACAAACATCTTCTCCAGAGTGGACACATCTGTTTGGATTATTCTGTCCAACTCTACGAATGTGAGCGAGGAACCTGACCGGTTTATGGAGCTGTTGGCGAGCACAATGGATGAGTTAGCGGATTGGGCAGAGACAAACCGGTCAGGTAAGAAATTTGGTGCTAAAGTAGCTGACTTCACAGCGGTTCAGAAGCTGTATGGGCTTGTACAGTGCACACCAGACTTGTCTACCGATGATTGCAACACCTGCCTTCGAGATGGCATAGCACGTCTTCCAAGTTGCTGCGGCGGAAAGCAGGGGGGAAGAGTTCTGTTTCCGAGCTGTAATATTCGTTACGAGACTCACCCTTTCTTCAATATCTCTGCCTCTACACCAGTGCCTGCGCCAGTTCCTCCTCCTCCTCCGGGTTCTAGTACCGGTAAATATGTACTCTATGAGGTCATGAATTTGTTGGTAGTATAATGTATTAAATTTAATTTATAAGCCCATTGCTGGAGTGATCAAAATTGTTAGCAATGCAATGAGAGGATCTGGTTTGGATAAATACTTACCATATTATGTTACCCTTTAGTCTTACTATTTTCTTTATTTTGTTGTCTACAAAATCAATTTGATCAAGGAAAATATTAGTTGTTCATAGAGAATTTCCAATCAAACAGTTTTCTTTCTTTGGTGCAGGAAAAGGAGGAACCTCAACGGGGGTAATTATTGGCATTGTTGTGGCAGTAGTTGTAGTAGCGGTGTTCTTTTCCGTTGGCGTATGGTGCAAAGTGATGAAAAGAAGGAAGGAATACAATAATATTAGAGAGGAATCTGGTAATACAAAAAGAAGAAAAGAATCCAATTGCACTTGTTTAAACCAAATTTGCTTTTTCCAGTATCACAAATACTAATGTCAATAATTCATTTCATGTTTGATTGTGTAGTTGGGGATGATATCACAACAGCAGAGTCCTTGTCATATGATTTTGTAACAATTGAAGCAGCCACAAATAACTTCTCTCATCAAAACAAAATTGGTGAAGGTGGATTTGGTGCGGTTTATAAGGTAAGCGGTTAGTACCTGTACTTTATTTCAAGGATAAGTACCAAATTATCTGGTTCAGAACCCATGTTTACTGATGTATGAAAAACTAGTTGGACCGATTCCATTTATAATGTTTTCAGAAAATAATTACCAAACCATAAACTTTCATCTGTATATACTTTGTTAAAGACCAAAACCCCAATTGCCAATTCACATCGTTTGCGTATAAAAAATTATGCACTGGTTCATAAATTTATCAATGTGTATGTATGTCTATTTTCAAATTTACAGATTGGTACATAAAATAGGGATGTCCAAGTTTTCACTCATTCTGTAATTTAGTACCACAGTCCAAAATATACATACTGGTGCATTGGACAATAACATCTTATTAATTAGTGCTCGTGTTTATGTTCACATTTTAGAACCACTACATTTGATACAATTACCAATGCTATTTCAACAAACAGTGGAAGTTCATAGTTCTCAGTTCTCACAAATTCATAGATAGGTTAGACCACTTTGATTGTTCACAGTTTTGTAATTTAAGGACCAAAAGACAATACTTTATATAGTTCGTCCTTGATTTTAAGTATGCCAAATTCAGACACTCCAAAACTTTACAGGTTTATGAAGTTTCAGATAAAATATTCAGTAATTGATTATCATTATAATATAAATACACAGGGTACACTTTCAAGTGGACAAGAGATAGCTGTGAAGAGACTATCCAAAAGGTCCGGACAAGGTGCAGAAGAATTCAAGAATGAAGTTGTATTGGTAGCCAAGCTTCAACACAGAAATCTAGTTAGACTGCTGGGATTCTGCTTGGAAAGAGAAGAAAAGTTGCTTATCTATGAATTCGTCCCCAACAAAAGCCTCGACTATTTCCTATTTGGTTTGGTCCATCTCTAAAAATTTATAGAGTTATTGAATTTAACTATTTTTTTATGTTCTACTCCTTAAAATACATTATCTCCATAACACACTATCTGAATAAGCAAACAAAAAAATTGGATCTTAAATAAACATATGTACTGTGTATATAGATGTTCTAAAGGGCCAAGAAATTGTTGATTTATTTTGGGTTTCTATATTGTGTGTCATAGTATTAAGTACACTGCATTTGTATGATTGTTGAAAATAAATAAAAATATTGTTATGAAATCTAAGTTCTCTATTCTAACTCTGAATATTTATTATGATCAATGTATAGATCCGGCAAAACGAGTTCTGTTGGATTGGTCAAGACGTTACAAGATTATAGGGGGCATTGCACGTGGAATTCTTTATCTTCATGAAGATTCTCGACTTAGAATTATACATCGTGATCTTAAGGCTAGTAATATACTTTTAGATGAAGATATGAGTGCAAAAATTTCAGATTTTGGCATGGCAAGGATTTTTGGCGTGAATCAAACTCAAGGAAATACGAATAGAATAGTTGGGACATAGTGAGTTTTCCAATCCCAAAATCCCCTGCTTCATTCTATTCCATGGTTTGAATTAACAGATAAAGAATGTCTAATCTCAACTAGAAGTTGGGTGGGGAAGAAAAAGGCAAAGTTCATTTTGATAATCCCATACTTCTTCGACTCAGACAAAACAGCTAGCTTCCTTCTGACTAGTACTAGTCTGTGCTTTAATTGTTGCTTATGCATTGCATCATCAAATGTATAGCTTTACTATAAGCGTCAAGCATACTTTGTTGTTGTATTCTTACTTGTATTGATGTGCTGGATTACAGTGGTTACATGTCTCCAGAGTATGCAATGCGCGGACAATTCTCTGTAAAGTCTGATGTGTTTAGTTTTGGAGTGCTAATTCTAGAGATCATAACCGGCAAGAAAAATAATAATTTCTATCAATCAGATGGTGCCAGAGACCTTCCGAGTTTTGTGAGTGCAAACTGAATGTTAAAATTGTTATTTTTGTTTGTTAATATCAATATGAGCATTGCAACATGCATTTAGGGACAATGCACATCTTTTTAACATCAATTGACAAATTGTCACAGGCTTGGAAACATTGGAAGGATGGAACACCCATGGAATTGTTGGATCCAACTCTGGCAGATTCAAACTCAAGAAATGAAGTCATTAGATGCATCCATATTGGCTTATTGTGCGTTCAAGAAGATGTGGATGCCAGGCCCTCCATGGCATCTGTGGTTGTTATGCTCAACAGTTATTCTTTTACACTACAATTGCCTCAACATCCTCCGATCTTTGGCCGTAGCGAAACCGGGTCGACCATACCAAAAGTGCTGGAGTCAGATCAATCTACAAGCCAGTCAGTCCAATGGTCTTTGAATGAAGCATCAATTACTGAACTACACCCTAGATAATGTTAGAAAAGTATGTGTATGCTGTAAAGAGTGAAATGAATAAATTCATGGTCACAGGATCTGAATAATGTATGTATAGATCATCAGAGGTTGAGAGATTAGCATTTGTACTCACCTATTGCTAATTTTTTTAATTTTCAGCATGTTTCATTACTTGTCGAACAAAAACCCCATTTTCCATCTCTAATTACTGCACAAATGCATCTTTGACTCTCCTAGCAGGACCTATCATGTAAATTATTGATCAAATGTCCTCCTTTCTTCTCTTTCCTCAGTGATTTACTAATCAATTTCCTGAAATAACGTTATAGGTGTATTACCATCATTAATTCCCACTTTACTAGTCATAAGCATTTTTTTAGTTCTAAAATAAAACCAGTCATAATATATATGTGTAAATGAAATTTATTTGTTCCCAACGGACGAAATTCGAAATGCAATAGAATTTGAAGGGAATACAGATGAGAAATTATATTAGTTTTAAAATTCCATTAAGAAATGGTTGGATTTTATCAAATTATCAAAATTTGAAAATTACTAAGAGTATGTTCGGTTGTATGGAATTAGAATTTGTAAAATTTGAAAAAAAATAATAATAATAATTGAACCAAAATTTTATCAAATTTCACAAATTCTAATTCTAAGACTAAAATTTCATATAGTCGAACACATCCTAAAACTATATATGGCTGGCATGAAATTGGAGCTTTAGAATTGAAATTGGAGAAAAGCAATCCAGCAAAATTTTATCCAATTCCACCAATTTCAATTTCAAAACTCTATTTCCATGCCACCAAATATAACCTAAGGACTTGTTTCATTATTAAAAAACAAATTTTACCTCCCCTCCCCCTCCCCCTCCCCCTCCCCCTTATTTAAAAAACAAATTTAACCCCGCGCGGGCCCCTTTTTTTAAACTTAGTTTCTAGAAAAACGGACAACCAATATTCCAATTGCTTTTCGGTATTGAAAAATAAAAAACTTAATGCCCGCCGCTCCAACCCCTTAAATTCCTCCTCTCCTCTAGAAAAAGAAAGTATGTCATTGGACCAATGACCCACTAATGTGACGTCATCTCTTTTATTTTGTCACTTTTATACAAAGTCCATTTCACTAAATTTTTAGTGAGTCCATATATAAAATAAAGAATTATTAAATCAAAGGGGATAGATGTTAGTAAAAATAAAAGCTTGGCCTCCCATAATTAACATTCCTTTCAACTTTTTGATCCACTATGCGCATAAGTTTGTTTAAAAATTAAAATTTGGGTATGATTCACGTAACCCAATCAACAATGGGTGACCCTTTTCTTGATGCAATGTACAAGGAAACTTCCAACCTATCATATCCATTCCCATTCCTGTCCTCCTCATCAATATTGTCAATTTGTCACTACTCTCCCATTATTTTAATGCAAGCAGCAATCCCAGTGGTCTCCATCTGTGCCTAAAAATCAAATTACCATCTAACAAGTCTTCCTAAGCCGCGTCAACCCAGAGTCCCTTTACCACTCATTTCCTGTGTTATATCTGTGAATCTAATTTTGATAAAAACCAAAACCCTTTCTATGCCCGAATCTGAGACAGGTTTGATCACCCACAACCATGCCTTCCTTCAAAATCTCCATAGCCCTTCTCTACTTTCTTGGCTTGCTTAGCCTCCTCACCACTAAAATCAGCTCCCAACCTCTATCTAATCACTGTCCAAACACAACCACTTACAGCACTACTCTTAACACCACCTTCCACTCCAATCTCAATCTCCTCCTCTCCAACTTCTCCACCAACGCCACCACACCCAACAACGGATTCTATAACACCACCGCCGGTCGCAGCCCCAACGCAGTCTACGGCCTCTTTCTATGCCGGGGTGATGTTGCCACCGATAAATGTCATACTTGTGTCCGAGATGCAAGTCAAGAAATACTACAGCTGTGTGCCAATAGGACAGAGGCCACGGTTTGGTACGATGAATGCTTATTAAGATACTCACACAGAAATATTTTCTCCAGTATGGACACATCCATTGCGTTCATTCTGATCAACACACAGAATGTGACCGAGCCTGTGCGGTTTAGGCAGGTGTTGGGGAACACGATGGACGAGTTAGTGACTCGGGCTGTGAGTGCTGGCGGGTCAGGTAAAAAGTTCGCAGGTACAGTAAGCAACTACTCATCGTTTCAGAAGTTGTATGGACTTGTGCAGTGCACGCCGGACCTCTCTAGTGATGTTTGCAACACCTGCCTTCGCGATGCTATAGCAAGACTTCCAAGTTGCTGCGACATAAAGCTGGGGGCTAGAGTTCTGTTTCCGAGCTGTAATATTCGCTACGAGTTTTACCCTTTCTTCAATCTCACTGCCTCTACACCGCCGGCATCTGCTCCCGTGCCTGCACCAGTTCTTCCTCTTTCTCCTCCGGCTCCTCCAGTTTCTACTAGTAAAGGTGAACTCCACATCTTACATACCTTACTTGAATTTCAACTAGAGTAAGGCTGCTAAGAGAGCTTTCTCAGAGTCATGAGATTTCTGTATTTAATAAGTGAATTAAGACTATTTTTGAAATCTGTGACAAAATTATTTTATCCATATTTCTATTAAATATAGAGAGCTAGTGACTCTGGAGTTCTCTTGGATAGCATTATTCTTTCAATTATAAAATTGAAGTCATTGGTTAAAGAACCCCAACTCATGAATTTAAATGAAATTTGTTTGCAGCATAATTTATTAGATTTAATTTAATAAATCCATTGCTGGGGTGATCAAAATTGTTACCACTGTACAGTGAGGATCTGGATGCAATATGTGACCCTTACGATATTCTATACCACTTCCCTCTTATTTAATGTAAATTTTTTTTCTTTTTTTATGAAATCAATTTCATTGTGGAAAAATTATTTGTTCATAGAGAATTTTCAATCAAGCATTTTTCTTTGATAAAGGAAATGGGGTAATCTCAACGGCGGTAATTATTGCCATTGTTGTCCCGGTAATTGTGGCAGTGCTGCTCTTTTCCATTGGCTTCTGGTGCATTGTCAGGAAAGCAAAGAAGAAAAACAATACTATTAAGGAGGAATCTGGTAATACAAAAAGAAGAAAAGAATTCAACTGCATTTGTTTAAACCAAATTTGCTTTTTCAGTATCAGATATACTAATGTCAATACATTTGATGTTTGATTGTGTAGCTGCAGATGATATCACAACAGTACAATCCTTGTCATATGATTTTGCAACAGTTGAAGCAGCTACAAACAACTTCTCTCCTGCAAACAAAATTGGTGAAGGTGGATTTGGTACTGTTTATAAGGTAAGGGATTATTACCTGTATTTTATTTCAAGGATAGCTACCAAATTATGTTGTTGAGGATCTATGTTTACTGAACTATGAAATAATATAACTTACCCAAAAAAAAAAAACTATGAAATAATATAATAAAAATTGGACCAATTCTACTTATAAAGTTTTCATAAAATAATTACCAAACCATAAACTTTCATCTCTATATATTTTGTTCAAGACCAAAACCCCATTTGCCAATACACAACAACTTCTAATTTCGGATATTAGAAATTGTGCACTGGTTCATAAATTTATCGAAATGTATATCCATGTGCATATTTACAGATTGGTAAAAAAAAGTTATGAAGTGATATTCAAGTTTTCACTCAGGATTTACCACCAGAGTCTGCCAAAAAGCTTCGTACCAGAATGTTTATGCCCAAATATACATACCGGTGCTTGTGGCAATAAAATCTTATGAATTAGTGATCATGTTTATACTCATATTTTAGAACTAATAAATTTGATACAATTAGCCATGCTATTTCAACACCCAGCGGATGGGTTAGACCACTTAGATTGTTCACAGTTTGGAAAATTAAGCACCAAAAGACCATATTTATTTAGTTCCCCCAAATATGCCAAATTCAGGCACTCCATAGCATTACAAGTTTCTGAAATTTCGGAAAAAATATTCAATAATTGATTCATTGTGGCATATATATACGCAGGGTACACTTCCAAGTGGACAAGAGATAGCTGTGAAGAGATTGTCCACCAGTTCCCAACAAGGTGCAGAAGAATTTAAGAATGAGGTTTTAGTGGTAGCCAAGCTTCAACACAGAAATCTAGTGAGATTACTGGGATTCTGCTTGGAAGGAGAAGAAAAGATACTTATCTATGAATTCGTCCCTAACAAAAGCCTTGACTATTTCCTATTTGGTTTGGCTCATCTCTAAAATTTTATCTAGTTATTAATTTTTTCTATTTTTGTCTCATCTTCTACTCCATACAAAATACAAATATGATGTCTATGACAATACATATATTATCTGACTTAGCAAACAGGAAAAAAATATATATTTGGATCTTAGAAGAACATATATACTGTTATATAGATGTTCAAATGCTGAAGAAAATGTTTATTTATTTTGGGCTCCATTCTGAGACATATATTAGTACATTGCATTTGCCTGTTTGTCGAATCACATTATTATGTAATGTTATGAAATCTAAATCCTAGAGTCTAACTTGAATATTTATCATGATCGATGTATAGATTCGGTTAAACAAGTTCTATTGGATTGGTCGAAACGTTACAAGATTATAGGAGGCATTGCACGTGGAATTCTCTATCTTCATGAAGATTCTCGACTTAGAATTATACATCGTGATCTCAAGGCTAGCAATATACTTTTAGATAAAGATATGAATGTAAAAATTTCAGATTTTGGCATGGCGAAGATTTTTGGCGTCGATCAAACTCAAGGAAATACAAGTAGAATTGTTGGGACATAGTAAGTTTTCAATCCCAAACGTTCCCCTGCTTCTTTCTTTCTCATATTTTGCATTAATGAATTCAGAATGTCTAATCTCAACTGGAACTTAGTAGGGGGAAAAAAAATTAAAAAAAGGTAAAGGTCATTTTGATAATCCAAACTTCTTCAACTTAGACAAACTGCTAGCCTCCTTCTACCCGGTACCTGAATGTCTCCTTTAATTGTTGGTTTTCCATTAACTTTTGTGCATTAGATCATCAAACGTTTAGCTTTACTATGAAGTAGTGTCAAATAGACTTTGTACTTTGTTGTTGTGTTCTTACTTGTGTTCTTGTACCGATGGTGTTGGATTGCAGTGGTTATATGTCTCCAGAGTATGCGATGCATGGAGATTTCTCCGTGAAGTCTGATGTGTTTAGTTTTGGAGTGTTAATTCTAGAGATCATAACCGGCAAGAAAAATAGTAATTTCTATCAATCAGACGGTGCAGGAGACCTTCTGAGCTATGTGAGTGCATTCTGAATGTTACAATGTTATTTTTGTTTGTCAATATCAATATGAGCATCTCAACAGGACAACACACATCTTTTTAACTTCAATTGTCACAGGCTTGGAAACATTGGAGGGATGGAACACCCATGGAATTGATGGATCCAACACTGGCAGATTCTCATTCAAGAAATGAAGTCTTGAGATGCATCCACATTGGCTTACTGTGTGTTCAAGAAGATGTGGATGCCAGGCCCTCCATGGCATCTCTGGTTATTATGCTCAACAGTTATTCTGTTACTCTACAAGTGCCTCAACATCCTCCGATCTTCGGCCATAGCGGAACTGACTCGAGCATACCGAAAGGGCTAGAGTCAGATCAATGTACAAGCCAGTCAGTCCAATCTACAAGCCAGTCAGTCCAATGGTCTTTGAATGAAGCATCAATTACTGAACTACACCCTAGATAATGTTAGATAATGAATAAATTCAAGGTCACAGGATCTGAATGTGTATATATGTCATCAGAGGTTGACAGATTAGCATTTGTACTCACCTATTGCTAAATTTTTAATTTTCAGCATGTTACATTACTACTTGTCAAACAAAAACCCCATTTTCAACTATAATTACAGCATTTGTACATCGTTTACTCGCTTAACTGTGGAAAAAAATCCACTTCTTTTACTCTCTCACTGGATGACGTCTAGTGAGTATCTAACGATGGTGATTAATGCCATACTTTTAACATAGCTTTGTCATCGCCAAGTCAGCAAGGTGAGTAAAAAATTTACTAATCTACACCTTTTTGACCATATATACTAATACTGATTTATACGGTTATATTTTATACGATATATTATAGGGATAATTTTACTGACACCCCTTCAGGTTTGGCCAAATACCACCCTTAAATATCTTTTGAAAATAACTATCACTCATATTACAAACGTTTGCTCCGTTTTTCACTTACACCCCAAAAGTTAGTTGACAGGTGTGTCAGACCACTTTTTACATGTAAAAAGATATCATTACCCTTTGACTTTGGTTTGACCTACTAAATTGATTCAAATGACATGTTTACCCTAATTTGACTGACTAACTTATTTCTTTAAGTATACACACACACACACATATATATATCAACCATAGCTTGTTTCATGTAATTAAGTTTGGTTGCTGAGAAACTTGAGGAAAGTTAAATTATAAATAGAAAAATATTTCTAAAAGGATTTCTGATATGACACTTCTTTTTTTTTTTTTTTTTTTTCATTTGATCACTATAGTAGAGTTGTGATCCAGTGGTTGCAATCATCAATTCATCTACATACAAATCACTATTTTCTTCTACTTTAAATCCATTATATAGGTTGAGACTGAAGTCCTTACACGGCAAGAGCTCAATTTTTCTGCCCCCACCTTTTCCACCCTTTCTTATTTTTTCTCATCAGCCCAACAGAGCCAAGCAAAAACGCAAGAAACGAAGACCAATTTCTACACATTCAGAACAGATCGAAGTTTAAACTGAAATTTGTTTTATTTTTAGCAATTAAATTATTGACAATATATATATATATATATATATATATATTAGATTGCCAGACTTTTCGCAAATAACCCCTAGACAAACAAATGATGGTTTTTATTGTCTTCTGTAAGAAAGATAATAGAAGGTGAAGGTGAGATTGGACAATTGATATAAAAGTTTTTTTATTTCTTTTTCTTTGGCCAAATATATGAGTGAATCTTAAATTAAAGATCTCTCTGCAACTTCGAGACAAAAATATGAAACGACCCGAACCCGTGGGTCCGAACCGTCAATCGGGTCCTTATCCGAACCCGAGGTTACCTGAGTCATTTTCGTCACTTCTAATGTCAAAACATCATTTTTAAGTCATGGTTAAACTCCATATTGGTTCAATGCAGATCACCCAGGACTTAGGATAGATAGACCAGAAGATAAGACAAAGATAGACCAAGCAACATCACTTCGGTCGACTGAAGTGAAGCTTCGGTCGACCGAAGCAAAACCCCCTATATCGGTCGGCCGAAATGGCCAACCGGTCGACCGGTTGTGAACCCAAAACTTTCAGAAGCTACTGGAAGAATCGGTCAACCGAAGTACCCATTTCAATCGACCGAAATGGCTCTTTGAGCTATGATTTAGCTGTTGAAATGCTGTGACTAAGAGAATGAAGTAAGGCTTTGGTAGAAGCCTCAAAACTGTTCTAAACCTATCCCAACACACTTTAAAAATGATACTTCATACCATAATGAAAAGTATCGACAATTTATCACATTGTTACAACATTTCCCATTCATTTCGGATACGAAAAGCATAGTCTTTACATTTTATTCAAATTTACATCGAAACAGAGCTAAGGCTCATACATGAATTACATGGCCATGCTAGCAAGTTTAAATATAGTCCAAAATAAGCTTTTTTAAAAGGATAGCCAAAGGTACAAAAGATAACAAAAATTGGACATCTAGCAACCCTCAAGCTTGCGGTGGATTGTCATCCGCCACTTTTTCCCATAACCTGCAAAATATAAAATATAAGGGGTGAGCAAATTGCTCAGTAGGTGATGCCTAAGACGCACTTCTTGTGACCCCGTGAATCCAAACAATGAATAGAATAAAAGAGAATGGGATTATGCTATGCTGGGGAAATACGACATCAATTTCAAGTCCAAATGAACAATATGGTGCTATGAAATGTAATGTCGTGCTATGTCGCTCCCCATTTTCAAAACCATCCATCACTTTTCATATTGTTAATATAACCCGTCCTTTAGTGACTCTGCAGTGACATGAAAGAAGGATTGGCTATTGTCCATGACCCTTGGTACCTCCGCGGCGTCATTTGGGCCCAGATAGCTCAACTACGTTAGGGTGATTTCCCTACTTCCCTTTAGTTTACATTAACTCCACGGATCCTTGGTACCTCTGCGGCGTCCGGGTTTTCTCAAAACCACTTTATAAAAGCCTTTTCCGAAAATCCATTTTTCATTTCTTTCAAAACTTTTTCCTTCATTCATTCCCCATGATATGCATGTATGTCTCATGTTTTCAATGCTATGACAATAAGGGTTTTCATACCGCACAAATGAGCACACTTCCATCTAACAAGTTTTAGCAAGGTAACAAACACAATAGGAATATAAATTAATAATTTGACATGTTTTGCATACACATCAACATATACACATATTCATGCACTTCATACACAATAATTAAGTCATTTTAGAGGCAATCAACTCAAATTAAGCATGTTTGACAATAATCATAGTAGAAAAATTCACAAAGGTGTAAGAAAGTGGGAATTAGAAACCCCTACCATTAAAATGATGAAAATCCCCAATTTATGCCCTAGAACTCGAAATCCCTATGGTGCACCAAAGCTGAAATTACTTGTACTCATACGTAGATCTCGTCGTGCTCTTCGTTTTGTCGCAAACGGTGTCCAAAATTTTCAAGGAATGAGAGACTAATTGAAGATTGAAGCTTTCTTGTAGAAAGAAAAAGAAAAAGAAAAATGGGAGAAAGGAAGAGAGAGTGCCAGGAGATAGAGAGAATGTGAGGCCACACAATGGCCTCTTAGCCCCAAATGTGTTAGTGGTGGCTCCACTAACACAAAAAATATCCTACCTTAATTTAATAAACACACAAACACACACACACACACACACACACACACATACACACACACATATATATATATAGTCCATTTAAATCACAACTATACACCAACATTTAAATAATATAATTAAGCACAAAATAACCATGCATGGTATGCAAATGACCCGAGACATAACTCCCGCACATAACAATGCCGGTAGTAAGTCCCACCCGGGACTGTCCAGCTCGAAAAGCAAAAAAATGCCGAAATGACGACTTTTTCATTTTCAAGAGTCCTTAACTCAATGGAACACCCCAACCAACTCTCTGACACACCTGGCACACCCCATGGTTTCCGGTACGCAAAACGTGAAAAGACGAGAATGCCCTTGCCAAAATGGAAATTTCCCAAAAATAGAAAATGGTGAAAAAATGAAAACATCACAATCTCCCCAACTTAAAAGGATTTCGTCCCCGAAATCATACCTGTGGGGGAGAACAACGCTGAATACTTGGAGCGAACTTCCTGTTCAAGCTCCCAAGTAGCCTCCTCGACTCTGTGACTTCTCCAAAGAACTTTTACTAACGGTATCGTCTTATCCCTCAAAACCTTCTACCATGTGTCAAGGATCTAAATTGGTCCCTCTTCATAGGAAACATCTTCATCAATATCCACCTCGACCCAACTCAAAATGTGAGACGGATCCGGCTCATACTTCTATAGTATCGATACATAAAAAATATTGTGAACTTTGTCCATCTGCAGTGACAAAGCAAGTCTATAAGCAACCTCTCCTACCCAGTCCAAGATCTCAAAAGGTCCAATGAATCGTAGCGACAACTTACCACTCTTTCTGAACCTCATCAAACCCTTTCGTGCAGAAACCCAAAAAAAAATGTGGTCTCCCACCTCGAAGGATAGTGGCCGTCTCCTCTTATCCACATAGTTCTTTTATCGGCTCTGAGCTGTGAGCAACCTCTATCTGATCAACTTAATCTTTTCAGTAGTCTCGAGTACAATGTCGAGTCCTAAGGCGGCTGTCTCGCCTACCTCGGTCCAACAGACTGGAGACCTACAAGGTCTACCGTACAACGCCTCAAATGGAGCCATCTCAATGCTCGCCTGATAACTATTGTTGTAGGCAAACTCAATGAGTGGAAAGTGCTCCTCCCAACTACCTCCCAAATCGAGCACACAGGCCCGAAGCATATCCTCTAAGATCTGGATGGTACGCTCTGACTAGCCGTCCGTCTGTGGATGGAATGCCGTACTAAGGTGCAACACTGAGCCAAACGCTGCGTGAAGTCCTTCCTAGAACTTCGAAGTGAACTTGGCATCCCTATTCGAAATAATGGCTACTGGAACTCCATGCAACCTCACAATCTCTTTCACATATAGCACACCGAGTGCCTCTGCATCATCTGTTATCTTAATGGGCAAGAAGTAAGCCATCTTGGTCAATCTGTCAATGATGACCCATACAGCTTCATTCCCACACTGTAACCTTGGAAGACCTGTCATAAAATCCATAGTAATCTACTCCCATTTTCACTGAGCTACAGACAATGGCTGCAATAAACCGACTGGTCTTAGATGCTCGGCCTTCACCTGCTGATAGGTAAGGCATCTAGCCACAAACTATGCATCATCCTTTTTCATCCCACTCCACCAATACTGACGTCTCAAATTGTGATACATCTTAGTACCACCTGGATAAACTGCAAAGCGGGAAGTGTAAAACTCAAGTAGAACGTCCTCACGACATCCTGTGGAAATGACCAACAAACCTTTGAACCATAGACCTCCATCTGCATGTAAGGTCCAATCATTCACTGTTTCACCACTGGAGATCAAGATGTAAATGGCATCCAAATCTAGATCCTGTCTTTGCGACTCAATCACTCGTCTAACAAGAGTTGGCTGAGTCACAAGACTAAACAAGAACGCCGACTTACAACAGGCATCGTTATCAA
The DNA here is from genome assembly GCF_030987335.1 of Cornus florida. NCBI lineage: Eukaryota > Viridiplantae > Streptophyta > Magnoliopsida > Cornales > Cornaceae > Cornus > Cornus florida. Next base: position 95,718,649 of record NW_026775571.1, on the reverse strand, counting down.
AACACTGCGATCCCATTTATACCAAATCCTCAAGCATCTTCCATTTCTGAATGGCTAATCCAGCCAAACTTCCATGTGATTTCTGGCTTAAGGCATCAGTTACCATATTTGCTTTGCCCAGATGATACTTTAAGTCAAAGTTATAATCTTCTAAGAACTCAACCCATCATCTCTGTCTTTTGTTCAAGTCCTTCTGGGAGAAAAGGCATTTGAGAATCTTGTGATCCGAGAACACCTCGAATCTCTCACCATACAAATAGTGTCTCCAATACTTCAAGGTAAACACAATCGCCGCTAACTCTAAATCATGAGCAATGTAGTTAAGCTCATGAGTCTTCAACTGTCGAGACCCATAAGCCACTACTCTACCATCCTGCATCAACACACAACCCAAACCGTCACATGAATCATCACAATAGATCACATAACCCAAGTTACGCTCAGATATCACCAATACTGGTGTTATAGTCAACCTTGTCTTCAACTCTGGAAAGGATGACTCACAGGCTTCATGCCACACAAACCTGATTCCCTTTTAGGTCAAGCGAGTCATAGGTGCTGCCAAACGGGAAAAATCCTTCACAAATCGACGATAATAACCCGCTAGGCCAAGAAAACTGCGGATCTCAAACACATTCTTGGGAGGCTCCCAATTTAAAACTGCTTCTATCTTTGATAGATCAACTGATACTCCACCTTCTGAAACAACATGTCCCAAGAACTTCACATCTTATAGCCAAAAATCACACTTCTCATATTTGGCATACAAGCGGTGCTCCCGCAAAATCTGCAATACAATTCTCAAATGGATCTCGTGCTCCTCCTGAGATTGTGCGTCATAAGAATATCATCCACAAAAACTACCATAAACTGGTCTAAGTAATTGTGAAAGACACAATTCATTAGGTCCATAAATGCCGCTAGCACATTAGTCAAACCAAAGGGCATAACAAAGAACTTGTAATGTCCATACCATGTACGGAACGCTGTCTTTGGAATATCTTCTGTGATACCCCCTAATTTTGGAACACCGGTTGATCAAGTCCGCGTACAAAATCATGGAATATCAGTCAATCAATAAAAAACAAGCATGGAATACAAAAGAAATAATGATAAAATAAATAAATATCGCTGAAAGGGAAAACTAAAATAATAATTAAATAATAAATTCTCTGATACCATAATCTCCAATAAATTCTCATTAAAAGATTAAAATTTCGAGATTACAACTTGGGAATCCATATAATGTAGACCTGTGATACCCCTCGAATCCGAGACCTGGGTTGATCAGGCCCAAGCCCAAACCCGAGGGAATATCAAACAATTAATATATAAATGAACACAGAATACAAATCGAAGTAATAAGAAATAAATAAATAAAGGCTCAAAGAATTCTAAATTAAGAATCCTTAAAAATTAAAAACTTAATATCCAATAATCCAAAACCACCATTAAATTAACAACTCGGGAATCCATCCTGTGGACCCATAATAATATTCCAAACTGAAACTGAAACAACTGAAATAAAATCTAAAGCCAAACATAGAAAGTAGTCCTACGTAGTCGGAGGAATGAGTGTCTGTATCTGCTCTGCACGACCAAGCTCTAACCCTGAAACTGACGAGTACCTGAAAAATAAGAGAGTGGGACAGGCCCACATGCAAGTCCTATTCTACTACGATCCATACAGAAACCCGATACGCAGATACATCCTAGATAGCTCAAATAATAACTAGAGTAGTCCATATATGTATAAGTAATCACTATAGGACACTCACTAGTCCAATAGGTCTGTCTCAGCCTGAGTAGAGATATCATGCAAATCGCACATAATGTGGTCATATATACCTAGACCTACTAGGGAACAACAGTTATTATCCAGTTATCCTTCCTAGGCGATATACGCACCCTAACCATGGTCCTGAGACTCAAGCTCATACCATGACACCATAACATAAATATTTAAAGTCCATACACTCCTAATACAAAATATCATTCATCTGGTATAGTGGCCTAATATATGTATAACAATCAATGCAGAAACCAAAGTAGGTCATTCAATTATTTTATTGACATGACACAAGTATAAGTTGGAATTAACCTTTGTGGTTAATCTATACCTCAATCCAGATTAGGTAGGGCTTAGTATTTGAACTAATCCATCCCTAGTATGCTACCATCCCATACCGGTGCATACAATCCTCCAAATAACATAGTTAATAAAACAACACTATATTTTCAACAACCATTCTCCAAAGTATGCATCAATATAAATTAATACATATATTTATCAATATTAGGCACTCATTATAGAGCCTAAAAATCATATTCCAATAATGTAAACTGCTAAAATAAATCTAAACATTTACATCCTCCAAATTGTCCATAAATTGATGCAGTTAAATAGCAAGATGAATATCAATTTGTTCCAACACAAGCATGGTTAATTTCAAGTAATCCATGATACTTATAACCCTGTTTAAATATAATTAATTAATATTGAATTACATATAAACAATTTTCCAAGTTCCAGTGTGTAAGCTGATTAACAATCAAAGTGCAATATGTAAGATTTTTCCCTAATTTTACACTGTCCAATCCCTAATCCATTTATGAATTATTGTTTTCCAATATTTCATAGGCCTATGGGAATCATTTACATCAGTTAAAATAGTTTAAACGAATTTAAAACACCCTGCACAGTCCAAACAACACCTTAAAACCAACGGTATGCAATTCTGGGCGAGAGCAGGCTCTCACAAGTTGAGAGCCTGCTCCTTTAGCATGGGAGCCAGCTCTGTGATACCCTCGGATTTTCAGATACGGGTTGGCCAGGCCCACACCCAATTACCCGAGGATATCAAACCAATTAGCAATAAATGAACACAGAATACAATTAAGATAAATATAAATAAATAAAATTTCTGAAAAGAAACATGAATGATAATCCAAAAACTGAAACTTCCGAATAAAATTTTATAGATAAAGAATTATTCTGATACATCCAACTTTTTCATTTTTAATATAACTCGGGAGTCCATCTGGTGGACCCCTAATAAACTTCAGCACTGGAAAGTAACAACTGAAGAACTCTAATGCTAAACCATGAAGAAAACTCCTATATCATTGGAAGAATGAGTAATCGTCTCTACTCAGCACGAACAACCTCTACAACCTGGAACCGTCCGTTACCTGAAAAATAATAGTGGGTCAGGCCCATGAATAAGTTCTAATCTAACTGCAATCCATACAGAGACCCGATACGCAGATACACCCTAGATACCTCACAATATCGATTTAGTCCATAAGTATATATATATATATATATATATATATATATATATATATATATATATCCACACTAAGGACATTCACTGGACTACAATAGGGGTCTCAACCTGAATAGAAGGCATCATGTGAAAACGAACCCAAAGGTAGGAATGAGTACCTAGACCTAACAGCGTACACCTACCTACTATATCCAGTTACGCATCCACTGCATATATACACTCTAACCAACGAGTCTGAGACTCAAGCTCATCTCGTGGTATCATAGTCATATATTTAAAGTCCGTCCAAAACCAGAGTAAGTCATTCAATTATTCATTGAGGAGACATACAAAATGCAGTCCAGATAGTCACTCAACTTATTCAGCTAATATGACTTAACTACAACCAACCAATCCAGGAAGTCACTCAACTTAGTCAGTTGATCTGACTTAAACACAAATTTAGGATTCAATAGTTTACAATCCCTTCCGTTAATCCGATAGGTTAGGTCTTAGCATTTTGAAGCTAAACCGTCCGTAGTATGCCACCGTCCCATACTGGTGCATACAATCCTCCATATCCATGTAAATTACAATATATAAATCATAATTTAGTAATTTACAGTCCAAACCATTATCCAAATAATTGCAGAAAATGTTTCATTATTCTAGCAATTTCAATCCAACAGTAATCCAAGTAATTGCAGAAAAGGTTTAATATCTCGACAATTAGCGTCCCAAAACATGAATAGATCAAAACAAATACATAGATCACCCTATCATGCATTTAAAATAAGTGTTATAAACATATTAGATCCCACTGGATTGCCAAAATTAAGCTTAGGCAATTTAAGTTTTCTTCCCTCCGTTAACCATATACAAGATGCGTAGATTTTATATGGTTTGTTCCGTTAATTCAGAGGTAAACTTTAACCAATTAAAGGTCCTATTAACACCCTACATTAATTCTTAATCACTCTATAAAGTCCCAGAATAATCAGAATAATTCCCATGCTCCAACAGTAACAACAGCTCGTAACAAAAACACACAGAATATCAAAATTGAAAAGAGAGCCTTCTCTTTTAAAACAAAGAGCCCTCTCTTTTGACATGGAGCCTTCTCTTTCTAAATCCAGAGCCTTCTCCTTTCCATTGTGTAATACCCCATATTTAATTAAAGAGCTTAGTTTATTTTCATTTATGTGTAGATTTCTCTACCTATTATTGTGCATGCTACATTATTATATTAAATTCATTTAATTGTGCATGTGAATTAATTGTGTATGTTAAAGTAGTCAATTGTGCATGTATTGATATTTTATATTTTTTTATTGGTAAGGTTTATATTAAGCAATATTAGTTAATTAAAGTATTATATTTATATGGTAAAGTATGATTATGATTGTAATGTATTCTTATGTAATAATAATTATTATTATTATAATAGTTTATTAATAATAATAATATAATATTAATAATAATAAAAGTTTATTAATAATAATAAAATAATAATTATTATTATAATAATAATAATAAATCAATGTAATGATGAAAAATTAAATATTAGGATAGAATTTCATTTACTATGGTATAATGGTAGATCAAATAACTTGACTATGTTTTGCATTGCCTTAAAGCCATATAGGTGGGAATGTTGAAAGTTAATGAAAATTTAGATATTTGTATTATATATATTATATAAGTTGTATATATATATTAGTTAGCCAACTTACCCTTAAGGCAACTCACTTAAGTTAGAAAGCTTAAAGATTTCAGAGAGCTATTTTATAAGAGTGAAAGGAAAAGAGAGAGAGTAAGAAGCTTGGACCGGTGTAGGCGATTTTACCCGACTACGCACAACCGGCGGATTTATTTTAAATCCATAAGGCAAGTTATTATCTATTTTTCCCCTTTGAATTAATAAATTAATTGTAGAGTTTATTTATATTATTTTAGAGCATAGAGACCATGTAAGAAGTTTAATAAATTAGGAATTTTAGTTTATTAAATTTGTGAAATTTTAATTATATAGGATGGTATATATTTATTTAATGTCCTATGAAATTAATAATGGCCGAAAATAATTAAATGAGGCTTTAGGGATTTTTCTAGAATTTTCTAGATTTTTCCGGGGCTTTTCTGCAATTTCTGGCGAGCCTCCGGCGAGGTTTCCGGCCACCGGCAGTGAAGAAGATGACCGGAGTGATCCGGTGTGATGCGGCGCATGGTAGGTTAGTGCGCGCGTGCATCCTGGCCATTGGTAGAGTCTGATTGATCCGGTGCATTGCAGTCCATGTTACTGCAGTACACCCGGATCAAGAACCTTTGGATTAGGTAGATTCATCCAGTGTAGCGCGCCCATAGCATGGTCACCAACGAATCAGCAAGTGCCGCGTCATCAGGATGCATTAGTGCGCGCGTGGCAGCGCGTGCGCGCGCGTGGAACTCTCCAGACGCGCGTGGGAGCGCGTGTGCGCGCGTGGCTGATGCCAGACGCGCGTGGAGGCGCGTGGGAGAGTGGGGAAGGTTGGGCTGCGCGTGGGGAGGCTCTGGGAGGCGCGTGAGGGCGCGTGTGGGGTCTCTACAGCTACTGGAAAAGTCCAGAATACCCCTAGGGACTGTTTTGTAAATTCCAGAACCTTAAACGTGGATTTTTAGGTACTGTGTTGGTATTTACAGGTTTAACGGGCCACGAAATTATTATTTTAATACCCGTTAATTATTCTTATGGCCAATTAATCTTTTCTAAGCATCTATTGGCTCGTTTACGGTACGGATATTAATGCGATTTATTTAATGACATTGTTAAATATAAATAGTGTTAATATCTTACTAAATGGTATCAAACATTACTGTTAAATTAAATAATGTCATGTTTTAGTCATATAAATTATCCAATATATATTATGGGATATTTATACTGTTAATCATATATCAACCATGATTATTATGCTGTGTGCATTTCAGGAAATAAATGGACTGTTTAAATTATGTCGCATTTATATTATATGGATGTGTTGTCATATAGAACCATGTGAGCTGGCTAATAAGTTTAGACTCATTTATACCTTATGCATTCGTTGTGATAGACAGATGTGTGGCTGTCGGGGTATGTGGTTTAATATTATTGGCATGTGTTGCCTAATTGACATACTCGGTATATTTATTAATATTGTTGGCATGTGTTGCCTAATTGATATGATCAGTATATTCATCAGTACTTTGAGAGGTGTTATCACTGTGTAGTTCGTTATAGTCTGTGTTGTCAGTACCGTGCACCATGTATAATAACTGATTTCCCGGGTAGGGAAAGGCGACACTTAACCACCTAGTGTGAGTCTAAGTGATCACCGTCTATTCTGATTGAGGTCATGTTATACATTGGATAGTTCCCTTAGGATGTATACAGATATAGTACTCAACCGATTCATAATGATTAATTTATTTGATTCTCTGATTTGGGTCATAGTAGAGAGGACTTGCTCGTGGGGTTGACCCACCATTGTTGTTATTTCAGGATACGGTCAGTACCCTTTCCAAGGTTGAGGTTAGCAGTGTGGGACCACCATCCGAACTCATCTACTCTTACGATCCAGTTCAGGGTAGAAGTTTTATGTATTACTTCAGTTTCAGTTTTTATTTACTTTTGACGTTGAACTCTCAGGGTTATATTTAGGGATCCTTGACATAGGATTTCCAAGTTGTAATGAAGTACTGTATTAAATAAAGGATGGATGGATGTTGTATTATTTAGTGTTCCTTTCCTGTCTAAATTCTTTTATTATCATCATTTTGTATTCCATGCTTGTATATTGCCAATTGTTTTTGATATCCCTCGTTTTTTGTGTATAAGCCTGATCAACTTATGCGTGGAAAATGTGGGGGTGTCACACATTGAGCCTTATCTTTTTAATTCTAGAGCCTTCTCCTTTCCATTGAGCCTTCTCTTTCTAATTTTAGAGCCTTATCTTTTCCTTACTACACGTCTTCTGCTTCATCTCCGGCAACATCTGACCTTACTGTTCTTCCTCTAAATTGAACTTAAAGGTCTTAAATTACATCTAGTATTAATTCAGACCTTGGTTTGTTTCAGTGAGTTTCAAAACAAACTTAAAATAGTGAGACGTTTTATGCCGAAACAAAGACGAGAAAAACACACATAATAGAGCTATAGCAAATACGTTTTCACAAATAAGAGATGACCAAAGTCAAATATAAAAATCATGCATTTTAAACAAGATTTATATTTATGCTATAACCAACAAATTGTTAAAATTAAATTAAACAATTCAATTCCTCCCATCCATTAACCGTATGTTAAATTGTTTACTTTTATACTGTTCCATTCTTTTGCGTAGAACATAAACCATGCAATAAGAGATTTTAATAACTCTTAAAACTTCACTGAGGAACCCCAGTACACTCACAAAGCAGTTTAGGAAACATTAAACCATCCAAACACTGCCCAGAAAACTTCAGAAAACAACTCCCGTGGGAGAGCCTGCTCTAAAACTTGTAGAGCAGGCTCCAGAAAACAAAACAGCAGGGTCCAAATTCTTAGAGCCTTCTCTAGGTAGGTAGAAAGGGCTCTACCTCTCCTAGAGCCGGCTCTACAATGGGGGGAGCCGGCTCCCTCCTCCTGGAGCCGGCTCTCTCCCTCTCTGAGAGCCGTCTCTTGTGTCTGCGCTTTCTGCGACCTTCTTCTTCAATGCCGGCCACTTTCAACCCTTTCTATCTACTTTTAAACTATTCCTAAGAGTCTTAACTGTGTCCAGTACAATCCCCATGGTGTGTTTACAGCAGTTGAAATCCAATACAGAGATTGCAAGTTCTACAAACTAAACATGCTTTATAAACACAATTTAAATCAGACATGCATGAACTATACTTGAACAGATTCAACACATACAGAGCATCAATATAGCATCTAGTATAACTGTAAAACTCAGTTCATAATTAATTAAACCCTCGAGGCTACCTAGGTGCACAGAATATAAGCCAAAGGGAAGGAGGAAGAAAAGAACTTGCCTTTATAGTTTTGGATTCAAAACTCTGTTGCCATCTTTCTAAGTTTTTCCCGACGATCCAATTCACTGTTCAATCTCTTATTGCTCCATCTTCCTCTCTCCTACGTCCGTCTTTCAAGCCACGGCCAAACCCTCACCAAAGTTGCTCTGTTGTTTCTCACAACCTCTCTCTGTTCCTCTCTGTTTTCTCTCAACAACTCTGAACGTAAATAGGGTCTGTGTTTGCTAAAACCCTAAAGTGCCATACTGTTATATATATATATAGACTTAATAAAACCCTACTCCCTGTAGGATTAAAGACAGAGCCCTAATCTAAATCCTAGTCGGCCCATAGAACAAAACCTAAGTTATCATCCACGGCACCTAAATTATAATCTACGGCTCCACATACGTGACGTTCAAAAGACTGTAAGTAATTAACGTAATTAAAATACAATTAATTAATGTAACTACCGAAAATCAAAATACAATTACTTAATTCAAATAAACACGATAAAAAAAATAATTCATTTAAATAAAACAATTAATTAAAATAAACCACTATTCAAATAAACAATTTGACACATAGAATCAAATTTAAATTCCAATCTTATCCTTTTGAAAATTAGGGGTATTACATTCTTCCCCCCCCAACAAAAGGAATTTCGTCCTCTGAATTCACGAAACTCTGAATTATTTCTTTTAAAATTCATTTCCGTTCTCGTGTGGACTCAGCTCTATCAGTACGAATATATTGAGTCATAACTTGGCAACTAACCCATGCCTTCCTAAATATAACTATTTATACTTTGGCAAATAAACCATGCCACTTTTTTTTTTTTGTATATTGTATTAAACCTTTGCAAATCAACCATGCCGACAATTCAACCATGTTTGTGGCAAATCACCCATGCCGCCTTAAGTATGTTTAGTTATACTTGACAAATCAACCATGCCGACAATTCAACCGTGCCTTTGGCAAATAAACCATGCCACCTTAAGTCTATTTAGTTAGACTTTGGCAAATCAACCATGCCTTAATTTAACCATATACCGATTTAGAACTGAACAAAGAACTAAATCACCCATAGTCCGAGCATGCATATCAAACGCATAACATTAATTTTAAATAAACAAACAATCCAGATAAACAAATTAAACCTGTCTTACATTATCAGGTTCACTTGACCAGACATTCGACATCCTGATGTACCTTATAATCGTCCGAGTGCATTGAAAAGAAGTGTCGATGTTAAATCGCAATGCATTCTGACAACACTAACAAAATGACTACTCCTTCGTCAGTACTTTAAGCTCGAGTTGATTAAAGTAACACCTCCACGAAGATCAACCCCAATATTTACAGTTGTCTTCCTTAATTTCTGTGATAATAGCCAGTGTCATTATTATACAGGCTAAAACTTCAACTGCGAACCCAATAAAGAATCACAAATTCTGCAATATCTTAGCTATTGTTGAGAACGTCCACTTCCCTATTCCCTTCCACCGGACCGAACTTAATGCAAAGTGTGAATCACCATTTTGATGCATCTAAGTAGTCTTGTAATCCCCTCTATGCATATGAACTGATATCCTACCAGTCCAAAATAAACCAGAATTGAGCTGATTTACTAAAGAAGCTTAACCAACATCCCAACCAAAATCCTAACCCTTGTGACAACGCAACAATCCCTCCACCAAATCCGTGAAAATGCTCTACCATTTCCATTTTAATATAAAAAATGTCTACAAGGATCCAGTAATCTCAAATGGTCCAGCTCGATCATAATAGTGATAAACATACCGATAATAAAATCAACTGGTAATTCCATGGATCGAAAGTCAACTCATTATGACTTTTTACACACACCGTGCACCGCTTCCTTATATAGTTGTTCAGTCTCACCTTCCTGTCCTTAACACACCCTACTTCTCTAACATAGGTAAGTGTCCAGTTAACTCCTTGTCTCGTTTCAATTGAATATGAAACCTTTCCCATCCTCCATATAGTCATCAGTATCGGAGCAACAGCTAATTGTTGCAAAAGATACCCCTAAAAAAAATTTCCCACATTTTATACAGTGTAGAAACTTTGGTTCCTCCTCCAAATGCAACCCTAGCAACTCCTTCAAATGACACCCTCGAAAAATCATGTAGTGATTACGAATAGACTGATGAAGATTTAGTCAGCCCACTATCCTCACTTGGCGTCATTCCAATAAATACCTACCAGCCCGAAATCCTCCGTCCGAACCATAGTGGCATTATAGTAATCTTTACCTACCACAACCTCACGAATCCCCCAAAACATCCACAACCACCATTCTTATAGCGTTGTAAAAACGAATCCCTACCTAGCATAAAGCATATCAAACTAATCATTGTAGATCATTTGACTCGTATTGGTAATTAACTATCCCTTCCCAAGTAGCATACCCTATTGATGCATATCCAGGTCCAATAGATTAGTGAGAAGTTTGTATCTCTACCAAATCCTATGACCATATATCCACAAATCCTAGCACATATAGCGCTATTACTCCATGTTATTAAAACAATAGTTGGCTGATCACATGCTTGTGCCCCCAACTAAACCATATTCCAACTCCTGGACCAATTAACAAAAATGAAACACGTAATAACAAAATACAACCCAAAATCACAAAAAAAAAAAAAATGAAACACGTAGATACACGCAATACAACAAAACAACCAAAATATGATTCTAATTAAGACATCCTCCATTCCAGAGAAGAAAACCTCCTTTGAACTCAAGTTGCCAAATTTTCGCACTTAAGTTCATTTTATAGTTTCGTTGGTAAGCATTCAACCATGAAACATATCCCTAACCACAGCTTAATTGCATAATCGCTTGCCTAAGCAAAAACCCAAAGGCTTAACCCTTATCCTCCTTATACGCGGAATGCAAACCGTCTATCGCGGCTTTACAAAGCAACTTATAATGTCACAGCCTAATCCACATACTCTCGTGAACGTGATCTAAAATCACGTCCTTGTTCTGATAAGAACTCCATCCGATTCCCAAACTCCTAAAGAGTACTCTTCAATTAACTCTTTAAGACACGATACGAAAATTCATCCATATGTAAATTGCTTCACACCAACGCTACCAGTATCATTCACTATACTGCTGGTGAATGAGAGCACCACCCTCGTACAATCCTTCATCTTCAAGCTTCAATATCCCCTTTCTTGGAGATGCTGATCTCTCCTCCCTTAGGATCCCCTTCAGAATCCTACTCTTCGCTCGTCTCCCTTTTTGAAAACAACCGAAGTTGTGTTGGCCACGTTATGCGGTGACCTAACACCTATACCATAATCTGTTCTTGGCGTATATTTCCTAAGTAATGCCAATCCCATAACTAAACCTTCGATTCCCAGTTCTGTTTCTGGCAAAGAACTCGTCTACGTACTCCTTTACTCCTTAGGGTCTTTATTGCTTTCGCCTTGGACCCCATCTTCCTCCTAGTGTCAACCATTCTATATCTACAGAATATAATTGACATCAGCTCCTCCTACGAACCATAAAAAGAGTACAACAAATCCTAATATGGCTCTAAGTTTTAAGAGACATAATGCGGAAGTCCTATAACGAAAAACACTCCTAAGGACACTAGAACCTGGAGTGCTCTGATACCAACTGTGATACCCCGGATTTCCGGATGCGGGTTGGTCAGGCCCACGCCCGATTATCCGAGGATATCAAACCAATTAGCAATAAATGAACACAGAATACAATTAAAATAAACAGGAATAAAAAAAAAATTCTGAAAAGAAACACGAATGATAATCTAAAAACTGAAACCTCCAAATAAAATTTTATAGATAAAGAATTATTCTGATACATCTAACTTTTTCATTTTTAATACAACTTGGGAATCCATCTAGTGGACCCCTAATAAACTCCAACACTGGAAAATAACAACTGAAGAACTCCAATGCTAAACCATGAAGAAAACTTCTACATCATCGGAAGAATGAGTAACCGTCTCTGCTCAGCACGAACAACCTCTACAACCTTGAACTGTCCGTTACCTGAAAAATAATAGTGGGTCAGGCCCATGAACAAGTTCTAATCTAACTGCAATCCATACAGAGACCCGATACGCATATATACCCGAGATACCTCACAATATCTATTTAGTCCATAAGTATATATATATCCATGCTAAAGACATTCACTGGACTACAATAGGGGTCTCAACCTGAATAGAAGGCATCATGCGAAAACGCACCCAAAGGTGGGCATGAGTACCTAGACCAAACAGGGTACACCTACCTACTATATTCAGCTACGTATCCACTGCATATATGCACCTTAACCAACGAGTCTGAGACTCAAGCTCATCTCGTGGTATCATAGTCATATATCTAAAGTCCGTCCAAAACCAGAGTATGTCATTCAATTATTCATTGAGGAGACATACAAAATGCAGTCCAGATAGTCACTCAACTTATTCAGCTAATATGACTTAACTACAACCAACCAATCCAGGAAGTCACTCAACTTAGTCAGTTGATCTGACTTAAACACAAATTTAGGATTCAATAGTTTACAATCCCTTCCTTTAATCCGATAGGTTAGGTCTTAGCATTTTGAAGCTAAACCGTCCGTAATATGCCACCGTCCCATACCGGTGCATACAATCCTCCATATCCGTGTAAATTACAATATATAAATCATAATTTAGTAATTTATAGTCCAAACCATTATCCAAATAATTGCAGAAAATGTTTCATTATTCTAGCAATTTCAATCCAACAGTAATCCAAGTAATTACAGAAAAGGTTTAATATTTCGACAATTAGCGTCCCAAAACATGAATAGATCAAAACAAATACATAGATGACCCTATCATGCACTTAAAATAAGTGTTATAAACATATTAGATCCCACTAGATTGCCAAAATTAAGCTTAGGCAATTTAAGTTTTCTTCCATCCGTTAACCGTATACAAGATGCGTAGATTTTATACGGTTTGTTCCGTTAATTCAGAGGTAAACTTTAACCAATTAAAGGTACTATTAACACCCTAAATTAATTCTTAATCACTCTGTAAAGTCCCAGAATAATCAGAATAATTCCCATGCTCCAACAGTAACAATAGCTTGTAACAAAAACACACAGAGTATCAAAATTGAAAAGAGAGCCTTCTCTTTTAAAACAAAGAACCCTCTCTTTTGACATGGAGCCTTCTCTTTCTAAATCCAGAGCCTTCTCCTTTCCATTAAGCCTTCTCTTTCTAATTCTAGAGCCTTCTCCTTTCCATTGAGCCTTCTCTTTCTAATTCTAGAGCATTCTCCTTTCCATTGAGCCTTCTCTTTCTAATTCTAGAGCCTTCTCTTTTCCTTACTACACGTCTTCTGCTTCATCTCCGGCAACATCCGACCTTACTGTTCTTCCTCTAAATTGATCTTAAAGGTCTTAAATTACATCTAGTATTAATTCAAACCTTGGTTTGTTTCAGTGAGTTTCAAAACAAACTTAAAACAGTAAGACGTTTTATGCCGAAACAGAGACGAGAAAAACACACATGATAGAGCTATTGCAAATACGTTTTCACAGATAAGAGATGACCAAATTCAAATATAAAAATCATGCATTTTAAACAAGAATTATATTCATGCTATAATCCAACAAATTGTTAAAATTAAATTAAACGATTCAGTTCCTCCCATCTATTAACCGTATGCTAAATTGTTTACTTTTATACTGTTCCATTCTTTTGCGTAGGACATAAACCATGCAATAAGAGATTTTAATAACTCTTAAAACTTCACTTAGGAACCCCAGTATAGTCATAAAGCAGTTTAGGAAACATTAAACCATCCAAACACTGCCCAGAAAACTTCAGAAAATAACTCCCGTGGGAAAGCCTGCTCTAAAACTTGTAGAGCAGGCTCTAGAAAACAAAACAGCAAGCTCCAAATTCTTAGAACCCTCTCTAGGTAGGTATAGCCGGTTCTACCTCTTCTAGAGCTGGCTCTACAATGGGGGGGAGCCGGCTCCCTCCTCCTGGAGCCGGCTCTCTCCCTCTCTGAGAGTCGTCTCTTACGTCTGCGCTTTCTGCGACCTTCTTCTTCAACATCGGCCGCTTCCAACCCTTTCTATTTGGTTTTAAACTATTCCTAAGAGTCTTAACTGTGTCCAGTACAATCCCCATGGTGTGTTTACCGTAGTTGAAATCCAATATAGAGATTACAAGTTCTACAAACTAAACATCTTTATGAACACAATTTAAATCAGACATGCACAAACTATACTTGAACAGATTCAACACATATAGAGCATCAATATAGCATCTAGTATAACTGTAAAACTCATTTCATAATTAATTAAACCCTAGAGGCTACCTAGGTGCACAGAACACAAGCCAAAGGGAAGGAGGAAGAAAAGAACTTGCCTTTATAGTTTTGGATTCAAAACTCTATTGCTATCTTTCTAAGTTTTTCCCGATGATCCAATTCACTGTTCAATCTCTTATTGCTCCATCTTCCTCTCTCCTACGTCCATCCTTCAAGCCACGGCCAAACCCTCACCAAAGTTGCTCTATTTGTTTCTCACAACCTCTCTCTGTTCCTCTCTATTTTCTCTCAACAACTCTGAACGTAAATAGGGTCTGTGTTTGCTAAAACCCTAAGGTGCCATACTGTTATATATATATATAGACTTAATAAAACCCTACTCCCTGTAGGATTAAAGACAGAGCCCTAATCTAAATCCTAGTTGGCCCATAGAACAAAACCTAAGTTGTCATCCACGGCACCTAAATTATAATCTATGGCTCCACATACGTGACGTTCAAAAGACTGTAAGTAATTAACATAATTAAAATACAATTAATTAATGTAACTACCGAAAATCAAAATACAATTAATTAATTCAAATAAACGCAATAAAAAAATAATATAAAAAAAACTATTCATTTAAATAAAACAATTAATTATAATAAACCACTATTCAAATAAACAATTTGACACATAGAATTAAATTTAAATTCTAATCTTATCCTTTTGAAAACTAGGGGTATTACAAGCTCCCTAACTTAGGGAGCCTGCTCTATGCAGCTAGGAGCCGGCTTCATACCCCTTGGAGCTGGCTCTATTGATGAGGGAACTGGCTCCCTCTTTTTGGGAGCCCTCTCTCTCATTCTCTTAAGCCTTTCTGTGATTTCTGCTTCGTCTTCGTCGCCTCCAGCAATACCCAGGCCTCTGTAATTCTTTTAAACACTTGTTCTAATGTTTAATCAATGTCCCAGAACAGTTATAAAGCATCAACATGCATCAACGACATCAATTAAACTAAACTTAAATTTAAACAAAGCATGCATCAGTTAACAGAACTGTAAGAACTTGCAACCCAGTTTAATTCAACAAAATTAAATATTGTTTAAACATGCATAAACGACTTGTTTTAACATTAATTAAACCCCTGGAGTCTACCTAGGCATGCACAGAACACAGGTTTAGGGGAAAGAGTTAGAACAAGACTTGCCTCTGATTTCAGTTTAGAAATCTTAAACCTCTGTCTCTAAGTATTCCGACCACCTCCTAGACTGCCGTTCCACTCTTCTGATGCTCTTGGTTTAACCCAGAAGCACTCCATCCCGTCCTCCTTAAACCTCTCTGTCTATCTCTCAAATTTCCCTCTCTGTCTCTCAATACTTTCTGTTCGTGGTTTATGTCGTAAACCCTAGACAGACATCATATATATATATATATATATATATATATATATATATATATATATATATATATAGGCGTCTCTGAAAACCCTAGTCCACTTAGAATTAGAGATTGAAAACCCTAAATTAAATTCTAGTCGGCCACAACGTGAAACTTAGCAGAATAATACAATCCTAATTAAATCCAATTAACTTATTTAAATCATTAAACAATTACAATAATTCAATTAAAAAACAAATAATAATAAAATAAAACAATTTATTCAATTAATTCAAGTAATTCAAATAATAACAATTAATTCAAAGAATTCAAATAAGTCAAATAATAACAATTAATTCAATTAATTCAAACAAATAAGCAATTAAACAATTAAACCAATAAAACTTAAATTAAATAATTAATTAAAATACCAGGACTATCCTTTTTAAAATTAAAGGTATTACACTCTTCCCCCGTAACAAAAGGAATTCCGTCCTCGGAATTCGCTCTTATCTTCTTCTAATATTTCAGAAAACTGTGAGCGAATGACATCCTCCCGTTCCTAAGTAGACTCAGCCTCATTGTGACGACTCCACTGAACACGCACCAAAGGAATAACCTTATTACGAAGGATTTGATCCATTCGGTCAACAATCCGACACGGTAGCTCTAAATATGTTACATCCGGCTGCAACTTAATCTCCCCAACATTGATATGCTGATACCGATCCTCATCTCGTAGAAATTTCCGCAACATGGAAACATGAAACACATTGTGTACATGATCTAATAAGAGTGATCTTCTCAGAAGTATCCTTAATGAACTTAGGACCCAAAAATCGACAAGGTACCTAGAAGTGTTGGAAGATCACTGAGTCAACCCCTTGGCTGGGTAATTCCATACCATCTGACAAACTACACCGAGAGACAAAAAATAGCAATGTCCTTCTTCATACCTGCCCAGCAAAACTACCGCTTTATATCCTGATACATCTTGTCGCCTCTTGGATGAACAGAAAACTCAGAGTGATGAGTCTCAGTCATCACATTCTTCCTCAAATCATCAGCATAAGGTACCACCAACCATCCCTTGTACCTCAAACCTCCATTAGCCCCAACATAATAAAATGGAACCTCCCCGGAAGCTATCTCTATAACTCTGTCAATGCACCACTGATCCGTGAGTTGTGCTTTCAAAACTTTGTGAATAATAGAAGGTGTAACTACCATGCAAGCCATAAAAGCATCCGACAACTCATCCACCATCCTCAAAGCATTCCACTCAGTGGTGAATAGAGCAGAAAGACTAGCAATAGGTCTGCAACTGAGTGCATCTGTCACCACATTCACTTTCCCCAGATGGTACTGTATAGAGAAATGATAGTCTTTCACAAACTCTAACCATCGGCGTTGTCTCATATTTAGCTCCCGCTGAGTGAACAAATACTGCAGACTCTTGTGATCACTAAATAATCTGAAAGATTTTCCTAACAGATAATGCCTCAAAATGCGCAAGGTAAAGACCATAGCTGCCAACTCCAAATCATGTGTTGGATAATTAAGCTCATGAGGCTTAAGCTTACGAGATCCATACGAAATCGGTCGCTCCTCCTACATCAAAACACATCTAAGACCCTGCAAAGAAGCATTTGTGTAGACAAAATACTCTATCCCGCTCTGTGGGGTAAACAAAACCGGTGCAGAAGTCAATTTGCGTTTTAACTCTTCAAAAACTTTCTGACAGTGTTCATCCCACACGAACCGTACACCCTTTTTAGTCGAATAAGTAAGTGGTCTTGCCATCTTGGAGAACCCCTGGATAAACCTAAGACAATCTCCCGCCAATCCGAGGAAACTCCGAATCTCGATAGGTGAAGTAGGTTGTCCCCACTTTACCACTGCTGAAACCTTGGCTGGATCTACCGATATTCCTCTTTCTGACACCACGTGACCCAGAAACTTCACCTCCCGCTGCCAAAATTCACACTTCTCGAACTTGGTATATAACTGGTGCTCATGAAGTGTCTGTAAGACTATACAAAGATGTCTAGCATGATCGTCCTCTGACTTAGAATAGATCAAGATATCATCAATGAAGACAATGACAAACTGATCCAAATAAGCCTTGAAGACTCTGTTCATTAAGTCCATGAAAATGATGGTGCGTTAGTCAGTCCGAATGGCATCACACGAAACTTATAAGATCTATATCTAATGAGAAACGCTATCCTCCGAACATCTTACTACCTAACCCGAAGTTGATGATATCCAGAACGCAGATCAATCTTAGAGAAGTATGTAGCTCATTTCAACTGATCAAAAATATCATCAATCCTGTGCAAAGGATACTTGTTACAAATAGTAACTTTGTTCAACTCCCAATAATCTATACATAGGCGAAACAAACCATCATTCTTCTTCACAAACAGAACTGGTGCTCCCCAGGGTGAAGTACTCTTGTAAATAAAACCATGGCTGAGTAATTACTGAATCTGATCCCTCAGCTCTCGCATCTTCACTGGTGCCATCTTATATGGTGCTCTAGCAATAGGCGTAGTGCCTGGAACTAAGTCAATCACAAAATCGATCTCGCGACTAGGCGGCAACCCTGGAATCTCCTGAAATACATCCGGAAAATCCTATACAATTGGTATGCTATCCAAAGATACAAAAATCCCTTCCTCTGTTTCCTCCTCCATATGAAACAAATAAGTACTACTACCCCTATTAGAATATGGCATAGCGACGATGTACATATCCTGACCAGGTATCGTGAACACAATAGACCTATCATAACAATTAACTTGGGCATGGTAATGAGATAACCAATCCATCCCAAGTATCACATCATAAATGTGCATGTCTAGGACCAATAGATTGGCTAGAAACCTGAGTCTACCAGTATCTAGTATCACAGGCCCATCACTCTCATGTAAAATGGCTGTATTGCTTAAAGGTGTAGTAATACTCTGAGGTATACTGCATACCCGCGTCGTCATCCCAGATAAAGTAACAAAAGATCTAGCTACAAATGAGTGTGTAACACCCGTATCAAATAAAACACGACCTTTTGAACCATGAATAAGAAACATACCCTCAATAGCCTAGGGTGCCTACATATCCTGTGGCATGGGGTTGTACACCCTGCCATAATGCAACTACTGCGGTGCCTGTCCCTGAGGCTGTGGCGGTGCTGGCAAAGCCAGATATGTCTGTCCCTGAATCCGTGGAACCTGTGGAGCGGGTAAAGGTACCGATGTCCTCTGTCTCTGCTGCACATGCTGTCCATGTCCCTGTCCTGCTTTAGGACACTGCCTCGAAGCATGACCATACTCTCCATAAGTGTAGCAACTACTCTGGAAAGTGCCAAATGGCCTCCTCTGTCGGTTAGCCTGTGGCTTACCCTGTCCTGCCTGTGGTCCCCCATTCTGCTACCTCTGAATAGGTGCCCCATCCCTGTGAGCATCTGAACCACCCTTATGCTTCTTCCAAGATTGTTGTCCTTGGAATTTGCCTTTGTCATTCTGTTAGTGACCATTACCATTTCTTTTCTCAGCTGACTGATTAGCAGAGTCTTTGTCACCCCGCTTCTCACCCTTGGCTTGTCTAAAGTCCACAGTCAACTGATACTGCTGTAAAACAACATCTACCACTTGAGCATATGTAATATAAGTTGAACAACCGGTAATAGATCACTTAATAGACCACATGACTCCCTTAACGAAACTATTACGCTTTTTTTCCTCTGTATCCACCTCATCTAGAGCAAAAAGAGACAAGTGCGTGAATTACTGTTCATACTATACCACTGTCATGTTCCCCTGTTGCAGATTAAGGAACTCCGTCTTCATAACTGCCCTGACTGTATAAGGAAAGTACTTCTCGTCAAAGCGAGCACTGAACTGATCATAAGTTAACAAAGTCCTCTCCTCTGTAGTGGTAGCTGACTCCCACCACTGTAGTGCATCTCCGACCAGCTTGAATGTAGCAAGCATCTACTTTTGAACCTCCGTGCACTACACCAATAGAAGATGTCGCTCGATATCCTTCTTCCACTGATGAGCTGCTTTTACATCGGTAGAGCCTGTGAACTCAGGTGGGCTCCCTTCTGTGAAAGAACCCCCTAGCCTTCTCCCAAGAATCAGTAGGAACCACTGGTGCTGGTATCGGTGCCCGCTGAACCTGTGGTTGATTCCGAAGTGCAGCTACTACCCCTGCTTTTATAGCCTAAGCAATGAGGTCATTGATATGAGGAGGATACTCTGGATCTCTGCCCTGATCCTGAGTCTGCTGAACGTCCTCCTGCTCTCTATAGAACTGACCATCATTATCCTAAAATTGCTTACGGGCCGCTTCCCTTCGTCGCTGATTGTTCCGTCTAGTTCTAGAGTTAACCATTCTATTAACACAGAAAGACAGACATCAGTACGATTAAACCGAACCATAAAGGAATACAACGAATCCTAAACTTAAGCTCTAAACAATAGAGTACGCTATGCGGAAGTCTTATACGATAGATCCTAGAGACACTGAACTTGGAGTTCTCTGATACCAACTGTGATACCCCTCGAATCTGAGACATGGGTTGATCAGGCCCAAGCCCAAACCCGAGGAAATATCAAACAATTAATCTATAAACGAACACAGAATACAAATTAAAATAATAAGAAATAAATAAATAAAAGCTGAAAGAATTCTAAATTAAAAATTCAAAAAAATTAAAAACTTAATATCCAATAATCCAAAACCTCCATTAAATTAACAACTTGGGAATCCATCATGTGGACCCCTAATAATATCCCAAACTGAAACTGAAATAACTGAAATAAAATCTAAAGCCAAACATGGAAAGTAGTCCTACGTAGTCAGAGGAATGAGTGTCTGTATCTGCTTTGCACGACCAATGTAATGACTCGGTCATTTTTCTTCCTTTTCTTTTTCTTAGATTTTAACGGATATTTTTTTTTTTTTTCCGTTATCTTTTCCTTTTTGGGTTCGGTTTTTCATCACTTGATGTCGTCTCGAATGCTCTGGAATGATTTCCGAGACTCTTTTCCTTGGATTGACAACTTCCTTTGGGGATTGTGTCATTTCCATATTTTATTTTTCCGAACACTATTCACATTTTGTCTTTTTCTCGTTTATCCTTTTTCCTTTCACAACCTCACTTTTTGTGCTCGGATTTGATTCCGGTTTTGCATGCATTCATGATATTTGATTTCCATGATAGTGGTATTTTTAGTTTTCTAGAAAAGCATGTTGATTGCTTACTTCCTTCATAAAGGGGCATTAATGCATACTTTAGTGTAATTCTTCTTAACTTGTGGGGTTTTAGTGTAATTAAATAAAGTAATTATTTTTCATCTTGGGCATCATTTTGCAATTAAATTTGGAAGATATTTTCAAAAAGGGCCTTTTTGTAATTTTTGAAAAAGTGTGACAAGTGTCACACTCTCATTGGTCCACTTGTTGACATTTGTGTGGAAACACTTTGATGCATTGGATGATGACATTTGGAGGGGGAGGATTCACCCACTTATTGGCCTAGGATTGGTGCACTTGTTGGCTTGGATGGTTGACAAGTGTAGGTGTGGGATTAAGCCTAGGAAGGAGCCATGGATTGGTGACAAGTGTAGGTTCACAATTTAGTCTTGCAAATATCTTTGGGCCACTTTGGGATTATGGTTTTAAAGGAGGGTTTTTGTGCAATTGACCATAGATGTGTGTGTTGACCATGGTGTAGGATCACATAGTGAGTGGAGGATTTCTATTTCCTCCACTCACACATTTTCACATTTCATCTCTTTCTTCCTCACCACAAAACCCTAGCCTCCATGGATGAAGCTTGAAGTTTTAGGCATTGACCTTGATCTTTGAGGCCCTTCCACTTACTTTAGACCATAAAATTTGGAATACTTTTTGTTCCCCTTTATCCTCCTCTTCAAAACTCTTGAAGGATCTAGCCTAACTCCTAGTTTTGTTTTGGTATCTAGGGATTCAATTCTCTAGTAAGGTATGGATTTATTATTTTGAAGTATTTTTATGTCATTATTGAGTGTTTTACATGCATAGAAGAGAAAGACTTATATTCTGCCCTTAAAATTTTTTAACTTGAAATAAATCTTGTCAAATTAAATATATAACATGAAAATATAATCAATTAGCTTCCAATTAGTTTTGGTTTCATGTAATTTGGATTTAAAATGAATTAGTTATGAATTTTTGAAGTTGCAAGCTAGTTGCTAGAAATTTAAATCTTTTCTTATCCGGTCCGGAAACGAATTTTTATATGGAGTTGTAGTGCTTCAATTACCTTTAAATTTTTACTAGAACTTTCCCCATGGATGTTACACTACCCAGAATTTTTTCACGATTTTAGAGCATTTATAAAAAAATTTTAAAAATCCGAGACTACCTACTATCCATGTTTTTATTGCAGCTGGAAAACATATTTTTAGATGATTTATTTCACTAATCTTTTGACCTTGGATCATGGCTTAAATTTCCAGTTTTACACTCTCATATATTTACTTCCAAAATAAATTAGGTTTGCCCAATTTGGATGTCAAATGAATTTTTCCATGAATTTTCAAAGTTGGAAGCTACAGGCTGAAAATCTGTTTTCTAGGCAGAATTTGTTGCAAAGTTGTGGGTCAAAACTGTTTCAACTGGGAAAATATTTTGTTAAACTAAATTGATATTATCAAATTACAGTGTTTAAGCTTTCATTGGGCTTTGGATTCATTCAATTTGGATTAGAATTGAATTTTTTATGAATTTCCTAATTTGAAGGTAACAAGCTGAAATATCTGTCTTGCGGACCAAAAATTTGGGGCGATTTCACTTCAGTGGTAATTAGGATTTTCATTCCAATTGAGGTAAGGAATGTTCTAGGCTTTTGTGTGTGTTGTATTGAGTGTTTAGCATAATTATACAACTTAATTGCATGTCTTGTATCGATTTTAGAAAATTAGTATTAATTATTTTTTTCTATGAAATTTAATTCACAAGGATGTGTATAACTTAGAACGGAATTGTGGCATGCTACAAAATCATGTTTTAATATATTTGTTAACATATATTAAATTGGAATTAATTGAATAAGAATTGCATATTTTGTTTAATATTTATCTTTTATAAAAGATTAAATCCCATGGTCGTACCTAGCATAAAATTGACTTGTGATATGCTTTTAAATTATGTCTTGGCATGTTGTTTAACATACTTTAATTTGAGAGCATTTGGACAAGTATAAAAATCTAGAAATTTTAATTAAAATGATTAATTAAAATCTAATTAAAGGTTCCATTGGCCTAATTAAATGTTTAACTTGATATTTGTGATAACTATGACTTATGTTCTAGCATATGTTAATTTGGAACCACTTGATGTTATTTTAGAAGTTAGGGATTTGATTATCATGATTTAATTAAATTCCATTTTATTGTTCTTATGGCCTAATCGAGTTTTGATGTGGTGTATGTAATGACCATGCTATATTGTTTATCATGTATTAATTGGAGGCCATTTGATTGAGATTTGAAACCTAGGGAATTTAATTAGTTTATTGATTAAATTTCGTTTCTATTGTATTATTGATTAACTCATGTATTTGACATTGATAGCATGTTTAAAGCATGACTTTTGACTTATAATGGATTTATGAGTTATGTTTTAATATTGGATTATATTGTTATAGCGTGTAACGAATCGCGCTCTGAAGATTTGACATGTGATGTTATTATAACGCATAACGAATCACACTCTGAAGATTCGACATTGTCATCCTATAGAAGTTGTGGATTTAGAGCATGTGTTGTGTGGTTTCAGCCTACTTGTGCATGAAAGTAGTTTCGTGTACTAATCAATACGTATATAAGTTGTAAACTTATCTAATTATTTTGGAACCACTTCGGACATTGCATGATGGCTAGGGTTTGGCTCTAGTACGGGGACAAGAGTCCTCTAAGTCAAAAGTTCGCGCATTGGGTAGGCTGCCTGGGGGTTAGTAGCTCCAAATTAGCCCAGAAAAGTTCGCACGTTGGGTAGGCTACCTGGGGGTTAGTAGCTCCAAATTAGCCCTGTATCGGTCTCATCCGACTGATGTCTGAGTCTTCCACTATTTGTTTTCGCATTCAATTCCAAGTTATCAATCATGTTTATATTGTGACTATGGTTTTGGCTATTGGCGATTTGATGTTGTTAAGTACATCCATACTAAATTGCTATATTTAGTTGATTTAGCATTTAGATTTCAAGTTGATAACTTTGAGAATCTATATCTAATTGTTTTGTGTAAGCATATTTCTATTTAGTTGCTTTGTGTAAGCATGTTTCTATCTGGTTGCTTTGTGTAAGCATGTTTCTAACTAGTTGCTTTGTGTAAGCATGCTTCTAACTAGTTGCTTTGTGTAAGCATGTTATATCTTGTTGCTATGTGTAGTATGCTCTTGTGTTGTTGAAATTGCATAAAGAATGTGTTTTATGCTAGATTTGATCTTAGGTAGCTAGGATGCTCCCTGAGTCTCACCTTTGACATAGACGTTAGGTGGAATGAACCACAATGATTAAATCATGTACACTTGTAAAACGTAGGACGATGCATGCTCATTTCCTACGAGTAACTTTATGTTACTCACCCCTACGATACTGGGGCATATTTCAGGTACAGGATACAAGATTGGAGATTGCAATTGCTTGGGTGATTTGCTGAGTTGAGCTTCTTTAGAAGCATTCTTGTTCACATGCAAGTGTTAGCATGTTCATGATTTGTCTATGATATGTAATTTTTCTAACTTGGAGGTCTGACATATCAAATGTTGTAAATGAGTTGTAATAAGCCCATAGGCCATTATAGCATGTTTAAAATACCATTTTACCCTTGCGTGTATGTTCACATCATCACACAATAGCATATAATGCAATTTGATTATACCATGGGGAGTCATTTTGATGCCTTAGGGATGACGTACATCTCTAGTGGTCACTTAGTTTCCTTCGTTTCCGCATTTCGGATCCGTTATCGGGTCATTCTTTTGGTTCATCACAGGACACACTAGGTTGAAAAATCTAGGGTTGTCACAACCAGTTCTAACCCTGGAACTGACGAGCACCTGAAAAATAAGATAGTGGCTCAATCCTACATGCAAGTCCTATTCTACTACGATCCATACAGAAACCCGATACGCAGATACATCCTAGATAGCTCAAACAATAAATAGAGTAGTCCATATATGTATAAGTACACACTATAGGACGCTCACTAGTCCAATAGGTTTATCTCAGCCTGAGTAGAGATACCATGCAAATCGCACATAATGTGGTCATGTGTACCTAGACCTACCAGGGAACAGTAGCTACTATCCAGTTATCCATCCTAGGCGATATACGCACCCTAACCATGGTCTTGACACTCAAGCTCATACCATGGGACCATAACATAAATATATAAAGTCTATACACTCCTAATACAAAATATCATCCATCTGGTATAGTGGCCTGATATATGTATAACAATCAATCCAGAAACCAAAGTAAGTCATTCAATTATTTTATTGACATGATACAAGTATGAGTTAACCTTTATAATTAATCCATACCTCAATGCAGATTAGGTAGGACTTAGTATTTGAACTAATCCATCCCTAATATGCCATCGTCCTATACCGGTGCACACAATCCTCCAAATAATATAGTTAATAAAACAACACTATATTTTCAACAACCATTCTCCAAAGTATGCATCAATATAAATTAATACATATATATCAATATTAGGCACTCATTATAGAACCTAAAAATCATATTCCAATAATGTAAACTGCTAAAATAAATTTAAGCATTGATATCCTCCAAATTGTCCATAAATTAATGCAATTAAATAGCAAGGTGAATATCAATTTGTTCCAACACAAGCATGGTTAATTTTAAGTAATCCATGATACTTTTAACCCTGTTTAAATATGATTAATTAATATTGAATTACATATAAACAATTCTCCAAGTTCCAGTGTGTAAGCTGATTAACAATCAAAATGCAACATGTAGGATTTTTCCCTAATTTTACACTGCCCAATCCCAAATCCATTTATGAATTATTGTTTCCCTATATTTCACAGGTCTATGGGAATCATATACATCAGTTAAAATAGTTTAAATGAATTTGAAACACCCTGCACAGTCCAAACAACGCCTTAAAACCAATGGTATGCAATTATGGGCGAGAGCAGGCTCTCACAAGTTGAGAGCCTGCTCCTTTAGCATGGGAGCCGGCTCCCTAACTTAGGGAGCCTTCTCTATGCAGCTAGGAGCCGGCTCCATACCCCTTGGAGCCGGCTCCATTGATAAGGGAGCTGGCTCCCTCCTTTTGGGAGCCCTCTCTCTCACTCTCTGAAGCTTTTCTGCGATTTCTGCTTCGTCTTCCTCACCTTTGGTGATACCCAAGCCTCTGTAATTCTTTTAAACACTTGTTCCAATGTTTAATCAATGTCCCAGAATAGTTATAAAGCATCGACATGCATCAACGACATCAATTAAACTAAACTTAAACTCAAACAAAGCATGCATCAGTTAATAGAACTGTAAGAACTTGCAACCCAGTTTAATTCAACAAAATTAAATATAGATTAAACATGCATAAATGACTTGTTTTAATATTAATTAAACCCCTGGAGTCTACCTAGGCATGCACAGAACACAGATTTAGGGGAAAGAGTTAGAACAAGACTTGCCTCTGATTTCAGTTTAGAAATCTTAAACCTCTGTCTCTAAGTATTCCGACCACTTCCTAGACTGCCGTTCCACTCCTCTGATGCTCTTGGTTCAACCCAGATTCACTCCATCCCGTCCTCCTTGAACCTCTCTGTCAATCTCTCAAATTTCCCTCTCTGCCTCTCAATACTCTATGTTCGTGGTTTATGTCGTAAACCTTAGACACACATCATATATATATATATATACGTCTCTGAAAACCCTAGTCCACTTAGAATTAGAGATTGAAAACCCTAAGTTAAATTCTAGTCGGCCACAACGTGAAACATAACAGAATAATACAATCCTAATTAAATCCAATTAACTTATTTAAATCATTAAACAATTACAATAATTCAATTAAAAAACAAATAATAATAAAAGAAAATAATTTAATCAATTAATTCAAGTAATTCAAATAATAACAATTAATTCAAAGAATTCAAATAAATCAAATAATAACAATTAATTCAAACAAACAAGCAATTAAACAATTAAACCAATAAAAATGAAATTAAATAATTAATTAAAATATCAGGACTATCCTTTTTAAAATTAAGGGTATTACAGGACCCCTAAATAAATCCCAAACTAATAAATGAATAATAAATGTCTATCTCATAAATAATAAATAATAACGAAAACATAATGGAGGTCCTACGTTTATGACACCGGAAGAGTGATGAAGTCTGGCCTCTGTTTTGCACGAACTGACTCTACGTCTGGAACTGTCGAGTATCTGAAAAGATAACAACAAAGATGGGTCAAAACCCATTAACAAACCCTTTCTACTACATCCCAAACAGAGACCCGATAACAATCCATCCTAGTCCGACTCATGCAAT
This sequence comes from Cornus florida, assembly GCF_030987335.1. Lineage (NCBI taxonomy): Eukaryota > Viridiplantae > Streptophyta > Magnoliopsida > Cornales > Cornaceae > Cornus > Cornus florida. Next base: position 95,691,094 of record NW_026775571.1, on the reverse strand, counting down.
AGCTATGTAGGTCAATATACATAAGTATACACACTATAAACTCTCACTGGATCATAAGACAACCTCAACTGGATAGTAGGTCTCATGCAAGCGCACACAAGGTGGTCACGAGTACCTCTTCTACCAGGGCACACACATTCCTAGATCCAGCTACCCATCTCATATGGCAATATACGTCAATCCTAACCATCGATCACGAGATTCAAGCTCGTATCATGGTACCCAATAAAAATATATTTATATAAATAACTGTAGCCATATCCTGACAATGGCATAATTAAGGTCATAACCATATCCTGACAATGGTATGACAAAACATGTATGTCTAGACTTAATAGCTAGCCCATGTATGTATTAGCAAGCCATATCCTAACAATGGTGCTGCTAAGACCATATCCTGACAATGGTCCTCCATTATACACTTCTATACAAGTATGTATACTTAAAATTAATATACATTATTATTAGAATTTATCTGAATATTTTAAATGGCAGCATAGGCTTCTATACTTAACATGCAATTAACTTAATGCAAGTAATATTATTTCCATTAACTCTTAGATGATCAACTATTATATTACCATCAAAATATATAAAAATAAAATTACAAGCTATTCAAAGTCTCATGCTAATAACTTAAAATGCAACCAAAGCCATTTATCGTTTCTTGAACAATTATCATAGCATTAACTCTACAATAATTTTTCATGAGAAGGTAAACCTTTTTAGACTTTAAATTAATAACTTATCACTTAAACAAGTCCCATCATAATTCTTTATTTTTATTACCATACTTACTATACAAATAATCCATAATAGTAAACATAAAAGTGACTAAAAAATAATAATAATCAAGCTAGGACTATCCTATAACTAACCACAACATCCTAATAAAATGTCAACATGCTATTAAAATTACCCAACCTGTAGGTGCTACCATAGCTTGATATTAAATTGCTCACATGCTATAATATAATTACACAACCTGTAGATGCCCAGTTCACCACGGATACCCTTTGTGGTCACATGATTTCACAACCTCAAACAACCCACTTCAGTATGGTCACATGAATTTCATAACCCCAAAGAACCCAACTCGCAGCATGAGTCGGCTTCTTCATACTAAGCTTGGTAAAATAGATTTAAAGCACCATGTCCAGAATAATCGCTAAAATTCATACTAAGCTTGGTAAACTAAATTTAAAGCACTAAATCACGCATAGGTACATCTAAACTTCATAAAATAATAACTATGGTCATGAATATATATATATATATATACACACACACACATATATATATATACCTATATAATTTCATACTCTCTGTTGATTCATATTTATAATTAAATCCTAACATCATTCTAGAGATGAACCGATCACGAAATCTAAGAGAATGAATATAATAAGGGTTTGCCTCAAGAATTTCGGCCCGGAAATCCTACACCCTTCTTCCCGGTTTTTCCTTTAATGCCGGTGGCTTTCAGGTCACCGTCGTCCGCCTCTGCACTCCAAATAACGCCCACAACAGTCGGCCTCACTACTCTCTTCCTTCCTCTCTCTTTTTCTGTCTTCTTCTTTCCCTCTTTCTTCCTCTCTTTCCCTCTTTCTTCCTCTCTTTCTTTCTTCTCTTTTCTCGCCGCCGCTCTCTGTAGTTTTTCTTTTCTGCGTACAGGTTACTCCAGCCCCCTAAGCATAACATATATATATATATATAGGTTAGCAGTTGGGTTGGGTAGGACTTAGTTACTTTATATATATATATATATATATATATATATATATATATAAAGTAACTAAGTCCTACCCAACCCAACTGCTAACCTATATATATATAATAGAAATAATAATAATAATATTAGACCAACACTCCTTCATCCAGCCGGGTACGGATTCCATCTCACAACACAACATATATATATATATATATATATATATATCCCACTATCATATTAATTCTAATAATAAATTTTTTAAAAAAACACTATTTTAATATAATACAACAACACTAACAGTACCAAAATATAAAGCCACCAACCAAACTATACTAATGTCATGCCACATGATAACACACCTATATATATATATATATATATATATATATATATTAATCACATAAGCTACAGGACAAACAATTACTATAAGACATTAATTTAATCAAATAAGACATCTTTAATCACATACTACAGGATAAGCAAAATATATATACCTATGTTACTAATAATAATTAAAACAACCAAGTAATTAATAAAAACAAAGACTACTAAATAATTAAAATAATAATAAACACTCCAAAACAAATTTCACACACAAAATTCAAATAACCAAGTAAATAAACAAATAAAATAAAATACTCACCAAATAATTAACATTTAAATGACCAATACTAAATGCCAAAATAAATGCATAAACAATACAAATAGCCACGTAAAAAAAAAAAAAAAAAATTGAAATAAATAAATAAATAAAAGCCTTTAAAAGTTTATGGGTATTACATCTTCATCCTTAACCCGCAACTGATAGTAGCCTGACCTCAAGTCAATCTTCAAGAAATAACTGGCTTCCTTTAATTGATCAAATAAATCATCTATCATTGGCAAAGGATACTTGTTCTTGATGGTGGCATGATTCAACTTCCAGTAATCAATGCACAACCTCAAAGAACTATATTTTTTCTTAGCAAACAAGACAGGTGCGCCCCACGGCGACACACTTGGTCGGATGAAACCTTTCATCCTCAAATTATTGAGCTACTTCTTTAATTCTTCTAACTCAACCGGTGCCATAGAAATAGGCGCGGTACCAAGTATCAAGTCAATAGTAAACTCCACTTCCCGATGTGGAGGCAACTCTGTCAAGTCTTCCGAAAAACATCCAAAAAGTCACAAACAACTATTGGATAAACCCTTTCCACAACATCATCTTCTTCGGCTAACAGACTAGCCAAGAAGTAATCACCATGACCTCTTCCATGAATTCCATAAAGCGATGAAGATTGGGAATCACTTCGATCTCCCATGAAAAAGAAGCAATCCCCCTCGAGAGTGCAAACTGTGACTCTTCCTCTAAAACAATCGATCGTAGCATGAAATGAAGCTAACCAATCCATCTCGAGAATGATATCAAAACCAGTCATCTCCAGGAGGATGAGATCAAACACAAAAGTCCGTCCTGCTATCACAGTAGAACAATCCCTTACAACTCGGTTCAAAGACACTGAAGCCCCAACCGGCGTGTCAACACACAACATCCAATCCATAAAACTGACCTCTAACCCCGATGTAAGTGCAAATGATGATGATATGAAAGAATGAGATGCACCAGAGTCAAACAAAACACAGGCCCAAGAACCAAATACTCAGAGAACTGATGGTCCAAAAGATGCGTCAGCCTGTGCAAGTGCAAAAACACGTCTCTGTGGTACCTATGCCTGAGAACTGCCAACCTGAACACCAGACTGTTGTACTGACATAGTAGGGGTATCCCTCCTAACTGGCCATGAGCCCTGCGAAAACATGGCAGGTTGTGGTGGTGGCGGTGGTTTGAAATCTGACTAAGCTGTAGCCGACTGTGACGGCCTCTGCTGTGACCCTCTACCACTACCCGTGCTTGATCCCCGATTTGGATAGTCCCAAATTATATGGCCTTGTTAGCTACACCCATAACAAGCTCTCGGTACTGTAGAAACTAAAGACGATTTCATAGGGAAATTGGACTTGTAATGTCCAGGCTATTGACACCGAAAACAAACAACTCCACTCTTCTCTGATCCAGCTGGCATAGAAGTAGTAGGAGTGGATCGTGTAGACTGCTGCTCCTGAAATTGAGACTAACTACCCCTGTTCCTCTTCCATGAAGTTCCCTCTGAAGATGGTCCTGCATTCCTCTTTTGCTTCCACCGTTCCTTCCTGCAATTCTATCTTTAGCTTCTACCTCAAGCATCAATGCTCTTTTCACTACCCCTTAATAAACCTTAAAGTATTGTGCCGTTATCAACGGCCTCATTTGGTAGTGAAGACCAGAAACAAACTTCATTGTCTTGTCAACCTCATTTCTCACTAACTCAGGAACAAAGCAAGAAAAAAAGGTGAACTTGTTCTCGTATTCCATCACCGACATATTGCCTTGGATAAGGCTATTAAATTGTTCCCTTAACTCCCATCTCTTGGTAACCAGAAAATACTTCTCATAAAACAGCTCCTTAAATATATCCTTACTCATCTCCTCCACCTTGTGTTGATTAGTGACCGACTTCTACCAAAACTTGGCATCCTTAGAAAACTTGTAGGTAGCCAATATAATTTTCATGTGATCATCCATCACATCCATAGAAGTCAAGTGAGTTTCCACTTGGTCCATGTAGTCATCAGCTTCCATTGGATCCGCATCGCCCTCAAACATCATCGGCATCAACTTAAAAAATCCCGCAATCAACTTAAGACGTTTCTGTGCTGGCGTCTCCTCAACTTGAACTATCGGTTGTGGTACTAAGAAGCAATCGATGCCCTCAAGGCATTCTGCAACAAACGGTTCAATGCTAGTTCTGCCGAACCTTCATCCTCTTCAACGGGTGTCATAACATTATCCCTCCCAATGGAAACACCTCTACGGGGAATCAAGTCCCTAAGAAGTGTGTCCTCATCCACTTGCTCCGCGAGATTGGAGCTAGAGCTTTCACCGACATCCCCCCTTGTCGGGCCTAGGGCCAACACCCCGCGGTTCCTTCCACGGTGGCATCGTACTATAAAACGAAAAAACAGTTCAACAACGATGACACTAAGGCCCAACCGTGGACGACTCAACAAAGTGATGCAATACGAACACTTAGCATGCGAAACAAAACAACAAGTACATCACCATAGGCATATAAGCACATAAACACATATGCAAGTAGTCAATTAAGCATGCCTTTGCAATTAATTCAACACCTTGGCAAATAATCATATAATCAATGCAAATACCTTCCCATGCAACACTATGTAGGCCTCTACCCATCATCCTAATGGTTTTCGAACCACAGCTCTGATACCAATTCTGTAACGACCCGAACCGTCAACCGGGTCCTTACCCGAACTTGAGGTTACCTGAGTCATTTCTGTCACTTCTAATGTCAAAACATTATTTTTAAGTCATGGTTAAAATCCACATTGGTTCAATGCAGATCACCCAGGACTTAAGATAAATAGACCGGAAGATAGGACAAAGATAAACCAAGCAGCATCTCTTCGGTCGACCGAAACAAAACCCCCTGTACTGGTCGGCTGAAATGGCCAACCGGTCAATTGGTTGTGAACCTAAAACTTCCAAAAGCTACTGGAAGAATCGGTCAACTAAAGTACCCATTTCAGTCGACCGAAATGGCTCTTCAAGCTGTAATTCAACTGTTGAAATGCTGTGACTGAGAGAATGAAGTGAGGCTTTAGTAGAAGCCTCAAAACTGTTCTAAACCTGTCCCAACACACTTTAAAAATGATATTTCATACCATGATGAAAAGCATCGACAATTTATCACATTGTTACAACATTTCCCATTCATTTCGTAAATGAAAAGTATAGTCTTTACATTTTGTTCAAATTTACATCAAAACAGAGCTAAGGCTCATGTTGAATTACATGGCCATGATAGCAAGTTTAAATACAGTCCAAAATAAGCTTTTTCAAAAGGATGGCCAAAAATACAAAAGATAATAAAATTTGGACTTCTAGCAACCTTCAAACTTGCGGTGGATTGTCATCCGCCACTTCCTTCCCATGACCTGAAAAATGTTAAATATAAGGGGTGAGCAAATTGCTCAGTAGTTGGTACTGAAGACACACCTTTTGTGACCTTGTGAAATTAAACAATGAATAGAACAATAGGGAATGGGATCATGCTATACCGAGGAAATACGACATCAATTTCAAGTCCAAATGAGCAATGGTGCTATGAAATGTAATATCGTGTTCTATCGCTCCCCATTTTCAAAACCATCCATCACTTTTCAAATTGTTAATATAACTCATCCTTTGGTGACTCCGCAGCAACACGAGAAAGGATTGACTACTGTCCTTGACCCTTGGTACCTCCGCGGCGTCATTTAAGGCCCAGATAGCTCAACCACGATGTGGTGATTTCCCTAATTCCCTCTAGGTTACATTAACTCCACAGACCCTTAGTACCTCCACGGCGTTTGGGTTTTCTCAAAACCCACTTTATAAAAGCCTTTTCCCAAACCTTTTTCATTTATTTCAAAACATTCCCCTCTATTCATTCCCCATGATATGCATGTATGTCTCATGCTTTCAATGCTATGACAATAAGGGTTTTCACACCACACAAATGAGCACACTTCCATCTAACAAGTTCTAGCATGTTAACAAATATAATAGGCATATAAATTAATAATTTGACATGTGTTACATACACATCAACATATACACATATCATAAACTTTATAGACAATAATTAAGTCATTTTAGAGGCAATCAACTCAAATTAAGCATGCTTGACAATAATTATAATAAAAAAATTCACAAAGGTGCAAGAAAGTGGGAATTAGAAACCCCTATCATTAAAATGATGAAAATCCCCAATTTATGCCCTAGAACTCGAAATCCCTAGAGTGCACCAAAGCTGAAATTACTTGTACTCACATGTAGATCTCGTCGTGCTCTCCGTTTTGCCGCAAACGATGCCCAAAATTTTCAAAGAATGAGAGACTAATTGAAGATTGAAGCTTTCTTGTAGAAAGAAAAAGAAAAAGAAAAATAGGAGAGAGGAAGAGAGAGTGCTGGGAGATAGAGAGAATGTGAGGCCACACAATGGCCTCTTAGCCCCAAATATGTCAGTGGTGGGTCCCTCCACTAACACAAAAACTATCCCACCTTAATTTAATATTCATATATATATATATAGTCCATTTAAATCACAACTATACACCAACATTTAAACAACATAATTAAGCACATAATCACCATGCATGGTATGCAAATGACCCGAGACATGACTGTAGCGTCCCAGATTTTTTTTTTGGCATTATTTTCATTTATTTATATTGTGCATCGTTTTGCCTACCATATGGGTCCCGGCATTATTTTCCCATCACCATGCATTTATCTATATGTGAGTTAATGTATTAAATGTGTATGTATATGTATCATGTGGGTGGATATGGATATTTTGTGGCAATGGTGATGTTTTAGTGATCTTTGGAGGGTATTTTTGGCATTTGAGCATGGGTGGACTTTTGACCCATTTTAGACCACACATTTAAGGAGAAATTGGCCAAGCTTGGACCATATTTTCATTCTTCTCTCCCTCACCTCCAGTCACACTCTCTTTCTCCTCCATTTCACTTTCTCTCTCTAAAATCTCAAGTTTCTCTCTAAGATTTGAGCTAGCTAAGGAAGATTTAGGTGGGGAGCAAAAAGAAAAGTTGTTCTACTCTTTAAGATCTACATTTCTCAACCAGTCTTGCATGTATTTGGAGAATTTCAAGCTTGGGAGTTAAGGGCTTTGGGTTGCATTTTTAAGGTAGGGGTGTTTAAACCATCTTGCTTTGCATTCAATTGAGTTCATGTTTTGATCCCATGCTATATATGTGAAAAATTATGATTTAATAATTGATTTGGTGCCTTTGTGCTTAGTGTTGAAACCATGCTTTAAATGTTGTTAAAATGTATATTTGAGATGGTAATTTGTAAAGAAAGCATGTTGAAATTGATGATGATGGTGATGAGCATGTTCTAATATGTAATTAGAAATTATAAGCATGAAAATATTAATCTCTCTAAAGCATGATTTCATTCATGGCATAAGCATGGTTTGGGAATAGCGGTTGAAATGTTTTTAAAAAGAAAGTGATTTTATGAAAGGAACCGGGTTTCGTGAGCCCGGGGCTAATTCGACCTAGAGGGAGTGCGTGCCGGATTTGAACGTGTAATGTTGATTGCTAGGCCTAAATAGTTGTCGGATTTGGAATTACAAATGGCTAATCAATCTCACCTCAGTAAAGTCAATTAGCAGTTTTCAGTGTGTGTTGAGTTAGGCCGGGAATGGTGGTCGGGAAAGCATGGTATTTCATAACATGATAGTATGTTTGTGTTGATTGCGGGTTCCTTTAGCTATTCCTTGTTTGTTGAATCAAGGGAGCCTAAAGCTAATGTTTTAGGATTCTCTACTGAGCCGTTGTGCTCTCCCCGTATTTATCATTTTCAGGATATGGCAAGGATGTCGTAGACGATGCGCCCTCACAAGCTTAGAAGTGTAGAACGGACTTTTGACATCTTTTGAAATAGACTAGCATGAACAATGATTTTGCAATGTAATTATATTATTTTGTGAGCTTCAAGTGAAGCTTTTGTAATTATGGCCATGGAGGTCTCATCATCTTGTAAAACATATTATTTTGTACTTGTATAAATGTTTCAAAAATGTATGAATGATGATATTTGTAAATTTTATGCAATGTTTAATGGTTAATGATGTTTATGGAACCTGAATTTCATGTTTAGGTGTTTTGAAGATTGCATTTGATTGGGTGTGGGAAGTAAAAAATTTCGTTAAATTCATTATGTGGGCATCATCTAACCAGTTAGATAGGATCACCTAACCAGTTAGATGAGAAGAGGCAGTGCGTTGGTTTGATGGGCTTTTCCCATCTAACCGGTTAAGAGGGGTTTTCCTAACGGGTTAGATAGCTTTTGGATGTTGTACTACCCGAGGAGGAGATTCTTCGTAACCGGTTAGATGTAAGGGGCAGATAAGGGATTTGATAATTTTCCTTAGTAACCGGTTAGATAAGGTTTCCTAACCGGTTAGATTTTGTTTTTACAATTTCTTTTCCACTGGACCATTCATACACTCGGTTAGGAGAGGTTACATGTGATCTGATGACTTGCAATCTTATTGGACCATTCATCTACTCGGTTAGGAGGAATCTCTTAACCGGTTAGATGAATTGAGATTTGCACAAAAACTTCATATTTTAATATAATTACCTAATGACCCCCAAACCCCAGCCAAAGCATAGAATAACCCTAAAAAATGACAAAATTACCCCCGAAGGGTATGAATGTTGTATTTTGACCAGAAAATGACTATTTTGTCCCTGAAGGCTTTCATATCACTATTTCAATACGGCAAAGGTCTATTTTACCATTTTTGGGTTTATTATTATTATATGACCATGCAAAAAGACCATTATACCCCTATGAACTCTAAGAGTATTAGAATGACATGGCAAAGGTCTATTTTACCACTTTACGTTTGGTCTAGTTTTGCTTCTTTCAGACTTAATTTTGAAGAGGGGAATTTTTCATTTCGTTTGGATACAAAGCTGACTTTTTGTAGGGAATGTTTCGTTTTTTTCTCTTTAGGAAGTTTAATTTTCAACTTTTTTGCCACTTATTTTGTCAAGTGGGATCCATAAAGTGAAAATTAAATTAATTAAATATTGCAATACTGTCACTTACTCTGTCAAGTGGGACCCATAAAGTATATATGTTTTATAGTACGTATAAATTGCGAGACCCATAGACTGAAAATTAAATTCATTAAATATTGATATATATATATATATATATATATATATATATATATATATATATGTTTTATATGAAAATTGTATATATAAATTGATAGTTTGGTAAATATAAATTTCTCAAATGTCGAGTCCTGTTTACCCTTTATTAGACCAATCCAGTGATAAAGTAAATGGGGAAGATTTTTTTCCCCAAACCTTTCATGGCAATATTGAATTATGATTAGATGTCCTCCTATCTTCTCTATCCTCTGATTTATTAATCAATTTCCTGAAATAACACACTCTAGGCGTATAACCATCATTAATTCCCATTTTAAAAGAAATAAAGATTTTTTTTAGTTCTAAAATAAACCAGTCACGACATGTATGTAAATGAAATTTATTTGTTCCGAACATACAAAATTGGAAATGAAATGTATCAACGTGTATAAAATATGGTCCGATTGTGAGTACGGGCACGCCAAATACCTGCAAAAATGGGTGGACCTTTTCATGGTGCAATCTGCGAGGAAACTTCCAACCCATCATATATCCGTTCCACTCCTGTCCTCCTCATCAATATTGTCATTACTCCCCCATTATTTTATACAACAAAGAATCTCAGTGGTCTCCATCTGGGCCTAAAAATCAAAATAGCTTTATTGACTGCCACCTAACAAGTCTTCCAAAGCCGCGTCAACCCAGAGCCCCTTTACCACTCATTTCCTCTGTTATATCTATGAATCTAATTTTGATAAAAACCAAAACCCTTTCTATGCCCGAATCTAAAGAAGACAGGTTTGATCACCCACAACTATGCCTTCCTTCAATATCTCCATAGCCCTTCTCTGCTTTCTTTGCTTGCTTAGCCTCCTCACCACTAAAATCACCTCCCAACCTTTGTATTATATCTGTCCAAACACAACCACTTACAGCACTACTCTTAACAGCACCTACCATGCCAATCTCAATCTCCTCCTCTCCAACCTCTCCTCCAACGCCACCAAACCCGACACCGGATTCTATAACTTCACTGCCGGTCGAAGCCCCAACGCAGTCTACGGCCTCTTTCTATGCCGGGGCGATGTCACCACCAATCAATGTCACGATTGTGTCCGAAATGCAAGTCAAGAGATACTGCAGCAGTGTCCCAACAGGACAGTGGCCGTTATTTGGTATGACTATTGCTTATTACGTTACTCCAACAGAAATATTTTCTCCAGTGCGGACACATCCGTGGCGGTTTATATGATCAACCCACAGAATGTGACCGAGCCTACGCGGTTTAGGGAGGCGTTGGGGAACATAATGGACCAGTTAGCGACTTGGGCTGTGAGTGGTCGCGGGTCAGCTAAGAATTTTGCAGGTACAGAAACCAATTACTCATCGTTTCAGAAGCTGTATGGACTTGTGCAGTGCACGCCGGACCTGTCTAGTGATGTTTGCAACATCTGCCTTCGAGAGGCTATAGGAAGATTTCCAAGTTGCTGCGACATAAAGCTGGGGGGTAGAGTTCTGTTTCCGAGCTGCAATATTCGCTACGAGTTTTACCCTTTCTTCAATCTCACTGCCTCTACAACGCCGGCATCTGCTCCGGTGCCTGCACCAGCTCTTCCTCTTTCTCCTCCAGCTCCTCCAGTTTCTACTAGTAAAGGTGAACTCCACATCTTAAATGCCTTACTTTAATTTCAACTAATTTCAACTAGAGTAATGCTGCTAAGAAAGCTTTCTCAGAGGCATGAGATCTCTGTATTTAGTAAGTGAATTAAGACTGTTTTTGACATCTGTGAAAAAATCATTTAATACATATTTATGTTAAATATAGAGAGCTCGTGACTCTTAGTTCTCATTGATAGCATTATTCTTTCAATTATAAAATTGAAGTCATTGGTTATAGAATCTCAACTCATTGAATTTAAATGAAATTTGTTTGCAGCTTAATTTATTAGATTTAATTTAGTAAATCCATTGCTGGGGCGATCAAAATTGTTACCATTGTACAGTGAGGATCTGGTTGCAATATATGACCCTTGCGATATTCTATACCACTTTCCTCTTATTTAATGTAACTTTTTTTATGAAATCAATTTCATCAGGGAAAAATTATTTGTTCATAGAGAATTTTCAATCAAGCATTTTTCTTTGATACAGGAAATGGGGGACTCTCAACGGCAGAAATTATTGCCATTGTTGTCCCGATAATTGTGGCAGTGCTGCTTTTTTCCATTGGCTTTTGGTGCATTGTCATGAAAAAGAAGAAGTACAATACTATTAAAGAGGAATCTGGTGGTAAGACAAAAAGAAGAAAATAATTCAACTGCATTTCCTTAAACCAAATTTACTTTTTCAGTATCAGAAATACTAATGTCAATACATTTGATGTTTGATCGTGTAGCTGCGGATGATATCACAACAGTACAATCCTTGTCATATGATTTTGCAACAGTTGAAGCAGCTACAAACAACTTCTCTCCTGCAAACAAAATTGGTGAAGGTGGATTTGGTACTGTTTATAAGGTAAGGGATTATGACCTGTACTTTATTTCAAGGATAGCTACCAAATTATGTTGTTGAGGACCTATGTTTATTGAACTATGAAAAAATATAATAAAAATTAGACCAATTCTATTTATAAACTTTTCATAAAATAATTACCAAACCATAAACTTTCGTCTCTATATATTTTGTTCAATACCAAAACCCCATTTGACAATACACAACGACTTCTGATTTTGGATATTAAAAATTGTGCACTTGTTCTTAAGTTTATCGAAATGTATATCCATGTGAAAATTTACAGATTGGTAAACAAAGTTATGAAGTGATATTCAAGTTTTCACTCATGATTTACCACCAGAGTCTGGCAAAACGCTTAGTACCAGAATCTTATGAATACCGGTGCTTGTGGTAATAAAATCTTATGAATTAGAGCTCATATTTATGCTCATATTTTAGAACTAATAAATTTGATACGATTAGCTACGCTATTTCAACAACCAGTGGATGGGTTAGACCACTTAGATTGTTCACATTTTGGAAAATTAAGGACGAAAAGACCATATTTATTTAGTTCCCCCAAAATTTTAAGTATGCCAAATTCATGCACTCCATAACATTACAAGTTTCTGAAATTTCGGAAAAAATATTCAATAATTGATTCATTATGGCATATATACGCAGGGTACACTTCCAAGTGGACAAGAGATAGCTGTGAAGAGACTGTCCACAACTTCCCAACAAGGTGCAGAAGAATTTAAGAATGAGGTTTTAGTGGTAGCCAAGCTTCAACACAGAAATCTAGTGAGATTGCTGGGATTCTGCTTGGAAGGAGAGGAAAAGATACTTATCTATGAATTCGTCCCAAACAAAAGCCTTGACTATTTCCTTTTTGGTTTGGCTCATCTCTAAAACTTTATCTAGTCATTAAATTTATCTATTTTTGTCTCATCTTCCACTCCTTTCAAAATACAAATAAGATGTCCATGACAACACATTAACTGTTAAAAAAAAAAAATGGATCTTAGAAGAACATATATACTGCCATATAGATGTTCTAATGCCGAAGAAAATGTTTATTTATTTTGGATTCCATTGCGAGTCATGGTATAATTGGTATTAGTACACTGCATTTACCCGTTTATTGAATCACATTATTATGTAATGTTATGAAATCTAAATCCTAGATTCTTACTTTAATATTTATGATGATCAATGTATAGATCTGGTTAAACAAGTTCTATTGGATTGGTCGAAACGTTACAAGATTATAGGAGGCATTGCACGTGGAATTCTCTATCTTCATGAAGATTCTCGACTTAGAATTATACATCGTGATCTCAAGGCTAGCAATGTACTTTTAGATGAAGATATGAATGCAAAAATTTCAGATTTTGGCATGGCGAAGATTTTTGGCGTTGATCAAACTCAAGGAAATACAAGTAGAATCGTTGGGACATAGTAAGTTTTCAATCCCAAACGTCCCCTGCTTCTCTCTTTCTCACATTTTGCATTAATGAATTCAGAATGTCTAATCTCAACTGGAACTTAGTAGGGGCCAAAAAAAAAAAAAATTAGGGGTAAGGTCATTTTGATAATCCAAACTTCTTCAACTTAGACAAACAGCTAGCCTCCTTCTAACTAGTACCTGTAATGTCTCCTTTAATTGTTGGTTTTCCATTAACTTTTGGTCATTAGATCATCAAACGTTTAGCTTTATTATGAAGTAGTGTCAAATAGACTTTGTACTTTGTTGTTGTGTTTTTACCAACGGTGTTGGATTGCAGTGGTTACATGTCTCCAGAGTATGCGATGCATGGACAATTCTCTGTGAAGTCTGATGTGTATAGTTTTGGAGTGTTGATTCTAGAGATCATAACCGGCAAGAAAAATAGTAATTTCTATGAATTAGACGGTGCCGGAGACCTTCTGAGCTATGTGAGTGCATACTGAATGTGTCAATGTTATTTTTGTTTGTCGATATCAATATGAGCATCTCAACAGGAACAACACACATCTTTTTAACTTCACTTGTCACAGGCTTGGAAACACTGGAGGGATGGAACACCCATGGAATTGATGGATCCAACACTGGCAGATTCTCATTCAAGAAATGAAGTCATGAGATGCATCCACATTGGCTTACTGTGTGTTCAAGAAGATGTGGATGCCAGGCCCTCCATGGCATCAGTGGTTACTATGCTCAACAGTTATTCTATTACTCTACAATTGCCTCAACATCCTCCGGTCTTTGGCCATAGCAGAGCCGATTCGAGCATACCAAAAGGGCTGGAGTCAGATCAATCTACAAGCAAGTCAGATCAACCTACAAGCAAGTCAGTCGAATGGTCTGTGAATGAAGCATCAATTACTGAACTACACCCTAGATAATTAAGGTTCGAATTGAAGCCTAGACAATGTTTAAAACAAGTGTATGCTATATAAATGTGAAATGAATAAACTCAAACTCACATGATATGAATATGAATGCATCAGCAGAGGCTGAGAGATTAGTAATTGTACAGACCTATTGCTAAGTTTTGAATTTTATGCATGTTACATTACTTGTTAAACATGACGTGTTTGAATGCAGATTGAGCTTTGACTTTTCTGTGACTCCCATTCTAGGGAGGACAAGTTGGACCAGAAGACTTCTTGTGTGTGATGGGGGGTAAAACTGGAAGAAAATTGAGTCCTTTCTTGGAAATTCATCATATGCTTTCTAATAAGTTAAATACCCTTGTTCAATTAGTTCTGATTTTCTCCACAGGACTCAAGAGGCTGACCTGGTCAAGACGACTTATAAATGTGGCTTCTGGTCACTTTGAATTTTCCTGGGGTGGTCCAGTGTCTCAATCAGTATCGACTTATGTATCACGTTTTCTGTTTATCTTAACCACTTCCATCAATATCTACTTTTGTTTTATTTTGAAAAGTCTCATGGTGTCGTCTGAAATGGGGAAGATGGTTTTCAAAGATTTTTTTTGGCTACATTTTGGAGCCAATTTATTGTGTTGACAT
Organism: Cornus florida; assembly: GCF_030987335.1. Lineage (NCBI taxonomy): Eukaryota > Viridiplantae > Streptophyta > Magnoliopsida > Cornales > Cornaceae > Cornus > Cornus florida. The sequence goes on along the minus strand of NW_026775571.1, from coordinate 95,676,075 downwards.
TTTTACTGATTCTAGAAATTTTTTTTTGATTCAGCCATTATCTAAAATTACGTTAGTATGATCTCCAAAAGAGGTTTAGAGTTCTGTTTTACAGGACATAACCAAAAAAAAAAAAAAACCATACAGTACATTGTAAAAAGAACCTTTATAAATAAAAAAAGTATCATCAGCAGAAATTTGGGGCTGCTGGGATTCGAGCCCAGGTCTCCACGGCCACAACGTGGAATTCTTACCACTAAACTACAGCCACAATTCGATTAAAGAATTGTGGTTCAAAATTCAACTTCATGGTCTACAATTCAAGAAATAATGAATTTATGTACATCCATGTATAAAATAATTTACGAGACTCAAAATTAATTATATTATAATCACGTGTTCACCCTTAAATAAGGGTAAAACATATAAACGAAGGGCTATAGGAGTATAGGGTAATGGAATCTCCAGTCGAGGCAAATATGTGTATCAATTTCTTAACAATATATATATATATATGTGTGTGTGTGTATCAATTTCTTAACAATATATATATATATATATCAGTTGATTAAAATTGTACTTATATATATATATATATATAAGTACAATTTTAATCAACTGATAGCTCTTAAGGCTAGTGTGATTAAATAGAATTAACTAGAAAGGAAAAAAAAATTGAAAATTTTAAAATACTTTTAGAGTTTTGTTGGATCTAAAATGAAAAGTTCTTAAAAATTAAGATTTTCACAACCCTCTATTTTCTCCAAAATATTTTCACATGAAAGTAATGTCTTATTTTTTTGTTTTTCTATTTTATCCAACAACTTCATTAATAGTATTTACTTAATAACTTCATCAATATTTGGGACCAACAACACAATTTTTATCGATTTCAAAAAACTACAGTCCTACAATAACTTTATCATTGATAGGATTTGAATTAACTTGACTTGTATTCCTATTTGTTTTCCATCATATATGAAAATGAAATAAATAATAGTTTGTAAGGTCTAAATTAATTAAAAACTTTATCATTATTTTTATATACATCACTAATTATTAATTCTTTATTATTCTACTATTTATTATATTATTTTACTATTTTTATAAAATAAGAACAATTTTAATATCTAAACTATAATGTGAAATTTTTTAACATTTTTTTTTAAAAATTTTTTTGTGATAACGCATACTAGAAAAATAAATTTTCTTTTCACTCATTTTTTTTTTTTTTTTTTTTCCCTTCCTGTTTCTATTTAACAAACTGAGTGAGAAAACGATAAATGAGAAAGGGAAGGGCACTCTAAACTAAGTGCAATTTTGTTAGGTTTTAAGATGAAGTTTGAGATGCAAATTCTCCCCGGACTACTTAAGTTTAGCACATGGAGAAGAACCCGGGAATTGTGGGCCAGTTAGATCAAGCCCATTCTCACTCAAAACCCTGAGCCAGAACTCAGTCCAAACACCAGGCTTCATATCAACTATATGCCGGCCCAAGTGACTGGCCCATGTATGTGTATCAAAAGGCAAAATTGGCTGAGCCAACTTACCAGCACTAACAATGGTTAACACGCCACAGACCCACAACTCAACCCATAAGACTACCATAGACTTTTAATTTTAAATGTTAATTGGTTGCCCCAAAACTGGCTGAGATCTTGTAAAGCTCTGTAAATCTTGTCTTGATGGCCTGGTGATGCATCACTGTACAGGTTTTTATTTCATCTATAAAACTACCCTTAACCAAATATATATATATATATATAGGTTCCAGAGATCTATGCCAACATTCTGTTAATATATACCTTGATGAATTTTTCAAGAAATGTTCAGCAACTAGTGTATGTCCATAAGTTTCTTTCGGAGGATGCCACCAAACCTGAAATTGCAACCATCGTGATTAGTTGTCATAGAATTCGGTTTTTAGGTTAAAAGCTAGTCATGGAATGTAGCATTTGATTTTTTGTACTTATAATCAGTTGAATCAAACCCATTAGAGCTAATAATGATCCCAATATTTGATATAAAATAGTGACAGGATATGATTTGATAAGATTATACCATCACTATCTGTAGTTTAAAGGATATGATTTGATAACATTATACAATCACTATTTGTAGTTTAAACCATATGTTTCACAACTTCATAGTGGAAGTTACCCTAGTAAAAACCTTTCCCAGAGCAATCTGGCTTTGATTGGTAAGGCTAGGATAAGAATATTTAGGACCACCAAAGCATAGAGAGGAAGACGAGAGAAAAAATTGTGGTGATTGAGATGATGCAAAATCAATGTGGATGAACTGTACAAAAGTATGGCTGAGAATATGCAAAATCAAACCCTTTAACTTTTAGAATTTAGAATTTACTGATAAAAGTATGAATAATTGACAAGTCGAGTTTTTTTTTTTTTTTCTTTTGAAAGGTAAAGTTGAGTTGACAAGGCTCTCTTGCTCACGGACATTAAATTTTTTATCTAAATTTATTTTTGGCAATTAGGATATCTAGGGATTTGCCCGTGAATGTAACTCAAAAAATTTATTTTCATTTAAGAGAGGTTAAATTTTAAACATAATATTTTGGGAAGCATCAATTTCAATTGACTTACTAGACTCTTGAGTGTACTGAGATAAATTTTGATATTGGATGCATTTTTTTATGGCTTTTAAGATAAATTTACTTCGATCTTAAATAAAGATTCCAATTATCATTCCTAACTTTGATATGAATGTTAACCTACTTATTGTCTTGTACTAATAATGGTAATGTATTGTGGTTAGCATTAATAATTACTCCGTAAACAATAATTAGGTTGTTTTCTTTATAGCCACGTGGTTGGTGATTATTGAAGTATTATTATACTGGCCAATAGGTAAGTTGTTAACGACGTTCATCTTTTCAACATGGGTGATAATGGAGTCTGAGAGATATAAAGTCGGCCGGTGTTAAAAAGCAATACAAGAATAAAATAATGATACAAAAGTGCTAGTGCCATCAACATGAGCCTTTTAACCTGTTGAATTGTCACAATGGGCATCTAAATGGGGTGTCACTTTCATTCCAGAGGAGTCTTATATTAATTTATTTATTTATTTATTTATTATTTTTTTTTCAAATGTGTCATGAGAGGATCAAATGAAATTTATGAAAATAAGAAATAAATAATAATTAATAAATTAATAAAACAAATAGACTTTTAATTTACGAGAGATGACTCTACAAAATTTCACTTTGAAAATAAAAATAAAGACGTACAAACAAAGTGGTTAAACCTCAAATCCAATTACACGGATTTACACAAAATTATCTCATCCATGAAGATCTAAAGACTTTTTTTTGAAGCTAGTTGTGACTGACATAGTGACATGGCAACTGCATCACTGCAGTAAATTTCCTATAGCAATGGTGATGAAGTTATTTTTAACACAGTATATCTGGACACAATATATTTGTTTTTAACGTAATTTAATATTATGTATATTAAAAAGTGTTTGTTGTAATCAAATTTATTTATTTATTTTAATTGATCCATTTAAGCATGTAGCAAATAAGAAAATGACACTTATATTTATTTGTATTGTGCATAAATAATTAATTAAAAATATTAAATTAGGTAATTCATTCTAATAAATTATTGATAAAAAATATTTTGAAAAACTTAACGCATAAAATGCTAAAAAAATATTTTCTCTTTTAAATGCCAATTTCGAAAACTATAAGACTTCAGGAACTGTAATTGTGAATTACAGTTTTCGAAATCGCCTCTTGAGGAAAGTAATAGATGTAGCAGTACGCTGGAAAACGCTGCGGAGATTTACAGCAGACGAATGGGGCACACTGCCGTGAATATACGGTGAATGGCACAACACCTAAAAGTTGGCCGCCGCTGCAATTTCCAAACACGTGCTGCAAAAGTCGCGTGTAGGGTCCGCACGCCTGCCAGCCCATTCAACAAATATTCTTTTCCATTCTTCAATCCATTATCTTCGACTTATTTATTTACAGTACATTTTGTCTGTTGTTTTTTTTCGGAAGTTCCATTTTTTTTTAGGTTGTTTGATAGTGATTTGAGATATTTTTTTGTCAGGGTTCTTGAGTAAATTTTAAGGGATTATTACATACACAATAGTTTTTCGTCTTTTCTATATTTCAGCTCTATTGTGGTATTATTAGTAATAGTATATAAAGTTGGGTAAAGTGTGATGACCTTATGAGTGGGTGTGTAGTGGTCAGGTGTGAGATATTGACAGATTATCAAATTAGTAAGTTACGAGTGCTCAATTCCACATCATCTGGGAAAATGAAAGGTGAAGTGCTTATATGTTGGTGTGTCACTCTAATTGGTATGATCCCTTTTGAGAGTAAAACCTAAGAGCAAAATCGGGCGGGCTCAGGCCCAAAGCGAACAATATCATACCATGTGTCAGAGTGACTTACATTCCCTTAAAACTTTACTGTTTAAAGTAAATTTTATTATACTCAATGTAAACTTCTTTGCAAGAAAAAAAAATAATTTTTTAATACAATATATTAATAAAAAATAAAAATTACTTAAATAAAAAATTACTCAAAAATTTTCTAATTAAGATTTTTATTATTACTTAAAAAAATTTTAAAAAAAAAAATTCTACTTTAGACTTTTATTAAAGAAAATTAATTTCAATAATTAATGGTAAATTATGCACATTTAATGGGAAATATGTCATTAAAATAGTATAATTTTGTCCGTATTTACTCTATAAAAAAATATATATTAAGTGTAATTTAATAAGAAATGGCATTATGACCATTTAACAAAAATGTGATCATTCATATGGCCAGGCGTGATAATAAAATAAGAGCAGATGAATGCCAATAGCAACAAATGCAAATCGTTTTTAACACTTTCAAATGTTTGCCTACTTCAATTTAAATGAATATCCAGCTCAAGATCCATATACATCAGCAAAGTAACAGGAAAAGTGTTGTCCTTTGTTTTGTCAAATAAATAGTAGAATTTTCCATTTTATGCAGTCTCATTGCATTTTTACAACCACATAGAGAGATTAATAGAATGGTTGTTTATACAACTATAAATGGCTCCCACTGATGAGAGTAGAGATGGATATAGGTCAGGGGGGTTATTGCTAAATTTGGACATAGCTCAAGGGGTTATTTGCACTTTAGCCTTATATATTCTAATGGTAAGAAGGGTAACATTGTCATTTTTAAATTACAACCTAGGTTTAACCGGAAAAACTAAACAGAATAGTAATGTCGGTGTTTTTTTGCAAAAAATAGGATAATTTAGGAGGTTTATTGTAAAAATAGAAGTTCAGGATGGTTTCTTGGGAGAGAGAGTAAAGATCAGGGGATTTTTTTCACTTTACCCTATAAAGTTTAACACACATAATAAAAATTCATTTTTTTCTTACTAATGAGAGGAATTTTTCTTACCCAACAAAAGAGATGGAAGAATGTTTTATTATTATTAGTATTGTATTTGGGTTCAAGATTGGGATAACTAAAGCTGATTTGTTAGTACGACGCTTTACTATCAATTTAAGAAAAAGTTATGATACACGGTCTGAAAATTGACACATCTAATTAAATTTACATGACAAAAGAATGACATAATATTATTCTATAGTCACATAAAAAATCGTATATGTCCCAAGTATTATATATATATTTTTAATATGGAGGATGTAACGACCCAAATTCGGGGATCCGGATCGCTAACTGGGTCCTTACCCGGACCCGAGGTGACACAAGGGTACTATGGTCATTTCACATTAATTTAATGATTTAAGGTCCACTGAGGGTAAAACCGTCATTTACTTAAGTCATTCCATGAATTAAATTAGGTCCGGAGGCCTTATAGCCAAACCACGTCATTCTAATACTCTTAGAGTTCATAGGGGTACAATGGTCTTTTTGCATGGTCAAATAATAATAATAAACCCAAAAGGGTAAAATAGACTTTTACAGTATTAAAATAGTGATATTAAACCCTTGGGGCAAAATAGTCATTTTCTAGTCAAATTACAACATTCATACCCTTCGAGGGTAATTCTATCATTTTCTAGGGTCATTTTATACTTTAGTCGAGGTCTAGGGATTATGGGGTAATTATATTGAAATATGAAGTCCTTGTGGAAAAATTAGCTCATCTAACCAGTTAGAAGATTTCTCCTAACCGGGTAGATGAATGGTCTAGTAAGCTTGTAAGTCATCAAATCACATGTAACCGGTTAGGAGATTTCTCCTAACCGAGTACATGAATGGTCCAGTGAAAAAAAATCGTAAAAAAAATGTCTAACCGATTAGGAAACCCTATTTAACCGGTTAGATAATGAAAATTATCCAACCCCTTCTCTACCCTAAACATCTAACCGAGTACGAAAAATCTCATACCCGGGTAGTAGAACACCCAAAAACTATCTAACCAGTTAGGAAAATCCCTCCTAACCGGTTAGATGGGAAAAGCCCATCAAACCAACACACTGCCCCCTTTCATCTAACCGGTTAGGTGTTCCTATCTAACCAGTTAGATGATGCCCACAGATGAATCTAACGAAAATTTCTGCTTCCTAAAACCCAATCAAATGCAATCTCCAAACACCTAAACATAAAATTAATGTTCCATGAACATCATCAACCATTAAACGTTTCATAAAATTTATAAATATTATCATTCATACATCTTTGAAACATTTATACCAATGCAAAAGAATATGTTTACAAGATAATGAGGCCTCCATGGCCATAATTACAAAAGCTTCACTTGAAGCTCATAAAAGAATATAATTACATTGCAAAATCATTATTCACGCTAGTCTGTTACAAAAGATGTCAAAAGTCCATTCTACACTTCTAAGCTTGTGAGCATGCGTCGTCTACAATATCTTTTCCATGTCCTGAAAATGATAAATATGGGGTGAGCACGACGGCTCAGTAGGAGATGCCTAAAGCATTAGCTTTGCGCTCCCTTGAGTCAACATACAAAGAATAGCTAAAAGAAATCGGGGTCATGCGCGGGAATGCTAATAAATCACAATCAACATAAACATACCATCATGCTATAAAATGTCATGCCTTCCCAACCACAATTCCCGGCCCAACTCAACACACACCGAAAACCGCTAACCGACTTTACCGAGGCGAGATTGATTAGTTATCCCTAGTTCCAAATCCGGCAATTATTTGGGGCCTAGCAATCAACTTTACACGTCCTACCCGGCATGCGCTCCCTTTAGGTCAAATTAGCCCCGGGCTCGCGAAACCTGGTCCCTTTCATAAAATCATTTTTTCCAACCATTCCCAAATCACTTTCTTTTAAAAAACAAAAATTCAACCACAATTCCCTAACCATGCTCATGCCATGAATGAAATCAAGCATTATAGAGATCAATATTTTCATGCTTTTAATGTCATAACAACCAAATTACACATATAATCAACATCACATTTAGACATGCTTTCCATATTGAGTAGTTAGAAATGAGTCAAAAGTTCACCTCACACAATTACCATAAATGCCCTTCAAAACTCACTAAAACTATACTATGCCACATAATATCTATCTCCACCCATATGACACACATATATATATCCATACACATCTAACACATTAACTTATGAATAGATAAATGCATAGCAATGGGAAAATAATACTGGGACCACACGGCACACAATAACGATGCACGAAGAAAAATAAATAAATAAATAAAAATAATGCCGAAAAATCCGAAAAAAATCCGAGACACTACAATCTCCCCAACTTAAAAGGATTTCGTCCCCGAAATCAACCATACCTGGGGGAGAAAACAATACTGGATACTTGGAGCGAACCTCCTGTTCGAGTTCCCAAGTAGCCTCCTCAACTCCGTGATGTCTCTAAAGAACTTTCACCAATGGTATCATCTTGTCCCTTAACACCTTTTGCCGTGTGTCAAGGATCTGAACTGGTCCCTCCTCGTAGGAAACATCCTCATCAATATCCACGTCAACCCAACTCAAAATCTGAGATGGATCTGGCTCATACTTCCATAACATCGATACATGGAAAATATTATATATAATGTCCATCTATGGTGGTAATGCAAGTCTATATGCAACATTTCCTACGTGGTCCAAGATCTCAAAAGGTCCAATGAATCGTGGTGACAACTTGCCACTCTTTCCGAACCTTATCAACCCCTTCTGTGGAGAAATCCGAAGGAAAACGTGGTTTCCCACCTCAAAAGATAGCGATCGTCTCTGTTTATCCGCATAACTCTTCTGTCGGCTCTGAGCTATAAGCAATCTCTGACTAATCAGTTTAATCTTCTCAGTAGTCTCGAGTACAATGTCGGGTCCAAAGGTGGCTGTCTCACCCACCTCAGTCCAACAAACCGGAGACCTACAAGGTCTATTATACAACGCCTCAAATGGAGCCATCTCAATGCTCGTCTGATAACTGTTGTTGTAGGCAAACTCAATAAGGGGAAAATGATCCTCCCAACTACCACCCAAATCAAGCACACAGGCTAGAAGCATATCTTCTAAGATCTAGATGATACGCTCCGACTAGCCGTCCGTCTGTGGATGGAATGCCGTACTAAGGTGCAACGATGAACCAAACGCTGCTTAAAGTCTTTCATAGAACTTCGAAGTGAATTTGGCATCCCTATCCGAAACAATAGTAACTGGAACTCCATGCAACCTTACAATTTCCTTCACATATAGAACACCAAGTGTCTCTATGTCATCTGTTGTCTTAATAGGCAAAAAGTGAGCCGTCTTAGTCAATCTATCAATGATGACCCATACGGCTTCATTTCCCCTCCGTGACCTTGGAAGACCTGCCACAAAATCCATGGCAATCTGCTCTCATTTCCACTGCGCTACTGGCAATGGCTGCAACAAACCAACTGGTCTTTGGTGTTTGGCCTTCACCTGCTGACAGATGAGACATCTAGCCACAAATTGTGCAACATCCTTCTTCATCCTATTCCACCAATACTAGCGTCTCAAATTGTGATACATCTTGGTACCACCTGGATGAACTGCAAAGCGGGAAGTGTGAAACTCCCGTGAAACGTCCGACAAACCCTTGAACCGAACACCTCCATATGCATGTAAGGTCCAATCTTTCACTGTCTCCCCACTGGAGATCAAGGTATGAATGGCATCCAAATTCGGATTCTGTCTCTGTGACTCAATCACTCGTCCAACAAGAGTAGGCTGAGCCACAAGACTGAACAAGAATGCCGACTCACTGCCATAGCCATCATCGAAACACTGTAATCCCATCTTTGCCAGATCCTCAAGCATCTTTCACTTTCGAATGGCCAACCTGGCCAAAGTTCCACGATATTTCTGACTTAAGGCATTAGTTACCACATTTGCCTTGCCCGGATGATACTGTAAATCAAAGTTATAGTTCTCCAAAAATTCAACACATCGTCTTTGTCTGTTGTTCAAGTCCTTTTAGGAGAAAAGGTACTTGAGACTTTTGTGATCCGAGAACACCTCGAATCTCTCACCATACAAATAGTGCCTCCAACTCTTCAAAGCAAACATAACTGCCGCTAACTCCAAATCATAAGTAGGGTAGTTGTACTCATGAGTCTTCAACTATCGAGACCCATAAGCCACAACCCTACCATCCTGCATCAGCACAAAACCCAAACCGTCACGTGAAACATCACAATAAATCACATAACCTAAGCCACGCTCGGGTATCACTAACACTGGGTCGTAGTCAACCTTATCTTCAACTCTTGAAAGGGTAACTCACAGGCTTCGTTCCATGCAAATTTGGTTCCCTTACGGGTCAATCGAGTCATAGATGCTGCCAAACGGGAAAAATCCTTCACAAATCGATGATAATAACCCGCTAGGCCAAGAAAACTGTGGATCTCAAAAACATTCTTGGGATGCTCCCAATTCAAAACTGCCTCTATCTTTAAAGGATCAATTGAAACCCCACCTTCTGAAATAACATGCCTCAAAAATTTCACCTCTTGTAACCAAAATTCACACTTCTCATATTTGGCATATAAACGGTACTCCATAGAATCTACAACACTATACTCAAATAGACCTCGTGCTCTTCCCGAGTCCGTGAATATACAAGAATGTCATCCACGAAAACTACCACAAACTGATCCAGGTAATCGTGGAAGACACAGTTCATTAGATCCATGAATGCCGCTGGTGCATTAGTCAAACCAAAGGGCATGACAAGAAACTCATAATGTCCATACCGTGTACGGAACACTATCTTCAGGATATCATAATCCCTAACCTGCAACTAATAATAGCCTGACCTCAAGTCAATCTTCGAAAAACAACTGGATCCTCTCAACTGATCAAGCAAATCATCTATCCTTGGCAAATGATACTTGTTCTTGATGGTGGTATGATTCAACTTCTGGTAATCATTGCAAAACCTCAAAGAACCATCTTTCTTCTTAACGAATAAGACTGGTGCGCCTCACGGTGACACACTCGGTCAGATGAAGCCTTTCATCCTCAAATCATCAAGCTGCTTCTTTAATTCTTCCAACTCCACTGGTGCCATACGATACGGTACCATAGAAATTAGCGTGGTATCGAGCATCAAATCAATAATAAACTCCACCTCTCGATGTGGAGGCAACTCTGTCAAATCCTCTGAAAAAGCATCCAAAAAATCATGAACAACTGTTGGATAAACGCTTCATACGACACCATCTTCTTCGGCTAACAAACTAGCCAAGAAGTAGTCACCACGACTTTGTCCACGAACACCGTAAAACGATGGAGAATGGGAATCACTTCGATCTCCCATAAAAAAAGAAACAGTCTCCCTCAGGAGTATAAACTGTGACTTTACCTCTGGAACAGTCGATCGTAGCATGAAATGAAGCTAACCAATCTATCCCAAGAATGACATCAAAGCCAGTCATCTCTAGGAGGATAAGGTCAAACACAAAAGTCCATCCGGCTATCACAATGGAACAATCCCTCACAACTCTGCTCAAGGACATTGAAACCCCAACTGGCGTATCAACACATAACGCCTGATCCATTCAACTAACCTCTAACCTTGATGCAAGTGCAATTAACAATGAAATAAAGGAATGAGATGCACTAGAGTCAAACAGAACACGGGCCCAATGACCAAAAACTAGAAATATACCTCGGAGAACTGATGGACCATAAGATGTGTCGGCATGGGCAAGTGCAAAGACACGTCCCTGTGGTGTTTGTGCCTGAGAACTGCCAACATGGACACCTGACTGATGCGCTGACATAGTAGGAGTATCTCTCCTAACTGGTCGTGAACCCTGAGAAGACATAGCAGGCTGTGGTGGTGATGGTGGCCTGAAACCTGGCTGAGTTGTAGCCAATTGTAACGGCCTCTGCTGTGACCCTCTGCCACTACCTGTGCCTGCTCCCGATTTGGACAATCCTTAACCCTATGGCCTTGTTGGCCAAAACCAAAACATGATTCCGTGTTAAAAGACATCTGGGGACAGTCTGCCTTGTAGTGACCTGGTTGATTGTAGTGAAAATAGATGACACCACTTCTAGCAGGCCCTGCTAGCATAGGGGTAGTAGGAGCGAATCGTGTTGACTGCTGCCCCTGAAACTGAGACGAACTGCCCCTGTTCTTCTTCCATGAAGGTCCCTCTGAAGATGGTCCTGCATTTCTCTTTTGCTTCTATTGTTCCTTTCCTGTATTTCTATCTTTGGCCTCCGCCTCTAACATCAATGCCCTTTCCACTGCCTCCGAGTAGACCTTGAAATACTGTGTCATTATCAACGGCCTCATTATCAAGACCGGAAACAAACTTTCGAGTCTTATCAATCTCATTTCTCATTAACTCAAGAGCAAAGCGAGAAAGAGAAGTGAACTTGTTCTCGTATTTCGTCACTGACATATTGCCTGGATAAAGCCACTAAACTGTTCCCTTAGCTCCCACCTTGAAACAGCTCTTTGAACATCTCCCAACTCATCTATTCTATTTTGTGCTGATTAGTAACTGATTTCCACCAAAGCTTGACATCCTTAGAAAACTTGTAAGTGGCTAGGATGATTTTCACATAATCTATAATGTTTTATGGTTATATATATATATATGTTAAAGTTATTAGATTTTTTTAAAAAAGTAAGTGGGCACCACCATTATATTAAACCTCACAACCATCAGTTTTCCTCTCTGGGCGTAATACTCTCTTCCAGACTTCCAGTGGCTTCTTTTCTTTCTTTTTCTTTTTTTTGTTCTTCTACAATTTCAAGGCTTGATCTAACTTTATCCCTTTGGAATTTGGTAGAACCTTGTGAAGCAAAGTTGGAGAGCTCGTCGAGGCCGTCGATTTGATAGGAGCCAATCACCATTTGGCCAAGCCTAAGGATTTCGAATTTAGGGCTCAAATTGGGGCTTTTTCTCTCAATTGAGGTAGGGGATTTTTAAGGCATAAATTCTTTGATTTTTGTGAATTACTTCTCAATTCTTGTTGAATATCATGTTTAATTTGTGGCAATTTTATGGAATATAAATTTTCAATGTTATAAGTGATATGCATGTGTTGGATTTTGTTGATTTTATGCGAAGAAGCATGCCTAAGTAATTGATTCAATGTTTTATATGCCTAATGTGCCGAATACTTGTTATTAGAAAGCATAATATGATTTTTATTAGAATTTATTTATTATTATTATTTTTTTTTTGTTAAGCATGCTATGTGATTAAGGTTTAAATATGATACATGAGATTATATAATTGACACGGCATCGAAAGGCATGATTTTTCCTCATTTCACAGCATTGTAATACATGGAGTATTCTTACATCCATCGAGAAGAGAAAAGGGAAAAAATGTTTTCAAAACAAAGGAAATAATTTTTTTTAAGAAAGTATTTCTAAAAGTGTTTGCAAAAACAGGACGCTTAGGAGGCGCCTAATGGTCCGTGATGTTAGTGTAGTCTAGAAGGGAGTGTGGTTGAGCTAACTAAGCTGAATACGACGCCTTGGAGGTGCCATGTGGTCGTGGATAGTTAGTCAATCCCCCTTTTGTGACGCCTTGGAGGTGCCTTGGGTCGGATTACACTAACGGTTTGGTTGTTGAAACGGAATTGTTTCGAAAATGGGGAGTGACATTTGCATAACATTGCACTTTATGGCATTATAGTAAATCTGTGATCAATTGACATTTGCAATATACTTGTTGTTGTGGTTGAGAATATGTGTTTCCCTGCGGTATGATCCCGTTCCTTTTTACCTCTTCCTTATGTAGATTTACAAGGTCATAAGAAGTGTGTTTTAGACACTTCCTACTGAGCTTATACTCACCCCCATTATTTTTAACATTTTCAGGACACGAAAAGAGGTGGCGGACGACGATCCACCACAGGTTTAGACGACCTTGGAGATCTATTTTATTTTGATATCTTTTGTATTAGAACTTTAATATTTTGTAATGTAATCTTAACTATTTTGTGAAACTTTAGTTTAATTGGTATAATGTTGTAAGTTATGGACTTTTGAATTCTAGCTACATTTTATGGACCGTAACTTGATGTAATTAAGGTGTGTTCCTTGTTTCGATGAGATGGTGGAAGGGGATTTTTGATACATATGCAATCATTTTGGGAATATGATATAATAATTGTATTGTGCGTTGAGATAAGATATGTTATTTTTAAGGCCCGTGAGGCTATTGCATTTTTTTTTTTTTTTTTTTTGTATTTCGACAAGTTGTAGAGGAACTTTTTCTGCGGAGGTCATGCCGAAATTTTATATATTTTATTATTATTATTTTGGTATCTTTTTGGGTAGTTACATGATCATCCGTCACATCCATAGAAGTCAAATGTGATCATCCGTCACATCCATAGAAGTCAAATGGGTTTCTACTTAATCTATGTAGTCGTCCGCTGCCATTGGATCTGCACCACCCTCAAACATCACTGGCATCAACTTAGAAAACTCTGTAATCAACTTGAGACATTTCTGCGCTGGTGTCTCCTCAACTTGAGTTACCGGTTGTGGTACCGGTTGCAGAAGATAAGCAATTGTAGCCCTCAAAACACTTTGCAACAAACGATTCAGTGCTAGTTCCGTCAAACCTTCACCTTCTTCAATGGGTGTCTCAACATCGTCCCTTCTAGTGGAAACACCTCTCGAGGGAATCAAGTCCCTAAGAAGTGTATCATCTCCAACCTGCTCTACGAGATTGGAGCTAGAACTCTCACCAAAATCACCCCTTGTCGGCCTAGGGCCAACTCCCCTTGGTTCCTTTCGCGGTGACATCGTGCTATAAAACGAGAAAACGGTTCAATAACGATGACACTAAGGTCCGCCCAAAAATGACGTTCTCCCATGAATGATTCAACACAATATGGTAATATATTAACACTTAGCATGCAAAGCTATGCAATAAATACACTAACATAAGCATATACGCACGTAAGTAAGTAAACAATTAAGCATACTTCTTCACATAACAAAACACTTTAGCAAATAATCACATAACAATGCAAATCACTTCCCACATAACCCTAGGTAGGCCTCTACCCGTCGTCCTAATGGTTTTTGAACCATTGCTCTGATACCAAATCTGGATCCCTAACCAAGTCCTTACTCGGACCCGAGGTGACATAAGGGTACTATGGTCATTTCACATTAATTTAATGATTTAAGGTCCACTAAGGGTAAAACCGTCATTTACTTGAGTCATTCCATGAATTAAATGAGGTCCGGAGGCCTTATAGCCAAACTACGTCATTTTAATACTCCTAAAGTTCATAGGGGTACAATGGTCTTTTTGCATGGTCAAATAATAATAATAAATCCAAAAGGGTAAAATAGACTTTAACCGTATTGAAATAGTGATATAAAAACCCTTGGGGGCAAAATAGTCATTTTCTAGTCAAATTACAACATTCATACCCTTCGAGGGTAATTCTGTCATTTTCTAGGGTCATTCTATACTTTGGTTGGGGTCTGGTGGTCATTGGGTAATTATATTGAAATATGAAATCCTTGTGGAAAAATCAGTTCATCTAACCGATTAGAAGATTTCTCCTAACCGAGTAGATGAATGGTCCAGTAAGCTTGCAAGTCATCAGATCACATGTAACCGGTTAGGAGATTTCTCCTAACCAAGTACATCAATGGTCCAGTGAAAAAAAATCGTAAAAAAAAATGTCTAACCGATTAAGAAACCCTATCTAACAGGTTAGATAATGAAAATTATCCAACCCCTTCTCTGTCCTATACATCTAACTGAGTACGAAAAATCTCCTACCCAGGCAGTAGAATACCCAAAAACTATCTAACCGGTTAGGAAAACCCCTTCTAACCGGTTAGATGGGAAAAGCCCATCAAACCAACACATTACCCCCTTTCATCTAACCTGTTAGGTGTTCCTATCTAACCGGTTAGATGATGCCCATAGATGAATCTAACGAAAATTCCTGCTTCCTAAAACCCAATCAAATGCAATCTCCAAACACCTAAACATGAAATTAATGTTCCATGAACATCATCAACCATTAAACGTTTCATAAAATTTACAAATATCATCATTCATACATCTTTGAAACATTTATACCAGTGCAAAAGAATATGTTTACAAGATGATGAGGCCTCCATGACCATAATTACAAAAGCTTCACTTGAAGCTCACAAAAGAATATAATTACATTACAAAATCACTATCCACGCTAGTCTGTTACAAAAGATGTCAAAAGTCCATTCTACACTTCTAAGCTTGTGAGGGTGCGTCGTCTATAATATCCTTGACATGTCCTGAAAATGATAAATATGGGGTGAGCACGACGGCTATCATGCTATGAAATGTCATGCCTTTCCAACCACAATTCCCAGCCCAACTCAACACACACCAAAAACTGCTAACCGACTTTACCGAGGCGAGATTGATTAGCTATCCTTAGTTCCAAATCTGGCAACTATTAGGGGCTTAGTAATCAACTTTACATGTCCTACCCGGCATGCGCTCCCTCTAGGTCGAATTAACCCCTGGATCGCGAAACCCGATCCCTTTCATAAAATCATTTTTTCCAACCATTCCCAAATAACTTTCTTTTTTTAAAAAAACATTTCAACCACAATTCTCCAACCATGCTCATGGCATGAATGAAATCAAGCATTATAGAGATCAATATTTTCATGCTTTTAATGTCATAGCAACCAAATTACGCATATAATCAACATCACATTTAGACATGCTTTTTCTATTCAATATACAACACCATTTCAACTTAAAATTTAACGTTTAGAGCAAGTAAAACATGGAATCAAGAAAAGAAACTCAAACAAGAGATAAAGTATGGTACTTTAAACATCCCTACCTCAAGAATGCAACCCAAAGCCCTTAACTCCCAAGCTCGGAAATCCCAAAATATATGCAAGACCCGTTGAGAAATATAGATCTCGAAAAGTAGAACAACATTTCCTTTTTGCTCCCCACATAAATCTTCCTTTAGCTAGCTTAAATCTTAGAGAGAAGCTTGAGATTTTAGGGAGAAAAAGTGAAATGGTGGAAGAAAGAGACGAAATGGGAAGGAGAAAGAGGAAGTGACGTGGTGGTCTTTGTTTAGCCATCCTTCATCCATATTGAATGGTTAGAAATGAGTCAAAAGTCCACCTCACACAATTACCATAAATGCCCTTCGAAACTCACTAAAACTACACCATGCCACATAATATCCATCTCCACCTACATGACACACACATATATATACATACGCATCTAACACATTAACTCATAAATAGATAAATGCATGGCAATGGGAAAATAATACCAGGATCACACGGCACGCAATAACGATGCATGGAGAAAAATAAATAAAAAATGAAAATAATGCTGAAAAATCTGAAAAAAATCCGGGACACTGCAGAGGAAGTTATTAACTTTTTAAGGGATAAGTGAAAGAAACACCCCTGAAGTATACCTTTCATAGCACTTTTACACCCTATTTAAAAAAGTATACAAAAAATACCCCTATTCTTTTCAATTTGTGCAAAAACACTAATCAATTAATATAATGCCCATCTTATCCTTTTACTCTTCCAAAAATGCCCCTACCAAACCTTACTCTTCACCCCAAAACCGCAACCACTAGGCAAAGTAACCTCTATTACTATTAGGGACTAATGATTCTAATATTGTCCTTATGTACATTTAGATTTCAAAATTAACCTGGTAATGGAATAAGCAATTTAAATTAGGGAAATGGGATCTTAAAGGCTGAGATTGCTATGAGATTTGGATAAAAATGTAGGTATAATGGATCGAATGGTAAGAGATTCATCTAGATATAAAACCGACAGCTTGGATTTTATGGAATTGCAGAAGTTATAATGTTATACTGAGTTTGGGTGTAGAAGCAACTGACCTTGCCGCTATTGATGAGTTGTTGGAGCTTTGCAACTGCTCTGTTTCGCATTCCTGTTTAAAGATAGTTCATGACATTGAAGCCTTCTATTCGCGCCGTTGAGGGCATTGAGGAACCAATCCTCTGATTGAGGAGGTCGACTCGAGTTTCAACAGGAACAGAAAGAGACAGAGGTGAAACAACTTTTGGGCGGCAGCGATCGGGATTGGCCACTAAAAAAGGGTTTTAGAAAGGCTGAAGGTTGGGAATTTACTGTTGGGTCTCTGATGGAGGAACAACTGGTGGTGGTGCGTCAGAGATGATGGAGCAATGAAACGACGACTGATCAGCAGGAATGATTGTCGACCGCATGGCGGAGTGTTGAAGCGTGTTGACACGCGATCTGGATGAAGAGGACAAGGGGCATGGGTTAAGGAGGCCGGAGTGTAACCGGCGCATGATATTGAACAGAGGTTTAAAACCGGTGAAACGGCGTGGCAGAAGGCAGTAGTGGCGACAAAGAGCAGCGAAGTGCTCTGTATAGCGCGTGTTCACCGTTATTTTTCGTCGCTTGGGAACAAAGCTCTAAACCGAAAGTGCTCTGTACGTGGATGACCATGAAGCTTTGCCGGTGGTCTTGATGCGTCGGTGATGAGCTGGGTCTCGAAGCTCTAAACTTGAGCGACAACAGAGCTCTGAACCATGGTGTAGACGGCGATCTTATTGATGCCGAGGTTGCGGAGGGAGAGGTGGAGGTTGCGGACGGCTGGGAAGAGGCTGCCGGAGAGGTCTGTGTTCACAAGGTGATGGCTTTTGGAGCTTGTGGCCGGGGGAGAAGGAGAAAAAGGAAGGAAGATGGTTTTTTTAGCTACCCTTTTTAGTAATTTCACAAAATATTAATTTTTTTATATATATTATTAAATGTGTTTATAAGGGCATTTTAGTCCAATTTTTATAAATATGACCAATTTGCTCAAATGTCATAATTTAGGGATATTTTTTGGATGGAAGGAATGCAATATGCACTATAAGCATATTACATAGGTATTTTTTTTACACTCGACCCACTTCTTAACATGAAATACGAAAGTAAAAAATATGTGGAAATGCAATGCGGAATGGAAAGTGAAAACATAAATAATTATATTAAAACTTAAACCTCCCTCCTCTATCTTAATTATCAACACCCTTCTTCTTAATCTTAGCCCCCCCTACGTGTATATATATATATAAGGATAAAACCTGTCGTTAGAAGGTTCTATCCATACTTTCGATTCTCAAAACAATTTTTTTTTTTTTTTTTTTTTAAATATTTTCAAAATTAGAATACATAATCTTTTTATCTCTGAAGGTAAGTGCTTTCATTCGCTAGACGAGCACATTAAAATGATATATTTTATTGTTTTTTCCATTAATGATAAGTTTAGGTATCTCACAGAGCATAATACCCCTTGCCATTGCAATTTAAACTGTTCTGTAGTCCAGAGTAGGTTAGTCTCACGGGGGGCACCACCGCATACTCATGCATATGTATAATATTGTTACACAAACCTACCCACACATATATATTATTCAATCAAAATTCATCAAGTTCATTGTAATTTCACCTATATATATATATTACATTTACTTATAAAAAAACAAAAAAGTAGAACTCATCGTGATAAAATTCAAAATTATAAACTTTTACCTATCATTAAATTCGCGGGTTAATGCTGAATAGCCCATACAGGAAAAAAAATTACTGTAATACAATGAACTAAATATCGTAATGATATTGTTAGTTATGTGATAAAAGGTATAATTTATTGATGACATAAATACAATAAAGAGGATTTATTTTCACTTTTGACATATTTCTCCTCCAATATGCCATGTAGCATCTTCCTCCTACTTCCTTACATATAAGTTCAATATCCCCACTCGTCTAGAAATTTACACCACCACCAACACCACCAAGCAAATGAGGACTCACAGTTCTCTGACATGGATGATCCTTCCTTTCATCATCTTGATCACCTCCAATCACACCCATGCAAATCAATCACAACCCATCTCAGAAATCCCCACCATTGACCAATTCCCAAACACAACTCATCAATGGCGGACTCACCAAACAGAGTTCCACAAATCTCAATTCAAATTAACGCCCTCAATTTTGGTAGGAGGAGTTCTTTGCTTCATTGCGGCCTCTATATCAAGTGCGGGCGGAATTGGTGGCGGTGGATTGTTCATTCCCATCCTAACTGTTGTCGCCGGTTTCGACCTCAAAACAGCCTCGAGCATGTCGGCTTTTATGGTCACCGGAGGGTCGATCGCTAATGTCTTGTGCAACATGTTCGTGACACATAAGAAGATTGGTGCCAAGACATTGATTGACTATGATATAGCACTTCTATCAGAGCCATGCATGTTGTTGGGAGTGAGTGTTGGTGTGATTTGCAATCTGGTGTTCCCAGAGTGGCTCATCACTGTACTTTTTGCGGTTTTTCTAGTTTGGTCCACATTTAAGACATGTAAATCAGGGGTTTTGTATTGGAGATTGGAATCAGAAGAAGGGAGGAAAAAAGGGTTGGTGAGAGATTTTGAGATTTGTGATGGAAGTGAAGGGTTGAAGAGCACCAAAGAGCCTCTGTTGGGTGGGGAAGAGAAATGCAGATTGGGCATTCCATGGATGAAATTGGGGGTTTTGGTTATGGTCTGGTTTTCCTTCCTTGCTATTTATCTTCTTCGTGGAAATCGATATGGACAGGTAGGCTTTTTGTCTCATCTTTTGGCATATTCTATCTTTTATGTTTTTGTACTTGTTTAACATTCTTACTATTGAAACTACTTTGCAGATTGAGCTCATGATTTAACTTATCTTGATGGTTTGGGTATTCATTAATTGTATGATGATGTGTGTAAACAAGTTTTATGTTGTTGGCATAAGCTAGCATTAGATTCTCTAACTATTGTATATTCAATTAGGAAATTATATGAAATAATCAATTCAAATTGATTCAATTGATATGGTATGTAATTCATTTTGAAAAGTACAAATAAACGGATAGACAACCACAATATTGTCCTAGTAGAACTCGAAATGCCAACCAACCTCCCTTTGAGAGGAGAGGTTTGTTGGTGCCTCCAAATTAAAGGAAAGATGGAAACAAAAATGTAAAATGTAAAAATCTTGCTTTTTTTCGTAGTTACTCTATCATAGACTGTTTTGATTAGAGGTCCATGTTTCTCGATTCATGTATATTCTAAAACACTTGGTGTATGTGATTTTTCAAAATATATGCAGAGTATGATACTAAGTGAGGCTTGTGGATTGGGATATTGGGTTCTCTCAGCAGTTCAAATTCCTCTTGCTATCATTTTCACTGCATGGATGCTCTACAGAATAGAGAGCCTCCAAGATCAACCTTCCGACCAGCAGGTGCTTAATGAATCATAATTGTGACGAGTTACCTAATGTTATGTATATTTTTGGACCTTCATTTTTCTTCTCCGTTGTAATTTAAACCCAGTTCTTTTTGATAGGAAAATGGAGATCAAACTATAGCTAGACCATCGAACAAGCTTATTTTCCCGGTAATGGCACTATTAGCAGGGATTCTGGGAGGATTGTTTGGAATTGGAGGTGGAATGCTCATAAGCCCACTTCTTCTTCAAGTTGGAATATCACCTGAAGTAAGTTCGATTATCTTCTGCAATCCATCTTTTTAGCTTATTAGAGATGTTATCGATGCCCGGAAGTTCTTCTCCCTGATAGTGCAGTTCCCACTATTGCATGCCTTGGCTGCTTGTTCAATCATTTGTATAGAACTAAATTTATCCCCTCTTTACCCAATAAACCATCTATTATTTGACCTAAGGGCACTAGCCCAGTTGGTATGATCTCTCAAAGGATCAAAGGGGAGGTTGAGTGTTTGAGCTTCGTTGATGTCTTTTCTTTTCTTTTTTTTTTGACTTTTAACATCACTTTTGTCGTGATGCAGGTGACAGCAGCAACTTGTTCATTCATGGTGTTCTTCTCATCTACCATGTCTGCAATTCAGTACTTATTGTTGGGGATGGAGCACACAGACATTGCCAGCATCTTTGCGCTGATCTGTTTCGTTGCCTCTCTGGTTGGATTGATGGTAGTGCAGACAGCCATAGGAAGACATGGGAGAGCTTCCCTCATTGTATTCTCAGTTGGTATAGTTATGGCGCTGAGTACTGTTCTGATAACCAGCTTTGGAGCTCTGGATGTTTGGAGGGACTACACAAGTGGGAAATACATGGGGTTCAAACAGCCTTGCTAAAAACAGTTTTGTTTAGGTCTTTTAGGATGAATAGGATCTTTAGTTCCAATGACTATGCTGTTAAAGGGTTTTAACTTTGAACTCATGAATCACTGAAAAGACTTTGGCATGTAGTTCTATAATACAGTTTACAGAGAGAAGAGGTATCAGTTCAAAGTTTTTGCATTTCCAATTATACCAATATTTTCATCCCATCTATAAGCAGCATTCGAGCAGAATTGATTCCAGTTCTGAATCAGGAACCGGAAAAAATAAAAAATAAAAAAATAAATAAAAAATAATAAAAATAAAAAAATAAAAATTACTACCCATTCTAGAGTACGAGCATGATTTATTTATTTTTTCCCCGGTTTTCTAAAATAGTTTCACAAGTCACAATTGAAAATTGAAAAAACTTCCTAACAGATAAACACAATAGATTTAATTGGAAAATTTCCGAGTACCAAACTAATCAATGGAAGTTGCCAATTTCCAACACCGTCCATTACCCACCTGATCCACTCTAAAAAATTTCCAAAAAGAATGTTAACAATATCAGTTGAAAAAGAAAAAGAAAAAAAAAAACAAAATAAAAAGAGTCAATTCCTCACGCTCGGGTAATGCAGACTGACCAAGAAAGCCTGCAAACTTAAGCAACTGGAGGGCGGAGAGCATGATCCTGTGAGGTATCAACTGAAGCAGGCGGCATGAACTGCCACATGGGAACTCCAGGGTAGCCAATGAATGGCATAAGCTTGCCGCCAACAACTTGGCCAGGAGCAGCAAATGGAGAAGGGATTGCGGCAGGGTGCGGCATGAAGCCCGGTTGAGTGCTCAGGGCTTTCACTTGCTGCTCGAGTTTCTCTTTCTCTGCCTTTATCTTCTGTTTCTCATCACGAAGTTCATTTTTCTCCTCCTGTAAAAGAAATGCTTCTCAAATTAATAAATTGTGCATGGACTAACTCTTATCACAGAGATCTCAGCAGCACTCTCAAACATTATTTTCCTTTTTAATTGAACAATATAAACCAGGCAAACACACCTTCAATTCGTTTATCTTCTCGTGCAAATCCTCACATGAATCCTTCAGCTTCTGGACTTCATCCCTTAACTGTGTCACCATTCGAACAGCATCACTCAGTATAACAGCCTTGTCCATTTTTGGCGGCCTTCCAGGCTCCAGGATTGAACTTAATTCTTGGAATCTTGAGACAAAGCAAAAGTCAACACAGCACAAACACACACATACAAGAGTGAACAGACGCACAGAGAGAGAGAGAGAGAGAGAGAGCATGCCTGTCATTCAGCTTATCCCTCCGCATTTTCTCCCTACATGCTTTGGAATCAGACGCACTGCATCCAGACCTCGCCCTGTCACAGAATTTTATATAATTTTGAGGCCAATATAAATACAGAGAGTGACGAAGGGAGTTTGTAAGTTGTAACTAATATAGATTCAAAATTAGGAATCAAAATTAGTATAACAAATACAACTAAAATAAATAAATATAACAGAAATTTATATAATTTTGAGGCCAAGATAAATACAGAGAGGGACGAAGGGAGATTCTAAGTTGTAACTAATATAGATTCAAAATTAGGAATCAAAATTAGTATAATAAATACGACTATGGATAGGGACTAAAATAAAGAAATAAATCCTCTATCAGAAACCCAGATGCATATATAGGTAGTAAGTAGCTAGGTGTTACGGGGTTAGGACCTTGACAAGCCCCCAGACAGCCATGGGATGCTGTCAGCGCGCACTGGGGTGCCCAGTGGCATTTTCATAAATATGGCAAAAAAGTGAAGCTTGGAGTTTTGGCTCGGGATCTTTATGGGAGGTACCTTGAGACCATAGAAGATGGTTGGTGCAGACGGCACTCGATTTGGATTTCGTGCACTTAGAGACATTTATATGTGGGTGCAGATCAGTGGGCTTGGCACGGGCTAAGTTCACAAAGTTGGCTCAGATGTTGCTTAAAGCATAGACCACACAAGTCATGGACTTGTGGCATAGTCAAGTCAGGGACATGGGCACAAGGCAGTGGGCGTAGGCAAGGCTTAGCGTGCAAGGTTTGCTCAGGGGACTCAGACATGGCTAATGGTTACAGAAGATCGCTAAGTGGGCTCAGGTGATTGGGGAAAGTTATATTTCCCACTAAATGGGCTCAGTTAGTTGGGGGAAGTTACTTCCCAACTTCCCACTCATATGCATATATTATGGGGAGTGGGGGTGTGCTGAGGAACTTCCCATGCATGTGGCACAGATCTGAGGGGACAACACACAGGTGGTTAGAGTCGATTTTCTTCCACTATGCTGATATATAGAAGGTGGCAGATAATGTGTAACTTCCTGTGGACAAGTGACATGAGCAGAGCGTGCCAACAAGCTAGTAGTTGCGTTTGTCAACTACATGTGTAGTGTTGGCACACTTAGTGGGTGCCAACATGACCCTAGGTAAATGGGTGTGTTATCCACCACTTTAGTGGGTAGTTGTGGGTGAATGGGGGTGTCATCCACCACTTTAGTAGGCAGTTGTGGGCGGTTTTAAGAGTTTGCATAATATTGCTAATGTGGATTCTGTAGAAAGGGCAGATTGAGAGTGAGACACAGAGTTGTGTTGTGAGAGACTCATGTATGCTTCTGCAGGTTGAAGCCTTTCCTTGTACTGTTTTGTAAATAATAGTAAAAAGTTGGAAGCCTTGTGCTTCTGTAAAATTTGTGGGTGTTATTGTCTTTACATTCTTGCAACTATACTTGTGTGTGAGAGTGTTTTACTTGCTGTGTGTTTTAGGCACCAAGTATGAGTTGGCTAAGCTAAATTAGAAATTTAGAGAAAAGTTGTTCATATTTCTGGCTTAGTGCCATCACAGGGCACTAAATTCGTGTTCAGAATTTACCTCTGTGACAATTGGTATCAGAGCCCAGAGTTGGGTTCATCATGGCCTGTGGTAATGCTACAAAAGCTCTCAAAGATCGTGTGACTTGTTTGGAGGCCTTGGTGGGTGCTCCACAATCTGACGATGCTGCTGCCTTGACGGAGCAGATGGAATTGTTTGCAGTTGAGTTGTAGACAATACGATCAATGCTTGAAGAGTTTGTGGAGGAGACAAACTCAAAGATACAGATTATGACGGATGATGTGATGTCCATGACAGACCTCTTCAAAGATCATGGGAAGGATTTGGAGGGCGAGGTGGCTCTATGGAAGAGGGCCATGCATAATCAGACTGTTGTGCGAGATATCTTCCAAAATCAAAATTCCAGAACCAAAGTCATTCAGGGGCAAGAGGATTGCCAAAGATCTGGAGAATTTCTTATGGGATATGGAGCAATATTTTCGAGCAGCCCACATTCCAGATAATGACAAGGTAACTATTATCAGTAAGTATTTATCTGGTGATGCTAAATTGTGGTGGCGAACTCGGGTGGAGGACGAGTTACGCCCAAAAATTACTGTATTTGCAGAGCTGAGGAAAGAACTAAAGGAGCAGTTTCTTCCTGGCTGGGTGGCTCGGGAGTCATTGAGGAAACTCAAGCATACGGGTACAGTGCGTGAATATGTGAAAGAATTCACATCTTTGATGCTGGATATCAAAGATATGTCCGAGGGGGACAAATTATTTAATTTCATGGCAGGCTTGTAATCATGGGCACAAATCGAGTTAAGGAGGAGCGGTGTGATCGACCTCTCTTCTGCTATAGTTGCAGCAGACAGCCTGGTGGACTTGCAGATTGAAAAGTCTGACTCTACTATCGCCAGCAAACTGAAGAAGAAGGGCAAGTTCGGTGACAAGCCCAAGAGGTATGGTGTTGCTAAGGAAGAGAAAGACAAAGGTAAGTCAGAGGCGACGTTCATCCAACAGAGGCCAAAGCTGGACAGTGGTTGCTTCATTTGCAAGGGTCCACACAGGGCGAGGGACTGTCCTAAGAAGGAGAAGGTGAATGCTATGGTTGCTGAAGAAGCCAATGGAGGAGATTCAAACTCGAATAAGGTCAATGTTCGGGTCAATCCTCTTATCATACAGTCATGATAGATGCAGGTGGGCGCGTGGCTTCGGAGAATGCTATGTAGAGATGCTCACGGAGTTATTGCCAAGGTTGGTAATGGTGAATTCCCTCTTTATTTGTTTTTCTGATTTGGGTTACTGGTTGTGAGGACAGAATCCAAAGATGTTCAGAATTCATGTAATGAATCGAAGCGGAGGTTGGGGTTTATGTCATTATTAAAGTGCAGCGGTGGAGTTGTTGTAGTGTTAATATTCAGCATTCGAGTTGGTCGGGGCCAACATGCTAAGTTGCAAGCAGAGACTTGTGACACTTTGTGATTGCTTCAACGAGGACATTGAAATTCTTAAGTAAGGGAGGTTTGTTACGGGGTTGGGACCTTGACAAGCCCCCTGACAGCCATGGGATGCTGTCAGCGTGCACTGGGGGTGCCAGTGGCATTTTCGTAAATATGGCGAAAAAATGAAGCTTGGAGTTTTGGCTCGGGATCTTTATGGGAGGTACCTTGAGTCCATAGAAGATGGTTGGCGTAGACGGCACTCAATTTGGATGTCGTGCACTTTGAGACATTTATATGTGGGTGCAGATTAGTAGGCTTGGCACGAGCTAAGTTCACAAGGTTGGCTCAGATGTTGCTTAAAGCATGGACCACACAAGTCATGAACTTGTGGCATAGTCAAGTCAGGGACATGGATACAAGGCAGTGGGCGTAGGCAAGGCTCAGCGTGCAAGGTTGGCTCAGGGGACTCAGACATGGCTTATGGTTACAGAAGATGGCCAAGTGGGCTCAGGTGGTAGAGGGAAGTTACACTTCCCACTAAGTGGGCTTAGTTGGTTGGGGGGAAGTTACTAACACTTCCCACTAAGTGGGCTCAGTTGGTTGGGGGAAGTTACATTTCCCACTAAGTGGGCTCAGTTGGTTGGGGGAAGTTACTTCCCAACTTCCCACTCATATGCATATATTATGGGGAGTGGGGGTGTGCTGAGGAACTTCTCATGCATGTGGCACAGATCTGAGGGGACAACACACAGGTGGTTAGAGTCGGTTTTCTTCCATTATGCTGATATATAGAAGGTGGCAGATAACGTGTAACTTCCTGTGGACAAGTGGCATGAGCAGAGCGTGCCAACAAGCTAGTAGTTGGGCTTGTCAACTACATATGTAGTGCAAAAACACTTTGTGGGTGCCAACATGACCCTAGGTGGATGTGGGTGTCATCCACCACTTTAGTGGGTAGTTGTGGGTGGATGGGGGTGTCATCCACCACTTTAGTGAGCAGTTGTGGGCGGTTTTGAGAGTTTGCCTATATATTGCTAATGTGGGTTCTATAGAAAGGGCAGATTGAGAGTGAGACACAGAGTTGTGTTGTGAGAGACTCTTGTATGCTTCTGCAGGTTGAGGCCTTTCCTTGTACTGTTTTGTAAAAGGTTGGAAGCCTTGTGCTTCTGTAAAATTCGTGGGTGTTATTGTCTTTACATTCTTATAACTATACTTGTGTGTGAGAGTGTTTTACTTGCTGTGTGTTTTAGGCAGCAAGTGTGAGTAGGCTGAGCTAAGTTAGAAATTCAGAGAAAAGTTCTTCATATTTCTGGCTTAGTGCCATCACAGGGCACTAGATTCGTGTTCAGAATTTACCCCTGTGACACTAGGCTACAAGTAGTACTTTCGAGAACTCTTGCGGAATAAATGCAAGGTAAAAGGAGATACATACCTCTTTCGGGAGCCAGATTCCTTTAAACCATCAGATTTCCCCAATGAGTAGTCAAATTCTACACTGGGAACATGACAATGAAAAGCATGAGATACTTATAAAATAAGAAAAAACATGATATGCTTATAAAATAAGTAGAACTTGATCTTGCTCAAGAATGACATAGGACAGACTTCATCAAATTACAGTAACAGAAGGGAGCAAAGGCGAAAAGTAGAAGAAACAAAATTGCAAATAAGATACAGTGCATCACTTAAAATCAATATCCCTATACTCATGTAGTGAAAATCCACAAATTTAAGATATACAATTATCTAACACCAGTTGAACATAAGAAGATCAAAATCACCTCCACAAACTTGAGAAAATAAGTGGACATAAGTGAACCTCCAGAAGAGATTTATTATCAAATCACTTTCTTAACAAGGACTGGGCCAAAATCTTTAATTCAGCAAACAAAGTTTGTCAAAATTACAAAATATTTGGGTTCTATATCATTTGGAATAACCCTAACATGGAAATATATTGAATCATTTGAATCACAACATTCAAAGAAAAAAACATAATTATCACAATTTGGAACTGATGCTAATATTAGCTAACATGACCGACATCCCCATGTTGTCTAAAACATCACTAATCTACCCAATCATTACATTTTCAATACCCAAAATGTGAAACTTTTACAATAGTAAATGTTCTCTTAACTAAGGCATTGTTTCTTTAACCCCCATATATATGTACCATGTCAATATTCTCTTAACTAAGTTATTGTTTCTTAGACCTGTAAATATGTACTATGTCATGAATTAAATAGTTATACTGTATGTTAGCAGTTAGATATTTTGGAATCCTTTTGTCCCAAATGTACAAAATAACACTACTTAGATCTTTAATATATCTTTTGTTTTGACACAAGCATGGCAGGGACAAATTATGCAGGTGGCAAGGCTATGGACAGATTTTAAATACTGGATAAATTTTAGGTGAGTTTCACTCATAATTGGCTTGGTTAAGGGCTTGTTCAGTAATGGCTCATTAGATAGAAAAGTCGAGCTTGATCATAAGTAGAAGCTAGTCCATGACCATCACTCGAACTTGACATGATAACCTAATGAGCATCCTAAACTATATAAGATTTCAAATGTGATCTTGGACAGCTCAACTCACTTAGTTAACAGCCCTGTAATATTTTAAAATTCAAGAGCCAAAATTGGGGTAAACGCAACAACAATTGTCCATGACTGATCTAGCAGAATTCACTGTGATCTAAACATTCACATCAGCATCATGGGATCAACTTCAGTATAGTTGCTCAGGACTATAATCTCAATTTATTGCTACCATCTGAATAGAAAGCACAAGTACCAAGCATTGCATTAGCAAAATAACACTTGGCACCTTACCAAAAAATAAATAATAACACTTGGCAAAAGTGTACTTCACTAACAAAATCAAATAGTAATTTTTCTTATAACCAGAACACTGAATAGAAAATGGTAGATTAGCTCCCAATGAGTCAAAAAATAAATGACCTTGAATCAAATGTTCTGTGATTTCCTTGTGCATAGGTGAATCTTTTTTCCTCTTTCAGTGTCTGGGTTTAGGACACGAAGAAATGATTCCCAACCAATCTCACCTTTAAATCCATGAAAGTAAAACATGCTTCAACTTATCAAAAAAAAATGTACAAAACATGCATCAGAGGAATCAAAATGACTGCAGGCAATTTCACTATTAGTCAAAAAAGGATCAGTCACTTAATAGCATAATACCGTACAAAAACTCCTCACGGAAAAGAAATATATATTGTCTTATATACCTATGACATTTTTTTGGGGAACTAGATGTCATCACAAATCAAATATATTTGTGCTCTTTTTTCTTTCTTTTTTTTTTTTTTTTGTAGGTTAAGCCCATACACTCAAAACTAATCACAGAACCTTAAAGCCTCCATTCTCTCCTGAAAATACCCTCATTTGACAAAAAAGCCTAGAAGACCAAAATTTCTGAAAGATGACTTCTAGAAGCATAGAACAGAAAGGCTCATCAAGGTAACCTCGAGCTACAACTAACAAGGCCAAATCTAAACCCTAAGACAGCAAGCATAAGAACCAACCCAAACATCCTTAAAACCACCAGGTCTTAAACCATCTCAATCTAAATCAAATGAGAATCGGTCCAAGACCAATGAGGCAAAGTTTAACAAATTTTAGTTCATTGACAGCCTGTTTGGCTAAGTAGGAGAGTAATGATACAAAGGATGGCACCAGTTAGAAGAGAAGAGAAAAGAAAGGGAATGATAAAAAATAACTCATCTTGTTTTGATGTAAGGGAAGAGAAAGGAAAGGATAGTGGCAACTATTCCTATTGTTTTGGAAAGGGCATAGGAGGGAAGATAAAGACCAAAAATGTTTTTATTATTCGAGTAGGATGGCCAAAACATGAACTTTTTTAACAAAAAATTCAACTCAACCAGACTCAACAAAGTCATTTCAAACAATTTGGGGTTGGGTACATGAATCATATGTATCGATTCTGCAATCTAAGGCTATAGACTCCGTGATCAACTATTCCTTACCCTTTACCTCCATTTCCTGCACTTCTGGAAGAGAAAAGAGGAGGTTTGAGAGTTCACGAATGCCCTCGTTGTTTCCTCATTTTCCTTCCACTTCCATCCCCTCATCCGAACGGGATGTTAGAGACCTACAGTCACATCCACAATCTAAAATAATATCTCCACATAAGATGGATTTAGACTGTTTCGACTCACAATTCTATGCAAGTCAATAAAGATAGTTTTCAATCATTTGGTTCAGAATCAATAGTTTTAAGTTGTTGCAATCTGGATCTTATTGACTGGTGTTATTTCCAATAGGCATTGGTTTTCCCAACCCACAACCTCTAATTTGCATCATTGCTCGCATATGCACACAAAGAAGCACAAAAACAACTACCACGAGAACTTATAGCCTCACATTCTTATACTAACAGGAAAAATTAAAGTTTCACACCTTATGTATTCGAAGGTTTGGAAAATGTGAAAGGAAAAACTCAACAAATACTAATGCACGGGAAAGAAAAGCACAAAACTTCCATAGATGCGTTCAATCATGATATATGTGTATATATATATTCAATTATAAAAAATTAAAAAAAAAAAAAATCGTCGTATGGTGTCAAAGAAACCTCATTCAAGGTCAATGATTATAAAATAAAATAAATTGACAAAAAAAATAGACTTTGAAATATATATATATAAATATTTGGGAGAGATTGAGGGACCTGAAATCGGTTGAACCGGCGAGAGCATTTGAGGGCCATTGAAAACCGGGTTCAAGGGCAGGGAGGTTACCGCCGGGGACAGGAATGTCTTCGATGACGTCGTAATCTATAAGCCAATTCGAATTCTCTTCCGGAGACACCATCTTCTCCTGTTTGATTGCCGGAATCCAAGGGTTCCCGGCGAGAATTCGACGGAAATATCAGAAGTACCTGTGATTGGGCCGTCGGAAACGAAAGGGTAAAATCAAACCAAAACAAAAAAGGAGGAAAATTAGTTCTGGGTTTGTTTGGGAACTGGGAAAATGATAAATGTTACTGGGAAGATGAGGATTAAGGAATTCTTGGAAGGTAGGTTGATCATTTTAGGTCCCACAATTAACGCTGCAAGAAAGTAAAATGGGGCTTTAATTAAACCCACATTTTGAGGTTTGGTTGTTTGGGCTTCTTTCTAAATGGACACCCCATCTGCAAATATAGTGGGCCGATTACTAGAGCATAGTTTTGGGACTTCTTTGAGTAAGAAATTATTCAAATTAATCTTGGAATAAATAGAAAACAAGCTGAGCTTCATATGTGAATTTTTTCTATTTTTTAAAGCAAAACTTGATTAGCCAAAGTTGAAAATTCTAATAATTAGTTAATAAGGTCCTTTACAAAGTGATGTCTAAGATATTAATCCTTGCTAGAAGAATATGGAGTTGGCTAGTCATGGTACCATTAAACAAAGGAAAAATTTATAATTAACGATATTTACCATTAAACAAAGGAAAATTTTATAATTAACAATATTACGACATGAAAGAAATATGAAATGGTAACCCACACCACTCTCATCTCACATAATCGAGATTCAATTTTTCAAAATTTTGGATTCTTTGGATTATTATTATTATTATTATTATTATTATTATTTTTCAAAAGAGAGAGAGAGATCTTAGTAGTATCAAGATGTCACTGTATCGAAATATCTTATCTGTTTCTTTTAAAAATGGATAACTCTAAAATATATATATATATATTTTATGTTCAATTCTTTTTCTTTTTTCTCTTTTCTTTTTTTTTTTTTTTTTCACTCGCACCTACTCAGCTTCTTGTATGAAAGCGATTTGTATATCTACCCAATGATATTATTGTTCAGTACCATTAAGGAAGAAGATCGGATAAGATATGCACTTCCTCGGAAACGAAAAAAAAAAAAAAAGGATGACAACCTTGGCAATTATAGTAACATTGCTCTTAAGCAAAAGTAAGATAAAAGTAAAGCTGTTAAAGTATTTTAATTATAAGTGTTATAACTAGTAAATTCTTTTTATTGCCTAATCATAGTGAAAGAGTTATTAAAAGATTCATTTGACCTTTAACAGATTTAAAAAAAAAAAAAAAAAAAAAAAAAAAAAAAAGGGTGAATGACTCATAAATCACGAGTCAAACTTTAGTGATGTTTTTAATTTTGGGAGGCTTTAGAAATATCTGTTCAATTCTGACGGCTTTGAAATTAAAAGAATCTTTAAACAGGATTGAATCTTTAAACAAGACTTATACGATAAAGAATAAGATCGATATCATCTAATTCGTAATGTAACAAGAGAACATGAAGTTTAATTTGTTCACCAACATCTACAGCCATAATTTGTTCAGTTCATCTAATTTTTTTTATATATAAAATTAATTCATTTACCAAAAAAAAAAAAACATTAAAGCTGAAATTTGGTATCTGAAATTTGTATCGAAACTTTTAAGCAAAATTACAGCTGAACCAAATAACCAGGAATTATTTAGCATCAAAGTGAATCAAAATTCAAGGGTATAAAAGAAAAAAAAAAGGCACACAAGCATATATATATATATATATATGAAAATTTTGATGAACTACAATTATTGATTCAAGAATATATATATATTGAAGATACAAGAAATTCCTTCCCCCTTTCTCTCTCTAGAATTCCTGTATATCAACCAAAAAATCTCTCATTTTCTTTCCATTACTCCTCCTATTTATAGAGATTTACAAATGTTGATGGCTTGCTGGATCTAGGCCCGTTCCTCTATGAGTCCCGGTCCTCTTTGATGGGCTTATGCGCATTCGGCCCATATGGCAGTGTCTTTTTATGGGCCTGACCCATCTGTACGGACTGAATGTCGCGTTTGCAAGTCATATCCGGCCCATGTCATCTCGGGCCTCCTCAACTGCCCCCATAATTACCTCTTGTTTAATAAGGGGGTAATTATTGAAGGCGTCTCATCATGACGTTGACGGCTCGAGAAACCCACATGGGGGAACGGACGGTCAGATCCAGAATCAATGTTCCGGGGCTCGATGAATTTCTCGCCTTCCTGACGCTTCGGCCCTCGGGTCCCCCTCGCCTTTATAAGGCTCTAGAATACCACTTCATGCCTTTTTACCGTCTCCATCATCAGTCAAATCTCTCTCTTTTTAGAACAGTGCTAAGCTTTTTCTGGTGAAATCCTTCAAGAGTCGTTCTTCCAGCGGTCTTGCAGTGTTCTTTGTTGTTTTCTACCTCAGAGGTTAGTTTTGTTCCTTTTTACTTTCGACAGGCTTCTTTTTACCCCTTTTAGATCCTTCAAACACTTCCACCATGGTTGTAGATCTAGATGTTCTTCGTATGAGACTTAGACTTCCTGACAACATCCAAGTTAGGGTTTGCCCTAAGGATGTTAATATTATGACCGGTGCCGGCCTCCTTCCCGGCGAAGTTTTATTTTCAAACCTACAACTGAATGTCGTTAGGTTCCCTCTGCACCCCTTCTTTAATTATGTCTTCAATAGACTGGGGATATCCCCCCTGCAGGTAAACCCCAATTTCTTTAGAATCATATCCGTTATGCTACTGTTGATTCGTGACAGAAGTCTGGACCTTGACCTCATAGATCTTCTTCTATGTTATAAGGTCAGTAAGATCCGAATTAATGAGCCCTTCTACCACCTCTACCCGATCGAGAAGATGTCCATATGTACGGACACAATCAAATCTGAAAAGGGTTGGAGGGATAACATCGTGGGCATTAGTGGGACTTGGTCCTCGCCGGCTGCAGAGGATTACCCAATCCCGAGCGCCTTTGGCGTCTGTTCTGTTTCCTCATATAAGAAATTCAAATCTCACAAAAACGATTGCCCCTGCGAAACATGCGTTCCTCGCTTTTGTACTTTCTTATGCCGCTCCTTAGGAATACCTTGTGATGACTTGAGCTACAGTGTTTGCAGGGATAGGAGTAATTACTTGAAGAAATACGTTCTGAACGATATTCCTTCCTGCTCAGACCTCCTCACTTCAGACAACCTCCTAGCGCTCTCATCCCTCGGCTATAACATGAGCAGGCTTCAGATCCCCTCTTTTGGCAGGAAGAAAAATACTCCCGCAGCCACTTCTGCTGCTGGGGCAACCTCCTCTCCTGCATCAGCCTCTTTCTCAGCCACCATCTCTGACACCATCCCGAGCACGGTGGCTATTGACTCTGTTGTCAGCACCCCTGCTACCAACCCGAGCGCGCCTCCGCAAATCACTACAGCCCCTGCTGCCGCTGGGGGCGCTCGGGATAAAGAACGAGGCAAAAGGCCTCATCCTGACAGTGGAGTCGACCCTGAGGAGGAACCTCTCATAAGAAGGACCCGGGTCTCTGGGCCGGGTGCTCTCTTGCATCGCCCGGTCAGAGCTCCTGCCCCCTCCGGGCCTGCTGCAGCTGGTGCCTCTGCTTCTGCTTCTGCTTCAGGCTCCCCTTCTCTTCCCACTTTACCACCATGGGCTCCTCGGTACACCCGAACGGATGGGACGTTCGTGAAGCCGAACGAGACCATGCTAAAGAATGGCCAGACCGCCATGGCGTATTATAGGAGCATGTAGACTCCGAAAGACCTTGAGGCGGCGAAAGGCCTATCCCAGAAGGATGTGTTCAGCCGCTTTCCCCAATCTGCCATGGAGGTGACTTTTATTTTCAACTCATGAATTCTCTCATATTATTTGGTCTTGCCTTCGCCCGACTAGACTATCGGTTTAACCATTATTAATGTACATCTATGCAGACTCTGTTCGGAATGATGGCTATGCAGAAGCAGGTAGAGATGGGGAACGCCAGGGCTCGTAAGTTTTCTGATAGCCTGGAGGTGGCCAATAAAGAAAACGACCTTCTCGCCAGCAAGAATACCGAGGTATTGGCTCGGCTTGAAAAAACTGAACAAGAAAGAGATGT
This sequence comes from Cornus florida, assembly GCF_030987335.1. Lineage (NCBI taxonomy): Eukaryota > Viridiplantae > Streptophyta > Magnoliopsida > Cornales > Cornaceae > Cornus > Cornus florida. Next base: position 95,641,254 of record NW_026775571.1, on the reverse strand, counting down.
CTTGAAGAAGGAGAACGACTCTCTTCAGGATGAGAAGGATGCCCTCCAGCTTGAAAAGAGCGTCTGGCAGACTGAGCGTGATTCAATCAGAGACGAAAAGGCAGAGCTCCAGCGCCTTCTGGCTGATGAACAGTCTGCTCGGATGGCTTTTGAGAAGAGAGCTCTGGACGAGTGTACTGCTCTGATTGATACAATCAGCAGAGTGAACAGTGGGATGCTGGCTCTTCATGCTCGGTTCTCAAGGGTCGACGCTCTTAGATATGCTCAAGGATTCCGAGAAGGTTTCTCTGACCGAGTTCCGGATGAGGGACAGACCAGCTCCACTCCAGATAAGGTCGATAAGGATTTAGGGATTGACTCTCTGGGGGTCTATGTTGACCCAGAACCCACCGAAGCGGAGCACATATTTGATGAGTGCCAGGACATTGCTTCCTCAAGGATCACTACAGCTCCTCCTACCGCTCTGCCTCTAACCGCTCCTCAATCGTCAACTGTGGTACCTCCCATAGCCACTGCTGACGTTGGCCCCCAGCAGAATGACTCTGTTATTCATCTTGATTCCCCACCTCGTGAGGGTGAGACGGCTGATGGGACTGAGGAGGCGGGTCGGCACAACCAGGATGCTGTCGGTACTGAGGTAGCTAGCTAGAACTCCTCCGGACTCTTCGATTCATACTTTTTTGTAACAATGTGACTTGAATATTTCATTTTTTGTAAACTCAATGCTTATTATGAATGAGATGACAGAACTCTTTTTCTCTTTTTCCTTTGTGTTGTGCTCTGTTCAAACCCATTTTCAATATATATATACCCTTTCTCTCTTTCCTTTTATATTAACTTTGTCGTGTGCTTGTTTATGGCAAGTGCTTGGCGTTCGGCTTGCGGTGCCAGCTGCCACTTATCTTGCTCAAATGCCTGGCGCTCGGCTAGAATGCTACTTGCCACTTGGCTTTAAAATTTTTTAGGAAGTGTTTAGCGTTCAGCTTGTGTTGCCAGCTGCCACTTATCTTGCTTAAGTGCCTGGCGCTCGGCTAGAATGCCACTTGCCACTTGGCTTTAAATTTTTTAGCAAGTGTCTGGCGTTCGGCTTGTGTTGCCAGCTGCCACTTATCTTGCTTCAGTGCCTGGCGCTCGGCTAGAATGCCACTTGCCACTTGGCTTTAAATTTTTTAGCAAGTGTCTGGCGTTCGGCTTGTGTTGTCAGCTGCCACTTATCTTGCTTAAGTGCCTGGCGCTCGGCTAGAATGCCACTTGCCACTTGGCTTTAAATTTTTTAGCAAGTGCCTGGCGTTCAGCTTGTGTTGCCAGCTGCCACTTATCTTGCTTAAGTGCCTGGCGCTCGGCTAGAATGCCACTTGCCACTTGGCTTTTCATTTTTTTTTTATTTTTTATTTTTAGCAACCCATTGAAGAGGAAAGTTATTTTTATAAACTTCAGGAATTTGCACATTCATACGCACTTGATTGACAACAAACAATATCCAATAAAGCCGAAACTTAGCTTTTATTGGTAGTACCTCTTCAGAGACGTGGCATTCCAGGGCTTGCTGACCAACCTTCCCGCCATGGTTTCCAAAGTATATGCTCCCTTGCCTATGACTTCTGCAATTCTGTATGGGCCTTCCCATGGTGGCATCATTTTTTTGACTATCCCCACCTTTCTTTTCAGAATCAGATCGCTAGGGGCAAAGTCTCTGTGTTTCACTCTTTTGTTGTGACTATTCGCCAATACTTGCTGGTATGATGCTAACCTTATTGCTGCAGCGTCCCTCCTTTCGTCAATCATATCGAGGTTCAACCTTAACATCTTGTCGTTCTGATCTCGACTCCATGCCAAGCTTCTGATAGTTGGGACCAAGTGCTCAACCGGTATAACTGCCTCGGTACCATATGTCATTGTAAACGGGCTCTCCCCAGTCGGCCGCCTTGGGGTGGTTCTGTAAGCCCATAGGACGTTCGGGAGCTCATCCAACCACTTCCCTTTATGGTCCTCCAGCTTCTTCTTAATGCAAGCGAAAATGGTTCTGTTTGTAATTTCTGCTTGTCCGTTGGCCTGAGGATGACTTACTGCAGCCAACTTCTGGTTAATTCCATACTCCTCCAGCAGCTCTCTTACTTGCTTGCTGTCGAGGTTCGTGCCATTATCCATGACTATTGATCTTGGAACGCCGAAACGGCAGATAATATTGTTCCAAATAAATCGTCTCACATGAGTCTGAGTCACGCTAGGATATGGTTCTGCTTCCACCTACTTAGTGAAGTAATCCGTGGCCAGTAACACATACTTGTTCTGAGCTCTTGCAGTTGGCAGAGGACTGACCACATCCATCCCCCATTGCGCGAAAGGCCATGGCGAGGCCATTACGTGCAATTCCTCAGGTGGTTGGTGGATCAACGGTCCATATCATTGGCATTTATCGCACCTTCGAGAGAACTCCTCCGCATCTCTTGACATGTTCGGCCAGAAATACCCTTGTGTCATTGCTTTATGCGCTAACGATCTTCCCCCAGAATGATTGCCACACACACCCTCATGAATGGCTCGCAATACCTGCTGAGACTCCGCGGGGGTGACACACTTCAAGTATGGGCCAGAGTAGGATCGTCTGTACAGCTGGTTATGCACGATGGCGTACTTTGCAGCATTCTTTTTGAGTTTCCTAGCTTCATCCCTTTGCATAGGCAAAACGCCATCTCGAATATAAGTAATGATGGGGTCAATCCAACTCGGTTCATACGGTATGACGTTGACTTGCCAAGGGTCAGAGTCCAAGGGTTTTTCGAAAATAGATGGCTGGGTCAATATTCCTACTGGAATCACCCTCGCCAATGTTTCACCGGAACTCGAAGCACTACATGCTAACCGGTCCGCATCTGCATTCTGTTCCCTCGGTAACTGTATGAATTCAATCTTTGCAAAGTCCTTGGCTTTATGCAGAATGATATGCCCCCATCGTGTCGTCCTTGGTCGCGTACTCACCATTTACCTGCCGAACAATCAACTGTGAATCACTATAAACAGTCAAACTTCTGACCTGTAGCTCTTTGGCCAACTTTAACCCATTCAGCAACGCTTCGTATTCCGCTTCGTTATTGGTGGCTCAGAACTCAAGTTTAAGTGCTTGACTCAAAGAAGTACCCTCTGGGGTTTGCAGTTTAACCCCAATGCCAGCCCCCATCTGGTTAGAGGAGCCATCCACATAAAGTTTCCAAGAGCCGCACCTGAGGTCTTCTTCCGTATCTTCAGAGTCACATTCTAGCAGAAAATCGGCTACCGCTTGTCCTTTGACAGCTGTTCTCGGCTCATATGTTATGTCAAATGAACTTAACTCTATGGCCCACTTTGTCATTCTGCCCGAGAGTTCTGGCTTGTGCATAAGTATTCTGATTGGGAAAGTTGTTAGAACAGCTATAGGGTGGGATTCGAAATAATGCCTCAACTTTCTTTTTGCGTCTACCAGTGCAAGTATCACCCGTTCGGCCTTCGAGTATTTTCGTTCTGCCTCGGTCATTGTTTTACTGACATAAAATACCGGGTGTTGCACGCCTTCCTTGTAACGAATCAGAACGGCACTTGTCGCAACACTAGATACTCCAAGATACAAAAATAACTTTTCTTCTGGATCCGGGGCTGACAGGACTGGTGGATTCTGCATATATTCTTTCAAATGGGTCAATGCTTGTCGTTGCTCATCTCCCCAGACCTGTCTTCCATGACTCCGAATCGTGTCAAAGAACGGCTTGCAGCGGTCTGACAATTTTGAAATGAATCGACTTAATGCTGCTATTCGTCCTGTGAGGGCTTGCACCTCTCTGATCGTCTTTGGCTCGGCATTCTTAATCAAAGCCTCTGCTTTAGCGGGGCTAACTTCGATGCCTCTGCGGTTGACCACGTGTCCCAAAAACTGACCAGAACTCACACCGAACGAGCACTTGGTTGGATTGAGCCTCATACCATATCGCCTCAGCACATCAAATATATCTTGCAGATGTTTCAGATGATCATTCTTCTTCCTACTCTTTACCACCATATCATCAATATAGGCTTCCATAATCTTTCCCATTTGATCCTTGAAAATTTTGCTAACAAGTCTTTGATAAGTTGCTCCCGCGTTTTTTAGTCCGAAAGGCATAACTTTGTAGCAGTATGTCCCTCGCTCGGTTACAAAAGAAGTTTTTTCTTCATTTGCCGGGTCCATAGGGATCTGATTATAACCTGAATAAGCGTCCAGAAAGGTTAAGCGTTCATACCCGGTGGTAGCATCCACCATTTGATCAATCTTTGGCAGCGGAAAGCTATCCTTCGGACAGGCTTTGTTCAAATTGGTGAAATCAATGCATACTCGCCATTTCCTATTCTTCTTCTGCACGACAACGACGTTAGACAACCAATCAGGGTAGTGTACTTCTCTGATAAATCCCGCATCAAGCAGCCTATCAACTTCCTCGGCTATGATTTGGTTGCGTTCTGGAGCAAATCTTCGTTGCTTCTGTTTTACTGGTTTGAAATTGGGATTGACATTCAAAGAATGACAGGACACGGAGGGATTAATTCTAGGTATGTCTAGGTGACTCCATGCAAATACATCGGCATTGTGAGACAAGAAGTCAGCTCGCTCTTGCCGCTCTTCCCTGGTCAGTCTTATTCCTACTCTGGTAGTTCGTTCTGGCCTGGACGGATCGATCTGCACATCCAGAAGGGGCTCTTCGGTCAAGTCAACTGACCCCTCCACCCTGTTCTGCTTGGGCGGAGGTTCCTGTAATTGCTATCTGGGACTTGCCGGTCGGACGGGCGCCTTCCCTTTCCCAGCATACTTTAGTGTGACGGAATAGCAATCTTTGGCTGCAACCTGATCCCCACGAATATCTATTACCTTATTTCCATCGGGTCCGAGGCACCTCATGACCTGATACAAAGTTGAGGGTACTCCTTGGACTCTGTGAATCCATCCTCTTCCCATCAGGAGATTGTACGAGGGGTGAATCTCTACAACCACAAAAGTTTCCATAAGAGTTCGTTCTGCAGCTTGAACTTCTACTTCCACCATTCCAACGGGCTCCACCCTCTTGCCATCGAATCCTGACAAGGGATTTCCAGTGGGCTTGAGCCTCTCTGGTTTAATCTCAAGCCGATCAAATGTGTCCCTCGGCATGACATTCGCACTGCTCCCGGGATCGATCAAAACTCTGCGCACCAAGCAGTCTGCTACTGTCAAACTGACTACCAACGGGTCTTCATGGGGGATTTGAACACGCTGCAGGTCTGTCCTGTCGAACTTTATCTGTATCGATGTGATCTGCTGGTGTAGAGTATTCACACTGCTGACCCTTTTCTTCATCTGTGCCTGCCGTAGGCGCGCTCGGAGCAGCTCATCTGAATCTTCGCTGGGCTCGGGCCGACCGTGGATAGCATTGATTATACGAACTGGTTGTGAATTGTGGGAGCTTTGTTTATGGCTCCTTTTTACTTGTTCCATCGGTCGATTCTGCTCTGCTGCCGAGCCTTGAACGTAACTCGCGAACTCCCCTCTAGCTATCAACATCTCCACTTGCCTTCTCAAATTCCTGCATTCATTAGTCTGATGACCGAAATCGGAATGGAAAGCACAATGTTTAGTCTGATCCCTCTGTTCGAGGGGTTGCCTAATTGGCAGTGGTGGATGAAACTTATCTTTGTTCTCCTAATATAGCCTCGCCAGGGTGACCTTCAGCGGAGTGATCAGCTCTTCCTCCCTGGACCTCTTTTCTGCCTTCCAGGAGGTCTGACGCTGCGGTTAAGTTTGCTTCTGCCTGATCTTTGCCTTGGACTTCTCATCGGTCTACACGAGCGACGCTGTCCGAGCATTGGCTGCCTCCTCCTCTTCTAGGCGCACAAAGCCGTCGGCTCTTTCATTGAGTTCATCCATAGTCGTCGGCGTGTTCACTACCAGACTGGTATGGAACGGAGTGCCACGTGTCATGGCTAACTTGAAGGCTTGAACAGCTGTAGAAGGGTGGCATTCGATCACCATACTCTTAGTGAGATTAAACCTGGTGAGAAAAGCCTGGAGACGTTCATCTTTGTGCTGTCTCATTGTGAATAGGCTTGAGATGTCCTTTGGCGGACGCTTGTTCCCATAGTACTGACTTATGAACCGATCGCACAGATCTCGGAAGCTACCAATGGAGCTCTTAGGCAAGTTCTTGAACCAGCTGAGCGCCGGTCCAGCTAGGCTTGTAGGGAAACATTTGCACATTAAAACATCGTTTTCCGTATTCAGGGCCATCTTCAACTGGATATGGTACACATGATCGATCGGATCGGTTGTTCCGTCAAACAGAATAAACACTGGCATAGCAAACTTCCTTGGATGAGGGGCATTCAGGATCTCGTCAGTGAATGGTGAATCAACCGTTCGAGCTGCAGATCGGAGCGCTTCATTCTCTCTTTGGCGCCCAGTGGTAGCTCTGTGGGCTACGGTTCTGCTCTCCGAACCGCGATGAGTGATTGTAGCCATGGAAGGCCGGTAGGACGGATCAAACGACCGTTCCTCTATGAGCTCTCTTTGCCAAGGCGACGCAACTTGGCGGCGATCAACCTCTATCACCTCCTCTCGGTTGAACCTTTCCCGATGTGGATCTAAGGTTATGGCTTCATTCTGTCTGATCTGCTCATGTCGCGGATCAACGTGAGTCGATCCTTCGTGATCCTCAACTCGACGAGCATTTGGCGGCAAATCACGGTGGAGAGCTGACTGACTGTTCTCGTCCTGCTCGCCTTGATGCGCGATATGAGATTGAACACCTCCTTCTCCGGCCGGAGGTGGACGCGAAACCGCGGGCATTTGCTGATGTTGCATTCCAGCTTTCAATTCTGCATTCTCTTTTTTGAGAGCCTCGATCAAGTTCATCAACTCCTCAAGCTTTGTTTGCTGGACAGCCTCCATCGGATTGGAGCTTTCACCTATCATTATTCCTGAACGAAGTAAAGGCATTAATCTCAAGTTCGCGAGTAGATCCGAGCTTCGTGAGTGGGAATTTTTCAGATCTGGTTTCGAATTCTCCGAATTATGCTCACGGTTGACGAGATCTGAATTGTCCGAATTCTAAATCCGCTAGATCCTGCCACAATCGAACAACTCGTTGTTGCGTAGATCTGAAGCCACTTCTGCCAAAGCTTCAGGAACTAAAATTCCTCCAGAGTAGGTCACAATCGCTCAGATCTGGATCCAATTCCCAAAGATCGAGTCTCGATCAACCGAATTGGTCTGAATCCACGCGATATTCATCATTGATCAACCAATCTTCCATGCGTTTCCCACAGACGGCGCCAATTGAAGATACAAGAAATTCCTTCCCCCTTTCTCTCTCTAGAATTCCTGTATTTCAACCAAAAAATCTCTCCTTTTCTTTCCATTACTCCTCCTATTTATAGAGATTTACAAATGTTGATGGCTTGCTGGATCTAGGCCCGTTCCTCTATAAGTCCCGGTCCTCTTTGATGGGCTTATGCGCTTTCGGCCCATATGGCAGTGTCTTTCTATGGGCCTGATCCATCTGTACGGACTGAATGTCGCGTTTGCAAGTCATATCCGGCCCATGTCATCTCGGGCCTCCTCATATATATATATATATATATATGAAAATTTTGATGAACTACAATTATTGATTCAAGAACATGAAATTTCAGAAGATTATTTTACATTAACAACCTGCTGGGATTTGTGAATCAAGTCATTAAAAATATGTGGTCATGAAACTTGACAAATTTGTCACAGTTTTCTTTTCTTTTCTTTTCCTTAAATAAAAAATAAAAAATAAAAAATCAAACCTAGGGAAAATTATTCTATACATCTTCGTGATCACCATATGAATGGGGAAACGATTCTATATAAACTTATATAATAATTTACATAATTTGAGATGGAAATCACATTTAGACCAGGTCACTCTCATACTTAAAGCTGGACCAGCCACATATTGTGTTTTTTCTAAAGATGTATGTAAACAAGCACATACATACATACATACATACATACATATATATATATATACCATGACTACGACCCTCTATCCTTTTCCTTGTCTCATCTGGATTTGAGCACCTTTCCTCATCAGCAGAAATGTTGGCATGGCTTTTTTCTCAAATTTGGCTGCTACCTCCTAAATATACCAAATAATTGCCGTCTTATTTAATTTTAAGTCATTATTTAGACAAGCACATGGAAAACATCACCAACAACCAAAAATCACCTACATGTTGATTTCATATTTATACATGTGTAATGTGTCTAAGAGTTTAATCATAATAATAATAAAAAGGTTTCTACATCATTTAGCAAAGTGTTCCCAGCTCAATTTAATTTGAGGACTTAGGCAAAATATAAAAAATAGACATTTAATTGTATAAATTTTTAATTCTTTTAGAAAGCTTGATTATTTATTTATTGAATTTTCATTTAAAATTGTTTCGGTTATGTTTTGATTATTAGTTATAACAATTTTATCAATAACTCTTTTTTGGAATGTGATTAGTTTATTTATACATTCAATCATATAAATAAAAATGATCACAACTCACAAACAAAATATACAAGTTAATTTATAATAACAAAAAATTAATAAGACACTTTTGAAAAGAAAATTAATAAACCTACAAAATTTAAAGTAAAGAACAATAAAATTTGATTTAGAAAAAGTAGGTCCAATGCTCCAAAAAATTTATTCAAATAAATTTTCAATGGGGGTAAGATTGTCAGATTGTAATGAATGGAGAAAAGAAAAGAAAAGAAGTTGTAATGAGAGAGGAGGAGCCTTAACAATTGAGGCTTCAAGCACCCTCAAGAGGATTTAACTTCCATGTTCACCGAATTAGAAGGAGACTGTAACTATCATTTCAATGTTGTTGTTAGACTTCGTGTCTTTGGGCTTGTTATTTGGGTTTGGACTCAACACAATCCTTGTGGCTGCTGTTTTTTAACTATTTTTTTTTGGTCCTGTTCCACTGTTTCTCATTTGAGATGTCCTTTAATTTTGTTATAACTCCTTTGACCCATTTTTAAATTCCTTAAAACATTTCACACTTGTATTGAATTCTCATTCCCCCTTTTGTCTTTCACTATCTGGCAACTGCTTTATATAATTACAATATTCAATTTTAATTTACAAATTTTGATACAAACCCTGACCCTCAGGGACAACTAGAATGTCTGCACAAACGTGCCCTCAAGATTGAACTGCAGAGGCTTCAAGCCTCAAATCCGTGTGTGGTCGATGAATGCAGTTTAATGTGTGTATTGCTTATGCCACAGTGTAAATCATTCCTTTTGTTTGGTTTGACGATAGGGAAGAATTCTCAATGACACCACTGAAATTATAAAAAAAAAATTAATTAATTTTTTTATTGACAAAACACAACACAATTATAAGAAGAATAAAAATTTGATCACATATATTTATATATTAAAAGAGCAAACAAGTATATACGTTGGTTCTCGCCATTGGACTGGTTTATCTTGCATCATTTGATTATACAATGGAATTCTCACAATTGGATAAAAAACAATAATATTGTAGGGCAGAAGTCAAATCTTTGAGTTTTAATAATACAAATTCCAAAAAAAAAAAAATACATTTCAAGCACAATCAGTTTAGCACCACAATCAACCCTTTAGGCAATTGCATGCATAATCAAGGGTGATAAACATCACAACCTTGTTCTTATTAACCATAACAAAACAGAATCAACTAACTTACCTAGATGAATGGAGGAGATAGATATATAATTGATATGGTAGAACTACATTGTGCTAGGGGCAACCCAAACTAGAGGTGAGTCCATGATTTTCAACCTTCTTGGATAACAAGGTTCTATGCAGCCACCTTCTAGGTGAAAGATGCCATTGTCATGGTAATTAGGATAATGGTATCTGTCATGATCTGTTGCCGTGAAGTGGATAGAATTTCTCATTAGCTCCGGATAATCGCGAGTTGAGAGGGAGAAAGAATTATTAAAACCCACAAAAAATGCCCTGTTGCCTAAACATTCCACATGTTCCCATTTACTGTGATCGAAATCAAACTTATGAACATTAAATCCACTAGTCCAATCATCATCATCATCATCCTGGTGAAGGAAATCATTTTGCCATTCCTCATCATTAATCTTATTCTCCACTACCTTCTCTGGATGCAAAAAGCCAGATTTGTCCTGAACTCTAAACCTGGAAAGCAGCAAAAGATCACCAGAGGATTCAACTAAATAAGATGTCACTTGAAGCTTGTCCTGAAACTTCTCAAGACAAAAGTGAGGAGAAACAAACACTTGATATTTTTTTTTTGAATGGTAAAGCAGTTGATTTTTGGGACAAGAAGGATCTCTGAGGTCCCAAGCTTCCATGCGAAAATTATTATAAGAGTCTGTCACAACATAAAATCGCTCATCCTTGCTAAAATATATCATGTCAGTAAAATTTCCGCGTGTCCAATAATACAGTCCACCTTTCGTCCCCGGGTTTGCAGAACACAATCTCATCGGTTGGGCTGTGGACGGCCATTATAGTGCAATCATTTCTTAGGGATGATGGTGATGATGATGAATAACAGGGAAGTGATGGGGCTGATGACATAACAAGTTTTTCCAGGTAAAAATTATTCATTTCGTCTTCTCAGGAAACATACTCCTGTGTGTCCACCTTGAGATTGAAATTTGTGGGGTGGAAGGGCGTACTTAGGAACTGTGTGAGGAGAGAAGGGGAAGGGGATAGGGGAGAGGGTTTGAGTTGGCGAATGCCGCTTCTGCGGAGGGTTTCGAAGGAAGGGAGGGGAATGTAGGGGAAATCAGGAAACTCCATTAATGGGTTGTAGAGGTAAGGTTGGCCGTTGCGACGGTTGGTAAAGGCCAACCATCCATGAGAAGAGCCCCCAAATTGGGCCGCGTTGGGCGTAAGGAGGTCCCTTTGCCATGGTATACGAAGATTCTTCCAACCCTAAATTGTCTCTCTTCCGAAAGGCTGAAGAAATGAAAATAGTCGTCATTGCTGCTGCTGTTGTTTACTGAATATTGGGGATCATCGACAACCACCACCCCAGGAGGTAGCATAAGCAATGGTGAGGAAGATAGTGATCGAGGAGGACTTACAGGTGGAGGAGAACAAGATGAACAACCGGGGATCCGCGGAAAGGTTGCAGCTTTTTTGATGCCACCAAGGAGCAAATCACCACCACCTCCACCACCGCTGCGGGTGGTGCTGGAGTTGTGAAATCTAGCCGGATTGGAACATTTGCACCATGTTTTTAGCGTAGACCGGTGGCAATACATTAGCCGCCAAAACTTTTGCAAAATTTTATCCCATTTTAAGTGAGGTTTATCTTTTGTTTTTTTATTGATATTCAAATTATATTATTAAACGGGCTTACTTAGAGAAGCACTATTATACTATGTTTGGTTGGAGGGAAGGATTGAGGAGAGATAGATGAAAGGGGGGATGAATTAACTTTTTCGTATTTAGTTGGAGGGAAGGGAAAAACGGGAAGAAGCAAGGAGGGATACTTCATCCTTCCTTCATTTGTATTTCTCTGTTCGTCCAAAATTAGAAGAAAGAGGGGAGAGAAAGAAATAATAACTAACACAAATATGATTTTTTATTTCTAACCTTCCTACAAATTTGGAATAGATATAAAATTTTTAAATTTTTAAATACTGAGGGCATACTAGTAAAAAGAATATAAAAACCCTATTTCCCTTCCTTCTAACCAAACAAAACAAATGTGTCACCCCATCCATCATTTCTACTATCCATTCTATTCAATCAAACAAAAAGTGAGAGAGACACCTTCCCTTCCCTGGGGATGCCTCATCCATCCCTTCCCCTATCATTTCTATCTATTTTTCCATCCCTCCAACCAAACAAAGAATTAATCTGTTTAAAATTAAACGTTGTATTGAGTAATCAAACATTACATTTATTCAAGAAGAGAAAAGTAATTTTACATTACCTTTATTCAAGAAGAGAAAAGTAATTTTTTAGCATGCATTTGGTAATTAGCATGAAAATTTATTCAAGAAAATTATAGGAAAACATTAGTTAGTTAATTTGGATAGCATGAAAGTGATTATACATACCACAACTACTCAATTTCAAATACTTAAAAAAAAAAGTCATTTGTATTTGATGATATCCGTTTTTAGTATAGAAATAGTAAAATGATGGATTATTAAATTTTATAATATAATTATTTAATATTTACTTCTATTATTTATATTTAAAATAAGCCTTTATAATATTTTTTTTGGTAGAAATAATTATTAGTTTAAAAGAAACAAAACAATTTTTTGTTGAATGTTTTCCCACCTTTTCGTCGTCCCAAAAAAAATAAATAAAATAAAATAAAATAAAGGAGGGAGGTGAATTGGAGAGAGAGACTGGTGGTGGCGGTCGTGGATGGTGGAAGTGGTTGCGAGGGAGGAAGAATCTTTGTGGGGGAGACAGCAGCGGTGGCGATGGCAGCTGTGGACGGACAGTGGAGGTGATATTGGCCATGGAAAGTGCAGGTGGTTGGAGAGAGAGGAGGGATGCGCGCGCGTGTGTGTGTATATATATATATATATATATAATCTATTCACGTGACACAGTTCCTTTCTTTGCCGTTAAATTTCACACGGCCATGGGATAAGTGTCTTTATGATAGTTGAAGAGAGTTTTTTGAGAAAGAGAAAAATGTTCCGGGCAGTTTAATGCACTTAATCCTAATATGGATTAAATTACAGGACGTTAATGTCTTTTTAGCTATTGTCACTTCATATTTAAGGTCACATCTCAAATTTTGCACTGCTCAAAGATAAAATGTTAATAAATCAATAAATTTGACATTTCAAGGGGAATTCTTTTATACACACACACATATATAGTGTGTGTGTGCCAAAATTTTATATGCTAATTTACCACGTCATATCTCAAATGAATTTGTCATATAAAATTTAAAAATACAGATGGAAATGCTTTAATGATCATGAACATAATCTTTTATTCATTTTTTCATAGCACGATTTAAATAAAAAAATTAGTGCAATGTTGGGAGGTAGTTGGGCTGCAGGTTTTACCAACTCAATCAACTTGATCAAAGGTTGTAGTTCTATTGTTATGGTTCAAGACCTAAATTGATTCTTTGAAAGGAGATCAGCCACTAATAATTCTTTAAGTTGAAATTAATCACCAAAATTTTTCATTTATTGTTTTAATTTTATTACAATAGTATTCTTATATAAGAAAAATAATGAAATAATAGATTTCTTAAGTAAGTAAATAATAATTGAAAAGAAGACCGTTTAATATAAATTATAATAATATTAGTTTCCTAATATTGGTTTACTCTCTTATGGGTACAATTAGTTATTAGAGTCGCGTAGCACTATCATAAGCAGCGAGTGAGCTAAATACTAGTTTGAGAGCTTTATGCAAAGATGAAGAAAACAGGAGGTAAGAGTGCATGGTCATCCATTTGCAAGCTAAAATTAGAAGGCGGTCCAGGTTTTCTTCACTTCGAAATCGTAATAAAGCTGTTGTTTTTAAGGCACTTCTTGGCTTTACGCACTTATTACTCATAAGCTATGTTCCGCTGTACAAAATTGAATTCTTAAAATTAATATTAGTGGAATTGAAAAAAACCAACTTACAAAATTAAATTAAAATTTTCTTCAATTCCACTTGGACTATGTTTAGCAAACATGAAATTAAAGCTTTGGAATTGGAATTAGAATTGAAATTGAAATTGGTAAAATTGGAGAAAAGTAACTAAGAATCAAAAATTTTTCCAATTCAACCAATTCCATACCGCCAAACACAACCTCATTCTAATTCCAAAGAATTGGTGGAATTAGAATTGACGAAACACTGTGAAGCACTGACACCGCCAAGTGTTGCAACGTACCGGTGTCGAACACGTGTCAAATATGGACAAATGTGTTGGAGGCTCGAACACGTGTCCGACTCCAATTCCATACCGCCAAACACAACCTCATTCTAATTCCAAATAATTGGTGGAATTAGAATTGACCAAATACTATGAAGCAGTGACACCGCCAAGTGTTGCAACGTACCGGTGTCGGACACGTGTCAAATACGGACAAACGTGTTGGAGGCTCGAACACGTGTCCGACACTTCACAAAAGTATCCGATTATTTTATTTTATTTTTATCCACGCCGGATTACACGTCCTGGTCCAATCAAACTTCTTTCTTTGAAAAAGAAAAAGACGAAGATGATATGTGAATATCCGAATAATCCTAGAAATCAACATACAAATCATTGTATAAACTGTCAAATGTTTACAATACAACTATATATATATACATAACAGAATGCAATCTTAGCTCAAACATTCTTGGCTCAAATCGTTTGGAGTTGTTAGTCTTGAGTTCATCCAATAACTAGATTCAGGGCCGGAGAAGGACCTTTCAGAGATGTGTCAATGAAAGAGAGAAAATAATGGGAAGAGATAGACGTGTCAGACACAAATCTTTTCACTTTGAGTGCTTGTTTGGTTACAAGAATTTTGGAGTACTTTTGAATACAAGTTCATCTGGGTTTGTACATCTTTATTTTATTTTTAATAAAAATATGAGATATATATATGGTGGGACTTAAATATCATGTTTATGAATGTAAATAATACAAATTGAACAAGAATTAATTTTATTTATATAAAAATAAATTATATTATTATATTATTGTTATATTCTTGTCCCATCTGTGTCTTATCTGTGTCTTATTTTCTTTGAGATTTATCATATCACTGTGTCCATATTTCTCTAGTGAAACAAGACTAGACTTTTATGACGAGTACAAGCAGTACACTGACTCACCAACACAAGACTTGGCTAATCCAAGACGTCTAAAAACATCTTAGCCCAACCAAAGCTAAATACATTAGGTGTGAACTTTGAACAGCCGTTAGTAACGGCTAGTGTAGTAATTTGTAACCGGTACAAAAGATTGTTGGAGGCGGCTCCGGTGATTAGTGACTTCTCAAGCAAGGGGGAGAGCACAAATTCACTCGCTGCTGCTCACTTAGGTTATTAATTCGGTGGCGGCATTGGAGGTGGGCGACCACACATGGTCGAGAAGATCCATTCGCTCAGTGAAATCCCCACCTTTGACCGATCTCAAAGTTTCAGAGATCAGGATAATAGTCTGTGTTGACAAAAAATTCTGGAAGATTGTACTATTCCTTTCGCCTCAGACATGCTATATGGTAGATGACAAGGCAAATTTGTAAACAACATTTCTAATACTTTCCCATTTCCTGTGGTGTCTGGTCCTAAGTATAATTGGCTCCAATTGGAACTACTGGGGTAGAATCTGCATTTGGATTGGAGGTAAGCTCCAAATGGGAGAGAAAAATTCACAATCGAAGAATTAATGTGACTTTCTGAGGTGGCTAAGCGAAGACAATAGGTATTGGGCATGGGAATGTGGAGATAATCTAAGCTTCCTTGATCAAGGGAGGGGAGTTTCGATCGGAAAAACAATTCAAAGGAGCAGCTTTTGTCCTAGAGATGGCTCTTGATTTCCATACTAGATAAAACCATGGGAGTTGGCGGGGAGAGAGATGAGACAACGATGAGATGGTGCGTTTTATGGTATACTTGCCAGAAGGGGAGGCAACCCATTGATCGAGTCATCTTGTCTTCCTTGTTAATAACTCTTATTGTAACAAGAAAAGCTGTGGTTTAACTTGTTCAGTTGTCTCTCTACAACCATAATCTTGTAAACAAATTCCGGAAATCCTCATTTGATTCAAATCCACAGAGTCATGTATTTTGTATCTGAACTTTCAAGCAGAATTAAAGAACAAAAGGGCACAAGATGAGCATAGCAGAATTAGAGTTGAAATTTTGTACAAGAACTTTCAAGCAAAATTAAAGTTGAACCAAGAAAACCATACCTCAGTTGTTTAGCGTCAAAGTGATCCAAAATTCAAGGGTATGAAAGAACACAAGGCACAATGCAATCAAGTGAGAGCACGCACAGACATGCACAGCTGAAGATGTGTCGAGCTACATATATTGTTTTAAAGAATCCACAAATTTGAAGCTCAGATTCAGAAGATTGTAAAATATGTGGTACACACTACAACAGATATGGCTTTTAGCGGCGGTCAAAACCGCTGCTAAAAGTGGGAAAGACAATCTACTTTCCATGTTTTTGTGATATGGCGGCAGTCTTGACCGCCGCTAAATGTCTTATTTTTAAATTTAAAAAAATAAAAAATAAATAAAAAAAATCCTTTCCAGAGATAAATACCTATTTTATTTATTTTATTTTATTTGGCAGATTAAAAAAGCTGAACCTACTTATATAGTAGTTCTTAACCAATACAAAATACTATCCACAAGAACTCTCAACCTAAAAAATATAGTATACATATCCATACACATCTAAGCCTACAAAATTGTATACAAAATCTATTCATTATAGTAAACCAACACAAACATCTTTACAAAATTGTACTTTACCGAAACAAATTAGAAATTTTAAGGGCTGAAAATTTATTTAAACAAAATTTTCCAAAATATTCAAAGTACTTTTACATAAATTATCAGAAAATTTCACAGAATACTTTTACAAAACCTATTCT
The DNA here is from genome assembly GCF_030987335.1 of Cornus florida. NCBI lineage: Eukaryota > Viridiplantae > Streptophyta > Magnoliopsida > Cornales > Cornaceae > Cornus > Cornus florida. The sequence goes on along the minus strand of NW_026775571.1, from coordinate 95,624,637 downwards.
TCAAAACTCTCTTTATGTCCACCCAAACCACAACCTACAAATACATAGAAGAAAAAAACTCTCTTTTTTTTCATCAACTATAAAGGAGGACAATTTGTATTAAACATACCAGACTGACTACAGTAAACCAAAATTATTTAACATGCTTAGCCTCTGTTAATAACAAGAAGCTCACAAACATATAATTTAGACAATAAAACACCAAAACTTGTATAATCAACCTCATCATGTTCACAATCTTTAGGCTGTGTTTTGAGTTAAGAATTTCCCTTGTATCACAATGATTATCCTCAGGAAAAAAAAAAAGAAAAAAAAAAAAGGGAAGTGGTTAATCACTGGTTGCTACTCAATTAAGTAAACATAAAAGTAGAAATTCATATTAAGAAAACCATACCTAGTAATCCAAATGGCAGAAAAGCAAAGCAGGGAAAGTTTCAGGATTCTTTGGTTGCTGGTAACTGGTAAGCAAGTCACTATCACCATATTTTCAATATTATAAAAAATAAAAAAATAAAATAAAATAAAATAAAGACCCATTTCAAATGAAAGAAAAACCATGTCACTCACTACATATATGACCTAGAATTCAAAAGAGAAGAAAATTAAAGAACATATCATCTTTAGAAAATTAAAGAACATATCAGTTTAATAACCATTTTCATACAAATAGATATGGAGGTGAACCACAAGATGTAATGCAAATATGATGTAATTTCAATCACAAATTTGCTTCAGATAAACATATTCTAAAACATGAAATAGTACTAACAGTAAGGGCAGTTAGCTACCTATTTTCATTCTGTTTTGATATCTCAATTCTAATTGAAACTGTGGAAGTAAAAAAGAGGAGTTTGGTAATGATAACTAGTAAACCCAGACAACAGTTGGCTACAAAACAATGTAAGATAATAATATCAACAATAGATTATGTCTTAAGATGCCACAAAATTAATTGAAAATTTTACCTTATTTATGTGGATTAATAAGTTAAAATGTGTATCATCAAATTTTGAAGGTTTCTTAGCACACAAAAGCATACAACTAACCTCTGGCACCCCGATGCTGCGATGTGAAATCATGGACATCAGTGGACACTCGTCTGCTGTGGCATTCAACTCTTTATCAAAAAAAATTCAGTCTAATGCATATATGGAATAGTCCCCCTTGTGCATTCCTCAAATTGAGTTTCAATGGGTGATCCGTTGGAGAACCTGAAAAAACTGAGTACAGAGCTATTTGTAAAACTTATCAAAAGAATATCATATTTACTCTTTTAAACTCACTGGTGCAAGCCTAATAAGGTTACTAACTCCTTTAATTGACCTAAACAAGAATCTAAAGTTTATTCTTGAGGCTGAAAAAAACCAACACCATCTAGTTCATTACTTTATTACATCAAGAATTGCTCAGAAAACTATCACAAAAATGAAATTATTGACTGAGGAATTATTCAAGGCTCCTGATCAGTTTAACTATTAATTACATGGTTCTTGATGAGCTAAAAATGGAATGGATCATAACATAGGAGAAAACACAAGAATTGGCATTTAGTATTTCACAAAACATGTAACTAATTCAAAGTTTTTGTTAGTGAAAAAAAATGCAGCACTACTGAAATGGAAATCAAATTCAGAACTGGTTCCTTCTTTTTTTTTTTGTTAAGTACAGAACTGGTTCCTTCTTGGATCCCCACTCAAACCAAGGTCAGAATGTGATACCTCCAATGGTTTATGATTGAGAAAAAATACAACACTTAAGACTCTCTAGCATTGTTGTTATCTTATTCATAAATGTTGTGCACTAAAACCCTGCACTTCTACTGACTATGGAATACAAGTGTTTACCTGAAGCATTGATTGAACAAGGAATGAAAATTGATGCCTGAAATCTGATGGAACTGATTCCTTGATATCCTGAAATTCAATAAAGATGAAAGTAATTAAACTAATAAGTTAGGCATACATCAAAACAACAATATCGAAGACCTCATGAAAGTATGCTAGTAATCAAATGTTTATATTTGGAAATCAAAATAACAGTTAGGACCATAGTAACTGATCATAGAAAAAATGACATATAAACACCATCTTTGAAGAACACTTATGTCTAGGTAGCTAAGCCTCTTGCAATGGCTATAATTCCAGAATGCCCAATCTGATGGCAGCCACTAACATTCAACTGATGTAGGGAGCAGCCTTGACCAAATAGCAATTAGTACCTCATCCCCTAACTTGGTATTTGTATAATATATAAGGTCAGATAGAGGCCTAATAATTCAACAACAAAGACCACACACCAAAGTGATCAATGGTGAAGGGGGTCACTCACAATACCCTAAGCAACGCGTATAGATTAAAACACCATTGTGAAAATCTTTTTGGCAAACCTCTACATCCTTGGTAGCTCAGCCATGGCTAGCAAAGAACCAGCCTTTGGTCGAAAAAGGGCACAGATAATATTAAATTTGGTCAAAAAAGGGCAAGGATGGTAAGAGAAGACATGCAAGCAACTCATACATACTCATTTGTATTATATTGTTATCTTCAGTGGACTACAAGTACTTTGATAATCACTCTAGGCTTCTTCATAAATTAATATACTATACTTGATAGAAAAAATTAAAGCAAGGAGCAGAATTGAAATTATGAATCAAAGCATCAACTGACTAGTTAGCAATTAATAAGTTGATTGGACGCCACTAGTTGTGGAGATCAGAAATCCATGGAGAAACAGATTGAATTAGGAGTGAGTTGTCGATGGATCAGCAGTTGGAGGATTGAGGGAGGTCTTGTGCAAGTCTGAGTCAGGTGGGACTAAATGATCCTTGGTTTAGAGTCTATTAACTTAAGTCTGTAATATTTTTCTCATATAGTGGATTTTGGGCGCCCAAACTAGGTCCTGTGATTTTTTTTTCTCTTTAGGGTTTTCTACGTAAAGAGTCGTGTATCTCTGCTTTATTTTACTTTGTATATTTATATAATTGTAATTGAGACCTGTAATCAAACTAATTAATTGAATTTTAAAGAAGGATTATCAGTACATCAAAAAGTTAGTTTGTTGCAAATAAATATTCATAAGACCTATACAACCCTAGGTCTAATTGAATGTGTCAAAGCCTTGGTAATAGTCTCACACTCTATAAATCCTATTACAAGGATTGCTACCACCTAAGAAGAGAGGGCACTCCCCACTTCTAAAGCCCTATCCATGTCAGATATGTTTCTGACACCGGCACTTCTGTGACATTGTTAGAAATGCGCACGTTTTAGACTTGTCTAATATTAAAAATTGTATTATTTAGGAGATGTTGGCGGGCACTTTATAAACACTCATGACTCACCGATATGAACTTGGTATATTGAATAAGACTTTCTTTTAACATGAAAAAATAAAATAAAAATTAATAATAATTGTATGAAGAAAAAAAAATCCAATTAAATGTATGAATTTTTTTTGATAAGTACAATTAAATGTATGAAATCAAATCCCAATTTTGATCCTACATAAACCCTAGACAATAATGCATATGTAACATACCAATCAACAAGCAGAGAAATAATCTCAATATTCACATTCTTGTGCACAATGCATATTTTACATAAGAACAGAATATTATATCGTTCTTACACTGAAATGAGATGAATTACCTTCACATCATCCACATCATCTGTGAGATTCTGAGAAACAGTACATCTTGGTAAGTTGAGGCCAATTCCTCCAAAAATGGCTTCATTGCCATTGACGGCATGCACCATGAAGCTGTAAAGTGTGCCACAATCTACAGTTCCACCAATAAACACCGCAGGAAAAAAAAAAAATAATTCAATTAATACATAAAACATATTTTCGAAAGGTATGTCTGTGGCAAACAATCCAAATAATCATATATATATGTATATGTATATCACTGCACCCTCAAAATCATTAGTAGAATGATATAATAGCTGTTTGTGACTAATTTACACCAGGTATTATCTAAATAGTTGTATTTAAAAGCTGACTTAATATACACATATAGAGAAATAAACCAACAGGATTGTCACGCGCGAGAAAGGGAATGAGTAAAACAGAAAATTGAGCGAGGAATTATATTCAGTGATCATTTTAAAGGAATTTTTTCAGTTTGACTAGGAAACTTCCAGGTTAAGATATCTGAAATTAGAGATTCAAATGCAAAGATTGAAAAATGGAATATGAAGATCAGAAGTTGAGGCATAGAATGTAGCTCACAGGGCAACCTTGGTTGGTGGTGGATTGGGTTACATAGAAATCCCATGTCTCCTCAGAGTTCACCTTCAAGACTCTTGATTTGTTTTGCTGTTCTTGGCCTTCCAAAACCTTCTCTTGCTTCTTATTCTTAGGGCTGCACAGGCTAGAGATATGCTCTTAACAGCATAATAATCTATGGAAAAGAAGAATTAATCACCTTCTCTCATCAATTAGCTCATAAGAGACGGAAGAATTAATTTTGGATGCAAAGAGCAATTAGCATATAACTACGGGATAACAATCTACATACAGAGGGTAGCAAGGCCAAAATGAAGTCTGCCAAAAATAAAATAAAAATTGAAGATAAAGGAACTATATTGACAAGAATTAGAGAAAATAAACAAACACAATATTATAAATATATATATATATTAAAAAAAAAAAATTGACAAATACAGAATTATAAGAAATAAAAAATGAAAAATTGAGCACATATATCTATCTATATATTTATAGAATAAACAAATATGTTGCTTCTCGACATTAGACTAGTTCATAAAACCAACATTCTGCAACATATATCTTGTCTGATGTGATTATACAATGAAATTCTCACAATTCCAAAATAATAATAGATGAAAGGAAGAAAGTGAAACTAATTAGTAAGCCAAAACAAGATAGATATGTAGTTGTTATTGTAGAACTAAATTGTGTTGGGCAACCCAAACTGGGGTGAGTTAATGATCTTCAATCTGCTTTGGATAACAAGGTTTTATGCAGCCATCTTCTAGGTGAAAGACTCCATTATCATGGCCATGAAGATCATCCGTGAAGTAGATAGAATTCCCCATCAACTGCGGATAATCGCAAGTTGAGATAGAGAAAGAAGTATTCAATCCTACAAACAATGCCTGGTCCCCTAAGCATTCCACATGTTCCCACTTATTGTGATCGAAATCAAACTTATGAACATCAAATCCCAGAGTGGCATCACGGTTGTGAAGGGAATGATTTTCCCATTCCTCATCATGAATATTGTTATTCTCCATTACTTTCTCTTCCAACCTCTGAGGATGTGCAAAGCCAGATTGATCAACAACACTTGGAGCTCTAAACCTTTTAAGCAGCAAAAGATCCCCAGAGGATTCAACTAAATGGTTGGTCCAATTAAAATTACAACGATCCAAAAATTTGTGCTCAAGTTTCCCAGGACAAAAGGAAGGACGATCAAACACTTGATTTTTGGGACAAGAAGGGTCTCTGAGGTCCCAAGCTTCCATGCTATGATGAGAGAAATCCAAGGCATAAAATCGCTCGTCCTTGCTGAAATATATTATGTCCCTAAAATCAAAGAGCGAATCCTTCAACTTAGTCCACCTATCGTCCCCGGGTTTGCAGAAGACAATCCCACTAGTTGCGCTGTGGGTGGCCATTATAGTGCAATCATTTCCGAGAGGAGATGATGATGATGATGAATAACAGGGGAATGATGGTGCTGATGACATAACAAGCTTTCGTAGGTAAAAATAACTCCGGTCTTCGATGATGAACTGTGTGAGGAGAAGAGGGTTAGGAGAAGGGGAGAAGGGGGGTTTGCGAACATCGGAATAGAAGTCGACGTTTTTGAGGGAAGGGAGGGGAATGTAGGGGAAATCTGGAGACTCCATTAATGGGTTGTATAGATAAGGGTGGCCATTGCGTTTGTCGGTGAAAGCCAACCATCCATCAGAAGAGCCACCACATAGCGAGACGTTCTGCGGCGTAAGGAGGTCCCTCTGCCATCGTATACAACTAAGATTCTTCGGAATCCTAAATTGACTCTGTTCCAAAAGGCTGAAAAAATGAAAATAGTCGTCATTGCTGCGGCTGTTCCTGTTTACTGAACTTCTGTTATCATCAACAACAACCACTCCGGGAGGTAGCAAAAGCAATGGCGACGAAGATAGTAATCGAGGAGAACTTACAGGTGGAGGAGAAAAAGAAGAACTCCCGGGAATCTGCGGAAAGGTTGCAACTTTTTTTATGTCTCCAAGTAGCAAATCACCACCGCCACGGGTGGTGCTGGAGTTGTGAAATCTTACTGGATAGGGACAATTGCACCATTTTTTTAGCGTAGACCGGTGGCAATACAGTAGTCGATCGCCAAAACTCCTCCAATTAGCCATTCCCCCTCTCTGGGATACCACTCTATTCGTGACCTAGAACCCTAATCGATACATGTCACCATACATCCTTTCACTGGTTATAAGGGAATAAGGGAAAGGAAAGGAAGGGAAGGGAAGGGAAAGGAAAGGAAAGTGGTAATTGATTGATTAATAAAAAAATAATAATAATAATAATACATGTATAAAAAAAGAAAGGAAATAAAATTATTTTACTTAATTTACCATTATACACTTTACATTTTAAAAAACAAATTTATAAATAAATTATGCAATTTTTGAGTGTGATGCCCACTGATTGATAATCATGTTTTTAGTCATTTTAACGCACCGGTGAAGTGAAAGAGAAAATGTAAAAAAATTATTTCATTATAGCTCACTAATAATAGTGGAATCAATGGCGTGGAGTAAAAATATATATATAACAAATTGGATATCAAAATATTTTAGGAAATTAGTATATATAGTAATATAATAAATAATAATATAATATAAATTTGGTAAATATATGTATAAAATATAATATAAATATATATATAAAATATATGAGTTTAATTGCAGCACCGTGCATGATTTCTGCTTGTGTTAAGATTTTTTACTGAATTGAAGTCTGGTTGCTATGAACCAGGTACGTTTACTTTAATAAATTCCATACTATGATTTATAAGTTTTTTTTCTTTTTCTTATTAATAAAGTTCCAATCAATTCAATTCTAATAAAATAATTGAATTTTGATTTGGGGAATACTTCATACAAAATCTAAATCATTTTGGTTTTGGTAACTTTGTATCTAAATTTTCGTAAAAAACTTTGTATCTAGGGTATTGGGATAGGGAGTGACGAATGATCAAAAGTGGAGACGAGTAGTTGAGAGGGAAGAGATATATGGCTAATTGGAGGAGTTTTGGTGATCGGATGCTGCATTGCCGCCCGTCTATGTTAAAAAAAACATGCTGCAATATTTTCAATCCGGCCGGATTTCACCAATGCACAATTAATGGTGTTAGGGGCAGATCAGTCAGTTTGCCGTTTTCGTTGATCGAGCGTTGCTTTTCTTCTTCTTCTTCTTCAACGGCAGATGCAGCAGTAGTAGATGAAGAGGAGGCACGAGGACCCCTCCCTTTCCGATCAGCGCCGTGCCTGATGTTACCTTCTGGCACCGGTTTGATTGCTGAAGACAACGGCAGAAGGTACAAGCTCGTAACAATGGAGTCCAAGGACAAGAACAAGGACTACTACCAGTTCTTTAGCATTAGGGAGAAGAAAGTGGTAAAGATGAGGCGGAATCCTAGGCTGATGCTTCCATGGCAAAGGGACATACTTCCCCCCGACGAGGCCATCTGCTTCGGTTCGTCTCGTGGCTGGCTCGCCTTTATCCACCCTCGCAATTGCTCTCTCTACCTTTTCAACCCATACATCCACTCTCCTCTCCCGTACCTCCCCCTCCCTCCTATCCAAACCCTCCCTTGCATCATCTCAACTCTACGCTACCGCGACTATTCCAATATTCACACCTCTCCTTCTTCTTCTTCCACACCTTCTTCATCATCCATAAATAATAATTATATGTACAATTATGTTACTGAGTACACCGCTTTGAAACAGTTCAATCCCTTATCATCTCAAGAACTATGTCATCAAGATGAACAGGAGTCGCCTTTCTTCAAAAAAATTGTTTTATCCTCAGATCCCTCCCCATTCCCTTCCATTAATCATCAACACCAGCATGATGTAGATGATGATGGTAATAATCATTCTTCTGATCAGTGCACTGTGATGGCCATCCAAGGCTTGGAGACGTGCGAACTCGCCTTTTGCAGAATTGGGGATACTGCATGGACTGCCTTAGATGGAACAGGTATATACAGAGATCTCATCTATTTCAGCAACGACCAAAACTTTTATGCCTACACTGAAAGATGTATAGAAGCTTGGGATCTCCGCAACCCAGCCTCTCCAAAGAAGACTCCCATCATTTCTCATTTTCCGCCGTTCGGCAACCCGGAGCTGGATCGTTATCTTGTGGAGTCTTCAGGGGAGTTACTGTTGGTTGTTAGGTACTATACATACCATCGTTGCAAGAAGACCTTATCATTTGAGGTGTATAAGCTAGACTTTGTTAACAAGGAATGGTTACTTTTGCCAAGCTTAGGCCACGACAGGGCATTATTCGTTGGTATGAATGACTCTATCTCCGTCTCTCCCACTGATTTCCCTGGGTTACCCATGAATTGTGTTTACTTCACTTCTCCTAATGCTGAATTCTTGGAAGACTCTCATGACGTGGGTATCTTCAGCTTGGAAGATAAGAGAATCACTCCAATATATTATTATGACTTGGGCATTGGGTTGCCTTCTCCTTGGATTGTCCCAGCTCCAGCTCAGCAATGAAGAAAATTGAAGCAAAGCCCTTGTCTTGGTTTTGCTAACTCATATTATACTAGCAAATCTATGGTATGGCAGTCCAGAAATGTGGTTGTGGTTAATTTTCTGTTGGAGCCATTTAAATTTTGTTGCTTTAGAATGTAGAAAATCCAGTGAGTTTGCCAAAATAGATTGAAGTTATGATTTATTATTTTTGCCATTTATTTTTTAACTGCCTCATATTGCCTTTTTTTTTTTTTTGGTTCCATGTTGATTAGAAAACAAAATAAGATGATGGTTGTTGGTTAAAGATTTGAATGAGCATTGTGTTTGGTTATAAAATTAGAGAAAACCAATTCTAGTTTCTGAAGGCCCATCTCTGTTTCCTCTATTCTACACATCAGTCCCTGTTACATGTATATGAAGATAATGAACATTTTTACAACAAAGTCGTGACTTTTGACTAGTTATGTTTATTTTATTTATTTTTTAAATTCACATAATACGGATGGGCAATTGTATTGAGACAAGTATTTTATTTACAGTACTTCCATATTTTTTTCAATAAAGATTTGGAATTGATTTTTGTTATAATAAAAGAATTTAATTATTCTCATGGAGGCTTTAAGTTCTTGAACATTTTTAATGAGCTTCAATTCTTATAAATTATAATGCATCACCATAAATGACGGGGTGATCTCGATCTAACCTATAGCTTTATTTTAGAGTCTGGTTTAAGAGAGTTTTGCAATTGTATTATAAATTTAACGAAGTTAAATAATGATATAATTTTTTAATCATGCATGGTGGTAAATTTTCTCTCTTATACTGATAAGGTCAATATTCAAATTTTCAATTACAACTTAGAAATTAAATTAATATCATTGCAGAAACATCAAAAATAATAAGTAAATGTTCTCAAATAAAAATAAAATAATAATAAGGGCAAAATTATAATGCATCACTATAAATGACAGGGTGATCTATTTCCATCCCGGCCCGCCCAGCAATCCCTCATGTTTTCAATCCTAATCTCGTCTTAAAACTATAGCGCATGTTTTCAATCTTAATATCATCCTAAATCATTTAACCACTCTCATAACCCCTCTAAATAGGGCGGGGCGCGGCGGCTACCTCCGCTACTCAACGGCGGTAAGGTGTTATGCCATCCCTTTGTAACAATAGAAAAATAAAATAAAAAAATAACTGATTTTTTTTTTATTTTTTATGTTTCATCACTGCCTAGCTCCAACCCTGATTTCTCAAATAAATGCGTTAATGGCGACCAAGCATACGCTTATACAAACCTACTCTGAATATGTTAGTGGCAACCAAGCATACACTAATACAAACCTGCCTAGTTCCAACTCTGAATATTCCAATAAATACGTTAATAGCGGCCACTTATACACTAGTACAAACCCGTCATTGACAATTATAAACAAATACAACACAAATCAATTAGTATCGATCAAAATCTATCAAATTAGGCAATTGCATATATAATCAAGTGTCATTAATCAGGGTGAACATGTCCATTGAATTTGGAATCAGGGTGTCAAGAGATTAAGATGAAGAGAGACGATAGATCCAATATTTTTTTAAAGTCACAAGGCAAGACATATTGTTTGCGGTTGGGCTTATTAGCCGGCTTATGAAAAAACTCACCATGACTCATGTCAATGCGGCTAAGAGGATTCTTCGTTACATTAAAGGTACACTTGATTTTGGATTGTTTTATTCATTTTCTAATGATTTCAAGCTTGTGGGTTATTATGATAGCGATTGGGCCGAAGATTTGAATGATAGAAAAAGAACTTCCGGCTCTTCACGCGAAATACAACTCTCACATGGTGTTCAAAGAAACAACCCTTCACCTCTCAACTTGTGAAGCGGAATATGTTGAAGTCACTTTATGTGTTTGTCAAGCAATTTGGTTGAGGAATTTGCTGAAGGAATTACACATGTTACAAGAAGAGTCAACGGAGATTTTTGTGAACAACAAATCGACAATTGCTTTGGTAAAAAATTTGGTGTTTCATGAACGAATCAAGCATATTAACACGAGATTTCATTTTATTAGAGAATGTTTAAACCAAGAAAGAGGTGAAGCTCAAGTTCATCAAGTCACAAAACCAAATTACGTATATTTTCACCAAGCCCCTCAAGTTTACAAAATTTCACAAGTTAAGAAGTTTACTTGGAGTTAAAAAATCAAGTTTAAGGGAGTGTTAAAAATTAAACTTGATTAAATTTTTTAATGCCTTTGACGATTATGAGTGTTTTTTATTTGATATTTAATTTTATGTTAATGAGAGTTTTTTGTTGGAATTAGCAGGAGACATGAGAGTTATAAATTATAACTAGTAATTGTTATGTTAGTGGTAGTTATGCCTACTAAATATTATGTTAGTGATGTTAATTTTTATTTACATATAATTGTTACATATATGTTTTGAAGCCCTATATAATTTTATGTATTTTACTTATTTTTAATTAAATAAAATAAAAATATTTCTTTAGTTCACTTCTCATTTTAAAAATTGTATCGAGTGTCATGTGTGTCTATACCACTAATTTTCAACAATTTCTATTACTCTTAACAGAACTTTTGTTACTATAATCTGAAGTGAGACTATAAACAAAACATAGCAAAATTCAAACCTCACTCATTTCAGGCAAAAGTTATCATTGAATCTGTGCCAAATGGTGGAAAAGATTTTGATCCTGTTCCAAAATACTAATAATGTACAAATAAGGCAAATGCATTTTTTATGTGGAGTGGTGAAACGGTGAAATCCCATCGCATTGAAACAGTTGCTGCATGTTCTTTTCAGGATGGAAATGCGATAATGCAGCATCCGATCCAAGTACTCTATCACTTTGGGAATTGTGACAGTCATCATTGTCAAAATGTTCATCTAATTTGGAATAGAGAAAGGGATTTGTATCCTTAAAACACATCATAATGCATCTTATTAATGTTATGTCGGCACCCACTACAATACGAATGTAAACTACTAAGTAGAACGTTTGGATTAAAATATTCTGTCAGAGTGTTATGTATTAACTTATTACTCTGTTGAGCTTAATACAGAAAAATAATAGTAACAATAATCTAGTATTGATATAGTGTGCATACCCCTATGTGTATAATCCTCAATGTGAAAAAACCACTCATCTAGTATTTGATATGGTGTATATACCCCTATGTTGTAAAAAATATCCCCAAATTCTAGAAGTGTTAAAATAAGGACCTATCTCACTTTTCCATATAAGAATAATAAAATGCTATTTGCTTAACAGTTCAAAAACAATAATAATAATAGTGATAATAATAATAAAATGCTCTTAAATGATTATGATAAGATCCTCCTCCTATAGCGCCTATTGATCGATCTCGGAGATAATTGAGGCCTCCTATGGGTGATCCCTAGTCTTGAGAGATCATCAGGAGTCTTGATTGTAGCAACGACTTTCTTTTCTCTCATATTTCTGATACGCCTTTTGAGATGGGCTTTATTGATGGTTATAGTTTCTCTTAGTTTCTCTTAATTATTTATTGTTTGAAATCTTATCTTTCATTAGAAAAGAAAATGTCCCCGCTCATACTTCAACTAAAGGCTAATGTGTGTTTCTTAAATCATTTTGGCGTGACCAATTTTTTTTTTTTTTGGAACATTGAAGCAAGTTTACAATTGGGACCAAGGAGGGCCCTGAAAGGAAGAGAACATTTACAGTACAACAATTAACAAGAAGGCCGAAGGAAGGCCCAACAAGAACTAACGTAGTCCAGAGTATTGAGACAGATATTTTTAAGGGAAAATTACATATAAATGGAGTCAAAGTTCCATATTTACTTAGAGGCGGAGTCAAAGTTCCATATTTCTCTAAAATGGATTGCTGAGGTGGCACATGGTTTTTTACTGTTTAGAAATTGTGGTGCCTAAAATACCCTTCTGCGAAGGTACTACTTTTTCTTCGAAGGTACTACTTTTTTGAACTGAAGGTACTACTTTTTGGTATCCAGGTACCATGTTTTTTAAACACCCGCGAAGGTACTACTTTTTCTTCGAAGGTACTACTTTTTTGTTAGGGAAGGGCATTTTAGGTACCACAATTTTCTAAACAGTAAAAAACCATGTGCCACCTCAGCAATCCATTTTAGAGAAATATGGAACTTTGACTCAGTCTCTAAGTAAATATGAAACTTTAACTCTATTTATATGTAATTTTCCCTATTTTTAAACTTACACAATTAAATGCAAACATATAGGACGATGTGGTGTTTTTTTAACCTCTCACATTTAGCCTCGAAGATAAAAAAAAATATATTGGATGCGATCCAAATCCACTTTAAATGTGCACACTGCTGGCCCAGTACAAAACAAATGACAAATGCTGTAGTTAGTGTAGATACAACTCGATAAATTTGATAATTTAGTGATGGTTTCAAATCTCTCCCTACAACCATTATCTTGTAATCGAATTTAGGAAATCCTCGTAAATTTGATTCAAATTCACAAAGTCTCGGATTTATATCTGAACTTTTAGGCAGAATTAAAGAACAAAAGGTTATAAAATAAACATAGCAGAATTAAAAGTTGACAATTGGAATCTACTTTTAAGCAGAATTGAGTTGGCCCAAGAAAGGTCTACTCAATTTGTTTTAAGCATAGCGAAATTGCCTTTAATCAGGAATTATTTAGCATCAAAGTGATTCAAAATTCAATGGTACAAAAGAACCAAAGAAGTAATGCATATGTGGCGCACACATCACACACAAAATATATATTAATTTACACACTTGAGATCCAATTTACACATTTAGACATGTCATTTTCAATACATAAAAACGGGACTACTGCAGCCACATATTGTGAAGTTTCAAGATGTGCACAAGCACATATCATGACTAGGCCATATATATTTGACTGGACTGAAGAAGACTCTCAATACTTTTCCTTATCTTATCTGGATTGGCACCCACTAACTTGTCAATTCGAGCACCATCCTTCATCAGCAAAAATGTTGGCATGGCCTTTACTTCAAATTTGGCTGCTACCTCCTAACAAAACCAAACAAGAAAAACATCAACTCAGGTATATATATACTTCATGTAAACTTCATATTTATATATGTGTCCATGTATGGCATGTCATCTAATCAGGTTTACTTTCTCAAAAATGAATCTCATCATAAAGAAACCTTCCTACATCATCTAGCAAAGACTCTTGGAGAACTCCACGTTAGCTAAAACAAATTCTTTAGTATCTTCGCTTCATGAGTTCAATGCAGAGATTATCCTAATTGGAACCTTGACAGGGAGGTCTCTTATCGTTGTAGAGATATATGTGTTCATATCCATCTTTGACGATGCATGTTTCTAAGTAATAAGCCAGAAAAAAATTTAAGCTAAGTTATCCAACATAAAAGTTTAACCATATAGATTGATTGTTAAATTTGGCTTACAGCTCAGACATGACGAATACATGCAACAATGGCAAAACTTTGCACTCTTGTTCAGAAAACTTGGCCTACAATTAGTTGACAACTCATACCTCAGAAATTTTACAATATATGAAAAACAAAAGGAAAATGTAATGGAACAATGGCGTACATGCATTGTATAAGATATCTATCACAATAACTTTGCACTCTTGTTCACTGCTGTTTTTTATCTATTCCTTTGTCCTGTTCCACTGTTTTTTTTTAATTTGAAATGACGTCCTGTTATAATTCCTTTGACCCATATTTAAATTCTTTAAAACATTTTAGACTTGTACTGAATTCCCATTCCTCTTCTTGTTTTTCATAAATTCAATTTTTTAAAACTTCAAGACAAACGTGAACCTCAGGACAACTACAATTTCTGCACAAACATGTGTCAATTTATTCTCATAAAAATAATAATAAATAAATAACATTGGAATGAGCTTAACATCAATCATTTCCCACCAGGGATAGCATCAGAAGTTTTGGAGCAGAACAAGATGGAACACACCAGAATGGTGATGACTAGCTGTTTCGAGAGACAAAGGTTTTGGAGCAGAACAAGAAAGAACTCACCAGAATGGAAACGCATAATTGTTATGATGCATGCGACAATGCTACACTCCATAATACAACAGGCTTTGTTTTTTTTCCCTAACCTAGTGCATGAGACTCCCACCATTGGTGGGGGGGGGGGGGGGGGGGGGGGGAGGAATCTGGGGAGCATCAAGTCAACGCATCCTTATTCTGCACAGAGGCTATTTTCCACTTCGAACCGTGACCACTAGGTCACAGTGCAGCAATGTTACCATTGTGCCAAGGCCCCCCTCTCTATAACACTGCAGACTACTTGTCAAACTACACTACTTTGTGGAAATAATATTCAACATTTTAGTAACCTGGGCTTTGCAACCTTGAAACATAACAGTAGATATTTAGATCTAATATAGGACAACAACCAAAGAAATCTTTATTACATTTACATTGAAGCATACCAAGCAATTCGATTAAACTCTCTTTCATTGTCTCTCTGTTATGAACTCTTCTTTAAGGCACTCTAGAATTCTATCCGCCTTCATACAAATACATCAAAACTTTCAAAAGAGTTGATAGAAGTATGAGTCAATTGTTGGCAATTTCCTACTAAAAACATGGATCGTAATGTGTGTCAATGTTGTGAGCCGTTTTCTAACACCTCAAGAGATGATAGAGATGGGGCTAAGTGACAAATCTCTCAACTCGATCAATAAATAGGTTAATGAAGTTGAGACCATAGTGAACAGTTATGACCTAGGTTTGATTTTTAGAAGACACTAAATATTGTTCAGTCCTATTTATCAAATCTGAGGTTTTTGATGAAATGATTTTCAAAAAACAGGGACTTTTACATAAAAGTAAACCTCAACCCAATGGTTGATCCATCAAGATTTTTGCAGAAATCTTTTTTTGAAATTCAGGATACCTTGACCGATTTGTCATTTGATCGAATCTTGCTTGGTAATGATCGATCGAAAGCTCGAATGATCAAACCTTGCAGACACACTAATATGAAAACACTTTCAAATCAGAATTCTAGAAGGATTTTGCTTACCATACCATATAAGTCTCCTAGATTGGCTATAAATATGGCGTATAGTAAGTCTAAGGTATCTGTCACAGGAAGCTTTTAACTCTTTATCTGAGAATTTATATTTTTAGAGAGAGAGAGGGAGTTTTGATAATCAGTCTACGTTTTTTCATAAATTACCCTACTATTTTTGATTGAAAGAATTAAAGCAATGAGCAAAATTGTTTTATCAATCAAAGCATCAACCGAGTGGTTAGCAAAGAACAAGTTGATTGGACGCCACCATTTGTGGAGATCAGAAGTCCATGGAGAAACAAATTGCAGCAGGAGAGAGTCTGTCAATGGATGAGCAGTTGGAGGACCTAGGAAGGTTTTGGGTAAGTCTGAGTCAATAGGGACTAGGTGATTCATGGGTTAGAGTCTATAACTTAGTTTATAACATTTTTATCGTATAGTGAACCTTGAGCTGCCTGAACTAGGTCCCATGGTTTTTCCTGTTTAAGGTTTTCCACATAAAAAGTCTTGTATCTCTACTTTATTCATTTATTACTTTACATATTTATATAATTGAGAGATGAAATCAAACTAATTGATCAAATTTTAAAGAAGAATTAACAATAACTCAAAAGTTAGATTGCTGCAAGTTAATATCCATAAGACCTATTCACCCCTAGGTCTAATTGAATGTGTCAGAGCCGTTCTAATAGTCTCTCATTTACGAATCCTATTACAATGATTACGACCACCAACGAAGAGAGGACACTTCTAAAAGGAGCCATATCCATGTCAGACATCTTTCTGACACTGACACTTCTTTGACATTTTTAGGCATGCAGGTCTGACACGTTTTAGACATGTCTATAATATTTAAAATTTTATAAGTGTAGGAGATGTTGGCGGGCACATTATAAACACTCACCACTATGAACCTTGTATACTGGATTAGACTTTCTTTTAACATGAAAAAATAAATAAATAAATAAATAAAAATAAAAAAAAACCCCAATAATAATGGTAAGAAAAAAATAATAATTATTATAATAATTATAATTGAAGGTATGAAATTAAATCCCAATTTTTTATCCCAAATAAACCCAATCCATTGATGCATGCGTAGCATACCAATCAACAAGAGAAATAATCTCATTATGCACATTCTTGCACCATATTGTACATAAAAGATTATATCATTCTTACACTGGAATGAGATGAATTACCTTGACATCATCCACATCAACTGTGAGAAACAGTACATCTTGGTAAGTTGAGGCCAATTCCTCCAAAAATGGGTTCATTGCCACTGATGGCATGCACCATGAAGCTGTAAAGTGTGCCACAATCTACAATTCCACCAACAACATTTTCAAAAGGTATGTATGTGGCAAACAATCCAAATAATCATATATATATATATATGAATATTACTACACCCTCAAAATTATTACCAGAATTAGATAATTGCTGTTTGTGATTAAATTACACTGGGCTTTATCTAAATAGCTGTATTTATAAGTTGACTTAATATATACACACATACAGAGATATAAACAAGGGGGAAGACTTCAAGGAGAATGGTAGTTACACAAATTAAGGAGAATGAGTAAAACTTAAAATTGAGCAAGGAATAATATTCAGTGAATCATTTTGAAGGAATTTTTCTGTTTGACGACAAGAATCCCAGGTTAAGATATCTGAAATTAGGATACAATTGAAAAGATTGAAAAATAGAATATGAAGATCTGAAGTGGAGGCGTGGAATATAACTTACAGGGCGACCTTGGTTGGTGGCTTGGGTTACATAGAAATCCCATGTCTCCTCAGAGTTCACCTTCAAAACCCTTGATTTGTTTTGCTGTTCATGGCCTTCCATTCCTTCTTTTTACTGCTTCTTTCTTCTTAGGGCGGAACAGGATAGAGATATACTCTTAACAGGATATATGGATTACTACGGATATATGTAGGAGTGTCGGACCAAGGATGTCGACTATAATTTTGTTTTTTATTAGTATACAGCAAAGTGGCCAATTATAAGTCAGACCCCACTTTTATTTATTTTGGGCTACATGTTGAATATGGTGTCGAAATTTTGTAGATTTGGATAACTAGCTACCCGTTTGATAATTACTTATATTTACAATTTATTATTTAGAGTTAATTTTATTGACAACTAAATATTATTTTTAAACATCTTTTGAAAATAAGTATTACTTAAATTCATTTCGAAAATATCCGCCAATACAGAATCAGACGAAAAGTTAACATAATTTTTCTATACTTATATTACATTCTTAAAGGAAATGACACTTCTAATCCTAATTGTATAAATAAATATTTTTTTTAGAATACCACAATTACCCTTTCAGTTACTATATATATATATATATATATATATATATATATATATATATATATATAGTAACTGAAAGGGTAATTGTGGTATTCTAAAAAAAATATTTAATATATATATATATATAACATAAGAAACAATAAAGATATATAATATGATTTGTAAATTTATAAAATATTTAGGGATATTTTAATCTTTTATCTAATTATTTAAGTTAAAGAGTTATTTTGACAAAATCAAAAGATATTTAAGTCCTTTTACATTGTGTCATAAAAAAATAAAAATAAAAATAAAAACCTATGCAAATAACGGTTGGATTGTAAGTGAAAAACGGAGCAAAAGTTTGTAATATGAGTAATAGTTATTTTCGAAAGATATTTGAATGTGATATTTGACCAAATTTAAGGGGTGTCAGTGAAATTAACCCTATTATTTATATAAATAGATTTTGAAGAAAAATATGTTTGTTAATATTGTTTATGTTTATCCATTATATAAATTATTTATATAATTAGTGTTCACATGGGACAACTTTATAAACGTCAAAACAACGTTTATGATTATGTGTTTATGTTTATAGCCTTTTCCTTCTTTTTTTCCTTTTTTTTTTTTTTTTTTTTTTTTTTTTTGTGTTAAATGAAGAAAGCAACAAGTTAAGAAGCAAAACAAACATCATTCTATGTGGCTTTAGATAACCAAGAGGGCCACAATCCACTTAAGATAAATAGTTTTTTTTATGAGTACCACATTTGCTAAGGTTGTGAGTAACTTTGTTAAATGATAATTGGACACTTCATAAATACTTTTATTATTTGTTTAAAACTAGTGTTAATTTAATAATAATAATAATAATAATAATAGAGTTTAAGATAACAAACATGTTTTTTTGTTTAATGTTTTTGAAATAAGACAAATATTTTTACATTATCAAATAATATATGATAAACAAAAGCTACACATAAACACTCCTTATGTTTAAACTTAAATGATAAACAATAAACAAAAACGGTTACCTAACAGGGCTTAAGTTTTATGATTAGAATTGAATAAATTATATTTTTTATATTTAATATAGATTTATATATTTCAAATTATAACTAGTCTTCTCTTTTAAGATTTTTATTTTTTTTAAATCTTAATTTATTGCGTATTAATATAATTAATTTAATTTCCTAAATAAAAAAAAATAAAATTAAAAAGTTGACTTGTGAAACCCACCCGACCCGTCCAAATATTTTTAGTTCGGATTATAGACATAATCTATTTTTGGGCAAACTTCGGACTAGCCAACCCAACCCAATTTCTGGTTGAGGTTGGGTTGGCCCTGCCCAACTTGCAACCATATTTGTACCTTTACTAAATTTAGTTTAATTTTTCTTAATTTTGTATGCTTAGGAGTAATTAATCGAAAACTAACTTGAGATTATGTCAATTTTAAAATAATAATAATAAATTTAGATTAATTTTTTTGAATTTTTTATACTTAAAGTAATTAATCTAAAACTAATTTGAGATTATGTCAATTTTTAAAAAATATACAATTGTCGACTCTATTTCGTCGAACGTGTGAGTGAAAATTAGTAATTGGGATAAGTATCTGAAAAAGAGGTCTTGTAATTTTTAATAGTAGACAAAAATTCTTATTAAACTCTATTTATTGTTGTAACTACAAAAACCAATCAAATTTTGTAGCATTATTCCAATTTTGAACTTGATTTTTCTAACTTACGCTTAATAGAATTTAAAAAAAAAAAAAAAAAAAAAAAAAGAGCTCAAATGAATTTAAGAATTTGAAGGTGGGTTGGGCGGTGCACAAGGGTTGTAGAATTTGGTTGAAGGGTTGGGCTGAATTGAAATTTCTCTAACCTGTGTTGGGCCTAAGTTGAACCCACAACCAACTGATCTCATACAAATTGAAAAATAAATAAACAGATTTGTATTTATCATTTTTTTTAAATGATTAATTTATTATTTATAGTATAGCTCATTATACTCTGTCTAAATTTTTAAATGATTAATTTATTATTTATAGTATAGCTCATTATACTCTGTCTAAATTTTTTATTTTAAAAAAAATACAATATTTTTCATATAATTTATGAAAAATTAATAAATTACTCAAATAAAAATACTTTCCTTTTCATTCAATATATTCATAAAAAATTAAAACGTATTTAAATTGTTTTAAATTTATCTACTTAAGATTTTTATTTAAATAATTAATTGTAAAAATTAAAGTTAAATTTATGCAAAAAGAAATGAAAAATATGTCATCAAATTACTATGAATTTTTTCATAATTTATTTCAATAAGAAAAAATTATGTATAATTCAATAAAAAAGGGCATTATGACATCTGTATCTGGATTTTTTTTTTCTGATAGGTTCTCTATATCTGGATTGTTATCTCATAGTTATATGCTAATTGATCTTTGCAACGTATATTAATTCTTTCGTCTCTAATGAGCTAATTGATGAGAGATTGAGAGAAGGTGATTAATTTCAATCTATTCATTGAGAATTTTTATTATCAACCTACCCAATTTATTATATCCAGTTAAATTTTCCTTTTCCGAGTTAATGCATCATTTACATACACTTTTGTTCTCGATGAATATTAATAATGGAGACAAGTGCAGAAAACAGTCATAGCACTTTTACCCTTGATTTTAAAAAGTGTGCAAAAAACACTACTAATCTTTTTATATTGTGCAAAAATACTCCTCAATCAGAAATTTGACATAAATTAGTGTTGAATATCCGTTTTGCCCTTTTATTCTTCCAAAAATGCCCAAAGGGTATCTATATTACTAATCTCATAATACATGGGTGTTATGTGCACATTACTTTATATATATATTTTTTGAAATTTTTTTCTCTATATATCTTTAAACTTCTTCTTCTTCTTTTTTTTTAACTTTGAAAATTTGTAGAACAAAGATTTAAATTTTTTGAGATTTTAGTTTACTGTTTTCTAATTTTTTTTTTCTTTATTTTATTTTATTTCGTGCCAACACTATTAAACGAAAAAAAGGGAAAAAAATTTCTCAATATTAGTGTGCACTAGTTTTCGAAATTTGGAGCAGATTTCCTTTAGTTTGCACTTTATTTTTGTTTTTAATTTTCTATTTTTATCTTTACTTTTCTTTTTCTTTTTATTTTCTATTTTTATCTTTACTTGTCCATTGTCAGCTTCCTCCAATAATGTCATTTTCAGTTATTTAATAAAATTATTTATTTTTATATATTTTATAAAATGGTTCAGTAAGGATAATTTAGTTAACTTATGATTTAAATTTGTTAGAGGAGCTTATTTGCACCAAATTGAAACTTTATAGGTGTTTTTTGCATGTGAAGAGTGTCCTTACTTTTCGGTTATTTTACAAAAATATTTATTTTATATGGGTAAAGTAAATAAAAAAACCCCTCAATTTGTATTCTTTTATAATAAACCCCTTATCTAAATTTTTAATCAAATAACCCTCTTAACTATTCAAAGAGAGTAAAAAGGTGAATACTTATATCAAAATATCCTTTTATTTACATTCTAATTTTTTGGAATTCAAAATTCATATATCACAAACCAACCGTATACTTAAAAATTGGAGATAAGGTTGGTGTAGGACTCCAAATTCTTGTGAAAAAAATTGACCGTGCAAAGTGAAAGAGTATCTGAGGTGAGAGTTGTGAGTGGAGGAGCTTCATGACGCCAATGGCTACAGTGAGTCAGATTTCGTTTCAGAATGGCTTGTTGGAAGAGCGACCTGTGAAGTGAACAGGGCAAAGAGGGTGACGGTCTGAGGTATGATCTGTGATCTGAATAGTTTGGTGCGACCAGTGGCGGAGATGAGAGGTCTTGAACACGCTATTGATGAGCTTTTGTGTTCTGAATATTCATTGTGTGATTGTGTGTGTGAGATTGTGAGTGAATAGAGACAGTAAGAAGACTAATTATATTCTATAAAGGTAAGAGTGAATGAGTGGAGGTAATTTATATCGGGATGTGATATCACATGGAGCATTTCTATCGGTTGCTAAGGGGCAGAGGAAAATACTTGATCCAGATATTACGGTATGCCCATTGTGTTAGCAGATTTATTCAATAGTCACCAAACTAATTCTTAGTAAGTTATAATTCATAATTATTATTAGTATTTTATTACTTACATGAGACATACTTTTTGATGATATTTGGCTCACTTTAATATTCCAATAAATAAGGTATGGTCTAGTCAGGAAAATAAAATAAATAACAAATTATGGTAATAGTAGAATAGAATAAAAAGAAGTGATTCAGATAATGTTTGCCGTATCAGTCGATACACGACCCTTTTTTAAATCCGATACATGATTCATATTGATCAATTTATACTAATGTGAATTATGGTTCACACTATGTTGTGTTAAAAATTCACATTTTAAATTCTTCTTTTATTTCAGTCTAAGTAATTATATCCCCAAGTAACAAGGAGTGATTATTTTCTTCTTCTTTACAGCTCAATGCAGTGCAGGGGTTACGATGAAAGTGAGATGATAAATGACAAGTCAACATTGAAGAAAGAACTTGGACTTTCACCCAGTGGGAACATATAAACCGAATGCAAACCGTAGGGGTTTTCCTTTTTTGAGAAAGTAATTTTGATTGACATAGGGTACACAGACACATGAGTAAATATAAAATTCACGTGATAGGTGATTTTTGGTCCTCTACAATCAGGGACGGAGCCAGGATGGAAGGTAAGGGGGGCAAAAATGAATTATGGTTCAGATGTGAGTATGGTGTGTTAAAAATTAACATTTTAAATTCTTATTTTATCCTAGTCTAAGTAATTATATCCCCAAGTAATAAGGAGTGATTATTTTCTTCTTCTTTACAGCTCAATGCAGTGCAGCGGCTATAATGAAAGTGAAATAATAAATGACAAGTCAACATTGAAGAGAAAGCTTGGACTTTCACCTAGTGGGTACATCTGAACCAAATGCAAATTGTAGGGGTTTTCCTTTTTTGAGAAAGTAATTTGATTGACATGGGGTACACAGACACATGAGTAAATATGAAATTCACATGATAGGTGATTTTTGGTCCTCTACAATCAGGGACGGAGCCAGGATGGAAGGTAAGGGAGACAAAAATGAATTATGGTTCAGATGTGAGTATGGTATGTTAAAAATTCACATTTTAAATTCTTCTTTTATCCTCGTCTAAGTAATTATATCCCCAAGTAACAAGGAGTG
This sequence comes from Cornus florida, assembly GCF_030987335.1. Classification (NCBI taxonomy): domain Eukaryota; kingdom Viridiplantae; phylum Streptophyta; class Magnoliopsida; order Cornales; family Cornaceae; genus Cornus; species Cornus florida. The sequence goes on along the minus strand of NW_026775571.1, from coordinate 95,601,261 downwards.
ATTCTTTTCTTCTTTTTTAAAATTCAATGCAGTGCAGGGGTTATGATGAAAGTGAAATGATAAATGACAAGTCAATATTGAAGAGAGAACTTAGATTTTCACTTAGTGAAGACATCTGAACCTAATGCAAACTGTTGGGGTTTTCCTTTTTTGAGAAAGTAAATTTGATTGACATGGGGAACACAGACACATGAGTAGATATGAAATTCACGTGGTAGGTGATTTTTGGCCCTCTACAATCAAGGACGAAGCCAGGATGGAAGGTAAGGGAGCAAAAATGAATTATGGTTCAAATGTGAGTATGGTGTGTTAAAACTTCACATTTTAAATTCTTCTTTTATCCCAGTCTAAATAATTATATCCCTAAGTAACAAGGAGTGATTCTTTTATTCTTCTTTACAGCTCAATGCAGTGGTGAGGCTATGATGAAAGTGAAATGATAAATGACAACTCAACATTGAAGAGAGAGCTTGGAGTTTCACTTAGTGGGAACATCTGAACCAAATGTAAACTGTAGGGGTTTTTCATTTTTGAGAAAGTAAATTTGATTGACATGGGGTACATAGATACACGAGTAAATATGAAATTCACGTGGTAAGTGATTTTTGATCCTCTACAATCAGGGACAGAGCCAGAATGGAAGGTAAGGGGGGCAAAAATAAATTATGGTTCAGATGTGAGTATGGTGTGTTAGAAAATCACATTTTAAATTCTTCTTTTATCCCTGTCTAAGTAATTATAACCCCAAGTAACAAAGAGTGATTTTTTTCTTCTTTTTTACAGCTCAATGCAGTGCAGGGGCTATGATGAAAGTGAAATGATAAATGACAAGTCAACATTGAAGATAGAGTTTGAACTTTCACCTAGTGGGAATATCTGAACCAAATGCAAACTGTAAGGGTTTTCCTTTTTTGATAAAGTAAATTTGATTGACATTGGGTACACAGACACATGAGTAAATATGAAATTCATGTGGTAAGTGATTTTTGGACCTCTACAATCAGGTACGGAGCCAGGATGGAAGGTAAGGGAGGCAAAAATGAATTATGGTCCTGATGTGAGTATGGTGTGTTAAAATTTCATATTTTAAATTCTTCTTTTATCTCAGTCTAAGTAATTATATCCCAAGTAACAAGGAGTGATTCTTTTCTTCTTTACAGCTCAATGCAGTGCAGGGGCTACGATGAAAGTGAAATGATAAATGACAAGTCAACATTGAAGAGAGAACTTGGACTTTCACCTAATGAGAACATCTGAACCAAATGCAAACTATAAGGGTTTTTCTTTTTTGAGAAAATAAATTTGATTGACATGAGGTACACAAACACATGAGTAAATCTAAAATTTACGTGGTTGGTGATTTTTGGTCCTCTACAATTAGGGACGGAGCCAGGATGGAGGGTAAAGAGGGCAAAAATGAATTATGGTTCAGATGTAAGTATGATGTGTTAAAAATTCACATTTTAAATTCTTCATTTATCCCAGTCTAAGTAATTATATCCTAAAGAAACAAGGAATGATTCTTTTCTTCTTCTTTACAGCTTAATGTAGTGTAGGGGCTATGATGAAAGTAAAATGATAAATAACAAGTCAACATCGAAGAAAGAACTTGGACTTTCACCTAGTGGGAACATTTGAACCAAATGTAAATTATAGGGGTTTTCCTTTTTTGAGAAAGTAAATTTGATTGACATGGGGTACACAGACACATTAGTAAATATAAAATTTACGTGGTAGGTGATTTTTGGTCCTCTACAATTAGGGACAAAGCCAGGATGGAAGCTAAAGGGGGCAAAAATGAATTATGGTTCAGATGTGAGTATGATATGTTAAAAATTCACCTTTTTAATTCTTCTTTTATCCCAGTCTAAGTAATTATATCCCCAAGTAAGTAACAAGGAGTGATTATTTTCTTTTTCTTTATAGCAGTACTGGGGCTATGATGAAAATGAAATGATAAATGACAAGTTAACATTGAAGAGAAAGCTTGGACTTTCACCTAGTGGGAACATCTGAACCAAATGCAAACTATAGGGGTTTTCCTTTTTTGAGAAAGTAAATTTGATTAACATGGGGTACACAGACACATGAGTAAATATGAAATTCACGTGGTAAGTGATTTTTGGTCCTCTACAATCAGGGACAGAGCCAGGATGGAAGGTAAGGGGGGCAAAAATGAATTATGGTTCAAATGTGAGTATGGTGTGTTAAAAATTCACATTTTAAATTCTTCTTTTATTCCAGTCTAAGTAATTATATCCCCAAGTAACAAGGAGTGATTTTTTTCTTCTTCTTTACAGCTCAATGCAGTGTAGGGGCTATGATGAAAGATGATAAATGACAAGTCAACATTGAAGAGAAAGCTTGGACTTTCACCTAGTGGGAACATTTAAACCTAATGCAAACTGTAGGGGTTTTCCTTTTTTGAGAAAGTAAATTTGATTGACATGGGAGTACACAGACACATGAGTAAATATGAAATTCACGTGGTAGGTGATTTTTGGTCCTCTACAATCAGGTACGGAGCCAGGATGGAAGGTAAGAGGGGCAAAAATGAATTATGGTTCATATGTGAGTATGGTGGCTTAAAAATTCACATTTAAATTCTTCTTTTATCCCAATCTAAGTAATTCACATTTTATGGCATTTTAAATTCTTCTTTATAGCTCAATGTAGTGCAGGGGCTATGATGAAAGTGAAATGATAAATGATAAGTCAACATTGAAGAAAGAACTTGGACTTTCACCTAGTGGGAACATCTGAACCAAATGCAAACTGTAGGGGTTTTCCTTTTTTGAGAAAGTAAATTTGATTGACATTGGGTATACAGACACATTAGTAAATATGAAATTCACGTGGTAGGTGATTTTTGGTCCTCTACAATCAGGGACGGAGCCAGGATGGAAGTTAAGGGTGGCAAAAATGAAGAGTATGGTGTGCTAAAAATTTACATTTTAAATTCTTTTTTTATCCAGTCTAAGTAATGATATCCCTAAGTAACAAGGAGCGATTTTTTTGTTCTTCTTTATAGCTCAATGCAATACAGGGGCAATGATGAAAGTGAAATGATAAATGATAAGTCAACATTGAAGAGAGAGCTTGAACTTTCACCTAGTGGGAACATCTAAACCAAATGCAAACTGTAGGGGTTTTCCTTTATTGAGAAAGTAAATTTGATTGACATGGGATACACAGACACATGAGTAAATATGAAATTCACGTGGAAGGTGATTTTTTGTCCTCTACAATTAGGGATGGAGCCATGATGGACGGTAAGGGGGTAAAAATGAATTATGGTTCAGATGTGAGTATGGTGTGTTAAAAAATCACATTTTAAATTCTTCTTTTATTACAATCTAAGTAATTATATTCCCAAGTAACAAGGAGTGATTATTTTCTTCTTCTTTACAGCTCAATGCAGTGCAGGGGCTATGATGAATGTGAAATGATAAATGACAAGTCAACATTGAAGAGAGAGCTTGGACTTTCACCTAATGGGAACATCTGAACCAAATGCAAACTGTATGAGTTTTCCTTTTTTGAAAGAGTAAATTTGATTGACATGGGGTACATACGCACATGAGTAAATATGAAATTCACGTGGTAGGTGATTTTTGGTCCTCTACAATCAGGAACGGAGCCGGGATGGAAGGTAAGGGGGGCAAAAATGAATTATGGTTCAGATGTGAGTATGATGTGTTAAAATTCACATTTTAAATTCTTCTTTTATCCTAGTCTAAGTAATTATATCCTCAAGTAACAAGGAGTGATTCTTTTCTTCTTCTTTATAGTTCGATGCAGTGCAGGAGCTATGATAAAAGTGAAATGATAAATGACAAGTCAACATTAAAGAGAGGGCTTGGACTTTCACCTACTGGGAACATCTGAACCAAATACCAATTGTAGGGGTTTTATTTTTTTGTGAAAGTAAATTTGATTGGCATGAGGTACACAGACACATGAGTAAATATGAAATTTACGTGGTAGGTGATTTTTGGTCCTATACAATATGCGACTGCAGTAGTCCAGCTTTTAAGTACTATGATAGGGATAAGAGTATAAAATATCCTAAAGTATATTTTGCGTAGTTTTTTTATTTGAAAATGTATGTAAAAAATACCTATAATCTTTTGGACAATACTTAGATCCTCACTAGTGAGGATTTACACCATTCTGACCGGTGATGTGGACTAATAACACATGAGCACGTCCTCTTTTAATTACCAAATTAGATTTAGTAATTAACCACCATATCTGATTTGATAAGTGAATATATATCCCATTATTTTTTATTTACTAATTAAAGATGACGTGCTCAAATGTTAATAGTCCAAATCAATAGTGAGAATGGTATAAATCCTTACTAGTGAGGATCTAAGTATATCTCTAATATTTTTATATTATGCAAAAATACCCATCAATCAGACATTTGACATAAATTAATATTGTAATATCCATTTTACAATTTTTCAAAAATGTCAAAGGGATATATATTTTACTAATCTCATAGTTATTGGGGTGTTATGTATACATTATATATATATATATATATATATTGAAACTATTTTCTTTATATGTATCACTAATTTTTTTTTTTTTTGATACTTTAAGAATTTGTAAATACCAATAGGCCTGTGGCCCAGCTATACAAGGCTCCTACTTTTCGAAGGGAGGTCAGAGGTTTAAATCTCAATGGAGACAGTGTGTGTGATTCCCAACTAGGAAAAAAAAAAAAAAAACAAAAAAAAATTTGTAAATAAGATTTGAATTTTTTGAGATTTCAATTTACTTGTGTTCTACTAAATTTTTTTTCTTTATTTATTTTTTCATAGCACCACTTTTAAACAAAAAAGATAAAAAAATAAAAATTCCCAAATTGAAACTTTAGGGGTGTTTGTTGCACGTTGGATGTCCTCTAATGGTGTCATTTTCAATCATTTTACAAAATTATTTATTTTTATATATTTTATAAAATAGTTCAGGGAGGGTAATTTAGTTAATTTGGGATTTAAAGTTGTCAATGCGACCTATTTGCACCAAATTGAATGTGTTTTTTTTTTTTTTTTTTTTTTTTTTTTGCACGTGAAGAATATAATATGCACTGTACGCATACTTTAGGGTATTTTTTGCACTTGACCCTAGTATAATAATGACCTGGTAATGGCATGTCTAAATGTGTATGTTTGTGACTTTTGATCTCAAATTAAGCAAATTATTTTATTTGTTTGTGTAGAATCAGTTTACCCAGCGTTGTTTTTTTTGTTTTTTTAATCTGGTAATGACATCCACCATCGCCGTCGCCGCCACCACCCAATTCCATTCTTTCCGATGAAGCTCCAAGTATCGAAACCCAGTTCACGTCGGCGTGTTCCCAAGTGACGACAAAGCAATGGCGAGCTCCTAGTGTTGGCGACATCTGCCATCGCCGTTGCCGCCACCACCCACACAATCCCAATCCCAACCCAATACCCATAAGAGGATTGGTGCCTCAACTTGTCAAAGAAAGTGTATGTATATTATATATATATGTGGAGAGAGAGAGAGAGAGAGAGAGAGAGAGAGAGCAGGGTATGGATGGATTTATTTCGAAAGGATGAGAGGAAAAAGAAATTGGTATTTAGAGATTTCAGGGGATGGATGGGTTTAAAGGATGGCAGATTGTTTGGTCCAAATTGGGACTCACCATAATTGGTCATTGCTGGAGGAATTTGATGGAAAGCTCTTCATAGAACAGATTGTAAAATATATATATATATATATATATATATATATATATATATGTGGATTGAAAGAAAAAAATTCATTACGATAATTAGATAGATCGGAACAACTGATTTATATACATATAATGGGGTTCTTCTATTTTTTTACTAATTTATGTAAAGATTGAGATTTTACATGATTCAAAATTAAATGATTCAAACCCAGTTCAGCAGTGATGCAATTATTCAAGAACAGTTTGCAATTGCGAGTTTTAGGGCTAGAAACACACACACACACACATATAATACATATGTGATTCTCTCTGATTTTTGCTGCTTTGATTTCGAAATCCTACTTCAGTTCGATTCCATTTTTTATCTAATTTCAAGAAGTCAAACTATGGAAAGAATGGTGAAGTCCGCGAAGTTGCCGATGAAGATGAGGAAGTTGGCGAAGTGAATTAGTTTGAGAAGGAGGACAACGACGATGGGAAAAAGTCGGTCTAAATTTCAAACTGTCTCTCTCTCCTCTATTGGCACAACTCAACTAATGGGTTTCACAGATCTCTCTATGCAACTGCAATTCCCAATCTTCCTCTCAACATTCTCTCACTATATATATGCGTATGTATATGTTAGTGTGTGATACCACCGGGGAAATGATGACGGAGTCGAATTTGTAGTTTTGGGTTTATTAGTTGGGCATTTTTGGAAGAGTAAAGAGGTAAAATAGACATTATATTAATTGAGGGGTGTTTTCGCAGAAATTGAAAAGAATGGTAGTGTTTTTAGCACACCTTTTTGAATGGGGGCAAAACTGCTATGAAAAATATACTTCAGGAGTGTTTCATGCACCTACCCCTTTTTAATATATATATATAACAAATTTGTAAGTTTCATGAATTGTACCATATATTTAATGACTTGATTCACAAAATCCAGGTTGTGAATATGAAATAATCTTATGAGTTTTCAAATTCTCGAACAATAAATGTAGCTCAGCAAATGTGTGTGTTCTATTCTGCCTTTTGTTATTTAATAGCCACCAGCTCAATTTGTCCAACGCAAGACATAACTATTAAACTAAATCAATTTCTCCATTTTCAGATTAAATCATATAATCATAATCATAGTGAAACCCTTAACAACAAGGAGTCTATCTCAAACCTATAAATAAAAGCCCTAAAAACTTAAACTTGACATGGGATTATAAAGAGATGAATAATCAGAGAAAGACATTACAAGGAATTTATTAACACACGAAGCTAAAGCCACACACACACACACACACACACACACACACACACACAGAGAGAGCTTAACGAGGTCTTGGCTTAAGAGGGTGTGAGGGGGTCCTCTCATCTCTGTAACACCGTACCTTCTAGGCTTCTCAAGACGTTCTTCGTCCTCGTACATACTCTTCCATCCGTATGTGGACATCTTCTTCCTTCACACAGAAATTACAAAGAGACGGATAATATTGCTAAAGCAAAAATGAGAAGCAACTCATTACTGCCCTAGGGTCAATGAGAACTTGGAGAACACAGTAGGAATCTCCTTGATATGCAATCACTTTTAATTGAGAAGTCATTTTAAGAGTATAGTCTAACAATTTAGCAGCAATGACAAAGTTCCAAAATTTAGAACACAGCAGAATACTAAACAAAATGAAACAATTCAGATAACCAAAGAAAAGCATCCAATTTATATGAAGATTATATCAACTGACAAAATTTTGAAGAATGCCCCTTCGCTTTCTGATTAGAAAACAATATAAAAGCTTTGTACTTTGGGGCCTTAAAACTCGTTAGTATGTGCAATTGTTAGCACACACTGGATACCTTTACAAGAAGTGAAACAAGTTTGTGTAAAGATTCCTTCTTGTGGTAACCCAGACAACTATTGCAAAAAGAACAATTTCATTCGAGTTATATTAAGCTTCTTCATACATTTAAATTTTTACAATTTTTCCTATCTCAAGAGTCAGTCTAAAATCTATAGCAGATATCACAATGACCATTTTAAATGAACTCTACCAAATTCCTCCAAAGGATGATAAATGGTCCAATGAGAAACACAACTGCACTCTTATTGACCATCTATATTCCCAAATAACATATTTTTAGCTGCACTGTTCAGATGTTACACTTTTTATTGCTGGTTTCTTGTTTTACGTTCCACCACCTAGTTGTTTATAGCCTAATTTCTACATTTTCTGTTATCCAATTCTTAAATCTAGTAGCACTTTGATTATTTTCATTACCTATCTCACAAAAAATATGACAATATGTGGTCTGACTGAGATAATGAGCCTAGATAAAGCGGAATGGCGAAACAAGATTCATGCAGTTCACCCCAAATTCCTCAGAGTTGAATCCATATCAGCCGTAATATTTCACTGTTTGTCAGCAACAGCCATCAAAGAGACCTAAAATTCGACTTCACTGGCTAAATAGGTCAGTTCCTTGCAGCCTCTCTCTCTCTTGATCTCTCTCTCTATATATATATTCATAACAATAGTTTCTAATATGACAGGAGGAGAAGATTGTCCAAGGAAGTAAAAGATAAGGTAAGGGTAGGGGTGTTAAGGAGATAAATGGAAATCAAGAACTTGAAGTTGTACTTGGAGAACCAAAGCATCATTAAAGAGAACGAGAAGCTAAGAAAGAAAATGTTCTTCTTCACCAAGAGAACAGTCTTGCTATCTCAATTCGAAAAGCTATCTTTTCCTCATAACCACATGGCTCACAACAACAACAGACACTAACAGCAATATTGATTATTTAACTATGCAGAAGAAGAAGATATAGGCCTTAAATTCTTTGTTCTTCTTGACAGAAGTCTTAGCTTCTCTTTGTACCTTTTTTTACCTTTTGTTTGATCAATGTCGAAATACCTCAATTAAGGGGAAAAAAAAGACAAGAGGGTTTAATGCATTTTATGACTAATAATAGATTCTCGAAATAAATTTTAATGGTTATATATTGTGATATTGGGTCGTGTTTGTGTGCGCGTGAGAGAGAAAACACATGTTGGGGTCTTCATATATAGTAGAATTGGGTATTAGATTATAATAACCTGTTTCTAGCGTAACCTAAGTCGTATATCCCTTCCTTACAAATGCATGCAAGGTTTAGGTTCAAGTCCCCAATTAGATCATTACTGGACAATTATAGGCACTTATGTATGACTTATCTGCCATAATAACCAGCTTCTGAATTTCATGCTCTAGCAGAGGTAACTGGTAAATGCTAAGGACGTTCTACTCAACTACTTATATCATTAAAAGAGGTGATTCAATCTCGCACACAAAGCATTTTGCTTTGAAAGGACATCATGCATCATTAGAATGCCACATTAAACGAAATCTAAGAACATGAGAAACCGAATCCACCAGCAGAAATATCCCTTCCTATCATAGTTGGTCATTTTAGAACCAAGGTCACTGACTACACCAGTAAGGAGTATCTATACAATTCATTAAGATAAGATACAAGGACAACAACCAAGGAAAATATGAAATGGGCTACAGAGGTCACAAAATACCTGATTGGCTATGATCCAAATGAACATGGCTTACAAGAAGAATCAAAATTAAATTCATGCAGCTGACCCCAAGTACTACTACATGGTTTAATTATTGATTTTGTTGTTCTCACTGCTGTCACAGGCGCATGAGTGCCAGATGCAAATTATTTCATCCTCCAAAATGATAACAAAATGGAGACACAGCAGAACAAAGAAAGTTTTCCTTTTCCTACACCATAGAGTGAACTGGAGTATCTATATAACAAATTATTACCTAAAAAGAATGTTTGCCACACTTTGGAAAAATCCTTTGTGTAAAAGGTGTTAAGAAAGTCCAGTAGTGATTATTCAGTTAGGAAAATATATATATCTTTCTTTCTAGAGACACCTTTAGAGTTCAAAAAGAGATATGATTAGCACATACGATACTCAGCCCTACCATGTTGTATTCAACTCAATTGCTTCAAATAGTATGTAAAATCTATTCAATTACAAAGTACAACGTATTACTTTAGAAATAATCTTCAAAATTAGCAGATCAAAATGAATACCAGAAGATATCCCAATATTAGGCATTCTAATAGCTAAAGAAAAAATGCATCAAACACCAAATCTTGAAAATAAAACAGGGGCACAATAATATGATAGCATTTTTGAGAAAATGGTTGAGAAATCATATATATCCTTTGTGCACTACAAATTACATTTCTAGGTGAAACCAATCATCCCCACTGAACCAACCATTAGTGAAAATGGCAGGAAGCTCAAGAGTGGTGGTAAAATAACTGAATTGTAAAAGATCCTAACATACATCCATAGTTTCAGTTGTAAATACAGATCTCCAATTTTCTTCAATGATCAAAATATTTATGAACAATGTCACAGACAAATGCCACATGAAAACACAACTACAGAAACAATTAATTTAAAGCACCCACTATGAAAGAGTAAAGACGATGCAATTGAAATGCAAATTGAATACCCACAAGCTCATTTTGTTTCAAGTAAGACATAGTAATTACTAAACTAAATCAATTTCCCCAATTTCAAATTAAATCATAAATTGATAATCATCTGGCAACATCTTATGGTGGCAATCATTGCAAAACTGAGACCACCAACAACGAGGAATCCATCTCAAACCTATAAAGAAAATACCTAAAACTTAAAATTGACTAAAGAATTGAATAATCAAAGAAACGTATTTCAAGTATTTCAGCAACACGTGAAGAAGCTATACATACATAGAGAGAGACCTGAAGGAGGTTTTGGCTTAAGAGAGTGTAATGGGGCCTCTCATCTCGCTGACACCGAACCTTCTGGGATTTTCGGGGCGATCTTCGTCCTCGTAGAAGCTCTTCCATCTGTATGCCGACATCTTCTTTCTTCACACATAAATTAGCAAGAGACAGGCAATATTGCAAAGAAAGAACGATAAGGTTCTCATTCTAGTCATCCTTGTTAATATATATACATACACAGATACATATATAATGGCAGTGTATACGCAGCTCTGATAAATTAATCATGATCGTCTTCGATCATCTTTAGGACACTTCATTTGATGCAGCTGATTCCAAATTCGATTATTGTCTGCCTGTTTTTGGGTCTCTGGGCCTAAGTTTTTGTTTGTTGAACTTTTTTTTTTTTTTTTTTTCTTCCCTATTTGGTACTCACACACACTTGTCTCTTCTGAGACTTGAACCCCTGACCTTTCTTTGAGAAGTAAGAGGTTGATACTACTAGACTACTGGCCCGTTGGTGTTTGTTAAACTTTGTATAGTCCGTATGTTTACATTGGGCTGTGATACATTGGTTGTACAGTGAGATTTTCTGAACTGATGTCGATGATTTAGCTTCTGTAATGAAAAAAGAAAGGCTACTATACAATTTCTTAATTTTTTTTATTTTAATTAATAAAATTTATTTTTAACAAAGTAAATAGAAATTTTATAGACAACCAGCAAAATATACATGAATAACTGCATAAAAAGAATAAGATCACTTTGCTTACAATTGAAAGCCCATTTACCAAGTTCATAGGCAACACAGTTACAGAACCTAGGAGCCCATGAAAAGAAAACTTTATCTACTCCACGAAGCCCATGTCATTTTCAAACTGGACTTTTTAGTATTGTTCAACCAAAAGCAAGTTTGTCCTAAAAAGACTGCAATACCAGCCCAATTTATCCTAACAATCCTGCAATACGTGAAACTTTTTTTCAAGTTAGAAAAGCAAGAAAATGATTTTTTTTTTTTTTAATTTTAAATTTCAAGTGTTTGAATAGTAAGAAAAGGAAACTAAGAGGTGACATCCAAACACTTGAAATGTTTAAAACATTTGGCCCGCGTAAAGGAGATTTGAATTAATCATTGTATTCACCTGGTAGATAGAGGAGATCTAAATTCCACCAATAATTCTATGTTTTGGAGCACTAATTTTTCTTTCTTCAATTTCAAGTCCAACGCAACAAGGGCCTCGTGGTCCAATGGTATCTCCTCTACCTCTCAAAGTGGATGGTGAGAGTTCGAGTCTCCAAAGGAGCAAAGTGGGTGTGTGAGTGGTGTGTGAGTTTCTTGCCAATGACACATAAAAATAAAAATAATAAAAATTCAATTCCAAGGCACCAATTAGTACTCCCAAACTCAGAGAGTAATTAGCTTTGGAATTTTTCTAGAAATTTCAATTTGATCATATATCATCATTTGTAGTGACAGTTTTCATTTTCTGACTTAAATTCTTCAAGTATTTATTGCCTTAACTGAATATAGTCCTCCTAGAACTAGTGAAAAACATAAAATAACATTCTCAAAACCCTGATCCTGGAATATTGAAATGCATGTTTATCCCCGTCCCACATGCACCAGACAATTACCGGGCCTCTTATGTCGTAATTTTTTTTTTTTTGAAACCCACTCCAACTCAATCTATTACTTTTATGGGTTTGGTAAGGCCTAGACCATGTTTAATAATTATATGAGTTTTGGGTTAAGATCGATCATTCACTGGTTGAATCCAAAAACAGATTCAGTCTGTTTATGGTTAGACTGATGTTAAGTGTGAGGTTCTTGTCCCAAATCCGGAGAAAGTTAACGAATATATATGCAGCACTACATAATGGCTTAAAATTATATGGTATATAAGTTTTTCCCATGACAAAAGATATTAATAGACTTCAAGAAAAAAAAAAAAAAAAAGAATTATAAATATAAAATAAATAAAAAGAATGGAACCTTGCATTGGCAAACATGAATAGAATTGTTAACAGTTTTTCAAAAACGACAAATATATATATTATCTCCAGAAATTTTCTAACCTATCTGCTAATCTAATATGAATAACTTGAACAAGGTCATTAGAAAATACATCCAATAGTAAAGAAGGCCAAATATACACTACATATCAGTGGTTTTCTTACTCATAGTCCATTTAATAACCACATAAGGCACTCTATGACAGTCTCTAGCGGCCCATGTCAAACAGAAATGTGAAAAACGAGATATAAAATCACCATGGACAAGAGGAACATTGAAATGTTAAAGACAGGAGGACTAATTATCATCCCAATATCTTTGTGTAAATTGATCAAGGTTTACACCCTGCCAACTTTAAATGCATTGTAAATATTTAGGATAAAAAAAATGCCATGACACGGATCACTTGGAGTTCTTAAACACGGAGGACTAATTATCTCTTAGAGTTTCCGGGACAAGGACCTTCTACGTCCCATTATACACGTGTTTTGTCTAATGCAAGGCGCTGTAGAAGCTCAATAAGCAACAATTTATCAACCACTCTACAGTATTGAAAATTGCAATGTTAAAATGTACTGAATATGGTAATCACAAAAGTTAATCCCATCTTGACACACACAATTTTCATCTGTGAGATGCTAACTCTAAATGCAGCCACTGTTTGAGCTAGTACACATGGCATTTCAGAAACATGTTCTCTAAGTACCTAAATCACCTTTTTTACTCCACCTATGATTATAAAAACATTTTCAGCATACTTCTACTAACAATGTATACAAAATACGACAAGATCATCTGAACACATGTACCTAATCCATGACCTAAAATAAGGATTAGGCAGCATCTCAGCATGTTATCAATCCAGTCACAAATTTTTTTGTTTCATACTTCCCCACACTCTGGAAATTAAATTTTATCTGGAAACAAATAAAAAAATATATAAAAATCTAATGAAATGTTTGACTTCATGTCTTAGCAACAGAAAATCGAAGACTTTGAATACAATAATTAAGAGAAATTGGTTTCATACCAGAAGATCGAGGTGTTGGGACCACATAAGAAACAAATGCTTGGTCACCATTGGCGGGGATATCAGACCTGTTGAACTTCACTGTAAAATTGGGGCTTGGCTTTCAGGCCACCACTCTTAATGAACCGCACAAATCTCAAGAGAGTTTCTTCAGGAACTCCAAGTGACCCCACATTAATCTCAACTGTATCAAATCCCAGTTGCTTACATTCCTCGAACAATGACATTAAAAAGGAAAAACACAACACACACACAATTCAGTGCCAAGGGATTCGGCAAGTAGTCACTAAGAAAAAGATTAGAACTTATATTGTCACACCTCTATGTATTCTTTGAATGCAGATGGACCTTTGCAAAGTAAATGTTCAGCCCACCAGTCACCTGTACTGACATATACATTGTGTTTGTGGGCCATGTTTGTCACATCTTTAATGAAATCATTCCGCGTCAAACTATGAGAGCCTCCGGGTAAACTTCAACCAATCAACAAACTGTCCCATAGATTCAAAAATATCCCGTAATACATAACTAGCATAGTTAGGAGAACCAATCAACTATGTAACCTTTCTCAACTGTATAAGAATGTAACATACATTTTTCTCTCATGATCCAACCTTTAAAAATCGATATCTTAAGCCCAATAACAATATGCTTTGCTCGTCAAGCAAACCATGACAATGTTATACCATATGAAAAACAGTGTTGCATTTAGTAAGTGACTATTAGCTAACTGCATAAATAACTAAAGAAAAATGGAAACAAAGATTATATTAACCATAATGATCAACATTAGCTAGATAAATAATCTAAGATGCATGTACTTTATATTCACTTATTGAACATATACAAATGAAATTAAGGCCTTTGTAATCTGAACAACGAATGACTTCATACACAGATTTCACAGCAAATTAAAGGAACTTATAACCAAGACCCTCCGAATATGATGAAGTACATTACTGCCCAAGGGTCAATGAGAACTTCGAGAACACAGGAGGAAATTCCTTGATATGAATCTCTTTCAATTGAGCAGTCATTTAAATAGTATAGACTAAAAATTTAGCAGACAATGGCAAAGTTCCAAAATTTAGAACACAGAAGAATACTAAAAAAAAAAAAATTGAAACAATTCAGATAACCAAAGAAAACCATCCAATTGATATGAAGATTATATCAACTGATAATTTTTGAAGAATGCCCCTTCCTTTTCTCATAAGAAAAGAACATAAAAGCTTTGTAGTTTCGGCACTTAAAACTCGTTAGTATGTGCAATTAGTAGTACACACTGAATACCTTTTCAGGAAGCAAAGCAAGTTTATGTAAAGATTCCTTCTTTTAGTAACCCAGAGAACTATTGGAAAAAGAACAATTTCTTTCATGTTATATTAAGCTTCATACATTTAAATATTTCCTATTTTTCCTATCTCAAGATTCTTTCTAAAATCTATAGCAGATATCACAATGACCATTTTAAATGAACAACTCTACCAAATTCCTCCAAAGGATGATAAATGCTCCAATGAGAAACACAACTGTGCTCTAAATGACCATCTATATTACCAAAAAAAAAAAAAAAAAAAAAAAACTTATGTTATGTTTCGGGGCACCAAATCAGTGCCTTGGATTTGGGATTGGAGGAAGTTTAGTTCAAATTTTGTACTAAATTTTCTCCAATCCCAAATCCAAAGCGCCGATTCAGTGCCACCAAACATGGCATTATTTTAGATCACTGTTCAGATGTTACACTTTTCATTGCTGGTTTCTTCTTTTAGGTTCCACCACCTAGTTGCCAAGAACCTAATTACGTCATTTCCTCATATCCCATTCTTACATCTAATAGCACTTTGATCATTTTAGGTATTTATCTCATAAAAATACAATATGTGGTTTGGCTGAGATTATGAGCCTAGATAAAGGGGAATGGCGAAACAAGATTCATGCAGTTCACCCCAAATCCCTGAGAGTTGAATCCATATCAGCCGTTATATTTCACTATTCGCTGGCAACAGCCATCAATAAGACCTAAAATTTGAGTTCACTTGCTAAATAGGTCAGATCCTTGCAATCAATCAATCTATCTATCTAGGGGAGTTGAGGAAAGAGATGGAAATCAAGAACTTGAAGTTGTACTTGGAGCACTAAAGCATCATTAAAGAGAACAATAAGCTGAGAAAGAAAGCTGTTCTTCTTCACCAAGGGAGCTATCTTTTCCTCATAACCACATGCCTCACAACAACAACAAACACTAAAATAAATACTATGCAGAAGAAGAAGAAGACATAGGCCTTATATTCTTTGGTCTTCTTGACATTACCATTGTACCTTTTGTTTGATCTTTGATCCATGTTGAAGTACTTCAATCAACAGGAAAAACAAGGACAGGAGGGTTTTATGCTTTTTATTACTAAAAAAATATTTTTGATATTGATAAATAAATTTTTATGGTTATATATTGGGATATTGGGCCGTGTTTGTGTGGGCGTGAGAGAGAGAGAGAGCACATGTTGGGGCCTTCAGATATAATAATATTATGTATTAAATTATATTAATCTGTTTCTAGCTTAACCCAAGTCATAAATCCCTTCCTTACAAATGCATATAAGGTTCAAGGTTCCAGTCCCCAATGAGAAAATTATTAGGCAATTATAGGCACTTATGTATGACTTATCTACCAAAATAATAATAATAATAATAATAATCTGCTTCTGAATTTCATGCTGTAGCAGAGATAACTGGTGAATGCCAAGGACATTATACTTATCATTAAAAGAGGTGATTCAATCTGGCACACAAAGCATTTTCCTTTCAAAGATCATCATGCTTCATTAGAATGCCAGTGAAGCACAGAAATGGATACAAGACACGGTTACGACACAACACAGACACAGCGACACGGCAAATCCTAAAAAATTAGGATACAGGAATATATTATAATGTATATGATATTGTACTTTACGAAAACTATGAGTAACATTATTTTTTATCAACCTAATAATGAAAAACAAATTAAGTTTTGCTGCGAAAAAGAAAAAATGATAAAAACAGGTTTAAGAAAGATTGAAAAAAAAAAAAAAAACAAAGAAACACAGGGGATTAGGATTTTGTTAGGAAAAAAAAAATTAGGGTTTAGTTAAAAATAAAGGTAAGAATTCATGTAAACAAGAGGAAAAAAGCGGAAAAAAGCACAAGAGATATAAAAAGAATTTTGTTGCGAAAGGAAAAAAAGAAGTATCTAGGGTTTGTGAAGAAGAAAAAAAAGAGGACGAAAAAGAAGATAGAAAAGAAGAGAAAGAGGGCGGAGAGAGAGAGACAATTCACCGGCAACGAAGCTTGGTCGGTGGGAGAACAAGCTAGAGTCAAAGATGATTGTGCAAGAGTTTGAACCTTTGAACTAAAATATAAGCATAAATATCTGATTGTTTTAATATAAAATTGTTTTATAAAACAACTTTTAACTAATTATGTAATGATTATTAAACAAATTCTCATAGTGACACTTCAACCTAGCTTCCTTTCTAAAACTTTCTTAAAAATCCCCAAGAATGCCTTATAAAAAAATTTAAAATAAAAATAAAAAAATCTCCAAGAATGGGATACGCTTGTCCACGGCGTGTCCGAATATTCAAAATAATAGATAAACAAATTCACACATTTTTTTGGCGTGTCCAAAATGTGTTGGGGCGTGTCCGGTGCATGTCGGTGCCCGACACTTATTCTTTGCCCTTTTAGGCGTGTCCATGCTTCCTAAAATGCCACATTTAATGAAATCTAAAAAGATGAGAAACCGAATCCACCAGTAGAAATATCCCCTTCTATCATAGTTGGTCATTTTGGAACCAAGGTCACTGACTAGTGACTATACCTGTAAGGAGGATCTATATAATTTACTAAGATAAGATACAAGGACGGCAACCAGGGAATATATGAAACGGGCTACAGAGGGCACAGAAAACCTCTGAGTTTATGATCCAAACGAACATGGCCTTCAAGCTGAATCAAAAATTAATTCATGAGCTGACCCCAAGTACTACTACATGGTTTAATTATTTATTCCGTTTTTCTTGCTGCTGTCATTAACCTTTCTCAGTACCCACGGTAACGGTGTAGATGATGATTTTTGGACACGCGCGAGTGCCAGGCGCAGATACAAATTTAGGCTCAAATTATTTCAACCTCCAAAATGTTAACAAATGAGGCCATGGCGACAATCAAAGTTTTTTTCTCCTAGAGTGATCTGGAGTGTCTATATAACATATTATTACCTAGAAAGAATGTATGCCCACTTAAGGAAATTCTCTTGTGTAGAAAGTTGTTAGAAAGTTCAGGTGTGAGTATTCAGTTAGCAAAATATGAATTTCTTTCTTTTATCATACTCAGCCTACAATGTATCCAACTCAAGTACTTCAGATATTATGTAAAATCCATTCAATTACAAAATACAATGCATTACTTTAGGAATAATCTTCAAAATAAAGAAACCAAATTGACTAGCAAAAGATATCCTGATATTCAGCATTCCAATAACTAAAGAAAAAATGCATTAAGACTAAAATTTGAATATAAAACAGGGGCGCAACAATAGGATAGCATTTTGGTTAGGTTGCTTGAGCAAACACTGGCAAACAACAATGCCAATTTTGAACATTACAGAGAAGTTGAAATATACCCTTCGTACATTAGATATTGCATTTCTATATGAAACCAATAGTTCCCACCGGACCAACCATTAGTGAAAGTGGCAGGAAGCCGAAGAGTGGAAACAAAAGAATTGAATTGTACAAGATCCTAGCATTTATCTAGGTAAATATAAATCTCCAATTTTCTCCAATGCTCGGAATATTTATGAACAATGTCACCAAATTCAACATGAACACACCAACTACAGAGCAATTTAAGACGTGAACACCCAACATGAAAGAGTAAAGATGATGCAGTTGAATGCAGCAATTTGGATCACCACAAGCTCAATTTGCTTCATGTAAGCCATAATTATTAAACTAAATGAATTTCTCAGTTTTCGAATTAAGTCCTACAATCAAATAATCATCAGGCAACAACTTATGCTGGAATTATTGCAAAAATTGAGACCACTAACAATGAGGAATCCATCTCAAACCTATAAATAAAAACCCTAAAACCTAAACAGACAAAAGCTAAATTTATATAGTTCACATTATATAGAGAGAGACCTGAAAGAGGTTTTGGCTTAACAGGTGTAATGGGGCCTCTCATCTCGGTAACACCGAACCTTCTAGGCTTCTCAGGCCGATCTTCGTCCTCGGAAAACCTCTTCCATCTGATTGCCTACATCTTCTTTCTTCACACAGGTATTGCGAAGACACAGATAATATTGCAAAGTGTAAACGATAAGGAACTCGCTTTAGCCACCATTAATATACATAGATACTACATAGAACGGCAGTGTATGATCTCTGGCATGGGCATTCCATTTTCAAGAAATGTTGAAAATTTGTTTCGTCATCGTCTTACTATTATTCTACTCAGATATAGGGCACACGAGTAAAAATCACCAGTCAGCAATTTTGTTAAGAAGCTTAGTGGAATGATAATAATAAGACTATTATTAGAAATCTATATATATATATATAATAAGACTAAAATATGCTGAAGATAAGTTTTTAAAACAAAATAATAAATATAAAAAATAATTTCTCTATGGATAATATTTTTATTTATGACATTACAACTGTTCAAGAGAAGTAGATAATTTTTTATTTATTTAGGGTTTTTCTTTGCATAATAAAAGAAAAAAATTAGTTGGAAGAGAGCTGTTTAGTATAGAAAGTAAATGTCGGATAGATACATAACATGTAGAATTCTATATAAATGTTGGAGAGATACATAACATGTAGAATTCTATTACAAAATGATTTATTCTTAGAAAAATATGATTAAGATGCATAGAGAAGCTTAATCATATAAAATGAAAATCATTAGATGGCCCTCCCATCCATCTTCAGTAAGTGCAATCAACAAACCAATCGGCCTTCTTTTTGACTTTCCAGTATTGGGGATATCGATATTTGCAGCAAGCTTAAGCCCGTGTCTACAAGCCCATAACTCTGCTGAAACCAAGCCCAATTTACTTGATTATTTGTTTATTTTTTTAATGACGGTATGTAAATAGGAATATATATATATAATTGGGCAAAACAGTGTGGCAATTTTGTCCCAGCAACATGGTAAAATGAGAGCTGGCATTCCCATGGAGCAAGAACTTGAGGTGAAGTGAAATTTATCATGTATGGAACTGTTTGTGTTTTGTAACATGAACATAGAAATTTCAAGTATTTATTGCCTTAACTGAATATAGGACAAGTCCTATAACTAGTGAAAAAGACCTTTCCTTTTTAACTGTAAATCAACATAAGATACATGAAAACATATAAGTTCCTCAAAAACCTGGTTTGGAATCTTTAAATGCATGTTTGGGAGAATATTTCAAACTTTGAGCTGTCCATGCATCCTAGCCAGTAGCCATCCCAACAGATTCGTCGCTTGCCGGTGATGCCCTGCTTTCCTTCTCCCCCATGAAAGGAATCCAAATCTAAAAGCAAAAAAAGCAGAATAAAGAAATTTTTTGAAGACAAAAGAAGCCTTTCCCTCCATTATTACAGCTAATCTTGTTAAGATATGATATTAGTCTGCATCCACTCTTCTACTTTATTCAGATTCTCTCCTCATGAAGGACAAGTAATCAAAGGGCCATGCTAATAAAGAGAGATATTCCTTATATAAAAACTTCTCCCATCTTTTCTTTCTCAAACATCTCTTTCAGAGCTTTCAGTCTGCTAAAATGGCAAAACAAATAGGCCTTCTCATTTGTCTCTTGATCATCATATTGGACGTTGCAGCAGGTATTCTCGGCATTGAAGCTGAAGTAGCTCAGAACAAGGTATGCGTCAAAAAATCTTTTGCATAACAGAATGGAAAACTATAATTGTGTTGCTGCAACTAATTTTTGTTGTTTTGGCACAGGTGAAACATCTTAGGCTGTGGATATTCGAGTGTAGAGATCCGAGCTTCCAGGCTTTCAAGCTCGGGTTGGCTGCTGCAGTGCTTCTTGCCCTCGCGCACGCCATTGCCAACTTGTTTGGTGGCTGCACTTGCATTTGGTCCAAGGATGAACTGAATAAAGCACCTCCCAACAAGCAACTAGCTGTGGCCTCCCTCGTTTTCTCATGGTAATTTACTGTTTCATATTCTATATTTTGTATTCATTTGTGAGTTTTATGGTAACATTGTCTTAATTGCTTCAAATTTTGAGCATGTCATAAGATTTCATCTGAACTCGTTCGATTCATTAGGATTATACTAGCCGTTGGATTCTCGATGCTGATGATAGGGACTTTAGAGAACTCGAAATCAAGAAAATCATGTGGGCTATCACACCATCGTGTTCTATCTATAGGAGGGATTTTGTGCTTCCTTCATGGACTGTTTGCAGTTGCTTATTGTGTTTCAGCCACTGCCATTGGAGATGAAGAGAGGAGGATTCCACAGGGAACCCGTGTTTGATGTTTTTTATTTATTTCCTAGTTTTGTTTCTCTGTTAATCTCTCTAACTCCACACTCCACAGCTTCAAAATACAAGCAATCTTTATCATGTCACATACCCCTCTCCATATATCGCCAATGTCGATTTCTTTTTCTTGCCGCATTGTGATCCTGTAACGATTTGTTTGAGACATCGTCACAATGTTGAGATCCTGTAAATCGATTTGTTTGAGACAACATTGTAACAAGATCATAGGCCCATTTAATTTTTTTTATTTTGTTTTTTGAGTTTTTGTCTTGGCAAGAAACTCCCACAAAGGGGACTCAAATCCTAAAAGAAAAAAATTAATTTTAAACAGGAAATCATAAAACCCCTCTTTTTCTTGGGAAGTAAAATCTTATTGACAGCAATGACAGCAACTAACACAGCATTTCCAATAGCTCCATTCTCTTCTGTTGGTGACATGAAAACGCAAACACGTGACTAAGTAAGCATCTGTTCCAAGATTGCAAATAAGGCATTCATTGGGTAACTAGTTCAGAAGAAAATAATGATAATGATGCTACCAAACCATTGGCAAGATACCAAAAGGAAATAACAACAACAACAACAATGATACAATTACTTGACTAATCAAGCCTCTGTTATAAGTTGCAAACAAGGCATTCATCTGTTAACTAGCTGAAAAGAAAACAGCAACAACAACAACAATAATGATGAAATGATACGATGCCATTGACAAGATACCTGTAGAAAATAATAATTCGAGTAAATGCTACAAAACCCGATCAGTTTTTGTAGACTATAATAAATAGAGTCCAACAGGGACTATAGAACTCTCTTCTGTCTTCATGTCGATCACTAATTGCCACATCAGGTTGGTTGTATAATCTGCTGAAACAAATCATCAATTGTATCACTTTCCTAATAACAATGATGATACAACAAGGCAACATAGTATAGGCTCTCCTCTCCAAATGAGAAAAGTGAGCGATTTGAACCCTACATTGGACAGTGTGGTGTGAGCATGTAAACAAAACAATTTAAAATCTTGGTTACAAGCCAGATTTGTCTCATCACGTCTTCCAGGTCTCGAGGCCCTTTTAGCTTTTTAGATTTTTCATGTTTCATGGTTGTTTATCTTAAGCCGGTAAGAGAGTGTATGGATGCCAAATTATAAACAAACCAGAAAGCATTAACAAATTATCCATGAATTTATATCATGTGAACTCAAGGGTCAGTCAATGCTTCATATGGTTGCTGAGGATACATGGAAACAAGAAAAGCTGGGGTTTGGTGGAGAGGCAGGTGAGTGTTAGAACCACAATTGCTCCAAGTCACCAACCCAACCACATCAAAGTAGTATTAAACTTGTATCATTCCTCTTATCCCTCTTATTGATCAAGCTGAACATTATGTTTAATATAACAACCAAAAATCAAATTTCAAATTCACCACCAATTTCAAATTCAAACTCTTTCTTCATTCCATTATATATTTTATAGGAGCAAAATGAATAATTAAAGTGAAACTTAAGCAGGTGGAGACAAGGACTTTCAAGATGCTTTACAGTTTCACAATGTGATTTTACCCCTAACATGTCTTGCCAAATTAAAAAAAAATGGCTCATCACAAAATATTTTGAAAATACAAAGGACCACAAATAGAAAAGAGGAGAGGAGGGAGGAGAGAGATCAAAACAATATTTTATACCAGGTCACAAAGAAATTCATGGAATCCTCTCCAACCTATTTCTTTACTACCACTGACAAGGATTCAGAATGCCAAAAAGAAAAATCTCATTAAAACACTAATAAGGCTAGTTAATAAATTTTAATAGATTGTTCTAAATAAAAAATAAATAAATCACCACAAACAAAAAATGTACCATCTACAGGCACTCGACGATTCCAAAAGTTCCAACGTAAGAAATAAACCAACAATAACCTAAGATCCACAAAATTAACCATAACAGTTGCAACTGCACCAGTTTAATCATAGCCTGTGTGTGTTTCATGAGTGGTGGTCGTGGTAGTGTTAGGGGAGGGGGCTTGAATTTGGAATTGGAACAAATTTAGTTCCAAATCCAAGGCGCCGATTCAATGCTTCCTAATGCAACATGAGCAAATTACTTACTGATACCACAAGAATCTCCAACAGAGTAAGGAAAATACATGTCCTGATAAGATAAAATCACAATATATCACATTATCACAATTGCTAACTAATTAACTGGGATAATAGCTCCATGCATATGATGTGCTCTATGCAAGAACTGCATATTGCTAACCAAATATTTATGATGTCGCCTGGGGGTCAGGTATGTAAACCTCTTATTATTATTAGGCTCTATCTGGCGTCTTTTTATTTACGCATGAGAAAACCATATGCCATAGTTCCTCTCCTTTTTCTTTTGCCAACATTCCATTTAAACCCAGCTCCTTTTCTTTTATTGCCTTCAACTTGAACTAAATCACCTCTCTCTACTAGTTCAGTTAATAATTCCCTCAAGTGGAAAATAATTTAACCTTCCATCACAGGGCAACCCTGTTTCAGACAACTTTTGTATTTTACCTTACTCTTAATCAATGCTACAAGAGCTCTCAAATTAATCAATCACTAATCCAATATTTTATGCATTGCCAAATGCTCTCATTCCACCTAAAGACGTCCCTTCCTGAATATGCCCAACAAACTCATCTACACCTCCCGTGGACCAACAATCGAGAAAGATGCATTTCCCTATCCCAAACCCAACATGGCTATTGACCAGATTTGTCGATCAAGCTGACCAACTTGGGTAACCTATGCAAAAGATTAGGACATAATCTTGATACTTAAGCTAACCATATCAAGAATCAAAACAGAGGCAGACGGATGAAACCCCAAAGTTTATCCGCTATGCTATATAGTTGAGGGATTATTTCAAATTAAAGGAAAATATGGTTTGACATCCAAAAACCCATGAAAAAAAAAATTCTTGTCCTGAACAAAAATTTCCAGATCAAGCAAATTGATAACACCAATATGTCAAGCCAATTGTAATATGAAATATTTCCTATGATACTGAGTAAACAGCAGTCAAACAAATATTCCAATTATGGTAGCCAAGATCAGGATTATCAAGCCACAACAACAAATCTAAAGCCATTAAAACAAGAACTAAAAATTAAAAGATATTCCAAAGGCAAGATTTCAGAGTTGGATAAGAAAGATCGAACTACAAACTCATAATTACATAAGTTATTAAACTACTACAAACACAAATGCAACAATTAACCTAGCAGTCTGTCTCCAGGATCATCAACTAAAAACCACCATAAATTACCTGATCAGATTCTAATGCTCTGGTGATTTAAGCACTGCCAGCACATGTTTGGTCTGCTCACGAACCAACTCCACCCTTTTCAAGTAAAGCTCAACCTCTTCCACCCGCAACTGCTTCCACTTCTCCTCCAACTCTAGCCTCTTGCTACCTCCAATCAACTCTAACCCATCCCTTATAATCTCATCTTCCAAACTTGAATCAATGCTTTTACTGAACTGGAACAGCCGGGCCGGCTTTGCTTTTTGCTCACCATCCACCTTAGCTTCTCCATTCTGTACCTCAGGATCAGAATTCGCATCCAATATCGGTGAAGGGGCGGCTCTACTACTTTTAAGGTTCTGATTCTTCTTTTCTTTCTCATTAACCTTTGGGCTAACAACACCTATACTATTAGCTTCACCACCCCATATCCTCTTGGACAATTCGTATGCCTTCTGCTCATGGGGCTTAGTTATATTCCGCTCACCGCCCTTTTTCCCTTTGCTCGCATTGTTCTCATACTTCTTCTTCAATCGCCTAACTTTTTCAGACAATTGGGCCTTGCTTACATCAATATGAAGTTTATTCTTGATAAAATTATGAAATGCATTCATATCAGCAAGTGGGTCGGCCCGTTTCTTGGCCGTGTACTCGATCATACCATTCAACACAGCAATCTCATCCTCTTCGCTCCACAACCTCTGAAACAACTGCTTCTTCGTGTCATCACCAGTCTTCTTCGCCGCATCCTCTTCAATAACCCCATCCCCTACACCCCTCTTCTTCTTTGCCTTTTTCGACTTCTGATTGCTTTTCTCTTCCAACGGCCGTTTCACGGTGACGCTGGGCTTCGATCTGGGTTTCTTAGTAGCTTTCGGAGTCTCTTCCATGGGCTTCGAAGAGATGGGCTTGATGTTAGGGTCGGCTCGGCGAGAGAGCGAGATTTGCTTGTCGGTGCCGGAGTCGGATTCAGATCCGGATTCATCAGACGACGAAGATTGGAGTGTTTGCGCCGAGATTTCGGTGGCTTCTGGCTTCTTCAAAGCAGAGGCCTTTTTGTCCTTAGGAGGCGTAGGTGGTGACCTCTTGTCTTCTTCTTCTTCTTCAGATTCTGAGTCTTCTCGCGCTACATTTTCACGTGATTCTTCCTCCTCCTCCTCAGAAGACGAGCTGTGTTGTGCATCGTGCTCCAGCCGACGAGTAGGTGCCATTGCAGAGAGAAAGAGATTGAATAAATTTAGAGAGAGACGAAATTTCTTAACTAGGGTTTGCAGCCCCAAAGTGGATAGAGAGAGAGCTCTCGACTCTTGAGCTGGTATGAACGATTGAGTAACACGAAGTGAATAGGAATCGAGTTGTCCAATTATCAAAGGAGAGGGGCGTTATTGAGATTTCGAAATGCTGAGTTAGGACCGTGGAGAAAAGATTAAATGAGAGTGGCCACAAAAAGAATGATGTAGAAGCAGTATATCTGACCGTTAGATTACCAAGAGGAAATCTGGTGACTGCAAATAGTCAATATAATAATTAGTGAAATCGGACAGCTGAACTGCCGCCACCGATACAAACGGGAAGATTCCCATGCAATGCTCTTTTTAGTAATTGAAGTAAAACCCCAGAGTTTCCAATTATTTCAAAAAAAATCTTGGCCAAAGTCTCAACCGAAGAACTTGCATATATATCCCCCAATTCCAAACACAATATTCATGCACTTAAAAGGAATAAAATTGTTAATATCATTTGTGAAAAAATGTCAAGTTGCTAATAGACATATTTCCATTAAAAATTAATAATAATATTTCTATATATGAATCAAAACACATAAATGAAAAATATTATTTGATAACTTCCAGGTGAACAGTTTTATTTTGAAAAATTGCGCTTAGATGTGTTTGGTACACTTTTAATGATTATCAAATTTAAATCTTTGAATGGAACTAGAATTTGAAGCTTTTAAAACTTTGTTTTGAGTAGATGTTGAATATTTTAAGTAACTTTTTTATTTATATAATTTTGTCCTTTTTATTTTTTTATAAACACAACCACACTTAGTCATATAATTCGCTCAAACCACTAGGCTCCGTTGCTCTGTGCGTGAATTGGCATTTTGAGAGCAAATTCGTCAAAAATTCATGCTCTTACGTTTTTGAATTCGCTGGTTTTTTAAGTTCAATTCGACGAATTGTGTAAGGTAAAATCGCATATTTTGTTCAATAAGTTGACGACATTTTGACAATAAATTCACGAATTTAATGCGAATCTTGAGAAATTTCGATTTTACTCCAAACTTAAATAGACCAAATAAGATTAATTATGTCAAAAAGTAATCAATTTAATTTAATTAAGTAAACCTTTATAGGTAAAAATCAAATAATATAACAATATACTTAATATTTAATAATACTTATTTATTAATAAAGAAATAAATGAATGAATAACTTTTCATATTCTGATTGTGATTTCTCAATTTTCTCTTGGCTATTAAGTGTTGAGTTCATGATTCTTGAACTTCTTTCACTAGTAATTGACTCTTGATTCACCCTTATAGTCTTATTCTCTTTTCATCATTTCATATTCTCTCTGATATTTCATATACTTTTCATATGCTTTTGAACATTGATATTTCAAAAACAATGATTGTCATCTTGACAGTTTAAAGCAGATTAAATGTATAAAAGACAATGTTTTTGAACATTGCTTTTTCTATTATGCCCTATTCATGGTTATGTTTTAATTTTTATAAAGCAACTTATTTTATTGTCATGTTTGTTAATTTATACATTTATATAAAGCAGTTTATATTAGTTGTTATGGACTCATATTTGATTCACTATTTGGTCTTTTTATTTGCATGAAATTTATTTAAAACATATATTTACTATTATAAATTAATATTTTATATATTTATAATGCAGCGCTCCCACTCTAAGATTTTTTGAGATATGCCGCTTTCGCGCTCCCGCTCTATGTGACTTATATACCCCTTCCTTAATAAAGTTGCTATTATCAAATATGTTAAAATCACACTAAAGGATATAATTGTAAATTGGCAAAAGAAGTGTTTAAAAAGAAATTGTTACCAAATAAATTGAAAAATAATTTAATTGTGAAAAATATTTATTATAATATGTCACCAAATACCTAATATATTTTTTATTAACCATAATTTTTTTCACAATACTGTTGATAAAAGTGTTTTTTATTTTATTTTAACAGTAATCCCAAACAGATTTTCAACTCTTTACTAGACCAAGTGAGTGTGTAAAATTGTTTCAAAGTTAGTAGTGATAATTTAGCCATGTGAAGAGACAGGCTCTCACTGGCGGAGCCAACATGGGCCAATCTAATTGGTCAAATGTGTTTTTGTTAGTAAATTGATGAAAGAGAGAAGCAAATCACCAAAACACATTAATTTACACTATTACTTCTCAATTTGTAGTCTTATTGCTGGTCGGAAAAAAACAAGAGAGAAGACAAAAAAAAAAAAAAAATTCATGCTTACGAATCAAAATTGTGGCTCCGCCCCTGGAGGCTATGGACCTATCGTTCTTGTATGACTGTACAGTCGGGTTTAGATCGACCATGCAATTTTTCAAGGGAGTTGCACGTATTATGGACCCCCAAACTAAATTTTGTTTATTACATTAAATACTAATAATTTTTCTCTTTTCTAATTATATACCTATAAAATGTTAATGGTGCCCCCTATAAATTACAAAATAAATTCACTTTTGCCCCCCTGCATATCATGAAGAGCATAAAAGATTTAATGCTGTATTTTAGAGTAGTGAATTGTCGTTTTGGATTTGAAATTGAAAAAAATCCAATTCAAACTCTAGTCTAAATTTTTTCTAATTTCAAATTTAAGTGACACCTAATGAGAATGTCAATGCACAATTCTATTGATCCTTAATCAATAATATTCTTTTGTTCTTCCGTCTGGTTGTGACCATAAATAGGTCTGTCTGTATTTGATGATAAAGATAGTACTGGAAATTGTTACTGTTGGGAACATGCACTGACCTTAGATCACTCAAAATCCAAAAGTTGACTAATCTTAACGAAGAGAAAAAATAGTTTTTCTCTTTGTATGTGGAGAATCAGCTGTTGTTTGCATCTCTATCACCAAGCATGGATCGAATTATATCCGAAATTCGACTTTGCCACAAGGTTCGCTCTCATCTTTTACAAAGGTTTGGGCTTTAGATTGGGTCCACCATTTTGCTCAAGTCATGGAAGACAGGGTCAATTTATTAGTGATAGGAGACATTGAATGAAGTCTGAACGACAAGCAAAGCCCAAATATATGACAACTACGATATAAAAGAAGGGGTAATTACTTCTTCTCCTTTCTTTTCTTTTCTTTTCCTTTTTGTTGGATTTTTTCACTAAAGAACCACTAGAGTTTCTTATAAGTTATAATTTGTGTGTGTGTGTGTGTAAAATTGGGTTGGAATATTATGAACAGTTAGGATTTGTGAAATTTTTATAGTGGTGAGCTTAGGGCGAATAATATTTTAGGGATGCATTATTGTTATAGTTCAGCATAGATTCTTGAAGAATTCCTTTAGATTTTATATCTTTATAATTGTAAAGTTACTACTCATTATATCATCAAAGAATTTGCATAAAAGAACAAAAAAAATATTGGAAAACACTACTTTGTTTTCTTTAAAGCAGTCTCCAAAAACAACTATTTGGAGGATAAGCTAGTTTTGTTTTGTTTTTGTTTTTTTATTTTTTTATATCAGGTTTCATAGCTGGGAACACAATTGTAGATTGAATTCTCTAGGACCATTTTAAGTAACTACTGTAAAAAAAAACCCAGGATATTTTATCTATGTTAGTCATAGAGCCTAAAATCAAATATAAATCAGGACAATGCTTGATCATTTTGCTTTAGCATGTCATGTGCAAGTGAATTCTTTCAGTTCTGGGAAAAGAAAAAAAAAATTTATTATTAAAATTACTCATTGCGACCATACGAAATATAATCATGAAACTGAAAATAAAGAGTTTAGACAAGCGAACATAAATAAATTCCTTTCAACCAAGCTTAGCAAGAACATCATTCAGGCTAGATACAGTCGCTGCATAATACTTCTGTGCTTCTGCTGGGCTCTTAATCTTTGCTGCATGGTCCAGCTGACATTTTCAATAACATTTAAACAAAATAACATTAGCATTTATATATGTTCGATTTTTTAAAAGCAATTCTCAAGAATTCAGAAAATATAAAACTATTTTCAAACAATTATAAAAAGTTTGTAACAGAAACTATCTATCAAAAATCTCATAAAACAGGAAACTGTTGTGAAAACTGAACCGAACCAAGCATGTCATTATACTCACGTCGCTGATGTCCTTGAAGAGCTTTCCAGTGAGGTCTTTGAGGGGTTTCTTTTCCTCTTTAGGCTTGGCGGAGATGATGGTGTTGAGATCAAAGCGGAGGTATGAAGCCCTAAGACGAAGGTCATTCTGGACATAGGGCCAAGCTTTCTTATCTATAAGCGATTTGACACCAACAATCTCCATCGCAGACTCCTTTGCCCTCTGCGCTGCCTTTGCTGGAGGCAGTGCTTGCAGGTAAAACCTCTCCTTGAGTGGCAGGTCATAGTCCCTTGGCTCATCAGAGTTCAGTGTTCCAGCTGCATGCCCAATTTCCAATATTTGCCACCATGTTTGCAGAGATGTCGTGCAAAAATTATTTATACATTTTAATACAAAAAAATATATATATGCGAGTGAGGCTTGTGGGTTCCACAGCACGAAGTTACAGTGAGGCCCACCTTCCTCTCACATCCCATTTTCTACTTTTAAAATTTAACTTTGTCCAAGTGTGTGATTTTTTGAACTTTTTGTGAAAAGTAAATAAATAAAATTTCAAATTTTGAGTGAAGTGTTTTTATATATATTGTTTGGTCAATTCCTTAAAAGTTTACTTAAAAAATATATATATATATATTAAAAATTGGTAGTCTAACAAATTTATACACACATACAATTAACATGGTACCAGAGTTGGATGTTATCTTTTCAAACACATTTACTGTGTTAATTCCATCTCAGCCTAAAAATTGAGACAATTGGTAACCTGACACATATGCAATTGTAAGTATTATATAACATAAAATATAGTTTGTAACATAGTGGAAGTGACAAGACTGGAAACTTACGCAGTCCACCGGAGGGCGGAGGAGGCGGTCCCACCTTGATGGATTTGGCTTCGGCGAGCACGGCTTGAACAAAAGACCCGGTGGCCAGCCCGGTGGCGACGAGACCCAGTACTGCTCGGCGACTGGTTTCGGTCTCGGTTGATCCGGTCTGCTGAGCTCTGACGGTAAAACCTGGCCGGGACACGGCGAAGCGGGTGCTGCCGGCTCCGCTCAGGCGGGTTGAGCCGCTGAGCTGGAGGCTGCCTTCCAAGACAGCCTGAGAGGAGCCGCGCAAACCAGTCATTGAAGCCATAGCTTGAGCCATTTTGCTCAGTGTGTTTTTTTTTTTTTTGTGATGAACCAAAGTTTTGAAGAAATAGATGAAGAATATGTGGAATATAACTTAATGTGGTGGGATGATATTATTTCCAGTTTGTTGTTTTGCTTCTGTGATGTAGAGTGATGCCTTATCTATGATTTGCCTCCTTGGATAAGTTGGATGTAGTTTTAGCCAATTCTTGTTTGACACGTATGCATATTTGTTGAAAAAGTTGGATTAGGTTTTATTTTGGGGTCTTATATTCTGCCACGTGGACTCATTGAATTTTGTTTTGATTAGAAACCCACACTTCTAATCTCTAAAACCATTCAACAATTCCCATTTATTGACAGGTTTATGGACACTCCTGAGTTGAATTTTAGAAAAACATTTTAGGATTCACCCGCTTCACTTGGGAATTTTAAAATACTTTTTTAAATAAATAAATAAATAAATATATATATCATCTGGACATTTTTAAATACTTCAAAACACACACTTAATGTATTCAATTTGAATATTAAAATATAATTTTTCAACAATAGCATTGCAGCATAATTAACGCATTTTGTCGAAAAGATGTGGTTTATAAATTGTTATGCAAATCACGCTGCTCGATTTTCAGTGACTTTGGAATCATGAGATTTCAAAAGGAATTCTACTTACTTTGAAATCATGAGATTTTAAAAGAAAATGAGATTCGAAAGAATTTCAAAGCAAATATCATAAAGTAAAAAAATCCAGAGAAAATAGAAAGCATTTGATAACAATTACTTAACTTACCAAAATTAGTGTTTTACAAACTGTTTTAACATCTCTTGTTTTTACAAATCACCTCTCCTTCGTATCTTTAATATCTCTTATTCGAAATGGTACAATTTTTTATTTTTTCAAGATCCTTTTTACAAATTCCAATTTATTCTTAATGTGCATATAGAATTTTAGTTTAACTACAATCCATTTACAGTTGCTTCTGCTCTCTCTTCGGTTTCAATCTCCCTATAGTATAGTAGTATTCTCCTTTTTTTGTTTTTTTTTTTTTTAAGTGATTTGAAGAGTTGTCAACTCTAGAATTTCATTACCTCTACAAATTATATACATTTTCCTTCGCGCTGGCACTGCCTCCTTTGTCACCAAGGCATACGGTTTGGATTTTTTTAATCGATTCATGTTCGGTCGAAAAATTAAATGGCCTTTTCTTTTTTTTTTTTCTTTTTTTTCTGTCTGTCCTTGAATCATGTTCTTGTTACTTAATTTTATTGAAAATTAGGTTCTTTGATACATTGATGGAGCTACATGCAAGTCGGGGCAATTTCTTCCCTAAATTTATAGTTAGAAGGTTATATGCTCATTATGCTTCAACCTTTTTTATAAAGAAATAATACATATAACATAGCAATCATTATTTTAATTTTACCTACGGATGCAAGAATTTAACGTTGGCTAACCCTCCTCCTGTTCAACCTGCCAAAGTCCCATCCTTAATTAATCCATATGCATGCTACATAAAAATGTACAAAATCAAGCCCCAGAGGGCCAGTTCCATGGTCAGATACAATCATTCAACAAAGACAAGCCCTGGTCCTAACTAGAGTAGCCCAACCCAGCAATCAAAAACGAGCACGATGAGACATTGCCACCAAATCAGAAACAGAGCATCGGGATATAGGATTGGGATTATGTAGTTTGGCTAGTACCATGGTAGAATGCATGGTAGGTATGCAAGGCCTGCAAGAGGTGAGATGGGACCAATTCACTTGAAGAAGATGGGGGTAGGGTTAATTGAGGAAGGGACCAAATCAAAGAATCTGAGAGCTGAGGATCAAGATCAAAGCTAGGCAGTATCTGATGGTTGCTGAGCTCAGGAATTAATCTGACAACTTCCCCAGGTACGTTCCAAGACCCATTACATTAGCAATCACATCTTTTAACTGTTGCTGCCACAAGCTCCAATTGAAGAACTTGAAAGAAATTTGACCCAGATCAGTCTTAAAATGTAAATGGGCCCCAATAGGACTCCAATTATCAAACCAGAGTTTCGTGGAAGAACCATCACAAATCTTTGTGCTTAATAAGAGAGTTGACAATAGGGTTTATATTCAGCAGGTATCTCCAATTCCAATATCAATTTTGAGGGATCTTTATGGTCCAAATGGGCCTATCCTTGATTAGATTTGTTCATCCCAGGAAGTTTAGGCAACACAATCCACCAGAGAGCTTGGGATAACATATGTTGGACCTCTGAGTCTGTGTGAATGGCCATGAGATTTGAAAGAAGTTGAGAAGGAACTGATTGAATAATGAAATAGAGGGATGTATGAATTACCTGGGAATTGGTGGGGGTCCTTGCCTTAAACATTTTGGAAGTATTGGAGAATCTCACCTTCCACTAAATCTCCATTATCAAGCTTCCTGGCTATATTTGCCACCCCATACTCTTATTATTCCATGTATAGAAGAGGCCACTGTATCTCAAATCTTCAATACCTGCATCATGCAAGCATTTACTGAACTGAGTTATAGCAGCAGATATTCTATTAGAACCCCCATGAGTTTCACTAGGCCCCTTGATTGCATTGAAATCGCCAAAAATTATCCAGGGGATTGTAAAACAGATTGAAGAATGCTGGATTAGGTTACTCCAGAGAGATTTTCTCTTCACTGCTGAAAAGGAGACAAAATACCATTGGCATTTTTTTTTTTTCCCCAAAAATTTGGTGACTAACTTTAGTGATTACTCGTGTCAGGGGTACCCTTGACTCTGAGTTGGATGATGACGAAATTTTTTCTAGAAGCTGCTCAACATTTCTTGAAAATGGAATGCCCATACCAGAGCTTATACACCATTACACTGCCATTATATGTATCTATGTATCTATATATATATGAAGAATGGCTAAAGCAAGTTCCTTCCCGTTCTTGCTATGCAATCTTGTATCTTTTTAATTTATGTGTTAAGAAATAAGATGTTGGCATACTGATGGAAGAGCTTTTATGAGGACGGAGATCGTCTACGGTGTCACCGAGATGAGAGGTCCCCGTTACACCTTCTTAAGCCAAAACCTCCTTCAGGTCTCTCTCTCTCTCTATATATATAAACATACGCACACTATATATATATATATGGTAAACAATTTAGCTTTTGCTTCATGTGTTGCTGAATTCCTTGAAATGGTCATTGTGATATCTGCTATAAAATTTAGAAAGAATCTTGATATGGGGAAAAAAAAAAAAATTAAATGTATGAAGCTTAATATGACATGAATGGAATTGTTCTCTTTCCGGTAGTTGCCTGGAACGCAAACTTGGTTTGCTTCCTGAAAAAGTATTTGGTGTGTACTAATACTTGCACACATTGATAAGTTTTAAGGGCCCAAACGACAAAGCTTTTATATTCTTTTCTTATGAGAAAATGAAGGGGTATTCTTCAAAATTTTATCAGTTGGTATAATCCAACATCAATTGGATGTTTTTCTTTGGTTATCTGAATTGTTTCATTTTTTTTTCTTTTAATATTCTGCTGCATTCTAAATCTTGGAACCTTGTCATAGTCTGCTAAATGGTTAACCTATCGTCTTAAAATGACTGCTCAATTAAAAGAGATTGCATCCATACTTGGAGCTTCTTGTTAATAAGTTCCTTTAATTTTCTGTGAAATCTTTGTATGAGTTTTCTGTATGAAGTCATTCTCTGTTCAGATTAGAAAGACCTTGTTGCATTTTTGCATGTTCAATAAGTAAATATAAAACTTATCATTTCTTACAAAGTCCATGCATATCAAAATATTTATCTACCTAACATGATTTTATGGTTAATATTATCTTTATTCCAACTTTCTTTAGTTATTCTTGCAGTAATAGCTAATGTATAACTTGCAAAATTTAACACTGTTTCGTATCTGTCCCAATTCAGTAGAGAAGCAAACGAGTTCCAAACTGTATTGTCAAAAGTGCAAGTGAGAAAAAGATAATCAGAATCTCCCCAGCAATTGTGACAGATTGAGACTATTCTGAAATGCTAGAGCCTAGTTCACAAGCACAACCTTCACTCAACCTTAACCCTTAGGGCCAAGTTACCACTCACTTCCACCTTCACGGTTAAATTCAACCTTCACAGTAGCTTCGCATTTTCTGGCTTGACTGGGTATGTGGTGGTGGAATGAGCGAGAATATAAGAGAGAAAATGAGAGAATTAGGCTTTGTTTGGGACCAAAGGTTTTATACACTTGAATTTTCCTCCCAAATACCATGAGAAGAACAAATTTTAAATAAAAAAAAAAAAAAAAAGTTTAACTTAGAACAAATTTAAATAAAAAAAAAACAGTTTAACTTGGAGCCTTGCAACTCCTTACCTTAAGAAATCTTTATAGACTATAGTTTCCCTTAAAATGTACCAAACTAAACCTTAAAGGTGCCATATTTCATTCAGGATGCACTCTAGAACTGAGCATACGCCGCATCCCCATATCAAGTACCAATAGTTGTTGGAAAGATTTGAGACTTTTGGGCGGATGTACGCTCTGAATACTGGATAAGGAAGATGACTCGATGACTATAGATTGTCAAGAGAGATATGAGAAGAGAGTCAAGTCCATGTACTCGATGGGCTGTTACTTTTTGCCCTCAGAAATAGTAGAGGATGTAGATCTTTTGATCAGAAGGGCTGAGAGATGCTTGCTAGCCGACATGATAATGATTGATGCCGATGATGCCTGCAAGGATGATTATTCTGTATGGTAAACATTATTGCAAAGATTGTCGGGCGTCTTGGTCTTGAGAAGACAATGTTTGAAGCATCAAATTCCAAACCCTCTGTTTGGTTTATTAGACAATATGGTCCCAGGGTATTTTGCTCTTTTCATTCAACCTTTTCTTGCATCGGGGCGTTTGGTTGTTTCCTTTCTGATGTTTGTAACAATTTTTTATTATTGGCTTGGATTTCAGGTGAACCTTCTTGTGGATCACTCTCAAGTGATGGATCTGGAATGTGTTCGAGGTTGCAACCTTGGTAAAAATCACACATCTGTTCTTGGTTTGTCCGCAGTGGAACTGGTTATGCTAAACTGGCGCCAAATATATATAGTCCGCAGTGGAACTGTTTATGCTTTGTAATTGTCCTGTGTTATTTTGTATGTGTTTGCCTTTGTTCATATATAATTTTTACTTCTGTATTAGTACTCTTATTTGCTCTTAGTAACATCTTCATGTTATTGCAAACCATGTAGATTTAATCTGTAACATAACCTTTTGTTTCCATAGTTGATTTTGATGCTTCTTACAAAAAAATAATAATGAATGGTTGGTGCTAAGCATGTTTTGATCCCTCAGTAGCACCTCGATCAGGCGGTGGTGGTTTTTTTTGTTTTTTTTTGTTTTTTTTTTTTTTTTCTGACCTGCAGTTAATATAATACAACTTCGGCGTAGCTATAACTTAGATCTTGTACAAATGGTCTAAATATTTTTTTCTATACATTTCTAGTTATCAAAAGCATCAAACTGAGTTCACTTGGTCGATTTAAAAGAGGAAATCTTACTCCTGAAATCCTATACCTTGTGACTTGGTCGATGTCTAGACCTTGTGAGTTGTGAGGTTATATGTTTTGCTCGAAACGGAGTAATACAAAACATAAATTTTATACGAAATTTTAAGTAGGTTCGTTAAGAAATTCTTGTGGATCTATAGACGAAGGCGTTCCTCTTCGCAAGGAGATTAACATGGTATATTTACTTTCTCAAATTCGTTTTCTGGTTAATAAGATTTTAGCTTCGAAATAAGGTGTTTGATAAGCTTAAATGAGTATGTAAAATGTGGGAAGTAATTGTCTCACATTGAATAAAAAGTGAAACTAATAAGAATATATATAACCCAAGTTTGGAATTTGAGTTTGGGTTCAAGGGTACCCAAATTTTTACTATGCGGGTCCAAATCATTTATCACACATGCTGTTAATTTTTTTATTAAACTGAATTTTTTAACTGGGCCTTGATGTTTGGGCTTAATTTAATTTTTGTGCTGGATTTATTATGACGGGTTTCACAAATTGGTATGTCTGGTCCAAATCAGTGCTTTCAAAGGGTTGCACCTAGTCCGAACCAGTGTTACTCTTTGAACTAAACCATCGCATCTAGTGCAGGTGATGGTTCAGGTTACCCGAAAAGGCACCATGCTGCCTATAAAGACCCCCTTGGGGTCATTTGCAATTCGTACTAGAAACTTAGAAATCCTCTATTATTATGAGTTCTTACATATAATATAGTTCTGTAGTTGCTTGAGTTCAGTAAGAGAGAGTATTACACCAAACCGGTTCGTCCATTTCTTTGGTTTGCAGTGTTGCTATCGAAAAAAGAAAGATCGTTGTATTCTAAGAGACAGACGTTACAGAGTCCGTTAGCACCTTAGCGGAGCGAATCTGTCTTCAAGATATAGAATTAAATTCTAACCTCAACCTATTATCAGATTCCTTTATTATATAGGAGTAGTTTATTATATTAATTTATAATTTTATATAATATATAATATTGTTTTCATAGTATTATATATATATATATATATTATTATTATTGTTTTATAACATTAATTATATATATTATACCTAGTCTATTATCAGGTTCCCTTTATTATATAGTTTATTATATTGATTTATAATTTTATCTAATATATAGTACTATTTTCATAATATTATATATACATATATATATTATTATTTTATAACATTAATTATATATAATATAATTTATTATAATATTTAAATAGTGATACTATAATACATAGTTACATACACATATTTCATACACACATTTTGACAACGTCTTGCTCTTAGGGTGCCAATGATTACCATGAAAGCATTCTCATTATAGAATCATTCAAAAATCGAAGGGATTTTTTTTCCCTCGAAAAGTAAAATCAAAAGGATTTTGGTCCTATTATAATTAATTTATAAGTATTTACTGTAATAAAGTTTTTTTTCTTTTTAATTGGTACTTAAACAACTTCTCAAAGAAATTATTTATACTTAAAAGAGAAGTAGAACGAACTTAATAAAGTTGAGTAAATCCTTTGCACTAATAAAGTTCCTTTGGCATTAATAAAGTTTCTCCAACAGTTTGTAAAGTGACGGATGGCATCATTCATCATCCTCTCTCTCTCTCTCTACATGAATATATATATATATATATAATATATCCTATTATTCATTAAATATTATATTCCAGTTCCACAAAGCTCTAGTCAATTGTTTTCTTCTTTTTACCCACTTTTCTTTCCACTCACACTGAAGGGCAGACAAAGAGGTAGGCAAAAAAATATATATATATTTACTATACTAATATATTAGCCCAGCCCAAAAAGTAAAAAAAAAATTAATAGTATTAATCCACCCCAAAAATCTAATGAAGCCCAAATCAACTGTATAAAGGTCCAAACCAAATAACCCCATGAATGGGCACCAGAAAATAAATAAATAAAAATTTAGGGCAAATCATTTCAGGCTTTTCAGCCTCCCGTCCAGCTCCTTCATATTTTAGGGCAAATCATTTCAGATTTTCAGGCTTTTCTTTTCAACCTCCCACGTTCACACTCAACAAATTGGAATAGCTTTCATGATTCATCACTTCAGACTCTTAAGTATAAAGCACAAGTGCACGGTCAATTGATATTCAAGATAAGTCATAATTCATTTCTTCAACTATTCAATATATATATATATATATATATATATATATATATATATATTTTTGCTTAAAAAAATTACTTAACGTGGGGTTTGGTTAATTGGTTGATATATTTTGATTTAGGTAAATTACTTAAAAATTTAAAATTACTTGTTTTGCAAACTTAATATAGGTCAACAAATTGAATTGAATCACACAATTTCTAATTAGATCTCCCTTTGCAGAAATTGCTGAAGGCCAACAGATTGGAATTGCTTTCATCACTTTAAACTCAGTATAACGCACAAGTACACAACAAACTGGATCAATTGATATTCAAAGGTAAGTCATTTCTTCAATTATTCAATATATATATATATATATATATATATATATATATATATATATATTATTCCAGATTTTTTCTTAACAAAATTACTTAATATAGGGTTTGGTTAATTGGTTGATATATTTTGATTTGGTAAATTACTTAAAAATTTAAAATTACTTGTTTTGCAAACTAAAAAGTCTAAAATAGAATTAAACAACAGTGCTTATGTTAATTTGGAAAAAATAGACAAGTAGTGATACTGTGATAGAATGTTAAAAAGTAGAAACTACACAAGCAATGATAGAATGTTAAAAACTAGAAACTACGATTTACAGCTAGTCTTATCATGGTATTGGTTGATATATTTTGATTTAGGTATTTTTTATCTAACTCATTCTTTAATTTTATTAAGTTAAATAATAATGGCTCAACATCAACCTCCAAATAAGAAAGTGAAAAAGGATATATCTAGTGGTAGTGCATCTAACGTTGACGATGATTAATCGAAAAATGATATACCTAATGATCTTATTTGAAAAATTGACTTGGAGTCTATTATTGACGAATTTGAGTCTTTCGTCGAGCACAACTTAGATAGATATTTTATAATCTTTGAATTTAAATATTTAAATATTTTTCTATATTATGTTATAATTTTTTTTTTTTTTTGCTTAAGAAATTTTGTT
Source organism: Cornus florida (assembly GCF_030987335.1). Classification (NCBI taxonomy): domain Eukaryota; kingdom Viridiplantae; phylum Streptophyta; class Magnoliopsida; order Cornales; family Cornaceae; genus Cornus; species Cornus florida. The sequence continues at coordinate 95,561,780 of NW_026775571.1, read as the reverse complement.
ATTAAATTTATGTTTAATATTAGCCCACCCCAACGAGAAATCCTAGATCCGCCCTTACTCACACTCACATGTATGACACGCATAAAAAACACACACCCACGCACGCACGCTCCACCTTATTTATATAAATGTGCAAAATAAACACCCTTGCAGCTTAAGAATGTGCATGTAAACTCTCGACATTTGAAAATGTATAAAGTGACAGCTAATTATGATCAATTTTTTAAATAAAATTCCAAAATATCTTTAATAGTCTCTTTCTCCACTCTCTCATTTTTTTTTTTTAAAGACGTTTTTGATATTTCACTCTTCAAATTGAAAAAATATTCTTATTTACTCAATTTAAAAAATATAAGATTTTTTTTTTTTTTTTACTTTACCATTCTTTTTAGAGCAGTGATAGGAAACCGAAAGGTATCTCCCAAATTAATCACCGAATTTGACGTAACTTGGCCACGTTAGATTTTCACTCCTCTTGCGTGAGGGAACACAGTTCATCACGTGCAGGTAAAAAAAATAATTAAAAAAAGAAAAGAAAAGGTGGGAACGTAATTGTATATCGTGAAAAGGAATACCGAAAAATTCAGAAGTCTCCGAAATTAGAGAGAACTAATCTTTATCTTTTTTTAAGGAATCAACTTATCTTTATTTTGTTACATCAAATAAAATCACTACACTGGTTGAATTGCTCCTGGAGAAGAAAATTGATTCAAAGAGTGATGTTGTGAATACTCCCTAATTTTTTTTGCGTGATTCGAATACAAGATGATCATATAATTCTTAAAATTAGATCATTGAGTAATACCTAAATCTATTAAGAAATTTGTATAAAAAAATCTTTAAATATTTATGATTTATTACCAACATATATGTAATTATGTGTGTGTGTGTGTGTGTGTGTGTATATATATGTATATATTTGTATATACCCATCTTCTTTCGGTCATTTTCACAGTGTCCATGACTCCATTACCTTCCTTGTATTTTTCTCAAACAATTTTTTTATTTTTATTTTATTTATTTTTGGGGGTGATCTAAGCACGTGATGACTCTTTTACTCTTCACAATATTTTAGAGAATTTGACGTGACTTGACCGCGTTAAATTCAGTTGTTTTTTTCGGGGGTTACCTTCGCCCCCTTATCATTTTCCTTCTTTTTATTATTCATTTATGGGTTAAAAATCATAAAACCTCACTCTACTTTTAAAATCATGCATAAAATCACAGTAGAATTAAAAAATATCTAACAAAAGTTATTAAGTTACCTTGAACCCGTGTCTGACCCGTTCAACGTGTTGTAAAATGTCAAATTTGACATTACTATTTAATATTAAATTAAAAGCTATAATTATTATATTAAATTTTAAAAATATCTCTTTATAATAATATTATTTAATGTTAGATGAGTTATTATCTTACTAACAATTAAGACACATTTTCCATCCCCAATATTATTTTATAATTTTAAAATAATAATTATAACTTTTAATTTAATATTAAATAATAAGGTCAAATTTGACATTTCACAACTCATTTAATGGGCCAATTACGCATTTGTGAGTAACTTAATAAATTTTGTTAGTTCATAAATTTTTTTAATTCTACGTAGAATTTTATGCATGATTTTAAATTGAGGGTTTTTTATTTTTATTTTTATTTTTATGATTTTAACCCTTCATCCATTTTCACTGTTACTTGCACATACATCCACAGTTCCATCCTTCAATGCATACACTAGACACACACGTACACACTCCCACACGGTCACACCAATATGCATACACATACCCGCCCTTCTTTTATTCTTTATTTTATTTTTTTGATTTGTATCTTCCCTTTTACAGTATATTTAGAAAATGATCTCCATACTGGTTAATAAAAAAAATTATTCACATCAAGCATAACAATTATAATCAACTATTATTATGTTTATTATGGAAAAATTTCGTATAAGGTATTATTTCTGACAATATTTTATATACATATATATATATATTTATATATTTATGAAACTAAAACCAAATTGTTTCATGGAACAACTAAATCATTTCATTCACTCCAGTTCAATTTACTGGTTTTAACAAATTTTTGTGCTTTGATTAATACAACATATTGTTGTTTTATTTCCTTTACTTTTTGTTATTCATTCATTTACACTCTTACCTTAAAATATAGTAATTTATACTACTTCTTATCCATATTACTTGTTTTATAGGGACTTGTTCTTTAGTGACTTGCAGGGACAAACAATTGCTTGTCCCCCATAAGATTACTAAATTATCCTTTTAAAATTAGATAGGTATGTTATTATGAATTTATGATAGGAAGTCTTTTAAAATTTAAAGGGTAATTTCGAAATTTTAGTTTACTTTATCTTTTTAAATTGGACATAAAAGCATGGACAACAAAAATGAGATGAAAAATATTTTATAAGTAAATTTTATAACAACTTAAAACAAATTATCACAATCAAATAAGAGCATTTTCATGATTAGTTCTGATTATGACAAAACAATAATTTTGTGCAAATACATCACGTGTATGTATGTGATTCAATGGACTTCTGAAATTTTTTGCTAATGAAATGAAGAGATCAGGTGAAGTTAAGAAAATGTTTAGCATTAAGTAACCCAAATAGAAAATTAACCTATGTGTGTGTGTATATATATATACATACATACATATATTATGTACTCGTCGTAACTTATTCAAATACAGAGTCACAGAAGACAGTAGACAATAATTTGCTTTGTTTCCTAATTGGTCCACGTGTCCCAATGAGAGTCTAAAGGTTAAAAAAGTAATATAAAAGCGGAAGGCATTCAAAATTTGTCTATGAGAGAGAGAAAGAGCAGTGCAAGAGCAAATTGGAGGAGATTTGGTTAGGCAATTGTGGCCGTTTTCCTACAGGGTGCAGACTGCATTCGTTCATACACAAAAGTGGAGGAAAGCGTGAGTGCAATTGTAATAAGATGGGTACCGTCTATAAATCCCCCCTTGATTCCCCATTATCATCTCTTTATCTCTCTAACACTCCTTCAAACCATTTCTTCACAATTTCTCTCTCTATCTCTCTTTCTTCAACCCTCAAAACCCTTCTCTTCTCATCTCATATCATCTTTCTTTTGTTCCATCTTCTTCACAATGTTTAGATTTCTCATTCACTTTCGGCTAAGGCTGCAAACGAGCTGAGCCGTTCACGAATTACTCGGGCTCGGCTCGTTAATTACTCGGCCCGAGCTTGATTCATTTATAAATGAAGTGAGCTTGAGCTGAATTTTGAGGCTCGATTCATAAACGAGCCGAGCCTCATCAGGGGAACGGCTCTAGTCCTCGACCAGTGTTGCAGAAGAAACGAAAGTCACGGGGCTGGCACCCAAGTAAGAACAGTCTGGTCTGGGCTCGAACCCATCCCACACTTATATATATATATATATACACACACATACATATCCAACTATAATATATAATTTTATGTTATGAAGGCTTAGTCCACAGCCCATTAAATTTTTTAGTTATGTATTAGACCCAATTTTATTATTTATTCATTTTAAAACAAAAACCAAACCCATCTGTACAATCAAACACAAGCCCATTAAATTTTTTAGTTATGTTTTAGACCCAATTTTATCATTTATTCATTTTAAAACAGAAACAAAGCCCATATGTACAATCAAACACAACCCTATCTGTACAATCAAACCCAAGCCCATGTTTTATGTCTAGCTCTAATCATTTTTCCTTTTTCTAAAATTATTAGTAGCCCAAGCAGCAGCGGCAACAAACTCAACAATTTGCTTTCTGTCATGGAATCTTACTTCTCTCTCTTTCTCTTTTTATATTTGATTTTTATGTATTGATTGTCTTTCATCCAAACTGAATTTTAGTATAGATTTTGGAGTTTATTATTGATCTGTGCATCTCTCAACTTCTTCCATCAAAATCAACTCTGATAAGTTTAATTTTCGATAAAATTTATCACTTTCTTTCTCTTTTTCTCTCAAACTACTCTCTTTTTATTGCTGCCAATCTATTTCTCTCATTTTTTTTTTAGATCGGTTAGATACCAAATACAAAAAAAAAAAATTAGATAGCTCGAGCTTGGCTCGAGGCTCGTTTAACAGAGCCGAGCCGAGCCAAGCTTGAACCAAAATTTCTCGGCTTGGCTCGAGCTCGAGCCGAGCTTGAGCATTCTTCCACTTAAGCCGAGCTGAGCTCGAGCACACCATGGCTCAGCTCGATTGCAGCACTACCTCCGGCCAATATCCAGTCTTCGAACAACCTCAATGTATAAATGAGTAAGTATACAACACTAATTTAAGCTTTTGAATAAATGGGCAAACGCCCACCCGTTACAGTTAGGTCAAAAGTATTTTCAAATTTACAGGTTGAACATGGGGATACGATTCAAATACTTATCAGAATATATTGGACACGATTAAAAGTATTTTAAAATTTATGGGTCGACATGTAACGACCCGAACCCGTGGGTCTGGACCATTAATCAGGTCCTTACCCAGACCTGAGGTCAACTAAGGGCAATCTCGTCCTTTTTTATATTATCAGGGAATACACAAATCGTTCACAGGGCCATTGTATTTATAAAGAACAATTTATAAAAGGGAAAAGTCAAGGTGTAGGTCAATGAGAATAGTCAACCAGGTCAATGGGAAGGTCATCCGGGTCAATGAGAAAATCAGCCGGGTCAATAATAAAGTCAGTTGGTTGATGTTCCTTCATCAGCTGGCTGAAAGTGCAAGATCAGCCGGCTGGCTGAAACGATCCTTCAAATTACTAGCTCTCGGGACTTTGGAAAAGAAGGCTGTTAGCCGGTTGATGAATGGGGTTAGGCCGACTGATGGTGGAGTGTCGGTCGACCGATGGTAAGGTTCAGTTGGCCGAAACAAGCTACTCCACAACTCAACTCACTGGAATGCTACGAAATAGTTTGTCAGCTGGCTGATGAGCCCTGGAATGTTGCTATGTGCAGCCTGAAAGTCCGGAGATTTGGGCTCTTTACGAGTCAAACCTGATAGTCATTCGACTCCGAATTCACGACAACATAATTAGCATTCCATGGATATATATATATATATATATATATATATATATATATATATATATATATTGAACAGCTCACCAAATCACACATCATTTTCCATACAAAACATCATATTATACACAGTCCCGAATACATAAAGTACCAATAAAATTTTAGTTACAAAATATGACCATGCTTTACACAAAACAGTTACATTCTTCCAAGTGTTGTTTTACAAAAAGAAATGGGGTCCTTCATACAAAAGATGGTGAATTTATTTCTAGTCCGCTAAGCTTGTGGTGGATTTTCTTCCGCCATTTCTTTTACCAAACCTGAAAATGTTAAAATAAGGGGTGAGCATAAAGCTCAGTAGAAGTCACTTAAGGCGTAGTTTTGGACTCCCTTAAGTCACATAACATATAAGAGAAACGAGATAAGAGGTCATGTTTTGGGGTATGTAGAACACTACAATAAACCAAGATTATTTCTAACATAAAACATAACTTCTACTAGTGACGTACATGTTAACGTAAATGCACCCCGTTTCCAACTCGGTCTGAATCGGCCTAACCCACAACTTTGGAAAAACTCACTAGCTGACTTTATCGAGGCGAGATTGATGACTATCCCCGGTTCCAATTTTGGCAATGCCTGGCAACCGTTAAATGGTATAGTATCAACTATTTCACGCCCAAGGCCTGGCCGCGCTCCCTCTAGGCCAAGCTAGCCCCGGACTCGCGAAATCCGGTTCATTTTAAAGAAAACTTCTCTTCCATTATCAAAACTTCATTTCCAACATAATTTATTTATTTTGATTTTGATTTTTTCAATTCCTCTCCAAAGCCCTTCCTTATGCCATGTATAAAACTTCAATCTCAAGTCATGAATCCGTCATTATAACAAGAACAACATCACCATTGCATATCATAATAATCAAAGAAATATCATGGCACGATTTAGAAATCTCATAGTACAAGAGTATTATCACCCAAGGTAAAACATGTGTAATTCATCTATAAGCATACTTTTCACATAATCACTTACACAATAACAATTTATCATATAAAAAACAAGAATGTTCCTTAATTTCATACCAAGGTTCAATAATTCTAAGGACATAGTAAAGAAAGGAGAAAATTACTCAATTAGAACCAAAACTTAGGCATTAGGAAGACCCCTATCTTAATTAGAGTGCAATTCCTCAAAAGCCACAAATTCACTTCAAACACTAGAATTTGGAAATCCCAAAATGATAGCCAAACCAAGATTGGCTCTAATCAAACCATAGATCTCTTTGTGCTTTTCAATTTGCCGCAAATGACACCAAAAATCTCTTAAAAATGAAAGAGAAATCAAGATTGAAAGCCTTAAGGAAAAAGGAAAAAGGAAAAAGAAAAAGAAAGAGAGGGAGACAGAGTGGCGTGGAGAGAGAAGAAGAATTGAGGAGTGAGGCCAAAATTTGGCCTCTAAGCCTTTTTCTAAAAAAAAAAATGTGGGTCCCACTTTTTTAATGAAATTTTCTTTTCTTTTTTCTTTTTAATTCTAACCACAATTACATATATATATATAAAATAAATCACAACCACATTTTACACATTAAAGAAAATGTATATGATGCAAATGAACCCAACCATAAGCCCTCTACACGACAATTCCGAAAGCGGGTCCCACACGGGACCGTTTCGCTCGAAAAATGAAAAAATTCTAGAAAAATAAAAAATAACGAAATTCAGAAATATTACACGACACATGTGGATACAATTCAAATACTTATCGGACACAATTAAAAGTATCCTGAAATTTAAGTGTTTTTTATTTTTAATTAATTTAATTTTTTTTGACACGGTTGAAACACATAATGATACTAAAATGACTCGTATTGAACACTTTTAATGAGTGATTTTATAATTAATTTTTAAAAAAAGAAAATAGGGTTAAATGTTCAAAATACATGATGATTAGAAAAATAATATAAAAATTTAAAAATAATACTAATAAACATCTAACCATAAAATCTAAATTAATAATTTTATTCGTGATTGCGTGGACAAACTCATTTGGATCGAGAGTAGATGCAATATATCTTGCATTGCCTTTGCGGTACTAGTAAATCTCAAGATTTGATTTTACGTCAGACTAAAATTCTTTAATGTAATTTCCCTATTTTTTTTATAATGGTTATTTTTAGAGAGACTAACATCTATCTTAAATTTGAATGTCAGATACTCTGAAAAAGACTGTCACGAGTAATGCGAAGGTACACAGACCATTTAAATCTACACCAACATGCATTTACCCCCTTTTAATTTCTCTTCACTAACCAAGACCAACTATTACTTATTTATTTCTTAAACTACCCCTCCTTAGTTCAAAAAAAATAAAACCCCAAAATGGTTCAAAACTCCCAAAAACTCTTATTACCGTATTTTTTTTTATTTTTTTATTCATTATTCTAACCCTAGCTCCCAAACAACTCATTACTCTTATATATCTCATTAGTCATTACAGCCGCCCCTCTCTTGCCTCGTCTCTCCACCCTCTTCTCTCTTCACACCCTCTTCTCTAGACTCTAGTTATCCTCGTCTCTGTGACAGTCTTCACTCTTCACCTCTGTTTTTGTTCACTCTTCGCCTCTCAATCCATCACCTCTCAATCCATTGTTGACCAGATTCGAAGCAACGGCGACCTCTTCGTGTGTATCTACCTCTTTTCCGGTGAGTTCACAATTTTTTTGCATGGATCTTCTTATTCTCCTCTTCTCTGAATATTTTTTGTTTAAATAAATCAATATTTTCTGTTAATCACCATAACACAGTGATGGATCTTCTTATTCTGGAAGACGACGCCGCCGACGGCCATCCCGTGGCTGAACTGTAACTGTGTGGCTTCGGGCTCCACTGTGTACGCCATCACGGAGGGTTCTCGTATCTGTTCGGTGAACGCCGCCGATCTCTTAGGTTGCTGGAGTGCGATTCAGGCCAGTGCTAGTAAACCTTCAGTTTATTTTCCTTCAAGATAGGGAATCCATTGCCCTAACCCTTCCCAAGATGTAAAGTTAAAGTTTTTCATTGGAAAATAGACCCAAATGAAACTCTATCTCGGATTGAGGAGGTGTTTTGCTTTTTCTGAAATTTTGATTCTTTGTGTTTTTTTTCATTTAAGGTTTCCTTGCTGCCATGGACTCTTCTTTTTCCCTGTAAATATCATTGATTTTGTATTCATATATATATATATATTTTAAAATGAACAAGATTGACAAGCCCAATCCGCAGAAACCGAACCGATCCGATGCGTTACTTCACGGATCGGTTTGGTTCGGATTGAAGGCTCCACGGATCGGTTAGGTTTCAATTTTTGCCAATCCGTGGGGACCGGTTCGGCTTGATCTTTATCCCCAAACCGAACCGATCCGAACCGTGCCTTCTCCTCCATCTATATAATAATATACCTCTCACTTTCCAAAAAAAAAAAATATACCTAGTCGTCTCTGTGTTGCTTAATTTTCTCCTTCGTCTCTGTTTTTGTTGTTTATCTCTGTTGCAGGTGTCAGTCCTCCCTCTAGTCTCTACCCTGCCCAAGGATAATGCCTCCTCAGTCATCTGGTAAGTAACATGACCACTTATACTACTACTTTGTTTGGGTTTTTAGAGTTATTTTATCTGCGGATTTTATATGCCCAAAAAATTAACACAAGTTATTGAGTTCAAAGTATTACTTGTTGAGCTTCCAAAATGTATAGAACTTCATTAACAAATTTAAGTTTTCTCATCTTTAATCCTGTGATTATAGGTATACTTGTGGGGAAGAAAGCTCAACGTGAAGTGAGTGGTATCGGAAAAATATTGGTATATTCCTTAACATACTGTTAGTGGAATTTTCATTACCTGAGAATATTGATATAGTCCTTCAGTTACCTGGCAATTCAGTTGTCATGTCATCACTCACGTTAGCATAGGTAACACGTGAGCTACATCAGGATGAAAGGATTGTCTTCAAACCGCTTCATATAAATATATTATTACTATGTATAGGTTTAGCATATAGGGTTTAAGATTACTTCTCTCCGCGCACATCATCATCCCCTATATAAACTCCCATGTAATCTTATATTATACAACATCAATACAATATACATTTGTTTTGTCTCTCTTATTCGTAACACATCTCTTCATTTGTTCTATGATTCTATATCTCATCATTTGCCATAATTTTTTTTTACTAGATCAAAGAATTATATTTTATTAGATGCCCCTTTTTTGTGCTGAGTTCAATGTATCTTAGTGTTAGTGCTAAATTGATATTGTATTAAAATGTTCAGATTTCTCACTCACCTCCGGCCAATAAAATTGACTCTTCTATATTATAAGTCCTATTTCTGCTCCTGTTGAATTTGGTTTGGTAGTAATTTAATGCTATTGTTGTTTTTGTAACATAATGAGAGAAATTTTCCATTTATCTCTTGTTGATTTAGAGCAAGGATGTATATGAAGCAGTTTATGATAAGAATCTTGCAAAAATGCTACTATATGGAAGGAGTAAAAAAAAATTCCAAGGTGTGTATTTTGTTCATAACATGCCTCCTTTGTTATCAGATTCTTTTTCAATTCTATGTATGTGATCACAAAATGTGGGATCTTGGTGTTCTGGGTTGCTGCTAACTTCTAATGCACTATAAAACTCATAAGGTTGGTTTCACCTTAAATGACAACTTATTCTCCGGAGACCTGGTGTTTTCCACATTACTTGAGAGTAACTAGACTCCATTGGAATGTGAAATTAATAATTGTGCAATTTGACTTATAAAAGTTAAATAATAATTGGTATTTAGTGGACATGTTTCTGAAATGCCATGTTATATGCCATGTGATGATTCTGTATGATCTTCTAGTTTTCCTCTTATCTACATATTTATTACGTAGACAGCTGTGCTAACAGCTACAGCCCAATATCCCTTTGATAGACCTTTTTTCCAGCAACATGTTCTATTTAAAAGTCCTATTTCTGCTCCTGTTAAATTTGGTTTGCAGTATTATTTGTTTTTGTAGTATAATGAATTTTTTTTTTGTTCTTTTATCTCTTGTTGATTTAGAGCAAGGATGTACTTGAAGCCTTCTATAAGAAGGTTCCTGCAAAAAGGATACTATTTGGAAGAAGTGAAGGAATGTTAAAGATGTGTATTTTGTTGTTTTGTATCTTTTGTGTGGGATTCTGATCACAAAATGTGGAATCTTGGTGTTCTGTGTTTCTGCTAATGCACTATAAAACTCATAAGGTTGGTTTCACCTTAGATTACAACTTATTCTCCAGATAACTGACTGCCTTCAATACCCCATACACATTAGATAGGAATTAAATACAGTGTATGATTGAGAAGAACAAAAGTAGAACTCTGTAAAAGTCAGCCTGAAGAGGTCTCCTTGAGAGTCAGTGGCATAGAATAGAATAGATCAGTAAGCTTCACTCCTGATGAAAAATATCTTTAGGTTGAGTGTAGCAGAGAAAAATGATTCTGTTCTTCAACATATCCTTTTTTATCAGCAATCCACTTTGGTCATTTTGATGAATTTCTATATCACGTCTTTGTTAAGTAATCTAGTTCTTAAATTATTTCATCCATGCTCTTTTTGTGTATTGTGTTTTACTGATTTTAATTTTTTTGAGATGCTCAAGATGGGGAACTTGTCAGCATGGATACTCCAGATATGGAGTATCTGGTGATCCAGAACCAAATTACCCACCCCCGCCCTGTCTCTAGATGCATTGGCATTAGGTGTTGGAATAATCCTCCTAAAAAGGAATCAAAAAAAATACAAGAGAAAGGATTTTGACAGCACTGACGATGTCAAAAATCACTATGACAATGTTGTTGACCGCGACCCTTGCTGCAATTGCCTAGAGCACCACGCTGATTTTCCTTGTGAATACTGCGGAAATGCGTTCACTTTAGAATATGAACAAATATTGTTATTATGGTTATTATTATTATTATTATTTATGTGTTTTTTATTATTTATTTGCAGGATGTGGGATGCTTGGAACAATTGGAAGGACGAACATGGATACTGAAATATATATATATATATATATATAAATATATATATATATTTTTTATGGTATATTCCAGCTTTTGCTCCATATCATCTCACTATTTGTCACTTAATTTTGCGCTCCTGTTTTATGTAAATTAGAGTATGCCCCCTTGACAATTGTTATCTTTGGCCTTTTAGCTTATTATGGAAACCTTACTTATCAAAAAGAAAAACTAAATTAGAGTATGCCCCATTGACATTGTTATCTTTGGCCTTTTAGCTTATTATGGAAACCTTATTTACCAAAAAGAAAAACTAAATTATTGTCTGCCCCTTGACAATTGTTGTTAGTCTGTAAATAGTAAGTAAAACTAAATTTGAATCTGGGAGCAATACCAAAAAAAAGTGATTAGTCATTCTTAGATTCAGAATAAGCAAGTACTATTATCAGTGAACCATTGCATTTACTACTGCATGTCATGTTGGGCACGTGATGTATGTGCTCTACTTTAAATATGATCATAACTCCAAATCCAAATCCTATCAAAAGACCCACACGGTGTTCGTTGGTGCGATTTGTTGTTTGAATTTTCTGTTCTGTGTTCTTGTTCTTGCCAACACGATGTTCCACGAGTTTCTATTTATTCACAGCTCTGCATTATTGTTATTGTTCAAACCCTACCACTTTCATGCAAATATTTGTAGAGATTTGCAAGTTTGTATTTTCAAATGATTGAGAAAGTGTGCTCAAATTGCACCCTGATTCAAGTATTCCAACCAGTATGGATTATTTGCAAACTCCCAAAAGGATAGAGCCAACCAGCAACCAAAGACTCATGTTTCTTCTCATGTTATGTCGTAATCTATGTTACGTAACAGCGGAGTGGGAGCGCGAAACGACAAAATATAAGTTACAAAGAGTAAGAATCAAAGTGAAAGAGCGTGGGCGAAGCATGAGAGTAATACACACCTTCATCACAGGTTTTAATAATTTATCATTTTTGTTCAAAATTGTCACTTAGCACAACATACATTAGTTAGCCTGTAATTCTCTCTTTTTTTCTTCCATTCTAGCTTTAGTTGATCCTTTGTAATTGTAAGAGGGGTTGGTGGATGGTGTTGTCTTACTTTGGATCCAAATAAGAAATAAAATGAGCATATATGAGTAGGTATGCGTCACAATCTAATAATTTAAACTTTTCTAATAATTTAAACTTTTTTCTAATAATTTAAACTTTTGAATTAGAAAAGTGTCTGTCCTTTGTATGAATTATCAAATTTTTTATTTTATTTTATAATTTAATCCATATCCAATAATCATCATCAAATCCTTACTTTTCTCTCATATGAAATGAATTGGGCTGCATAGTCTTCAATTTCACCTCCCATGAAAAGATCACATTTGAGTCGATGCAAATGAGTTGTCCAAAAGCTGTTTGTAACTCTCCACATAATTGCTATTACATGCTTTATTCCCAATTCTTTTGAGAATGGATCTGTCCAAGGAAATTTGTCTCCGAGCATGTACAAGTGTTTAATCTTGCGAGCATGTACAAGTGTTTAATCTTGCGATTGTTAAGGCGCCACATCATATATTTAATTAACTAATGAATATAATATCGTTTTACTAAAAATGCACCTTACGGTTCTTTCTCATCCAACTCTGAAATTCAAGGAGCAGTTAATTATCTTGCTAAAATTGATTTTCTTTTACTCAAAACCAGTCAATTCTTCTCTTTGAAAATGCGGTTCTTTCGTCTCTATTGGAAAAGATCAGTGGCCAGTAGATCAGTGGCCAATTGAAATACTGGCCAATTGAAAGTGCAATTTCAGACACATGCCTACCATACTTGTAAGCAATTTCAGAAATTTATTATTTTCAGTTTTAGTCAAATTTACAAAAGCAAGATCCGTGGTTCGTTTCTAGTGGTATGTCCACAAAAATATATGTGCGCAATTTTGTTTTTCATTTTGTTTTAATTTTATGTTGTTTTATTTTCTGTAGTTCTTGAAAATATAGTTCATTATCTCTAACTTCGTTTTTTCTGCAGAACACAATCTTATCTTAGTTCTTCCGTGTGTCTTTTGATTAATTCCGTTCTCTTTATCGAGTATTCTTCTGATTTACTTTCCTATCAATGATTGGAGCATACATGTAAGACATAACATTTCTTGACAACGGAATAAATTATGCAATTTGTTTGTGAATCGCTTATGATATATTTAAAATCATTTTTGAGGAAATCCACGAGAAGTGATGGTGGTATTGTATGCACCAATTTACATTTAGGCAACAGAAGCGGAATTTCCTGATTCTCTGTTTTTTTTTTTTTTTTTTTTTTTTTTTTAATTTTTATTTATTTAAATTACCTGTGATATGCGTAGTAATGGCTGAATTCCAATCTGGCCAAGATATGCTTCGAACTTTTGCCGAGGAGAGGGGACATAAAGGAAGTCTCTTTTCTGCGAGGATAAGCTGAAGGTTTTAATTATAAGATAAAGCTTCTAAAGGCTTGGTAGCTCGTAATAAAGATGTTGACGAACAAGTAGCTCGACTCCTTTGCTGACAAGGCTGATAACAATGTTACTCTTTCTCAATCTAAAAAGGACTTGGCCCAAATTCAGAATGAGATATTTAAGTTGCTTGGAGATATCTCTGATCTTCATAAGAAGTATCCTAATTTGTTCAGAAGAGAGTAATTGTGCCAGGATCAAATTGGGCGAGCAACCAAGCTTGGGCTGAGCTATCGGCGAAATGGTCCAGCTTATAGATGTGAAGGTGAATTAAAGATATCTCTGATATTTTTTTTTGCTTTACAGTAGCCGGAGGAAGGGCTTGCTGGGTATAGGCTTTAGGTCTCTGTTAATGTTGGCCTCTTTCTGTACCAAGATATTTTATTGAAATTGGCCCTCCTTGAACTGAAGAGAGATTGACCTTGCTATTTCGGTGTAGGACTGTATCATGGGTTAGAATCCCATTTCGTGCGGCAAGGAAATGGAACGAGCGGTTGGAATTACGTGATAGAAAGAACCACCCCATTGAAGAGCTTAAGAAAACCACTATGGTTTTAACTTGTTACTCCCCTGTTTTGCTGTTTTAAATGTGCACTCTAAATGGAGTTCTCCATGTCTAGATCCACCCAAAATAATTTTATTAATATCATTGTATATCGCAGTTATAGACATGTTTTAATGAAACCCAAGTAATGTATTTAGAGTTTTCGGTTGGTACAATTGCCAAATTTTTGGGTTAAACTTTTAGTTAGAAAACAATTTGGGTTGAAATATATATATATATATATAAACACAAAAAGTTGTGAAATATTAATGGAAAGAAGGAATATTGTCATTGGTTGTATAGAGTGAAAATTGGGGGAAAACCCGATTTATATTCGGGGAAGGTCCAATTTAAGGGGGCAAGTAAACAATATGCCTTGCTGGAGGACAGCAGATCTTGGATTCTGTTCTCATACCAGGGGGATATGTAGACTTCAAGTTGAAGAGTGGGGTCCTTGGCGTCTTAAGCAAACTTGACATTGAGAATGCTTATGATCATGTGAATTGGAAGTTCCTCCTTTATTTGCTTCAAAGGATGGGGTTCCAAGATAGGTGGAATAAATGGATCGAAACATGTATTTCGTCCGTTATGTTCTCTGTTCTTGTGAATGGATCTCCTGCTAGTTTCTTTATGAGCTCTCGAGGTTTGAGACAAGAAGACCCCTTGTCGTATTTTCTATTCCTTACAGTCATGAAGGGTTTAAGCAGACTAATGGAGAGCAAAAAATTTGGGTTATATCAGGGGGTTCTGAGTTGGCAGAGATGTAGCTCATCAGATTGAGATCTCCCATTTGCTGTTTGCGGATGATACCTTGGTTTTTGGTGATACTGATGTCTCCTAACCTAGAATCTAGATATTTGAGGTGCATTCTTGTTTGTTTCCAGGCGGTTTCTGGGCTAAAGATCAATGTTGGAAGGAGTGTGCTTGTCTCAGTAGGGGATGTTCTAGATATTTCCTCCTTAGATGCAGTTCTTGGGTGTGGGGTGGGTGCTTTCCCTCTTCCTTATTTGGGATTGCCTTTGGGGGTTTCCTTTAGGAGGGTGGGGAGCTGGGTATGAGAAGAGGTTGGCAAGATGGAAGAAACAATATCTGTCGAAAGGGGGGGAGATCACTTTTATTAAAAGTACTCTTTCGTCCCTTCCTATTTCAAATCCCATGCACTGAAAGGATTGAAAAAATTCAAAGAGACTTTCTATGGGGTGGAAAAAGGGGAGGAGTTCGAGTATCATTTTGTTAACTGGGAGCAAGTTTGCAAACCCTTGAAGTTAGGCGGTTTAGGCATTCGAAAGTTAGTTCATTTTAATAGAGCTTTATTGGGAAAGTAGTTATGGAGATTTGGTAGGGAACGACATCGTCAGTGGAGAAGGATTGTCTCGTGTCGTTTTAGGGAGGAGCGTGGTGGCTGTTCCTCCCGTCCAGTCACTATTGCGGGAGGCATCGGCATGTGGAAATTTATTCGGAAGGGTTGTGATGTCTTTTCCTCACACATCAGATTCAAGGTTCGTGATGGTAAGGTGTGTTTGTTTTTGGGAGGATTTATAGTGTAGGGATTAGCTGTTGTCTTATTCCTTTCCTAGACTTTACAGTATTGCCGAAAATAGGCACGCATGCGTAGCGGATTGTTATAGGCTTGATAGTAGTGGGGTTACGTGAGATGTGCATTTTAGGCGTTCTTTTCAGGATTGGGAGGTAGAAGAGGTATGTGTTTTTTTGGATTTATTGTAGCAGAAGGATGTTGGCAGGGGTAGTGATGACATTTTGTGGGTCCCTTCCACTCATGGTAGATTTGGTGTTTGGTCCATGTTATTTTGTTTGTCCAATTTCGATAGTCATGATTTCCCATAGAAGATTATATGGCGTTCTAAGGCTCTACTTAGAGTTGCATTCTTTGTTTGGACTGCCGTATGGGGCAAGATTTTGACGTTGGACAATCTGAGAAAGAGAGGTAACACTATTGTTAATTGGTATTGTCTATGTAAAACAGACGGTGAGTCTGTGGATCAGATTCTTATGCACTGTCCTGTGGCGTATGATTGGTGGAACCTCAACTTCGGCATTTTTGACGTACATTGGGTAATGCCTCAGTCTTCCATAGGACTGATTAACGCATAGAGAAGATGCCTAGTGAAAAGTCACGCTCGCGACTATTGGAAGATAGTTCCACACTGTGTTTGGTGGTGCATATGAAGAGAGGAATAACAAAAATTTTGAAGGAAAGGAATCGTGTTTGGCGACCTTGAAAATTCATATTCTTCGTTCTATTTTTTGTTACGTGAAAGGAAACGCTTGCTCCTCGATTGATGACTTAGTTGATCTTTTGAACTCTATTGGTCCTTAGGTTCAACTTTCGTTTTTTATATTAGGGACGCGTTCCCCTTTTGAACGTTCTTGTAATCGATTTTTACTTATCAAAAAAAAAAAAAAAAAAAAAGTAAACAATATGCCTTGGGGGTCTTGTTGATTGCGTTGAGTGGGAGAGACACAGATTTGAGCAAGTGAAGAAGATTATATATATATATATATAACACGTGAATGAATAGAAGAAACAAAGAAAATTAAAGATCCAGCGGTCAATGAAGAAAAAACAGGAAAGGGGAAAAGAGAGAGAGAGTGTGTGTTCCCCTTAATGTGCTCTACACGACTGCGGTTCAAAAATCATTTTTGAAGTTTCAAAATTTGGGTGAATTAGGTCTAGCTCTAGCAATAGATGGGTGTACTAACCTTTAAATTTGTGATTTGTTGTCCTTTTGAGTTTTATATGAATTAGCTTGTTTAGAATGTTCAATTTGTGATATGCATATATATATATATATATATATATAAATGTATTGTTTACCCACTAGTATAGTCTAATATGTTACATGGCCTCGGATACGTGTGTCGAACACGGGTATGTATCCATGCGTTAGATGTGTCAATTCTCCAAATAAAAGGACACACGGACACGGCTAAATATTCATTTTATTAATTATTTTATTTTATTTTTTAGAGTTAAGTAATGTTTTTATCTAATATAATGTTCAATATAAGCATTTAACTCATTTTAAAGTAATAATATAATGTAATTGAATGATTGGATATACTTTTTAAGTACGTGTCTAATCAAAAGTGTCGGACACATATCCCATATTCATGTCCGAGGGATATGTGTCCGATACGAGTACTTCACTACTTTTAAAGAGTTCATGTAACAGAGGTCTAGTGATCTAATGTATGAGAATTTGTGTTGAAGAAAGCATGCTTGAAAATGAATATTTATATGATGTTTGACAAATTGTTAAAATGACATTTCATATTGAAATTGGTTGAGAAAGTACGAATGGACTGTTGTTCAAATTGATGAGATAGGTATATTGGTGGTGTGTCACGTGACGTGTGAAGCTAACAGAATTACTAGGTTTATGTGAATGGTGTTGTGGCTTATGCTTTGGAGTTAATGAGTGAGATTTGTTTTGTTTTGAGGTGATTAGTGATGGAAATGTGTTAATTAATATTTTATAGAATTACGTACTCTGCTCATGAACGTGCTATGTTATCATTGCTATTGCTTAGCTGCATTAATCACATCTTTATATGCTTGTGACATCTCATGAATTAACAGCTAACATTGTTAATCCATTTTCTACTAGGCATTAGCTCACCCCCAACATTTTGCAGATGAGGGAGATGACACTGGAGCTAATTAGTCTCGGATGAAGTCTTTTTTTTGCTTATATTTTGCCTAACTTCTAAATTCTGTACTCTTTTGAAATTTATGGGTTAGGATGAACTTCTACTTGAGCAGCTTGATTAACAATGTGTATTAGCTCGTTTTATTTTGGTTATAACATGTAATAGTTGTATTTGTGTTTGTTTATAAAAACAAGTGTTGTACATAATCAATTTTTTTTTATTTTTTATTTTTTTCGTACTAACACATGAAAACTCTCCTGACTATGGTCCATGGATATAAATTCTCTCTTATTTTTTACTTGGATTTATTGAGAAATCGGATGTTTGACATTAGTGTAAATTGCACATAGGTATACTACATGTGTTGGATTAGAAAAGAGTCCAAGAGTCTCAGGTATTATGAGTAATGCTGGACTTTTTTGACATGCCATTGGATATTATTTCCCTTCTAACATCATTTTGCAACTCACAAACTTCAATGTCATTGATCCTAAGCAATCATTTTACTATTAACATTGTGAGCATATAAATAATAACAGATCCAACTAATGATGCTCAATAACCTGCTGAAATAGGGCATGATTCGTGTCAAACTTTTCCAAACAATGAAAAAAAAAATTATTTGAAAAGAGAAATATATTTTGAAAAAGATATTTTACGTCAAAGCAAATGGAGTCACCAATTCTGGGGTGAGGTGTATGCACATCTCATTTCTTTTAACAGTGTTATATTCTGTTCTTTTTATCATAGAGTTAAAAATCTTTTATATATATATATATATATATATATATATATATATATATATATTTGAGAAGAGGTCCAAAATCCAAATAGTCACCAATGACATGATTATTGTCAGGAAAATAATGTGGATTATAATTTGCATTCTGTAAAAGATATAGTTGAATTATTGTTTAAGTTCAAATAAGTTGCATTTAAAAAGTTTTTTTTTTTTTTTTTTTTTTTTTTTTTTTTTTTTTTTTTTCCTTCTTGGTACTTGTTAGAGTTGCACTACACAATCAACCGAATTTGATTCTAGTTGTTGTGGCGGAAACGCAAAATAACAGCGCACGTTGTTTGAGGAATGATCAAGCAATCATAAAAAAAAAAAAAAAAAAAAAAAAAAAAAAAAAAAAAAAATCACACACAAGAACACAAGATATATATAGTTCATCCAAATCTTAGGGCTACGTCCATGGAGCACACCGAACAAATTCACTATGAAAAAGATGAAAAATTACAAGGAGAATTCTCTCTCAATCTCTCTCAATTGCTCTATCTTGTATTGGTACACATTTATCTCTAATTTTCACCCCTATTTATAGAGTCTCAAACTTGTCCTACAAGAACTTGCTTTTTGTAGAATCAAAAACCAATAAGGAAATTAAATCAGATCAGGAAACTGAATTTTCCTTAAACCAATAAGGAAGTCAAATCAGATTAAGAAACTGAATTTTCACTAACATATTAGGAAACTGAATTTTCACTAAAATTCAGTACTCTTGAAGTTTCCATATAATTAAATCTTTCTAAAAATATTCCACTTAATCAGACTCCACAAAACCACAACAATCTCCCACTTGGAGTCTGGAGCACTTGTAAACCCATTCCATCTTCTTCTCATGCATGTCCTATACATGTCGGTGCGCTTCTTTTTGTCTTCAAGCTAGAAGACCAACTGAAGTTGCGCACAACTTCAGTTTCTCCATGGTCACTATCTTGGTCAACATGTCAACCAGATTCTTGGTGCTAAGTATTTTCTCAAGTGTCAACACCCCATCTTCTAACAAAGATCTGATAAAGTGATACCGAAGTCTTATATGCTTGGTCCTTGAATGAAATGCTGAATTCTTTGCTAGATGTATCGCACTCTGACTATGACTGTGCAAAACATTCTTCACCTGTTCGAATCCCAATTCTGTTAACAAACCTTGTAACCAAATCATCTCCTTACTGGCATCTGTCATCGCCACATACTCTTTCTCTGTAGTAGATAACGCTATAATCCTCCGTATTTGCGAAACCCAACTAACTGCAGTTGTACCCACCATGAACACATACTGGTAGTACTTCTTTTGCGGTCCACCTCACCAGCAAAGTCTGAATCTACATAACCATGTAGCTTCACTTCACCCCTTCTGAAACATAAACATCTGTCTGTGGTACCCCGTAGATATCTCAATATCCACTTTACTGCTTCCCAGTGTAGTTTGCCCGAATCCTTTATGAACCTGCTTACTACTCCCAATGCATACGCAATGTCTGGTCTTGTGCACCCCATGGCATACATCAAACTTCCAATGGCTGAGGCATATGGAATTTTAGCCATGAAGTTTTTCTCATCTTTTGTCTTCGGACACTGATCTTGAGATAAGCGGAAGTGATTAGCTAAGAGAGTACTCACCGTCTTAGCATTATTCATGTTGAACCTCTTCAGAACCTGTTCAATGTACTCAGCCTGAGACAACTGCAAAATACCTTTATGTTTGTCTCTGTTAATCCTCATCCCAAAAATCTGCTTCGCTGCGCCAAGATCCTTCATCTTGAATTCACTAGATAACTGCTTCTTCAATTTGCTAATTTCTTCAAAATCAGAACCTGCCACTAACAAGTCATCAACATAAAGTAGAAGGATAATGAAACTTGACTTAAATCTCTTGAAGTAGCAGTAATGGTCAGCATTGCACTCGTTGTAGCCATGTCGCTTCATAAAACCATCAAACTTCTTGTACCGCTAACTCGGGGCTTGCTTCAAACCATATAAACTTTTCTTCAACTTACACACTAGTTTCTCTTTTCCTTTGATTGAGAAACCCTTCGGTTGTTGC
This sequence comes from Cornus florida, assembly GCF_030987335.1. Classification (NCBI taxonomy): domain Eukaryota; kingdom Viridiplantae; phylum Streptophyta; class Magnoliopsida; order Cornales; family Cornaceae; genus Cornus; species Cornus florida. The sequence continues at coordinate 95,541,152 of NW_026775571.1, read as the reverse complement.
ATGTAAATCTCCTCCTCAAGGTCACCATGGAGAAAAACAGTTTTGACATCTAACTGCTCGAGGTGCAACCTTTTTGCTGCAACAATGTTAAGAACTGAGCGAATGGTACTCAGTTTCACAACCGGGGAAAAAATGTCTGTGTAGTCAATGCCTTGCTTTTGCTGAAAGCCTTTGACCACCATTCTCGCCTTGTATCTCTTGAAACCATCATGTTCCTCTTTCACTCTATACACCCATTTGTTGTGAAGAGCTTTCTTCCCTATGGGCAACTTGGATAGTTCCATGTTTTGTTAGAGATAAGGGACTTCATCTCATCTTCCATTGTAAGCTCCCACTTGCTGGCATCTTCAACTTGACATGCTTCAGCATAACATTCAGGCTCACCATTATCTGTGAGCAACATATAATCCAAATATTTTCTATTCGGTACATGAGGTCGCGTAGACCTTTTGGGTGCAGGCATAGGAGTTGGAATTTACGGTGAACTATGCTTTGTGAGTTCTGGCCAAGAACCCTCATATGTCTGCTCCGCATCAATGCTCTCTAGATCATCATCCAACTCAATAAACTCAGGCTTACTCTGTACATGACTAGTTAACTGTGCTGCATCTCTATCCTTGTACATCACTTTCTCGTTGAAAACACATCTCTACTTCTGATGATTTTCTTGTTCTGATTATCCAAAAGTCGATAACCAAACTCATCACCGCCATACCCAACGAAGATGCATTTTAGTGACTTGGGGTTGAGCTTTCCCTTAGCATGGTCACTAATATGCGCATATGCAATACAACAAAAAACTTTCAACCATGAAAGATTTACCTCTTTGCCACTCCATACCTCTTCTGGTATTCGATGCTCTAAAGGCACCGATGGTTCACGATTTATTAGGTAGGATGCTGTATTGACCATTTCTGCCCAAAACTGTTTGGGTAGACCCGAATGTATGCGCATGCTTCTGGCTCTTTCTGTCAATGTTTGATTCATCTGTTCAGCCACCCCATTTTGCTGTGGGGTTCTTTTCACAGTCCTCTCTAATCTGATCATATTATCAAAACAGAACTTCTTGAACCCAGTGTCTTCATACTCACCATCATTGTTTGATCTCAACCTCTTAATCTTCAAACCTGTCTCATTCTCCACCACGACCTTCCACTTCTTGAACACATCAAATACCTCAGATTTGTGCTTCAAAAAATAAACCATACCTTCCTCGTGTGATCATCAATGAAAGTCATGAAGTAGGATTTTCTGCCAATGGATGAAACAGTGGTTAGCCCCTAAACATCTGTGTGAACTAACTCAAGTTTCTCCTTTTTGAGATCTCTGCCACTCTTCTTAAAACTGACCCTCTTCTGCTTGCCCATCACGCAACTCTCACAGAAGTCAATATCAATTGCCCATATACTTAGTAGTTTCCCCTTTGAGTACATAATCTTTAGCCCCCTTTCACTCATGCGACCTAGTCTCTAGTATCAAAGGTTGTGATCTTTTCTGTTTTTTGTAACTGCTATAGACCCACAAGCACTGGTAATTGTGTAGAGAGTGCCAGATTTCTTACCACGTGCAATGGTCATAGCGCCTCTGGAAAGTTTCCACGAGTCTCCATTGAAGGTTCTAACAAAACCTTCATCTGACAATTGTCCCACTAAAATCAGATTCTTTTTCAAGTCAGGGATGTGTCTCACATTCATTAACTTCCAAGCTAACCCATTCAACTTGATTTGCACTTCACCCTTGCCAACGATGCTGCATGGCTAATCATCACCAAGATACACCTTACTAAGGTTACTCGGTTCATAGCTATTAAATAGTTCTTTGTTTGAGGTGCCATGAAATGATGCGTCAGAATCTAAAACCCATGACTCTACCTTGCTCTCCAAAGAGCATATCAATGCATCATCTGATTCTTCTGAGACAAAGTTTGCTTTAGTTTTTCTTTTGGTTCCCTTCTTTGGAAGTCTGCAATCAACACGGTAATGTCCTTTCTTTCCACAATTCTAACACTCAACGTCACTGAGATCTGTGGAATTCCTGAAATTTTGAGACTGTGTCCTTTCATTCCTTGACTTGGATCTGCTTTTGTTTCTATTACTGTTGCCCTTCTTCTTGTTTGAACTCTTGCCTCTGCTTTCAACATTCAATGCTGAACCACTGGTGGAAACCCCTGTTGTTTGCTTTCTAATTTCTTCAGTCAGAATCATGCTCACAACTTCATCAAACTTCAACTTAGTCTTCCCTGCAGAGTTACTGATCGCTGTAACTGTGCCACTCCAACTCTCAGGTAATTGCCCTAGAATTAGCAGTGCTCAGACCTCATCTTTGAAGTTGATATCAACAGATTCTAATTGCCCAACTATCTCGTTGAACGCATTTAGATGTTCGTTGAACTTACCACTTTTGACCATCTTCATGTTGAACAACTTCTTGATCAAGTGTACCTTGTTCGCTGCATAAGGCTATTCATACACACTAGAAAGAGCTGCCATGAGAGACTTCGTCGTTTTCTCGTTCTTGATGTTGAAGGCGACTGACTTTGACAACGTTAATCTGACGGTGCCAAGAGCCTTCCTATCAAATAATTCCCAATCTGCATCATTTGTATCCTCTGGTTTCTCTCCCAAAGGTTGATACAGATTTTTCTGAAACAAGATGTCTTCAATTTGGCATCTTCCAAAAACTGAAGTTTGTGCCATCGAATTTCTCGATCATGGATGTGGATGTTTTATCTTCTGATGCCATTACTCCCACTCGAACGGACAGATCTGATCGAAAGACTTTCGGAATTTCGTCAAATACCTTCTGTGCCCTAGGTTCTCAACCAAAGGCTCTGATACCAGTTGTTAGAGTTGCACTACACAATCAACCGAATTTGATTCCAGTTGTTGTGATGGAAACGCAAAATAACAACGCACGTTGTTCGAGGAATAATCAAGCGATCAAAAAAAAAAAAAAAAAATCACACACAAGAACACAAGATATACATGGTTCACCCAAATCTTAGGGCTACGTCCATAGAGCACACCGAACAAATTCACTATGAAAAAGATGAAGAATTACAAGGAGAATTCTCTCTTAATCTCTCTCAATTGCTTTCTCTTGTATTGACACACATTTATCTCTAATTTTTACCCCTATTTATAGAGTCCCAAACTTGTCTTACAAGAACTTGCCTTTTGTGGAATCCAAAACCAATAAGGAAATTAAATCAGATTAGGAAACTGAATTTTCCTTAAATCAATAAGGAAGTCAAATCAGATTAGGAAACTGAATTTTCACTAACAGATTAGAAAACTGAATTTTCCCTAAAATTCAGTACTCTTGAAGTTTCCATATAATTAAATCCTCTTAAAAATCTTCCACCTAATCAGACTCCACAAAACCACAACAGTACTCACACACACATGTCTCTTCTGAGACTTGAACTCGTGACCTCCTTTTGGAAAGTAAGAGGCTGATACGGCAAAAAGTCTAGGCCACTGGTCCATTGATTTTAAAAAGTTATTTTGTTGCATGACATACGGATATTTGCTCTTGGTTATTCCAATTCTCACTCGCAGAGTGAATTTGTTGTGAATGTTTCAGAAGATTGTTTCATCCTTAGCCCGTTCCCCATAGCAATGAAATGAATTGTTCTTCTGATTGAACTGTAATGGTCATCCAAGGCTATGAGGAGTACAAATTTGTATTTTGCATAATTGGGGACAAACTTGTATTCTGCATTGTTTCATCCTTAGCCCCGTCCCTATTGTTCTTCTGATTGAAGTGTGATGGAGGTGCAGCAGCAGCAGCGGAATCATACGAACATGTCATATTATTTCTAAAAGGACCAAAAATAACCTTGTATTATAGAGCTATAGAAGCTTGGAATCTCAGCAACCTGACTCTTTTTAAATTATTTTTATCATTATGTCTAGTAATATTATTAACATTGTAATTCATGAAGGATAGTACTGTAAAACTTGTATAATTTAGAATAATACTTAATTTAAAACCATTTTTCTTTCCCTCTTCCGCCCATTTTTGGACCGATGAAAATCTTGTATTATTCTTTCTTGTTTTTATATCATCTTTACGGAACAAAGGAAATTAATTTGTTTCTTCCTATTTTTTTTTTTTTTTCACACCTCTTCCTTCCTTTCTTCCTAACAAACAAAGCATAAAAGCAACAAAATTGTAATCAAAGGTCAAATCTTAAAGAGTTTTTGATTCAGTTTATTGACAATTTATTTTAGATGCATGTCATTGTTTGGTTTTCCAAGTATGTTTGTCCATTCGATATCACAATGCATCACCACACCATCGTACTTCTTATCCTTGAATGGTTAATTGTTTGGATTCTTTAAAGAGAAAAGAGGCCTTAGATAGGGTGACCCCATATCCCCTATGTTGTTTGTTATTGCTATAAAGGTCCTTACATTATCCATTAATAAAGCTATTTTTCAGAATCCCAAATTTAGTTCCCCAAATGACAAACATATGGAAGTTGACTACCATTACGTTCGAGAAAATGTGGTTCACAATGAATTGGATGCCAGGTATATAAATACTATTGATTAAGTTGTCCACATCTTCACTAATGCTATGTTCGGAAGGAAGGAAAGAAGAGGGATGAAAGGAAAATAGGAAAGAATGAACAAAATTCCTTCGTTAGGTAGATATGATATAAGGAAAGAAAGGATAATAGGAAGAATGAGTCATCTTTACTACTCTACAAATTTTCATCTACACAAATATGGGAGAAAAATAAGAGAGAAGACAAGTGGGTCTATTATAAAAGTTTTAAATTACTACATCACCCTTCATAAATATTTAATAAATCTCATAAATAAATTAAGGGGTGGATTTAATAACTTACTGATCAAATTCGATAAACCAAAAAATATGGTTACACTGTAACATGGTTACACTGTAACATGATTATTAGAATACATCCCTCCTAAAATCTCTCATTATGTTTATAATTCAATATCTAAAATTAAGATATTAAATCTATTGTATCCCTATAGTCAAGGAGACAAGTGTGTATATAAATACATGTACCAGCGTTGCATGCAAGTGAGGGGGCAATTGGCCCCCTGATTTTTTTTTTAGTAATATATTCTTATAATTTATTTATTTTTAATAATATACCCATAAAATATTATCTTTGCCCCTGAAATTACTAAAACAATTTTTATTGCCCCCAAATTTCATTTTTGGTCCCCCTTACCTTACATCCTGAGTCCGTCGCTGCTTTGACATTATATGAAATCTCAATCAAAGCTGAAAATTTTAAGGAATAGACATTGTTCCATAAATGAAGTAAATCATCCTAGTCTCTCTTTTCCCTCCCTACACGCACATACATGGATAATCCGGAGAGATTTCGTTAGAGGGCTCTTTGGCAATTGAAAGGAATACCCGTTTACTTATGTTATTCTCATAGAGTCAATGTTCAATTGTTGGAAGAAAGAGATGCTCTAACTAGAATAGTACGAATTAAGAACAAATTGGGTATACGAAAGAAATAGTTGTTTGAGAAGATGTCAAATATTATATAGCCATTCGGAATTGGATTATAGGTATGTTAGGGCTGGAAATCTCATTTTAATTTGGATGACATTCTAAAATGTCATTTATTAGAATATCATGTTAGCTCTTTATGTGCCGGTCAATGATTATCGTGAAAACTAGTTTGGATGGATAGAATTGGAAGGAAATGAAAAGAAAAGAAATGGATGGATATTGTTATTTATTTTTTATTTGTCATTATAGAGAGAAAATAAAAGATAAAGAGATATTGAAACTGATAAGATAAAGAAGTTGAATTAATGGTAAATGTTTACCTTTTTGATAAAGAAATATCAATAACAATATATATAACCCTCCTTCTGTTCAACCTGCCCAAGTCCCATCCTTAATTATCTCCATATCCATGCTTCATAAACATGTACAAAATAGAGCCCCAGAGGCCCAGTCCCATGGACAGATACAATCATTCAACAAAGACAAGCCCTAGTCCTAACTAGAGCAGCCCAACCCAACAATCAAAAAAAAGCACGATGAGACATTGCCACCAAATCAGAAACAGAGCATCGAGATATAGGATTGGGAATATGGAGTTTGGCTAGTACCATGGTTGAATGCATAGTAGGTATGCAAGGCCTGAAAGAGGTGAGATGGGACCAATTCACTTGAAGAAGATGGGGGTAGGGTTAATGGAGGAAGGGACCAAATCAAAGAATCTGAGAGCTGAGGATCAAGATCAAAGCTAGGCAGTATCTGATGGTTGCTGAGCCCAGGAATTAATCTGGCAACTTCCCCAGGTACGTTCCAAGACCCATTACATTAGGAATCACATCTTTTAACTGTTGCTGCCAAAAGCTCCAATTGAAGAACTTGAAAGAAATTTGACCCAGATAAGTCTTAAAATGTAAATGGGCCCCAATAGGACTCCAATTATCAAACCAGAGTTTCGTGGAAGAACCATCACCAATCTTTGTGCTTAATAAGAGAGTTGACAATGGGGTTTATATTCAGCAGGGATCTCCAATTCCAATATCAATTTTGAGGGATCTTTATGGTCCAAATGGACCTATCCTTGATTAGATTTGTTCATCCCAGGAAGTTTAGGCAACACAATCCACCAGAGAGCTTGGGATAACATATGTTGGACCTCTGAGTCTGTGTGAATGGCCATGAGATTTGAAAGAAGTTGAGAAGGAACTGATTGAATAATGAAATAGAGGGAAGTATGAATTACCTAGGAATTGGTGGGGATCCTTGCCTTAAAGATTTTGGAAGTATTGGAGAATCTCACCTTCCACTAAATCTCCACTATCAAGCTTCCTGGCAATATTTGCCACCCCCATACTCTTATTATTCCATGTATAGAAGAGGCCACTGTATCTCAAATCTTCAATACCTGCATCATGCAAGCATTTACTGAACTGAGTTATAGCAGCAGATATTCTATTAGAGCCCCAACGAGTTTCACTAGGCCCCTTGATTGCATTGAAATCGCCAAAAATTATCCAGGGGATTGTAAAACAGATTGAAGAATGCTGGATTAGGTTACTCCAGAGAGATTTTCTCTTCACTGCTGAAAAGGAGACAAAATACCATTGGCACTTTTTTTTTTCCCAAAAATTTGGTGACTAACTTTAGTGATTACTCGTGTCAGGGGTACCCTTGACTCTGAGTTGGATGATGACGAAATTTTTTCTAGAAGCTGCTCAACATTTCTTGAAAATGGAATGCCCATACCAGAGCTTATACACCATTACACTGCCATTATATGTATCTATGTATCTATATATATATGAAGAATGGCTAAAGCAAGTTCCTTCCCGTTCTTGCTATGCAATCTTGTATCTTTTTAATTTATGTGTTAAGAAATAAGATGTTGGCATACTGATGGAAGAGCTTTTATGAGGACGGAGATCGTCTACGGTGTCACCAAGATGAGAGGTCCCCGTTACACCTTCTTAAGCCAAAACCTCCTTCAGGTCTCTCTCTCTCTATATATATATAAACATACGCACACTATATATATATATATGGTAAACAATTTAGCTTTTGCTTCATGTGTTGCTGAATTCCTTGAAATGTCTTGCTTTGTTTATTCATTTCTTTATATTCCCATGTCATGTTTAAGTTTTAAGGCTTTCATTTAAAGGTTTGAGATAGATTCCTCATTGTTAGTGGTCTCACTTTCGCAATAATGCCAGCATAAGATGTCGCAAGATAATTATTTAATGTATCACTAATTCGAAAAATGAGAAATTGATTTAGTTTAATAATTACAGTATGTCTTACTTGGAAACAAAATGAGTTTGTGGTGATCCAAATTGCTGCATGTATTTTCATCTACATCATCTTTACTCTTTCAGAATGCGTGTAGTTGTGTTTTCATGTTGCATTTGAAGGTGAAGTTGTTCATAAATATTCTGACTGTCGAAGAAACTTGAACCTTTATATTTACAACTGAAAGTATGGATGAATTTTAGGAGCTTGCCTTCTATAATTCAGTTCTTTTACCACCACTCTTGGGCTACCTGCAATTTTCTCTAATTGTTGATCCAGTGGGAATGATTTGTTTCGCATTGAGATGCAATCTGAAATGCACGAAGGATATATTAATTATTTGGAATGTCCAAAAATGGCAATGTTGTTTGCCAGTATTGCTCAAGCAACCTAACAAAAATGCTATCATATTGTTTAACCCCTGTTTTAAATTCAAAATTTGGCGTTTGATGCATTTTTTATTTAGTTATTAGAATGCTGAATATTAGGATATCTTCTACTGGTCAATTTGATTTACTAATTTTGAAGATTATTCCTAAAGTAACGCATTGTACTGTGTACTAAGTTAAATGGATGTTACAGAATATTTGAAGTACTTGAGTTGGATGCAACATGGTAGGGCTGAGTATGATATGTGCCAATCACAAGGTGTGCCTGGAAAAAGAAAAGAAAGAAATACTATTTTGCTAACTCAATTTCCAGAAAAAAACAAAAAAGAATACTCACAACTGGATTTTCTCAACATCTTTCTACACAAAAGTATTTTCCAAAGTGTGCAAACATTCTTTGTAGGTAATAATATGTTGTATAGATAGTCCAGCTTGCTCTAGCGTAAAGGAAAAGAAACTATCAGGTATTCTGTGACCTCTGCAGCCCGTTTCATATTTTCCCTGGCTGTTTCCCTTGTACCTTACTTGATTACAGGTATGGTCAGTGATCTTGGTTCTAAAATGATATACTGTGATAGGAAGTCTCCTCTCAGCTTATCCTCAATTAATGTTTTCTGTATGCATCCAATTGTTTATCTTTTCTTGTTCAGCTGTCAACTGACTCTGTCCACTTTAAGATCTCATTTTTAGCTATGCTTATTTAATGCTCAATAATAACATGCATTGCTTTGCATTCCTCTTATAAAATTCTGCCTTTAAAATCTCAGTGTTCAGACAAGTAGATGCGATAACTATGTTGCAATAGTAATGATGCATGGACACATTGTGTTTGTGTATTAAACCAGATAACTTTCGTGATTATGGAGTGAGTGTATTTTAGAATATGAAGGTGAAACATGTGATCCTAGAATCTTAGAATATGAAGGTGAAACATGTGATCCTAGAATCTGCAATCCAAATTAATCCTGCAATTGATAGCAGCTGTTACAAAGAGAACATGAACTTGTAAGATGGGTAGACTTCTTTTTTTCGTTAGTAGGAAGATCATTGAAGATATAAAATTTCATCATTATCTTTAGAGAGCTACTAAACTCAACGAAGCCTTTTTCTCAACTGTTTGGGTGACCTGCATGAATCTTGTTTTGCCATTCCACTTTATCTAGGCTCATTATCTCAGTCAGACCACATTTTGTCATATTTTTTGTGAGTTAAATATGTAAAATGATCAAGTGCTATTAGATGTAAGAATGGGATAAAAGGAAATGAAGTAATTAGGTTCTTGACAAGTAGGTGGTGGAACCTCGAGAAGAAACCAATAATGAATAGTGTAACATCTGAATAGTGCAGCTAAAATAACATTTTTGGGAAAATATATGGTTGATAAGAGTGCAGTTGCGTTGCACATTGGAAGATTTATCATCCTTTGGAGGAATTTCGTAGAGTTGTTCGTTTCAAATGGTCATTGTGATATCTGCTATAAAATTTAGAAAGAATCTTGAGCTGGGGAAAAAAAAAAATGAAATGTATGAAGCTTAATATGACATGAATGGAATTGTTCTCTTTCCGGTAGTTGCCTGGAACCCTGGAACGCAAACTTGGTTTGCTTCTTGAAAAAGTATTTGGTGTGTACTAATACTTGCGCATATTGATAAGTTTTAAGGGCCCAAACTACAAAGCTTTTGTTAGAAATTTGTCTAAAATTCATTTATGACATGACAAAAATCTTTTCGTTAAAGAAGTGTGATGGTGAAGCTTCCGAAGGAAGCTTTGAAATTCTTGGGCGGCAAAAATTATTCTTGGGCAACAAATGTTATTTGGCTTCCAAAGGAAGCTTTGTAATATACTTGGACACCAAGTATATTTTTGGCTATAAATAGCATTACACTCATTCGATGAAAAGCATCCGAGAGACATTCAAGAGTAAGACAATATTCGGATCTAGAGAGTATATTGGTTTTGTGTGTGTGAGAAAATCCTTTTACGTGTACAATTTTCGACAGAGTTGAAGTTTGTATTTGAGTGGGTTTTTCTCTTTGTGTAAATCATATACTATATGAGGTATTTTTTGAGTGTTGAGTGATTCTTTTTTGTTGGTGAGTGAGTGGTGTGAGAAAAGAAATTATTGTGAGGAAAAACCAAAACGTTCTTCAGTTTGTAATCTTCTTCTTTATAGTGATACGAATTATCATCGCCCGTGGACGTAACCCTATTTGTGAAGGTGAATCACGTATAAATCATTGTCTCGTTTGTGTGTGCCTATTTATTTTTTTGTCATTATTTTTCTCTTGTTCTCATAAACTTCTATTCGATCCTTTTTCTGTAAAAGCTTTTATATTCTTTTTGTCACACCCCAAAATCTTAAATACATGAACTCTTGTCTCGTATTAAAATTTGGCATGACTTTTCTTACACATTCACAACTTTACAAAAAAAAAAAAATTAAAAAATAAATAAATAAAGAAGTAGATGTAAATCTCCCTCTAATTTATTAAATCGATACAACCATAACAACAATCAACCTTGTCAAAATAATCCATGATAACTGGACAAAATGAACTAAATCTCAAAATAAATCGTCATTCTTATTATAATGCGAAAATTGAGCTAAACCAAAGAATACGAAAAACTAGCCAAAATCCATCATCATCATGTGATCCCATTACGTTCCTACTCAACGTGTACCTGAAATGTGATAATGGGGTGAGCTCACAAGCTCAGCAATAAATGCTAAACACAATCATCGTTCAACAAATTAACCTTACCTTGTATTCCCATATATACAAGCAACTCAGATAAGTTCATTTTTCAAATGTACATAACCCAGTTAAATATAAACTCAAATAAATAATCATCATTTATTTTTAATAAATCTGCATATCTCACATGAGCCCTTGGTTCCCGTCCAATAAAGTGGTGTGAATCGTATAGTCCCTGATTACCAAAAACACACGTGTGGCTGGATTGTACGTCTACTCCCCATATGATCCCTAATCACGTCCACACAATAAGAGCTCATTAGACCGATGGCTATAACAAAAGGGTAGTGTATTACCAATTAGGCAGGTCTCTGACCATACCCAAAAGTCATCATAGGGTCAGTCCCTGACTACCCTCCGACTAATCCAAACTCATCCTTTAATCATTAATTATAATGAACTAATATAGAAAAGAATATTTCATAATTCTGTTTTACTGATTAACACGTAATTTATATATAACACCTGATTAGTGAGAAAACAAAATCTATACTTTTAATATCTTACACAACACGTTCTCTAATATTATTCTAAACAACTAATCATGAAAATTTTAGTGTTTAATTGAATTTCAATGCTCACAAGTAATGAAACCCATAGCAGCCCTTAATGCATTAATTGTTTTTTTTAACTTATATGGTTAATGACGTACATTATATATGTCAATATAGACAAATTAAATCATAAATGCTCAGCCATCAAATTATTATATACAAGTGTATATATAAATATCTTAGATGCTATAATAATATATTAATACTGTATATTTAACAAATGTGCCAAGAAACCCATATATATTTACATATGATTAACAAGTAGATTTAATCAATATATATATATATATATATATATATATATATATATATATATATTACAATATGTTTAATTTCTATCTTAAGAAGTTGACCCAACAGCCTGTATAAACAGCAACTTACTTCAATTCCTAATTCCATGTATAATCAATCTCAACTGATCAAATCTAAACATATATACATATGTCCATATAAAGATGTTTGCTTTCGTTTACACCTACAAAAATTATCATACAGATATATATAGATCCAAAGTTTATATATATACACACAATATACAATTCTCCGATCTAATCCTCCAACCAAACATCATAGATTACAACAGACCAATAGCTGACAACAGTAACTAAATATTAATGATCATTCTGATTCTTTGAGTGAGATCAGTAAATCGCAACATAAAAAAAAACTTATAAATCAATCTATTAACATAATCAAAACATAGCCAATCAACTTTAATTGAATTAATAATCAAGGTTCGTGTAGTTAAATTTTGTCTAATCTTTAGTAATAAAAAAATTCTTTTAATTGCGTCCAATTAAATTTCAGTCAACATCTTACACAACTATAATAATCTAATCATAATTATCATTCAGAATAATTTTTCCACAGTTTAATAAAACATACAAATTAGCTTTTCAAAATTAATCATTAGCAAGTTACAAATATATATAAGAGTACAATGCAAGATTAACTTGCCTCAAATATCGTTTCACCATCCTTTCCAGACAATCGACTATTGAAATATAATTTCTCCTTCTTCTCTAGGCAATTTCTCGGTCACCGTCTTTCCTCCTGGCTACTACAGACGTCAATATCACTCTCTATATCTCATGCTTCTCTCTTCTTCTTTTTTTTTTTTTTTTTGTTTTACAAAATGATATCTCTGTAGAACTGATACAACGTGAGTTATAAAAAATAATTATAACTGTAGTTGAGATAGTTTAGGATTCCTTTTTGAAATTTAAATTTTTAAAAAAACTTAATATCTCTAATATAACATTTAAATACTAAATAATAAAATATAATATACAAAATTTAAGGGTTTTACACTTTTCTTATGAGAAAATGAAGGGGTATTCTTCAAAAATTTATCAGTTGGTATAATCCACATCAATTGGATGTTTTTCTTTAGTTATATCTGAATTGTTTCATTTTTTTTTTCTTTTAATTTTCTGCTGCGTTCTAAATCTTGGAATCTTGTCATAGTCTGCTAAATGGTTAACCTATCGTCTTAAAATGACTGCTCAATTAAAAGAGATTGCATATTAAGGAGATTCCTATTGTGTTCTCCAAGTCCCATTGACCCTAGGGCAATAAGCACTGCATCCATACTTGGAGCTTCTTGTTAATAAGTTCCTTTAATTTTCTGTGAAATCTTTGTATGAGTTTTCTGTATGAAGTCATTCTCTGTTCAGATTAGAAAGACTTTATTGCATTTTTATATGTTCAATAAGTAAATATAAAACTTATCATATCTTACAAAGTCCATGCATATCAAAAATTTTATCTACCTAACGTGATTTTATGGTTAATATTATCTTTATTCCCACTTTCTTTAGTTATTCTTGCAGTAATAGCTAATGTATAACTTGCAAAATTTAACACTGTTTTGTATCTGTCCCAATTCAGTAGAGAAGCAAACGAATTCCAAACTGTATTGTCAAAAGTACAAGTGAGAAAAATATAATCAGAATCTCCCCAGCAATTGTGACAGATTGAGACTATTCTGAAATGCTAGAGCCTAGTTCACAAGCACAACCTTCACTCAATCTTAACCCTCAGGGCCACGTTCCCACTCACTTCCACCTTCACAGTTAAATTCAACCTTCACAGTAGCTTCGCATTTTCTGGCCTGACTGAGTATGTGGTGGTTGAATGAGCGAGAATATAAGAGAGAAATATGAGAGAATTAGGCTTTGTTTGGGACCAAAGATTTTATACACTAGAATTTTCCTCCCAAATACCATGAGAAGAACAAAAAAAAAAAAAAAAAAAAAAAAAACAGTTTAACTTGGAGCCTTGCAACTCCTTACCTTAAGAAATCTTTATAGACTATAGTTTCCCTTAAAATGTACCAAACTAAACCTTAAAGGTGCCATATTTCATTCAGGATGCACTCTAGAACTGAGCATACTGTCACGCCCCACCTATGGAGGTTGTGCCACGTAGGCGACACGCAGACGCTGAGGAGGACGCTGCATGGCGACTACATGGCATGGGAGTTTCTAGAATCTTCCGGAGTAGTCTAGAGTTATGTGGAAGATTTTAGATATATGTAGAAATGTGTAAAACATTATAGAATTGTGTGGAAGGTTCTAGAGTTCTCCAGAGTTGTGTGGAGTAGTATGGAGAGTTCTACAATGTTGTAGATATGTATGGAGATGTGTAGAAGGTGGAAGAAGATTCTAGAGAATCAATCTCCACCGTTGGTTAGAATGCATCCTAGCCATCCATTAGGGATGGGGATGCCTATAAATAGGAGTAGGACTTCATTTTGCAACCAATAAGTCCTGGAGTGAGTCTTGAGAGCCTTGTAGAGAGCTTGAGTGTTAGCCTTGTACAAAGCATTCTTTGAAGTAATAGAAGTGTTCTTTCCTTGCCAACTTAAGTGTCTTAGTGTGTGTGAGTGTGCAAGCCAAGTGAGGAGAGGGCGAGTGCAACTACAACACTAGTAAGCGCACGAGGGGAGTGTGTTGGCTAAGGTGTGCACGGGAATTAGGCTGACCAAGTACTTGCGAGAGTGGAAGCAACATCTTGGTGCCGCACGGGAGCAGCTAGAGTGGTGCTGAAACTCTAAGCCCGTGATAGTTGGTATCAGAGCAGGTTCGTCAAGGGAGCTTTGTTGGAGTAGACATGGCTAGCGGAGGAGACCACCAAGTCCACATCTTAGAGCAGAGCTTGGAGGAGAAGCTTGCCACACACTTGGTCTACACGGAGACCAAGTTTAACAGGCTCGAGAGAAAGATGGCGGAACTCTACGAGCTGATTGACGGCATTGCCAACAAGGCGCGAGAGAAGGAAAGGGACTTGTATGATTAGGTAGACGACTTGCACATGGAGATTGCCGAGTGTAAGAAGGAGTTCTCCCAGGCGCGCGAGGTCGTGGTGAAGCCAAGGAAGAAGAAGGCGCCGGAGCCCAAGGAGTACGATGGGGCAAGGAATGCGCGCCAGATTGACAACTTCTTCTGGCACATGGAGCGGTACTTCGAGTACATGGAGATCGAGGATGATGAGGAGAAGGTGCAGACAGGCACTATGTACCTCACGGACACTGCCGCTCTATGGTGGAGGCAGCGCTTCACCGGTAGGGGCGCAAGAGCAGTTGATACATGGGAGGAGTTTAAGAGGCAGCTCAAGAGGCAGTTCTACCCTGAGTGCGTTGAGGACCTCGCCATGATCAACCTAAGGCGCCTGAAGCAGAAGGGTAGCATAAGGGAGTATGTGAAGGAGTACTCCAACTTGATGCTGGAGATCCCAGAGATGCCGGAGCGGCAACGTGTGTGTTTGTTCATTGATGGGTTGCAGTCTTGGGTAGCCACAGAGCTGAGAAGGAGGGAGCCTAGAGATTTGGCATCCGCAATGGCTATAACGGAGCGCCTTGAAGACTTTAGGCGCGATGACAAGAGGGCCACGTCTCCCAGAAGGGACCACGGCAAAGGTGGGGGAGACCGTCGCTTCAAGAAAAGGGGCTCGCCCAAGTCAAGTGATGATGAGCACAGCGATGAGGAGAGACACCCACGCCATGATAAGGGCAAGGACCATGGAGAGAGGTCTAAGGCTAGTGGCAAAGGGGAGCGCCGCGATAAGGGCAAGTGGGAGCCGAAGTGCTACTTGAGCGAAGGGCCGCACATATTGCGAAGGGCCGCACATATTGCGACACTGCCCCAACAAGAAGACCATGAGCGCCCTTGTGAAGGATAAGGGCAAGGGCAGGGTGGACGATGGGGGCAGGATGGACGATGCAGGCAGCGATGAAGATAGGTGCATGGGGGTTATGCAGATGCTGAGTAGCATGGTGCATGACACCAAGAAGAAGGGCAAGGCAAAGAAGGTAGCTGGGGTGCGCTATGTAGATGCGCAGGTTGGTGGCAAAGCCGTGCAAGCGTTGGTAGATACGGGTGCTACACACAACTTCATTACCCCTGAGGAGGCGCAACGACTTAGCTTGGAGATGCGCAAGACGGAGGGCTGGATCAAGGCCGTTAACTCCGAGGAGGCACGCGTGAGTAGAGTGTGCAAGGAGGTAGAGCTATGCATGCAAGGATGGAAGGGCAAGGCTGACTTCCAAGTTGCGGAGATGGACGACCACGACATGGTGCTGGGGCTGGAGTTCATGGACAGGAACAACGTCGTGCCACTACCATGCCTTGGTGCGTTAATGATACTTGGAGGCGAGAAAGGCAAGGCCGCATGCATGGTGCCGCTCGTGGGCAGGAAGGAGAGTCCAGAGGTGGCAGTAAACACGATGGAGCTCGTGAGGACTTCGCATCTCCCGAAGGGCGCTCGTACGTTTGGGCCAAGGACATATGCGCAAGTGCTGATGACCTGCAAGAGGCTGGGTCAGCTGAAGAAACCGTGACGAGGGCGTCACGGAAATGGGTGGGGGAGAATGTCACGCCCCACCTATGGAGGTTGTGCCACGTAGGCGACACGCAGACGCTGAGGAGGACGCTGCATGGCGACTACATGGCATGGGAGTTTCTAGAATCTTCCGGAGTAGTCTAGAGTTATGTGGAAGATTTTAGATATATGTAGAAATGTGTAGAACATTATAGAAGTGTGTGGAAGGTTCTAGAGTTCTCCAGAGTTGTGTGGAGTAGTATGGAGAGTTCTACAATGTTGTAGATATGTATGGAGATGTGTAGAAGGTGGAAGAAGATTCTAGAGAATCAATCTCCACCGTTGGTTAGAATGCATCCTAACCATCCATTAGGGATGGGGATGCCTATAAATAGGAGTAGGACTTCATTTTGCAACCAATAAGTCCTGGAGTGAGTCTTGAGAGCCTTGTAGAGAGCTTGAGTGTTAGCCTTGTACAAAGCATTCTTTGAAGTAATAGAAGTGTTCTTTCCTTGCCAACTTAAGTGTCTTAGTGTGTGTGAGTGTGCAAGCCAAGTGAGGAGAGGGCGAGTGCAACTACAACACTAGTAAGCGCACGAGGGGAGTGTGTTGGCTAAGGTGTGCACGGGAATTAGGCTGACCAAGTACTTGCGAGAGTGGAAGCAACATCTTGGTGCCGCACGGGAGCAGCTAGAGTGGTGCTGAAACTCTAAGCCCGTGACAATACGCCGCATCCCCTTATCAAGTACCAATAGTTGTTGGAAAGATTTGAGACTTTTGGGAGGATGTACGCTCTGAATACTGGATAAGGAAGATGACTCGATGACTATAGATTGTCAAGAGAGAAATGAGAAGAGAGTCAAGTCCATGTACCTGATGGGCTGTTACTTTTTGCCCTCAGAAATAGTAGAGGATGTAGATCTTTTGATCAGAAGGGCTGAGAGATGCTTGCTAGCCTACATGATAATGATTGATGCCGATGATGCCTGCAAGGATGATTATTCTGTACGGTAAACATTATTGCAAAGATTGTCGGGTGTCTTGGTCTTGAGAAGACAATGTTTGAAGCATCAAATTCCAAACCCTCTGTTTGGTTTATTAGACAATATGGTCCCAGGGTATTTTACTCTTTTCATTCAGCCTTTTCTTGCATCGGGGCGTTTGGTTATTTTCCTCTCTGATGTTTGTAACAATTTTTTATTATTGGCTTGGATTTCAGGTGAACCTTCTTGTGGATCACTCTCAAGTGATGGATCTGGAGTGCCTTCGAGGTTGCAACCTTTGTAAAAATCACACCTGTTCTTGGTTTGTCCGCAGTGGAACCGGTTATGCTAAACTGGCGCCAAATATATATAGTCCGCAGTGGAACTGTTTATGCTTTGTAATTGTCCTGTGCTATTTTGTATGTTTAGATCATGTTAAATACATTTTGCCTTTGTTCATATAATTTTTACTTCTGTATTAGTACTCTTATTTGCTCTTAGTAACATCTTCATGTTTTTGCAAACCATGTAGATTTAATCTGTAACATAACCTTTTGTTTCCATAGTTGATTTTGATGCTTCTTACAAAAAAATAATAATGAATGGTTGGTGCTAAGCATGTTTGATCCCTCAGTAGCACCTCAATCAGGCTGTTTATTTATTTATTTTATTTTATTATTATTATTATTATTATTTTATTTCTGACTTGCAGTTATAACTTAGATCTTGTATAATAGAACTTCGGCGTAGCTATAACTTAGATCTTGTACAAATGGTCTAAAATTTTTTTTCTATACATTTCTAGTTATCAAAAGCATCAAACTGAGTTCACTTGGTTGATTTAAAAGAGGAAATCTTACTCCTGAATTCCTATACCTTGTGACTTGGCCGATGTCTATACCTTGTGAGTTGTGAGGTTATATGTTTCGTTCGAAACGGAGTATACAAAACATAAATTTTAAATGAAATTTTAAGTAGGTTCGTTAAGAAATTTTTGCGGATTTATAGACAAAGGCGTTCTTCTTCGCAAGGAGATGAACATGATATATTTACTTTCTCAAATTAGTTTCCCGATGAATAAGAAATTAGCTTCAAAATAATGTGTTTGATAAGCTTAAATGAGTATGCAAAATGTGAAAAGTGATTGTCCCACATTGAATAAAAAGTGAAACTAACAAGAGTATATATAACCCAAGTTTGGAATTTGAGTTTGGGTTAAAGGGTATGGAAGTTTTTACTACGCGGGTCCAAATCATTTATCACACATGTGGTTGCTTTTTTATTAAATTGAATTTTTGAACTGGCCTTGGTGTTTGGGCTTAATTTAATTTTTGTGCTGGACTTATTCTGACGAGTTTCACGAATTGGTGCGTCTAGTCCAAACCAGTGCTTTCAAAGGATTTCACCTGGTCCGAACCAGTGTTTCTCTTTGAACTGAACCATCGCATCTAGTGCAGGTGATGGTTTAGGTCACCCGAAAAGACATCATGCTGCCTATAAATACCCCATTGGGGTCATTTGCAATTCGTACTAGAAACTTTGAAATCCTCTATTATTATGAGTTCTTACATATAATATAGTTCTGTAGTTGCTTGAGTTTAGTAAGAGAGAGTATTACACCGAACCGGTTCGTCCATTTCTCTGGTTTGCAGTGTTACTATCGAAAAAAGAAAGATCGTTGTATTCTAAGAGACAAACGTTACAGAGTCCGTTAACACCTTAGTGGAGCGAATCTGTCTTAAGAATATAGAATTAAATTCTAACCTCAGCCTATTATCAACCTCAGCCTATTAATAGATTCCTTTATTATATAGTAGTAGTTTATTATATTAATTTATAATTTTATATAATATATAATATTGTTTTCATAATATTATATATACATATATATATATATATATATATATATATATTATTTTATAACATTAATTATATATAATATTATTATAATATTTAAATAGTGATACTATAATGCATATTTACCTACACGCATTTCATACACACATTTTGACAACGTCTTGCTCTGAGGGTGCCAATGATTACCATGAAAGCATTCTCATTATAGAAATATTCAAAAATCGAAGGGATTTTTTTTCCCTCGAAAAGTAAAATCAAAAGGATTTTGGTCCTATTATAATTAATTTACAAATATTTACTAATAAAGTTTTTTTTCTTTCTAACTGGTACTTAAGCAACTTCTCAAAGAAATCATTTATACTTAAAAGAGAAGTGGAACGAACTTAATAAAGTTTAGTAAATCCTTTGGCACTAATAAAGTTTCTCCAACAATTTAAAAAGTGATGGATGACATCATTCATCATCCTCAACCTCTCTCTCTCTCTCTCTATTATATATATATATATAAATCCTTCATTAATATCCACAATCATTTTTGTTATTCATTAAATATTATATTTCAGTTCCACAAAGCTCTAGTCAATTGTTTTCTTCTTTTTACACACTCCACCCCCCCCCCCCCCCCCCCCCCCCCCCCCACACACACACTCATGCTCCACCTTATTTATATAAATGTGCAAAATAAACACCCTTGCAGCTTAAGAATGTGCATGTAAACTCTTGACATTGGAAAATGTATAAAGTGACAGCTAATTATGATCAATTTTTTAAATAAAATTCCAAAATATCTTTAATAATCTCTTTTTCCTCTCTCATTTTTTTTTAAAAAAATTTCAAAGACATTTTTGATAATTCACTCTTCAAATTGAGAAAATATTCTTATTTTACTCAATTTAAAAAATATAAGAATTGTTTTTACTTTACCATTATTTTTATTTCCTTTTTATTATTCATTTATGGGTTAAAAATCATAAAACCTTACTCTACTTTTAAAATCGTGCATAAAATCACTGTAAAATTAAAAAATATCTTGATCTAACAAAAGTTATTAAGTTACCCCGAACCCATGTTCGACCGTTCAATGTGTTGTAAAATGTCAAATTTGACATTACTATTTAATATTAAATTATAAGCTATAATTATTATATTAAATTTAAAAAATATCTCTTTATAATAATATTATCTAATGTTAGATGAGATCTTATCGTACTAACAATTAACGACACATTTTCTACCCCCAATTTTTTTTATAATTTTAAAATAATAATTATAACTTTTAATTTAATATTAAATTATAAGGTCAAATTTGACATTTCACAACATAAATGAGCCAATTACGAATTTGGGAGTAACTTAATAAATTTTGTTAGTTTATAAATTTTTTTAATTCTACTTAGAATTTTATGCACGATTTTAAATTGAGGGTTTTTCATTTTTATTTTTATTTTTAAGATTTTAACCCTTCATCCATTTACACTGTTACTCGCACATGCATCCATAGTTCCATCCTTCAATGCATACACTAGACACACACGTACACACTCCCACACGGTCACACCACAGAATGTATACACATACCCGCCCTTCTTTTATTCTTTTTTTATTTTATTTTATTTTTTGATTTGTATCTTCCCTTTTACAATATATTTAGAAAATGATCTCCATATAGGTTAATAAAAAAAAGAGAAGTGACAGATCTTCCGACATCAATTGCCAACTACTTCTTCGAATATAACATGGTTGGGAATGAGTTGAAGAGAAAGAGATGTTTACGGAAATTTTTTTAAGAATTTCAACAGGATCCAACCACGTTGTATTCGGAAGAAGAGTCGGCAATTAAGGTCGGAAGATCTATCATTTCCCTAAAAAAAATTATTCATATCAAACATAACAATTATAATCAACTATTATAATGTTTATTATGGATAAATTTCGTATAAGGTATTATTTCTGACAATATTATATATATATATATATATATATATATATATATATGGAACTAAAACCAAACTGTTTCATGGACCAACTAAATCATTTCATTCACTCAAGTTCAATTTACTGGTTTTAACAAATTTTTGTGCTTTGATTAACACAACATATTGTTGCTTTATTTCCTTTACTTTTTGTTATTCATTCATTTACACTCCTACTTAAAAATATAATAATTTATACTACTTCTTATCCATATTACTTGTTTTGTAAGGACTTGTTCTTTAGTAACTTGCAGGGGACAAACAATTAATGCTTGTCCCTTACAAGATTATTAAATTGTCCTATGTTATTATGATAAGAAGATTTTTAAAATTTAAAGGGTAATTTTGAAATTTTAGTTTTACTTTATCTTTTTAAATTGGACATAAAAGCATGGACAACAAAAATGAGATGAAAAATATTTTATAAGTAAATTTTATAACAACTTAAAACAAATTATCACAATCAAATGAGAACATTTTCATGATTAGTTCTGATTATGACAAAACAATAATTTTGTGCAAATACATCACGTGTACTTATGTGATTCAATGGACTTCTGAAATTTTTTGCTAATGAAATAAAGAGATCAGGTGAAATTAAGAAAATGTTTAGCATTAAGTAACCTAAATAGAAAGTTAACCTATATATATATATTATGTATTCGTCGGAACTTATTCAGATACAGAGTCACAGAAGAGGCGTTAACTGTGCCATAAATAACTTCACATTAACCTTTTTTAACTTTTAAATTTGTGACTTGATGTTTATTGTGTTTTATATGAATTAGCATGTTTAGAATGTTTCGTAAAATTCGCGTGCGATGCACGTGCATCGCACGTGATGAATTAATCATTAAGAAATATATATAATAATACAATCTTATATAATAATAATTATAATAATAATAATAACAATAATAATTAGATATACATGGTATATATATAACGAATTACATTTCAAATTATCATTACAAATCAGTAGCCTAGAGTAGAGAGGATACGTACAGAGTAGCCTAGAGCAGAGAGCTGTCATAGGCCGAGAGGATACGTACAGAGTAGCCTAGAGCAGAGAGCTGCCATAGGCCATAGGCATAGGCCGCAGGCCATAGCAGATTACCGCGTGAACCCTAATTTTAGAAAGAGAAAAAAAGAGATACTATAGAGAGAGACTAGAGCTTTGCAAAGGATACATACAGAGTAGCCTAGAACAGAGAGCTGTCATAGGCCATAGCAGATTACCGCGTGAACCCTAATTTATAGAGAGAGACTAGAGCTCTGCCAAATGCTTCGCACAATACTTATTCTATACTCCATCAACTTTTAGAAAGAGACAAAGAGAGAAACAAAGAGAGACTACACAGATAATGAATATAACTATGGCTCTCATCCACAAGATGAAAAGACTGTCCTCTCTATGGTTCAAATAGCAAATAAAACTCTGATTTCTCCACTCTGTGTTTCTTTTATTGTTGTTAATCTTTGGAAGTCCGGGAAAATGGTATTTGTTCATTATATAATTTATTTATTTCTTTTGGTTTTGATTTTCGAATCCTAACTCATGATTTTACTTCGAAGGAGTTCCAGACACACCTGAGAGTCACTAGCACATATTCTCGCCAAATATGGTAAAAAAAAAAAAAAAAAATCATGTGTTTCCTTTTCCTTGTTTGCTATGCTAGTTTTGATATCTTTCAGGCCATATGGATTTTGTGATTGAGCTGTGAGTTGCTTTCTTCAGCATGTCACATTATTGATGTTACAGACATGTGTTATTTATGAAACCTTATCTAAATTCCTACTTTCCATTATCAAAATCTATATGTCTCCTTTCTGTGATTGAACTCTGAGGTGCCTTCTTCAGCATTAACCCATCATGTAAATGCCACAAGGGTGTCTTATGGGACAGGGGTAGCTATTCGTTATTATATGAATTAATCATATATATAAGCTTTTCAAAAGATGTAATACTTTATGAAAGCCCTTGTTTCTGGAAACTTTGTTTTTATTTTGATTAGAATTTTCTAAAAACGTGTTTTTAGTCAGACGGGCAATTCTGGAGTGTTTTAGAATTTCTATTTTCTATTTTTATGGCTTCATTTGTTTTGGCCTACATTTTTTTTTTTGGAAATATTTTGTTCATTTTTCATTGTTTGGTTGCCTATGTTTTACACCAAAACATTAAAAAGGACTTGCGGTTATGCTGATCGGTGTTATGACTACTGGAGAATCAGAAGTTCTAAACATACAAAGGGAAAAAGCTTGATGTTTCTTGTTCATGGAATTATATTCTTTCTTATCCCCAGAGCTTATTACAGCCCCGACACACCTTATTCTAACCGCTCCAAAACTTCCCAAGTATAAACCTTCAGTAGAACATCAGTCAGCTGAATGTTTAGAGAGGCAATAGGGGAGATCGAGAGGGGAATGAGTGTGAGGTTGGCCTAATTGAGATTTTATATTCCACTAATTTAAAGGTTCATGATAGACGAACAAAGATCTAATGGTGCTTTTTGATAAATTTAAGTGTATGAAGATACTGAAATATGATGTGTCATTAAGATAAAATCTAAATGAAACACTTAATTTTTTTAATGAACCAAGCACCAATTCTCGGATCATTGTCCAGTTACTTCAGCACCGATGCTTAACACATTGATTTGTAAAAATGAACTTTCTTTAATTCCAAAAATATGTCAAAGTAGTTTTTATACCTAATTAAGTTTTTAACATATACATATATAACACACGCGAAGTCTCTTTTATCCTTTTATCCAATTGTTACTTTTATTATTATTTCTACTGACCAGAGTACTTTAAAGAATGAACTCTATGATATTACATAAGATCAACTAATATAATTGCTGTGTCAAAGTGATCTAGGAGCTATTTTAATTGGATAAAATTATAGTTTTATTGTAGGACTAAGAATGTTCAAATTCTAAGAATTGGATATACATAGTATAGGTGTATTAACCTCTTTTAACCTTTAAATTTGTGATTTGATGTCTATTGTATTTTATATGAATTAGCATGTTTAAAATGATTCGTAAAATTCACGTGCGATACACGTGCATCGCATGTGATGAATTAATCATTAAGGAATATATATAATATTAACTATAATAATACAATCTTATATAATAATAATAAGAATTGGATATACATGGTATATATATAATGAATTACATTTCAAATTATTATTACAAATTATTAACCTAGAGTAGAGAGGATACGTACAGAGTAGCCTAGAGCAGAGAGCTATCATAGGCCATAGCAGATTACCGCGTGAACCCTAATTTTAGAGAGAGAAAGAAAGAAACACTATAGAGAGAAACTAGAGCTCTGCAGAGGATACGTACAGAGTAGCCTAGAACAGAGAGCTGTCATAAGCCACAGGCCATAGCAGATTACCGCGTGAACCTTAATTTTTAGAGAGAGACTAGAGCTCTGCCAGATGCTTCACACAATACTTATTCTATACTCCATCAACTTTTAGAAAGAGAGAGACAAAGAGAGACTACACAGATAATGAATATTGCTATGGCTCTCATCCCTAAGATGAAAATGGCTGTCCTCTCTATGGTTCAAACAATAGATAAAACTCTGATTTCTTCACTCTGTGCTTCTTCTATTGTTGTTGATCTTTGGAAGTTCGGGAAAATGGTATTAGTTTACTACATAATTTGTTCATTTTTTTGGTTTTGATTTTTTGATCCAAACTCATGATTTTACTTCGAAGGAGTTCCAGACACACCTGAGAGTCACTAGCACATATTCTCGCCAAATATGGTAAAAAAAAAAATCACGTGTTTCCTTTTCCTTGTTTGCTATGCTAGTTTTGATATCTTTCAGGCCATATGGATTTTGTGATTGAGCTTTAAGTTGCTTTGTTCAGCATTTTACATTATTGATGTTACAGACATGTGTTATTTATGGAACCTTATCTAAATTCCTACTTTCCATTATCAAGATCTATATGTCTCCTTACTGTGATTGAACTCCGAGGTTCTTTGTTCAGCATTAACTGATCATGCAAATGCCACAAGAATGTCTTATGGGACAGGGGTAGCTATTCGTTACGATATGAATTGATGATATATATAAGCTTTTCAAAAGAAGTAATACTTTATAGAAGCCCTTGTTTCTGGAAACTTTGTTTTTATATTGATTTGAATCTTCTAAAAACGTGTTTCTAGTCAAACGGGCAATTCTGGAGTGTTTTAGGATTTCTATTTTCTATTTTTATGGCTTCATTTGTTTTGGCCTACATTTTTTTTTTTTTTTGGAAATATTTTGTTTCATTTTCTAATGTTTGGTTGCCTATGTTTTACACCAAAACATCAAAAAGGACTTGCGGTTATGTTGACCGTTGTTATAACTACTAGAGAATCAGAAGTTCTAAACATACAAAGGGAAAGAGCTTGATGTTTCTTGTTCATGGAGTTATATTCTTTCTTATCCCCAGAGCCAATTATAGCCCCGACACACCTTATTCTAACCGCTCCGAAACTTCACAAGCATAAACCTTCAGTAGAACCATAATCAGTCAGCTGAATGTTTAGAGAGGCAATAGGGGAGATCGAGAGGGGAATAAGTGTGAGGTTAGCCTAATTGGGATTTTATATTCCACTAATTTAAAGGTTCGGGATAGACGAAAAAAGATCTAATGGTGCTTTTTGATAAATTTAGGTGTATGAAGATACTGAAATATGATGTGTTATTAAGATAAAATCTAAATGAAAGACCTAATTTTTTTAGTGAGCCAAGCACTAATTCTCAGGTCATTGTCCAGTTACTTCAGCACCAATGCTTAACAGATTGATTTGTAAAAATGAACTTTCTTTGATTCCAAAAACATGTCAAAGTAGTTTTTATACCTAATTAGGTTTTTAACATATACACATATAACACACGCGAAATCTCTTTTATCTTTTTATCTACTTATTGCTTTTATTATTATTTCTACTGACCAGAGTACTTAAAAGAATGAACTCTATGATATTACATAAGATCAACTAAAATATAATTACTGCGTCAGAGTGATCTAGGAGCCATTTTAATTTGATAAAATTATAATTTCATTGTAGGATTAAGAATGTTCAAATGCTAAGAATTAGATATACATGGTATAGGTGCATTAACCTCTTTTAACCTTTAAATTTGTGGTTAGATGTATATTATGTTTTATATGAATTAACATGTTTAGAATAACTCGTAAAATTAACGTGTGATGCACATGCATTGCACGTGATAAATTAATCATTAAGGAAACTAAATAATTATAACTATAATAATACAACTTTATATAATAATAATAATAAGAAAGATCTCAAGGAGTCTGAACCAGCCCAGACAGCGGAACACGGCCTACAGAACACGGGTCAAGAAGTGGCCCAAACCATATAGTTTCAAAATTCTATAACGCCTTCATGAAGGAAATGACGTGAAATAAGGAACCATGAATGCCCACTTCTGAAAACTGCCAGTAACAGCTCCATGTAAAGCTCTAGAAAAGCATATAAATAAAGGATGAATAAGAGGAGAAAGACATTAATTTTCAATTACTCTTCTTTTACTGTCAAACTTGTTTCAATTCAGTCATATTTCTTTGTTTATAATTTTCGTATATTTCTTAAGTGTTCTGATGTAAAATTTTGCCCTTATATAGCTCCACCTGTAAGTTCTCCTCCTACATTTCTATCTTCTTCACCACTGCTTATGGTACCTCCTGAGGTAATCGTTATTGACAATTACAAAATATCAGTAAAACAATCAAACCAGCAGGACTGTTTTCATTTCTTAAGCATTTCTGCAGAGAGTCAGAGACGTTAATTTAGGGTTCAGAAGTTTCTTAGTATACCTAGAGAGAGGAACCTCCTTATGCCAAACGACGCAACATGTGTCGACTCTTCTTATTGCTGGTTAGCCTTTAACCACCCTTTTAATTGTTACCCTTATCTTTACAACCCATTAATTATGTCTCTTGATTTCCCTTACATTTCTCTCCCTTCCGTTGAAACCCTTCCCTTTGTTCACGCCCTTCACCAACTTAAACCCGATCTCCTCTCCCCTTTCCCTTCTCTCATCACACACTTCTCAATTTCATTTTAAAAGAAGATCACTCTCATGGAGGAAACATACCAACGCACCCAGGGACAAAGCCATGATTTAGTTTTAGGGGGGCACAAAGTAGTAATTTACAAATTATATACCTATATATGAAAAAATTTCGTTTCTAAAGGCATTTTTGAAAAAAATAAATTTCAGGGGAGGCACAAAGTAATATTTTATAAATATTATACCTATACATGTAATAATTTCAATGGGTCAGCTTAGGCCTAGGGGGCACGTGCCACCCCGGGCCCAAGCTGGCTCCGTCACTGTGATACCCCCTAATTTTGGAATACTGATTGATTAAATTCGCGTACAAAATTAAGGGATATCAAAACAATTAAAGTATTAAACACGCACAGATTACAAAATAATATGCTGAATAAAAACTAATAAATAATAAATTCATTAATAATTCTCCAATGATTACAACTCTGGAATCCTGTAATTGAATGACCCCTTAAATCAAAAGTCATTATCCAGAACCCATAATTAAATATTAGCGTCAAATGAAGTAATAATATTCTACTTTGAAATAAACCGAAAGAATAGACAAGTCCTCCATATGCGGATCCTCAACCTTGAGACATGAACCTCTAATAACCTGAAAGATAAAAATAAGCAGATTATCTCTGGTCAAAACAAAACCTAATAAAGTTTTAACTTTAATATATAATGATACACCTATATATAAATAATTATAGGGCAAATTTCGTAAAACCCCCACTACTTTTATTTTTTGATCATAAAACCCCAACCATTTCTAAAAACTCCTATACTTTTAAAAAGTGTTCACATTGCCCCAATATTCGTATCCGACCCGTTAATTGGGTTGTGAAATGACAAATTTGACCTTACCATTTAATGTTAAATTAAAAAATAAAAATATTTTTATTAAATTACAAAAACACCCTTAAATAGTAAGCATAGGCCACCCGAGTCAACTCAGTTCCCTCAAAAGTCGGTCTCAAACTCACCGAACCAACCTTTATCTGTGTGTTGTAATCTCTGCAATGATGAATTGGGTGGTATGAGAGGAATCAAATTTTTAATCCTGACAAACCTCAATGGGTCTCCAGCCAGATCGAATCAGATCAGATCTAATTCCAACTTCATCATAGGCGCACGGTAAGGGCTGGAGCTGCAGCTGCGGCAGCAGATGAGGCGGCGCCGCCGAGGAAAAAGAGGAATCCGACTTTAGCAAGTTTTTGATCGTCAAGAAAGAGGTCCTCCGGAACCCTGAAAGCTCCGTGCGTGCACACAATCGCCAATCTGACGAGGAGAACAAAGATTAGAAGTGATCCAACGTTGGTGAGGAACACCACAACTATAGTGGAGACCACCAACACGCTAAGGGTTTCTCAGTCGGTGAACGTGCGATCGAAGAGGAGTATAGGCTGATAGGAGGGTCGGAAGAGGTAGAGGAAGAACCAGGAGGCGAGGAGTCCGAGAAGGACGAGGAGTAAGAGAGGGTGAGAGAGGAGAAAGAGAACCAAGACGAGGGTGAGAGAGGAGAAAGAGAGCCAAGACGAGGGTGAGTAAAGTGACGTAGTTAACGTGGAAGTAGGAGAAGTTCTTGGGGATGCGAAAGGCGGCATCGGTGAGGGAGTCAAGGAGCGCGAGGGAGGAGCGATCTACAAGCTCTAACCAAGGGCGGCGTTCGGCTAAGCCTTGACGGAAGGAGGAGGTGAGGCGCGTGATGAAGGAGCGAAAGGCTGGGGTGGCAATAGGCGCGTGAAGAGGGTATTTTTGTAATTTCATAAAAATATTTTTTATTTTTTAATTTAATATTAAATGGTAAGGTCAAATTTATCATTTCATATCCCAATTAATAGGTCGGATACGGATATTGGGGCAATGTGAACACTTTTTAAAAGTATAGGGGTTTTTAGAAACATGTTGGGGTTTTATGATCAAAAACTGAAAGTAGTGGGGGTTTTACGAAATTAACACATAATTATATATACTACACTAATTATATCCTTTAATAGGTTCATTAAATTTCCAAACCCATTAAACAACGACTAAATCCTAATTAACCTAAACCAATTCACAAACTCATTTTCTTTAAAAATGAAACCCCTTTAACCTTAATCCCATCATAGACAGTTATTTAATCATAAAAAATAAATTATAAATAAATGAATATTATAATTAATCCAAAACCCAAATATGATTTTAATTATTTGGATCACATATCTAATATCTACGCTTTGACAAATCGTCCATGTCTCTACCAATATTATTTTATTAATAAATATAAAATAATACACTAACCTTTAAACACTAGATTATTCTAATATACGAATATCCAACCATAATCCAACTTGTACATACAATAACTATAGATGAAATTTTAATCATCATTACACATAACAATTTAATTATGCTTTGGTAAATAAACCATACCATTACAAGTATATTTATTTATACATTGGTAATTCAATCATGCTTCCACCATTATTATTATACTAATATTATAAAATAATATAACTAAACCCTTTTAATAATAGATTATTCTAGTATAAGAATATCTATCAACTCCAAGTTATACATACAACAACCATAGATGCAATTTAAACATCTAATACACATAGCCATTAAATTATGCTTTGGCAAATCAACCATGCTATTATAAATATATTTATTTATATATTGACAACTTAACCATGCCTCTTTAAGTATATATATTTATACTTTTAAATTATCAACTCATCCATACTTCCTATGTATGTATCTTATTCATACAAATATCTAGGCAATATATTTAAGCCTTTGGCAACTTATCCATGCCTACACACTCTCCAAAACACCCTGCACGCACTTCCACACACTATTCCACGCACGCTGGAGAGTGAGCACACGCACACACGCCCTGGGACGCGCTCGCACGCGTTGCCACGCGCTGTTACGTGCGTTGGTTATCCTTCTTGGTGACGCGGCGCGCCCTCATTGGCTGGTTACACGGCGTCCTCGTGGGTGTGCTGCACTGAATCAATCTACCCTCTTCAAGGGCCCAGATCCGTGCACACCATTACATGCGCACGCCGTGCCGCACCAGATCAATTCTTCTCATCAACACATCTTTATGGCTCAGATCTGCATGCCCACCTTTCTAATCTAGTCCGCACTACACTAGATTGCTCGCCCCCTTTTGATGCGCCGATTACGAAAACCTCATATATATATATATATATAACATAATATATTTTTTTTGCCCAGAAAATATAGAAAAAAATTCCAAATAAATACTTAAAAAATATAAAATAATTCTAGAAAAATTCCAGAAATTCTATAAACCCTAATTAACTCTCTTGGTTAATAGATCAACCTATAACATGCTTTTAAAATATATATACAACATCTATATATACATTTAAAATCCAATAGTCTAAAAATTAAATATAATAATTTTTGTTTTTAATTCTTTCAATCTAACCATGATTTTAAACAAATACAATTAATCTAAATATTGATACTCAAGATGAAATCCTTATGAGTTCTGAGAGGAAAGGTATAAAAGAACTCGCCTGAAGGTTTCGAAGCAAAACCGATTTATCAAGCCTCGATTGTCTCTTCCAATTCCGGCGTCCTTTTTCTCCGATTCAGCCTCCTCTTTGCCAGCCTTCTCTTATTCTTCTCTCTCTGTCTTTCTTATTTTCTAACGAGTAAAACTTTTTAACCCTAAACCTTATGTGTATATTTATACACATTAAAATCCAAATCCTATTCCTAGTAGGACTACCAAATAAAAGAAATAATAATTATTAAATAATATATATACACATATATTATATAATATATATTTGTATATTTCCTTCCATGCTAATCCTTAACTAATTAAATCATATACATATATACATATATCAATAATTTTATATATATATATATATATATATATATATATATATATATATTTCCTTCCATAATAATTATTAATTCATTATATTTATATACATATAATTATATATATAATTATTTAAATATCTTTATAATCATGGCCTTATTAATTAACCCAACAAGGCTTCCTTCAAGCCCAAAACCACATCCTTTAGTCTGACTTCTCTTAAGCCCAAATCCAATTAATTTAAGTAAATGCTTAAATTAAAACAACTAATTACATGAAGCACATAAACAGAGTAAGAAATTACAACCAAGTCACATCATACCAATAAAATTAACACACCAACAATTTAATCAATAATCAAGCACACACACAAATAATCATTATATATAACCACGAAATATAATTTAATTAAAATAAGATAATTAGTCTAACCACTCAATTAAATAAAACAAATCATTTTAAAATAAAAATAAAATCAATTAAACAAATAAATCAAACAAATCATTTAAAAATAAAATAAAAGTAATTAATTTCAATTAATAAATCTTTTAAAATATTGGGGTATTACAGTCCCAGAATGCACTGTTTCCCCCCAAGACATATGTTCTTCTTACATACGAAAGCTTGTTATGTCATCAGCCTCATCGCTCCCCTCTTATTCATCATCATCATTACCTATTGGAAATGATTGCATTATATTGGCAATCCATAGTGGATCAGAGGAAATTATTCTTTACAAACCCGGGGATGACAGATGGACAAATTTGAAGGATTCACTCCATTATTATTCTGATTTAATATATTTTAGCAAGGATTAACAATTTTATCCCTTGCTATCAAACTATAGCATCCAAGCTTAGGACCTTAGAGACCCTTCTTGTCCCAAAAATCAAGTGTTTATTTGTCCTCAAATTTGTCCTGGCAACTTTGAGGAACATATCGAGGACTTTTATAAT
Source organism: Cornus florida (assembly GCF_030987335.1). Taxonomy (NCBI): domain Eukaryota; kingdom Viridiplantae; phylum Streptophyta; class Magnoliopsida; order Cornales; family Cornaceae; genus Cornus; species Cornus florida. The sequence goes on along the minus strand of NW_026775571.1, from coordinate 95,509,117 downwards.
TCTTGTAAGAGTAATTATATTGTTGAATCTTTTGGGGATCTTTTTCTAATTTTTAGGTTTATAGCTCTAAGTGTTGCTCATTATGGTATAGTCCATCCTCGTGCTTTCATTCACGATGACGAGGCTTACTGGACTTTAGGATTTGATGTTTAAAAGTTCGATTTTGATCACAATAAATGGGAACTTATGGATTCCTTAGGTTACTGGGCATTGTTTGTGGGTTCTAATCATTATTTTTCTCTCTCCACCTACGATTATCCAAAGCTGATGGAGAATTTTATCCACTTCACTGATGATAACTTAATGGAGTTTAACAAGACATATCATGGGCATGATAATGACATCTTTTGTTTAGGAGATAACAATATAAAGCCTTGATATCCAAGCAGGTTGAAGATCAAGCCTTGTTATCCAAGCAGGTTGAAGATCATTGACCCACATCTAATTTGGTTTGCCTTTATTAAACCTAGGGTTTACGAAGTTATGTATGCATATTTTGGTCTCAGGGTTTTGTACTATATGTCTTTCACATCCATGTTAAACATTCATGTCACACACATGATTTCCATCTTCTTCTAGTTTCTACTCATGTTAATATTAGGGTTTTGATGTTGTTGCTAAGGTCAAAGTTAAATGTTCTTCGCTAACATTGTAGCTTATTTATTTTTCCTACTTTTATACATTGAAGCTTGTTAATTCATGTGTTTAATTTGGGGCTTTTCAATAAAATCAATTAAGTTTTGTCATGAAATTAAATGGGGCGTGTACTTATTTGGCTAATTCTAATACTATAGTGTGATTAATTTGGGGCTTTTTACTTGATTAGGATTTTAGTTTGGAGCTTTAAAATTGAATAAACTTTTTTCATTTAGTGTTGAAACTTTAAAGCATAATCTACAATACTAAGCTCCAATCCCAAGGTGCCAATGCAACCCAACATCAAATGCCATAAATATGTCTTAACCATAGGCAACTACCTCTTCTTCTGCTTTGTCAATGGCCTCTTCATTTAGGACTAATAAGGTTCCCTCTACCCTCCACTTGCCCAGCCCTCAAATTACCAAGGCATCATCATCATTTCTCTATTTATGTATATATTTCTTTTTGTTATATAGACATATATATGATTTTTAAAATTAGAAATACATATATATATTCAGGGACGGCGCCATGATTTAGTTTTAGTGGGGGCACAAAGTAGTAATTTACAAAATATTTACCTATATGTGTGAAAAAAATTCATTTCTAAGTGTATTTTTGAAAAAAATTAAATTTTAGGTGGGGCAAAAAGTAATATTTTATAAATTTTATACCTATATATATAATAATTTCAATCGGCAAACTTGGGCTAGGGGGGCACGTGACCCCAGGGCCCAAGCTGGCTCTATCCCTGAGCATACCGTTTCCCCCCCAAGACATATGTTCTTCTTACATACAAAAGCTTGTTTTGTCATCAGCCTCATCGTTCCCCTCTCATTTATCATCATCATCAACTATTGGAAATGATTGCACTATAATGGCAATCCATAATGGATCAGAGGAAATTGTTTTTTGCAAACCCGGGGATGACAAATGGACTGATTTGGAGGATTTACTCCATTATTATTCTGATTTAATATATTTTTGCAAGGATGAACAATTTTATGCCTTACTATCAAACTATAACATCCAAGCTTGGGACCTCAGAGACCCTTCTTGTCCCAAAAATCAAGTGTTTGCTTGTCCTCAAATTTGTCCTGGCAACTTTGAGGAACTGTGATATCCCTCGATTCTAGAGCCACGTCAATGTGTTGTAAAATGTCAAATTGCTTGTCCTCAAAAGTTATTAAGTTACCCTGAACCCATGTCTGACCCATTCAATGTGTTGTAAAATGTCAAATTTGACATTACTATTTAATATTAAATTAAAAGCTATAATTATTATATTAAATTTAAAAAATATCTCTTTATAATAATATTATTTAATGTTAGATGAGTTATTATCTTACTAACAATTAAGACACATTTTCCACCCCCAATATTATTTTATAATTTTAAAATAATAATTATAACTTTTAATTTAATATTAAATAATAAGGTCAAATTTGACATTTCACAACTCATTTAATGGGCCAATTACGAATTTGTGAGCAACTTAATAAATTTTGTTAGTTCATAAATTTTTTTAATTCTACTTAGAATTTTATGCATGATTTTAAATTGAGGGTTTTTTATTTTTATTTTTATGATTTTAACCCTTCATCCATTTACACTGTTACTTGCACATGCATCCACAGTTCCATCCTTCCATGCATACACTAGACACACACGTACACACTCCCACACGATCACACCAGTACGCATACACATACCCACCCTTCTTTTATTATTTTATTTTATTTTTTGATTTTTATATTCCCTTTTACAATATATGTAGAAAATGATCTCCATATTGGTTAATAAAAAAAATTATTCACATCAAGCATAACAATTATAATCAACTATTATTATGTTTATTATGGATAAATTTCGTATAAGGTATTATTTCTGACAATATTATATATATATATACATTTATGAAACTAAAACCAAATTGTTTCATGGAACAACTAAATCATTTCATTCACTGCAGTTCAATTTACTAGTTTTAAGAAATTTTTGTGCTTTGATTAACACAACATATTGTTGCTTTATTTCCTTTACTTTTTGTTATTTATTTATTTACACTCCTACCTTAAAATATAGTCATTTATATAACATCTTATCCATATTACTTGTTTTGTAGGGACTTGTTCTTTAGTGACTTGCAGGGACAAGCATTAATTGCTTGTCCCCCATAAGATTACTAAATTATCCTTTTAAAATTAGATAGGTATGTTATTATGAATTTATGATAGGAAGTCTTTTAAAATTTAAAGGGTAATTTCGAAATTTTAGTTTACTTTATCTTTTTAAATTGGATATAAAAGCACGGACAACAAAAATGAGATGAAAAATATTTTATAAGTAAATTTTATAACAACTTAAAACAAATTATCACAATCAAATGAGAGCATTTTCATGATTAGTTCTAATTATGACAAAACAATAATTTTGTGCAAATACATCACATGTATGCATGTGATTCAATGGACTTCTGAAATCAATGGACTTCTGAAATTTTTTGCTAATGAAATGAAGAGATCAGGTGAAGTTAAGAAAACGTTTTGCATTAAGTAACCTAGATAGAAAATTAACCTATGTATATATATATATGTATATATATATATATATATATATATATATATATATAATACACACACACATACATACATATATTATGTACTTGTCGTAACTTATTCAGATACAGAGTCACAGAAGACAGTAGACAATAATTTGCTTTTTTTCCTAATTTGTCCACGTGTCCCAATGAGAGTCTAAAGGTTAAAAAATAATATAAAAGCGGAAGGCATTTGAAATTCGTCTATGAGAGAGAGAGAGAGCAGCGCAAGAGCAAATTGGAGAAGATTTGGTTAGGCGATTGTGGGCGTTTTCCTACAGGGTGCAGACTGCATTCGTTCATACACAAAAGTGGAGGAGAGCGTGAGTGCAATTGTAATCAGATGGGTACCGTCTATAAATCCCCCCTTGATTCCCCATTATCATCTATTTATCTCTCTAACACTCCTTTAAACCATTTATTCACAATCTCTCTCTCTCTTTCTTTCTTCAACCCTCCAAACCCTTCTCTTCTCATCTCATATCATCTCTCTTTTGTTCCATCTTCTTCATAATGTTTAGATTTCTCACTCACCTTCGGCTAAGGCTGCAAACGAGCCGAGCCGTTCACGAATTACTCGGGCTCGGCTCGTTAATTACTCGGCTCGAGCTTAATTCATTTATAAATGAAGAGAGCTTGAGCTGAATTTTGAGGCTCGATTCATAAACGAGCTGAGCCTGAACATCAGTAGCCTTGGCTCGTTTGTTCATGAACCGTTCACGAACTAAGCTCGATAAGGCGTTTGCGAACATACTCGATTATAATATATATATATACACACACACACACACACATCCAACTATAATATATAATTTTATGTTATGAAGGCTTAGTCCACAGCCCATTAAATTTTTTAGTTATGTATTAGACCCAATTTTATTATTTATTCATTTTAAAACAAAAACCAAATCCATCTGTGCATCAAACACAAGCCCATTAAATTTTTTAGTTATGTTTTAGACCCAATTTTATCATTTATTCATTTTAAAAGAGAAACAAAGCCCATCTGTACAATCAAACACAAGCCTATCTGTACAATCAAACCCAAGCCCATGTTTTATGTCTAACTCTAATCATCTTTCCTTTTTCTAAAATTATCAGTAGCCCAAGCAGCTGCGGCAACACACTCAACAATTTGCTTTCTGTCATGGAATCTTACTTCTCTCTCTTTCTCTTTTTATATTTGATTTTTATGTATTAATTGTCTTTCATCCAAATTGATTTTTAGTATAGATTTTGGAGTTTACTGTTGATCTGTGCATCTCTCAACTTCTTCCATCAAAATCAACTCTGATAAGTTTAATTTTCGATCAAATTTATCACTTTCTTTCTCTTTTTCTCTCAAACTTCTCTTTTTTTATTGCTGCAAATCTATTTCTCTCAATTTTTTTTTTTTAGATCGGTTAGATGCCAAATACAAAAAAAAAAAAAAAAAAACCGAGCGAAGCTTGAACCAAAATTTCTTGGCTTGGCTCGAGCTCGAGCCGAGCTTGAGCATTCTTCCACTTGAGCTGAGCCGAGCTCGAGCACACCATGGCTCGGCTCGCTTGCAGCCCTACCTTCGGCCAATATCTAGTCTTCGAACAACCTTAATGTATAAATGAGTAAGTATGCAGTACTAATTTAACCTTTTGAATAAATGGGAAAACGCCCACCCGTTATAGTTAGGTCAAAAGTATTTTCAAATTTACGGGTTGAACATGGGGATATAATTCAAATACTTATCAGAATATATCGGACACGATTAAAAGTATTTTGAAATTTACGGGTCGACATGTAACGACCTAACCCGTGGGTCCGGACCATTAACCGGGTCCTTACCCAGACCTGAGGTCAACTAAGGGCAATCTCGTCCTTTTTTATATTCTCATGGAATACACAAATCGTTCACAGGTCCATTGTATTTATAAAGCACAATTTATAAAGGGAAAAGTCAAGGTGCAGATCAATGAGGATAGTCAGCCAGGTCAATGGGAAGGTCACCCGGGTCAATGAGAAAATCAGCCGGTTCAATAACAAAGTCAGTTGGCTGATGTTCCTTCGTCAGCTGGCTGAAAGTGCAAGATCAGCCGGCTGGCTGAAACGATCCTTTAAATTACTAGCTCTCGGGACTTTGGAAAAGAAAGCTGTTAGCCGGCTGATGAATGGGGTTTGGCCGACTGATGGTGGAGTGTCGGTCGACCGATGGTAAGATTCGGTTTGCCGAAACAAGCTATTCCACAACTCAACTCACTGGAATGGTACGAAATGGTTTGTCAGCCGGCTGATGAGCCCTGGAATGCTGCTATGTGCAGCCTGAAAGTTCAGAAATCTGGGCTCTTTACGAGTCAAACCTGATAGTCATTCAACTCCGAATTCACGACAACATAATTAGCATTCCATGGAAATATATATATTGAACAGCTCACCAAATCACACATCATTTTCCATACAAAACATCATATTATACACAGTCCCGAATACATAAAGTACCAACAAAATTTTAGTTACAAAATATGATCATGCTTTACACAAACACAGTTACATTCTTCTAAGTGTTGTTTTACAAAAAGAAATGGGGTCCTTCATACAAAAGATGGTGAATTTACTTCTAGTCCGCTAAGCTTGTGGTGGATTTTCTTCCGCCATTTCTTTTACCAAACTTGAAAATGTAAAAATAAGGGGTGAGCATAAAGCTCAGTAGAAGTCGCCTAAGGCATAGTTTTGGACTCCCTTAAGTCACATAACATATAAGAGAAACGAGATAAGGGGTCATGCTTTGGGGTATGTAGTGAGATACCCCTCGGATCCGAGACACGGGTTGATCAAGCCCAGGCCCAAACCCGAGGGAATATCAAACAATTAATATTTTATAATAAACACGGAATACAAAATAAATTAAGAAATGAAATTAAAGCTGGAAGGAACTAAAAATAGAATCCGCAAAATATTATAATTATTAAAATCCATCAAACCCAAACTCCAAAACTCCATCAGTTTACAACTTGGGAATCCATCTCTAGTGGACCCCTATTAAACATCCAAACGGAAGATAGAACAACTGTAATAAACGTCCAGAAATAAAACTATAGAGAGAACCCTACATCGTCGGAAGAGTGAATAGAGACCTCTACTCAGCACGAACACGTCTAAGCCTGGAACTGTCGTGTACCTGAAAAATAGAAGTGGGTCAGGCCCACGCGCAAGTTCTATACTACTACAATCCAAACAGAGACCCGATACGCATGTACATCCTAAACAATTCAACAATAACTAATAGTCCGTAAATATATATATATATAGTCACACTAAAGGACTCTCACTGGACTACAGGCCGGTCTCAACCTGAATAAAGGTAACATGCTAAAACGCACACGAAGTGGGCATATGTACCTATACCTAAATAGGGTACACCTCCAACCATCGTAGCTAGCTACACATCCTGATGCATATACGCTCCTTAGTCATCGGTCCTGAGGCTCAAGCTCATACCGAGGCACCATAACAGTACATATATAAAATCCATCCAAAATCCCTGGTATTGCCGCTCAACAAGTAGTTGCCATGACAATACAAATCCACGTGACTTAACTTTTAGTTAATCCTATCCTTATTCCAAGTAGGTGGGTAATGGTATTGTTTTAAAAACCAAACCCATCCTTAGTATGCCACCGTCCCATACCGGTGCCTACTTTCCAATCCTCCAGTAGTCAATAATACCAATAAATCAAGTATATATCAACTAAATTCCAACATCCAACATTCAATGTTAGCAGTGATAAAATAAGCATTGATAAACAGGGTCACAACAACAACATATACATGCCCAATTTAAGTTGTTCCCTTTAGTCTGATATAAAGACAGAATTAATTAAAACTTCCATTTAACACCTTACAAATGACATACAGATATGTAGGGTATGTATCACAAAATCCTAACCTCCACAGTTGATACTAACTGTGATAATGTAAGCATCAAAATAATATTCACAGTATGTATGTAGACATGCTCAAATTATAGTGTTCCACAAAACCGATCTAGTGTTAAACTCAAATCCTCCTAGTATTTAAGTTCCAACAGTTGCTATTACAGAAGTTAAGATAGCTATCATCTAGACCCATCCTTCCAATAATTTATACTAGCAATGGTAAGGAAAAACGTGAACCACAGAACCACAATGCATCCACAAACATGCTTAGTCTAGGTTGAACAAGCATACAACACTACTGTAACTACCAGTTTCATAGCAAAACAGATATCATTTTAGTTTGGTTTAATCTTCATTAATCCTGAAATCATTTAAGAGTGCAAAGAGTATGAAGCCTAAGGGAAAGAGTAAGGATAGAATCTTGCCTCAGAAACTTTTGTTCAAAGTTTTAACGTCGTCTTCTTAAAAAATCCCGGCGAGTTCCAAAACCCGGTTACTGTTCACGGGTACAAAACACTATTCCTGAACTCAAAATCTGATCTCCACCATTCAGATTGTGCAACACTGAGTCATGAACCTATCCTCCAAATTTCAGCTCGATCGGACCACGGACGAAGCGGGATCGGATGTTTGATGAAATCTGGGCAGAATGGAAAAAAACCTTTGCGACCCAGTTACTGTTCATGAGTACGAATCATTGTTCCCGAGGTCAAACTCTGATCTCCACCGTTTAGATTGTGTGATACTGAGTTGTGAACCTCTCTTCCAAAATTCAGCGCGATCGGACCACTGACGAAGCGGGATCGGATGTTTTATGAAATCTGGACAGAATGGAAAAAAACCTGTGCGACCCAGTTACTGTTCACGAGTACGAATCACTGTTCCCGAGGTCAAACTCTGATCTCCACCGTTCAGATTGTGCATCACGGAGTCTTAAACCTCTCCTCCAAAATTCAGCCTGATCGGACCACGGACGAAGTAGGATCGGATGTTTGATGAAATCTGGGCAGAATGGAAAAAAACCTGTGCGACCTAGTTACTGTTCACGAGTACGAATCACTGTTCCCGAGGTCATAACTCTGATCTCCACCGTTCAGATTGTGCATCACTGAGTCGTGAATGTCTCCTCCAAAATTCAGCTCGATCGGACCACGGACGAAGCGGGATCGGATGTTTGATGAAATCTGGGCATAATGGAAAAAAACCCGTGCAACCCAGTTACTGTTCACGAGTACGAATCACTGTTCCCGAGGTCAAACTCTGATCTCCACCGTTCAGATTGTGTGTCACTGAGTCCTGAACCACTCCTCCAAAATTCAGCTCGATTGGACCACGGACGAACGGATGTGAAAAACTGCGTTTTTCCTTCTCCACTTTCACAAAACGTGTGCTTTGTTTAAAAAAACCTACACAGACGTCTACCTTATACTTATAGAGTTTTCCTAAACCCTAGGTTCATTTAAGTCCAACTCACAATCCTAACCGGCCCATCCAATTAACGTAGAAACCTACGACGGCTATAATATAAAACTCTAATTTATACTGTAATTAAAATCCTAGTTAGATGTATTTACCTAATTACCCTATTCACCATTAAATACTTAACAAATAATCTAATTGAACAAAATAATAATTAGTAAACCTAATTAAACCAAATAAGACACACATAAAATAAGACACACATAGAATAATTAAACTAATTACACTTAAACCATTAATGCCAATTAAATAATTAAAATACTAACAAGTAATTCCAATCAAATAACTAAACCAATTACACTTAAACCATTAATGCCACTTAAATAATTAAAACACTAACAAGTAATTCCAATCAAATAACTAAAAATAAATATCATTTAAATAAATTAAATCACCACAAAAGAAATAAATTAAATCACCACAAAAGAAAACAATTAAACACCTAATAAAAAAAATAATGACACATAATCAAATAAAATGCACTTAAATAATAAATTAAATACCATTAAATACCAGGAATATCATTTTTAAAATTAGGGGTATTACATGTAGAACACTATAATAAACCAAGATTATTTCTAACATAAAACACAACTTCTACTAGTGACGTACATGTTAACATAAATGCACCCCGTTTCCAACTTGGTTTGAATCGGCCTAACCCACAACTTTAGAAAAACTCACTAGCTGACTTTATCGAGGCGAAATTGATGACTATCACCGGTTCTAATTTTGGCAATGCCTGGCAACCGTTAAATGGTATAGTATCAACTTTTTCGCGCCCAAGGCCGGGTCGCGCTCCCTTTAGGTCAAGCTAGCCCCGGACTCGCGAAATCCGGTTCATTTTAAAGAAAACTTCTCTTCCATTATCAAAACTTCATTTCTAACATAATTTATTTATTTATTTTTATTTTTATTTTTTCAATTCCTCTCCAAAGCCCTTCCTTATGCCATGATATGCCATGTATGAAACTTCAATCTCAAGTCATGAATCCGTCATTATAACAAGAACAACATCACAATTGCATATCATAATAATCAAAGAAATTTCATGGCATGATTTAGAAATCTCATAGTACAAGAGTATTATCAACCAAGGTAAAACATGTGCAATTCATCTATAAGCATACTTATCACATAATCACTTACACAATAACAATTTATCATATAAAAAACAAGAATGTTCCTTAATTTCATACCAAGGTTCAATAATTCTAAGGACATAGTAAAGAAAGGAGAAAATTACTCAATTAGAATCAAAACTTAGGCATTAGGAAGACCCCTACCTCAATTAGAGTGCAATTCCTCAAAAGCCCCAAATTCACTTCAAACCCTAGAATTTGGAAATCCCAAAATGATAGCCAAACCGAGATTGGCTCCGATCAAACCGTAGATCTCTTCGTGCTTTTCAATTTGCCGCAAATGGCACCAAAAATCTCTTAAAAATGAAAGAGAAATCAAGATTGAAAACCTTAAGGAAAAAGGAAAAAGAAAAAGAATGAGAGGGAGAGAGAGTGGCGTGGAGAGAGAAGAAGAATTGAGGCTTAGAGGCCAAAATTTGGCCTCTAAGCCTTTTTCTGAAAAAAAATGTGGGTCCCACCTTTTTAATAAAATTTTCTTTTCTTTTTTCTCTTTAATTCTAACCACAATTACACACACATATATATACAATAAATCACAACCACATTTTACACATTAAAGAAAATGTATATGATGCAAATGAACCCAACTATAAGCCCTGCACACGACAATTCCGATAGCGGGTTCCACAAGGGACCGTTCGGCCCGAAAAATGAAAAAATTCTAGAAAAATGAAAAATAACGAAATTCAAAAATATTACACGACACATGTGGATACAATTCAAATACTTATCGGACACGATTAAAAGTATCCTGAAATTTAAGTGGTTCTTTTTTTTTTTTTTTTTTTTTTTTTTTTTTTTTTTTGACACGGTTGAAACACATAATGATACTAAAATGACTCATATTGAACACTTTTAATGAGTGATTTTAAAATTATTTTTTTAAAAAAGAAAATGGGGTTAATTGTTCAAAATACATGATGAATTAATTAGAAAAATAATATAAAATTTTAAAAATAATACTAATAAACATCTAACCATAAACTCTAAATTAATGATTTTATTCGTGATTGCATGGATAAAATAAAATATTATTTTATATGTAATAATATATAATTACTATCTCTATCTTATATATTTTACAATTTAAAGAGTAATGTTACTCTTTAAATTTTTTAAAATTTTCCAACTTGATAAGAACAAATTAGTATTTTTTTTTTAAAAAAATACATTAATTACAAGTTCCCTATTCAGTGTCCCTATCTTGTCCCACATTCATATTCAAGAAATTTGCTCAAGTAATTTCTATCGGTACGCTACCAATATATACATATTTAATATATTAAAAAGCGCAATCATTTTTTTTTGTTTTTTTTTCCTTCCTAAAAGCAAACTCATTTGGATCAGAGAGTAGATGCAATATATATTGCATTGCCTTTGCAGTACTAGTAAATCTCAAGATTTGATTTTACGTCAGACTAAAATTCTTTAATGTAATTTCCCTATTTTTTTTATAATTATTATTTTTAGGGAGAGTAACATTTGTCTTAAATTTGAATGTCAGATACTCTAAAAAAAGACTGTCATGAGTAATGCAAAGGTACACAGACCATTTAAATCTACACCAACATGCATTTACCCCCTTTTAATTTCTCTTCACTAACCAAGACCAACTCTAAAAAAAGACTGTCATGAGTAATGCAAAGGTACACAGACCATTTAAATCTACACCAACTTGCATTTACCCCCTTTTAATTTCTCTTCACTAACCAAGACCAACTATTACTTATTTATTTCTTAAACTACCCCTCCTTAGTTCAAAAAAAATAAAACCCCAAAATGGTTCAAAACTCCCAAAAACTCTTATTACCGTATTTTTTTTTTATTTTTTTATTCATTATTCTAACCCTAGCTCCCAAACAACTCATTACTCTTATATATCTCATTAGTCAGTACAGCCGCCCCTCTTGCCTCGTCTCTCCACCCTCTTCTCTCTTCACACCCTCTTCTCTAGACTCTAGTTATCCTCGTCTCTGTGACAGTCTTCACTCTTCACCTCTGTTTTTGTTCACTCTTCGCCTCTCAATCCATCACCTCTCAATCCATTGTTGACCAGATTCGAAGCAACGGCGACCTCTTCGTGTGTATCTACCTCTTTTCCGGTGAGTTCACAATTTTTTTGCATGGATCTTCTTATTCTCCTCTTCTCTGAATATTTTTTGTTTAAATAAATCAATATTTTCTGTTAATCACCATAACACAGTGATGGATCTTCTTATTCTGGAAGACGACGCCGCCGACGGCCATCCCGTGGCTGAACTGTAACTGTGTGGCTTCGGGCTCCACTGTGTACGCCATCACGGAGGGTTCTCGTATCTGTTCGGTGAACGCCGCCGATCTCTTAGGTTGCTGGAGTGCGATTCAGGCCAGTGCTAGTAAACCTTCAGTTTATTTTCCTTCAAGATAGGGAATCCATTGCCCTAACCCTTCCCAAGATGTAAAGTTAAAGTTTTTCATTGGAAAATAGACCCAAATGAAACTCTATCTCGGATTGAGGAGGTGTTTTGCTTTTTCTGAAATTTTGATTCTTTGTGTTTTTTTTCATTTAAGGTTTCCTTACTGCCATGGACTATTCTTTTTCCCTGTAAATATCATTGATTTTGTATTCATATTTTTTTTTTTAAAAAATGAACAAGATTGACAAAGCCCAATCCGCAGAAACCGAACCGATCTGATGCGTTACTTCACGGATCGGTTTGGTTCGGATTGAAGGCTCCCACGGATCGGTTCGGTTTCAATTTTTGCCAGTCCGTGGGGACCGGTTCGGCTTGATCTTTATCCCCAAACCCAACCGATCCGAACCGTGCCTTCTTCTCCATATATATAATAATATACCTCTCACTTTCCAAAAAAAAAAAAATATACCTCTCGTCTCTGTGTTGCTTAATTTTCTCCTTCCTCTCTGTTTTTGTTGTTTATCTCTGTTGCAGGTATCAGTCCTCTCTCTAGTCTCTACCCTGCCCAAGGATAATGCCTCCTCAGTCATCTGGTAAGTAACATGACCACTTATACTACTACTTTGTTTGGGTTTTTAGAGTTATTTTATCTGCGGATTTTATATGCCCAAAAAATTAACACAAGTTATTGAGTTCAAAGTATTACTTGTTGAGCTTCCAAAATGTATAGAACTTCATTAACAAATTTAAGTTTTCTCATCTTTAATCCTGTGATTATAGGTATACTTGTTGGGGAGAAAGCTCGACGTGAAGTGAGTGATATCGGAAAAATATTGGTATATTCCTTAACATATTGTTAGTGGAATTTTTATTACCGGAGAATATTGATATAGTCCTTCAGTTACCTGGCAATTCAGTTGTCATGTCATCACTCACGTTAGCATATAAATATATTATTACTATGCATAGGTGTGTGTATTTTGTTCATAACATGCCTCTTTTGTTATCAGATTCTTTTTGAATTCTATGTATGTGATCACAAAATGTGGGATCTTGGTGTTCTGGGTTGCTGCTAACTTCTAATGCACTATAAAACTCATAAGGTTGGTTTCACCTTAAATGACAACTTAAACTTATTCTCCGGAGACCTGATGTTTTCCACATTACTTGAGAGTAACTAGACTCCATTGGAATTTGAATTTAGTAATTGTGGCAATTTGACTTATAAAAGTTAAATAATAATTGGTATTTAGTGGACATGTTTCTGAAATGCCATGTTATATGCCATGTGATGATTCTGTTTGATCTTCTAGTTTTCCTCTGATCTACATATTTATTACGTAGACAGCTGTGCTAACAGCTACAGCCCAACATGTTCTATTTAAAAGTCCTATTTCTGCTCCTGTTAAATTTGGTTTGCAGTATTATTTGTTTTTGTAGTATAATGAATTTTTTTTTGTTCTTTTATCTCTTGTTGATTTAGAGCAAGGATGTACTTGAAGCCTTCTATAAGAAGGTTCCTGAAAAAAGGATACTATTTGGAAGAAGTGAAGGAATGTTAAAGATGTGTTTTTTGTTGTTCTGTATCTTTTGTGTGAGATTCTGATTGAATTCTAAGTATGTGATCACAAAATGTGGAATCTTGGTGTTCTGGGTTTCTGCTAATGCACTATAAAACTCATAAGGTTTGTTTCACCTTCGATTACAACTTATTCTCCAGATAACTGACTGCCTTCAATACCCCATACACATTAGATAGGAATTAAATACAGTGTATGATTGAGAAGAACAAAAGTAGAACTCTGTAAAAGTCAGTCTGAAGAGGTCTCCTTGAGAGTCAGTGGAATAGAATAGAATAGATCAGTAAGCTTCACTCCTGATGAAAAATAAGTGTAGCAGAGAAAAATGATTTCTGTTGTTCAACATATCCTTTTTTATCAGCAATCCACTTTGGTCATTTTGATGAATTTCTGTCACGTCTTTGTTAAGTAATCTAGTTCTTAAAAAGTAATCTAGTTCTTAAATTATTTCATACACGCTCTGCCTTTTTGTGTATTGTGTTTTACTGATTTTAATTTTTTTGAGATGCTCAAGATGGGGAACTTGTCAGCAAGGCATATCCATGCATGCCAAATATGGAGAGTATCTGGTGATCCAGAACCAAATTACCCACCCCGCCCTAATATCAAAAATTACTCTGGCAACCCTTGTTGCAATTGCCTAGAGCACCACACTGATTTTCCTTGTGAATACTGCGGAAATGAGTTCAGTACAATTGAAGACAGAAAACTCAATTACGAAATGTGAGCTCACAAGTACTTCAGAATATGAACAACTATTGTTATTGTTATTGTTATTTTTATTTATGTGTTTTTTATTATTTATTTGCAGGATGTGGGATGCTTGGAACGAGTGGAAGGACGAACATGGATACTGAATATATATATATATATATATATATATGGTAAATTGTGGTCTAGTCTTTTGGATATGATTATGTTGATATAGGAAGAATAGTGGAAGTGGTATGCCCTAATCACAATAGCTGGTCTAGTCTTTTGGATATGATTCTACCTTGTTGATATTGGAAGCTTTTGCTCCATAGCATCTCACTATTTGTCACTTAATTTTGCGTATGCCCCTTGACAATTGTTATCTTTGGCTATTATGGAAACCTTACTTGCCAAAAAGAAATCCTTTTTAACAGGATTATATTTTAACAGCAGACCATAAAAACTCAATCCAAGTAGACCAAAGAAAAGATATCCATGCAAGTTTTTGGAGTAAATTACAATTCTGTAAACTATTTCAACCCAATTCACTCTCAAAGTAGTCACCGATAAAAAGAGAGACGAAGTTATATCATTGAAGTGATCATAGGAGTGTCAGTCGTCATTGCAATAAGTTGCGAGAGAGAATAAATATTTGTTGTTACTCTGTAAATGGTAAGTAAAACTAAATTTTGAATCTGGGAGCAATAACAAAAAACAAGTGATAAGTCATTGTTGATTCAGAGTAAGCAAGTACTTCATATACTACTACATGTCATGTCGGGCACGTGATATATGTGCTCTACTTTAGATGTGATCATAACTCCAAATCCAAATCCAAATCATATCAAATGACCCACACAGTGTTCATTGGTGCGATTTGTTGTTTGAATTTTCTATTCTCTGTTCTTGCCAACACGATGTTCTACGAGTTTCTATTTATTCACAACTCTGCATTATTGTTATTGTTGAAACCCTACCACTTTCATGCAAATATTTGTAAGTTTGTATCCTCAAATGATTGAGGAAGTGTATGCCCAAATTGCACCCTGATTCAAGTATTCCAACCAGTATGGATTATT
The DNA here is from genome assembly GCF_030987335.1 of Cornus florida. Lineage (NCBI taxonomy): Eukaryota > Viridiplantae > Streptophyta > Magnoliopsida > Cornales > Cornaceae > Cornus > Cornus florida. The sequence continues at coordinate 95,493,602 of NW_026775571.1, read as the reverse complement.
TGCAAACTCCCAAAAGGATAGAGCCAACCAGCAACCAAAGACCTCATGTTTCTTCTCATGTTATGTCATAATCTATGTTACATAACAGCGGAGCGGGAGCGCGAAACAACAAAATTTAAGTTACAAAGAGTAAGAATCAAAGTGAAAGAGCGTGGGCGAAGCATGAGAGCAGGAGCACCATAGAGCGTGGGAGAGAAAAATTATGTGATTTACTGACTCATAATACACACACCTTCATCACAGATTTTAATAATTTATCATTTTTGTTCAAAATTGTCACTTAGCACAACATACATTAGTTAGCCTGAAATTCTCTCTTTTTTGTGTTCCATTCTAGCTTTAGTTGATCCTTTGTAATTGTAAGAGGTATTGATGGAGGGTGGTGTCTCACTTTGGATCCAAATAAGAAATAAAATGAGCATATATGAGTAGGTATGCATCACCATTCAATATTTTAAACTTTTGAATTAGAAAAAAGTGTCTGTTCGTTGCATGAATTATCAAATTTATTTATTTATTTATTTTATTTTATAATTTAATCCATATCCAATAATCATCATCAAATCCTTACTTTTCTCTCATATGAAATGAATTGGGCTGCATAGTCTTCAATTTCACCTCCCATGAAAAGATCACATTTGAGTCGATGCAAATGAGTTGTCCAAAAGCTGTTTGTAACTCTCCACATAATTGCTATTACATGCTTTATTCCCAATTCTTTTGAGAATGGATCTGTCCAAGGAAATTTGTCTCCGAGCATGTACAAGTGTTTAATCTTGCGATTGTTAAGGCGCCACATCATATATTTAATTAACTAATGAATATAATATCGTTTTACTAAAAATGCACCTTACGGTTCTTTCTCATCCAACTCTGAAATTCAAGGAGCAGTTAATTATCTTGCTAAAATTGATTTTCTTTTACTCAAAACCAGTCAATTCTTCTCTTTGAAAATGCGGTTCTTTCGTCTCTATTGGAAAAGATCAGTGGCCAGTAGATCAGTGGCCAATTGAAATACTGGCCAATTGAAAGTGCAATTTCAGACACATGCCTACCATACTTGTAAGCAATTTCAGAAATTTATTATTTTCAGTTTTAGTCAAATTTACAAAAGCAAGATCCGTGGTTCGTTTCTAGTGGTATGTCCACAAAAATATATGTGCGCAATTTTGTTTTTCATTTTGTTTTAATTTTATGTTGTTTTATTTTCTGTAGTTCTTGAAAATATAGTTCATTATCTCTAACTTCGTTTTTTCTGCAGAACACAATCTTATCTTAGTTCTTCCGTGTGTCTTTTGATTAATTCCGTTCTCTTTATCGAGTATTCTTCTGATTTACTTTCCTATCAATGATTGGAGCATACATGTAAGACATAACATTTCTTGACAACGGAATAAATTATGCAATTTGTTTGTGAATCGCTTATGATATATTTAAAATCATTTTTGAGGAAATCCACGAGAAGTGATGGTGGTATTGTATGCACCAATTTACATTTAGGCAACAGAAGCGGAATTTCCTGATTCTCTGTTTTTTTTTTTTTTTTTTTTTTTTTTTTTTAATTTTTATTTATTTAAATTACCTGTGATATGCGTAGTAATGGCTGAATTCCAATCTGGCCAAGATATGCTTCGAACTTTTGCCGAGGAGAGGGGACATAAAGGAAGTCTCTTTTCTGCGAGGATAAGCTGAAGGTTTTAATTATAAGATAAAGCTTCTAAAGGCTTGGTAGCTCGTAATAAAGATGTTGACGAACAAGTAGCTCGACTCCTTTGCTGACAAGGCTGATAACAATGTTACTCTTTCTCAATCTAAAAAGGACTTGGCCCAAATTCAGAATGAGATATTTAAGTTGCTTGGAGATATCTCTGATCTTCATAAGAAGTATCCTAATTTGTTCAGAAGAGAGTAATTGTGCCAGGATCAAATTGGGCGAGCAACCAAGCTTGGGCTGAGCTATCGGCGAAATGGTCCAGCTTATAGATGTGAAGGTGAATTAAAGATATCTCTGATATTTTTTTTTGCTTTACAGTAGCCGGAGGAAGGGCTTGCTGGGTATAGGCTTTAGGTCTCTGTTAATGTTGGCCTCTTTCTGTACCAAGATATTTTATTGAAATTGGCCCTCCTTGAACTGAAGAGAGATTGACCTTGCTATTTCGGTGTAGGACTGTATCATGGGTTAGAATCCCATTTCGTGCGGCAAGGAAATGGAACGAGCGGTTGGAATTACGTGATAGAAAGAACCACCCCATTGAAGAGCTTAAGAAAACCACTATGGTTTTAACTTGCTACTCCCCTGTTTTGCTGTTTTAAATGTGCACTCTAAATGGAGTTCTCCATGTCTAGATCCACCCAAAATAATTTTATTAATATCATTGTATATCGCAGTTATAGACATGTTTTAATGAAACCCAAGTAATGTATTTAGAGTTTTCGGTTGGTACAATTGCCAAATTTTTGGGTTAAACTTTTAGTTAGAAAACAATTTGGGTTGAAATATATATATATATATATAAACACAAAAAGTTGTGAAATATTAATGGAAAGAAGGAATATTGTCATTGGTTGTATAGAGTGAAAATCGGGGGAAAACCCGATTTATATTCTGGAGGACAGCAGATCTTGGATTCTGTTCTCATACCAGGGGGATATGTAGACTTCAAGTTGAAGAGTGGGGTCCTTGGCGTCTTAAGCAAACTTGACATTGAGAAAGCTTATGATCATGTCAATTGGAAGTTCCTCCTTTACTTGCTTCAAAGGGTGGTTCCGAGATAGGTGGAGGAAATGGATCGAAACATGTATTTCGTCCATTATGTTCTCTGTTCTTGTGAACGGATCTCTTACTGGTTTCTTTACGAGCTCTCGAGGTTTGAGACAAGAAAACACCTTGTCGTATTTTCTATTCTTTATAGTCATAGAGGGTTTGAGCAGACTAATGGAGAGCGAAAAATTTGGGTTATATCAGGGGGTTCTGAGTCGGCAAAGATGCAGCTCATTAGATGGAGATCTCCCATTTGCTGTTTGCGGATGATACCTTGGTTTTTTGTGATGCTGATGTCTCCCAACCTAGAATCTAGATATTTGAGGTGCATTCTTGTTTGTTTCCAGGCAGTTTCCGGGCTAAAGATCAATGTTGGAAAGAGTGTGTTTGTCCCAGTAGGGGATGTTCTAGATATTTCCTCCTTAGATACAGTTCTTGGGTGTGGGGTGGGTGCTTTCCCTCTTCCTTATTTGGGATTGCCTTTGGGGGTTTCCTCTAGGAGGGTGGGGAGTTGGGCATGAGAAGAGGTTGGCAGGATGGAAGAAGCAATATTGTTGAAAGGGGGGAAGATCACTCTTACTAAAAGTACTCTCTCGTACTTTCTATTTCAAATCCCATGCACTGAAAGGATTGAAAAAATTCAAAGAGACTTTCTATGGGGTGGAAAAGGGGAGGAGTTCGAGTATCATCTTGTTAACTGGGAGCAAGTTTGCAAACCCTTGAAGTTAGGCAGTTTAGGCATCCGAAAGTTGGTTATTTTTAATAGAGCTTTATTGGGAAAGTGGTTATAGAGATTTGGTAGGGAAAGACATCGTCAGTGGAGAAGGATTGTCTCGTGTCGTTTTGGGGAGGAGCGTGGTGGCTGTTCCTCCCGTCCAGTCACTGTTGTTGGAGGCATCGGCTGTGGAAATTTATTCGGAAGGGTTGGGATGTCTCCTCATACATCAGATTCAAGGTTCGTGATGGTAGGCGTGTCTGCTTTTGGGAGGATTTATGGTGTGGGGATCAACTGTTTTCTTATTCCTTTCCTAGACTTTATAGTGTTGTCAAAAATAGGCACGCATGTGTAATGGACTGTTATAGGCTTGATAGTAGCGGGGTTACGCGGGATGTGCATTTTAGGCGTTCTTTTCAAGATTGGGAGATGGACGAGGTATGTGTTTTTTTGGATTTGTTGTAGCAGAAGGATGTTGGCAGAGGTAGTGATGACATTTTGTGGGTCCCTTCCACTCATGGTAGATTTGGTGTTTGGTCCATGTTATTTTGTTTGTCTAATTTTGATAGTCATGATTTCCCATGGAAGACTATATGGCGTTCTAAGGCTCCACTTAGAGTTGCATTCTTTGTTTGGACCGTCGTATGGGGCAAGATTTTGACGTTGGACAATCTGAGAAAGAGAGGTAACACTATTGTTAATTGGTGTTGTCTATGTAAAATAGACGGTGAGTCTGTAGATCACATTCTTATGCACTGTCATGTGGTGTATGATTGGTGGAACCTCATCTTCGGCATTTTTGACGTACATTGGGTAATGCCTCAGTCCTCCATAAGACTGATTAACGCATAGAGATATTGGAAGATAGTTCCACACTGTGTTTGGTGGTGCATATGAAGAGAGGAATAACAAAAATTTTAAAGGAAAGGAATCGTCTTTGGCGACCTTGAAAATTCATATTCTTCGTTCTATTTTTTGTTATGTGAAAGGAAGCGCTTGCTCTTCGATTGATGACTTAGTTGATCTTTTGGACTCTATTGATCCTTAGGTTCAACTTTTGTTTTTTGTATTAGGGACGTGTTCCCCTTTTGAACGCTCTTCTAATCGACTTTTACTTATCAAAAAAAAAAAAAAAAGTAAACAATATGCTTTGGGGGTCTTGTTGATTGCGTAGAGTGGGAGAGACACAGATTTGAGCAAGTGAAGAAGATTATATATATATAATACGTGAATGAATAGAAGAAGAAAAGAAAATTAAAGATCCAGCGGTCAATGAAGAAAAAACGGGAAAGGGGATAAGAGAGAGAGTGTGTTCCCCTTAATGTGCTCTACACGGCTCTGGTTCAAAAATCATTTTTGAAGTTTCAAAATTTGGGTGAATTGGGTCTAGCTCTAGCAATAGATGGGTGTACTAACCTTTAAATTTGTGATTTGTTGTCCTTTGTGTTTTATATGAATTAGCTTGTTTAGAATGTTCAATTTGTGATATATATATATATATAAATGTATTGTTTACCCACTAGTATAGTCTAGTATGTTACATGGCCTCGGGTATGGGTGTCGAACACGGGTATGTATCCATGCGTCAAATGTGTCAAATCTCCAAATAAAAGGACACACGGACACTGCTAAATATTCATTTTATTAATTATTTTATTTTATTTTCTTGAGTAAAGTAATGTTTTTATCTAATATAATATTTAATATAAGCATTTAACTCATTTTAAAATAATAATATAATGTAATTGAATGATTGAATATACTTTTTAAGTGCGTGTCCAATCAAAAGTGTCGAACACATATCCTATATTCATGTCTGAGGGATATGTGTCTGACATGGGTATTTCACTACTTTTAAAGAGTTCATGTAACAGAGGTCTAGGAATCTAATGTATGAGAATTTGTGTTCAAGAAAGCATGCTTGAAAATGAATATTTATATGATGATTGACAAATTGTTAAAATGAGATTTCATATTGAAATTGATTGAGAAAGTACGAATGGACTGTTGTTCAAATTGATGAGATTGGTATATTGGTGGTGTGTCACGTGACGTGTGAAGCTAACAGAATTACCGGGTTTATGTGAATGGTGCTGTGGCTTATGCTTTGGAGTTAATGAGTGAGATTTGTTTTGTTTTGAGGTGATTAGTGATGAAAATGTGTTAATTGATATTTTATAGAATTACGTACTCTGCTCATGAACGTGATATGTTATCATTGCTATTGCTTAGCTGCATTAATCACATCTTTATATGCTTGTGACATCTCATGAATCAACAGCTAACATTGTCAATCCATTTTCTACTGGGCATTAGCTCACCCCCAACATTTTGCAGATGAGGGAGATGACATTGGAGCTAATTAGTCTCGGATGAAGTCTGTTTTTTTTGCTTGTATTTTGCCATTCTTCCCCAAATTTAAATACAGGCATATTATTAAAGATGGGTGAATTTTAAAAATTTAAAGGGTAATTTTAAAAATATTAATTTTATGGACAGTTCAAACTGGACAAATACTTTGAGACACCCAACAAGATGATATGGATGGAATTAGTATTTTTCTCCAACCACTTAAAAGTAAAAACTTTTGAAAGAAGTCATGACAATCACTATGAGATTTATCTGTTCTAACAGTGTTTTTTTGGTGCACACTTGGTAACTAAAAGTTGTTCTAAAATTTTCTTTTTTCACTGTCAACATCCAATTCTATGAAGAAAAAATTTCAACAGTAAGTTTCATGGCAATCTCCAACCGCTGGTTATGACAAATCATTTTGTGCAAATACTTAACATGAATGTATATGATTTAATGGAGACTTCTCTTCACCTGATTAATTAAGAAGAGGTTTAGCATTAGTAAATTAACCTAAACATAAAATCATAAGCTCAAGCAAGTTATGGTCAAAGCGTTCGAAAATGGGCAAGATCAGAGACTTTATTAGTAGAAGCACCATCTAGTTGACCTGGAAATTCAATCCACATATACGCATGGTTGCAGTGCAACCATGCAACAATTATTTGTGTTGCATAAATTAAAGGGTGTTTTAATTCCAAGGGGTTGGCTCAAGTGAGTAAATGTATTTCAATAAGTATCAGATTTAAGATTTAACTCCTTTTAATACAAATAATTCTTTAAAGGAGGTGTGTGATTGCGAAGTAGAAAAAAAATATTTATAAGTTGTAAAAGGGAAGGCGATTCAATTTGTTAAGTATATACATATTTATTTATTTATGTAAATTAGATGTAATGTAATTAGCCTATACAACTAATTAATCAGCATCTTATATGTTGTGGTCATAAAGGATCAAGAAGGAATAGTAACTTTCATCGTCATCTATGAAAAACAACCATAATTCTTACAATTGTTGTAATGGGCTTCTTAGACTCTCAGCCCAAGCAAATCACTGGCCAAGTTGGTCCAAAGGGTAACTATTTTGACATTATGTATACCTGCTTTAATTTTGAAAAAAAAAAAAAAAATACGGAAGAAAAGAGAGAAAATGGTTGTTTGGTCTTCAAAAAGCATCCATGAGGAGATTTCTAGCAAATTGTATATTTTTTGTTTAATCAAAATTTTGCTAGCTGTTTTTCTTAAACTCTCAACTGGCATTCACTCCATTTTTTTTTTTGTTTCTTCATAGAGGAGGTATTCCACACCTCATGAGTAAGACTAATCCAGTTCAGGTACGCAATACCCCTACAAATGGCCTCTTATTTTTTTACGACAGACAAATAATCTATTATTTTTTAACGGTAGAGTTTTTATGAACAAGTATACTTAAATTAGTAACATTCCATATGTTGTAACAACTTTGAAAATTTTGGAAAATTTAAAATTGAGATTTAGAGGCCGTGCATGTCTTGTGTGTAAGTTCTAATCGCGACCATGGAAATGGTTTTGCTATAAATTTGCAAAATTTTGATTACATGAGGCCGAAAAATAAGAGAATATGTACATGCTTAAATTTGAGTTTTTTAATGAGTGCTTTGAAATGTTTGTTTGAGTGTTTGAATTTTTCGAACAGAAATTCATTATAGTCGCTAGTGTTACCGTACACGGTTAGTGGACTCACTTTTACTCTTCCAGCATGCAAATGAGACTAAACTATTTATATAGTCATCATATGTTTCAATCAACCGTTAACCTTCGTTATAATAAATGGTCAAGATTTTGTATCTAGAGATCTCCACTCACATACTTAGAAGTTTACAAAACTCTCTATTATTCTAAACTAACCCTACTCATACAATACAAATGTACAAGTCTCTATAACCTAATTCTAGCCATGTCTCTAGCACCTAATACTACTCAAGTATTGTGTCTACGCCCTAATTTACAGCCGATGGTCGATAAGAAATTGACGAGTGTAACGTGTGGAAGATTATTCTGCCAACAATACATGCATGCCAATTGGAAAGGTGGATGGCTGATTTTTTTCTTAATCAATCAAAGGTACAAAATATTAATATCCCGTGAATGCATGACACATGGCAAATTAAGGAGATTAATAAGGAAAGTTCACATGTGGTGCAACTTACCGAGAGGATACCATGTGTTGCAATCCTAAGAACACAGTGTAATTTTTTTATTTTATTATTATTTTTTTAGTATAAATATGTGTCACAATAGATTTACATAAAAAAATTTAGCTCGTGTAAAAATATATTCCCTAATAATAACCGATCAATGTCATGTCTGATCTTCACATAATTTTTATAATTGTCATGTCTGGACTCCACATAATATTTACAAACCTACTTATATTGATTAGTTAACGAAATGAAAAAGATGGAGAAGAAATGAAATATGTTGATGTATCTGTCTAAAAGGTTGTGTAAAATATGTTGATGGAGGATACTACGTGTTGCAATCCTAACAGTTTGGAAGATTAATCTGCCACGTGGCAGAATATCAAGTATGATCAAATTAATCAGAAATTTCCACGTGGTGGCAGAATATCAAGTATGATCACATTAATCAGAAATTTCCACGTGGCAATCCTAAGAAAATGTAGAAGGAATTTGGTTAGAAAGCTTGGTTTCATGGTATAATAATGAGATTATGTAGATGAGGCTGTTGGAGCATCTCTATATTCAAGGGAGAAGTGCAATACAAGGAAATGAACCTAGATATAATTTTGGCAAGGTTCAAAGAGGTAGCGGTATGCTTGGAGTCATGTTGTCTAAAAACATGGGAGAAAAGATTGGTTAGTAGGGCCGACCCAACATTTAAAACCCTTCCCACGAATGATAGGCACATTCTTGTTAGCCCATTCAAAATTGGGAAACCTCTAGACTAGGAATGTGTTTGCTATTTGATGGGCGGGGCCCTATTGTGTTACTGTTTGTTTTGAATTGTTGGTCTCTTTGGTTGTTGGACCTGTCTACTCTTCGTGGGCTGTGTCTATGTTAAGGCTAGGCCTTTGTATATTCTTCTAACCCTTTCGTATATATATACACACCTTAAACCTTCCCCCCAAAAAAATAAAAAAAAATTAAATTAAATTAAATTTTGGGGCCCTTAAAAACTTGGTGATTAAATTCAAAATTGAATATTACTACTTTACGGGTATATTAGTGTATATTTCAGTAATTAACTCTTAAATTAAATACAATCCTTTACTAATTTTATGTGTTAATATATACATAGTCAGTAATTATTTTGAAATTGAATGCAGTCTTTATTATTGGGGTAGATAATATATTTTTGATGAAATTTGAATAAATATAAATTAATTATGTATTACTTATATAATTGATTTGATATAAAGGGGGAATGCTTGAATCTAAGTTTGAAGTTGATAAGAACTCCATTAAGGCAAAATTATATATTTTTTCTAGAAATTTAAAATGGGTTGAAAGTTCTAAACTTGATCAATTTTGATGAAATCTTGAAAATCTTTTTAGAGTTTAAATTAACGTAATATCATTCTAACTCTTTAGCTTATCTATCCCGTGCGGAGTGAACTAAGTATTTGTTAAGAAAATATATATTTTTTACTTTATTACGAGGGATGGCAGATGTAAAATTGGAGAGAAATTAATAGACCGTATTTTATATTTTGTGTTTTCAACATTAATACATTTTATGTTATTATCTTCTCATTTTAATAAAAATTTCGCACTCTTATAAATTTTTTACGCATATGAATGTTTGTGTATAAAAGGACTCACATTTAAGTTTGCCTAGGACCTCTCAAAACTTTGTCAAGAGAGCCGGCTCATTCTATACATAGACAATTATACATGCAGTGGTGCTGCGTATAAGGTATGGGTTTCTAGAAATTGTTTGGCATCATCATATAAGGGTACCCCTTAACATGCTTAATCACCAAAATTAATTAAACTTTTTAAACTAAGGACCTTATTATAGATGACTCTCTTCAAAATAGATATAGTGTGGGTGAATTATTTGCCAAAACTAATATATATATATATATAAGGAACTATTCTAACAAGGCAACTTATTTGTAGTAGGTGTATTAGTGGTCACAACTTATTTTCTGATAGTGCTTTGGGACACAATGGCGGGTTGTATTATATAGGAACGCTGCGAAATAGACTCTATGAGTAATTAAGGAAAGAAGTTCATAAAAAGAATAAAATAAAAAAATAAAATAAAAAAATAAAGAAAAAGAAAAAGAAAACAAAAGAAAGAAGAACAAAGAAATAGATTGGTGTAATGATGAAATACAACTAGCAATTAAAATAAATAATAATAATAATAAAACGAGTTTTATAGAATGACAAGATGTAAATTTAGAGAAATACAAATATATATAGATATGAAATTAAAAAGACGGTAGCCAAAGCTAAACAAATTCATAAACCTTTGTTTATAAATAATAAGCATTTGTTTAAATAAATAATAAGGATGTTTAATTATTATGAATGGTTAAATTCATAATAAGGATGTTTGAATGGTGTGATGGTGTTGTCAGAATGGTTTGGGTTTTTAAAGTCCTCACTCTATAAACAATATACTATCCATTTGCAAAAAAAAATATATATATATATATATATATATATATACAAAATTTTAGAAATTTTAGAAAAACTAAACTAATGATTACTACAATGAAATTATGGGAAACAATAATAGAGCAAAGAGTAAGTAAGAAAAGAAATATCAATACCTAATTATTAATTCGAATTTATGCCAATCAATTTACTATAGAAGTCGTATATTTAACAAGGCTACATATAAGATAATATAGGAGTAAACAACGAGACCTACATATCATAGAAGGTCAGCAGAAACCCTAGAAGATACAAGTCATGAAATGATAAGAGTATTGTTTGGGATTAACTTGGAACAAATAATTATTTTCTCATGAACCAATGACATTATGGGAATTACAAAAGGTAAATTAAAACTAGAATTGACTTTCCGTAATTTCTCAGGAAGAGCATACTTAAGAATTCAAAAGTATTAGGAAGAAAATGATTTCTCTCTCATGAGATTTAGCATTTTATACACAAATTTATGACACAAGTTTTTCATTAAACTTCAACAAAAATGGGCTTACAACAAGACACCGATATATAGAAAAGAGAGCAATCTAAATTCTTATTAGAATAAAGTACAAGAAACACCCCTATATAGAAAATGTGTCAAGAAACATTCTTACTATAGTGTTATTTATTATGTGCAAATAAATTAGTGTATTTTTAAATTTTGGAGCAAATTGCCAATAGTCAATTGACCAAATTTTTTATAAAAATTCCAAAATACACTTAAGGGAAATTTATGTATTTTTTTTTAAAAAAATAAATAATAAATGAGGACCATATATACTTTCACAAGATGAAGAAGTCAATGTAAGCACTTCTCAAATTTAGGCTTTAACTCAAAAGAATTACAAGGTAAACTTTTCGATAAAATTCATACAAGTCAACAAAAATAAAAAAAAAAAAAAAATTTATAAAAGAAAAAATTTTCTATTCATATTCCATGCCGTTAAGCACGAATTTTTACATCATCCTGAGTATGACAATTCACAATTTTCACAATATCTTTCAACCTTTACGTGGAACTCTAAAAATGTTAGCCCATTTGTTGCTAGTCTGCTCCAACAAAAACAAATCTCTCCTTTCCATTTATTATCTTTTCAAATTTACTCCTATATGTTTAATATATATAGAGAGAAAATAATTTAGAAAGTATACACAAAATTTTTTATATTATATAGGACAAGTATAAATAATTTTCAGGAAAAAAAAAAAAAACAAAAAAGCTTGTTCATTTGGTGTTTACTTTTGAACAAAAATAGTTGTTTGTGTGAGTTGGTTTGTTTTTAAGGGATAAGAAGGGGCTCCCAACTCCAGTTGATTCTCTTCCTCTTTACCTTTCAACATTCATTTATTTTGTAATTGTGGGTTTTAAAATTTGTAGGTAGGGTTTTGTGTGTGTTATTTTTTTCCCAGCAAAAAGCCGAGTTCTTTGTGGTGTCTTATCTTTTTTTTTTTTTTTTAAAACAATTAGACATACATTTTACCTCTACCGAGATTCAAATTCTCGACCTCCCCTCTAAGGAGAAAGGAGTAATACCAGTAATACTGCTGGGCCATTTGGGACTTTGGTTGTGGTGTCTTATCTTGGTCGGGTGTGATTGATTACATTGGTGTTTTATGTGTGTTTCATAATGTTTTGGGGTTAAATAATTTTTTTCTTTTTTTCTTTTTTTCTTTTTTTTTTTTTTTTTTAAGGCTTAAAACTCACTGTTATACAACATTCATGCGATGAATTGATGAGACAACTGTTATTGTGGTGAGGATTTTATTTTCTCAACTCCGAAACTACAATGGAAAATTAATTGGAATAGTTCCAATTTCAAGAGAATATCCCTTCTTTGCATATTGACGTTTTACAAGTTTCATTGCTGTGAATTTGCATCTGCTCTATTAATGTACATCACTTTCATGTCAAAGTCAACAGAATTGAGTTCATGCATGTTTATTGATTTTATTGGTTCATCTCACACACACTCTAATGGAGTTTGTAAGCCAAACTCACCAGAAATTTAGAGTTTGGATTGAGAAGCCATTTCGCAATTAGATACCAAAGTAAAGAAGAAGTAAAAAACTCTCTGAATGTTGTGGATCACAATGGCAAAGAATCTGTTAGAAGACTTCTGAGTAACCACAGCTCTGCAATCCCCTTCCACCACCACATTTTTGTATCCCCGTCTTCCCATCAGCTTCACATCCTCTCTAGGCTTTGACAACTTCAGCAATATGAACAAGAAGAAAGAAACCACTCAGAGAGGGCATCATCTATCCATTACTTAAAATGATACCTCCTCCCTGATTCTTGGAACCACAACAGCGTCCGTGTTAGTATAAAATATCATAAACCTAAAGAATTGCCAGAAAATGGAAGAGGGGCATACAGACACACTTAAAGATCATGTCAGAGTTATACCCACCAACAAAAACTCAGACAATTTACCCTTGGTCGAGGTACTATATTTACAGTACCTTAGGTACCCAATACATACTTATCCAGAAGCCCCATCTGTCTCCATTCCTGTTCTTTATGTATGTACAAACTATAAAGGATGGAAGAGAGCTAAAGTAGCTCCAACGAAATTTTACCCTGCAGAACTTGAACAACTTAATAGTATGTGATCACAGGCTAGTCATTAATTTTATCTTCTTCTTTTTCCCCTCTGATCATAGGCTTTTCGTAGCTGAGATGTATAATGACTCTGATCACTGGCTAGTCATTAATTTTACCTTCTTCTTTTTCCCCTCTGATCACAGGCTAGTCATTAATTTTACCTCCTCCTTTTTCCCCTCTGATCACAGGCTTTTCGTAGCTGAGATATATAATGACTGTGATCACAGGCTAGTCATTAATTTTACCTTCTTTTTCGCCTCTGATCACAGGCTTTTCGTAGCTGAGATATATAATGACTCTGATCACAGGCTAGTCATTAATTTTACCTTCTTTTTCCCCTCTGATCACAGGCCTTTCGTAACTGAGATATATAATGACTATTAAGTTGTTCAAGTTCTGCAGGGTAAAATTTAGTTGGAGCTACTTTAGCTCCCTTTCATCCTTTATAGTTTGTACACAAATACGATGATGAACAGGAATGGAAAGAGATGGGGCTTCACGTTCCCTCGTGACTATTTACAAAAACACAATCTCCCATCTCCAGGGTGTATGGTCTTACAAAAAACATAACAACCAATTTTCATTGTCTTTTCAATCTAACGATCTCTAAACTTTTCATTTTGATCGGATCTTAAACTCCCTTGCCTTCCTTCCAAGCTAACCATTCACTGTAGATCCTGCAAAAAAGATTAAATAAATAAATAATAGTAATGACAATAATAATAATTGTTTACAAATTCAATGATCACCTACTTGTGCGGGCAAACACGAAGATGATCCTCCATATTAGCAGGAGTTTCAACCCATTACCACAATGTTTACAAAAATTTTTGGGATAATGGGTGAGGCAGCGGAATGATTTATCGTCCCCTTTCATGAGCTCATAGTGGTCTTCGACTTGTTTTCATGAGCTCTGAATGTTGATACATCTATCAGGAGGTTTAGTGGGCAGGAATGGCAATGACCCATCATCGCCAATATGGGTCCTAAAACACAACAGTAAATAACATGTAAGAATATACCTTTTTCAATTCTGATAGCATCATTAAGCAGTGCATAGGCTGCTTCAAACATTTTTTCAAATACCTCAGTAGGATTCGAACCCAGATGAAGTTTTGACAATCTGTCACAGAAAAAAGAACAAATGGATCTTGTAGGATTCCCAAGAAATTCTTCAATTTCTTCCGGAAGCCCACGCCATGAAATTAAGAACATAAATCCAGTAGCCCAAACAAGATGCCCAAATAAGAACATCCACGCCCAGACCGATAAACTATTCATACCAAAGGGGTTATATAGGTAAAATTGTAACATGTTTCTTCTTAATTTTTCACAGAAAGAACTAAAGATACACACATTAACATATCACATTATGAGTGATTTTGGTTGAGTCTAAACATTGCTAGTGACTGACAATTCAAAATACATTATTACTGATTTATATTGCTTGAAGTAATAAGGGTAGTTTTAAGTCATACCCATAGCTCCTGCAAATCCATGGTGCCAAATTAAGAGCCTCAAGTGAACCAGGTAAGGGTTTTGGCCCCATAAAGGTGCCGAGTCGTGAGGGGGCAACAGCCATAGCAACCCTCTAAATAGAGCCAAGAACACAAGATTTTGTAAGATAGATTTCAATCAGAATTTCAGGGCAGAAGATGCATGTTATGAACAACATACACACCTTGAACGATTCAATTTTGTTGGTAAATTGGCTTCCACACTCGGTCTCAAGGGAGGATCCAGGATTTCTCAATGGGGTGGGCTAAAGCAAAATATATCCAAGTATAAAGTTACAAACACACACACACACACACATATATATATATGTAAGATATACGTACTATCAAATTATATTAGTAAAATTATAAATATATAATATTAATTACTGTCTCTGTTTGTAACTTTGAGTGCATCAGAGCTTTCCATTTCATTGTTATACACTTCTTAAATCCGATGCATGAAACAAGCCAAAAGCTCACAACCCTATCGTTGGTTCACAGTTGTCGTACACTTTTGTGCCCCCAACCATATATCTTTCTCTCTACAAGTCCATATCTATAGAAGTCTCCCATGCCAATATTAGTCAAGACACTAAACATCCGTGGGTTTTCAGAATTTTTTTTCCGATTAACATGTATACATACGTCAATGTCTCTATTTTTTAGGACTAATGATACTACTTGAGATCCATACACATTTACAAAATGAATACTCAAATTGCGGAAACATCTCTCACATAACATAAACACCAAGAACCAAATAAATTGTACATATACGTAGATATAAAAAAATACATATAAACTGAATTGAGTAAAGTGAAATGAACAATAAAAGGTAGTTGCAAGGTCTTAACCTGAGCTATAGTAATAGTGATTGGAAATTTCAGAAGAAACAGGAATCAAAAATCAAGAATGTAACACAAGTGTTGTAATGTGGAAATAGCAGTTATGGGAGAATAAGTTGTCATCTAAGGTGAAACCAACCTTATGATTCTATAGTGCATTAGCAATTAGTTAACAACCGAGAAGACCAGTATCCCACAATTTGTGATCAGATCCATAGAATTCAATTAGAATCCCATAACAGAAGATGTATGTTATGAAATAGGATAAAAAAACAAAGATGCATTATATAAATAGAATACACACCTTTAACTTTCCTTCACTCCTTCCCAATGGTAGCCTTTTTGCAGGACCCTTCTTATACAATGTTTCAATTACATCCTTGCCCTAAATCAACAGGAGATAAAATAACAAAATTCTCTCATTATATTACAAAAACAAATAACAGCGCATAAATTACTGGCAAACCAAATTCAACAGAGCAGAAATACAACTTATAAATAGAACAATGTTGTTGGAAAAAGGTCTATTGAAGGGATGTTGGGTTGTAGCTGTAAGCACAGCTGTCTACATAACAAATAGGATGCTGCTCAGATCAAAATAAACTAAAACACATTTTGAACACTC
The DNA here is from genome assembly GCF_030987335.1 of Cornus florida. NCBI lineage: Eukaryota > Viridiplantae > Streptophyta > Magnoliopsida > Cornales > Cornaceae > Cornus > Cornus florida. The sequence goes on along the minus strand of NW_026775571.1, from coordinate 95,477,535 downwards.
TGCTCAATAGTATGTCTGCAACTCTAAATTTCCTTCAATTCTAGGTGCTTTGACTTAATTTGAGTGCATCAACATATTATCAACGTCATCAGTCATCATCACAAGAGTCAACGTTGACATCAACATCCTCATAACTTTAACATTAACATCCTCATCTAGAATTGTGTAATCCTCTTGCATAGATATACATTTGATTAAAATAAACTGAAAAAAGACTTCCTATCATAATTAGTCATTTTAAAACCAACATCGCAGCTACAACGGTAAGGGGATTTATATAATTCAATTAGCTCGGCAAAAAAAACATACCTTTTTTTCTTTTTGCCTACACCACCCATTCCCATCAACTCTCTTCTTTCAGAAAAGAGACCTATATTATTAGAACAAAAGAGGAAAAGTTTTAAAAACGTTAATAAACTTGTAAAACATATATTCTGAAATTGAAAACTAAACTTCCAAGTCTTTAATTCCCGTTAATAAATTGTTCGAGCATCACATCATAACAATATTATATATATATATGTAGAAACAAAAACAAAAACAAAAAAATAGTATGTAAAACATGAATAAATAAACATAACCAATAGCTCAAAATGTCAATTAAAATTTTAGAAGAAGTATTGAGTTTGTTACCTGATGACTGAGGAGACATGTTTCTTGAACCTTGTTCTTGTTAAATGTTAAGGCCCAATGCTAACCCTAAAAATAAGAAAACACTCAAGTTGTGAGGAAGAGGTTTCACAATCTCACTCATAACAATTAAAACACCACCATCTAAGTACTATCTATATCATGTATCAACCCAACCCAACTATGCTTTCAGTCAAAATGTTGGACACCTATCCGTAGAAAGAGGTGTGATTGCGGATAGGTGTGATTAACACATATTATACCCAGCTCTTATGTTAAATTAATCCAATAACAAAGTACAATGCATCAGTTTAGCAATAATCTTCAAAATTAACAAATCAACATACTGATATTCTGCATTCTAATAACAAAAGAAAATCAAAAACCAAAATTTAAAAATAAAAATATGGCAGAAAGAATGAATATATCCTTCGTGCATTACACAAATTGTATTTCTATGTGAAACGAAACATCCGGGATTTCTCAATGGGGTGGGCTAAATCAAAATATATCAACCAAAATTAACTATTGTCTAATTCAATTTTAGTTAACTAACAATGTTTCTTTAGACAATTGACTGATTAAGAAATAGAAAATCCTATTTGGGTAATTAATAAAAAAATTTACTAATTTATTTCTGAACAATTAACCACTCAGTACCCTATCTCTTCTTTTAACCAATTTACTAATCCTATTTGAGAATCTACTAGGGGAAGCAGAGTGTGAGGTAGTTCATGGCAAGCCCCTTCCAACACTATGGAATTAACTCAAAAGCATGCTTTTTGTAAGTATTTTAATTTTCAAGAAGTAACTTTAGAGCTTTACCCTATATTAAGTACTTTTGCTTGTCAAAGTTCTTGTTATGATTTTTTTTAGTTCTGAAAAGATTTCCATCTTCAAAAAAGCTTGGCATGTTGATAAAAATTGTTTCAGATTCAATCTCTGCAGATTTCTAATCCAATTCAATCCAATTCAGATTCTTTTTTATTTTTTATTTTTTTATTTTTTCATGCCCAGATTCAAATTTTCTTGTAGACATAATTGACAACAAAAAAAATAAAAAATAAAAAATAAAAACAGAAATAGAAGTTATAGAGAAAAAAAAAAATAATAATAATAAATAAATAAATTGTTTTGCTGAAATAAAATATAGATTACGGTGATTACCTCAAAATTCAATGCAATGATTACCTCAAAATGCAATGCAAATTTTGTTACTTTATATTGTAATATATATATATATATATATATATATATATATATATATATATATATATATAAGATCATAAAAAATTTCAACAAATAGGATTTAGTTTGCAAAACAAGAATTACAGACCTTGATTAGTTGATTTAGAAAAGAAAAAAATTAAAACATAACCCATACATACAATTTAGCAGATGCAGAGAGAGAGGGGGGCAAGCTTGAGAGTTGAGAGACAGCGGGCCAGCGGCTGAAGCTTGCGAACGGCGAACCCGAACTGGAACAGCGGGCGATGGAAACTGAAAGATATGGGTTTTGATTTTTTGAACAATCTGAAATGATATGCCGATATGGGTTTTGAACTTTTGATTCTTGCAGACAGATAGATAAACTGAAATATATGGGTTTTGAACTTCTGTTTCTTGTAGATTTTGTAGTTTGCAGTTGCAGAGAGAGAGAGAGAGAGAGAGAGAGAGGGCAAGTTCAGAGTCGAGAACGAGAATAGAGATTGAGGCGATTGGGGATGCAGAAATGATTTGCCCTAAAAGTATTTGTTGCCATCATCCATGCGCCTAACATTTTGAGGCCCCATAAATTTTGAGACCCTAGGCAACTGCCTTCTGTCGCCTTGGGTCAGGCCAGCCCTCAGCTTATTTGGTTTGGGCTTTTATTTTTACTGGGTGGGCTAAGTCTATTAATATATATATATATATATACGGTGGACTAAAATTAGTATAACAAAAAAAATATATTTTTCTTCGAGTGGGTTCAAGCCTACCATAACCCACCTCACATCCGCCTTTGCTTGGTCTTCAACAGTAACCTTTTTGCAAGATCCTTCTCATAGAATGCTTCAAATGCATCCTCGCCCTAAGTCAATGGGAGATAAAATGAAAAATGAGTGGCGAACCAAATTGAACAGGAGCAGAAATAGGAATTTTAATATAGCAAAAAGAATTATGTAAGAGTCAATTTTATTATTACGTTACAAACGTCCACATTGCCCGTATAAACCTGAATAAAACCAAAACTTCATCAAGTGTACACATCAGTTCTTCTTCACTCTTATTTCCAGTACAAAGTTTCTCATCCAGAAACTTTGCAATTAGTTCAATAGGTTGAAGCTATTACAAAGTATAATGATATACTATTTAGGAATATTATTGAAAACTAGAAACAAATGGCAGATTAATTTACCAATAAGTGATACAATCAGAAAGTTTACTGCCACCCATGCTGGATATACACTCCAATTAAAATAATAGTACTAGCAACAATTCAAATATTATAAATTATCTATAAAAAAATAAATCGCTTGTGATTGTATAAACATAAGATCAATGTGCACTAATAAAAATTAAGCAAAATATAGTGCTATAGCTTTTATAGCACGTCATCTTATAGTTTGTTAGTATATAGATAATAGAACCCAAAAACTCCTATTGTGGAAGCATATGAGCATATGTATGTGCATGACACAAATGCTCATAAATAAATAAACAAACAAAAAACAAAATCTACTTCCTACTTAGGGTGATGGCTCCTGGTTTTTTCGTATTTTTGCTTCTTTTGTTTTCTTCACTGGTTCACTCCTTGCTACCACCTTACAATGACTTTTTTAAAATTTCTCTTATGACAATTTTATTTCTTCTAAGAAAAGAATGCATTTATATAACAGAAAATTCATCACATAATACTTTTGTTGTAAAACATGTCAAACTATTAGTAAATGGACGATGGAGATAGAGATTATCAATTTCATGTCCTGTAATATTACTCATTTTACTATTTTCCATTTTTCTGGAATTTTTTTTATTTTTTAGAATTTATTTATTTATTTCCTCATTTTGCATGCCGGGTACCATGGGGTATGCCGAGTGAGTTCTGAGAGTTGATTGGGGTATTTTTTTTTTAGTTCGAGACTTTTAGAAATGCATTGTTAGTCATTTCGACATTTTTTAGTTTTTCTGCCAAGAGGTCCCGGGCGACCCGTAACCGAATTTGTTGTGTACGGGGAATTATTTTTCGGGGCTGTTGCATTTCATATATAATCATTTGATGCATATTTATGTGACTGTGTGTTTGGTGTGTGTATATGTATATAGAAGACAAAAAAGATTTTTTGAGACATATTGACCCTACAGAAGTATGACATTGACTTAAAGAGGGCAAAATGTTCTTTTCTTCTTCATTTCTTCTCTTCTCTTCAGTCGCAGCCTTCTTACCCTCCTCTATGCATTTTTCTTTTCTTTTTTCTTTCAAGTTTTAAGGCTTGATTTTCCTATCTTCCATTTAGTTTTGGACTTTGTCACTGAAGCCAAAGTTTAAGAGCACGACGAGAGCTACATTTTGATCGGAACCGATTTTCAATTGAGCCACTTTGGTGATTTCGAAATTTGGACAGAAATTGGGGCTTTTCTTCAATTTTAAAGGTAGGAGTTTCTAAGCCACTCAGTCTTTGATTTTGGTGAATTAATCTTGTTGAATTTTATTCTAACATGTTTAATTGTGATAGTTGTTTATGGTTAGTAAAGTTTAGAAATATATGATTATGGTTAAAGTATGATTGTAGTGTAATCTTGTAAAGATATGTTAATTGCATGCTTAATTGAAATTTTGTGAAGATGTGCACTTGAGTTTTTCTATATCATGCTTAGTTGTCAAATGTTATAATGAATGTGATTGTTGCTTGAGAATTTGTCGATCTAAATGTTTTTTTTTAAGAAAAAAAAAACATGCAAGCATGATGTGGATATGATGTATGTAATTTTAATAGTTTGATGGCATCGAAAGGCATGAAGCATTCAGGAATGGCATTGGGCAAAAAAAAGGAAATTTGATTTGAAAAGAAAGAAAACTTATTTTGGGGAAAAGATTTGAATTATTTGCGAAAATCCGGGCCCTTAGGAGTTGCCTTAATGTGATCTAGAAGGAATTAGGGAGGGACCCTAGCGTGGTTGAGCTACCTAGGCCCCAAATGACACATTAGAGTTCCATGTCGTCTGGGATAGCTAGTCAGTCCTTATCTCGTGGCGCCATGGAGCTGCCATGAGCCGGGTTACATTAGAGATTTGGAATGGAAAAATGAAAAATTTTTGGAAATGGGGAGCGACATTGGCATATATCATTGCATTCCATTGGCATCGCATGGCTTATCCATGATTTAGATGATTTTGTGGTTATGTTGTCTCCCAAAACTGCACAATCCCGTATTCCCTTATTTTATGTTATGTTTGGATTCACGTGGTCATTAAGAGGTGTGTCTTAGACACCTACTAATAAGCCGTTGTGCTCACCCCTTCATTACTATTTTCAGGACACGAAAAAAAAATGGCGGACAACACTTCTTCACAAGCTTAGGTGGATTAGCAAACTATTTTGACATCTTTTGTAATTGAACTTCCATTTTTTTTATTTTTATAAAACATTAACATGAGTTTTATAAACTTGTAACTTGTGCCCTAGTAATTGTAACTATGATCATTTGTAGTATTTTGATGTAACTTAGACTATTTTGTAAATGGCCATTGAATCATGTAAAGAACCATGTTGATATAATTTGGATGAATGAGACTATTTTAGTATGAATGTTAATGATAATGATTACGGAACGTTATAGCATGTTGCAGTGACTTGGGATAAGTTTGAACCATTTGTAATGCCCCAAGCGAAGCCGTTACCCTTTTTATGCTTATAGTAATTCTGCAGGTGGAAAACCCCTTCCTAGGGTCATTTCGGACCATCGAATTAGCATTTTGGACGACCGGTTACTTCTTGGTCAGATTCCAGTAGCCAACCTCGCGAAGAAGCCACAACCGACAGACCGGTTGGGCCATTTCGGACGACAGAAATAGCCATTTCGGACGATCGGTTCTTGGCTTTCCTTATTTTTTATTTTTTCTTTCCCTATGGCTAATCTTAAGCCATTTGGTGTTGTTATAGGTTACTATGAACCTTAGTATGATGTGTTAATAATGCTTTGACATTGAAAATGACGGTAATGCCCTTAGAGGACCTCAGGTTCGGGTAAGGACCCGGTTAGCGATTCGGACCCATCGAGTTCGAGTCGTTACATGTCCCACAGTCCATATGTAGTGAGATTATAAAATTAAACTAGTGGGAGCCAGCAAAGATAATCATAACCACTATAAAGTCGTTTTCTTTATTTTTCTTTTTTCTTTTTCTTTTTTTGCATTTTTCTATTGGTTAGGCTCTATTTAGATCATTGCAAATGACGGTAATGCCTTTATAGGACCTCGGGTTCGGGTAAGGACCCAGTTAGCGATTCGGACCCATCGGGTTCGAGTCGTTACATGTCCCACAGTCCATATGTAATGAGATTATAAAATTGCACTAATGGGAGCCAGCAAAAGATAATCGTAACCACTATAAAGTCGTTTTCTTTATTTTTCTTTTTTCTTTTTTCGCATTTTTCTATTGGTTGGGCTCTGTTTGGATCACTGCTTGGTGAGTTATCTTTGTCGAAAATCAAAGAGAGCTCATTGAATCTAATTTTAGACAAAGAGAGAGAAAGAAAACAATTGAAAATAGCAAGCAAACATTCAAAATTAGCTTTTTGTTTTCAGAAGCTCTGTTTGGGTAAAACTAACAAAACATAATTATGTAAGCTAACTCTCTACAACAAAGATCTGTGTAATGTTAAGCATGTTCTAACTCAGCCAAGATAAAAATGTATTGTTGTAGTTAACACACAATTATGTATTATACAAAAAACGTTTGCTTTGTCAAAAGGCCCTATACAAAAATGTTAAAAGAAGCACCGTATCAGTCCATATTTCATAAACCATGTAATCTGTGTTTTACCAACTACCAGACTATCAGCTGTCTATAAAAGTTTTCATATTTTTAATCCTATAAAATATCTCATCATCCTTTCATTATCTTCTTTGATATGAAACGACAGTTACAAATGTTACAAAATAAAGTTTTTTGAAAAAAGGGTTCTTTTCATTTGGTTAGCCCAAGTGGCAGGCAAATGAAACAATACAAAGGTAAAACTAATGAACAGATCATGCACGCGTGCCCAAATAACACCAACCTGGAGAAGAGAGACATCCAGATCATTTTTAACTCTCAAGAATTCTGCTTCCAGCAGAGAGCGACCTAATGAACTTTTCCTCGATTATAATTCATTGAGAATGTCCTGCAGCACCAAGCCAAACAATCAACGTCAAGTCATCATATGGTTTCAAGAGTACAATGCAATTTTCTTCAAACTTATGCCAACCCTGATACAAAGTACATTTGTGGGGAAGCTGAACATCCGTAAGTTTTCATATTCTTTTTTTTTTTCCAATTAATTTGCTGCTTTACTCATATATGTATACATACTTCAATGTCTCTATTTTTTAGGACTAATGATACTACTTGAGATCCATACACATTTACAAAATGAATACTTAGATTGCATAAACATCTCTTACATAACATAAACACAAATAACCAAATAAATTGTACATATACGTTGATATAAAAAAACATATAATCTGAATTGAGCAAAGTGAAATGAACAATAAAAGGTAGCTGCAAGGTTTTAATTTGAGCTATAGTAATAGTGATTGGAAATTTCTAAAGAAACAGGAATAAAAAATCAAGAATATAATACAAGTGTTGTAATGTGGAAACAACGGTTATAGGAAAATAAGTTGTCATCTAAGGTGAAACCAACCATATGATTCTATAGTGCATTAGTAGTTAGCTAACAATGAGAACACCAGTATCCCACAATTTGTGATCAGATCCATAGAATTCAATCAGAATCCCATAACATAAGATGCATGTTATGAAAAAAAAAAGAAAAAAAAGAAGAAGATGCATTATATAAACAGAATACACTCCTTGAACTTTCCTTCACTCCTTCCCAACAGTAGCCTTTTTGCAGGATCCTTTTTATACAATGCTTCAAATACATCCTTGCTCTAAATCAACAGGAGATAAAATAACAGTTCTCTCATTATATTACAAAAACAAATAATAATGTATAAATTACTAGCAAACCAAATTCAACAGAGCAGAAATATGACTTATAAATAGAACAATGTTGTTGGAAAAAGGTCTATTAAAGGGATGTTGGGTTGTATTTGTAAGCACAGCTGTCTACATAACAAATAGGGTGCTGCTCAGATTAAAATAAACTAAAACACATTTTGAACTGTGGTATGTAATATTTCAAGATATTTGGTAGTACGTGTTTTATCTACAAAAATGAAGGTAACCTAGGGAAGTTTAACTCGAGATCAAATGAAGGATATATATTAAAATATTAGAAGCAAGAAGATTGTGTAATCTATACATGTAAAGATTGATGATTGGGTATCCAAAAGGCAAAGTTGTGACAATAATGCAGCAGAATTCTCAAATAGACACTTTCTAGGAGTAAAGGGAACACATCATCCGATTCGGCAGAAGCAAATTCAAGAGGAAAATATTATAGGAGAAAAGGGAATTGGTGTTCAAAGAAAAAGCAAAGTTCAAGTCAACAAAGAAGATGACACAAGTCACTTTGTCTTTTTGGCATTAGCTTGGCCAAAAATTACAGTAAGCCAAGGAGGATAAAGACTGCATTACAGTTATGAATAAAGAAATAAATCAAATTGAGAATAAACTCCACTTGGAAGTTGGTAATAAGACCCAAAGAGTAAAATGTCATTGGCTGATTGTGTAGAAACAAGATGGTTAAACAAGGCATATATATTATCGTTAGAACACCAGAATTTATATATATATATATAAATAGAAATTGAACAAAAATTGAAAAAACTAAATTGAACAAAAACAATAAATTACCTGAATAAAGGATACACAATTGGTAAATTCAGAATCAACAATCAATAATATAATACCATGAATAATTTTAATTCTTACATCCAAATTAATGTGGCATCGGATTTGAAGAATGGAACCCCCATCCTCAAAAAGAGGTATAACAAAATCACTAGGCAGGATTTCGGTTCTTAGAATACATGTAAGAGGGAAGCCACCATTTATGGAAGAAGCCAAAGAACTCGTGCATATCTGAGATATCAAACACAGATTGAAACCTCGGAAGTTGAACACTCAGATTAAGATCCATAGACATATACACAAACTGAAACATCTCACATATAACACAACACCACCAAAAACCAAATAAATTTCACATATACATATATATAAACAGAAATTGAACGAATTAAATTGAAAAAAACAATAAATTACCTTCATAGAGGTATATACACTATGAAGAATACTTTTTATATCCCTTATTTGAAACAACTCTCTTTTCCATTTTGAAGAATATATCCATTCGCTGTTTGTTTATATATATATGTGTTTGTGTGTTTATATATTCTAGATGTGCTTTCTAACGGATATTGTAATAGCCCGAATTTCAAAAACTCGGAGCATCAACGAGTAGCCCGGAACCTGACCCGATATCGAGTCCGAAATACGGAAGCAAAAACAATAAAATAAGTCATTATAGGAAAATGTCACCTCTAGGACAAAGGAAAATCCTCTAAAAAGGTAATAATACTCAACATGAACACAAATGCGGAAGCGAAAAGACAAAAGGGTCATATGGTACCTCCTGGCACCAACTGACATATAAAGCAACATACTAAGTACATCTATATTTGAATCAACTCATATGAAGTCGAAGACATACAATGGGGACTCTGTGAAGGCACTAATATGCAAGGCAAATGACCAAACCAAAGATGGCCAACCTGCATGCAAATCAGTTGACCGAAGTCTCTACCAGTCATTGAAAATGAAGTCCATGGATACCGGTCGACCGAAATATGATATCAGTCTGTCGGTTATGGTCCCAACAGTAAGATGGCTATTGTCCTAAGTTACAATTAAATGCAATAGATACCGGTCGACCGAAATGAGGTACCGGTCGACTTAATTTCTCGAAAAATGCATAAAACTCTGCTGCAAAACCAGAAAATGCAACAACTACCCTATGACCTCAAAACTAAAATTCTAAGTGTCATACAAGATGAGATATGACATGGAATACTAGAATATCATTGATAAACACTCATAACATACAAAACTAACCATTTAACATATAAAGCATACATTAAACTTTAAAATGGTTCATTAGCCTCAAATATAACATTTGAAGACAAATTACATACTTTTCCAAGAAGAAGAGAATACTACATCAAGACTGAAATCATAAAATATACATGATAGCATGATTACATTTGAAGTAAATTCGAAAAGCGAAAAATGGACACAAGTCCACAAATGAGCCCAAAAGTGAGTCTTCAACTTAAATCATCCAACGCTACTCCGTTCTTGAAAAATGTTTGTAATATAGGGGGGGTGAACACATCCGTTCAGTAAGGAATGGATTATATAAGTAAATGCATCATTCGGAATCCCAAAGACATGTAAAGATGCTAGATATTCCAAGGATGAAAGGTCATACACCCTAAAACCTAGGGTTCGTAAAATTAAAAAAGGGATCATACACTCTAACTATAATTTCCGTAGTATGAAAGTCTGACTCAACTCAAGTAGGCACATAATCATGTCATGCATCCAAAACACCAAGTCATCAAATGATTAACATAATAAAACGTAAATCACGTGAGGCATATTATCACATAATGGCAACCATAAAACAATAACCAAATCAAATTCACATAATACCATGAATTATGAACTCAACACAATCCATAAACTCACCATGATGTTACCCACACAATGAACGTTGTGGTATGGAAATGATGTTGTAACGGAATCATACTCCGCACCTAAAAATGAATGCGCGGGGATTACCGGAATCATATTCTGCACCTACAACAAATGAATGCCCTTAGGCATCCCATGGATAACATATATATATATATATATCATGAATGTCGTGCTACGCACCCATGAACCTAATGATGACCACAATGAACCCATGCCCAACGTGACACACACACCATGACCCAATCATGATGAAAATAACTCAATGCATCTCAATGGAACAAAATGTCTGAGTTACACAAGTAAATATTTAATCAAATACTCTAAAAGCATATAAACAAATACACACAATTATCCACAATGATACTAACTATGCAAAAAACATGATTAGGCAAATATATATTAACCAAATACCAAAATTTACCCCATCCTATCATGTTTGACACTTCCAAACCCCAATGCAAGTCCAAGACAAAATAATAACAATTATATGTCTTAAATAATATAAATATTAACATATACTAACTAAACAATTAGGGTAACATTTCCATATAACAAATACATATGCTTTACAATTTTTCATATCCTAAAAGACCCAAATAAATTGTAAGGCACGAACATAAGCCACCCATACCTTAAAATACACATAAAAAGTGTCATGACCCGAAAATTCTAATAAATTCCTCAATCTCATTCAGTGCACAAACACTCAATATATAATGCATTCCACTGACACTAAATCACACAACTGCTCACCATATAATACCAAATCAAATATCAAAATAATGGACCTCGTCACTTTCTTTCTTCCTTATCATTTCATTCATAGGATTCTATACACAAACAAATACAATCTCTCTCTCCAAAATGTCATCACGCGCATAAAGCCAAAGCCAAAAGTATTTTACAAAAAAGTCTCATAGTGGGCCCGGCAAAAACATTACAATTTTTTTCTTTCTTTTCTCCCATTTTCTGCCATCTTCTGCTTATTTCCATTTCCTTTCTATCTCAATCTTTATCACCTAACAAATATCTCCATTAGACATAATATCATATATACAAATGTAACAAAATCAAATCAAATCAAACTCCTTAAATATTTCCTAGTGGACCCCACAAAAATCCTTACCATTTCTTTTTCTTTTCCCCCTTCGAGGGGAGCAAGCATCACCATCAGCATACTATATATATAATCTGAACTATACCAAATAAAATAATAAAAGAAATTATCTTTCACCCAAAAATAAATTTGATCCCTCAACTAATAAAATTAAAATTAAGCCCTAAATATCCGGGTTGTCACATTCTCCACTACTTAAAAAGAATTTCTTCCCGAAATTAAGATCCAACAGTTTTCACATACCCGAAAACATCAAAAATCATAAAACAAAATCCAAAAACCTTTACCCCAGGCGATGTGAGATACAGTGACATGTAAAACGTAATGGTAGCTGACCGAGCTAGTTACCCGCCCACACACTCCGTAACCGTTGTGGTAGCTAGTCGATGCCGTCACCCGCCCACAAAAATAAAGCCAATAATAAATCAGGGCAACATGCTTAATTACAATAATCAACTATCCCAATAGCTGCCAGTGAACGACATCCGCCCACACATAACCAGCTACGAGTGGTAGCTATCCGGTACTAAACACTCGCTCACTCACACTTGTCTAGTTACATCATCACTACACTCACACTTTCGGTTGGGTACAGGCTCTGATACCATTCTGTCACGACCCGAAAATTCTAATAAATTCCTCAATCTCATTCAGTGCACAAACACTCAATATATAATGCATTCCATCGACACTAAATCACACAACTGTTCACCATACAATACTAAATCAAATATCAAAATATCAATAGTGGACCCTGCCACTTTCTTTCTTCCTTATCATTTCATTCATCTGATATATACACAAACAAATACAATCTCTCTCCAAAATATCACCAAGTGCATAAAGCCAAAGCCAAAAATATTCTGCAAAAAAGTCTCCTAATGGGCCCGACAAAATCATCACAATTTTTTTCTTTCTTTTCTACCACTTTCGGCCACCTTTTGCTCCCTTCTATTTCCTTCTTATCTCAATCTTTATCACCAAACAAATATCTCTATCAGATAATATATATATATATATATATATATATATATATATATATATATATATATATGTAACAAAACCAAATCAAACTCCTTAAATATCTCCTGGTGGACCTCACAAAAATCTTTACCATTTCTTTTTCTTTTCCCCCTTCGGGGGGGCAGCAAGTATCACCATCCGCATACTATATATATAATATGAACTATACCAAATAAAATAATAAAAAAAATTATCTTTCACCCAAAAATAAATCTGATCCCTCAATTAATAAAATTAAAATCAAGCACTAAAAATCTGGTTGTCACAAAAAGCATCCCTGGCCTAAAAGTCGACGCCAGTCAACTCTGGTCAATGTCGATCAACTTCAGTCCACGTCGGCCAAATAAAAAAATGTTCGATAGGATTATAGCTGACGTCGAGGAGGTCATACTGCCCTAAAGGAGTAACTCCAAAATCCAGTTCGAAATGGATCAAAACCTCCCTTTAAGTTCTATATCTAAAACTTTAAAAAATTCCAAAAAATATTCAATACTCAACCAAAAATTAAACACTTAGATTATGTGGTAGATAATGATGAGGGGAACATTTTTCGTCAATGAACCGAGCTCGGAAGACAACCTGATCGGCTGAAAAATGAAAGAAAAGGTTTAAAGCTAAAAAAAAAATAAAAAATAAGGTTTTGGGGAGAGAGAGAGAGATGACGGCTGGGAGAGAGAGATGACAGAAAATTTAGAATTTTTTTTAATTTTGGTCATATATATAATTCCCAACTTTTCAGTAATCGCGACTTGGCCGATAACTTTACAAAATTACAAAAAGGCCCTCGAAAACCCCAAAAAGTGAAAATCGTCGAAACGCGCTCGAACGGAATAAATTGTAAAACGTAAAAGTATTAATATAAAAAATGATAAATAATGAAAAAAAACGACGTCGAAAAATGAGTCCCGGACAGGGAAATAAGGTCCGAGCAAAAAGGGCAACTCCTCGGGTCAAAAACCCAAAAACGAAAAAAAATGTTCGAAATACATTTCTAAGAGTCCAGGGCTCGATGAAATGCTAAAATGAATCCTGTGCAAGAATCCTAACCCAAAACAAGACACTCTGCATTAACTTTCATTAATTGGACAAAGGTTTCTTCACTGAAGTATCTCAAAAAATAATATCATTTTTGCCCCAAAATAAAAATATCTTCCAAAATATACTTTCTTAAAAATCACAAAAGATATTTTCACAAAGACTCCCAAAAATGAAAATGTTCTCTAAACTTAATCGCACAAATACCCCCAAATAATAAAACCTAAACAAAAGCAAGGACAATATGAATACAAAATAAAAGAAGTGCCAGGAACTATTCCCGAGCACTCGACTTAACCCAGTCCGACAAAACCCGAACTCGAAAAAATAACGAAAAAAGAAAATTGACAAAAATGGAAAAAAAGAACTGGTCTCTATAAGATATCTTTGCTGATAATCAAAGAGAGCTGATTAAATATAATTTTAGACAAAAAGAGAAAGAGAAAGATCAATTAAAAATAGCAAGAAAACATTCAAAATCAGCTTTCTGTTCACATACTTATTCAAAAGGTTGGTTTGGGTAAAAACAACAAAACATGACTATGTAAGCTACATTTCTACAGCGAAGATCAGTGATTGTGTGTTATGTTAGACATAATCTTATTCAACCAAGATAAAAATGTACTGTTGTAGTTAACACAAAATTATGTATTGTACAAAAAATAAATATATGTTTGCTTTGTTAAAAGACCCTGTACAAAAAAGTTATAGGCAGCTCCGTATCAATCCATATTTCATAAAACCTTTAATCTGTGTTTTACCAAGTACCAACTACCATCTTCCTATAGAAGTTTTATATCCTTAATCCTATAAAATATCTTCTCCTCCTTTCATTATCTTCTTTGATATGAAACGAAACTTACAAATGTTAAAAAAGAAAGAAAGAAAAGAAAAAAAAAAAAAAAAAAAAGTTCTTCTCATTTGGTTAGGCTCGAGTGGCAAGAAAATGAAACTGTACAAAGGTAAAACTGATGAACAGAACATGCACATGTGCCCAAATAACACCAACCAGGAGAAGAGAGACATCCAGATCCTTTTTAACTCTCAAGAATTCTGCTTCCAGCACAGAGTAACCTAATGATTTTTTTACTTGAGTAGAATTCGTTGCGAATGTCCTATAGCACCAAGCATAACAATCAACGTCAGGTAATGATATGGTTTTAAGAGTACAATGCAATCTTTCTTTAAGTTTGAGCCAAACTTGATACAGATTACGTTTATGGGGAAGCCGAACATCTGTGGGTGGATATGGGGGCAATACCTGTAACCCAACCAGCCATATACAAAGTTTACATTCTTCCAAAAACAGTCTGGAAAGAAAGAAAAAGAAAAAGAAATAAAAAAAAAACTTCTAAAAACTTGATGATAAAAGATATAATTACGTAATCTTGAAGAACAGAACAAAATTATGAAACCTACCCTATTGTAAGGATATGGATGCTCATCTAAATTCTCGGTAGGAGTTTTGTCCTTGTTTGGGATGATTGCTTAAAAGCCTCATTGATTTCTTTTGTTAACTCCTATAAAAGACAATTTTATGAAATCAAACCTATTTTTACTCAATTGCCAAATATGTTCCGTAGAAGTATTATAAAATATTAAGAGAAATAATGTAATTAATTACATAAACTTATTTGGACTCCTACAAATAGTCATGAATCCGTGAAATGATATTGTTAATAAAAATTTAACTAAAATGCATAACTAGAGGAATTAGTGTAGCTGTTAACTAAAATATGATCCAAAGTAATTATGCCACGTGGTCAAAAAACCCGAGGTTTGAACTATGGATCACCCTATGATCTTCGAGGTGAAAGATTAATTTTTAATCATGGCGGTCATAATTAAGGTCGAGATTTAAGAAGAATGGAATTCTTAGGTCATTGGGATTGAGATAAGGTGTTGAACTCATAGCTAACGATGGTTAAGGTCTCTCAGTCACTATGACTGATGAAGGTCCATCGACCACTATGATTGACAGGGGTCTATCGATCACTATGATTGACGGGGATCCATCGATCACTATGACTAATGGAGGTCCATCAACCACTAGGCCATGATCAAGACTCTCAGTCACTATGGTCATGGTCAAGACTCTTAGTCACTATGACCTAAGAAAATCTTTCAACTAACCATAGTCGACAGTCTAGACCAATGATCGAGAGTGGGCCTAATTAATGGACAAGCTCAGATTAAGATGGATCCAATATCTTTTCGGGCCATAGTCATTTGAAGAATATTTGGTGTAATTCAAATGAAGACCAGTTGTGAATCCCAATGTCTCAATAACCTAACAAGTCAGGTCTGGAAACCTAAAGAAAGCTTGAAATAGAAAAAGACAACTTGACCATGTCAAAGGTCCGGAGATTCAGAACTACAGATGGAAGGTTTTCACCTACATTTGATGAAGAAAGTCAAAATTGTCAGTAATCAGATGATTCCATAGCTAACGTACAGATTAAGCCAGACATGGCAGGTGGAGAGAGCTGAAAATAGACTGAAGACCAAAATCATCAAACATGGAAGAAGATGCACCATTTAGTCAAAAATACTATGCCAGGCACATTTGTATCTGCCCATGTAAAGATGTACAAGCCAGTTAACCTAACCAGCTCAACAAGATGGTTAGAATAAGTCATTTTCAACTTGTAACCAATTAATTTTTAGAAAAACGGATTGAAAGGGTCAACACTAGGTTAAAGTCTTTATAAATACCTACTCAAGTCTCACAAGGAAGGGTCCAATACCATTTCTAAAGTTCAAGCCTTTAGCATTCATATCAATTAACACCTAGCTTTTATTTCATTAAGTTCAGTTTATCACTATTAGTTTAGTACTTAGTTCATCTTTCAACGTTCAATACTTTAGTTTCCATTTCAATCAAGAGTTTGTAATTCATTCATCATTGTAATCCATCCAAAGTTCAATGAAGAAAGGTTTGCAAATTCAGGTATATTTATTACTTAATTAATTTACTTATAATTGATATATATCTTGAATGTTCAAAGTCATTTCTCAAAGGCAATAACAACCTTAAGGAGAGGGTCATTTCTACTCTCCAACTTTTGCCTAAATCTATTAGGTCAATGACCCAACTCGATAGGAATAGTTTAACAAGAAATATTCGAGTCCATCAGGACTCTGGCATGCCCACGTTTTAGGTCAACCATTCATTGGCTAGCAACCTCAGACCACTTTGTGAGCTAAATAGTAGCCTTTCATTCAAGGCAATACCTTCTCTCCCAATTAACTTCTTAACAGTAGATAACAAATGAGGATAGATGAATAAAGCATAAGGTGAAAAAAAAAAAAAAAAAGAATAAAGCATAAGGGTAATTATATTGCCAAGAGGACAGATTCAACAGTTATTTGTTATGTATTCATATATATATACACACACACATTGGATGGGCAGTGGGATAGACGAGGTACAATAAGGTAGAAGTTAGCCTGGAACTATAGTTGTGCTTAAAAATAAATAAATAAATAAATAAAAATAAATAAAAAAAAACAGACTACTACAAGACATGTAGGGGTGCACATAGTTCGGTTCCGGTCGGAACCAGAACCGGAACCGTTCACAATGGTTCCTTAAAAACAGAACTGGAACCGGAATCGAAACCGTATAGGCATGGAACCGAACCGTAATACCGGTTCATAGTAATACCGGTTCGGTTCCATGAGAACCGACTGTTAACTGAGAAGTTTGAAGGAGTCACTTGACTGAGAAATCTGAGATGGGAGTGAGGATGAATGACTGATAAGAAATCTAAGATGGAAGTGGTATTAAAAAGGAGTAGATAGAAATAATAGTATAGAAAGCAACATATATATGTGATAGATTGATCAAGGATTTACCGAGTAATGAGACGAGGTGTCTATGTCGGAGATGATTAATGATGAAATCTGAGATGGCTTAGGACTGAATCGACGAGGAAGCTTGAGATGAGACTTGAAAGGAAGCGAGGGTTAGCTTAGGGTTAGTCTGTTGACTCTGTTTAGACGAGAGATTAAGAGGAGGCGATGACTGAAATCCTGAATCGATGAGGGCTTAGGGAAAAAAAGTTTTTCACTTTTTATCTTGTGGTTAAATGTGGACCATGTGGCTTGGTGGCTGCCTGATGAAGTGGTGAGTGTAGTTTGGACTCTGGTTACTTTTAGCCTTTTATTTTACACTGTTTAGTTTACTTTAGTCTTTAGTATATAATTAAATATATATATATATATATATATATATATATATATATATATATATATATATACGGTTCCGGTTCATACCGGTTCCCACGGATTGGAACCGGAACCGGAACCGGATACCCACGGCTCTTAAATTCGGAACCGGAGCGGGAACCTTGAGAACTGGAACTTCGGTTCCGGTTCTCATGGTTCCACGGTTCTTTTATGCACCTCTAAAGACACATGGGACTAAAAGCAGTTGTTGGGGCTTATTAGGGTTTTCTGAATCATCAATCAAACTCCCAAAATTCTAAATCAAACTCGCAAAATTCCAAGTCACAACAAAGCAAAAAAACAAGAATTGAAACTGGGGAAGAAGGTGAGTCCATGCCTCCTTGCTAATTTTCCTTCTTCGGAGGTGCTGATTCAAAGAGAGATAAAGTGAAGGCTCCTCCATCATTGCTGAAATTACTGACAGATAAAGATGTGTATAGACCTGGTGATCCAGTCATCATCACCATTGAGATTCAAAATCCAACCAATGCTGATATTATGTATTATTTGCTTTTGGTTTAAAGGATTACCGTCGAAATAAAAGGAATCCAGAAGTTGGATACTCAATAATTCACCAACCAGAAGCATTACAAACACAGGAGAGGTTTACCACTTCTATTTTTCAATTTTTTTTTTTTCCAATTAATTTGTTGCTTTACTCATACACATGGGCAGAGTCAATTAAGGCCTAAGGGGCATGTACCCCCTAACTTGGACCCGCCCAATAGAATATATATAGTTAATTGGTACTGTGTGAGTCACAGTTTACGATATGGACAATTATATTGGGACAAATGGAGTAATTGTTTTTTAGTATATATGAAAAATTATATATCGTGCCCCCCTTAAATTTTTAATTTCTAAAATTATCTTAACTTTTTCTTTCTTTTATTCTTAAAATTTTTTTTTAAAAAAAAGTCAAATTTCCCTTTTTGAATCATACTTTAATTTTTTTCCTTTCAAATATATCTCAATTTTCTTTCCTTTTTCTTCTTAAAATTCTTCTTTTTGAGTGTTATATCAATGTTGGTTGATTTTATTTTATTTTTTTCAGCTATGCCCCCTTTGAATTAAAATCTTGGCTCTGCCCCTGCTCATACATGTATACATAAGTCAATCTTTCTATTTTTTAGGACTCATGATACTACTTGAGAGTTAAGATCCATACACATTTACAAAATGAATACTCAGATTGCATAAACATCACTCACATAACAAAAACACCAAGAACCAAATACATTTTACATGTACTTATATATGTAAATACATATAAACTGAATTGAACAAAGTGAAATGAACAATAAAAGGTACCTGCATGGTCTTAACCTGAGCTATGACAATAGTGATTGAAAATTTCAGAAGAAACAGAAATGAAAAATCAAGAATGTAATACTAAGAGGAACTGGTTAGATTTTAATTCTTACATCCAAATTGATGTGGCCACGGACTTGAAGAATGGAACCCCCATCCTCACAAGGTCGTTTAACAAAATCACTAGGCAGAATGGGATATGAAGAAATGGCGTAATTAGGTTCTTGGCAACTAGGTGATGGAACCTAAAAGAAGAAACCAACAATTAAAAGTGTAACATCTGAGAAGTGATCTAAAATAATGTTATGTTTGGTGGCACCGAATCGGCACTTTAGATTTGGGATTGGAGAAAATTTAATACGAACAATATTTCCTCCAATCCCAAATCCAAGGTACCGATTTGGTACCCCGAAACTAGACTTGTCAATGGATCGGATTCGGATCGGATCGATCAAATCCATATCTTATTTGTTAAGCAAACGGATTATTGGATTTGGATCACGAACGGATTCTCAGACTTAATGACCCAATCTATATCCTATTTAGCTCGGATTCGGATCGGATCGGATTTGAAATCGGATTAAATTAAAATTTACTAATATATATAATTATAAAGAGTATGATTTTATTAGTATGTGTACTAAGAGATTTATTAACATGTGGATGACAACACCACAATATTTATATATAACATTATTATTATTTTGGATTTTTGGGTTACCTCTAATACAATTCTAATAGGAGTATTGATATATATATATATATGTGTGTGTGTGTGTGTGTAAAATTATTGATAAATAATTAAATATATATAATTATTTATATATATAATTTCAGTTGGATCGGATCGGATTTTTATCGGATCGGATCAGTATAATCCATATCTGATTTGTTAAGTTAACGGATTATCAGATTCGGATCGTAACCGGGTTATCGGATTTTTTGTTCAATGCATATCCGACTAATCGGATCGGATTCGGATCAAGATCCGCTCCATTGACAGGTCTACCCGAAACATAACATAAGCTTTTTTTTTTTTTGGATAACATAGATGGTCAATTAGAGCACAGTTGTGTTTGTCATTGGAGCATTTGTCATCCTTTGGAGGAATTTGGTGGTGTTCGTTTAAAATGGTCATTGTGATATCTGTTGTTCATTTACCAAAAGAGTTCTCTCCCCTGTATAATTTCGGAACTTTGCCATTGTCAACTAAAGTGTTAGTCTATACTATTTATATGACTGCTCAATTGAAAGAGATTCATATCAAGGAATTTCCTACTGTGTTCTCGAAGTTCTCATTGACCCATGGGCAGTAATGTACTTCATCATATTTGGAGGTTCTTGTTTATAAGTTCCTTTAATTTGCTGTGAAATCTCTGTATGAAGTCATTCGTTGTTCAGAATACAAAGACCTTAATTGCATTTGTATATGTTCAATAAGTGAATATAAAGTACATGCATACTAGATTATTTATCTAGCTAATGTTGATCATTATGGTTAATATAATCTTTATTTCCATTTTTCTTTAGTTATTTATACAGTTAGCTAATAGTCACTTACTAAATGCAACACTGTTTTTCATATGGTACAAGTATAACATCGTTATGGTTTGTTTGACGAGCAAAGCGTATTGTTATTGAGCTTAAGATATCGATTTTAAAAGGTTGGATCATGATATGTTACATTATTATACAGTTGAGAAAGGTTACATAGTTGATTGGTTCTAACTCTACTAGTTATGTTTTACGGGATATTTTTCTATTTGTATGAGATGAGTTGGTTGTGGGTTCATCAACTTAGGCGCAACCCAGGTTAGAGAAATTGCAATTCAGCCCAACCCGTCAACCAAATTCTACAACCCTTGTGCACCGCCCAACCCACCTTCAAGTTATTAAATTCATTTGAGCTCTTTTCTTTTTCATTTATTTCTTTAAATTCTATTAAGCGTAAGCTAGAAAAATCAAGTTCAAAATTGAAATAATGCTACAAAAATTGATTGGTTTTTATAGTCACACCAATAAATAGAGTTTAATAAGAATTTTAAAAATAACGAGAACTCTTTTTCAGGTACTTACCCCAATCACCAATTCCCACTTATACTATCAACGAAATAGAGTGGACAATTGTATTATTAATTTTTTTCAAATTGACATAATCTCAAGTTAGTTTTCAATTAATTACTCCTAAGCATACAAAATTCAGAAAAATTAATCTAAAGTTATTTTTATTATTTTTTAAAATTGACATAATCTCAAGTTAGTTTTCTATTAATTACTCCTAAGCATACAAAATTCAGAAAATTTAATCTAAATTTAGTAATGGTACAAACAAATTTTAGAAAATTAATTCTATTAATATGCAATAAATTAAGGTTTAAACAAAAAAAATGTAAAAAGAGAAGACTAGCTAGTCATAATTTGAAATATATAAATCTATATTAAATATAAAAAATAGAATTTATTCAATTCTAATCTTGGATTGTGGCCCTCTTGGTTATCTAAAGTCACAGAGAATGATATTTGTTTTGCTTCTTAATTCTTTACTTTCTTCATTTAACCAAAAAAAAAAAAAAAAAAAAGCCATAAACATAAACACATAATCATAAAGGTTGTTTTGACATTTATAAAATTGTCATGTGTGAACAGTAATTATATAAATAAATTTATGCAATTGATAAACATAAACAATATCAAATATGTTTTTCTTCAAAATCTATTTCTATTTATATAAACAATGGGTTAATTTTACTGATACCTCTTCAGGTTTGGCCAAATATCACCTATAAACATCTTTTGAAAATACTACCACTCGTATTACAAACTTTTGCTTCTTTTTTCACTCACACCTCAACCGTTACTTGCACAGTTATAACACAATGTAAAATGACTTAAATATTCTTTAATTTTGTCAAAACAACTCTTTAACTTAAATAATTAGATAAAAAGAAATATCCCTAAATATTTTATAAATTTAAAATCATATTATATATCTTTATTGTTTCTTATGTTATATATATATATATATATATATATATATGTTAACTTTTCGTCGAATTCGTGTATTATACAGGTGGTGGTGATGGGTGGGTTTAATAATGAGGGTATAATGATTATTTAAGTAACTTAGTATTTAGGAATAAATAAGATTAAAAAATTAGGGATAAAATTATTATTTTTTATTTTATTTTATGTTTTTAACAGATATTATGACAGAAAAGTAAAAATGAATCAAAGTGATAGTTATTTTCAAAAAAAATTTAAAAATAATATTTGACTAAATTTAGAAGGGTGTCAATAAAATTAATTCTAAATAATAATACGTAAATTATAAATATAAATAATTATCAAACGGGGAGTTAGTTATCCAAATCTACAAAATTTCGACACCATTTTCAACATGTAGCCCAAAATAAATAAAAGTGGGGTCTGACTTATAATTGCCCACTTTGTCATATACTAATAAAAAACAAGGAAAAACAAAATTTTAGTCAGAAATCTTTTTTTTTTCGTTTGGGGTAATTACAGACTCTCTCCTACTGCAATTTGTTTCACCAAGGACTTCTGATCTCCACAAATAGTGGCGTCCAATCAACTTGTTCTTTTCTAACCACTCGGTTGATGCTTTGATTGATAATTTCAATTATGCTCCTTGATTTAATTCTTTCAATGATATATAGTATGGTAATTTATGAAAAATCGTAGATTGAATATCAAAACTCTCTCTCTCTCTCTCTCAATAGACTTACTATACCCCATATTTATAGCCAATCTAGGAGACTTCTATAGTTTGGTAAGTAAAATCCTTCTAGAATTCTGATTTGAGAGTGTTTTCATAGCAGTGTCTCTGCAAGGTTTGATCATTACCGGTCATGATTTGATCAGATGACAAATCGGTCAAGGTATCCTGAATTTTAGAAAAAAGATTTCTGCAAAAATCTTGATGGATCAACCATTCAATTGAGGTTTACTATTATGTAAAAATCCCTGTTTTTTTAAAATCATTTCATCAAAAACCCCAGATTTGATAAATAGGATTAAAACAATATTTAATGTCTTCTAAAATCAAACCTAGGTCTTAACTGGTCACTATGGTCTCAACTTCATTAACCTATATATTGATTGAGTCGAGAGATTTTTTCACTGAGCTCTATCTCTATCATCTCTTGAGGTTGTAGAAAACGGCTCACAACATTGATACACATTACAATCCAAGTTTTTAGTAGGAAATTGCCAACAAATGACTCACACTTCTAACAACTCTTTTGTAAGTTTTGATGCCTTTGCATGAAGGCGGATAGAGTTCTAGAGTGCCTGTAAGAAGAGTTCATAACAAAGAGATAATGAAAGAGAGTTTAATCCAATTGCTTGGTATGCTTCCATGTAAATGTAATAAAGATTTCTTTGGTTGTTGTCCTATATTAGATCTAAATCTCTACTGTTAAGTTTCAAGGTTGCAAAGCTCAGGTTACTGGAACGTTGAATATTATTCCCAGAAAGTAGTGTAGTTTGACAAGTAGTCTGAAGTGTTATAGAGAGGGGGACCTTAGCACAATGGTAACATTGCTGCATTGTGACCTTGAGGTCACGGTTCGAAGTGGAAAATAGGTCTGTGTGTGGAATAAGGATGCTTACATTTGATGCTCCCCATATCCCCCAATGGTAGGAGCCTCATGCACTAGGTTGGGGAAAAAAGTACTGTTATGGAGTGTAGCATGGTTGCATACTTCATAACAATTAGGCGTCTCCATTCTGGTGAGTTCTTTCTTGTTCTGCTCCAAAACCTGCGTCTCTCGAAACAGCTAGGCATCACCATTCTGGTGAGTATCAACTTCTTCTGCTCCAAAACTTCTGATGCTTTCCTTGGTGGGAAATGAATGATGTTAAGCTCATTCGAATGTTTTATTTTTATTTTTATTTTATGAGAATTAATTTACACATGTTGGTGCAGAAATTTAGTTGTTGCGAGGTTCACGTTTGTCTCGAAGTTTGTAAAAATTGGCTTTATGAAAAACGGGAATGGGAATCCAGTACAAGTCTAAAATGTTTTAAAGAATTTAAATATGGGTCAACTGCCCAAATAAAAAAACAGTGGAACAGGACAAAAGAATAGATATAAAAACAGCATTGAACAAGAGTGCAAAGTTATTGAGATAGATATCTTATACAATGCATGTCCGCCATTGTTCCAAATTCCAATACATTTTCCATGTCTAGATAAAAAACAGCGGTGAACAAGAGTGCAAAGTTATTGAGATAGATGTCTTATACAATGCATGTCCGCCATTATTCCATTACATTTTCTATGTTTTTTTTTCATATTTTGTAAAATTTTCTGAGCTATGAATTGTCGACTAACTGTAGGCCAAATTTTCTGAACAAGAGTGCAAAGTTTTGCCATTGTTGCACATATTCATCATGTCTAACTGTAGGCCAAATTTAACAACCAATCTATGCGGTTAAAGTTTTTTTTTTTGCATAACTTAGCTTACAATTTTCTTCTGGCTTATAAATTAGAAACATGCACCGTCAAGGATAGTTAGTGAACACGTATACATTTACAACAATAAGAGACTTCCCTGTCAAGGTTCCAATAATGATAACCTCTGCATTGAACTCATGAAGCAAAGATATTAAAGAATTTGTTTTAGCTAACGTGGAGTCTTGAGCGATCTCCAAGTGTCTTTGTTAGATGATGTAGGAGGCTTCTTTATGATGAGATTCATTTTTGAGAAAGTAAACCTGATTAGATGATATGTCATACCTGGACATGTATATAAATATGAAGTTTACATGGTAGTTGATTTTTGTTCCTCCAATTTAAGATGTTCTCCGTCTGCTTCTCCAAATAATGAGTTCAAATCAAATGACGCCCAACTGCTTGGTTATTCCAATCAGCTGATAATCGGTTTGATGTTTTCCTGCTAAAGTTTTTGGAGTTGATGTTTTCCTTGTTTGGTTTTGTCAGGAGGTAGCTGCCAAATTTGAGGTGAAGGCCATGCCAACATTTTTGCTGATGAAGGATGGTGCTCAAATTGACAAGCTAGTGGGTGCCAATCCAGATGAGATAAGGAAAAGGATTGAGGGTCTTCTTCAGTCCCGTCAAATATATATGGCGTAGTCATGATTTGTGTTTGTGCATATCTTGAAACTGCACAATATGTGGCTGCAGTCGTCCAGCTTTAAGTACGGATAATGACTGTAAATGTGTGAATTAAATCTAAAATTATGTGAGTTATTATTATATGTGTGTATACAATCAGTTTCCCTAGTGTTTTTAGAGATCTCTCTTTCTCTCTATATATATTAGAAAAAGAAAACTATAACAAATTGCAGGTCAGTGCTCTCCGATCCCGAATGGAGGCACATCTAGCCCTAATTGAGTGGGAAATCGATGCTTCTGCCTCTCAACCTCCCCCGCAACTGCCTGATTGATCTGCAATTGGCTCATCACCTCTGTGGTACATGGTTACCCGGAAGTGGTCGGCTGCTGTAACTCAAACTTGCATCAATGGCGATTTGGACCTGTGCATGGTGTTGATGAATTTTTGGCCTCAGATTTTTATTGTTTGGTTTTGTTATTAGGAGGTAGCAGCCAAATTTGAGATAAAGGCCATGCCAACATTTCTGCTGATGAAGGAAGGTGCTCAAATTGACAAGCTAGTGGGAGCCAATCCAGATGAGATAAGGAAAGGATCGAGGGTCTTATTTCCAGTCAAATATATATGGCGGAGTCATCATATGTGTTTGTGAACACATTGAAAGTGTTAGGGGCGTAGCCCAGAGGGACTAGTTGGGGCAACTGTCCCCAACTGAACTTTTAATTTTTTAAAGTTTTATATAGAAAGTTTTTTATATTTGTATATTTACCCTCTCTAAAATTTGACCGTGCACATATATATATAGTATATATATATATATCAAGAAAAACTAAAAGTTCATTCACAGTTTTACACAAAAAAATAAATAAAAAATCATCAAGATATTCTATCACATTTTTACTTTACCACAAATTATCAAAATTATATATAATTTTGATATATATAATTTTAATTAAAAAAATTATTAGTTATTATTATCAAAATTATTTTAGGACTTTGTTCTTTCAAAATTTAGTTTGTGTTAATGTGTTATTAATTATTATTCTCTAAATAAGACTTAGAATATATATTTTTTTATTTGCAGACCAAATCAATGAAATCACAGATTCACTTATTAACATATAAGGTTAGATTTGGTTACAATAATTTATTTATTTATTTATTTTTTTAACATATGTGATATATATTAGAACAGTTAAGTAGGGGCTTGGTATCGTTAGGCAACTGGACCATTGTCCCCTTGAGAAAACTCTCGAATTGAGGTTCTCATTGCATTGGTCTTTCAAAACGGATAATACTTTTTCAAAAACTCTTGTTGCATTTTTGTCCAAGAAGTTATCGAAAAAGGTCTTAAATTGTTGAACCAATGTTTTACCTTTTCTTTAAGGGTAAAAGGGGAGAGTTTTAATCGCAAAACCTCTTCTGACATATCTGTGTATTTCATGGTGGACCACATTTCAAGAAATTCATCTAAAAGCTTGTAAGGTTCTTTACTTGGAAGTCCATGATAATTGGGAAGCATTTGAATAGTTTGTGGTTTGATTTTATAATGGTGTGCTCTAAATGGAGGTAATTGAATACACGTCAGTGCACTGTACTCATTTGACACGTAATGATCTCTCAAAGCGAGAGGGGGATTCATAACCGGTGGCGCTACACGAGTACCATGATTGCCTTGAACTATGGGAGGTTAAGGTGGAACAAAAATTGGCCGAGGCATTCCCAATGGAACATGACCTTGTTGTTATGGAATGAAGGGCCTTGGCATGTCTAATGGTACTTGGATGTTATCATGATGCACATTAGGGTGGAGGATACCTTGTTGGTCAATGTGACTAAGGTCCTCCACATGGTCCTCATTAATGTCCTCCATTGATGAAATAGAGTGATGAAAGCTACATCTTCCCCAAGGATTGCGAATAATGGATTCAATATTCAAATTAAGTGGGACAAGAGTTGAATTCAATGATCTACGACCATGCATGCACTATCAAAATAAACAACAACTCACAACAAGAATATAACAATCACTTCTCCTCCGCAACAAATCAATCAACAAACCTCCATAAATATTAATCTTATACTTCCACGCTTTGAACAATATGCAAGAAAAGTAAATTGCCTCCACGCGGGCTCACGATTTATCTAAGAAATTAAAGACTTGCCTCCACGCGGGCTCACGATTTAACTAGAGATAGAGTTAGAAAAGCTCACAAAGGGTCCTTAAGCAACTTCAAAATATTTTCAATTTTTACCTTGCTTTGCTTTGTAATTTTTTATTTTTAGCTTTTTATGTTTTTGCTTAGTGTAGTTTGCTTCTTTACTTTTGAATTTCCCTTTGTTTTACTTCCTTGGCTCAATACACCTATCCAATCAAGAACAAATACAATAAGTAACCAAAGTAAAATAAAAATAAAAACAGGATCAAAAGAGTACTAATTCCTAATTGATTTATAAAATACAACGGTGCCAATCCCTTGCAACGGCACCAAAACTTGGTGTGTCGTGAATACTAGTTGCAAAAAGAGGTGTGTAGTATGGCCAAGTTTAAATTTAGAGAATGCCACTACCACTACTAACTATAAACGTAGTTAGAGTAAGTAGGGATAGTCTCAAGGGAAATGAGGTGTATTTTTGCTTGGAAATCAATGTTGGATTAGTAGGTCAAATGATCAAAAGATGGTTTGATTAATTAATTAAACTAAGATGAAATTAAAATAATGCAAGTGAATAACAATCAAGAAATTGGGGAAAAGATATAGGAGAGAGAGGTCTTGGGGCTTAGAGTTTACTAATAAGTATCACCTTCCTAGACATTCAATGTTTAATGGATTAGGGGGATTATATGTTGTAAAGGAAAGTGTGTACTATTAATTGCATTATTAAGCATGAATATCCAAGTAAGCATATATTGTCTAGCCAAACTAGCGAATAGCAAAACCTATCAAATTAAGTCATTATTTTTTCCTTTAAGTCCACAATTAATGCACACTCATCAATTTAGAGAAATATACTACTTGCATTCATAAGCATGGAACATCAAATAACAAGCATGGATTGTCTACCTATATAAGAAAGTAAGGCAATTACACGACATCTAAGCTAGTGACATGAAAATTAAACTAATTAAACTATGGAGGTGGCACAATCCATCAAAAAATAAGTATGAACCATCAAACAAACCACAAGAGTAATCTATTTAAGCACCATGCTTTGACCATCACTAGATTCATAATATCAACACACATAGACATGCATTAATGTCACAAAATCTAGAAATAAAATGATCAATTGAAAGTATTCAACCACATAAATCATTGTAAAAACAAGATTTATATATAAAAGATGTCAAGGCAACAAATACAATACAAATTCCCTTTAATTACAAAACATCAAAGTCTTGGAGGTATACTTAGGGATATCTCAAGCCACAAGAGAATGGTTTAGCCACTCATTGATGTTGTCATCTAACCCTCAAGAGCTATCTCCATGGTAGAAATGATCTTCTTCTTCTTGATAGAAGCCCTAGATGAGTGGAAGAACTCTCCCAAATGGTGTGTATCTCTCTCTCTAATCTCTTGACTCCTCCAACCTCTATGTTGTATATGGTTCTTTCTAATTTTATATGATTGTCTATGGCCAAAATTCTTATATAGGTAGCTCAAATGTCACACCCAATGGTCAGACCTTGTGCACTAAGACCTCCAAATGATTGCACCACGAGCACACCTTTTAATTGGCTGGAACTCTGTTTTTCTCGCACTTGAGGAAGTTCGATCGATCACAAGGGTGCTTCGATTGATCGAACTATGGCGGCGCCTTTTTGGAATAATGACAAAGCTGAGATATTTTCGGGATATTTTGGGAAAAGAACAAAAGTGGTAAGTGAGGATAAGATCAAAAATGTTCAATCGATCGAAGGAATGTTGAATCGATCAAAAATGGAAATTTCTTAAGGATGAGGACAAAAGGCTCGATGCATCATGGCATGGTTGGAACGATCATAGTGTGATCGATCAGAGCTTGATTCAATCAATCGAAGAGGGTTTCCTTTCACCACTTTGTTTCCACTTTACTCATTTTTTCTACTAAGCTTGAAATTGCTTCTTTTATGCTCTAATTCAGCTGAATTAACTTATTTTGGGGATAAGCGTCTGAAAAGGGAAATAACATGAAATTAGACTAAAACGGAAAAGTAAGATAGAATAAGGTCCTAGATCGTTCAAGGTTAATGGGTTTAAATGTGCACTTTTCAGCACTTATCATATATTTTACGATTCCAATAATTGTAAAATAATATTTTGAAATTTTAAATACAAACAAGTTGCATATTCTACCATTTCAAGAGTTATAAATAATATTTAAAATTTTAAATATAAAGAATCATTTTAAGAGTTATAAATAATATTTTAAATTTTAAATACAAAGAAGTTGTTAGTCAAAGTTTATATATAATATTTTAAGTTTAAAATACAAAAAAATTGTATCGTCAAGTGTTATAAATATATTTTAAATTTGAAATACAAA
The DNA here is from genome assembly GCF_030987335.1 of Cornus florida. Lineage (NCBI taxonomy): Eukaryota > Viridiplantae > Streptophyta > Magnoliopsida > Cornales > Cornaceae > Cornus > Cornus florida. The sequence continues at coordinate 95,447,651 of NW_026775571.1, read as the reverse complement.
TAAGACCATTTCAAGAGTTACAAATAATATTTTAAGTTTAAATACCAAGAAGTTGTATATAATAGTATTATTTTTTAATTTTAAATACAAAAAAGTTGTATATTCTATCTTTCTAATATTTACATTCAATTTTTAAATATAAAGGAATACAAAAAATTTTAGTACAAAGAAATTATATATTTATAATATAAAAAAGTGTATTTCATCATGTGCATCAAATTTTGTATTTGGTGCTACACACATATACGTTAATATATATATAGATGTCTGCTTATATATATATATATATATATATATATATATATATATATCTCTATATATATATATATATATAGTGCTATAAATCTGGCCAGATGGACGATGTTGATGTGGACGACGGGGAGAGGAGGTCGTACGTACATAATGAATAAAGGTTTTCCGTTGACTTTTGATGGCTACGTACATACAGATCTTTGTTTTCTGGGTGGATGATTCATTTGATGAAGATTTAAAAGAATTGTCACTTGATAATAATTCATTTAATAAATAAATGAGATATACAAAAAAGATAAAGATTAAAAAATAAATAATTTAGGAATAATTATATTTTCAAAGAGTTACATTTACCACGTGCAATGCACGTGCATTGCACGTTCCTTTTCCTAGTATGTATAAATATGTATGTATATATATACATATATAGATATACGTACATATAGATATAGATAAAGAATAATAAAAGACAAAAAGTGTTGATTATGCGTGTGTTTTCGCGTGTATTGAAGAGAGAGTAGAGGTAATTGTTGTGAAGAGTGATAGTATATATTATAGTGACAATGTATATTGTGTAGTGAGAGTGAGAGTATGAGTAAGAGAGGGGTGTTATTGTAAATTTTGAAAAGTGTACTATTATACTGCATATATATACATATATATATCGATTGTCCTCTCCAAAAGCATAGAGGTAGAGAGAGAGTCCAGATAAAGAGAGAGCTGCTTTCTGAAACCAGTGTGTGAGACAGAGATGGTGGTGAAAGGAGTAGCAGGGTGTATAACATCTTAAGGAGGTGATGGATGAAAAGGTCTTCACCGACATTGAAAGAACGCACGTTTTCAACAACAACATGAAGAACGAGGATCTGAAGTAAAAAGAACGTGAATATATCGTTCTTATAAAGAAAGATGACAAACAAGTTATTGAGGAAATGAAAGAAGGTTCGAAGTTTATGATGCGAGTGAGGTGACTGTTTTTTCTTCGCATCTCGAGAATGGAACAAACTTTGTGGCTAGAACTGTCAAGCTGATGAAGAAAGCTACCTGGGGAGATACGAAGGTCGCTAAACAGATGGAAAGGGATTTTAAGTTGTTCTATTTTCATGCCATGGCGGAGAAGGTTTTTTAAGAAAAGTACGGACTAAAAGAGAACAAAGCATTGATGTCTCTATTCATGAAAGACAAAGGGAACGCGAATGGCTCCGAGAGCTTGAATGGAAATAGCGGCAACAAGAAGACCAATGGATTCAACAATGAAGATGATTATCCTATGGCGCCCGATGATAATCATTTTTAGGTATCTTTCTGTCTATATATATATATATACACACACATACACACACATATATAAACTGAGTTATCTCTCTTTTCTGTACACACATATATACATACACAATTATATATATACATGCACATATACGTTTATATATATATACATGTCTGCCTATATATCTCTCTATCTTTATACATACATATATATATATATATATATATATATAGTGTTATAGATTTAGCCAGACGGACGACGTTGATGTAGACGACGGGAAGAGGAGGCCGTACGTACGTAATGAATGAAGGTTTTTCGTTGGCTTTAAAATGATATGTACATACAGATCTCTGTTTTTCGGGTGGATATTCATTTGTTAAAGAATTAAAAGAATTGACACTTGATAATGATTTATTTGATAAATAAATGAGATATACAAAAAAGATAAAGATTGAGAAAATAAGTAATTTAGGAATACTTTTATTTTCAAAGAGTTACATTTACCATGTGCAATGCACGTGCATCGCACGTGCATCGTATGTTCCTTTTCCTAGTAGTATATAAGTATATATTATAATGTAAAGTATTTAATGAAAATTATTTTGTATTTTTAAAAAATCTAAAAATGTTAAGAAATTCTCTACACTTTTATAATGGTACAGATAATAGGCACAGAGGAGATGTGCCCTGTTCCAAAAATAACTAAACCATCTGTAGTTTTGTTGTCCATGTGGACCAATGAGACGTTAAAGTTAGAAAATAAAATATAAAAGAGGTATGCATTTGAAATTTGTCTCAGAGAGAGAGAGAGCGAGCAAGGCCAAATTGGAGGAGATTTGGTCAGCCGTGGTGAAACCGATTTGTTATTGTTGCAGAGGGTGGAGTGGTTCGTACGGAGGAGGAGCAGAGTATGTGTGTGAGAGATCTGATCACATGGGTAGTCTTTCTACAAAACCCTCTCTCTATTCCCATTCTCCTCTCCTCTCTATCCTCCAAGCCTCATTTTTTTCACAATCTCTCTCTTTCTTTTCAACACCCCTCCAAACCCTTCTTCACCATGTCAACCAGAGCTCTCATCTCTCGCCTTCGATCACTCTCTGCTTGTTTCAGACCATCCCAAGCATGGCAATTCGGTGCAAAACTTCCTGTGGTATTAATTTAACGATTTCATGTTTTTATGTTTCATTTTGCGCGTATGTGTACATGGATTTGAATCTGAGTATTAGATTTCTGATTTAGGCTAGCTTTATGTTAATGTTTGTATGCATATTAATCGGAAAATAGATCTCATCAGCCTATATGTATATATGAGCCGCTCATGTTTTATATTTGTAAAATGGATCTTAACTATGATGAAGCAAATTCATTGAAATGAAATAAGATCTGCCTAGTTTTTCTCTACTCTTTTCTTATTCCATTTTGTCTCTTCTTGAATTAATTTTTGAATGCTTTATATTTTAGTTACAATCTTAAACTGCAAATGGGGTTTGTAATTTCTTAAGAAATCATACATGTTAACATGAAAAAGGTGTGATTAACTAGGTATATCAAAGCTAGAGGAGAAAAGAACACGTGAACATGATATTTGTATTGAACGTACAATATGAATAACTACTTGTTTTAAAATTAAATTTGACTACAAATTTTTTGATTCATGTGGTTGTTCAAGAAAATTGGTCGGTATAATTGGCTTTTCAGCTGGAGATTTTTAACATATTTGGTCCATGTCTTAAGCAGAGTCACTTCATGGTTTAAATGTTTCTATATGCTTTGTGTAATCAGTAATGTTGATGGAACCAAACAGTTTGGGTATTATTAACAAATTAAATTAACCCATTGCAAAATTTTGGATTAATTTTGGAGCTAGCGTTGGTCAAGGGTGCCTACATCTAACTACAAATGATATTGACATTTGAATTGTGATGCCCCAAATGCAACAATGCCTTTCTTTGGCTTTTAATATGCCTACATTTATTTTTGTAACATAGCAATAAATTATTTTCAGTACTTTATTAGAATTTCTATTTCTACTCCTGGTTTGCTAGTTTTCATAAGAATTTTGTTTGGGGATCAAACTTGCTGCCAATGTGTGTATTGAAAACTTACTTTTGATATACTCCTATTTTGGGATGCTCAAGATGAGGAATGTGTTTGTAAGACTAAAAATGGAATTGCATCCTGAGTACGAGGTAACAGATGCTGATCCAGATAACCCACCCTCCCTCCCCCACCCTACCCTTACTTGCATCAGATGCATGAGTGATCTGTGTAAACTCGGATAACAAATGGAAACAGAATTTGATACCACTTCTTGTAAAACATTATGAGAACTTCGATGACAACAAGAAAGACTGCGACAACCTACTTCACTATACTGACACTAAGCTTGCTTGTAAGTATTGCGACAACCTATTCTCGCCGTATGATGAAAAAAGTAAACAGGATGCAAGAAAAAATCACTACGACAATTGTCCACATAGGTATTGAAAACGAACAACTATTGTTATTATTTATTTATTTATTTCTTTGCAGGATGTGGGATGTTTGGGACAAGTGGAAGAAAGGCAATGGTTATTGAACCATGATAGAAATGATGTTTGTTAATAATTACATAGACTTTGATTATGTTGTTATAACATCTGTTAGAATGCGCTTGTTTATCTCAGGGGTAGCAAAATGGGTTAGAAACCATCAACTCACCCATATCCGTCCGCTTTTTAATGGTTATGGGTGAATCATATTTAATTTGAGGGTCAAAATGGGTATGGTAATTTTTAACCACTTAATTTGAAGGTTAAGATGGGTTGAATATGGTTAACCATATTCAACCCATATTTTACCCATCACATAATAAACACACAACACACATCTATTCTATATTGCACTCAATTCATTTTTCTCTTTAAAATTCTCAGTCACAATTCCCTCTCTAGAAATTTCTTCTAAAAAAATAAAAATAATTAAAAATTTTAAAACCTTCCCAAAAAAATAATTTTAAAATAAAAAATAATTAATTTTTTTTTTAAAAAATAAAAAAATAATTAATTTTTTTAAAAAAAATTAAAAAAATTAAAAATTAAAAATAATAATTAATGGATCCACGGATCATAACGGGTTGACCCAGGCTATTTTCAATCTGTTCTGAACGGATTGAATATGATTTTTGACCCATATTGACCCTTCCATTTTCAACCCAACCCAAACCCGGCCTAACCCGCCCATTTACCACCCCTAGTTTATCTCCCTTTAATGGCTAGTTAGATTTATCTATCTATGGCAGTCAGTTTCAATTGTTTTTGTTTTCTGTTTTTTTTTTTTTTTTTTTTTTTTTTTTTTTAGTGGTTAAATTAGCTCTTGGCTCTTGTCAAATAGCTAGTTGTGAAACCTTTATCCATGATTGCTTCACTCTCTAAGGACCTTCCTCTATCCCACTTGTGTGTGTGTGTGTGTGTGATGTAAGAGATTTTAAGAGCACGAGGAGATCTTTTAGATTTTGAGTAAGATGGTTCTATGAGCAAGTCTTCAAGTAAATTCTTTATCTTCCTTGTCAATTTATACAACTATCTTATGAAATGTTAAAACAACTTTATACTTGTATTGTCAATTCTTTTTTAAGTTGTAAGATCCTACAACCATATTATGAATTCCAACTGAATTTTTTATTTTGGTGTGGAATTCTTAATTGAATAGTCTGTCACTCATTTGTTCATGTATCTGCCAGCCTCAAATTTTCTATTCTAGACCCTGGCATAATAGAAATTACTGGACCATAGGCAATTCATGGAGAGAATTTCATTCCATTGATGTAATGGAGTACATACTTAAGGAACTTCATTTGGGATCACTTGTTTCTGACAAAATATGGGTACCTTACTGGTTGATGGAAGGCTGTCCCTTCATCAATATTTTGGTAATTCACTCGGGCTGTGTTTGGCGGCATGGAACCTATCAAACATAGCCGGAATGCTCAAGTCTTAACTCAGCTGTACGGCTAAAAGCATAGGATTATTGATGCATAACAATTTTTTATTATTATTATTATTTTTTTTTTTTGTATGCCATCATCATCTAGAGGGACACTGAATTTGTCAAATTGTTGGAGTGCTCCAATGAATTTGACTGATAATATTCTAGCAAACAATGTCACATTCTTTCCTAGAGAATGTTTTCAGTTGCAAGCACTCGAAGCACCAATCCGTATTTGATTTCTTCTCCTCTGCCAGAGCCAGCGTGCACACCAGGACAGCCACCATTAGATCATGCTTATAGCTAATAATAATAATAATATTGGAGATTTGAACCTTAGATTTTTTACTTTGGAAGGTAAATGAATCAATTAAGTCTCTGATGAAATAATGTATTTACAAACTCACACATGTGGGCCAAACGTTTTGGTCCATGTTCAAGAGTTGTTAGAGAGGCCAATTTAAGTTAACCCATAACCACTTGGGTCCAATGCACTTTTCCTAAAGGAAAAGAAAGCCAACACTCAAGGGTCAGTTTGGTGCAATGAAAAAGGGAGGAAAGGGAAAAGAAAGTGATGGAGGGTGATTAAAAAATTTGTATTTGGCTAAAATGGGTGGAAGGAAAGGAAAGGAGAGGGAAAGCTTTGGAGGGTTATTTATAGGTTTATACAGTAGTTTTCTTATCCTCCCAACAATGAGAGGAAATAGAAGGAAAGTGAAGGCAATGGCTAATGTAATATTTGTAATACCAATTTTACCGTCAAGATTACATATACATACAAGTTAGCAGTTGCAGAGAGAGTGAGAGACGGTGGGCCAGTGGCTGAAGCTTGCGAACGACGAACCCAAACTAGAACAGGGCGATGAAAATTGAAAGATATGGGTTTTGATTTTCTAAATCTGAAATGACATACTGATACGAGTTTTGAACTTTTGATTCTTGCAGACATATAGATAAACTGAAATATACGGGTTTTGAACTTCTGATTCTTGTAATGCAGAGAGAAAGAGAGAGAGAGAGAGAGAGCAAGTTCCAAAGTTGAGAATGAGAATAGAGATGGAGGCGAGATTGGGGAGGCTGAAATGATTTGCCCTAATTTTTTTTTTTTTTCTTTTCTTGTGGGCCTGCTAGGAGACAATATAAATATATATATTTTAAAATATAAAGGGTATAATAGTAAATTTATTAAAATAATTCTTTTTCTTTTCTTTCCCTTTCTTTTCCCAAACATGATTATTATCCTTTCCTTTCTTTTCCTTCATTAATCAACCAAATACAATATAAAATTAAAATTATCCTTCACTTCGTTTTTCTTTCCTTTCATTTCTTTTATAACTAATGTTATTTTTTTCCTTCAAACCCACCGTACCATAGCCTAAGTCTATATTGCAAGTAAGACTACCTCATGGACAGTTGGACTGCACATTGAGTTGACTGAGTTGGGCCAAGTAAACCCAAAACCAACCAAATAAGTATACGAATTAAATCAAGGCCCAGTCGAAACATATATTATAAGTGCAACTCAACCAATTTTAATTTAGTTCATGCCACTTCATAAGGATTGCTATAATTTTTGTTGTGACGGTATATGTATAAAATACACAAAGGTTTTTTTTGAGAAAAATACGAAGTTATACCGGAGGCAAGTTGTTAGCATACAAGAAATAGAAAGTCAACATCCTTTATTAAAGGAATAAGTAAGTTCATGGAGTTCAAAAAAAATAAACTACTCCTTGAAGGTTGAGCTCAAGAAACTCAGGAGAGCTAACTCTTTTATTAAAGGATGAACTCACAAAACTCCGGTAAAATAATTTTCTTATTAAAGGGCAAGCTCATGAAACTCAAAAAAAAATCTGTTCTCCCTTATTAAAGGACAGGTTGAATAAAACTCATAAAATCCATTCCTCATATTATTCGTATAATTCAAAAATATTTACGATCCATCCCAGTATCGGCCCCTTTTCATAGAAGAAAAATAGGGTGAATGAGTAGGTAGTTAACTGGTATTTGGCATCATGGATGAAAAACGAATTTGAAATTGTCAAGCTAGTTGTAATGGACTATGGAAAGAGGTCTCTTGGATTTTATTTCAGGGGACAGGCCGGTATGTAGAGAGAAACTTAGGAGAGAGTGAATTTCAAGCCTGCCTCCTTTTAGAGTTTGGTATATATATATTTATTTTATTACCAAATGACTTTTATTTTGGGGAGATGTCTTCATGTCAAATGCAAAGGCACATTGGTCCTACGGCTTAAAAGGGAAGCCTGCGAGGGAAAATTACTTTCCATAATCTTATAATAATACCCATTGTATTATTGTAAGTTTCATATTAACTGTCTTAATTTTTTTTAGAAAGTTTTATAAACTTATAATAATACCCATTGTATTATTGTAAGTTTCATATTATTCAAACCTTAAAAAGATAATATATATCTCTCCCCCTCCCTCATTGTTTATGTTAAACAAATGTACAATAGAATTTTTTTTTTTTTTTTATTCACTTTATATTCTTTTGCTTTCATTTTTCATTTCTAAATAAAAAGTGCTGAATATTATTTCATGATTATTGCCAAGAAATAAAAAAATTATTTCATGATTATAGCTAGATTTCCATGGGCATGCAATGTTTCGTACAAAACCCACATGAATTGGTTCTTGTGTTCATTTGTGATAAAGAGAGAGAACTATAATGAAAAAAAATTATTTAGAGGTGTGCAAGAAACTTACACATTTATTTTTAAAAACTCGAATTATTACTATTTTTTTTTTTTCTTAATTAGTACTCATACACACATGCCTCTATCGAGGTTCGAACCCCGATTTCTCTTTGAAAAGTAAGAACTTGATACCGCTAGGCCAGAGACCCTTATGAATCTTCCAAGAAGATAGCTAATACAATTAAATCAAATCATACGAGCAAACTAATTTCCTCTTTATTCGATAATACAAAAGAACAATATTCAAATGTATTACACGTGTTTCTTTTCCATACATATTAGCAATGAAGGCGCGCATGTTACATTTTTAAGTTTCCTACATGTATTACTATTATGAAAATAAAGAAAAAATGTTATAGTAGCTTATATCATGCGATGGGAAGTGGAAAATATAGTGCGAAAAGCTCGCTTTTTTAATCTAAGTGCAAAAATTGTTTTAGTTGTGGGAGATAATATTAGGAATTCAATATTAGCCTGAGGGACTTCATATTTTAAATTCATATGCCTGATCAAATTTTTAGTGGAGTGAAATATCATTTTTCCTAAATAAATAGATGAAGTCACAAATTCTTTAGGGCTCATTAATTAATTTAGACCGAGTGTTATTTCCAGTCTGAATGCTAGATGAACAATGGGTGAATGAACTTGAAAATGAAGAGGAGCTTGCACAAAAGTGTCATATGTCACATATATTCAGCGCCGGCCCTGAGATTTCAAATATTTTGAGAGGCTCTAGGCGAACTTTTAAATGTGAGGTCTTTGAGTTTCACACATGCAAAAAAGAATTATAAGAGTGCGAAATTTTAACACGATGTTTTCAAATTCTATAACTAATATAATTGTGTCCACGTGCATTGTGCCTAAGACAACTAACTAATAACTATAAATTTATCACCACCAATAAATAATTGTACGCCTATATAGTGTTTATAAGACAACTGACTAATAAGTATAAATTTATTATCACCAATAAATAATTGTGCACATGTACTGTGTGCTTAAGACAACTAACTAATAACTATAAATTTTTATTACCACTAATAAATAATTGTGCGCATGTGCAGTGTGCATAAGACAGCTAATTAATAACAATAAATTTATCAATTAAAGAGTGCGAAATTTTTATAGACACAAAATAAAAAATGAAGTGAACAGTTTACTAGAGAACTACACTACACTTTGTTGTGTGTTTTTGTGGAAGCCAATTACCCGCAGTGATTGATTGATCATTGCTACAGAAGACCTGTGCAAATTAATAGAAAAAACCATTAACTTCTGTTTTGTTAAAGCATGCTATTGATTTCCATGTGTTTGTACAGTCTGATGGCAAGTGCTTTGACAGTATTATTAACTGAAATTCTAGCTGAGCCAATTTCAAATAACATCAATAATGGTGGTATGTATCTTCATATAAAAATAAAATAAAAATAAAAATAAAAAAACCCTTAATTTCGCACTTTTAAGTATGAGCATAATTTAGAGATGGAAAAAGTTAATTATTACCTCAACCCACAAGAAGGGATCCTTAAATTTCGTGGGATTGAATGTGAAAATACAAAAAATTATGAGGAAAAGGGGTATGGTTGCTGCTGTTGTGAGATTGGAGTGGACTTAGGGAGAGGGAAATAGATTATGGACTCGATCGCCATGAAAGACACATGTAGAAAGGCACACATTTATTAAAATACTAAGAGAACCATAATATATTCATTCAGCTTTTGATAGCCATCACAGTGATCACACACACAGTGACACACACAAAACCCTAGCTACTTTCCACTATTGGAACAAAGGTAAGGGCCAGAATCAAACGAACCAAAGTTAGAACAAATCAAATGATGAGATGAACGAAAGAAAGAAACATATATAAAAGATCGAGTCATGCAAAAGGAGAGAGAAGAGAGAAAGAGGATGAACATACCTTGTCACCTGAGGCGACAGCGGAGGCTGCGCCCTGCGGAGTGTCGAAGCAGATTGTGTCGTCTGAAACTTGCCCTAACTTATTTTCATTTTATCTTATTTCCATCCCCTATGGGCCTCAAAATCTGAGGCCTTCTAAAATCTGAGGCCCAAGGCGGGCCGGCCCTGCATATATTATCCCGCATTGTCTAGGAATATATATATATATATATATATATATATATATATATATATATATCCACCATCTCTAGGGTTTTGACAAAAACCATAACAATCTATTTCTGTTGTCTTTTCACTCTAACAAATATCTAAACAAATTCATTGCCACTAGAACTTAAAGTCCCTCTTCCTTCCATTCTTCCCAATCATGATAGACCTGGCAAAAAATAAAAATTAAATAAATAATGATAATGATCATCATAACAATTGTTGCAAAAGCGTTGCTGATAAAGCATATTATTTATTTATTTTTTAATTCGGTCATCTGCCCAATATTTTAGGCATCTAGGGAAGGGGTTTTGGGTAGATCCCTGGCATGGATCCTGAAACACAACAGTAAAGAACATGTAAGATTTTACCTTTCAATGAACAAGTATCTATTTACTTATATTCTAAATTTCTAAAAACATCATTTCGCAGTGCATATTTTAAACATGTTTATTTCAAATACCAAGGTAAAATTGTAAAACGTTTCTTCTACTTTTTTCATAGAAATAAGTTAAGGGTACTCACATCATTTCGCAGTGCATATTTTAAACATTTTTATTTCAAATACCAAGGTAAAATTGTAAAACGTTTTTTCTAAATTTTTCATAGAAATAAGTTAAGGATACATACATTGATATATCACATTACAGGTGGTTTTGGTTGATTCTAAACATTGCTGGTGAGTTCAAAACATGTCATTATTGATTACATGTTATTATTGATTTATTTTGCTTAATTAGGTTTTAATGACCAATGAACAAAATGATTATAGTGTCAAGTGATCATTTTAATCATATATGTATGTCACGTTAAGTAAAGAGTTGTGGAATATTGTAGAGAAGAATGAAAGATTTTAAAATATTAGAGAGAATGTAAATATTTATAGAGATAATAATATTCTAGATCTATAGTGATTTTTTTAGATTTGTAATACATAGAATGCGTGGAGAGTCTAGAATGTACGAGTAAACTAAAAGCCTATAAATGAGTGAGTGAGGAGTGTCCAAGAGTGAGAACCTTTACGAGTGAGAGAGAGATTTTAAGAGATGGGCACAAGCTCATTTACAATGGCAAAAAATTATATGAGTGACAAAAATTTAAAGAAAAGAGAGTTTGTTTAGTTCAATTTTTTAAAAAAATAAATTTCAAAAACTTAGAAAATAGAAATTAATTTCAACTTCAAAAACTTAGGTGATACTTAGAGCATCCCTAGCTCATGGTCTATTTGTACAATATCTGAGTCTATAGCGAAACATTAGGGAACCAATGCTTCTCTTGTGTGCATTGTACACTTGGGATCCCTCTACATTTGCTATTCCAAATGTGTATAACCAAGTAGCGTCTGACAGATGCAAAAAGGTACATATTGTGTGTATAAAACGGAAAAGTGATAGTGTGTGGTAGTGTAATTGTGTATATAAAATAATAAAAGTGATTATATTTAATAAAGTGTAAATGCAAATAATGGTGCATAACAACTCTTTAAGATTTTCAAAATAAGTAAAGGTACCAACAAAAATCTCTCACTTTTGCCCAATCTCTCTATGTAATGTTGTTATTAAAATATTTACTAAGGTCTTGGCTAATAGGCTGAAACTATTAATTTCATCCGTCATTAGTCAGGAACAAAGTACTTTTGTTCCCGGTAGGTTGATTACTGACAATATCTTAGTAGCCCATGAAGTGTTACATTATCTTAAATGTTAGAGAGGGAGAAACAACAAATGCCTCGCAGTGAAATTGGACATGGCTAAGGCGTATGATAAGGTGGAATGAGAATATTTGGAGCGGGTGTTACTCAAATTGGGTTTTGCCGGTCAATGGGTGAAGGTGGTTATGGAGTGTATTACTACTGTTTCATATTCAGTAGTGTTAAATGGAATCCATAGAAAGCAATTCACACCAAAGCGAGGTTTGAGACATGGTAATCCCTTCTCACCTTATCTTTTTCTTTTTTGCACAGAGGGTCTATCAAAATTATTACACCACACATCATTAACTGGCGTCCTCTCTGGTGTTAAAGTTGGTCGAACAACCCTTTTGCTTATCCACACGCTTTTTGCTAATAATTCTTTACTTTTTTGCAAGCTGCAAGAGTTTGTGAGGTCCGACAAATAAAACAAATCGTTCACCTCTATGGCAAATTGACTGGCCAACAAGTGAATTTAGAAAAATCTTCAATTATATACAATGCAAATGTCACGAGGACTGAGAAAGAAGAATTGGGCAGAATTTTGGGAATTTCCTTTGCAAACAACCATAAGAAGTATTTAAGCCTACCACCTAAAATAGGGTGATCTAAAAAGGAAAATTTTCAATTTATTGAAGATAAAATGGAGGCTAGGATTCAAAGTTAGAGGCGTTCTTACCTTTCAATTTGTGGGATTTATATGCTCTAGCATAGCGAATTCCTATTTAAATTAAAGTGACGTATGTTACTGACATATCTAAAATATTTATGATTTATATAATTGGCGAATTCAATGTATTAAGTTTCGATTCATTATGGAATTGATAGTGTCCACTTGATTATAAGAGATATTTATATATGTATGTGATGACGATCAATACATGAATATAAATAGTAATCATAAATAGTTCATAGTCGGTAATTATGGATGGACTCATTATTAATTAAGACTTGAACTAGTTCCGCGTTAGGTTGAGATATATTGCGAGAGCCGTCATATGCAATTGCTCCCTATCACTGTCATGGCATTTGACTTTTAAGCATAAGAGAAGTATAGACTCTTTTATTAATTAGTAATCACTTTGATTTGTTCGGCGGATTTTTAGGAATCCTTAGACCGACACTTTGGGTGGATAATTATGTAATTAATAGTTAGAGGGTTATATTTTCAATATTTGCATCATTGCTACTTGTATTTATTTTGTATTGATTATGGTTGATTACAAACTAAATTCGAAGGCGTTCGTGTGTTTTTATACAAAATGATTTATTATATATTTATTTATTTAAATTATTATTTTTGTCAAACAAATATTTTATTGTGATCAAGCCGGAAATAATCAAATGTACCAAAATAAATATATTAATTAAGTAGTCGGATTGATGGCTTTATTTATCCGATAACTAATTATGCATAGAAGGGTTAAAGTGCTACATTGACTTAGAGGTTATTTATTATTTAATTGGAGTTCAATTAATTTCTTTTAGTGGAGTAGAAATTAATTTATGAATTAATTAAATTGGGTCCACGGTATAATGGATAGGCCAATTATTAATTCATTGTAGCCAAGAAAATAATAAACCCAAAGGATTCTCACTCATAGCCTAACTTAATATTGGAATCCTATTAGATTTGAGATATCACGTTACTTTTAGAGATTGAGAAAAATATATTGTCTTTAATTATTATTTTTATTTTGCCTATATATACATGGGGTTCATCTATATTTTAGGGACCGCTTTTGTGCAATAATTTTTAGAAGACAAGAAATTATTTTCTCTTTCTAAGATTTCAGGGTTCGTGATCTCATCTAATGGAGGCTCTCACATGCTAAGCTTTCCAAGGTCATTTATGGAGGCTTATGGGTGATTCCTAAAGGCAACGTCATTACCAATAAGATGGAGATCCATGGAATATGCATTTAGCAAAAGGGATCTACAATAAGTGAGAACATTCACTTTAGAGAAAAAATCTAAGGTTTACTCAAACCTTGATGTAAGTTTTCTATCCTTAAATTGAATGTATTACCATGCTTTTCATGCATAAAACTTGTCTCTACACATGAATCAAGATCTTTATTTAAAAATCCCTTATAAAGTTTTATAAACTTCCGTTTCTCCAACAGTTCTTACCTTTCAACTAGGGGGAAAGCAGTTTTTCTTAATGCTGTTCTCTAAGCCATTCCAACTTTTACTATGAGTTGCTTCAAAATTTCACTGGGCGTTTGTAAAAAATTACGAAGCAAACTCATTTATTTTTGGTGGTTAGGATCCAATGATCACAAATGTGTTTATTGGACTAAATGAGACATTATGTGCAAAAACAAAGCAGAGGGTGGCCTTGGATTCCGAGACTTAGAAAGTTTTAATTTGTCTCTCTTGGCTAAGCAGGGGTGGAGATTGGAAGTGGAAGAAGGTCTTTGTTCTCAAAGGTGTTCAAAGCTAAATATTTTCCCGATTCTTCCTTTATGCAGTTTCGTATGAAATGAGGGGCTACTTAGGCATGGCGTAGTATTTTTTCAAGTAAAGAAATCCTTCTTAAAGGTTTTCGGTGGAATGTGGGTAATGGTCGAAGTATTAATATTTGGACAGATCCTTAGATTCCAGAATCAATGGATTTCAAAGTTCAAACTCCTTGTCTTGTGGGTTGTGAGCTTTAAATGGTCCATAACCTTATTGATCCTAATACCAAGAGTTGAAACTATTCTCTATTGCATCAATTTTTTGGCATTGAAGATTGCACGCTTATCCAAAGAATTCCTATTAGTGAATTTGTTAGTTCGGATAAAAAGTTATGGGTGTTCTCTAGTAACGGCTCTTTCTCTGTCAAATCAGCCTATTACGTCGCATTACACCTCAAGGAAGGTAGTCCCATTCATCCTTTCCATGTTGTTCCTCCTTCTGATCCAGATGTTATGTCTCAAGTGTGGAAAAGCCTTAGGAATATTCGAGCAAAGGAAAAAATATGGCATTTTTTGTGGGCTTCTTGCCATGGTCATATTCAAGTTTTCTCCAAGATGAAACGAATGAGCATAGTAGAGGATGAGTGTTGCAAAAGATGTGGGCTTAACATTGAAAGTGTCGACTACCTGTTGTTATTTTGCCCTTTTGCTCAAAACGTGTGGTAGTTGAGTCCTTTGAGGGTGTTGGTTGAACAAATCTCTTGCACTACACGGTCTTCATGGTTTTCAAATATTGTTGTAGTGCTTCAACACTCTAACATGAGGATGGATACGTTTAGTTTAATTGCTTACATTGTTTGGTATTTGTGGAAAGCTAGAAATGCTTATATTTATGAAGAAAATGTGACTGAGCAATAGATTCTTTCTCTTGCTTTGAAGCAGTGGGATGAATATAAATAAATTATGGATGATCAGTTTATGCGTTGTAACAGCCCGGTCGTAATTCGAACAGTGGCGTGGTAACCTCCACCCATTGAAGTTCATAAGTTGAATTTTGATGCTTCTTTTATTGCTTATTCTGGAGAAGCAGCCGGAGAATTTGTTGTTCAAAATTCAGAAGGGTGCATTGTCAAAGTTGCCATCTGTTCATTACCAAATATGTCATATGCTCTAATGGCTGAAGTTGCATCTACTAAGAAGGCAATCAAATGGAGTTTGGAGTGGGGCTTTACTGATTTAATTGTCGAGGGTGATTGTAAAGTTCTCCTTGATTCCAAGAGTCCTCAAAGTTGCATTACTGCCATTTGGGAAGATATTAGCTTTCTGTTTACCCAGTTTCAAAGGATATCCTTGAATTGGGTTAGTAGAAATGCTAATTGGGTAGCTTATGTATTGAGTCACCTGGGTTTGAAAGAGAAGAGTGATATTATGTTTGATTTTGCTATTCCTAGGGTGATTCAAGAAGCATCCTCAGTGGACCACCAACATTTGTAATGTGTTTTCCTTTGAATCAATGAAGTCATCTTTCTTGCCTTGACAAAAAAAAAAAAAAAGATCTTTCAAAATAAGTGTAGAGCCACCTTAGCACAACTGCTAATGTGGCACTATACTTTATGCAAAGTGTAGAATGTAAAGGAACTCTAGCGTAATTGGGTGCTCTTATAGGAGTGAAGGCTCTTTTTGTACGTATCCTCTCAACAGCTACAACAAGAATTGTAAATTTGTAATGATTAAATTCAAATTTGTTTTCAAATACGGATTGTAAAATTTTAAAATTGTCCATTTAATTTTTTTATATATATATTAGAATTCTATAAATTTTATTATTATTCCATGCTTTTAATTTTTAGGCTCCCTTTGTTTGAGGCGTAAAATATTTTTCTTGTAAAATGTTTTCTATGTAATATTTTTTTATTTAGAATATTTTCTTTATTTTTTATTTTTTGGTGTTTTGAAAATACTTTTCAGAATTTTTTGTTTGATGTGTGGCTTCTAAAAGTATTTTAGAATTAAAATTAAAATTCTTATTTGAGTTATTGATTATTCAAATTTTCTTTTACTATCAATTGATCCAATTATTTTTATACCAACAATAATAATTATTTGACAAAAATATAAAAAAATAATCAATTGATTTTTGAAAAAATGATAATAAAACCAAAACAACTCTCTTTCTATCATGAAATGCAACAAGTGAGTTTTTTTTTTTTTGACGTATCACTTTTTAAGGTTTTAGAAAATAATATTACAGATTAATCACTAAGCTAATAATGATGAACAAAAAATCAAATATAACAATAAAAGGAAATTGAAGAAATTAACAAAATAGAAAATTGTATGATAGTTGTTAATAAAAAGATTGGCCTAGTGCCTCTGGTCCATAATAAGTATTGTGCTTGTTGGCTATTATCTTAATAGTTGTTTTGTTTCTAATCATTATAGTACATGTACAAGGGCTCCTCTTTTTCTGTCTTTAAAAACTCTCTTTATTAAATGAAGAGTTGTTTCGTTTCTGGTAAAAAGTCTTATCTCTTTCTCTCTAAGAACTCTTTATTTATGGGTTTCTTTCTTTCTCTTTCTAGACTGCTTTTTGATCACTATGTAACTCTCTCTCTCTCTCTATGTTTAGATGCCATATGCTTTTGTTAAGAAAATTGAGAGTGAAATTGATAGGCTCCTAAAACGACTTTTGGATGAATAATTGGTAAAGTTGTTCTGGTTAAGTTTTGAAAAATTATTTTATTTTGTAAATTTTATTTTTTGAATTTGAAATTACCAAACATCAAAAAATATTAAAAAAATATTTTTTACACCCAAATAAACAAAACCTTAGTCTCAAATTTAATCTCCCCTTTCTATCTCTCATCATTGGACACTTCATCTCAATCTATAATCATTCCTGCTTTCCTATGCTACAGGGCTCTTTTTCAACTAATTTTTTGTTTATTGAAATATTACAATTTCTAAAAAAATACGTAAAAACCCTAAATAATAATAAAAGAAAATTATATACTTCTAACGAACAGTTGTAAATATCATCAACAAAAATATTATTTTTCATATTTATTATTATTTTTATAAAAAAGTTATCTTGAAAACTTTTTTATCTTATTATTTTGACTTGGTCACTGTCTATACTTTATCAAAAATAGGTAAAGTGCAAAAAAAACCCCTAAACTATTGCCCTTTTTGCTGCCCGGAACCATTGACTTGTTGCAATTAAGGTCAAACTTATCACAAAAGACTATTTTACCCTTTCTCAATAAAATTTTTATTTCTTATTAAATTATTTTTATTATCTTTTCTCTTATGTGAATATTAATTATACTATTTACCTTAATTTTATTATAGTATCAATTTATCATAAAAATAAAAAAAGAAAAGATAAATAGATTTGTAGCACCACTTTCTAAATTGATTAACTTATTATTAAAACATTATTATTTGTAATAAAACTTATTATAACCAATTTAAACATTTTTATCATAAAAACATATCTTCTTTTTTCATACAATATATTGATGAAAAATTAATAAAATACTAAAAAAAAAAATTCTTTTCATGTAATATATTCATTAAAATTTTAAAAATTAATTATTTATACTAAATTTTTTTATTTAAATAATTAATTTCAAAAATTAAAGGTTAAGTGATGCAACTTTAATGCAGAATATGTTATCAAATTATTATTATTATTTTTTTCATAATTTATTTAGATAAGAAAAATATATTAAATGTAATTCAATAAGAAGGGACATTATGGTCATTTAATGAACTATAGTATAGGCATTAAGGAATATTACAACAAAATGTGATAGTTAAGAGGGTTTTATACACAAAATATAGTTCAGGGGGTTTACAAATTCAAACATAGTTTAGGATTTTTTTTTTTTGACACTTTACCCTAAAAAAAACTAGTATATTCAATTGATTATTCCCTCTGCCTCACAAAAAAAATATTTCTTATTAAATTTAACTTTTTTTAAGAGCATAGATTTCATAGATCCCTTACAGCTTGGTTAAGAATATCTCATGAAATTTGGAGTCCTCGGACTGGACGACACTTTTTGTGGGACAGAGAGAGTAATTTTATTTTATTTATTTCCTTTTCCCGTATTCAATTGACTAAAATTAATTAGGATAAATTATATTCAGACCCTCTGAGGTTAGATTATTTTTTCAGCTATATGAAAATTTTAATTTTAACTTTCACGTACAATTCAATTTACTTTTTGACCTTTAAGACATGCGAATTGATTATTTTACTCTCAATTTTTTAATACAAAATATTTATAATCTTAAATGATAAAAAAATTCCTATATATATATTCAAGAACTCTAAGATCTAATCGGCCTTCCCGGCCCCATCAAGCTTTGACATAATCGAAATGATTTCTTTGAATTTTCCAGAAATAATTTCTACTTCAGCGTTCACTTTTTCGTCTGAAGGCATTGCTGTCTTTAGGAGATAGAGTTTAGACCTCGGACTTGGTGATCCCACCAATTTAGGTACCAAGTTCCCACCAATTTAGGCATCCATCCATCATATGTTTTCTTGATCCACCTCGTAAAGAGGCTGAGAATTTCGTTACCTGATTGCGGCGTTGACGGACAAAAATTTCCTGTTGTTTATATCCATATCAATGAGCCAAAAAATGGTTGCCAAAATCAACTTCCTACCCAAGACTTTTCAAATTTTTTTTATTTTTTATTTATTTATTTTTTTTCTTCATTATTTGTTTACTGATTATTTTAATTGTTATTATTATTATTTGGGGATGATTTGAAGTAAAAAAGTAGATCCCATTTCTATAAAAAGTAACCTTTTAATATGTACTCAGAAATACCACCTAAAGGTTTTATCTCAGAGCTTGAAAAGAAGAATATCAGGACCCAAAGAAAAATTGCTGAAGAAAATATTAGGTAAAAAGAAAACTTATTTCAAAGAAAATGGGTTTAAATTGAAATTCTTGAAAAGAGCAGAAGACACTGCAGAAATTATTGGGAATTCAGCGTTCAAACCGTACTCTAAAGGCTTGCAATTGCTAAAGTATTAATTCCCAAAAATAAAAAAAGGGAAATATAACTTAAATAAACCCGTAACGATTCTGACGAAGAAGAAGAAAAAATTAATGAAAATCAAAATCAACTTCTTGAAAATAATATTGTGAGAATTCAGAAGAAAAAAAAGGAGTTATGTGTGTGATATATATATATATATTGTTTGGACAGTAAATAAGATTAATATAAATAAATAGAACAAATCAATTTTGGATTTATAAAATATTATCGCAGATATCAATTCAGAAGCTCATACAATTTCAAATAGAAAAAAAGGATAACAATGAGGAAATTATTTATTAATCATTATATATATATATATTGTAATCGTTCCTTGAAAATCTGGTAACATTCCTTTAAGTGGAAAGAGACACAGTGAACAATGGAAAAGATCAGCGCCACGATTCTGCCGATTCTGCCGCCGCCGACGACGATTCAAATAGAAAAAAGGATAACAATGAGGAAATTATTTATTAATCATTATATATAATTATATGGAGTATATATAAACTGTAATCGTTCCTTGAAAATCTGGGAACATTCCTTTAAGTGGAAAGAGACAAAGTGAACAATGGAAAAGATCAGCGCCACGATTCTGCCGATTCTGCCGCCGCGGACGACGATTCTGCCGCTGCCGACGACGTCCGTGGTGGTTCGGCGATGGGTTCGTGGTGGCCTTCAATGGAATACAGTGAGTCGCGGTACTCCGGTGGAAGGGGCATCGGAGATTGGTGAGGGATGAACATGATTGATGGGTGGACTTGAAGAAGAAGAGGAAAGGCCATGCCTATAGTATGGTAATTAGTCAATAAAGGGGTCAAAGGTAACACTGTTATTTTATACCTAAAAAATACTCATTATTTCAAATATAAGTAAAAATTAAAATTTTTATTTAAGTAAAATATGATCTAACAAGGGTACGAGTGTAATTTACTCAATTAATTATTTACTCGGGTGGCTATGTGAGGGGTACCGTTATTTGAGTAAGATGATGACGAAACAATTTCTAGAAGCTGCTCAACATTTCTTGAAAATGGAATGCCCATACCAAGCCTGCTTATACACTGCCATTGGATGTAGCTTTGCATGTCTAAAGCAAGTTCCTTCTCGTTCTTGCTTTGCAATTTTGTGTCCCTCGTAATCTGTGTGAAGAAGAAAGAAGATGTCGGCATACAGATGGAAGAGCTTTTTCGAGGACGAAGATCGTCCCGATAAGCCCATAAGGTTTGGTGTCACAGAGATGAGAGGCCCCCATTACACCCTCTTAAGTTAAAACCTCCTTCAGGTCTCTCTCTATATATATCTATATCTATATATATGTATAGCTTTGCTTGATGTGTCGCTGAATTTCTTGAAATGCCTTTCTTTGATTATTCATTTCTTTAGATTCCTCTATCAAGTTTAAGTTTTAGGGTTTTAATCTCAATTTTGCAATAATTCCAGCATAAGATGTTGCCAGCTGATTATTTGATTGTATGGCTTAATTCGAAAACTGAGGAATTGATTTAGTTTAATAATTATGCCTTACATTAAACAAATTGAGCTTGTGGTGATCCAAATTGCTGCATGCATTTAAACTGCATCATCTTTACTCTTTCATGGTGGGTGTTCACGTCTAGTGGAACTTTAAATTGCTCAGTAGTTGTGTTTTCGTGAGGAATTTGGTGACATTGTTCATAAATATTCTGAGCATTGAAGAAAATTGGAGTTTTATATTTACCTAGATGATTGCTAGGCTCTTTTACAATTCAATTATTTTATTACGCGGCTTCCTGCCATTTTCAGTAATGGTTGGTCCAGTGGGGACTATTGGTTTCATGTAGAAATGCAATCTCTAATGCACGAAGGGTATATCCAGTTTCTCTGTAATGACCAAAATTGGCGTTGTTGTTTGCCAGTATTTTGTCAAGCAAATTAACAAAAATGCTATCCTATTGTTGTGCCCCTGTTTTATATTCAAATTTTGGTCTTTAATGCATTTTTCTTTGATAGCTGAATATCAGGATATCTTCTGCTAGTCAATTTGGTTTCTTTATTATGAAGATTATTCCTAAAGTAATGCATTGTACTTTGTAATTGAGTGGATTTTACATAATATCTGAAGTACTTGAGTTGGATACAACCTGGTAGGTTGAGTATGATATGTACCAATCACATCTCTTTTTGGACTCAAAAGTTGTGCCTTGAAAAATAAAAGAAAGAAATACATATTTTTGCTTACTGAATACTCACACCTGGACTTTCTTAACAACTTTCTACACAAAGGAATTTTCCGAAGTGGGCAAACATTCTTTGTAGGTAATAATATGTTATATAGACACTCCAGCTCACTCTAGGATGTAGGAAAAGAAAATTTTGATCGTCGCCGTGTATCCATTGGTTAACATTTTGGAGGTTGAAATAATTTGCACCTAAATTTGTATCTGCGTCTGGCACTCACGCACCATAGGTACTGAGAAAGGTTTATGACAACAGCAAGAACAACGAAATAAATAATTAAACCATGTAGTAGTACCTGGGTTCAGCTACATGAATTAAATTTTGATTCAGCTTGAAAGCCATGTCTGTTTGGATCATAAACTATCAGGTCTGCTGTGCCCTCAATAGCCCGTTTCATATTTTCCCGTGCTGCTGTCCTTGTATCATATCTTAGTGAATTATGTAGATCCAACTTACAGGAGTAGTGACTTGGTTCCAAAATAAGCAACTATGATTGAAAGGGATATACTAGTGGATTTGGTTTCTTTATCTTTATAGATTTCATCTAATGTGGCATTTTAGGAAGCGTGGACACACCTAAAAGGGCAAAGAGTGCATGTCGGACACCGACACATGCCGACACGCGTATCCCATTCTTGGAAATATTTTGTTTTTATTTTTATTTCTAATTTTTTTACAAGGCATTCTTGGGGATTTTTAAGAAAGTTTTAGAAAGAAAGCTAGGTTGAAGTGTAAGTATTAGGATTTGTTTAATAACCTAGTCATTAAATAATTAGTTAAAATTTGTTTTATAAAACAGTTTTACATTAAGACAATCAGATATTTATGCTTAGATACTTCTTTTTTTCCTTCCACAATAAAATTCTTTTTATGTCTCTTTTTATTTTTTCCTCTTTGTTTCCTTGAACTTTTGCTCTTCTATGGATTCTTACCTTTATTTTTAACTAAGCCCTAATTCTTTTTCTAACAAAACCCTAATCCTCCCTTTTTTTTTTTTTTAAAAAAAAAAACGTTCTTAAACCTCCTTTTATCATTCTTTCTTTTCCCAGAAAAACAATTTTTTATTTTTTTTTCATAATTAAGTTGATAAAAAATAACATTACTCTTAGTTTCTTAAAGTAAAACACTAAGAAGCACGGACACGGATACGATACGACACGGACACGGACACGGCGACACGATAAATCCAAAAAAATTAGGACACGGACATGGCGGAGACATGGCAAATAATGTATATATATACATATGATGTAGTACTTTAAAAATTACTGAGTGTTATTATTTTTCATCCACCTCACAATGAAAAAAAAAAAACACAAATCATAACTCGTAACTAATAAACTATAAAAGAACAATGTTCCAGATTTATAAAACCAAATAAAAAATAAGACATTAGAATAATAACTAGTATCATTTAATCATCATTGCAACTTTACTCCAAGTACAAAAGTATAGATAGAGAGGACTATTAACATTCAGGACGTTACTGTTAGCACTTAACATTCACAAAAACCTAAACGCTAGTCCCCAAAAAAGATACAAAAACAAGTTAGTGTACTATCATCTATTCCCATCCATCATTTGACCTAGGACTTTTACCATTTACAGTACCAAAAGGGTAGTACAAAACAAAAAACAGAACATATTAGCAAAAAAAAAATTCAAACATGCAGAGTGTCTGTGCCGTGTCCGAAAATAAAAAATTTCAGACACGTTTTTTGGTGTGTCCAACACGTGTCGGGGCTTGTCCTACGCGTATCCGTGTCCGACACGTGTCGGACATAGATTCTTCACCCATTTTGGAGTGTCCGTGCTTCCTAGGTAAAACATCATATACATACATATATATATGTGTGTGTGTGTGTGTTTTTGTTTCCTAATGTTTTAGGTTTTACTGTGTCGCCATGTCTGTGTCGTGTCGCATCCATTTCCGTGCTTCACTGGCGTTCTAATGAAGCATGATGACCTTTGAAAGGAAATTGTTTTGTGTGCCATATTGAATAACCTCTTTTAATGATAAGTACAATGTCCTTGGTATTTACCAGTTTTCTTTGCTAGAGTATGAAATTCAGAAGTAGATTATTATTATTTTTTGGGTAGATAAGTCATACATAAGTGCCTATAATTGCCCAGCAATTATCTCATTGGGGACTGGAACCTTGAACTGCATGCATTTGTAAGGAAGGGATTTAAGACTTAGGTTAAGCTAGAAACAGATTATTATAATCTAATACATAATACTACTATATCTGAAGAACCCAACATGTGCTCTCTCTCTCTCTCTCTCTCTCTCTATCTCTCTCTAGCCATAAAAAGAATAAAACCCTCTTGTCCTTGTTTTTCCTGTTAATTGAAGTACTTCGACATTGATCAAAGTTCAAACAAAAGGTAAAATGGTAATGTCAACAAGACCAACGAATCTAAGGCCTATGTCTTCTTCTTCTGCATAGGTATATAATCAATATTTCTGTTAGTGTTTTTTGTTGTTGTGAGGCATGTGGTTATGAGGAAAGGATTGCTTTTGTAATTGCGGTTCTCTTGGTGAGAAGAAGAACAGCTTTCTTTCTCAGCTTCTCGTTCTCGTTAATGATGCTTTAGTTCTCCAAGTACAACTTCAAGTTCTTGATTTCCATCTCTCTCCTCTACACCCCTATATAGATTGATTGATTGATTGCAAGGAACTGACCTATTTAGCTGGCAAACTTGAATTTTAGGTCTCTTTGATGGCTGTTACCAGCGAATAGTGGAATATAACGGCTGATATGGATTCAACTCTGAGGGATTTTGGGTGAACTACATGAATCTTGTTTTGCCATTCCACTTTATCTAGGCTCATAATCTCAGCCAGACCACGTATTGTCATATTTTTTAAGAGCTAAATACCTAAAAAGATCAAAGTGCTATTAGATGTAAGAATGGGATAAAAGGAAATGAAGTAATTAGGTTCTTGACAACTTGGTGGTGGGACCTAAATGAAGAAACAAGCAATTATAAGTGTAACATCTCAACAGTGGTCTAAAATAAGTTTTTATTTTTTTATTTTTTTGGTAATATAGATTGTCAATTAGAGCACAGTTGTGTTGCTTATTGAAGCATTTATCATCTCAGTTGTGTTGCTCATTGGAGCATTTATCATCCTTTCGAGGAATTTGGTAGGGTTGTTCATTTCAAATGGTCATTGTGATCTCTGCTATAGATTTTAGAAAGAATCTTGAGATAGGAAAATTTTAAATGTACGAAGCTTAACATAACATGAAATAAATTGTTCTTTTTCCAATAGTTGTATGGGTTACTAAAAGAAGGAATCCTCACAAAAACTTGATTTACTTCCTGAAAAGGTATTCAGTGTATACTACTAATTGCACATACTAACGAGTTTTAAGGGCCCAAACTACAAAGCTTTTATATTCTATTCT
This sequence comes from Cornus florida, assembly GCF_030987335.1. Classification (NCBI taxonomy): domain Eukaryota; kingdom Viridiplantae; phylum Streptophyta; class Magnoliopsida; order Cornales; family Cornaceae; genus Cornus; species Cornus florida. The sequence continues at coordinate 95,422,533 of NW_026775571.1, read as the reverse complement.
TATGAGAAAAGAAAGGAACATTCTTCAAAATTTTATCAGTTAATATAATCCTCATATCTATTGATTTTCTTTGGTTATCTGAATTGTTTCAATTTATTTTATTATTCTTCTGTGCTCTAAATTTTGGAACTCTATTATTGTTTGCTAAATTGTTAGTCTATACTATTCAAATGACTGCTCAATTTTTTATTTTATTTAATTTTTTTTTATAAGAATTTAAATGAGTGCTCAATTAAAAGAGATTCATATCAAGGATTTTCCTATTGTGTTCTCCAAGTTCTCATTGACCCTTGGGCAGTAATGTACTTCATCATATTTGGAGGTTCTTGTTAATAAGTTCCTTTAATTTGCTGTGATATCTCTGTATGAAGTCATTCTTTGTTCAGATTACAAAGACCTTATTGCATTTGTATATGTTCAATAAGGGAATATGAAGTCCACGCATATCAGATTATTTATCTAGCCAACGGTGATCATTATGGTTAATATAATTTTTGTTTCCATTTTTCTTAAGTTATTCATGCAGTAAGCTAATATTCACTTACTAAATGCAACACTGTTTCCCATATGGTATAATATTGTCATGTTCTGTTTGATGAGCAAAGAGTATTGTTATTGGGCTTAAGATACGGGTTTTAAAAGGTTGGATTATGAGAGAAAAATGTATGTTACACTCTTAGACATTTGAGAAAGGTTACATAGTTGATTGGTTCTCCTAACTATACTAGTTATGTTTTACAGGATATTTTTGAGTTTATGGGACAGTTTGTTGATGGGTTGAAGTTTACTGGAGGCTCTCATAGTTTGATGCAGAAAGATTTCATTAAAGATGTGACTAGCATGGCCCACAAACACAATGTATATGTCAGTACAGGTGACTGGGCTGAACATTTACTTCGCAAAGGTCCATCTGCTTTCAAAGAGTACATTGAGGTGTGATAATATAAGTTCTAATCTTTTCTTAGTGACTACTTGCCGAATCCCTTGGCACTGAATTGTTTTATTTTTTATTTTTTAATATATTTTTTCCCCCTTTTATTGTCATTGCTCCAGGAATGTAAGCAACTGGGATTTGATACAGTTGAGATTAATGTGGGATCACTTGGAGTTCCTGAAGAAACTCTCTTGTGATTTGTACGGTTGATTAAGAGTGGTGGCCTGAAAGCCAAGCCCCAATTTGCAGTGAAGTTCAACAGGTCTGATATCCCTGCCAATGTTGACCGAGCATTTGGGGCTTATGTGGTCCCAACATCTCGATCTTCTGGTATGCAACCAATTTCTCTTAATTAGAGTATGCAAAGTCTTCAATTTGACCTTTCTAAGACATGAATTCAAAATTTTCATAAGATTTTTTATTTATTTTTGAATAAAATTTAATTTCCAGTGTGTGGGGAAGTACACAACTAATTTTTTTTATTACTGGATTGATAACATGCTGAGCTGCTGCCCAATCCTTATTTTAGGTTATGGATTAGGTAGATGTGTTCAGATGAGCTTGTCGTATTTTGTATACATTTTTCATGGTTAGTAGAAGTATGCTGAAAAGATTTTTATAATCATGGGTGGAGTAAAAAAGGTGATTTAGGTACTTTGTGAACCTGTTTCTGACATGCCATGTGTACTAGTTCTAACAGTAGCTGCAGTTAGAGTTAGAATCTCACACATGAAAATTTTCAGTTTCAAGATGGGATTACTTTTTGTGATTACCATATTCGATGCTTTTCACATTGTCATTTGAAATTCTGTAGAGTGATTGATTGATTGTTGCTTGGTGAGCTTCTACAGCGTCTTGCATTAGACAAAACACGTGTATAGTGGGACATCCTTGTCCTGGAAACTCTTAAGAGATGGTTAATCCTCTGTCTTGAACATTTCAATGTTCCATGTCATGGCATTTTTTTGGTCTTAACCGAGCCACATTACAGACTCATGGCATTGGAATGGGGGTTAATAAACACTTAGGCCATCTAAATTTTACGGCCTAAAAGTACTCTAGAAGTTACTAGATCTTTTGCAATTTCTGGTGTGTTGGTGCTACACATACTATGGGAATTAGATTCCATTATTGGAGCTTTCAGAAGTTTACATATTTTCTTTTGATAAATTCATATGAAGAGCATCAAAAGGGATGCAACATAAATATACTTGAAATATACATCACTGCATACTCAAAAGGCCAAAGTAATCATTAAAAAACAAAAACATGGATTTCAAAATTATACAACTAGAATTTTCCTCCCAAATAACATGAAAAGAACAAATAAAAACTACAGTTTAACTTGGAGCCTTGCAACTCCTCACCTCAAGAGAATCTCTTATTATTTTCCCTCCAAATGCACCAAACTAAACCTAAAGGTGCCACATTTCATTCAGGATGCACTCTAGCAACTGGGCATCCCCATATCAACTACCAATAGTTATTGGAAAGATTTTATACTTTTGGGATGACGTATGCTCTGAATACCGGAGAAGGAAGATGACTTGATGGCTATGGATTGTTAAGAGAGAATTGATAAGAGGCCATTCAAGTCCATGTGGTTTTCTGTTGAGGAGAATAAAAATACTTACCGAAAATAAATAAATAAAGGGAAATACAAGAGTAAAACTAACAGACTACCTCCATGCTTATGTACCTGTTCTATTAGTTCTTTGATTCCACTTGAACCCTTTCACAGGACCCACTGAGCACTTGCTGGTGGGGTGGGAGTCTTGCCTATACTACAGCGGTTCCCTCCCCTTTTCTGAAAAGCATCTAAGGTTCTGGGTTGTTACTTTTTGCCCTCAGAAATAGTTGAGGATGTAGATCTTTTAGTCAGAATGGCCGAGAGATGCTTGGAAGCTGGAGCCGACATGATAATGATTGATGCCGATGATGTTTGCACACAAGCTGATTCTGTACGGGCAGATATTATTGCAAAGATTGTTGGGCGTCTTGGACTTGAGAAGACAATGTTTGAAGCATCAAACTCCAAAGCCTCTTGAGTGGTTCATTAGACAATATGGTCCCAAGGTATTTTACTCTTTTCATTCAACCTTTTCTTCCATTGGGCGTTTGGTTTTATCCTCTCTGATGTTTTTAACATTTTTTATTATTGGCTTGGATTTCAGGTGAACCTTTTTGTGGATCACTCTCAGGTGATGGATGTGGAGAGCCTTCGGGGTGCAACCTTGGTAAAAATCACACATCTGTTCTTGGTTCGTCCTATTTCCTGTTCTAAACTGGCGTCAAGAATATATAGCCCATAGTGGGGCTGGTTATGCTTTGTAATTGTCCTGTGCTATTTTGTATGTTTAGATCATGTTAAATACATGGTCCCGACAGTGTGTGAAAATATGACTCTTTCGTGCATTTGACTGGTGATTTTGCTCGAATAACTGTGTTCAACTTGTTCTGATAAAAAGCTGGCCTTTGTTCATAGAATTTCTAGTGAAATGATGTCTCTTTTACTTCAGTATTAGTACGCTATTAGCTAGTAACATGTAGATGTTATTGCAAACCATGCATGTAGCGTTAATGCGTAGCATAACCTTTCATTTCTAATGTTCATTTTGCTGCTCCTTACCAAAAATGGTAATATATGGTCGGTGCTAATGTGGATTTTGACTTGCAAATTATTTAGTAATACGGTTCGATATAACTATACCTTAGACCTTATACAAATGGTCTCATAGTTCCTTTCTCTTCCCTTTAGTAATTAAAAGCATCCAAGCAACAGCCAGGTTGATTGAAAGACGAAATCTTTCTCCTGAAATTCTATTTTAATTAACAGGCATTTTCTACTATTACACTTGTGTAAGACACGCAGTTGCAAAAATTTGTTTTCCTGATACTTAAGGAAAACCCCTTTTAGCAAAAACACTAATAAAATAAGTGATACACAAAACAAGAGCCACTACCTTTAAGAATATATGAACATACAATATAATGTTTTCATGTCATTCTTTTTAGTGGAATATAAAAATTGAGGGCTATTTGCTCTATCTACACGCGAGAGCTAAAGAGGCTTTTGCAAATTGTGAGGTGTAGATAAAGTTGGAATATTCTAAAATATTAGAGAGTTTCCGAACATTTGTAGAGTGAAATATATTTTACAAGGGTAGAAAGAAATAGGGATTATTACAGAAAGATGGAATTATGGACTCATATTTTAGAAGAGTAAGCTTTGTAGAGATGTAGATATTTAAGTGAAGAGTTGCAGAAGATCTTGACTATTTATTGTAATCATTAAGATGGAGGATGGTCTATATATAGCGGGAGTGCCATTTTAAAAATTCTAAGAGTGAAAGTGAACCATTAATGGTGTGCTTTCACACTGGAAAGTGGAAGGTCTCCATTCGCTAAGAATGAAAGACAAAAATAAACCTCTCAATAACTCCCTTCAGAAAATCGTAAATGAAACAGTAAATGACTACATATGTTTCTGCTATCCTTTACCCTTTTAAAAACCATTCCCACAATATCAGCAGAAACTTCCACATTATTCACATAAATAATAGTTTCATTTACCTATAAATAGAAAAGGAAACGTAATAAAAAATTTAGTTCCCGCCTATTTTTTTTAACATTAAAATAATATTTATGTCCCTCAACTCATATTCAGAATTGAATATGAAAGGTAAAAAATCCTGAGTAGCATTATCGTTAGTGTTCGTTTTAAATTGCATCCCATGCATATAAATCCCTTGCTAGTCTTCTTAGTTAGAATTTTTGTTCTAAATAAAATTGTACTTTCCCTATTTAAATATCTCTTTGTAGACAAAAGAAACTCTACAAGACTGCAAATCTAGCTTGTGTCAATAGAATTCTCATGTATCGCAATAAATAGTAATAAGATATAACCAAATTGAATAGGATGAGAGAAAATAGATTGAATCGATTTATATAGTAGAGTAATTATTCATGTTCCTGTATCTTCAAGATTTGAAGAATTAAACAGGCCCAAATCCAACTCCTTATTTAATTAATACGTAACACAATATTGGACTGGTCTCTGGCCTTTTAAGGTCCAAAACAGAATATTGGGCCCACGGCCCATGTTGTTGTACACGTGCCCTTCATCGATTTAAAACAACGAAAAGTGTGACGGCATCCATCATGTTTCAGCTACCCACCAACCCCTTTTACTACCAAATGCCTTAAAATGCTGATTTGTCCTAGTGTCCCAATAACTACCCATCCCATTCACCTGTAATTATTGGGTATTTATCAGCCTTCATATTTTATATTTCAAGGATGTATCGGGACTGGTTTCATCGATTTATATTGATATTTGCTCGAATTTATTATATTACGATCACATATAATACCGCGAATGCGAATCATAATTGCAAGTGTCCTCAATCTAGGGAAAAAAAAAAAAAAAAAATTTCAATGTCAAAATCCATTTATGAGCAAAATTTATTAATAGCAAGTTTCATATGAATCTCTTATGATGCGTTTGGTGTGCATGAATGAAATAAAATGCAAATGAGAATAGAATGTATTGACCATTCTCATTCAATTGTTTGGTTGTAAATATGAATGTGTAGAAATGGAATGATAATAACTATTCTAGTGTTTGGTTGGACCAATTTAAAATTGAATAAATTTCAAATTGAGTCGTATAAAATATCCCTTTTAGTAACAAATAAATTAAATTAACAAAATTGCATTCTTTTATAATTTTAAAAAAATAAATGGTGGCAGTGGCGGTGGTGGATGGTGGTGAGGTGCAAAGCGGTAATGGTGTGGGCAATAGTGTTGGAAGGTGGCGACGATGTTGGTCGAAGGTGGCGGCAGTTTTAGTGGAAGGCGGTGACAGTGGTGTGGTGGTGGTGGTGGAAGGAGATTGTAGTGTAGGTGGCGGCGGTGGTGTTGGTGGAAGGCGGTGGCAGTAGTATGGTGGTGGTGGTGAAAGGAGATTGTGGTGTAAGTGGCGGTGGTGGTGGTGGAAGCTAATGGAGGTGATCGTGGTGGTTGTGGAAGGCAGTGGAGTTAGCGGCGGCGGTGGTGGAAGGTGGTGACGGTAGTGGTGGAAGGCAGTGGTTGTGGCACTGTTGGAAGGTGGTGGAAGGTAGTGGCGCTGGTGGTGGTGGAAGGTGGTGTCGGCGGCGGCAGTGGTGGTAGAAGGTGGTGGCGATGGGAAGGTGGTAGTGGTGGTGGTGAAAGGTGACGGTAGTGGTGGTAGTGAAAGGCAGCGGTGGCGGTGGTGGTAGTGGTGGTGGCGGTAGAGGCGGTAGAAGGCGGTAGCGGTGGGGAAAGGCGGTGGCGGGGAAAGGTAGTGGTAGTGAAAGATGGTGGCAGCGGTGGTGGTGGATGGTGGTGGCTGTGGTAAAAGATGGTGGTGGTGGTGAAAGGCAATGGCGATGACCGTAGTGGTGGTGGTTACGGCAAAGGAAGACGGTGTTGGTGGTGAAAGACGGTGGCGGCAGTGGTGGTGAAAATTGGTGAATGTCGGTGGTGGTGGAAGGCGGTGGTGGTAGTGAAAGGTGGCCGGAAAGTTGATTTTTAATTTTTTTTTTATTAGGAATGGAATGGGCATTCCATACGTTTTGTTGTGGAAATGATTTTCGTTCCAATGAAAGGATTTTCATTCCATGGTTATTCCACTTTAAATTGCATACTAGACAAAGGAATGGTTGAAATGGCTACTCTATTCTATTCCATTCTTACGCACTAAACGTAGCAATATTGTTAAGAACATATGAAATCCAGTCTTAGTGATGTCAGCATAGAAATGAAGAATTTTAGAAATTGCAGGAAAGGTAATTTCTAAATGTGAGATTTCCTTTTGCAATTGATACGATGACATCCGCAAGAGAAGAAGAAATTAGAGAATATCACCCTTAGAACTATTGCAAGATGATGAGAGTTTTTTGGGAGACTCTGAAGGGGAAGAACACTTGGTCCAGCAGTTTAATTGTAGAAACTGATGAGGGTTTTTTATATTGTTGTGTTAGTTGAACAGTTGTTAAAACAGGAAATTTTTATAAGAACTCGATAAGGTATACGCACGTTATATACGAAATATGGGACAATATTTTTCCTTTCCTCAGATAAGATTTCTTTAGGTATATGAGAGCATTTGGCAATGCATATAATATTCAATCAGTGATAATTAATTTTAAAGCTCTTGTAGCAGTGATTGAGGTTAAGGTAAAATTAAAATTTTTTGTCTGAAACAGTGTTGCCGTGTGATTGAAGGTTAGATTATTTTCCACTTGTGTAAAGATTTATTGACTGAACCAGTAGGGAGATGTGATTTAGTTCAAGTTGAAGGCAATAAAAGAAAATGGTGGGTTTAGATAGAATGTTGGTAAAGGAAATAGGGAAGGAACAACCGCATGTCGTTTATCATGGGATATGACACTAATTAGAGTTTAATGATAATAAGAAGTTTGCATAGGGCACATCATCATGCAACAACAACTTGATAATAATAATAATCATAATAATAATAGTAGTAGTTTGCAACTGCTATGATTAATTTTGCTGGATCTTAGGTTATTGTTGGTTTACTTAATATGTTGGAACTTTGGAATTTTACGATGCCCATAATGAAAAATCTAGAAGGGTCTTGAGACCTGGAGAAGGTGATCAGACAAATCTGGCGTGTAACCAAGATTATTGAGTTTTTTGGGACTAGTACTCTTATTTGGAGAGGAGAGCTCATACCGTCGTGCTAATGGCTTGGTATAATCATTATTACTGTTATTATTATTATTATTATTATTATTTTCTTTTCAATTAGTTACCCAATGAATGCCTTGTGTTTTTTTTTTTTTTCTTTGGCAAGAAGCGCAGGCACCCATTTTAGCTCTTATGAAGACTTGAACTCCACCTTTTTGAGAGTTATATCCGTAGAGGTGATACTACTAGCCTTGCTACAGCGCCCTTAGTAATGAATGCCTTGTTTGCAATCTTGGAATAGATGCTTGATTAGTCATGTGGTAGTGTTTTCCTGTCACCACCACCATTGAAGCAACATAAGAAGGCTATTGGCAATGCTGGTTAGTTGCTTTCATAGCTGTCGATAAGATTTTACTTCATAGTTTTTTGGTTTGGCTGGTGAAAAAAAGAGAGAAAGGGAGAGAGGGATTTTATTATTTTCTAGTTTAAAATAAAAATTGAATAAAATATATAAATTAATAATGTCTCCTTGGTTTTCCTTTATATTTTCTTGCCTTCAATTCTCAACGCTGGGAGCATAGCAACAAAATAGAATGTTTAACAGTCTTGGTATGTCTTGAAATAAATAATTAATGTATAAATGTGATGAGAGGTATCTCCTCTCCTTTTAGAGGATTGAGTCTTCTCAAAGGCATTGTAGGACCATTCAAAAAAATAAAATAAAATTGCACATGATTTTGTAACAATGTGAACTTAACATATAACAATGTCGTCGGTCTCAAACAAATCTGAGTTACATGAACTCAACGTATGACAATGTCTCAAACAAATAGAGTTAGGGTCACAATGTGGCAAAGAAAAATAAGTCAACAATGGCGATATATAGAGGAGTTTGTGACAAGATAAAGATTGCTTCTATTTTGAAGGTGTGGTGTTGGAGAGATTAACAGAAAAACAAAATTAAGAAATAAAGAAAAAACATCAAACATGGGTTCCCTGAGGATTCCTCTTTTCATCGTCTCCAATGGCAGTGGCATAAACACAGTAAGCAACTGAAAACAGTCCATGAAGGAAGCACAAAATCCCTCCTTTGGATAGAACACGATGGTGTGATAGCCCACATGATTTTCTTGATCTTGAGTTCTCTAATGTCCCACCCAGCATCGATAATCCAACGGCTAGTATAATCCTAATGAATCGAACGAATTCAGATGAAATCTTATGACATGCTCAAAATTTGAAGCAATTAAGACAATGTTACCATAAAACTCACAAATGAATCCAAAATATAGTAAATGAAACAGTAAATTACCATGAGAAAAATAGGCAACCAATGGACTGGCTTAGCAGTGTTGGCCTCTTACTTTTCAAAGGGAGGTCAAGGTTCAAGTCTCAAAAGAGATATATGTGTGTGAGTATCAACTAAGAAAAAAAAAAAAAAATAGTGAGGCCACAGCTAGTTGCTTGTTGGGAGATGCTTTATTCAGTTCATCCTTGGACCAAATGCAAATGCAGCCACCAAACAAGTTGGCATTGGCGTGCGCGAGGGCAAGAAGTACTGCAGCAGCTAACCCAAGCTTGAAAGCCTGATGGCTCGAATCTTTACACTCGAATATCCACAGCCTTAGATGTTTCACCTGTGCCACAAGAACCAAAAATTACCAGCAGCAACAAAATTCTTGTTTCCCATTCTGTTATGCAAAAGTTTTTTGGACGCGTACGTTGTTCTGCGCTACCTCAGCTTCAATGCCAAGTACACCTGCCACGACATCCAATACGATGATCAAGAGACAAATGAGAAGGCCTATCTGTTTTGCCATTTTAGCAGATTGAGAGCTCTGAAAGAGATGTTTGAGGAGGAGATGTTTGGAGAAGTCTTATATAAGGAACGTCTCTCTTTATTAGCATAGGCCTTTAACTTGAGTCCTGCATGAGGAGAGAATCTGAATAAAGTAGAAGTGTGTATGTAGACTAATACCATATCTGAACAAGATTAGCTGTGGTAATGGAGGGAAAGGCTTCTTTTGTATTGAAAAAAATTCCTTTATTCTGCTTTTGCTTCTGCTTCTGCTTTGCTTTTGGATTAGGATTCCTTTCATGGGGGAGAAGGAAAGCAGGGGATCACCGGCAAGGGACGGAATTGATTGGATGGCTATTGGCGAGGATGCATGGACAGCTCAGGGTTTGAAATATTCCCCCAAACACGCATTTAAAAATTCCAGTTTGCTGATGTATCTTCTGCTGATTTACAGTTATAAAGGAGGCTCTAGTTCTAGGGCTTGAACCCATGGCCATGTTGCCTGGCCCGCCCGGGTATGCGTGTGTGTATTTATGTTTATATTTCTAAAGTTTAAGCAAATGCGCTCACTTATTATATTTTGTACGTATCTACCATGCTCAAATACTAAACCTCCCATTCGGAAAGGACAACTTAATAACAAATGGGCGCACAATACACACCTACTATATATATTCAGTTAAGGTAACTACGCTAAGAACATCTGAGTTAGAAAATGAAAACTATCTATGGTCATGTTTTACAAACACAAAAGGTTCCATACATGATAAATTCCAGCTAGCCTCATTTTACTGACTGCTGCTGAGACAAATTGTCACACTGTTTCCCAAATCCTCAATGATAAAAGTTGGGGCAGTAACTTGGATTCCCTTTTTTTAGCGACATGACAATTCAATATTGGACAATCCCAAAACAAATCATTGGCTGAGTTTGAGAGTACCAAATTACCAATGGCATTTTGGAAATAAAATTAAAAGAAAAAAAGAAAAAAAGAAAAACAACAATTAAGACTTGATACAATGTTTCTAAACATAGCATTTCATGTGGAATTTGAACCACAATAGTACAAATTTTAAACTAACTTTTTTCTTATCCCAAATTCAAAGCACCATACTCCCAAACCCAACGTCAACAAATTTATAGATTCTCATGCTATTGCTTAGATTAAGAATCTTTTAATAGAGAATTGGTATAACCCTTTTTTTGTCACTATTTTTCCATCCCCTTTTCTGTTCTGTTGCCTGAATTTATACAAGAACCGAACTTGATTTCACACAACTAATTGAGTCATGTTTATCTTAATATGATTATTTGCTGATTCTATGATATTTTCATCTATCATTGAATTAATTTGGTGGAACGATCGACTTCCTTAGCAGCTAGCCACGTGTGTCCTTCAATCTCACATTACTATGAGCACGTATTTTTCTGTGGTTCGTTAATGCCTTGTACAAGTGTCGCGTTTTTACTAGTGAAAATTTTTCCTCCGCACTAGTTTGATATTTCTTGAAATAAATATATAATGTCAAATAACAATGTGTTGGAATGGAATAAGTTTGAGAATTTCACTGTTCAAGGAGCATCCTTCCGGTCATATGTGAATCTCCAATTGGTATGAATGTCCTTTTCACATGCAGAAAAAAAATGATTAAATAAAAGATTTTTGCCGCAAAATTTTTGCAAGAGATTATAAGGCTTTCACTTCAAAAGCCTTATACCATGAAACTCCAAATCCACAAATTAAATGCGGTAAAAGCCTGTAAAATATTTTTTTATTTTTCAGTGTTTGATTGTCGTAAAATATTTAGGAGAAAAAAAATATATTACAATCTAACAAAAAAAAAATTTATCTATCAATTTTTGACAAGTTATTTTACACGCTCTATTCAATGGGCCCTACTTCAACCTCGACCTAGCCAAATATATAAAAAGCAAAAATAAAGAAAATATTTTACCTAAAAAAAAAAATCTTTTTTAAAAAAATATTTTACGTCAAAACAAAAACATCTTAATTTGTTGATTCGGAAGCTTCAAAAGCCTATTTTCCTGATGCTTAACAAATCAAAATGTTTGACACCGGATCTCATTACAATGTGGCAAGAATAAGAAGATAATAACCAACATGCCAGTGACTTAGCGGTATCAAGTCTCTATTTTTCAAAGGAATGTCAGTGATTTGAGTGGTGTGTAAGTATCAACTACGAAAAAAAAAAAAAAAAAAAGGTTCATGATTACTTATATATCATGAAGTTGTGGAGCTTAGAGAAATTAACAGAAAAACAAAATTAAAAGAAAAAAAAAAAATTACCAATGGCGTTTTGGAATTAAAATTGAAAATTTATATATATAGTCAGCCTAATTTATTATTATGATTCCTACTATTCAAACTCCTAAAATGCTTTTTCAAAAATTTATTATTATTATTTTTTGTTAATATTTTCCGTACGGACAATTTCGGCATCTAGGGAGGGGGTTTGGGTAGCATCCTCGGAATGGATCTTGAAACACAAACATGTAAGATTTTACGTTTCAATGAACAGAGGTATCTATTTACTTCAATTCTAATAGCATCATTTCGCAGTAATACCCTGCTTTAAACATTTTATTTCAAATATCAAGGTAAAATTATAACATGTTTTTTTTATAAAAAAAAAAAAAAAAAATTCACACAATTAACTAAAGATACACCCGTTGACATTTCACATTACGGGTGATTTTGGTTGGTGATTTCAAAACATGTTATTATTGATTAATTTTGCTTAATTAGTTTTAATGACCACTAAACAAAATAATTTTAATCATATATACCCGACGCCAGGCAGGCAACATGCGTGTGCTAAAGAGGCATCGGCTTAATTAGAGAGTGGTAGAAGTTTTAGAATCTCACCGAGTTGTAGAGTATTGTGGAGAGGGTTCAAAGATTCTAGATTTGGTGAAAATTTAGATATTTGTAGAAATTAGAATATTCTTGTAGATTTGTAAACTCAAAAGCCTATAAATAGGTGATGGAGTCAAACTGTTTTGCAGGATATGGTCTGAACCATAATTGAGGGTGCCCTTTACATATATAAGAATTTTTTAGCAACTTGAAAAAATGCAACAACCTACTTCAAACCATCCCAATCCCAAGCATGGCACTTCGTTGCAAAGCTTTATGTGGTATTAATTTATCGATTTCATATTTTTATGTTTCATTTTGTGCGGATGTGTAAATGGATTCGAATCTGAGTATTAGATTTCTGATTTTTCGTATCTTTGTGTTAATGTTTGTATGCATATTAATCAGCAAAATAGATCTCTTCAGCCTATATGTATGAGCCCGCTCTTTATATTTGTAAAACTGATTTTAACTATGATGAAGCAGATTTATTTCAATATAAGATCTAACTAGTTTTCTCTACTCTTTTCTTATTCCATTTTGTCTCTTCTTGAATTAATTTTGAAATGTTTTATATTTTAGTTACAATCTTAAACTGCAAACGGGGTTTATAATTTCTTAAGAAATCATGAAAGAGGTGTGATTAAGATTGAGTGATTAACTAGGTATATCAAACTAGAGGAGAAAAGAACACATGGACGGGATATTTGTATTGAACGTACAATATGAATAACTACTTGTTTTAAAATTAAATTTGTTTTTTTAAGAATTACAAATTATTTGATTCATGTGGTTGTCCAAGAAAATTGGTCGGTATAATGGCTTTTCTGCTGGAGATTTTTAACATATTTGGTCCATGTCTTAAGCAGAGTCACTTCCTGGTTTAATTAATACCCTTTCCCACTATCATCATCATCAATTAATTAAATGTTTCTATGTGAATTTCCAATTGGTATGAATGTCCTTTTCAAAAATGATTATTTTTGAAAGAGATTATAAGGCTTTTACTTCAAAAGCCTAATAACATGAAGCTCCAAATTAACAAATTAAATGCAGCAAAAGCCTGTAAAAAATTTTGCATTTGTTTAGATGTAAAATATTTTTTTATTTTTTCGTGTTTGGTTGTTGTAAAATATTTACGAGAAAAAAAAATTACAATCTAAAAAAAAAAAATTTACCCATCAATTTTTGGTAAGTTATTTTACACGCCCTATCTGAAAATAAAAAAATATTTTATCTGAAAAAGAAGAAAAAATTTAAAAAAAATATTTTACGTCAAAACAAGCATAGCTTAATTTGTTGATTCGGAAGCTTCAAAAGCCTATTTTCGTGATGCTTAACAAATCACAATGTGTCAAACAAATTGACTTACGGATCTCATTACAATGTGACAAGAATAAGAAGACAACAACCAACATGCCAATGACCTAACGGTATCAGGTCCTTACTTTTCAAAGGGATGTCAGTGGTTCACAACAATGGTGACAAGTTAGAGATTACTTATATCATGAAGTTTTGGAGCTTAGAGAAATTAACAGAAAAACAAAATTAAAAAAATAAATAAATTACCAATGGCGTTTTGGAATTAAAATTGTAAATTTATATATATAGTCAGCCTGATTTATTATTGTTATTCCTACTATTCAAACTCCTAAAATGTTTTTTCAAAAAATTATTATTATTATTTTTTGTTACTATTTTCCATACGGACATTTTCGGCATCTAGGGAGGGGGGGTTTGGGTAACATTCCTGGTATGGATCTTTAAACACAAACATGTAAGATTTTACCTTTCAATGAACACAAGTATCTATTTACTTCCTTTCAATGAACACAAGTATCTATTTACTTCAATTCTAATAGCATCATTTCGCAGTAATACCCCCTGCTTTAAACATTTTATTTCAATTATCAAGGTAAAACTATAACATGTTTTTGAAAAAAAAAAATTCACACAATTAACTAAAGATACACCCATTGACATTTCACATTACGGGTGATTTTGGTTGCTGGTGAGTTCAAAACATGTTATTATTGATTTATTTTGCTTAATTCGGTTTTGATGACCACTCAACAAAATAATTTTAATCATACCCGACGCTGGCAACATATGTGTGCTAAAGAGACATCTGCATGGAATGAGAAGAGTAGAATATGGTAGAAGTCTTAGAATCTCACCGAGTTGTAGAGTATTGTGGAGAGGGTTCAAAGATTCTAGATTTGGTGAAAATTTAAATATTTGTTGAAATTAGAATATTTTAAAATTGTAGAGAATTTTGTAGGCTTGTAAGCTCAAAAATCTAAAAATAGGTGGAGTCATTTGCATCAAACTATGTCAAAGTGCCAAACTGTTTGTGCAGGATATAGTTTGAACCATAATTGAGTGTGCCCTTTACATATATAACAATTTTTTAGCAACTTGAAAATTAGATGACTCAATAGTTTTGTGCTTACATGTTAGGAATTATGTCTCAAATTCTCATTATTATTAGTTTCTATTTTAGAGTGTATTTTTTTATGGTAATTTCTTGTAGAAACATGTATTGGGCTCTAAGAAATTGTAATCCTTGTCTACCAAGGAATTGGGTATGTGACTCTATAAATAGACACTTAGGCTATTGTTGAGAGTGATGAGTTGAAAAAGATGTAGCCTCATGAGGGAATACGTTGATGGTAGAAGTGAGTTACGGGTTTAGTAGAGTGAACACTGATGGCGAGAGGGAGTCTCGTGAAGTACACGGAGAACTCGGTCAAGAGTTTGTGTGCATGGTCCGGTGTTGAAATTTTCTACTATTATAATATCTCTACATATATAGTGAATCTCTTCCCATCCGTGGATGTAACCCAGCTTTTGGGTGAACCACGTATATATCTTGTGTTGTGATTTGAATTATTGTTTTCTCTCCCAACATTACACGCATATAGCATGGTTGAAACAAAATCTAAATTGAATTGAAATCCCCATATACGTCCTAGAATATATGAGTTAAGGACATTCAAGGGTATTGACCTGAAAAAGGAAAATATATATGTTGTTATTTGTTTTTGTAATATAACAAGGCAAGAATTTTGTTTGGGGATCAAACTTGCAGCCAATGTATGTGAAAGTAGGATGCTCAATTTTATCTAATTAGATTGATAACTTGCTTTTTACATACTCCTATTTTGTTTTGGGATGCTCAAGATGGGAAAGTGTTTGTTGTTAAATTTATGATGTGGAAATATAAGATGTAAAATAAGAAGATAAAACAGAGAAAGATTAAGAACACCAGCATATACAGGGTTCGGCACTAAGGCCTACATTCATAGATCAAGAGCCACTAAGATTACATTTTTCTTATTGCTTGTATTTTTTGATATGTTTACATTGTATTGATACACAATATATAGGAAATCAAGTTGACAAAAGGAATAAATTAACGAGGTAAATCAAGGAGGAAATAAAGGAAACCAAATATAATATATATGTATAATATATAATACTATATTATACATATTTATACATATATATAAGAAAAGAAGGGAAACAAAAGGAATAAATCAAGAAGTAAATTAAGGCGGAAATAAAGAAAACCGAATATTATATATATATATATATATATATAGAATAAATATTTCAATATTCTCCCGTAAACTCAAGATGGGTTTCTCGAAACCAACTTGAGTTTGGAGATGAAATCTTGAAAATGGTGGAGGAACGAAAAGCATCTGAAAGGCCGGAACAACGTCGGGGAAATGGCCGGAACAACGTTGGGAAAATGGGTCGGAACAAAGTCGAGAAATGGGTCGGAGCAACACTGGGAGACATCCGGGTAATCCATCTGAGAAATGAAAAAGATTCGGAATAAAGCCAGCAGAAGGCCGGAACTAAGCCACGGAACAGTTGAAACAAAGCTAAGAAATGGCC
Organism: Cornus florida; assembly: GCF_030987335.1. NCBI lineage: Eukaryota > Viridiplantae > Streptophyta > Magnoliopsida > Cornales > Cornaceae > Cornus > Cornus florida. Next base: position 95,406,342 of record NW_026775571.1, on the reverse strand, counting down.
TGGAACAAAGCCGGTGAAGTGGCTGGAACAATACCGGAACAAAGCCGGGAAATAGTCGGAACAAAGCTTCGGAGCGTTGACTACCGTCGGTGAAGGAGGAGTGTGTGGGCGCGAGTAGCGTGAGTGAGATCTACTCACAGGAGCGTGCGTCACGTGAAGCGCAAGTTAGATCTACTTTGCAGGAGCGTCGGGGCGTGACGATGCGGGACAACTCTTCGAAGCGCGTGGTTGATGAAAAAAAAAAACAAAGAAAACAAAGAGAAATCTGAACCAAAAACAGATCATATTTTACTGGTCTTCTCTTTCACTGCTCTCTACAATCAGTAAAGGAAATGAGAAAGAAAGAAAAAAAATAAATAAATAAAAAATGACAACTTTGGTGCAAACGAACTAGGATCGTTGCTTTGATACCATGCTAACTTTATAATATGGAAATATAAGATATAAAATAGGAAGATAAAACAGAGAAAGATTAAGAACACCAGCATATACATGGTTCGATACTAAAGCCTACATCCATGGATCAAGAGCCACTGAGGCTACATTTCTCTTATTGCTTGTATTTCTTGATATGTTTACATTGTATTGATACACAATATATAAAAAATAAAGTTGACAAAAGGAATAAATTAAAGAGGTAAATCAAGGAGGAAAGAAAAGAAACCGAATAGAATATATATGTATAATATATATATTATATATATATATAAGGAAAGAAGGGAAACAAAAGGAATAAATCAAGAAGTAAATTAAGGAGGAAAGAAATGAACCCGAATATAATATATATATATATATATATATATATATATATATATATAATATTTTAATAGTGTTTGTAACACTGAAACTGCATCCTGGGTACGGGGTAACAGATGTTGATCCAGAGACCCACCCCTCGTCCTACCTGTAACGACCCGAACCCGGGGGTCCGAATCGTTTACTAGGTCCTTACCCGAACCCGAGGTCATCTAAGACATTACTGTCCTTTCCTATATCAATGCATAAAATATATATGTCATCCCAAGACTCATAGTACATCATATCACTAACATTACAGAAAACTCACAAATGCAGGTAGAATGGCAGCAGCGTCTAAGTCCATGAATACAAGTCATACATCCATACTCCGGTTTTCTGAAAATGTTAAGATAAGGGGTTAGCTCAACAACTCAATAGGTAATGCCTAAAACACCAGTTTTGGACTCCCTTGAGCCAACAACAAAAAAACGGGAATAAAAAAGAAGCCGGGGTCATGCAATTAACGTCCGTACAACATTTATAACATAACAATCAATACATGTAGTCACATATCACAATTCTTCAAAATCATGCACATGATATGAAGTGTGATGCATCATATCCCAAACTTGGTCTATACCAACCCAACACTCACTTTTCGAAAACACGATAATTGACTTTACCAAGGCGTGGTTGATAGCTATCCCCGGTTCCAATTCTGGCAAAGCCTGGCAACTGTTAAAAGGCCTAGTATCAACTTTTTCACGCCTTATACCGGGTCGCGCTCCTTCTAGGTCAAGCTAGCCCCGGACTTGCGAAATTCAGTTCTTTTCTAAATCATTTCCTCACAATCCTTTCCAAGCACATATCTTTAAAAAAAATCATTTCAACCACACTTTTCCCAAACCATGCCCATGCCATGAATGGAATCATGCATGAATGAAATTGAGATACACATGCTTGCATTTCATCAATTTAGCCATACATACTCATCATTGTCATCATCTATATACATATAACCTCAAGAAAACATTTCAACGTAAGGTATGCTCTTTAAACACCTTTGCAACCAAGCACACACATATATATATACACGCATACACAATCAATATCATCTAGAGCATACTTTGCCACATAAACACATAATTAACATTTAAAATTTAAAATTTATCATTTTAATCATGCTTGATAAGAAATCAAGTAAACGAACATAAATAAAGTCAAAACTTAATGGTTTAGACATCCCTACCTCAAAAGTAGCCAAAATGCATCCCTGACCGGAAAAGTCAACGCCGATCAACTCGATCAATGCCGGTTAATGGCGGCGGAATGGAAAACTGTTCGGTAGGAACGTAGCTGACGATGAGGAGATTCTACTATTCCAAAGGCGCGCCTACGGAATCTGACTCAAAGTAGCCCAAAACACACTCCGAAGCCTTAGATCCAAAAACTTCAAATATTCGTAAAATAATCACCGCTCCGTTGAAAAATAAATCCTTTGATCATGTGATAGAGAACGACGAGAGAAACATTTTCCATTAAGATACCAAAACCAAAAACCCAACCGATCGGTTAAAAAATGGGTGAAAAAGTAGCTTAAAAAGAAAAAAGAAAAAGAAAAAAGAAAAGAATAGAAGGAAGTAGGAAAGTGGCAAAATGAAATGGCTGTATAATGACTAATGGTCATTATAATGGCAAAAGAAATAACTATGGGTCCCATGGCATAAAATATCACATATATATATATATATATATATATATATATATATGTATGTATGTACATACACTTAACACACCACAACAACATGTCTAAACAAGTAACCACATAAACATGTATCAAATAATAATGGATGAAATGAATTGAACCCAAAATAAAATACCCATGCTTAACGACTCCGATAACGGCTCCCACTTGGGACTTCCCGGCCCGAAAAACGGAAAAATGCTGAAATGTCAACCATTGCATTTTCAAGAGTCCTGAACTTAAGGAAATGCTCCAATTAACCTTGGAACATACCCGGCACATCCTACGGTGTTCGATACGTAAAATAAGACGATGGTTAAAATAATCCAGAAAAATAGAAAAAAATCCAGAAAATGAAAAAAAGGAAAACTCAAGATCATTGCACTACCCCTACATGCGTCAGATGCAAGAGTGATCCGCGTAAACTCAGATCAAAATTGGAAACAGAATTTGATACTACTTCTGAAGTTGTAAAACATTATGAGATCTTCAAGAACAATAAGAAAAAGTGAAAAAACCTACATCACTATAACAACACTAAGCTTGCTTGTGAGTATTCCGACAACCTATTCCCGCCGTATGATGAAAAAAGTAGACAGGATCAAAGAAATAATCACTACGAGAATTGTCCACACATGTATTGAATATGAACAATTATTGTTATTATTATCATTCTTATTCTTGTTATTTATTTATTTTTTGCAAGATGTGGGATGCTCGAGACAAGTGGAAAAAAGGCCATGGTTATTGAACCATGATAAAAATGATGTTTATTAACAACTACATAGACTTTAATTATGTTGTTATAGCATATGTTTCTGTGCAACCCAAAACCTCCTTCGAAGCCTTAGATCCAAAAACTTCAGAAATTCGTAAAATAATCACCGCTCTTCCGAAAATTAAATCTTTTGACTATGTGGTAGAGAACGATGAAAGTAACGTTTTCCGTCAAAGAACCAACGCCGAAAACCCAACGGATCGGCTGGAAAATGGATGGAAAAGTCTAAGCTTAAAAAGATAAAAGAAAGGAATAGAAGAAAGCAGGAAAGTGGCGCAGGAAAAGGGGCAAAATGAAATGGTTGTATAATGACTAATGGTCATTATAATGGCAAAAGAAATAATTGTGGGTCCCATGACATAAAATATCACACACACACACACACACACACATATATATATATATATGTACATACACTTAACACAACACAATCACATATCTAAACATGTACCCACATAAACATGTATCAAATAATAATGAATGAAGTGTAATGAACTCAAAATAAAATACCCATGCTTAACGACTCCAATAACGGCTCCCACCTGGGACCTCCCAGCCTGAAAAACGAAAAAATGCCGAAATAGCAACCAATGTATTTTCAAGAGTCCTGAACTCAAGGAAATGCTCCAAACAACCTTGGAACATACCTGTCACACCCCACGGTGTCCGACACATAAAATGAGACAAGGATTAAAATAATACAGAAAATGAAAAAAAGGAAAAATCGAGATCATTACATTACCCTTACATGCATCAGATGCAGGAGTGATTCGCGTAAACATAGATCAAAATTGGAAACAAAATTTGATACAACTTCTGAAGTTGTAAAACATTATGAGACCTTCAAGAACAAAAACAAAAACTGCAAAAACCTATATCACTATACTAACACTAAGCTTGCTTGTGAGTATTGTGGCAACCTATTCCCGCCATATGATGAAAAAAGTAGACAAGATGCAAGAAATAATCACTACGAGAATTGTCCACACATGTATTGAATGTGAACAACTATTGTTATTATTATCATTATTATTATTATTATTATTATTATTATTTTTTGCAAGATGTGGATGCTTGGGACAAGTGGAAGAAAGGTCATGGTTATTGAACCATGATAAAAAGGATGTTTGTTAACAACTCCATAGACTTTGAGTTATAGTATCCGTTTCTGTGCAGCCCAAAACCCCCTTCGAAGCCTTAGATCCAAAAACTTCAAAAATTCGTAAAATAATCACTACTCCTCGAAAAATTAAATCTTTTGACTATGTAATAGAGAACGATGAGAGAAACGTTTTCCATCAAGGAACCAAGACCGGAAACCCAACCGATTGGTTGAAAAATGGGTGGAAAAGTCTAAACTTAAAAAGAAAAAAATATATATAAAAGAAAAGAACAGAAGAAAGTAGGAAAGGTGCAAAATGAAATGGTTGTACAATGATTAATGGTCATTATAATGGCAAAATAAATAAGGGTAAATTTCTGTAAACCCCCAATACTATCAAAAAGTGATCATAAAACCCCAAACTAGTTTTTAAAACCCCCAATAATATAACAAAGTTATCATTTTACCCCACCTCTGTTAATTAGGGCCGTTAACCCAGCGCGTGGTTAACAATTGCTTTGACAATTTGACTTTTGTGACGAAAATACCCCTACTATCACATGTGCCAAACAAGTGATGTGTATTTAAATCTGTTATACCGAAAATACCCCCAACTATGTAATAGTAAAAACCCACCAAAGTTAACTTCACGTTTTACCAAAGTTAACTTCATTACGAATTTATCGGTTTTTAAATTTCAATCATCATCCTCTTTGCTCTCTCCCGGAGCTATTGCCGGAATTACGATTGCATCTGTTGTATTCATTGTTTGCTTATCTGGCTTTTACTGATTTTGGTGAAAGACTACGAAAGAAGAAGAGGATGAGATTGAAGATTGGGAGCTCGAATACTGGCCGCACAGATATTCATACGAAGAGCTTAGTGAGGCCACCAATGGCTTCTCCAAAGATAAGCTTCTCGGGACTGGTGGGTTCGGTAAAGTATACCCAACAACACAGTCGTCGCCGTGAAGTGCGTGAACCATGATTCGAAGCAGGGTTTGAGAGTATTCATGGCGGAGATTTCGAGTATGGGTCGTCTTCAACACAAGAACTTGGTCCAAATGCGAGGTTGGTGTCAAAAGGGCAACGAATTGATGCTTGTGTACAATTATATGCCGAATGGTAGCCTGAATCGATGGATATTCGACAAACCCAAGACGCTTTTGGGTTGGGATAATCGGAGAAAAATCCTCGCCGACGTTGCAGAGGGCTTGGACCATCTCTACCATGGTTGGGACCAAGTGGTGATTCACAGAGACATTAAGTCGAGCAACATTTTGTTGGGGTCTGACATGAGAGGTCGATTGGTTGATTTTTGTCTAGCGAAGTTGTATACGCAAGGGGAGGTGCCGAACACAACAAGAGTGGTGGGGACTTTGGGATATTTGGCGCCGGAGCAAGAATATACAGAAATTTGCCCTAAAGGATGAGAAATTATTGTATGAGGTAGCACCACTCCAAGTCACAGTCTCCATCTCTGGCGAGCCCTCTCAGGTAATTGCAGATTCCCTCCCCGTTCTAGTTCACCGTACTCCAAATTCTCCCATTTGACGGCAAACCAAGCAATCTTCGAAGCCACCTACAGAACGATGAAGATTCACATCGTCAATTTTGGGATCGGGCGATGGCGGAGCTATACTACGAAGCCAATGATCAGCGTTGAACAGAGATCGGCGTTGGTGACAATAGGGGAAGACTCCAGTGAAAGCGACAATGGTTCATACAATAATTTGTCCTAAAGGATAGTATTGACACTAAACGTGGTCGTTTTGACCTAAAGGATAGTATTGTAATTTCAAAAATATGATTTTTTAATTTTTTAAATAAAAAAGAATGTAATAAGGGTAATTTAGTCATTTCATATACCCTTAACGCCTAATTGACAGAGTTGGGGTAAAATGATAACTTTATTATATTATTGGGGGTTTTAAAAACTGGTTGGGGTTTTTTGATCACTTTTTGATAGTATTGGGGGTTTACAGAAATTTGCCCAATAAAGTGGGTCCCATGACATAAAATATCACACACACACACACACACACATATATATATGTGCATACACTTAACACATCACAACCACATGTCTAAACATGTACCCACATAAACATGTATCAAATACTAATGGATGAAATGCAATGAACTCAAAATAAAATACCCATGCTTAATGACTCTGATAACGGCACCCACCTAGGACATCCCGGCCCAAAAAACGAAAAAATGCCGAAATGACAACCAATGCATTTTCAAAAGTCCTGAAATCAAGAAATTACTCCAACCAACCTTGGAACATACTCGTCACACCCCACATTGTTCAGCACGTAAAACGAGACTAGGATTCAAATAATCCAGAAAATTGAAAATAATCTAGAAAATGAAAAAAATGAAAAATCAAGATCAATACAGTACCTTTACATGCATCAGATGCAGGAGTGATCCGCGTAAACTCAGATCAAAATTGGAAACGGAATTTGATACTACTTCTGAAGTTGTAAAATATTATGAGACCTTCAAGAACAATAAGAAAAAGTGCAAAAACCTACATCACTATACTAACACTAAGCTTGCTTGTGAGTATTGTGGCAACCTATTCCCGCCGTATGATGAAAAAAGTAGACAGGGTGCAAGAAATAATCAGTAGGAGAATTGTCCACACATATATTGAATATGAACAACTATTGTTATTATTATCATTCTTATTCTTATTATTTATTTATTTTTTGCAAGATGTGGTATGCTTGGGACAAGTGGAAGAAAGGCCATGGTTATTGAACTGTGATAAAATGATGTTTGTTAACAACTAAATAGACTTTGATTTTGTTGTTATAGCATCTGTTTCTGTGTAGCCCAAAACCCCATTCGCAGCTTTAGATCCAAAAACTTCTAAAATTCATAAAATAATCATCGGTCCCCCGAAAATTAAATCTTTTGACTATGTGTTAGAGAACGACGAGAGGAACGTTTTTCGTTAGGAACCAAGACCGGAAACCCAACCGATCGGCTAGAAGATGGGTGGAAAAGTCTAAGCTTAAAAAGAAAAATGAAAAATAAAAAAGAAAAGAACAGAAGGAAGAAGGAAAGTGACGCAGGAAAGGGGCAAAATGAAATGACTGTATAATAACTAATGGTCATTATAATGGCAAAAGAAATAACTGTGACTCCCTTGACATAAAATATCACACACACACACACACACACATATATATATGTACATACACTTAACACACCACAACCACATGTCTAAACATATATCACATAAACATGTATCAAATAATAATGGATGAAATGCAATGAACTCAAAATAAAATACCCATACTTAGCGACTCCGATAACGGCTCCCACCTAGGACCTCCCGGCACGAAAAATAGAAAAATGCCGAAATGGCAACCAATGCATTTTCAAGAATCCTGAACTCAAGGAAATGCTCCAACCAACCTTAGAACATACCCGGCACACCTCACGGTGTCCGGCACGTAAGACGAGAAGAGGATTAAAATCTTCCAAAAAAATAGAAAAAAAATGCAAAAAATGAAAAAAAAAAAAAAAAAAAAAAAGAAGAAGAAGGAAAAATAAAGATCATTACACTACCCCTCCATGCATCAAATGCAGGAGTGATCCGCGTAAACACAGATCAAAATTGGAAACAGAATTTGATCCTACTTTTGAAATTATAAAACATCATATGACCTTCAAGAACAATAAGAAAAAGTGCAAAAACTTACATCACTATACTAACACTAAGCTTGCTTGTGAGTATTGGTCCACACATATATTGAATAAGAACAACTATTGTTATTATTATCATTCTTCCTCTTCTTATTTATTTATTTTTTGTAAGATGTAGGATACTTGGGACAAGCGGAAGAAAGGCCATGGTTATTGAACCATGATAAAAAGGATGTTTGTTAACAGCTACATAGACATTAATTATGTTGTTATAGCATCTGTTTCTGTGCAGCCCAAAACCCCATTCGAAGCCTTAGATCCAAAAACTTCAAAATTTTGTAAAATAATCACTGCTCCTCCAAAAATTAAATCTTTTGACTATGTGATAGAGAATGACGAGATGAACGTTTTTTTGTCAAGAAATGAACACCGGAAACCCAATCGATCAGCTGGAAAATGGGTGAAAAAGTCTAAGCTTAAAATGAAAAAATAAAAAAGAAGAAGAAAGGAACAGAAGAAAGCAAGAAAGTGGCGCAGGAAGGGGCAAAATGAAATGGCTGTATAATGAATAAAGGTCATTATAATGGCAAAATAAATAACTGTGGGCCCCATGACATAAAATATCATATATATGGACATACACTTAACACACCACAATCACATGCCAAAACATGTACACTCATAAACATGTATCAAATAATAATGGATGAAAAGTAATTAACTCAAAATAAAATACCCATGCTTAACGACTCTGATAACGGCTCCCACAAGGGACCTCTCGGCCCAAAAAATGAAAAAATGTCGAAATAGCAACCAATGCATTTTCAAGAGCCTCGAACTCAAGGAAATGCTCCAACCAACCTTGTAAAACGAGACGAGGATTATAATAATCCAAAAAAATTGAAAATAATTCAGAAAATGAAAAAAAGGAAAAATCAAGATCGGTACACTACCCTTACATGCATCAGGTGCAGGAGTGATCCGCGTAAACGCAGATCAAAATTGGTAACAGAAGTTGATACTACTTCTGAAGATGTAAAACATTATGAGACTTTCAAGAACAATAAGAAAAAGTGCAAAAACCTACATCACTATACTAACACTAAGCTTGCTTGTGAGTATTGTGGTAACCTATTCTCGGCATATGATGAAAAAAGTATACAGGATGCAAGAAATAATCACTACGAGAATTGTCCACACATGTATTGAATATGAACAACTATTGTTATTATTATCATTCTTATTCTTATTATTTATTTATTTTATGCAAGATGTGGGATGTTTGGGATAAGTGGAAGAAAGGCCATGGTTATTGAACCATGATAAAATGATGTTTGTTAACAACAACATAGACTTTGATTATATTGTTATAGCATCTGTTTCTGTTCTCCTTAAACCCCATTCGAAGCCTTAGATCCAAAAACTTCAAAAATTCGTAAAATAATCACCGCTCCACCGAAAATTAAATCTTTTGACTATGTGATAAAGAATGACGTGAGGAACGTTTTCCGTCTGGAACCAAGACCGGAAACCCAATCGATCGGCTGGAAAATGGGTGGAAAAGTCTAAGCTTAAAAAGAAAAATGAAAAATAAAAACGAAAAGAATAACAAGAAGCAGGAAAGTGGCGCAGGAAAAAGGGCAAAAAGAAATGGCCGTATAATGACCATTAGAAATAACTGTGGGTCCAATGACATTAAATATCACATATATATATATATATATATATATATATATATATATATATATATATACAAACACTTAACACACCATAACCACATGTCTAAACATGTACCCACATAAACATGTATCAAATAATATTGGATGAAATGCAATGAACTCAAAATAAAATACCCATGCTTAAAGACTTCGATAACGACTCCCAACTGGGACTTCTCAGCCCGAAAAACGAAAAAATACCAAAATGGCAGCCAATGCATTTTTAAAGGTCTTGAACTCATGGAAATGCTCCAACCAACCTTGGAACATACCCGGCACACCCCACGGTGTTCGGCACTCAAAACGAGACGAAGATTAAAATAATTCAAAAAATAAAAAAATATCAAGAAAATGAAAAAAAAGGAAAAATCAAGATCATTACACTCCCCCGACATGCATTAGATGCAGGAGTGATCCACGTAAACACAGATCAAAATTGGAAACAGAATTTGATACTTCTTCTGAAGTTGTAAAACATTATGAGACCTTCAAGAACAATAACAAAAAGTGCAAAAACCTATATCACTATACTAACACTAAGCTTGCTTGTGAGTATTGCGGCAACCTATTTCCGTCGTATGATGAAAAAAGTAGACAGGATGCAAGAAATAATCACTACGAGATTTTTTACACATGTATTGAATATGAATATCTATTGTTTTTTATTATCATTCTTATTCTCATTATTTATTTATTTTTTGCAAGATGTGGGATGCCTAAGACAAGTGTTAGAAAGGCCATGGTTATTGAACCATGATAAAAAGGATGTTTGTTAATAACTACATAGACTTTGATTATGTTGTTATAGCATTTGTTTCTGTGCAGCCAAAACCCCCCTTCCAAGCCTTACATCCAAAAATTTCAAAAATTCGTAAAATAATTACCGCTCCTCCGAAAATTAAATATTTTGACTATGTGATAGAGAACAACGAGAGGAACGTTTTCCGTCAAGGAACCAAGACCGTAAACCCAACCGATCGGCTGGAAAATGGTTGGAAAAGTCTAAGCTTAAAAAAAAAAAAAAAAAAAAAAAAAAAAAAAAAAAAGCAGGAAAGTGGTGCAGGAAAGGGGCAAAATGAAATGGTTGTATAATGACTAGTAGTCATTATAATGGCAAAATAAATAACTGTGGGTCCTATGTCATAAAATATCACATATATACATATATGTGTGTGTGTGTGTGTGTACATACACTTAACATACCACAACCACATGTCTAAACATGTACCCACATAAACATATATCAAATAATAATGGATGAAATGTAATGAACTCAAAATAAAATACCCATGCTTAACGACTCTGATAATGACTCCCACCTAGGTTCTTCCGGCCCGAAAAACGAAAAAATGCTGAAATGGCAACCAATGCATTTTCAAGAGTCCTGAACTCAAGGAAATGCTTCAACCAACCTTGGAACATACTCGTCACACCCCACGGTGTTTGGCATGCAAAACGAGACGAGAATTAAAATAATCTAGAAAAATAAAAAATAATCCAGAAAATGGAAAAAAAAAAAAGACGAAAAAATCAAGATCATTACACTACCCTTACATGCATCAGATGCATGAGTGATCCGCGTAAACGCGGATCAAAATTGGAAACAGAATTTGATACTACTTCTGAAGTTGTAAAACATTATGAGACCTTCAAGAACAATAAGAAAAAGTGCAAAAACCTACATCACTAAACTAACACTAAGCTTGCTTGTGAGTATTGCGGCAACTTATTCCCACCGTATAATGAAAAAAGTAAATTGAATGTAAGAAATAATCACTACGAGAATTGTCCACATATGTATTGAATATGAACAACTATTGTTATTATTATCATTCTTATTCTTATTATTTATTAATTTTTTGCAAGATGTGGGATGCTTGGGACAAGTGGAAGAAAGACCATGGTTATTGAACCATGATAAAAATTATGTTGATTAACAACTACATAGACTTTGATTATTTTATTATAGCATCTGTTTCTGTGCAGCCCAAAACCCCCTTCGAAGCCTTAGATCCAAAAATTTTAAAAATTCGTAAAATAATCACCGCTCCTCCGAAAATTAAATCTGTTGACCATTTGATAAAGATCGACGAGAGGAACGTTTTTCGTCAGGAACCAAGATCAGGAACCTAACTGATCGGCTGGAAAATCTGTGGAAAAGTCTAAGCTTAAAAGAAAAAAGAAAAATAAAAAAGAAAAGAACAGAAGCAAGCAGGAAAGTGGCGCACGAAAGAGGCAAAATGAAATGGCTGTATAAAGACTACTGGTCATAATGGCAAAATAAAGAACTGTGGCTCCCATGACATAAAATATCACATATATATATATATATATATATATATATATATATATATATATATATGTACATACACTTAATACACCACAACCACATGTCTAAACATGTACCCACATAAACATGTATCAAATAATAATTGATAAAATGCAATGAATTCAAAATAAAATAGCCATGCTTAACGACCCCTATAACGGCTCCCACTTGGACCTCCCGGCCCAAAAAACGGAAAATTGTCGAAATGGCAACCAATGTATTTTCAAGAGTCCTGAATTCAAGGAAATGCTCTAGCCAACCTTGGAACATACCCGACACACCCCACGGTGTCCGACACGTAAAACGAGATGATAATTAAAATAATCCAGAAAAATAGAAAAAAATCCAGAAAATGAAAAAAAAGGAAAAATCAAGATCATTACAGTATCCCTATATGCATCAGATGCAGGAGTGATCCGCGTAAACGCTGATCAAAATTGGAAACAAAATTTAATACTGCTTCTGAAGTTGTAAAACACTATGAGACTTTCAAGAACAATAAGAAAAAGTGCAAAAACTTACATCACTATACTAACACTAAGCTTGCTTGTGAGTATTGCGACAACCTATTCTTGCCATATGATGAAAAAAGTAGACAGGATGCAAGAAATAATCACTACGATAATTGTCGACACATGTATTGAATATAAACAACTATTGTTATTATTATAATTCTTATTCTTATTATTTATTTATTTTTTGTAAGATGTGGGATGCTTGGGACAACTGGGAGAAAGGCCATGGTTATTGAACCATGATAAAAAGGATGTTTGTTAACAACTACATAGACTTTAATTATGTTGTTATAGCATCTGTTTCTGTGCAACCTAAAACCCCCTTCGAAGCTTTAAATCCAAAAACTTCAAAAATTTGTAAAATAATCACCACTCCTTCGAAAATTAAATCTTTTGACTGTGTGATAGAGAACGACGAGATGAACGTTTTCCGTTAGGAACTAGGACCGGAAACCCAATCGATAGGCAGGAAAATGGGTGGAAAAATCTAACTTAAAAAGAAAAAATAAAAATAAAAAAGAAAAGAACAGAAGGAAGCAGGAAAGTAGCAAAATGAAATGGCTGTATAATGACTAATGGTCATGATAATGGCAAAAGAAATAACTGTGGATCCCATGACATTAAATATCACACACAACACACACACACACACACACACACACACACACACACACATATATATACACATACACTTAACACACCACGACCATATGTTTAAACATGTACCCACATAAACATATATCAAATAATAACGGATGAAATGCAATAAACACAAAATAGAATACCCGTGCTTAATGACTCCGATAACGGCTCTCACCTGGGATCTCCCAGCCCGAAAAATGAAAAAATGTCGAAATGATAACCAATGCATTTTCAAGAGTCCTGAATTAAAGAAAATGTTCCAACCAACCTTGGAACATACCTGGTACACCCCACGGTGTTCGACACGTAAAACAAGACGAGGATTAAAATAATCGAGAAAAATCGAAAAAAATCCAGAAAATGAAAAAAAGGAGAAATCAAGATCATTACACTACCACTGCATGCATTAGATGCATGAGTGATCTGCGTAAACACCGATCAAAATTGGAAACAGAATTTGATACTACTTCTGAAGTTGTAAAACATTATGACATTCAAGAACAATAAGAAAAAGTGCAAAAACCTACATCACTATACTAACACTAAGCTTGCTTGTGAGTATTACGGCAAGCTATTCCCGCCGTATGATGAAAAAAGTAGACAGGATGCAAGAAATAATCACTACGAGAATTGTCCTCACATGTATTGAATATGAACAACTATTGTTATTGTTATCATTCTTATTGTTATTATTATTTTTTTTTTTCAAGATGTGGGATGCTTAGGACATGTGGAAGAAAGGCCATGGTTATTGAACCATAATAAAAAGGATGTGTGTTAACAACTACATAGACTTTGATTATGTTGGTATAGCATCTATTTCTGTGCAGCCCAAAACCTCCTTCGAAACCTTAGATCCAAAAACTTAAAAAATTCGTAAAATAATCACTACTCCTCCAAAAATTAAATCTTTTGACTATGTGATAGAGAACGACGAGAGGAACGTTTTCCGTCAAGAAATCAAGATCGGAAACCCAATCGATCAGTTGGAAAATGGGTGGAAAAGTCTAAGCTTAAAAAGAAAAATAAAAAAAGAATAGAATAGAAGGAAGCAGGAAAGTGGCGCAAGAAATAGGCAAAATGTAATTGCTGTATAATGACTAATGGTCATTATAATGGCAAAAGAAATAACTGTGGGTCCCATGACATAAAATATCACACACACACACACACACACACACACATATATATATATATGTGCATATACTTAACACACCACAATCACATGTCTAAACATGTACCCACATAAACATGTATCAAATAATAATGGATGAAATGCAATGAACTCAAAATAAAATAGTCATGCTTAACGACTTCGATAATGGCTTCCACTTGGGATCTCCCGGCCCGAAAAATGAAAAAATGCCGAAATGACAACAATGGTAATACAATGGTATACGATGTTATAAGACTATCTTCAGCAATCTGTTAATTTTTTTTTTTTTTATCTCCAATAGTCTGTTAAGATACACTGGCACATTACCAATGTGTAAATTATTGTATATTTTATAAATATTTTTACACAGCCACAATAACATATTTCCTTTCTCCTTCCTCTTTCTCATTCCATTAACGAATCAACTGCATATTAAGTAAGTTTGTAAAAGTTAAGTAGTCCTGGCATGACACGTAGTTGATTGTTATTGGGGATATATTTTTCTCATTCCATTAACGAATCAACGGTATATTAAGTAGGGACACGTAGGTATAAAATAATTGCTAGAGCTAAAATTAAATAATTTAAATTTTTTATGTAAATCTATTATGACATATCATATTTATACCAAAATATATATATATATATATATATATATATATATATATATATATATATATAGACAATGGTTAAAAATCTTCTAAATTTTGATACTAACTAATTTGTACTTGACTTTTCAATTATTACTTTTGCGTAAAGCTATTGAGAGGGCTCTCTCAATTCATAAGTATCTACATTTAACCACAAAGACAATTTTTTTAAAATTCGTAAAAAGTCAAATGATAAAATTTATACTTACCAAAATAAGGAGTTTGTGACTCTTATCATGATAGAGTTCTCTTACTAGTGTTAGTTTTTATTTTTTTGTTTCCTTATCAATATTATTTGCCGGTGTTTATTAGTGTATGCTTGGTCTTGTATACTGTAGTTAATTAGTACGTTTTGAAATCATAGTTGGAAAGGATATGATTATAAGAGCATTGTTCCTGTCGATCTCGTGATTTCAGTTTGTTACGTTTTTGTTTGGGTGTATTGAAGATGAAGCTCGACAAGCTACTTTATATTGGCATAGCACTTATTTCATTTAATTTTTATTTTTGTTTGGAGCTCCTGAATAAGACTCCAATTTTTTTTCCCGGTAAATAAGCATGCATAGAAGAAAAGAAAAATACAAGTATACAAGGGGTATTTTTCAGGGTTGGGCCATGTGCCCCTTTGTCAAAACAAAAGCAAAAGAAAAAGAAAACGAGTCCAAAGAAAATAAACAAAAAGTAATCCAAGTCCATATTGTCCAAAATATTGGCCCAATGTGAATAACATAAAACTCAAAACCCAGTCCATAATCATGGGCGGGAATTCATCAACATGCTTCCCAAAATGTCTCTATTCTGGGTGGTTGTTTCGCTATAGCAATGGCTATGGTGGTTGTAGTTGGGGTGTGGGTAGGGTTTGTGGAAATGAGAAGAAGAGGTTCGAATGGGATGGTTCATAGAACGAGCTAGGAAGGTTTCTGTTGAGGCTGAAATTTGCGCAGTCCGATACGATACTGTTTTCCTGCAAGGAAGAGAGGAGAAGATCGACGAATCTTGACGGCACCGGTGTGGTGCCTGCCAAGAGCTCTCCGACGATCAAATTAGTCACGAAGGTCTAAAAAGAAGGCAGGGATTAATAATAGTTTTTACGTCGTACCTTCTTTAATGGCTTGATGCCCTATTTATGGCTGTCGATTGGAATCAAAATCTTTCCATCGATGTCGATGGTTGATCTTATTTTCCGCTTGTGCGAAATCATAGGAGATTTATTGCCAAATTTGTCGGGGATATGATTTAATCCTTTTGACCTCCTCCAGTTATAGTAGGATTATTCTTACCTGTTGAACCACATCAGATTTGATTTCATTATCCTTGATAATGAAATCTAATCAATCTTATCGAGGGTAGGGTAGGTTTATATTTTTCCCTATCAGTTTCAATTCTTTGCAATTTCTTTAGCATGCATGAATATGAACACTTTTTGATGGAGAATAACTTATACCTTACTGAATTAACAATTACACCAAAGGTCTTTACTGGAGTTACACTCAGATTCCGGAAGACCCTGTTGTTGCGTTCCCTCCACATATGATAAACAAAACTTGCCAGCATTAGTTTCCAAGTAAGTATTTTACAGAATATTTTTTTTGCTCCTAGAATTAAATTTTGAAGGTAAACATTCATAGTAATGTTAATATATATATATATATATAATAAATTTGGAAAGCTGTGCTAAAAGAGAAAAATTAAAGATTGATTATGTTTTCACCACCAAAATATGTTCTGAATTCCTTGAAATGCCTCTCTTTGGTTATTGATTTCTTTAGATTCCCATTTCAAGTTTAAGGTTTATGGATTTTAGTTATAGGTTTGAGATGGATTCCTCATTGTTAGTGGTCTCACTTTTGCAATAAATGCCACCATAAGATGTTGGCAGATGATTATGAATATATGATTTAATTCGAAATTGGAGAAATTGATTTAGTTAAATAATTACTACTATGTCTTACTTGAAACAAAACGAGCTTGCGTTGATCCAGATTAATGCATGCATTTCATCTGCATCATCTTTACTCCTCCATGGTACGTTTCATCTGCATCATCTTTAATTAGTGATTGGTCGTACCAAAAAATCCAAAACCATGTAATAAATTTTTGAAATTCAGAATCTAGCTCTATCATTTTGACGTGCAGGACATGTAAATCTTACATGAGATCTTTCACCCCATTACCCCTCTGGATGATTGAAGTCAAAGACATAAACTACACTATCATTATAGAATTTCTAATGAACTGAGAGGTCTCTTTTAATTGATGTTAATAACTTCTTGATGTTATTGCAAACCATGTAGATTTAATGCGAAGGATAACCTTTCATTTCTAATGTTGATTTTGCTGCTCCCTACCAAAAATGGTAATGTATGGTAGTCGCTAATGTAGATTTTGACTCGCAACTTATTTAATACAATTCGATTTAACTATACCTTAAAATTTATTCAAATGGTCTCAAAGTTCCTTTATGTACCCTACTATAGTTATTAAAAACATCCAAGTGACCGTCACGTTGATTCAAAGATGAAATCTTTCCCCTGAAATTCTATTTTAGCTGGGATTTTCTACTGTGTTATCTATAGCATTAGTGTAAGACACTAAGTGCAGTTGCACCAATTTGTTTTCATGACATTAGGTAACTTTTTTATTTATTCTGCTTTTGCCTTTGCCTTTTGATTTGGATTCCTTTCATGGGGGAGAAGGAAAGCAGGGCATCACCGGCAAGGGACGGGACGGAATTGATTGGATGACTACTGGCTTGAATGCATGGGCAGCTTAAAGTTTGAAATATTGCCCAACCATGCATTTCAATATCCAACTCAGGCTTTTGAGGAAGTTATGTTTTCCTGTTACTTCATGTATCTTCTGTTGATTTATAGTTAAAGAAGGGTCTTTTTCACTAATTCTAGGACTTGGACTATATTTGTTTAAGGCAATAAATACCAGAAGAACTGAGTCAGAAAATGAAAACTGTCACTACATATGATGATATATGATCAAATCCATGTTCATGTTATAAACACACAAAAAGTTCCATACATGATAAATTTCACTCCACCTCAAGTTCTTGTTTCATAGGAATGCCAGCTCTCATTTTGCTAACCATGATGCTTAGACAAATTTCCAGTGTTTCCCAAATCTTCAATGATAAAAGTTGATTTTGACCCCAATTATAGTAGCCATTTCACAACTATTTTTCAAATCTCTCCAACTGTTAAAGTTGGGAGAAACTTGGATTCCATTATTTTTCACAAGCATTGCAACAAAGTATGACGATTCCAATGCAATTTATGCTTTGAGTTTGGGAGTGCTAATCTGGTCGTTGGAATTGAAATTGAAAAAAGAAGTAGTTAGAAAATTTGATGCTCTTAAACAAGGCATTACACAGGTGAAATTTAGAACTCTACTCATCTTAGATTTTTATATAAAAAACCAAGCAAGTTTTTTGTTATATCTTTTAACTTTTGTGGTTCAAAATTTCTAATTTAATATAAAATAAAAAAACTTACACATCTTTTATATTAAATTAGTTAATAGTTAATATAATGAAGGACAAGAATTTTCTCCAACGCTGGAGGAGTCTTGCACTGTATCCAGTGGTTGAGATTGAATTGATAAATGAGATTCACTGTTGATCATGCAATTTTAATTAACTACCGGATACAATGCAGTAATCGTACTAAAACAACAGATTGATTAGATTTAGTAACAATGCAAGAGAAATTATCAATGCATTCGACTTAGAGATACCTCCACTCCTAAAGATATATATATATATATATATATTTTAAAGTGGAGATTTTAAGTCTACACAAAAACATTGTAACAATTTTATTTCTAAAAGACCCTTCTCATCCTAGACGACGAGTACCATGATTAATTCAGTTGTTGCTACTATAGGTTCCTATGAGACACACTGCATGTATTTACTGAAGCTTTGGGGAAGGCTCTGAAAGGACTTCCCATGTGAAAAGTCCCTCTAAAAATATAATAAGAGTTGTGGAATTTAAATCTATTCTCAAAGTCTAACCTCTAACCCATTGCCAGCTAGGTTTCTGTTTGATATACTATGCTGTTAGTAAATGGTTTTGGAGTTAAAAAAAAAAAAAAAAAAAAAAAAAAAAAACCACTTATTTGCAGTGGATATTTGAAAATTTCCGGAGATAATATTGGTCTTTCTCATCAGTGGACTCTTCATATCCCGTCTATAATCCTTTAGTTTTTATACTGCAAGGCTCTTTTTCAATAAATATATATATATATATATCCACTCCTCGCGGACAGTAGTAAATATATCACAAATAAAAATATTATCCATCAAAATACTACTTTTTTATAGTTATTTTTTTATTTAAAAAAAATTATCTTAAAACATTATTAATATTATTGAGGCTTCTAACAAAATTCACTGTACTAAAAAATTAGAATGGGCTATGTCCCATAAAAAAGTGCATTAGTTGGTCGCCCTTATTTCTGAGTAGAACAGTGGAACAATTTCTAGAAGCTGCCCAACATTTCTTGAAAATGGTGCCCACACCAGAGCTTATATACGCTGCCATTTATATGTATCGTTGTGCATCTAAAACGAGTTACTTCCGGTGTGCAATATTGTGTCTCTTCGTAATTTCTGTGTGAAGAAGAAAGAAGATGTCGTCGGCATACAGATGGAAGAGCTTTTTCGAGGACGAAGATCGTCCCGAGAAGCCCAGAAGGTTCGGTGTCACTGAGATGAGAGGCCCCCATTACACCCTGTTAAGCCAAAACCTCATTCAGGTCTCTCTCTATATCTATATCTATATCTATATATGGCTTTTGTTTGATGTGTTTCTTAATTACTTGACTTTCTTTAATTATTCATTTCTTTAGATTCCTTTATCAAGCTTAAATTTTAGGGTTTTTATTTCTAGATTTGAGATGGATTCGTCATTGTTAGTGGTCTCAATTTTGCAATAATGCCAGCATAAGATGTTGTCAGACGATTATCTAATTGTGTGACTTAATTTGAAAATTGAGAAATTGATTTTGTTTAATAATTGTGTCTTATATGAAACAAATTGAGCTAGCGGTGATCCAAATTGTTGGATGCACTTCATCTGCGTCATCTTTACTATTTCAGGGTGCATGTTCATGTCTAGTGGAACTTAAAATTGCTCCCTGGTTGTGTTTTTCATTTGGCATTTGAAGGTGACATTGTTCATAAATTTGCCGAACATTGAAGAAAATTGGAGATTTATATTTACAACCGAAACTCTGGATGAATGTTAGGCTCTTTTACAATTCAGTTCTTCTACCACCACTCTTCGGCTTCCTGCCATTTTCTCTAATGGTTGGTCCAGTGGGGACGATTGGTTTCACACAGAAATGCAATCTCTAATGCCCAAAGGATATATTCAATTTAGCTAGAATATCCAAACTTAGCATTATTGTTTGCCAGTATTTGCTCAAAAATGTTATCATATTGTTGTGCCCCTGTTTAATATTCAAAATTTGGTTTATAATGCATTTTTTTTCTGTAGTTATTACAGGAGAATGCTGAATATCAGGATATCTTCTGCTTGTCAATTGGATTTATTAATTTTGAAGATTATTCCTAAAGTAATAAATTGTACTTTCTAATTGAAAGGATTTTACATAATATCTGAAGTACTTGAGTTGGATACAACATGGTTGGGCTGAATATGATATGTGCCAATCACATCTCTTTTTGGACTTGAAAGGTGTGCCTAGAAAAAGAAAATGAAAGACATACTGAGTACATATTTTGCTAACTGGATACTCGCAACTGGCTTTCTTAACATCTTCCTACACAAAGGAATTTTCCAAAGTGGGCAAACACTCTTTGTTGGTGATAATATGTTATATAGATACTCCAGCTCACTCGGGGTGTAGGAAAAGAAAACTTTGTTCATTCTGCCGTGTGCCTGTTTGTTAACATTCTGACGGTTAAAACCATGTAGTAGTCTTGGGGTGAGTTGGATGAATTTTATTTTTTGATTCAGCTTGAAAGCTATATTCCATTGGATCATAAACTATCAGGTATTGATTATTTTCTGTGACCTTTGCAGCCCGTTTCATTTTTTTTCCCTGGTCCTTGTATCTTATCTTAATGAATTAAATAGATCCTCTTTACAGGTGTAGTCAGTGATCTTGGTTCCAAAATGACTAACTATGATAGGAAGTCTTCCTCTAAGCTTCTCCTCAATTAATGTTTTCTATCTTTTCTTGTTCAGCGGTCAACCGACTTTGTCCACTTTAAGGTCTCTTTTTAGCTCGGCTTATTTAATGTCCAATAATATCTTCCTTAAATCATGCATTGCTTTGTATTAATATTATAAAATCTGGCTTTAAACTCTATCAGGTATTCAGTGTGCAGACAAGTAGACATGATAACTATGTTGTAATAATAATGATGCATGGACACATAATACACACACATTGTGTGTGTTTGCGGATTCCACCAGATATCCTTCATGATGTACTGATGTATATTGATGAATTTGAGTAATACTTCATAGAGTGAGTGTATTTTCGGGAGAAGGGGATCCAGAAGTTCCAATCTTGTGCAGAAATTTTAGAATACAAATTTAGCTGATGAGTGTGGTAGGACATGTGATCCAAGAATGTACAATCCAAATTAATCCTGCAGTTGGTAACACCTTTTACAAAGAGAGCATGAACTTGTAAGGTGGATAGACTTTTTTTTATTTTTTATTTCCATTAGTAGGAAGATATAAACTTGCAATATTATCTTTGGAGAGCTACTAAACTCAACAAAAAGCTTTTCTCAACTGCTTGTGGTGAACTACATGAATGTTGTTTCGCCATTCCTCTTTATCTAAGCTCATAATCTCAGTCAAACCTCATATTATCATATTTTTTGTTAGACAAATATCTAAAATGATCAAAGCGCTATTAGATGTAAGAATGGAAAATAAATAAATAAATAAATGAAGTAATTAGGTTCTTGACAACTAGCTGGTGGAGTTTAAAAGAAGAGACCAATAAATAAAAGTTTAACATCTGAACAATGCAGATAAAATAAGATATGTTTTGGGAAATAGATGGTCAATAAGAGCGAAATTGTGTTGCTCATTGGTGAATTTATCATCCTTCGGTGGAATTCAGTAGAGTTGTTCATTTCAAATGGTCGTCGTGATATCTGCTATAGATTTTAGAAAGAATCTTGAGTTAGAAAAATTTAAATGTATGAAGCTTAATATTAACATGAATGAAATTGTTCTTTTTCCAATAGTTGTTTGGATTCCTACTAGAAGGAATCTTTACACAAACTTGTTTTGCTTCCTGAAAAGGCATTCAGTGTGTACTAATAATTGCACAGACTGACGAGTTTTAAGGGCCCAAACTACAAAGCTATATTTTTTTCTTGTGAGAAAAGAAAGGGGCATTCTCCAAAATTTTATCAGTTGATATAATCTTCATATCAATTGGATGCTTTTCTTTGGTTATCTGAATTATTTTATCTTTTTATTTATTTTTCTTTGTTTTTTTTTTATTTTTTTTATTTTTAATAGTATTTTATTGTGTTCTAAAATTTGGAACATTGTCCTTGTCTGCTAAATGGTTAGCCTATTATCACGGGCCTAGAGATTTGGCGCAGCGGCATGGCCCGTGCGGCACCAAGGCGTTGCTTCAGCTCGCGCAAGCGCCATGGTCAGCCACCAAGACCTGCCCTCCTAAGGATACGTGCTAACTAGTTTCGGCCTCCCATGGCCTCGTCAAGGGAACGGCTCCAGCTCCCGACCAGTTTGTGCAGGGATGGCCAACTCCCTTCTTCATAGTCAAGTCCACGACTAGCGACAAGCACCTCGAACTGAACCGAGTCGACCTGCCTGAACTCTGAAGAGGTACCATCCTGTGGTCCTGCATGCCCCTTCCCTGGAACCATTCCCAGTCAATGAATGTTCTTAGCCAACCAGCATGCGTATCTTCTATGCTCATGGCGTCGTTAGGAATCGGAACGTGACATTCTCCCCCACCCAATCCTGCGACGCCCTCGTCGCAGTGTGGTGTTGACTCCGCTGCGTCCAACATTCCAAAGTCTCTCTCCTCCAAGTGGAATGCTCGCCTGCCCACCATCGCTTCTTTGTACAACCCCTGGCTGCACTCGCCCAATGATAGGGTTTCGGGCTAAAGGGATGCCCACTTCTTCGGGACGCAACCCCACGTTATGTCGCCTCCGCGACACCCCGAGCAAACAAGGGCCCTCCGGCTGACTTGATACCCGCCCTTCACAACGGTTTGCACGCCTCTTGAACTTGCAAGAACTTTGGTGCGCGCGGCCCTCCGGTTTCAAAGGACGCATCTTCATGGGGAGATGGAGGCTCGCCTCCAATAGTATTGATTGCCCACCGACGCTTTAGTGCACCCACTTCATTCTCAAGACCCCCGGATCGACAAGGGGGCACCCCTTTGTGCTTTTCCCTAAGTCCTGCTCTGATACCATTTGTCACGGGCCTAGAGATTTGGCGCAGCGGCACGGCCCGTGCGGCACAAAGGTGTTGTTTCAACTCACGCAAGCACCCTGGTCAGCCACCAAGACCTGCCCTCCTAAGGATACATGCTGACTGGTTTCGGCCTGCCATGGCCTCGTCAAGGGAACGGCTTCAGCTCCCGACCAGTTTGTGTAGGGATGGCCAACTCCCTTCTTCATAGTCAAGTTCGCGACTAGCGACAAGCACTTCGAACTGAACCGAGTCGACCTGCCTAAACTCTGAAGAGGTACCATCCTGTAGTCCTGCACACCCCTTCCCTGGAACTATTCCCAGTCAATGAATGTTCTTAGCCAACTAGCATGCATGTCTTCTATGCTCATGGCGTCGTTGGGAATCGGAACATGACACTATGCTCTTAAAATGACTGTTCAATTAAAACAGATTGCATATCAAGGAGATTTCTACTGTGTTCTCCAAGTTCGTGTTGTACTCCATCCATATTTGGAGCTTCTTGTTAATAAGTTATTTTAATTTGCTGCAAATTATTTATCTACCTAACGTTAATTATTATGGTTAATATTATGTTTGTTTCCATATTTCTTTAGTTATTCGTGCAGTTAGCTAATATATCACTTACTAAATGCTACACTGTTTCCTATCTGGTATAAGATAGTCATGTTATGTTTCACAAGCAAAGCTTACTATTATTGGGCTTAAGATATGGGTTTTAAAAAGATGGTTTATGAGAGCTAAATTTATGTTACACTCTTAAGACGGTTGAGAAAGGATACATAGTTGATTGGTTCTTCTAACTATACTAGTTATGTTTTACAGGATATTTTTGAGTCTATGGGACAGTTTGTTGATGGGTTGAAGTTTACCGGAGGCTCTCATAGTTTGATGCAGAAAGATTTTGTTAAAGACGTGACTAATATGGCCCACAAACACAATATATATGTCAGTACGGGTGACTGGGCTGAACATTTACTTCGCAAAGGTCCATCGGCTTTCAAAGAGTACATAGAGGTGTGACAAGATAAGTTATAATCTTTTCTTAGTGACACTTGCGGAATCCCTTGGCACTGAATTGGTTTTTTTTTCTTTTAAAATATCGTTGCTCCAGGAATGTAAGCAATTGGGATTTGATACAGATGAGATTAACGTGGGATCACTTGGAGTTCCTGAAGAAACTCTGTGCGGTTGATTAAGAGTGGTGGCCTGAAAGCCAAGCCCCAATTTGCAGTGAAGTTCAACAGGTCTGATATCCCCGCCAATGGTGACCGAGCATTTGGGGCTTATGTGGTCCCAGCACCTTGATCTTCTGGTATGCAACCAATTTCTTTTCATTATGGTATTCACAGTCGTAACTTGCTTGTATCTTTCAATTGACCTTGCTGAGACATAAATTAAAAAATTTTGTAATATTTTGTTTGCAGATGAAATTTGATTTCCAGTGTGTGGGAAAGTAGGAACCTAAACCTTTTTTATGATTGGATTGATAACATTCTGAGATGGTGCCTAATCCTTATTTTAGGTCATGGATGAGGTAGATATGCTCAGATGAGCTCGTCGTATTTTGTATTCATTTTTTATTGTTAGTAGAAGTATGCTGAAAAGATTTTTGTAATTATAGGTGGAGTAAAAAAGGTGATTCAGGTACTTGGTGAACATGTTTCTGAAATGCCATGCGTGCTAGCGTAAACAGTAGCTGCAGTTAGAGTTTGCATCTCACAGATGAAATTGAAATTGTCTTGTGTCGTGATGGGATTACCTTTTGTGATTACCATATTCAGTGCTTTTAACATTGTTGTTTTAAATGCTATGGAGTGATTGATTGATTGTTGCTCGGAGAGCTTCTAGAGCGCCATGCATTAGACAAAACACATGTATAATGGGATGTAGAAGGTCCTTGTCCCGAAAATTCTTGAACATTTCAAAGTTCCATGTCATGTTCTTTTTTTTAATCCTAAATATTTACAGTACATTTAAAATTGGTAGGGTGTAAACCTTGATCAATTTACAAAAAAAATATTGGGCAACCGATGCCACTTTACCAAGTTAGGGCATTGGAAATGGGGCTTATTAAACACTTGGGCCACCTAAATTTATGACTTAAAAGTGCTCAAGAAGTTATTAGATCTTTTGCAATTTTATGGAACAAATTTGATATACTTTTGTGAGGATGTATGCTTTGAAATCTGGAGAAGGAAGATGACTTCACTGCTATAGATTGTTAAGAGAGAACTGAGAAGAGAGATGCATTCAAGTCCACGTGGTTTCCTGTTCAGGGGAACAAAATACTTACGAGGAAAAAAAAAAAGGAAAAAAAAAAAAAAAGAGAGGGAAATACAAGACTAAAGTAACAGACTACGTCCATGCTTATGTACCTGATGGTTGTTGCCTTTTGCCCTCAGAAATAGTTGAGGATGTTGATCTTTTGGTCAGAATGGCCGGGAGATGCTTGGAGCCTGGAGCCTGGAGCCTGGAGCCGACATGATAATGATTGATGCCGATGATGTCTGCAAGCAAGCTGATTCTGTACGGGCAGATATTATTGCAAAGATTGTTGGGCGTCTTGGACTTGAGAAGACGATGTTTGAAGCATCAAATTCCAAAACCTCAGTGGTTCATTACACAATATGGTCCCAGGGTAGTTTACTCTTTCCATTCAACGCTTTCTTCTGTTGGGGCATTTGGTTATTATCTCTCTGATGTTTGTAACATTTTTTTTTATTATTGGCTTGGATTTCAGGTGAACCTTTTTGTGGATCACTCTCAGGTGATGGATCTGGAGTGCCTTCGGGGTGCAACCTTGGTAAAAATCACACATCTGTTCCCGGTTCGTCCTATTTTCTGTTCTAAACTGGCGCCGAGAACATATGGTCCATAGTGGAACTGGTTATGCTTTGTAATTGCCCTGCGCTATGTTGTATGTTAAGATGTTAAGTTCATGTTAAAAAGATTTCCTGACAGTGTGTGAAAATATGACTGTTTCGTACATCTCAGTGGAGATTTTGCTTGAATAACTGTGTTCATCCTTTTCTGTGTTGTTTTGATACATTGTTATCTATTGCACAAGTGTAATCATTTTTCTTGAATTCAATAATCTTCAATCATCCATAGATACCAGGATGGGTGGTTGTCACGAGGTCCGTGACAACAATAGGATTAATGTTCGGACCTCTCATCATTAAGTCCATATTGCAAGTAACATTGCCTAATGGACTGCACATTGAGTGGAGTTAGTTGGGCCTAGTAAGCCCAAAACCAACCAAATATGTATACGAATTAAATCAAGGCCCAGTCCAAACCATATAAAATTACGAGGTATTATAAGTGCAACTTAGACCAATTTTAATTTGCTTCAGGTCAGATAAATCTTCACAACCCCCACCTGATGGAGTAATAAAATACTGGCTTAGCAACTCAAGTCATTTTTGTTACTAAAATATACATGCCTAGTTAAAAGTTTTTATCTTTTGATTACTCTATTTGACAAAAAAGAGAAACAAAAATTCAATACACCAATTCTGTATCATCATCATTTTTGAGATGTAATAAGAATATTCTTATTAAATAATTAAATGATAATATCTAATTATCTATGATGTCTTAATGTAAAGAGTGACAAAAATATCTAACATTCTCTTCTATCCATGCCCAAATTTGCAACGTTCTCATCTTTATGGTGGCATTTGACATGACACCAGATTAAGGGGTATTGTTTAACAATAGTTTAGGTGTCTAACCTTGTGTTTGGATTGGACCAAGATCCTCATCCAAAATTCGTGTCGTTTAAGCGTCCTGTCGTAATTTGTCACCCCTAGTTTTGATGTGAGTCTCATGTTGAGTTTTGAATAGTTGATGGGTTCACTTTAAGAATAGTTTGGATCGTTATTTTTAATTGATTGAGAGTTTAGCAAACTCTCAAAAATTTGAGCCAAAAAATTGGATGCACTTAATGTGACAAAGTGTGGAAACTTATGTCAATTACTCCATCCCTTCATATTAGGTGTTCACATTTTATTTTAAATTTTTTTAATTAACATGCAATTAATGCATTGTCACTTTTAAAAATATCCTATTAAGTTTTAAAATGTATATTATCAAGTTTAAAAAATTTAAAAAGGTAATAATAAAAAGATAACATTTTTTTTTTTTTTTTTGCTTTTCACTTTTCAAATGATACAAATAATTTTGGATGTGGTAGCATTCGAACCTTAGCATCAATATCAACAAAAATGATGATAGATTATATTTGAGTTGACCAATACTATTAAAAATAAAAATTAAATAAAAATGTCAAATAATTGTAATATACAATATATAGAAGATATTTAAAAAAAAGAAAAAAAGAAAAAAAGAAAAAAAGAATAATCATTGGTATATAATTTGTTTTTTTTTTTTTTCGAAATTGATTCAATATCCCCCACCCAAAAAAAAAATAAAAATAAACAAAATCTCATTGAAATTGGATTGTGGCAACCAAATTAAATGTAATCTTTTCATAATTACACTTCTAACTTTGTAAGAATCTTTCAATGGGAGGCGATATTTGCACTCCATTTTTGTCCAATTGCACTCGATTTTCTTTTTTCTTCTAAAGGAAATAACAAAAAGGTCTTTGAATTCATTAATGCACCACCCCTTAAATTATAATGTCATAATTACCCTTTATACAATTTTAACTCTTTTTTTTTTTTTTTTTCCCTACCTTCTTTACTATTTTTTTTTTCTTTCTTTTTATTTTTTCTGAAGGTCCCAAGAAAATAATTTATTCCATACTAATAATTTTATTTTTGACAATCAAAAGAGATCATTTATTCCATAGTGATTTTCTTTTTTTGGTATAATCGAAAAGAGATATTTATTAAACAAAGTTAAACATTTTTTTTTTTGTAATTTTTTATGGGTCCTGTCAAAAGAAATAATTTTTTACATAAAAATAATTTTATTTTTTTGGGTCTTATCAAAAGAGATGATTTATTCAATATAAATATATATTTTTTAATCCTCTTCTTTTTCGGTATTTTTTAGATCTTCATACAAAGAGATACTTTCTTCAACAAATATGTTTTTGTGAATTTTTTTTAATGTCAGAAGAAATAATTTTTAATGGTTATTTTTTATTTTTTGGTCAGATTAAAAGAGACAATTTATTTAATATAATTTTTTTTTCTTTTTGATTTCGTAAAAAAATTATTCAAATTTTTTTTTATTTTTCAGTCTTGTGAAAAGAGATTTAAAATGTTAAAGATTAAGGATAAGGAAAAGAAATCTTCGGTTGCCTCATTTAAAAAGTTATAATTATTTTTTTGAAAAGTTATAATTGGAATTGACATTTTAGTTACGATTCAAATGTAAAGGTTAAAAAGTGGAATCTAATATCTTTTTCACTTTGTGTTTTATATATTTAGAGTGGGTGAGGGAGATGGGTAGTTGGGGTTGTTTTGGCGGTCGGAAGTGGAGTCTAATATCTTGCCACCGGTTAATCCTAAAAACACGGTGGAATTGTTCGAATACGGCCGGATTTCATCACTGCACATGTGGCGGCGATGGTGTTGGTGGTGCTTTGCTCTGTCCCGTGCGATCAGCTTCGGAGGATTTTGTCCCTCGTCTTGGAGGCGGATCAGTCGGAGTCTTGAAAACAGGTGCGTCATTTTCTTCGATTCACCGTTGTTTCTCTTCTCTCTCTCTTTCTGCTGCTGAAGCAACAGCAGCAGCAGCAGAAGATGTAGATGTAGGAGTAGCTGACGAAGAGGAGGCACTAAGAGGACCCCTCCCTCTTCGATCAGCACCGTGTCTGATGCTTCCTGCCGGCTCTGGTTTGGTTGCTGAAGGCGGTGAAAGGTATAAGCTCGTAAAAATGGAGGATGAGAGGAATTATTACCAATTCTTTAGCTTTAGAGAGAAGAAAGTTGTGAAGATGAGGAAGAATGTTAGGCTTATACTTCCATGGCAAAGGGAAATACTTCCTCCGGACGAGGCCATCTGCTTCGGTTCGTCTCGTGGTTGGCTCGCATTCATCCACCCTCGCAATTGCTCTCTCTACCTTTTCAACCCATTCATCCACTCTTATCTCCTCTACCTCCCTCTCCCTCCTATTCAAACCCTCCCTTGTATCATGTCATGTCTCCGCTACAATTCCAGTACTCATGGGCACACCTCTGCTTCTTCTTCTTCTTCTTCTTCATCCATAGATAATACAAACAATGTTGTTACGGAGTTCAACATTTGGAGAAAGTAGAAGCCCATATCATCTCGAAATCTGAGTGAGGCCCCTTTCTTTCAGAAAATCGTGTTATCCTCATCCCCGCCCCCTTTCCCTTCCCATCATCACCTTCATCATGAAGACATCATCAATCGTAATGCTAACCACATTAATGAAAGCAACTCTTCTTTTGATTCGGATTGCACTGTGATGGCCATCCAAGGCTACTAGGAATACAAACTCGCATTTTGCAAAATTGGGGACACCGCTTGGACTGCCTTAAAAGGAGAAGGGGTATGTCATATATTTCAGCAAGGACCAAAAATTCTATGCCTTGCATCATGAATTTGTAGAAGCTTTGGGATCTCCGCAACCCTGCCTCTCCAAAGAATACTCTCATCATTTCTCATTGGCCTCCTTTGTTACACCCCACAATAAGGGACCACCACTGGCTAAGACAAGCTTTGCACCCTGATCGTTATCTAGTGGAGTCTTCAGGGGAGTTGTTGATGGCTGTTAGGTACTATAATCACAATGTAGATGATGACGGCAACTACCAACCTAAAATTATCACTCAAGATAGTTCACGTCCCAAGAAGACAATTATTTTTGATGTGTATAAGCTAGACTTTGTTAACATGGACTGGCTACTCCTACCTAGCTTAGGCCCCGACAGGGCATTGTTCATCGGTCTTAATGACTCTATCTCTGTCTCTCCCGTTGATTTCCCCGGGTTGGCCATGAATTGCATTTACTTCACTTGTCCCAATGCTGAATTACTCGAAGATACTCATGATTTGGGTGTCTTCAACTTTGAAGATAACAGCATCACTCCAATTTATCATTATGACTTGGACATTCAACTGCCTTCTCTATGGATTGTCCCTGCAGCTCAGCAATGAAAAAATTTGAAGGAAGCCCTTTTCTTTATTTTGCTAACTTACAATACTAGCAAATCTATGGTACAATTATGTATGCATACGATTTCTGTTGGCGCCATGCATTGTTTCTTTCGGAAGTACTAATTTTACTGTTATCTTGAAATAGAGCAAGATCCTTATATATATATATACTAGTATAATGGTACTGTTGTTGAGTGGATCCTTATATATACTAGTATGTTGGTAATGTTATTGAATGGATCCTTTTATATACTAGTATGCTGGTAATGTTATTGAGTGGATCCTTGTATATACTAAGTTGGTAATGTTATTGAGTGGATACTGCTTGGTCAAATTATCAAATAATTTAGACTGGGACAAGAGAGAAGTTTCACACGGATTTAGAAAATAAACTCGACCTGACCTCACCTCCTCCACATTGTGAAAAAGAAAAATAAGACTAGGAGTATGTATGTATGCAGATTCCAGGACTCAATAATGTTTTTTCTGGTATTGTTTTCCTCGATGCATATTAACATCTATTGGCTCTAATTTGTTTATTTGTTTTATTCCTATGGTTGTCGTCAAATTCAATTTCATACAAGATTTATTTTCCTGGCAGAATGTTGTTTTGATAAATAGATATATGCGCTCAATTTGTTTTTCTTTTTGTTATAATTTTGTGTTTGTTTGTTTTCTCTAATTCTTGACAATACAATTCATTATCTTCAACTTTGTTTTTCCTTCTGAGTTCATTTTACCTCTGTATCTAGATTGGTATCCCATGATTATAAGCTAATTGCTCTTTGCATTCTATTGTTATATTAGTCCTCCCGTGTCTCTCTTGTGCTAATTGATGACAGAAGGTGATCTATTATTCTTACTATAAACTTTCCTATCAGTGACTGGAGCATCTAAGTAAGATACAACGTTTCTTGATAATGGAATTGATTATGCAATTTGTTTATGCATCGGTCATGATATATGTAGCACTAGAACCATTTCAAGTGCACATCACATTTTTTCAAAATAATGTTAAGAAAATCCACAAGAACTTATAATGGTTTTGTGTTGTGCCAATTTACATTTAGCTAAAAGGTCCATGAATGGGGGATATTGAAGCTTCACAAGTGAAATTTCCTGATACTGTGTTTAAGATATTTGTTTAAATCCCTTATGATATGTAAACTGAAACGACCCTTTCAAGTTTTCTATATTGGTTTTTGTTGGAAACAGCATTAGAAAACGCAAACTTTGGAAGGATTTTTAAATAGATTCGCTAAGAATTTTTTGCGAATCTATTGACGAGCGCGTTCCTCTTTGCGAGGAGATGAACGTGGTATATTTATTTTCTCAAATCCGTTTCCGGGTGAATGAGAAATTGGCTCCAAAGTAAGTGATTTATAAAGCCTAAATGTGTGTGAATAAGGTGGGAAATGCTTGTCCCACATCAAAAAAGTAGCAAAGCAACCTTGAGTATATATATATCTAGTATGGGATTTGGGTTTGGACCCAAGGGCACCCAAGTTTTTAAGAGGGGGAGGACCTAAGCTAGCCTAAATCCGAACCAACTACCACACACGCGCACCGCCCGCCCGACCCAATCCGGGGCGGGGCCTACTGGGCTTGCGGGTGGAGCACACTGGGCTAGATTGGATTAATCTCTTTTGAGTTTAAATTCAAATTAAAAACCATAAAACAGTTTTTGTTTGAACCAAAGGTTGCACCTTTTGAACCTAAATCAGTTTTGGCTTTCTAACGTCACAATGGTTGCACCCATTTGGAATAGGCACCATTAAGCCTATAAATAGCCCTCCTTGGATTCATTTCAAAACACACCAAATTCAGAACAAAATCTTCTCTCTTCTGAATTTACTTCTCCCTCTTTTTCTTTTATAATCTGTTTGGGTTCGACCCTAACCAATTGGGTTCAAATCTTAGGGATTCTGTTTGGGTTCAACCCTAACTAATTGGGTTCGAACCTTAGTCACTCACTTCGAGTCCGAATCCGAGTCTGAGAGTACTTCACCGAGCTGGTTCGCCTATTCCATTGGTTTGAAGTGCTACTACCAAAGGAAGAAAAATCGTTGTATCTTGGGAGATAGACGCCGAAGAGTCCGTTAGCACCGTAGCGGGACGTATCTGTCTTAAGGCTATATAATTAAATTCTAGCCTCGACTTTATCAGGTTCTTTTATAGTTTTATTTTCTTGATATTAAACTATATAAATATATATAGATTATTATAATAAATATTATATTTACAAATAATATTTAAATAAATTATACTATAGTATATGATACATTTTTTCTCTACAGTTTTATCTTGTTACTCTCCTGTTTTGTTGTCTTAAACATGCAATCTAAATGTGAACGAGTAGTTCTCCATGTCTTGAACATTGATTTGTGTGATGTCTTTGATATTCTGCCTTGATTTGATATTGAATGCGTCCTACATGGATGGAGATATGGAGATTACAACTGAGTTATATCCATACTCAAACTTTCACACAAACACTTGTAATATAAACTCTTTTTTTTCGGGATTGACACAGTTATGCTTTTAAGGTATTGTAGTGTCCAAAGAGAACCTGCTATTGCACATTTTTAAGGGATCTCTGACACCATATAAACTAATTTTTTTTGGGATGGACATTGTGAGTATGGACATTCACATGTTCACGTGTTATTATAGTTATGAGGTGTGGTGCATTCCATTATATAATCACATCATACAAGATTTGTCTTGCGGAACGTTGGTTTGATAAACCAATCCATTGGCGTGAACCAGCATATTTATTGGTGTTTGTTTATTTTTTCGAATTCTTGACAATATAGTTTCACTGTCTTCAATATCTTCTTCATTTTTTTTTTTTTTTTGGTAGATTTCATTTTGCCTTTGCTGACCTTTGATATAGAGATAAAATGATAGTAGTATCTAATTATTTCCTCCTTCCGTGGAATCAAACAAAAGGGATGTTGATTCCTGCTTCAAATGCTTGAATGAGTGGCATCTTTTGAAATATTATGATGTGCTTAAGTGTGGTGAATAATCAGTCTTTATTATGTTGATGAAGAAGATGGTGTGGTTTGTTATGGCTAAAGGAGGAAGAGTAACCTCATTCAAATTGATTGGTTCTTTAATTTATGATACTGGGGATAATTTGTAGTGGCATTGCATTTTTAAAAGGTTAGATATAAAAAAAAATTACATGATTCCCCATAATTCGATGTACAAGTAAATGTATTATTCAGACTATTTATTGCGTGTGGAGTTATGATAGGCTGGGTCCATGTATTCTTATTTTTTTGTTCTTTTGTATCTTCGAGTCCAAAAGACTGTAATTTACATGGTTTCAATGTTCCAAGACCATGTGGTCCTTGGATTGGAAAAAAATTTAGTACCAATTTTGAACTGAACTTCCTCTAATTCCAAATTTAAGGCACGAATTCGGACCTATTAGACATAACATTAGCTAAAAGATCTATGAATGGGGGATACTGAAGCTGCACAAGTGAAATTTTCTGACACTTCGTATAAAATCTCTTAGGATATGCAGCAGAAACCACCCTTTCAAGCGTGGTCTGTATTTGTTTTGCTGTCACACAGACATTCGCATGTATCTGAACCAGCCAACTGATGGGCATTACACAATTGATTGAGTTACACACACTATCTTCCCTCTATCTCTTATTCCATTCGCATACACATTATATATATTAGTCCAACAATTAGAATATATATATATATATATATATATATATATATATAACATGGAGCCACGGCTCCAACTTTTCTCCAAAAATTAATCTCCATGCTATAAACCAACACATCAGGTATATATAGGCTCAGAATCATACAAAATATGTACGTACTACCCCATGTTCAATATTTGAAACAAATCTAAACCCAACAACTACATGAGAAGTATCAATAAACCGATTAGTGTGGTGTGAATTAATAAGAATTTTGGACTTCCTAATTAATGGGTTCCACATAATTATTTTTACTAAGATATGAAATAATTAGTGTTAGAACAAAACAGATTCGAATCCACAACTCGAATCTGTGAACGCTACTGAATGTGAATTCACTTTCAACGTGTTCATCAAATGTGTTTATGCAATGCAAGGTGTATGAATCTTTGGTGTAATCGTTGGATTCATAGGGAGAAGGAACTGACTGCCCTGGAAATTCTAGTTTCAAAGAGAGAATTTGTTAAAATATGTTAGAATCATATTTTAAACAACAGTAATAATAATAAAGGTGACACATTTGTGTGTTAACATGTGATTGGCTGGGACCACATGATTCTGAATCATGTAATAATTTTTTCGTACACAGTTAGAAAAATAAAATGTCTTCTCATGCTCTCAGTCTCTTAATTACGAGAAAAATCATGATGGAAGACAGTTTTATAAACCTTTTTGAGACTATTACATTGTTCCGACTCAAGGATCAGACTCATTCTTCGAAAATGACTCAACCATAACTAAAACTCGTTAAGCTTTAGCTAGTGGCTCGTGGTGCTTTTTGACTAGATTCGGTCATTTAGGGCATCAAAATCATGTTTCTTTCCCGCCTTATTAGAAGAAGGCAAAATATTTGCTTTTTTTTTTTTTTTTATTAGAAGTCTAAACAGATTCGAATCCTCAACCATTTTCTCTTTAACTTATTAGATTCAAATTTGTTCTTAGTTCATTCTCGAGCATTGTAAGTTCCGTTTCAAAAAACCAACACTTTATTCTCAATGATAGATTCTTGATAACTTTGTTTGTCGAACGCCAAAAAAAAAAAAAAAAAAAAAGGGCCCCCACGAGACTGAAGTAATGATTTACATAGTTTTTTTTTTCACAGTGTGGTAGTGTTTGCTTTCAAATTCATGTCAAACCTGTGTGTGTTTGTATGTGGACATTGTGAATTCGATTTTTGGATTTCAGAATCAAAATCCTGATGCTGAATTCGAATTTTGGATTGTGAGTTCGAAATTTGGCAAAATTAATTTTGAGATCTTGTTTAATCCTAGAGAGAGACCCTTTTCGGTAGTTGGTTCATGTTCCAGCTTTGCCGTTCTTATATGTTTCAAGACTGCCATTAACTCATTCTAGCTACGGTAACAACATTCTTTGAATTTCCTCCAACATAATCCGTTAATTCAGGTGTATTTTTATAGAAAATAACCCAATTTTCAGATCTGTAATAGTATCAAGGAAATAAAAAAAGTGAAAAAGTAAATTTGTTTTTTTAATTGTTCTTCATGTAAAAGAGCACCTTGTATAAACAATTGCAGTAAGTCTTCCTGCTATAAAAGTAATCTAAGATCACCAACCCTAAATACTTTAGAAAAAATAATAATAATAATAATACGGAGTAAGAATAAAAATAACATGGTAAGAATAAAAATAATAATAATAATAATAATACGGAGTAAGAATAAAAATAACATGGTAAATGCGAAATGAAAGTCGCATTTGTTGGGTTGTCACAATGATAATTAATTAACTGTGTTCACAATGCAATTAATGTAACATATCATATTAAGAACAAAGATGTGTAACAAATAATCTATTAGAGTCCACTTGGTAATTTAATGTTGTGTTTAATCTATAGGGACAGATCTAAGACATGCTGAATGATGTTGTTGGTTAAGACATTGTGAATGATATTGTTTTTTTTTTTAGGAATTTTAAAATTAGTACTTAATAATTATAGTGTGGGCCAATTGGCCAAATATCCCTTTAAAGGGAAAAGAAGCCCAATTGAGGCAAACAAAGGGACCAGGCCCAACCCAAGTACCAACCCAATCTAAACTAAATAGTAACCAACCCAAAAGCAATAACTGATAACCATTGTTAACAGAGTGTTTATCCGTTAATGGCGGTTAACAGCCAATCAATCCGGCGAATACCGTGAATGAGCAGTAGCCCCAAACAAATTTCCGGCGCTAGATCCGGTAGTTTCTTCAGTCCGGTTGACGAGGCGTTGGGCGAGAGCAAAGTGAATGATATTTTTGCAAATAAGAAAATGGGTGAATTTATTCCTTTCGTGGCAAACATGACGTTCAAACACATGGATGACATATATGTTTCTAATTCAATGGCCACCACAAAAAAGAGTTTATAACACTCGCCTATCCACGTGTTTTGAATAATAATAAAAAATATGTGGTAACATTTATTTGTTGTAAGATTTTTTAAAATAAAAACTTGAAAACGTATTTTGTAAAAAAGTAATATAAGTTTGAAA
Organism: Cornus florida; assembly: GCF_030987335.1. Lineage (NCBI taxonomy): Eukaryota > Viridiplantae > Streptophyta > Magnoliopsida > Cornales > Cornaceae > Cornus > Cornus florida. Next base: position 95,369,520 of record NW_026775571.1, on the reverse strand, counting down.
AATATAATAGTTTGTTAAAAATGCCATTTAAGAGATATTTTTTAAAAAAATTATTGTTGTTGTTAATTGTTACAGTACCAAATGCTACAATACGAAAAATATATAAAAAGATCAAATTAGTGTTTCAATTTTAGGCCACTGTCACAAAATGTTTTGACACTGTGTAAGATAAAATAATTTTTACCAAACACGTTTTTTCACTGTCCACGACTACCGTATACGACAAAAACAGAAATTCTAAAAACAAAACCCATACCAAACATGCCAATTAATTCATCACATTGCTTTATAAGCAAAGTTCAATATTATTCAAAAGTTATTTTTCTATAACTTTTGAATAACAATAAGTTATGAGTGTGCTGAAAAAACAATAAGTTCTCAATAACCACATAGAGACCCAACCAAAAAATATATATACACACATTAGTAAAAGACACATGAGCTACACGTGGTTAAAAGTTATTTTAAACATAAATTTTAAAATAAATTATGTTTTACAAATAATTAATTTGCAACTTATTTGAGTAATTGAAATTTCAAATATTTATGAAGCCAACTGTGTTGTCCTCTTATACATTTATTAGCTACCAATAGGATTCTAAGAATAAAGATTAAAGTCTAAAGGGTAATAATTTCTATTTTTGGATAATTAAAACTATTAAAATTTATCATTTAAATAATTCTCACCTATGATATATATAGTAGTTTTAGATAAATGTTAAAATTTATATTTTAAACCATTAAACATAATTGTAGATCATAAAGGGTCAACAACATAAAATACTAAGGTATAAAGTAAAACCTATTAAGTATTAAGTTCACATATGAAAAAAATTTATTAATTTCTTAAAAAATATTCCAACAAAATATAAAAAATAGTTCTAACTATTTTTTTGGCTTTGAACGTGAAACTTTAATATTACTTTTATTTTTATTTTTCTTTCTTTTTTTCATTTTTTTCTTTTTCTTGGTCTAGGTAAATTTAATAGGCTTTTTTACCACAATATAATTTAATGGTAAAAGTGATATTGGTGGATATAACTTAAACTTACCCATCTGTCAATGTTGAGTGCTTAATTGAATAGCTAGAATAATAGAGTATGAGTTTGTGACTTAGTGTAATTTGACTTAATTTAACATTTATGGTGTGATTACGATGGTATGATTACTTCTTTTTTTGGGTTTTTTTTTTTTTTTTTTTTTTTTTTTTTTTTTTTTTTAGCAGAAAAATTGATTTCAAGAAGAACTATTAATTAAAATTTTCACATAAACTATAAATATTACAACAAATTCGAAAAATGATGCCAACAAATTCGAAGAATATTAAAAATAAAGTAGATTAATGATGTAGGATAGTTTGACGGTATTAATTAGGTTTTTTATTTTATATATTTTTAAGGGAGAATTTTATTTTATGTAGTTTCTTTATATTTTTAGTTAACTTAAACCAATTATTATTTTTTTTTGTTATTAGTTTTCTTTAAAGTTTTGGGGTTTTATTTATTATAAATATAGTGTACTGCGAGAGCATAGTATTCAATCAACCTTTTATCAATAATATTTATGAATTTATGAATTTTCTTATAGTTTGTGGATTCAAACTAACTTGTGAACATGTATCCCTTTTGTTACATCAAGTAATTTGAAAAGTGTGCAAATAACACATTTTATATTCAAATTCCACATTTGTAGTATCAAAAATGAGTAAATAAGAACTTCTAACCCCAAAAAGTGACATGTGAACCAACAGACCTGTGGCCTAGCGGTACAAGACTTCTACTTCTCAAAGGGAAGTCAGGGGTTCAAATCTTAGTGGAGGCGTGTGTGTGTCCCAACTAGGAAAAAAAAGAAAAAAAAAAAGTGTGTGACATGTGAGTGTCATGTGACCAAAAAATACTCTTTAATACCAATACTACTCTTTTGGACTCCCAAAATTGTCTCTCATTCATTTCTCCCTCATTTCTATATATAATATCCTAAATTCATTATTTTTCTCTCTATAAATACTCTATTTATATATTTATTTTTTCTTTCTCTATAATTTCTGTTTGTATGTATTTTCTTCTTCTCATTCTCGGTCTCTTTCTAACAGCTCTCTCCCACGTATGTAAATTGTATTTCTTTAATACTAATAATAATAAATATTTAATTAATTAAATTTATCTTTCTTCAAAAAATTTACTTATTTCTTAGTGTGAGAGGCTCTTTACATATCCATGTCTTAGATGTTGAGTCAGTGTGTATTTATACAATAAGATTTTCTAAAACATAAAAGTGATTTACATTTTATATTAATAATTTATTTTTCCATATTCAGGTGATCAAATAATTAAATATTAATTTACCAAAAAAATAATATAACTAAATGTCAATAGGACATATATGCACTTAAATGTTTATACTTATTATATACTTTTTTAATAATGAAATAGTTGGTCAAACATTAAAGATTTGTCATCTATATAAAATAAAATAGTTTATTCCTTACAAAAAATATATAATATTTTTATATTTATTTATATTACTATTCAGTAATTATTCATAGGAATATGATTTGGCACTTGAATTTATATAATATATATTTTTCATTATATTTCATCTTATTTTTAGATAAATTAAGATAATAATAAAATTTATTTATTGGATTTGGAGATATATATTTTTTACATGATATATATATATATATATATATATATATATATATATTATTTATTAATTTTTTACATAATATTTTATTTGATTTTACTCTCTAATTTTGTGCAAGTCCTTTTAAGTAATTTCAACTTCTATTTATGTTTTTTTCTTTTTTGTAAATAGAATATTGAGGGTCATTGTGTATTTTTGCCTATCTCGCTTTATTTAATGGCTATAAGTCCTTGTTTACTCTTGTTTGCTTACTTTTCATACTACATAGGTGAAATTTGAACATAAGAAGTGTTATTTACGCATTTTTAAAATGTAGGGGTTTTTTTTGCACTTCACCCTAAACTAAATATTATTTAGTGGGATAATGAAATCGCAACAGTAGCACATAAACTTTACCTTTTGGATTATAGTAAAAATTACTTGCATAGTAACTTTTTTAATATATATTTTTATGGTATTTTTGGCTCAAGAATAAATTACTTGCATTTATTTAATTAAGCTAAATAATTTTTTATGCCTATAGAATAAATACTATATATTTAAGAGGGAGGGAGGGAGGGAGCATATATACATAAAGTATAATACAATAGAAATTAACAAAATATAATATGATGGGAGCTTATGAAAATTCAATCCATCACAATCAAAGTGTGTCGTTAAAACTAAAACCTTAAAATAAAAAACAAAATTATTGGTTCAAGTAACACAAAACCATATAAAAGCAACAACATAATTAAAGCAGAAAAGAAATGTACTTTTATGTTGCGTTTGTATAAATTAAAACACCTTTATGCAACACAAAAAATATAATAATATATGTGTGAAAAATTAAAAGAAAAAATTCACAAAAAAAAAAAGAAAAAAAAAAGAAGAAGATTGTAGACTCTATGGGGGGTGGGGGGATGAAAGAGACTCCAAATCAAATTAGTCCAGTTTTAAAAAATTAAAAGAAATAATATAACTTGTACATGAACAAAATCAATTGTACTTTCAAACTATGTCCTACAAAACAAAAACAAAATTATACAATAGACAAGGAATTTTACTTCAATAAGCCCATGATTCCAAATTAATAACAATATGTGATAAGCAGAAATAATATATGTCTAGAAAAATAGAAAATTAAAAGAAAATTTCACCTGAAAAAACAGAGTTGTAACCTCCATAAGTCGGGGGAAAAATCAAAGAGAAAAAAGTAAAAATCAAAATTAGTGCTACGATTTTTTTAATTAAGAAGCATGGATTCCGGGCTTAGGAAAGAGTGCCCGGAAAGAATTAGAGTATAATTAAGAAAAATATAATAGAATTAGAAAAATAATAATAATAAATAAATAAATAAATAAATAAATAAATAAACCATTTCTCAGCTTAAGAGATGCAAGCTTAGCTCTTCTACATAATGTGTAGTTCCAACCCTAAATACTCCAATAAATACTGAACACTTTAATGGCGACCAAACATACACTAATACGCCAATGACAATATGAACAAATAAATAACTTTTCCAAGCACAAATCAATAAGCATCAAAATCTACCAGTAAATACTAAACACTTTAATGGCGACCAAACATACACTACTAATACAAACAAACCTGCCAATGACAATTATGAACAAATAAATAACCGCACAAATCAACAAGCATCAAAATCTACCATATTAGGCAAAATCAAGAGTCATAATCATCGCAGCGAAAAAGAAATAACTAACTTACATAGATGAAAGGCGGAAGAGAAAACCTTATTAGTAAGCCAAAAAAAAAAAAAAAAAAGACAGCATTTTCAAACAGGGTTATAATAAATTGACAGCAGCATTTTAATTGCTCGAGGACCAACACCAGCATTTTCAAACAGGGTTATATTTTCAAACACTAGCATTTTCATACACTATCCAACACCAGCCATTGAGAATCATAAGCAAAAACACCTTTTCAAGCACAAATCAGTTGCACCAAAACCTTTTCCTTGCTTGGAGTTGTCTAATAGAATTTCAAGTCTTAAACACATTTGGAGGTTATGTAACATGAAAGACTCTCTTAGGGTTGCTTGGGTTCATAGATATCTCATTAAGTCCAAATGTTTTTGGTCTGTCAAAGCTACCGCACTTAGTTCTGGTTTTTGGAGAAGGCTACTCAAGTTGAGGGGAATGGCAAGGGGTCTGCTAAGGCATAAAGTTGGCTTAGGGGTTTGCACAAGCTTATGGTTGGACTACTGGCTCCCAAATGGTCCTATTTCTTCTCAAATTGGTCTTACTGTGTTGGAAATTCTTCAAATGGACTATCAAGTCAAAGTTGATAGCCTAATTTCCAATTTTCAGTGGACAATTCCTTCATCTCTGCAGCAGAACTACTTCTTTCAGTCTAAACATTTCCTATCACAGCTTCATAGCCTTCCAGATCCGACACCAACTCAAGATGTAATTCAGTGGTTACCAAGTGCACCAAGGGATTACTCTCACAGACTTACCAGGGATTACTTCACACCCCCATCACTGTTATTTTCATGCTCTCATCTCATCTGGTTCAAGCATCACATTCCAAAGCATGGCCGCATTGCTTGGTTAGCTCTCAGACACAGACTGTATACATTAGACTCTAAACCAATGAGACACAAGCACAAAACCAATGCCTGCTACCTCTGTCTTGCTGGATGGGAGTCTTTGGATCATCTATTCTTTCAGTGTAAATTCAGTAGAGTTATTTTGGAGTTCATGCAACATGCTGCTGGCTTCTACATCCTACCAAACAACTGGACTGAACTCATGCATTGCGTGGTGTGCTAACTCCTGGACTCAAAAGGGATTTATTACTCACAAGTTCTAAACCTATGAGACACAAGCACAAAACCAATGCCTGCTACCTCTGTCTTGCTGGATGGGAGTCTTTGGATCATCTATTCTTTCAGTGTAAATTCAGTAGAGTTATTTTGGAGTTCATGCAACATGCTGCTGGCTTCTACATCCTACCAAACAACTGGACTGAACTCATGCATTGCATGGTGTGCTAACTCCTGGACTCAAAAGGGATTTATTACTCACAAGTTACTTCTCTCAGCTGCTATCTACTTCATTTGGCTAGAAAGGAATGCAAGGGCATTTAGGAGCAAGTCTTCTACTCCTCATCTCCTCATCAAGTCAATTAAGAGCTATGTAAGAGCTAGACTTGCTTCTATCAAATTGAATAATGGTGCTAACTTGAGAAAGTTTACTTCATGGAGAGACCTGCAGAAGCTATTCTCAGAAGGGTGTGAGTTTGCCCACAGGCAACGTTGTTTTCTTCTTTGAAGTTCTACATTATGAAGTCTACATTGCTGCAGTTCTACAGTGCTGAAGTCTTCCTTGAACACATTGTTGGGTTGCTCAGATTTCGCTGTCAGTTCATTTTGTTAGTTATTTGTTGTGGTGTCAGTTTATTGTGTTAATTCTGTGGTGTTGTGTCAAGGTAGCACCACTTTGTTGTAATTACTGTATTTTGTTCTTGTGTGTTGGCTTGGTGTCCTGTCCATTTTCATGGACTTTTTGGACTGCTGTACAAATTTTTTCCTATTTTATACAAAGCTTAACCATTCAACACAAAAAAATAAAAAATATAAAATATAAAATATAAAATATAAAATAAAATAAAATAAAATAAATAAACATTACAACATTGTTCCTATATATATAATAAAAGAAAATAATTTTTAAAAAAAAAAAAAAAAACATGAGCACATATATCTATATGTTAAATGATAAATAAATGTGTTCACACAATCAGACATTCAGCAAGATAAATCTTGTAAGATGTGATTATATGATGAAATTCTCACAATTCCATTTTTAAATATACAAGCAAATACACAATACTGTGAGCTTTGGGATTTGAATAAAGCTATCAAATAGCAGCTAGTAACTACACTCCATTTAGGATTCAAAGCAATAATATTAACTTTTCAATCACAAATCCGTTACCACCAAAATCTACCCTTTTAGGCAATTGCAAATATAATCAAGAGTCATAAATATTACAACCTTGCCGCTAGCAACCACAAATAAGTAAGCACCAAAATCTACCGTATCATAACCTATTTGACTAGTGCTTTTGTTTCGTGTTTTTTGCTTTTGTTAGTGTACGGTAGCGAAGCAAAAACACGAAACATGTTCGGTAATATTTGTTGCGCTTTTGAATAGTACCAAAGCGCTTTCAAAATTGAGGCTAAAATGATACTTTTGTTTGCTTCCGCACTGTAGCAAAGCACTGTTCAAAATTTTCTAACATAACATTTTTAATTAACCATTCAAATTTTCAAACTTACAACACTTTTTACCAAACAGGCATTTATGTTTTTACTTCAAAAAATCTTGTAATAAATTTACGTTACCAAATAAGCTTCTAAATAGGTGGTTTTTTTTTTTTTTTTTTGATAAATAGCTTCTAAATAATGTTGAACACACCCTAAAAGCAAAAACATTGCTAGAATCAGAGCAAATGCACAAAGCAACTGTGGTTGCCAAACGGGCCCTTAAGCAATTGCATATACAATGAAGAGTCATAAACATTAATGATCTTCAACCTTCTTGGATAATAAGGTTTTATGCAGTTATCTTCTAGGTGAAAGACACCATTGTCATGGCCATCATATATTTGGTTAAATCCTTCGAGGAAATGATCAGTGAAGTAGATAGAATTCTTCATCAGCTCGGGATAATGGCAAGTTGAGAGAGAAAATGAATGATTAGAACCCACAAATAGTGCTCGGTCACCTAAGCAATCCACAGTTCCCACTTACTCTGATCGAAATCAAACTTATGAACATCAAATCCCAGAGTCCAATAAGCATCATCATCTTGAAGGAAAAGATTTTCTCGTTCATCATCATTAATGTTATTCACCACATCGTCTTCAGACCTACGAGGATGCACAAATTCAGTTTCAGCAACACTTAGGGCTATAAATCTGCGAAGCACCAAAAGATCCCCCGAGGATTCAACTAAGTAATTTGTGAATGTAAAATTATAAGATCCCTTAAATTTGTGGTAAAGCTTCCCAGGACAAAAGTCGGGACTATCAAAAACTTGATATTTGGGAGAAGAAGGGTCTCTGAGATCCCAAGCTTCAATGCTATAATCTGATCGCATTGCATAAAATCGGTGATTCTTGCTGGAATATATGAGATCAGAATAACATCCGAGCGAACCCTCCAAGTCGGTCCAGCTATCATCGCCCGGTTTGCAGAAGGCAAGACTGTCACAGCCGCTGTGGATGGCCATTATAGTGCAATCATTTCCGGGAGAAGATGAATCTGATGAATAAAAGGGGAGAGATGGGGGTGATGACAAAACAAGTCTTCGTAAATAATCGATGTCTTTGATGTCTTTGGGGTAAACGGCGACTCATCTCCGTCCTCCTCCTCCTCGATATTCGTGATCTAGTGAAGTGAGATTAGGAACTGGGTGTTGAGAGAAGGGGAAGGGGAGAAGTGATCGGATTTGAAAAGGCGCGAGGCGAGAAAGGAGGGGAGGGTTTCGATGGAAGGGAGGGGAATGTAGGGGAAATGAGGAGAATCTATCAATGGGTTGTAGAGATAAGAATGGCAATTCTGAGGGTGGTTAAAGGCCAACTAGCCATGGGAAGACCCCACGCATGGTGCGGCTGTAGGCATAAGGAGTTCCCTCTGCCATGGTATACTACTAAGATTCTTCCGAACCCTAAATTGACTCTGTTCTGAAACACTGAAGAAATTAAAATAGTTATCATCGTCCTGGTGGTTTGAGTGATTTAGTGATGTTTTGTTATCATCGGCAACAACCACCACCCCGGAGGTAGCATAAGCAATGGAGGAGGAGGACGACGACTTACAGGTGGAGAAGAAAAGGTTGCAGCCTTTTTGAAGCATCCGCATCCAAGAAACAAACCACCATCGCCACCGGTGCTGAAGTTGTGAAATCTCGCCGGATTGGAACAATTGAACCATGTTCTTAGCAGAGACCCGTGGCAATACAGCATCCGATCGCCAAAACTCCTCAAATTACCCATTTTCCCCCTCTCTCTCCTCTGTCTCTGCTAAGAACCCTAACTAACCAACCTAAAACCCTAAAACCCTACTTTATACTAAGAACCCGTGACCTAGAACCCGAACCAACCTAAAAACCCTACTTTATACTACCACATTACTCGTTTTCAGCTTGACATATAAGGACGTACCTGTAGCTATACAAAGAATTTCTCTAACATAATTTAAAAATTAAAATTTTGCCGTTGTAATAATTTTATATGATTAGCGTGTGTAACTTCTTATTTCTTGCTTTGGTTCACTTTCTCTAAATTGTCTAGTTATTTGAAAAGATGCGTTGATCTCAACATTGCTGCTATTGGTAGATTTTATTAATTTGTTAAAAAATGATGAATTGTTACGTATAATAAATATGAAATTGAATCAGGATATATATAACAAAAATTAAAAATCCAACTACCATGGGTGTTGCAAGACGCGGTTACTTAGGCTCTGTTTGTTTGGACGTAAAATATTTTTTAAAAAATATTTTTTTATTTTTTTGGTGATTGGTTGTCGTAAAATATTTTGGAAGAAAAAAATATTAAAATTTAACAAAAAATAATTTATCTAGGTTGTCGTAAAATATTTTGGAAGAAAAAAAATATTAAAATTTAACAAAAATAATTTATTTATAAATTTTTGACAAGTTATTTTACATATCCGGCCCAATGGACTTGACCTTAATCTCAACGTAGAACTACAAAGTAAAAATAAAACAGAGCCTTAATGAGAGTTGTGTTTATCAATTCTTATCATATAGTATATATTTGTTTTAGAAGATCGGAAATTTGGAACAATAGACTCAAAATGGGGTTGACAGTTTGAAGGTAAATCAAGCACGAAAGAAATATCGGATCACATGTGCTACAAATTTACACCAAATAACTAAAAATTCTGATTACATGTATATATATATATATATATATATATATATATATATATATTAGATTATGAACAACACATTATTGGAACAAAAAGGGAAAAAATGATGTTTAATGTCAAGATTAATTAGCGGAAAAATGTAATAACAAATTAATTCCAATTGTTCTTCTTTTAAAAATTAAATCAATTCCAAGTGTTAGAATGTTGGGGGACCTCAAATCATTTACCTTTCATTATATTGGAGAAGAGAAAATATCACTAAATAACATATTTGGGTGGTGAAAACATAATCAATCTTTAATTTTTCTCTTTTAGCACCTTTTGAATTGACAGCTTTCCAAATTTATTAAATATATATATATATTTTTTAACATTACTAGAGATGGTAACGGGGCGGGTTTGGAGCGGGTTTGCCTAAACTCGTGCCCGCCCCATTTATTTATTGAGAACTCTAGACCCGCCCCGTACTTGCAACGGGTTAAATTTTCATAATCCATCCCCGCCCTGTTGGGAAATGATTATACCCATGCCTGCCCATTCAGGATTTTATTTATTTATTTTTATTATTTTGGATTTTTTTTTGGAATGTTAAACAATTTATAAATGTGTAACAGTTACATAGGTTTTAATTTGAGCTTGAAACAGCAGGCAAAGGGCACACAAAGAACATTAAAAATGAAGGCCAAATGACAAGTGCAAGGATGTCAGTCCATGCCAATAGAGAGTTAGTGTTTAGGTTAACCTAAGTTATAAGACATATATATACACATAAATATATATAATTTTAAAAAAGAAAAAATATATAAGGCGAGGTGGACCAAGTGTTCACCAAAATTCATCCCCGTGACCCGCGACGGATTTCAATTATGTACCCATACCAATCCCTTACAGTATTAAAAGGGTTCCCATACCTGTGATTAATGGGGCGGGACGGGGCGGAGCTCTGGTGGAGCGGTATAAATTGCCATCCCTAAACATTACTATGAATGTTTACCTTCAAAATTTAATTCTAGGAGAAAAAAATAAAATTCCGTAAAATACTTACTTGGAAACTAATGCTGGCAAGCTTTGTCTACCATATGTGGAGGTAAGAATGGCAATATCACCATACTCGGTGGGTCCCTGCCCTGTTTATGGCAGGTTTGGGGATTCACTTATGTAAATGTGGATTGTATTTGAAACCTCGGCGGGGGCGGGGCAACCCCGCCCCGCCATGTTTATAGTGCATTTTTACAAAATTGCCTTTACATATTATAAAATATTACTAAATTACATAACTATATATATATAACATATTCACTTTTGAAAGTGAAACCGTAGATCTATTCCCTTGCAGAATAGAAAAAAAACATAATCGTTGTGCGTCAAACATCTTATCATGTTTTAAATTGTTATAATTGTGCTGAAACTTTATTTAATTATTAGGTTAAAAAATATTATAACTGTGTTGATTTTGTTGAAGGTGGATTAGAATTTAAAAAAGGTTATGCGGGATGGGGCGGGGCGGGGATGGGATAGGGGGCTAATGTGGCGGGGCGGGATGGGGATGGGGAGGGAGTTGAAAATTAAACGGGTATGGAGGCGGGGATGGGGGTAAAAAATTTGACCGGGGATGGGGATGGGGAATGAGATCCCCACCCCACCCCGCCCTATTGCCATTCCTATGTGGAGGGAACGCAACAACAGGGTCTTTCGGAATCTGAGTGTAACTCCAGCAAAGACCTTTAGTGTAATTGTCAATTCAATGAGGTACAAGTTGTTCTCCATCAAAAAGTGCTCATGCATGCCGAAGAAATTGCAAAGAATTGAAACCTTCCTAACTCGTTCTATGAACCATCCCATTTGAACCTCTTCTTTTCATTTCCATAAACCCTACCCACACCCCAACTACAACCACCACAGCCATTGCTATAGCCAAACAACCACCCAGAACAAAAACATTTTGAGAAGCATGTTAATGAATTCCCGCCCATGATTTTGGACTGGGCTTTGAGTTTTATGCTATTCACATTGGGCAAATATTTTGGACAATATGGACTTGGATTGCTTTTTGTTTATTTTCGTTGGACTCGTTTTCTTTTTCTTTTGCTTTTGTTTTGACAATTTTGACAAAGAGACACATGGCCCATCCCTGGGAATACCTCTTGTATACTTGTATTTTCCTTTTCTTCTATAAATGTTTATTTACCGGCAAAAAAAAAAAAAAAAAAACTTGGAGTCTTATTCAGGAGCTCCAAACAAATATAATATTAAATTAAATAAGTATTATGCCAATATAAAGTAGCTTACGAGCTTCATCTTCAATACACCCAAACAAGACAGTAACAAACTGAAATCACGAGATCGACATGAATAATACTCTTATAATCATATCCTTTCCAACTATGATTTCAAAACTAATTAACTATACAAGAACAAACATACACTAATAAACACCGGCAAATAATATTGATAAGGAAACAAAAAATAAAAAGTAACACTAGTACGAGAACTCTATCATGATAAGAATCACAAACTCTTTATTTTTTTTTTTTTTGGTGCAAATAATATTGATAAGGAAACAAAAAATAAAAAGTAACACTGGTACGAGAACTCTATCATGATAAGAATCACAAACTCTTTATTTTTTTTTTTTTGGTAAGTATAAATTTTATCATTTGACTTTTGACAAATTTTTAAAAAAGGGACAATACTAGCCTACTCACCGGTGCGTTAAAAAAAGGGACAATACTAGCCTACTCACCGGTGAGTAGGAAGTTCATACTTCCTTTGATGTGGCGCAAAATTAGTGGAACACGTGTCTCTACAATATAAAACAATAAAAATTAAAAGATTTGAGATATTATCCGGATTAAATCCAATATGATTCAAATCTAAATCTCTTTCCTTCTCTCTCATACGCAACTTGTTTTAAACTAATTTCATGTTATTGCCCTTTTCAGGTGCTTATCCCAAAAATAAGTTAATTCAGCCAAATAAGAGCTTAAAAGAAGCAATCTCAAGTTGAATGGAAGAAATGAGCAAAGTGGAAGCAAAATGAAGCACAGTATGGAAAATCACCAATGTTAGATCGATCTCAACATTACTTCGATCGATCAGAACAAGATCGATCTAGACACTTCAAGATAGATCCAAGCAGTTGGCCTTATCCAAAAGATCTCACCATGTTCGATCGATCCAACCTTTTTCAGATCGATCGAAAATATTCGATCTTATCCACACCTACCATCCCACTTACCACTTTTGTCTCTTTCCCAAAATATCTCAGAGATTTGTCATTATTCAAAAAGGCACCGCCAAGGATGGATATATCTCTGCAGCATTCGATGGATCTCACCAATGTTCGATTGATCTCAACACAGTTCGATCGATCGAAACTCCTTAAGTCCGAAGAAAAAATAAATTCCAGCTTATTAAAAGTTGGCTCATGGTGTAATCATTGCAAGGACCCTAGTGCACGAATTCAGACCATTGGGTGTGACACTTGAGCCTCCTATATAAGGATTTTGAGCCATTTTTACATCACATCTTGATATTTATATCATCATATCTTCATATCATCTATCTTGGAGAGGAGGCTAGAGACTAGAGAGCTTTTACACATCTTTGGGAGTTCTTCCATTCTTCTAGGGTTTGCATCAAGAAGGAGGTTATTCATACCATGGAGATAGCCCTTGAAGGTTGGATGACTACTTCAATGAGTGGCTAGACATCTACTTGGGGCTAGAGTAGCCCCTAAGTTTGCTTCCTAGACTTAGTGCTTTGTATATTTTTGGGGATTTACTTGTAACAAATGTTTTGATCTTGGATTTATATATATATCTTGTGGTTTCTACTTGATGTGTACGGATTAATGTTTTCAATTGATTGTTTATTTCTAATCATATGTCTGTATACTAAAATGGATGATTCATGTGTTTTTCTTTAGATTTAGTGGAGTTTATGCATGTCTATATGTATGGATGAAGCTAATCTAGTGATGATCAAAACATAGTGCTTAATTGAACACTCTTACGATTTATTTGATGGTTCACACTTGTTTCTTGATGAATTGTGCCACACCTTTAGCTTACTTAGTTTAATTTCCATGTCTTTAGTGTAGATGTAATATAATTGCTTTAAATTCATAGATAGGTGGATAATTTATTCTTGTTCTTTGGTGTTCCATACTTGTGAATGCAAAGGGTGTATGTTTCTAGATAGTTGGGTGTGCATAAATTGTGGTTTCATTGAATGGATTTTGGTTTCATTTGATAGGTTGTGCTTTCTATTTGAATTGGTTAGACAATCTATACTTATTTGCCATCCATGCCTAGTTTCAATTAATATCACACACACAAAAGTTACAATTCAATTTCCCCATTGATATACAATTGCTAGTATCTAGTGAAGTCAAACTTAGTGGTGAGCTCTAGTACCCCAAGTCCTCTCCTCCATATCTTTTTCCCTACTTTCTAAATTGTTACTTTTACTTGCTCTAATTTCAATTGCATTGTAGTTTAGTCAACCAAACAAACCAACATTTTGATCATTCGACTTACTAACCCTATACATTGTTTCTATTACAAATATGCCCACAATCCCTTGGGACAATCCCTACTCACCCTAGCTATATTTTTAGTTAGAGGTAGTAGTGGTTTTTATAAATTTAAAACTTGGCCACATTGCACATACACACTATCTTTTGCACATCTTTAGGCTTCGGTGCTCGGCGACTCACCAAATTTTTGGCGCCGTTGCCGAGGATTGAATTGGCAACGACGTATTTCTATGGAAACAAATAAGAATTAGTACTCTTTTGATCGTGTCTTTTCTTTACTTTTATTTTTGTTGCTTATTGTGTTTGTTCTTATTTGGCTAGGTGAATTGAGCAAGGAAGTCAAGCAAAGGAGAATTGGAAAACAATGAGGTAAGCTTAGCATAAACAAAGGCTAAAATCTAAAAATTGCAAAGCTAAGTAGAAAAATTGAAAAAAGAACAAAAAAAATTCATTTGAAGTTGCTTAAGGACCCTTTGTGAGATCTTTCTAACTCAATCTCTAGTTAAATCGTCGGCCCGCGTGGTGGCAAGTATTTCAATTTTTAGATAAATCGTGAGCCCGCGTAGAGGCAATTTAATTTTCTTTGCATATTATTCAAACATAGGAGTATGGGATCATCGTATGTGGAGATTTGTTGATTGATTTTTTGCTTAATTTTTGTGTGGTCTTACTTAACCCTTCATTGTTCTAAATGGATAATATAGAGGGTCTTGGATATTTAGACCCGAATTTAATGGACTACCCTCCTTTCAACCAATTTCTTCCCAGAGTTCAAGCTCTAATTCCTCCAATGGTCCTTCGTGATCATTATAATCTCCATGAATACCATGCACTAACTTGCATTGTGCTTCCTAATTTTGGAGCCGATCAATATGAAATTAAGCCCGAGACTATTCAAATGTGCCCACTTTTTTATGGCTTAGATGGTGAGAAATCATATAAACATCTTGATGAATTCCTTGAAATATGCTCTACCGTGAGGTACATGAATGTCCCGAAAGAAGTTCTTAGGTTGCTTCTTTTCCCTTTCACTCTTAAAAATAAGGCTAAACATTGGTACAACAACTTAGAGGCAAATTCAATAACTTCTTGGGTACAAATGCAAAATGAATTTTTAAAGAAATTTTACCCTGTAAGTTTGACTAATGTTATGCGAACTTCTATTCGTGAATTTTCTCAAGGAGAAGGAGAACTTTTACATGAGGCTTGGGAAAGATTGAATGATTTGCTAACGAAATGTCCACACCATGGCATTTCTAAATTGCAAGTTGTTCAATATTTCTATGAAAGTCTATCCGACATTCATAAGGACATTGTTGATACATCATGTGGAGGTTCATATTTCGGAAAACATAAAGATGATGTTTGGCACCTTTTTGAGAAAATGAGTGAAAATTCATTACATAAGTCTCACACTTCTCAGTTAAGTCATAATTCTAATAACAAAAAGAGAAATGTGAAAGTATGTCAAATTGAGAGTCCAATGGAAATTGTTGCCGAGGTCAAAACCCTCATTCAAAAACTTGACCAATTTCTATTGAGTCAAAAACCGGCAACTCAATCATTTCCTTTTCTTAATCATACTCATCATTCTTGTGAGCCATGCATGACTTGTTCAAGTGTATTGCATACTACTCCCAATTGTCCCCATGGACATGTGCTTGACGAGCGCTATGAACAAGTCAATATCGCATTCGCTCATCTTCTTCAAAATGCTTATGTACCGGTGTAGAGTGAACATTCAAATCCTTTTCAAGCTAAAAATTTTCAAAACCGATATATTCGTCCTCATCAAAGAAATAGAGGTTCAAAAAGGTTTGTTTCTTCTTCTTCTTATCATCAAAACATGAATCATTTCTCTCATCCTCAAGCTTATAATTCTCAAAGTAGCTCTAATCATCTTCATGCACTTTCTAGCAATTCCACTTTTGAAGATAAGGTCTTAGTGGCTTTGGGTAGTTTGGAAATGAACACAAATTTATTGCATTCTCATTCTCAATTGATATCAAAGCTTGAATCCCAAATAGGGATGATAGCTAATGCATTGAATGAGAGAGAAACGGGTAAATTGCCTAGCCAACCCAAAAGGAACCCAAAAGCCCAACATTTTGTGGAAACAAACTCTACATCGGGGTGTCCTTCCCAAGAACAAGTGCAAGCCATTACTACTTTGAGAAGTGGTAAGCAAGTTGACAATAGGGTTGAACAACCAAGAGAAGAAAGTGAACCGATGCAACCAAAAGTTGACACCCGTCTCATTTCTAATCCTACTCCTACTTCCTTAGAGGAAAATCCTCCAACTAGGAATTTTCAACCCTCTTCATCATCTCCTGAAGTTGCAAGGTCTTATGAGCCAAAAGTTTCATTCCCTTATGCTTTAAAAGAAACTTTGCCTTTTGGGAGGCAAGAAGGAAAAATCCATGACATGATGGAGGTCTTTAAGCAAGTCAACATTAATCTTCCTCTCTTGGATGCAATTAGGTAAATTCCGCCTTATGCAAAATTTTTGAAAGATCTTTGCACACAAAAGAAAAAAAGCAAGGGATAAGGCCCTAAAAAAGTGTTCCTAACGGAACAAGTGAGCTCCATCATCCAACATAATACTCCACCTAAGTTCAAAGATCTCAGTGCTCCGACCATTTCATGTGTGATTGGAACCCATGAAGTTCGTAGAGCTCTTCTTGACTTAGGGGCAAGTGTCAATTTGATTCCTTACTTCGTGTATGTCCAACTAGGTTTGAATGAATTGAAGCCAACCTCAGTGGTGCTTCAACTGGCTGATAGATCCGTTAAAACACCTAGGGGCATAGTTGAGGACACACTCATCAAGGTTGACAAGTTCTACTTCCCGGTCGATTTTGTGGTTCATGATACCGAACCGGTTGCTAATCCCACCAATCACATCCCAATCATCTTATGAAGGACATTTCTTGCTACCGCAAATGCTACCATTAATTATAGATCGGGTGTCATGGACCTTTCTTTTGGTAATATGATGGTTAAGCTTAATGTTTTCAATGCAAGTCGACATCCAATAGATGAAGACGAGTGTTGTCTCATAGATGTCTTGGATGAGGTTGTTGAGGAATCTATCCTTATCATGGTCATGAAACAACCAACCGAGGACAATCTTTCGTCTCTTTTAGCCTAAGATCCTCTTGCATCTTGTCTCCTCGAAATGTATGAAAGTTGTGGGTTTGATAATGAAGGATCAATGAGTGAGGTTAATGATTTAATGGAATCCGTTGCAAGCTTGGATTTTCCACCATGGAAAGCTCCACAAGAACCTCTTCCTCCACTCTCTAACACTCCACCGGTCCCATCTTTAGTATTTCCACCCACTCTTGAGCTTAAAACTCTTCCTCCCGATCTTAAGTATGCCGTCCTAGGCCCGAAAGAGACTCTTCCGGTTATCATCTCTTCAAATCTTGAAAAAGATCAAAAGAATTCTCTTTTGAATGTGCTTAACGAAAATAAAGAAGATATTGGATGGAATGTGGCAGATTTAAAGGGAATTGACCCTTCCATTTGCTGTCATCGCATTCTTATGGTAGAGGATGCAAAACCTTTTAGGGATGCCCAAAGGAGATTGAATCCAAACATGAAAGACGTTAAAAAGGAAGTGGTGAAGCTTTTAGATGCCAGTATCATTTATCCAATCTCTGATAGCAAATGGGTAAGCCCAGCTCAAGTAGTTCCTAAGAAATCGGGGATTACGGTGGTTGAAAATTCAAAAGGTGAGGCAATTTCTAAGCGTACCGCCAATTCATGGCGTGTATGCATTGACTACCACAAATTAAATGCTGCCACTAGAAAAGATCACTTCCCTCTACCATTCATTGATCAAATTCTAGAGAGATTGGTCGGGCAATAATATTATTGCTTCCTTGATGGCTATTCGAGTTACAATCAAGTAGCCCTTGAACCCTTAGACCAAGAGAAAACCACCTTTACTTTTTCTTTCGGCACATTTAGTTATAGACAGATGCATTTTGATTTGTGCAATGCTCCCGCAACATTCCAAAGGTGTATGATGTCAATTTTCTCAGATATGGTGGAAGAGTATCTAGAGGTTTTTATGGATGATTTTTCTGTCTTTGGGTTTTCATTTGATGCATGCCTCAAAAATCTAAATTTGGTGCTTAAAAGATATCGTGAAACAAACCTTGTTCTTAGTTGGGAAAAGAGCCATTTCATGGTTCAAGAAGGTATTGTTTTAGGTCATTTTATCTTAAAAAGGGGAATTAAGGTTGATAAAGTTGAGTTTATTTCTGAATTGCCTCCACCTTCAACGGTGAGAGAGGTTCGCTCTTTTTTAGGTCATGCCGGCTTTTATCACTGTTTCATCAAAGACTTTAGCAAGATTGCTAAACCCTTGTGCAATCTTCTTGCCAAGGAAACTCCTTTTGTCTTTGATTAAGCATGCTTTGATGCTTTTTATAAATTGCGTGATTTATTGTCATCTACCCCCGTTATGTAACCTGCCAATTGGTCATTACCATTTGAAATCATGTGTGATGCCTCTGACTATGCCATGAGAGTAGTTTTGGGGCAAAGGATAGGAAAACTTCCATGCGCCGTATACTATGCATGCAAGACCCTCTCGGGAGCTCAATTGAATTACTCCACTACCGAGAAGGAATTACTTGCCATAGTGTATGCTCTTGATAAGTTTCGGTCCTATCTCTTAGGGTCAAAAGTCATTGTCTGTTCTGATCATGCTGCTTTAAGGCACCTTTTAACAAAGAAAGAAACAAAGCCTCATTTGATAAGATGGATTTTGCTTCTTCAGGAATTTGATTTTGAAATCAAAGATAAGAAAAGAAAGGCACCGAAAATGTGGTTGCCGATCATCTTTTAAGATTAGTAGTAGAATCTTTCCCAAGCCCCCCAATTCATGATTCATTTTCGGATGAACAATTATTCCAAGTTTCTAATAGACAAATGCCTTGGCTTGCCGATATTGTAAATTTTCTGGCAATTGGCAAGCTTCCGACCAATTGGTCAAAGCAAGTGAAGAAGCGTTTCTTTGCTAACATTCGGAATTATTATGAGGAAGATCCTATTTTGTTCCGATATTATCCAGACCAAATTGTGAGAAGGTGCATTCCGGAGAGTGAAATTCCAAGTGTGCTTGTGTTTTGCCATACTTTTGCTTAAGGTGGGCATTTTAGTGCGAAGAAAACCACCTTGAAGGTGCTTCAAAGTGGGTTATTTTGGCCCACCATCCATAGAGATGCCTATAATTTTTACAAAGAGTGTGAGAGATGTCAAAAAATGGGGTCAATGTCGAGGAGAGCTATGATGCCCTTAACAAATATTCTTGTTGTTGAAATCTTTGATATTTGGGGCATTGATTTTATGGGTCCTTTCCCTATGTCTTATGGATATCAAAACATTCTACTTGCCGTTGACTATGTTTCTAAATGGGTAGAGACTTGTGCTACCAAAACTAATGACCACTCTGTGGTTATCCAATTCATTAAATCCAATATCTTTACTCGTTTTGATATGCCAAGAGTAATGATTAGTGATGGAGGAAAGCATTTTTGCAATCAATTCTTACGAAAATTATTTCTTAAGTACTCCGTCACTCATAAAGTCACCACTCCCTACCATCCTCAAATAAGTGGGCAAGTAGAAGTGTCAAACCGGGAAATTAAACATATCCTTGAGAAAACGGTTAACACAACCCAGAAAGATTGGTCACGCAAATTGAATGATTCTTTGTGGGCTTACCGAATGGCATACAAGACTCCCATTGGCATGTTTCCTTATAGACTTGTTTATGGAAAGCTTTGCCATCTTCCGGTTGAGCTAGAACACAAAGCTATGTGGGCGGTTAAGAAGCTCAATTTTGACCTTGACAAAGTAGGAGAGAATCGTTTACTACAATTAAATGAGTTAGAAGAGTTGAGACATAATGCTTATGACAATGCAAAACTTTACAAAGAAAGAACCAATGTTTTTCATGATAAACATATTGTGAAGAAATCTTTCGAACCAGGACAAAAAGCATGGCTCTTCAACTCTAGGCTTAAACTCTTTCCCGGGAAATTACGTACCAAATGGGAAGGTAAGATCATTTCTGTTACGCCTTATGGGGCGGTTGAGATTCAAAGTTTAAAGAATGACACATTCAAGGTAAATGGGCAAAGGTTGAAACCCTACATTGAAGGACAAGTTTTCAAAGGCATATGGAAGCTGCCCTTTTGGTAGATCCAATCTATGAAGAGATATAGTGTTGTATTCATTGGTCTCAAAAGAAAGTTCAATTTCCTGCATATTTTTGCATGTTCGATCGATCTTACCTAAGTTCGATCGATCGAACAGTTCTACCTGCATAAATTAGCTCTCTGTCCCATCGTGCAAAGATTTCCTGCATATTTCACCTTTCTGTCCCATCGTGCAAACTTCATTTCAGATCGATCTGAGTCTTCCAAGATCGATTGAACTTTCTCTTCGATCGATCTCAGATCTATACTTAGAAAAAATTTTGAACCCTACATAAAATAGCCCTCTGTCAGATCGTTTGAACTTGTCTGTAGGATTTCACCTTTTTTCTCTAGGGTAGAATGATCAAGGCCCATGGGCGCCCGCCCAAGGCCCACGGGCGCCCGCCCAAACGGGTAGAGAAGCTAAGTAGCCGCGGGCGCCCGCCTAAAGGGCCAGTGGCTTCCTCAAAGCGCGGGCACCCGCCCTGCGCCTTCGGGCGCCCGTCGTTATGCAGATAGTTCTGCATTGTTTGGTTTAAGGCTGTCCCCTTGACCCATTGTGTGGACCAAAATGCTCATAAGGATGCTAGGGCTCGAAAATTGGGGGAAAAATAAAGTTTTTTTTGGCTAAATAAGGGTTAGAGGGATATTTTTTGGATCTAACATTTTTCTAGCAAGTTTCTAGAGAGAGAAAGATTTTAAGCTTAGGTTTGGAGTCTTGGAGCCTTTAAGCACAAAAATAGAGTGGAAGATCTCTCCTTCTCCTTCCTCCATTGCTTCTATGGGTAACTAACTCCCTTTATAGGGAGGTGATGAAGCCCTACATTGTAAGCATGCTCTAGCTTTTGATTTAAATTGGGGGAAACATGTATATATGTGGTTGTTTTACATTCTAGAGGTTACACTTGATGTAATGAACCTACTTTCTTATAAATGATTATGATAAATGTATCATCTTGTCTTAGATCATATTTTATCATAATTGTATGCCTTGCATTTTCATAGTGACTATGGAAATCAAATTGTGAAATGGGTTTCTTGGCATGTTGTATGAGAATCTTGATATTCTATAGCTTAGGACCCTCCTTTGATGGACTATTCTTGACTCTTGACTCTTGACTTCATGTGCTCTTATCATGTGATTGAAGTCTTGATAATCTCTAGCTTAGTAAACATGTCTAAGACTACACACTAGTTTAGGTAGTTCAAGCATGTGTAACTTTGATAGGTTATTCTTGCCATTGATTTCATGAATTGCTTGAAGAAATGTAACAATTTTGTGTTGTAGCATTTCATGGTCACATACTTATGTTGTTTCCCCTAAGTTTACCGCAACTAGTATGTTTATAGGGTAGGTAGTGGATTCACTTCCCTAGTCTTCTTTACCTAGATCTTTTTCCGTTAAGTTTCTTGCCAATTATTATTTTATGAAATTTTAAATTCCTAATTTTAGTGACAAACCAACCAAAAATCTATACACCTTTTATCATACTAAAAGTGAATTTAAAAACTTTAGTTGCCATAAAATAGCAATCCCAGTTGTTCGACTTACCCGACTAATAGCCCTATTTTACAATGATTTGTGCTATTACAAAGGGTTGATTTATTATAGATCGAATCCCAAACCGATTAGTATGGATCAAGCTAATCTAGTGATGATCAAAACATAGTGCTTAATTGAACACTCTTGTAATTTATTTGATGGTTCACACTTGTTTCTTGATGGATTGTGCCACACCTTTAGCTTACTTAGTTTAATTTCCATGTCTTCAGTGTAAATGTAGTGTAGTTGCTTTAAATTCATAGATAGGTGGACAATCTATTCTTGTTCTTTGGTGTTCCATACTTGTGAATGCAAAGGGTGTATGTTTCTACATAGTTAGGTGTGCATAAATTATAGTTTCATTGAATGGATTTTGGTTTCATTTGATAGGTTGTGCTTTCTATTTGAATTGGCTAGACAATCTATACTTATTTGCCATCCATACCTAGTTTCAATTAATGTCACACACACACAAGTTACAATTCAATTTCCCCATTGGTATACAATTGCTAGTGTCTAGTGAAGTCAAGCTTAGTGGTGAGCTCTAGTACCCCAAGTCTTCTCCTCCATATCTTTTTTCCTACTTTCAAAATTGTTACTTTTACTTACTCTAATTTCAATTGTATTGTAATTTAGTCAACCAAACAAACCAACATTTTGATCATTCGACCTACTAACCCTATACATTGTTTCTATTGCAAACACGCCCACAATCCCTTGGGATGATCCCTACTCACCCTAGCTATATTTTTAGTTAGAGGTAGTAGTGACTTTTATAAATTTAAAACTTGGCCACATTGCACATACACACTATCTTTTGCACATCTTTAGGCTTCAGTGCTCGGCGACCCACCATTACCCATGTACCCAACGCCATCTATTACGTGAATCATTACATTCATTTAAAGAAGAGGATGTAATCATAGATATGAAGGTTTATTATATGGGCCACAAGCAGCCTTATTTGTATAGAAACAAATATATTATCTACGAGTAAAAGGGAGTGGATTATACTGTTTAATGATAGTAACTTTTAAGGTGTACTGCATTCTATGGATGCGCAATTGGACGCCCATCAGCTTTGGCTAATTGGTAAGCTCCTTTCCCTATCACTTCCGTGACTTTGTAAGGTCCAGTCCAATTGGGTTGTAATTTTTTAACATAGGCTGTCTCTTACTTCAGCACCCAATTACCTTCCACAAAACTTCTGAACCTGACTCGCTTATTGTAACTGTTACGCAACTGTTGTTGGTATGAAGCGAGCCTAATTGCTGCAGCATCCCTTTTTTCTTCCAAGAGATCAAGGCTATGCTTGAGTTGTTGATCATTGTTCCCTTCGAGCACCAAATGTGTGACGACCCTGGTTTTTAAGCCGGTGCGTCCTATAATAAACTGAACGTAGATCCAATGATGAATCCAGAATGTGGAACCAAAAGGTGTAACAATGGTCTCTAGATATACTACATGTCTATAAGACACCAATGTGACCCTCAACGAGGACTTGGAATCCAAATAAAACAATTACGGAAGCGACGTTTCAAAAACGGACAAGAATGAGCCTAGGGGCAAAACGGTCTTTTCCAATATGGAAGTGGGTGGTGCTAAGCATTTCATTGGAAAGATAACAAAAAATTAATGAATTTAGACTTAAGAATCACCTGATTCGGAGTCTGGACGAAAAAGATATGAAAATAGAACGAAGAGGCATCCTCTGTTTAAGAGACAACACGACCCTATCTTACTAAAACTAGTATAACTCTCACTACGGTTGGAGTTTTTGAGTGTGATTGGTATCATTGGAAAGCTAACTTCAAGATCTTAAGTTTAGACTTAATAATGACCTAATTTGGATCAGAAACAAAGGAGATATGGCCCTCGAAAGTTGACCCAAGAAATACGTCCAAGAAGCTGAAAGGAAACCAAGCTTCAGGGAGGATCAACAGGCTGACGGAACAGTACCAGCCGACCGAAACTCCATCATCAGCCAGCTGATGTACAGTGCTAGCCAACCAAAAAGCTTTTTTTTTTAATGCAACTCTCGGGAAAAACACTGTAGACACTCATTGGTCGACCGATGACTTGTATCAGCCGACCGGTGGACCTATTAGCAGCAGAAAAAGTTGCTGTAATCCATGGGGAAGGTACTTGGCTTGGTTCTAATGCTATACATGATTTCCATATGATTCAAACAAGTTTCAAAGCACTCCCTAATCTCATTCAAGCATCTAAGACATGCTAAATAAAAATGGAGCTTTGAATCATATCTCAATGTATGGATTTTGCTTTAATTTTTCATAAATCCTCCATAAATAGTTCAAAAGTTGGAACTTGAGAGTTTTGTGAAATGTAACCATGCACGCATACGTAAAATGCAAAAGTAGACGCGCTACAATGGCCTACGGCCTCATGGCATGTCATATGCAAAATATGACCCTTCAATGCATGAAATCCCTTAAATTTCATAAACAAACTATGAAAATAAAGTAGCATACATAGCATATAAGTATCTTTGGCCCTTGGTCTCATTACATACACAACTAAGGAGTATCAAAAGGTGCACTTAAGTGCACATTACATAGTTTGAACATTAAATACATGTTTTGTGAAAATAAACAAGAATGGAGCATGATATGCTAACAAGTGCATATTCTACCATACAAAAATACTCCAAGTAGTCAAGCAATCCTAAGAGTGTTGTGCATCCCACAATGATGCTTCTTTACTTGAAAAACACCCGGTAACTTCAGGGTGAGTAAAAAAGTTTACTCGTAGGGAATGAGCATGCATAAGTTCAATTTTTTACAAAGTTTACAATTCAATAGAATTTAGTCCATGCTATAAAAATGACATTGGAACTTTTAACATAGCATAATGAGATGCAAATATCACAAGATTATCAAGTTGGAAATTTAAGTGCGAAATCAACTAAAGTGAATAATTGGATATTGCCTGGATTAAAACCGTACTCTTAGGATCACTTTAGGGCTATTAACCCATGGTTACCTTCCCCTAGTGCACACTATAGTTTAGGGAGCTCTCTATCTCCCGTACTAGAACCAAGTCCTAGCCATGTCAAGTTTTTGATGATATCCCAAGTTTCCAAAATAAGTAGAGCAACATGTCATGATATGTGATAAAACACAATAAGTTCCATGAATTACATGACTATATCATTAGATCAAAATGATATAAATTAAATATACCAACTAAGTAATTTCCCTAGATTTCAAGAGTTGTCCAAATGATTCCAATTTAATATATGACAAGGAGTAATTCATGGCCATGCTATATATCAAGTCAAAAATGAAATACAAGCATGGCACAATTAATTAGAATTTAAATCAACTTAAATCAATTAATCCTCTAGATTTAAAAGCTCATTTAAATCATGCCAAATTAACACACAACAAGGATCAAGTCATGGTCATGCCATTTATTAAGTCCAAAATGAATTATATACAAGTTACAATTAATCATTTATTTCTTATTTCAATACAAAACATGCATATAACTTGGATATCACTATAAGAACAATTAAATCACTTGGAAAATAAATTATAACACCCCCTATCTCAATAGAGAATTGTATCTTTATAAACCAAAGCAACCAAGCTCTAAATGGGAAACCAAGCTAGGGTTTTTATAGAGGAGGGTGATAGAAATATAAAGTATTCCAAGCTTATAGGTCTAAGGTGAGTGGAAGGGCACCAAAATGAAGCTTAAAACCTTGGATCAAGCTTTGCTCAAATGTTAGCCAAGTTAGGGTTCTTGAGAGGAAAGAAATGAAATAAGTAAAATGAGATGAAACCCTAAGTTTAAGTGGTGGGATTCTCCACTCACTAGGTGCTCTTGCACTACCTCTCACACATACACACTTGCAAGACTAAAGGTGAGTCCTACATTTGTCATGAATCTAAGTAAGCTTCCAAGATTAAATATCAAGCCTACACTTGTCAACCATCTATGCCAACAAGTGCTCCTATCCTAGGCCTACAAATGGGTGAATCTCTACCCTCCATGTGTCAAGAGACTAAGCCTCCAAGTGGTTCTTTCACAATGTCAACAAGTGACACCTTAGGAATGTGACACTTGGCATATTTTTCTGAAATTGCAAAAAGATCCTTTTAAAAAATATCTTCCAAATTAAATTGCAAAGTGGTCCCTAAGACGAAAAATAATTCCTTTGCATAATTACCCATAAACCCCTCAAGTTATAAATAATTACCAAAAGTCATGCATCTATGCTCTTTACAAGAAAAGTAAACATTTAACATGCTTTTCTACAAAAGTAAAAATGTAGATATCATGGAATTTAAATATCATGGATGTATGCAAAGTCGGAATCAAATCCGAGTACAAAAAGTGAGGTTATGCAAATAAAAATGAAAAACGAGAAAATGACGAATTAGGGAAAAGACGAAAAAAGAAATTACCGAAAAAAGGAAAGGAAGAAAAATGGCCGGATCATTACAAATTGGGTCTGAAGAATAGGAACCGCTAACTCCGTGGGGATGACAACTTCTGACCCAAATGCCATGGTAAATGGGCTTTTGCCCGTTGGCCTTCATGGGGTGGTTCGATATGCCCAAAGTACCCGAGGTAGATTCTCGTACCACTTTGACTTAAGCTTCTCTAACTTTTTCTTTAGGCAGCTGAAAATGGTTCGGTTAGTTATTTCAGCCTGCCCATTTCCCTGCGGATGGCTAACTGCGGCCAACTTCTGCCTGATCCCATGCTCGACGAAGAATTTTTTTGTACTTCTGTTGTCCAAGTTTGGTCCATTATCCATCATGATAACCTTTGGTACTCCAAATCGGCAGATTATGTTGTTCAATAGAAAGCTATTGACTTGCTCATGGGTCACGCTCGAATAAGCCTCTGCCTCTACCCATTTTGTGAAGTAATCCGTAGCCAGCAACACGTATTTCTTTTGCTCCACAGTTTTGGATAAAGGACCGACCATATCAATCCCCTATTATGCAAATGGCTATGGATTTGCCATTGCGTGCAAGTCTTCCACAGGCTGGTGTTTTGTTGGACCATGTTGCTGGCATTTATCGCATCTCCGGGCGTACTCTTCAGCATTTCGAGCCAGGTATGGCCAGAAATAACCTTGAGTTAGGACCTTATGTGCTAAGGACCTACCACCGGAGTGGTTGCCACAGTCCCCGTCATGGACTTGTTTTAGAATCGCAAGGGCCTCAGTGGACTTAAACACTTTAGGTAAGGACCTGAGAACGACTTCTGATACAACTGATTATTAATGATAGAGTATTTGGCTGCAGTGAGCCTGAGTCTCCGTGCCTCGGCCTTCTGGTTTGGGAGAGTTCTATCCTTGAGGTAAGCTTCCAACGGATCTATCCAGCATGGTTTGCGTGGAATATCTGGGATCACTATTATCTCCTGCTGAGGGCTTATACTAGGTTCATCCAAGATGTCAATTGGTACTATCCAGACCAAATCTTCGTCTGAAGAAGATGTTGCGGCCGCCAACTGATCTGCTTCAGAGTTCTCATCACGAGGTACTTGGTGGAATTCGATTTGATCGAATCCTCGCGTAGCACTTTCCACAGCTTCCTTATATGCTTTCATTCTGTCTTCTTTGGGCTGAAACTTGCCTGTCACCTGATTCATAATAAGTTGAGAGTCACTGAAAACCTTTAGATACCTCACATGGAGCTGGTTTGTTAACTGAAGCCCGGTGAACAAGGTCTCATACTCGGCCTCGTTGTTAGTAGCAGGAAAATTCAGACAGATTGATCGCTACAGCTTGGTGCCTTCAGGGGTTGTGATAACGACTCTGGCCATGGCACTAGTTAGGTTCGAGAAACCATCTACCCGAAGCTTCCATTGTGGTTCAGGAGAACCTGGTTCTTCGGGCTTATCTTCATACTCAAAGAAGAAGTTAACCAATGTTTGTCCTTTGTGTGATACCTTTGGCTCATAAGATATATTGAAAGAACTGATTTCGATTGCCCATTTAGTTATTCTTCTGGACAAGTCTGGCTTAGAAAGAATGACTCGCATGGGATAGTTAGTAAGAACTATGATGTTATGTGACTCAAAATAGTGTCGAAGTTTTCTCTTTGCATATACTAATGCTAGTATGATCTTCTCTACTTTGCTGTATCGTGTTTCTGCATCTTTGTAATGACCTGGTCATTTTCCTTCCTTTATTTTTTCCTCAAATTTTAAGGATAATTTTTTCCGTTGTCTTTCCCTTTTTCTGTGTTCTGTTTCTCGTCTCTTAGTATCATCTAAAGTGCTCGGAAATGGTTTCCGATACTCTTTTCTTTGGATTGACGACTTTCTTTGAAGACCAAGTCATTTTCACATTTTCATTTTTGTGACACTATTCACTTTTCGTCTTTTTCTCGGTTGTTACTTTGTTGGCATAACCTCACTTTTCGTGTTTGGATTTGATTCCGGTTTTGCATGCATCCATGATATTTAAATTCCATGCTATGTGTATTTTTACTTTTATAGAAAAACATGCTAGTTGTGTACTTTCTTCCTTAGGGGTGAGGATGCACACTTCTTTGGAATTTTTCTTTCTTTTAGAGTCATTTGTGTAATTACTGTAAAGTAATTATTTTTCATCCTAGGGACCATTTTGTAATTTAATTTGGAAGATATTTTCAAAAAGTACATTTTTGCAATTTTCAAAAAGTGTAACAAGTGTCATACTCTTATTGGTCCACTTGTTGACATTTGTATAGGGACACTTTGATGCCTTGGATTATGACATGTGGAGGGTGGAGATTGAACCACTTGTTAACCTAGGATAGGTGCACTTGTTGGCTTAGATAGTTGACAAGTGTTGGCTTAGGATTAAGCCTACAATGGATGCTTGGATGAATGACAAGTGTATGCTCCAAATTAAGTCTTGCAATTATTTTTGGGCCACTTTGGGATTATGATTTTAAAGAGGGGTTTTTTGTGCAATTGACCAAGAATTGTGTGTGTTGATCTTGGTATAAGACCACATAGTGAGTGAAGGATTTCTATTTCCTCCACTCACATTCTATCACACTTAATTTCTATCTCCTCCATCTCTTGTAAAGAAAACCTTAGCCTCCATGGATGGACCTTGAAGCCTTAAGCTTTGACCTTGATTTTGAGGGCCTTCCATTGATTTCCAAGCTTGACCTTGAATACTTTTTGTTCCCCTCATCCTCCTCTTCATAACCCTAGAAGGGTTTACCATTTTGTGCTTGCGGTTGGATTTAAGAGGAACAATCCTCTTGTGAGGTAGGGGGTGTTATAATTTATTTTCTAAGTAGCTTTAATTGCTTTTGTATGAATATATAAGTTGTAAGCATGGGGTTTTTTTTTTTTTTTTTTTTTTTTTTTTTTTTTTTTTTTGTTAATATGGGAAATAAATGATGTATCATTGTTGCTTATAACTTATTTTAGACTTGGTTTATGGCATGGCCATAGCATGATCTTTGGTAT
Organism: Cornus florida; assembly: GCF_030987335.1. Classification (NCBI taxonomy): domain Eukaryota; kingdom Viridiplantae; phylum Streptophyta; class Magnoliopsida; order Cornales; family Cornaceae; genus Cornus; species Cornus florida. The sequence goes on along the minus strand of NW_026775571.1, from coordinate 95,340,208 downwards.
ATACTAATTTGGGATGATTTAAATGAGTTTTCAAATCTAGAGATTAAATGGATTTAATTTGATTTAAATTCTAGTAAATTGTGTTTTGCTTGTATTCTATTTTAGACTTGATATATGGTGTGACATTGACTTAGTGCTAGATATATATTAATTTGAGATCATTCAAACAACTTTTGAAATCTAGAGATTTATTTAAGTTTTATGTAATTAAATTCTATTTAATTACTCCATTGATGTAATTAAGTTTTGACTTGATATTAGTGATTATCATGATTTAATCCATGTTATATACTAATTTGGGATTATTTGAATAACTTTTAAAAATTAGAGATTTAATTAATTTAAATTTATTAAATTCTACATGATGATGTCTTGCTCATTTTGCTCTTTTGATTTGATATATGTAATGAGCATGCTATATTGTTTAACATATAAAAAATTTGAGGTTATTTGATATTGATTTGAAATCTAGAGAATTTAATGATTTTTGTTTAATTAAATTCTATCTAATGGCTCAATGGACCTAATTGTGCTTTAGAAGTAGTTTCTATATTCAAATCATGGACTTCGACTTGTTGTATATCCACTTGGTTATGTTTGGACCATAGGATAACATTGTTATTATATTTATATTCATGAGAGCATGTTTTCTTTATGGATTATATTGTTGTCTTGTGTAATGAGTTGCACATTTTGTATTTGACATCTTTTCATGCCATAGTAGTTGTAGACTTAGAGCATGTATTGTATGTGTTTCCAAATTCGATTGTGCATGGTGGATAGCTGATTATCTTGCATATACATGTTGATATATATATATATGTTGTTGCATAACTTGTTGATTTTGAAAACTTGGGGATGTCGTTGTTTGACTACGGCTAGGGCTTGGTTCTAGTACGAGGGATTGTCCCTCTACAGTTTAGTGCGCACATAGGGAGGTTACCTATGGGCTAGTAACCCTAAAGTAACCACGGTGTCGGCCTGATCTAGCATGATGTCCAAGTATCCACCTTGTTTGATTTCGCATTTCATTTCAAGTTGATAACTAGATGATGTTGTAACTTCTTGTTCATTATTTGATTTCCCATTCTAAGTTCAAGATGGTAACTTTAAGAATTTGTGCTTTACGTGTTGTATTGGAAGTTCCAATGTTGGTTAAATTGCATCGAAATTGTGATTTATGTTTTATTGTTCTAATGTAGCCTAGGACGATTCTTTATACTCATTTGGAACATAGAAGGTAGGTGGCATAAACCACTTTAGTGGATTTCGTATCTTGGATTTCAAGTGAATGATTTTGAGGATCTATATCTTGTTGCGTTGTATAGCATGCTTCTATATTGTTTAATTGCATAAATATTATAGTTTATGCTGAAATGAGCTATGATAGCTTAGGATGCTCCCTGAGTCTCACCTTGACATAGACGTTAGGTGGCATGACCCTTTTGAATTGTTTCAAGTCAATGTAAAAATCTTTAAAGAAATCGAGTCTATGCATGCTCATTCTCTACGAGTAAACTTGTTTACTCACCCCGAAGTTACTGGGGGATTTGTTCAGGTACGAAGACTTGGTGCGGGATGTTCATCATTGCTTGGATGATTGTAAACTTGAAGGTTTTAAATGCATATAAAGGTTGGCTTGAAATGCCACCTATAGCCTTATATGTCAAAACTTGTATTTTTTGTCTAAACTATGTAATGTGCACTTAAGTGCACCTTTTGACACTCTTCGGATATATATGTAATGAGGCCAAGGGCTAAAGACATCTATATGACATGTATGTTAGTTTAACTTCATAATTAGTTTATGGAATTTCAAGGATTGAGCCTAATTTGTAAATAACATGCCATGAGGCTTTAAAGCCATCATTTGCCTAATCTTTTTTGTTGATTAAAATCACTCTTAAGTAGGTTGCATACCCTTAAAAAATGAAGTATCAGGTTCATCCATGTTTCCCCTTCGTTAGTTTTCGCATTTTGGGGGTTCTAGCACCCATTTTAGTGAGTAACTGGTGGGCCCCCATGGTTTTAAGAGGCTACTGCCACATTTGGCAGGCTCCCGCAGCTTTTGGGCGGGCGTCCGTGGGGATCTATTCCTACTCCAAACATTTTCCTTCAGAGGGCCATATGTCACTCGTTTCAACTCTGAATTGGTCCGTTCTTGAGTCTAAACTGACCGCGTCGAAATAAGCTTTCCAATGGTATCAATTAGAGCTTTAGATTCCATTTTTAACTCAAGTTATTCAAGTTTTAGTAAAGTAGTGTCAGTTTTTTGTTCGAACCGGGATAAGGTTTCCCTTCCTTAACTTCAAGACTTGATATCTTCTTCGTCTGGACTCCAAATCAAGTCATTCTTGAGTCCATTTTTATTAATTTTTCATTTTCTTTCCAGTGGTATGCTTGGTATCATCCATTTCACTATGAAATGACTATTTTGCCCCTGGGGGCTTAATTGTTATCTTTTTGATCTCTTGCTTCCGTACTTATCCCTTTGGGTTTCGTGACTTCATGGAAGGTCATCTTAGGGTCTTAGAGGTGTGTTGTGCCTTAGGAGACCGTTGTCTTATTTTTTGCTTCCGCATCTTGGATCCAGTTCGGGTCATCACAGGACACACTGGGTTGAAAAATTCAGTGTCGTTACAATCTATCATTGTCTTACTGGTGTAAAAGACTGGATACTGATTCTTCCCTTCTTCTTTGATCACTACTGCACTTGTGGCTATACGGGAGATTGCTAGATACATGATGAGAGTCTCACCAGGCTTCGGAGCTGACAGAATTGGAGGTTCAGTCATGTAGCACTTCAATTGATTGAGAGCAACTTGCTGTTGAGGTCCCCATATATCTTTGTTTTTTGATCTTATTGCATAAAAGAATGGTTTGCACTTGTTTGATAATCGAGAGATGAAGCAGCTAAGAGCTGCGATTCGGCCGATCAGAACCTATACTTTCTTGCAAGTTTTTGGTTCTTGATTTTGTATAAGGGCCTGAGCCTGAGCCGGACTTACCTTGATTCCCCTCTTATTGAAAATATGGCCGAGGAATTGCCTTGAAAATATGTTATACTTTCTCAAAATGTCAAAGACTTCTTGGAAGTGCTTGGGATATTCCTCATTCTTCACTTTTAACCATGATGTAGGCCTCGACCGTCTTTCCTAACATCTCGTCGAAGATTTTGCTAACAAGGCGTTGGTAAGTTGCCCCAACATTCTTGAGTCCGAAGGGCATAACTTTATAATAGTATGTGCCATTTTCTGTTATGAAAGTAGTTTTCTCTTCATCTTCTGAATTCATAGGGATTTGGTTATAACCAGAATATGCATCAAGGAATGTGTGTCTCTCATAACCAGTGGTAACGTCAACCATCTGGTCTATTTTGGGTAGTGGAAAGCTATCTTTAGGGCAAACTTTGTTGAGATTGGTAAAATCTATGCACACTCTCCATTTTCCATTCTTCTTCTAAACTACCACCACGTTAGAAAGCCATTGTGGATAGTGCACCTCTCGGATGAAACCCGCCTGAAGTAATTTGTTTACTTCTTCAGCAATAATTCGATTGCGCTCAAGAGCGAACCTTCTGTGTCTTTGCTTGACTGGCTTGAACGCCGGATCCACCTTCAGGCTATGGCATGAGACTTAAGGATTGATTCCTACCATGTCTGAATGATCCCAAGTAAATGCATCTGCGTTCTGTCGAATGACATCAATTAATGCTTTCTTTTCCTCGGCTGTAGGGAAGAACCTATATAGGTGACTTTCTGGGGATCGCCAATGATTACTTCAACAGCCTTGAGAGATTCTCAGTAGGCTTTATTGCTTTAACTCCATCCTCCGCTTTCAAATACTTGGGCAGACGGCTCTGTGATTGTTATTTGGACATGCTTCCGAGGGTCGCAACTAGTTGGGACTGCTTAACTATCTTTTTTGCCTCATTCTATGTCAGCATATAGTATTCTTTGGTAGCGACATGATTTCCCCAAAGATTAATAACTTCCTTCCTATCCGGGGACAGGCATCGCATCACTTGATGAAGGGTAGATAGGACCTCGTTCATTCGGTGGATCCAGCCTCTTCCCATAATGAGATTATAAGAAGGATGAATCTTTGTTAGGATAAAGTTCTCCTTCAATGTTCTTTTTACCGCAGTGACGGATAAATCAATCACCCCAAGGAGGTTTACCTTCGTGCCATCAAATCCCATCAAGGGACTGGAGGTGGGCCGAATTGATGATGACGGGACCTCCAGCTTCTCGAAGACTGCCTTTGTGATAATATTGGCACTGCTACCTGGGTCTATCAAAACCATTTTGATCATGCAGTTTGCCACCAGAAGGCTGATGACTAGTGGATCCTTGTAAAGGAGTTGAAGTCTAGATAAGTCTGCATCACCAAACCTAATACTAATACTGCCCGAGGCGACAGTGTTTATCGAGGACAACTTTCTTAACTTATGGGTTGTCCTCAGCCTGGATCTATATACTTCTTTCGATTCTTGGTCATTTTCTGATCTCCCATGTATTGCATGGATGACCTTTACTTGATTACCTTTTACTCTCCGAGGGTTAACCTCCCGAGGCTTTACGTACTCCTTTGTTGTAAGGTAGTCTGCCAACTCACCCCTGATTATCATATTCTCCACTTGCCGCCTAAGGGATCTGCAATCATTGGTTGTATGCCCGTAATCTATATGGTAGGTGTAGTGCTTGTTCTTGTCCCTCTGCTCTTAGGGTTGCTTCATTGGCTGAGGGGCTGTGAATTTCATCTTATTTTCCTAGAATAGCTGAGCTAAGGTGGTGCGAAGAGGTGTGAACTTTTCCTCTATCCTTTGCCTCTTCTCAGGTACCTGTGGAACCTATACTGAGGCGTGTTAGCTTTTCTGCTTTTTGGATTTGACACCCTTTCCTGAGGCATATTCTCCACTGTGACGAGGGTGGCATACTGCGCTCGGTGGGCTACATTCTCCTTAAGTCGGATGTAGATCTACGCCCTAGCATTGAGAGTCTGCATATCCGGAAGGGAATATTTGACTAAGGAGGTATGGAACTTGGTTCCCTGAATCATTGCTAGTTTGAACGTTTCTATTGCAGTCGCAGGATGATAATCTGCTATTTCCGAGGCCTTCATATTAAATCTGGACAAGAAATCCTGTAACGCTTCTCCTTTCTTTTGCCTGATGGTGAAGAGGCTGGCAATATTCTTCTTTTGCTTCTTGTTTCTGCAGTACTGAGTTAGGAACATAATGCAAAGAGTTTCGTAGTCAGGGATAGATTTGTGTGGCCTGTTTCTGAACCATTCCAACGTAGCTCTTGTTAGGCTAGTCGGAAAAACCTTACATATGAACGGATCATTGTGATCGTCCAGAGCCATCTTTTATGCATAATGATCAAGGTGGCGAGAAGGATCTCCCATGCCATCGAACTGGGTAAAGGAAGGCATAGTGATTTTTTTAGGTTTGTCAACGAGGTATATATCGTCGATGAATGGTCTGATACCCCTCGAATCCGAGACACAGGTTGATCAGGCTCAGGCCCAAACCCGAGGGAATATCAAACAATTAATATTTTAAAATGAACACAGAATACAAGATAAAATAAGAAATAAAAATAATAAGCTGAAAGATTGCTAATTGAAAATCCTTAAAAAATAATTATTGAAATCCAAAACTCCAAAACTCTATAAGGTTAACAACTCGGGAATCCATCCAGTGGACCCTTTATTTAAAAAACCCAATAGAAACTAAAATAACAGAAATAAAATCTAAAGCTAAACATAGAAATAATTCCTACGTAATCTGAGGAATAAATGTCTGTATCTACTCTGCACGTCCAAGCTCTAACCCTGGAACTGACGAACACCTGAAAAATAAAAGAATGGGTCAGGCCCACATGCAAGTCCTATTCTACTACGATCCAAACAGTAATCTGATAAGCAGATACATCCTAGGAAGACTCAACAATATCTAGAGTAGTCCATATATATATATTGTACACACTACAGGACGCTCACTAGTCCAGTAGGTCTGTCTCAGTCTGAATAGAGATACCATGCAAATCGCACAATAATGTGGTCATGTGTACCTAAACCTACCAGGGAACAACACCTATGTCCAGTTATCCATCCTAGGCGATATACGCGCCCTAACCATGGTCCTGAGATTCAAGCTCATACCATGGTACCATATAGTAAATATATAAAGTCTGTACTCCTTCTAATACGAAATACCCTCCATCTGTGCAGTGGTCTGGTATAGGTATAATCATCCGTTCTGAAACCATTTTAAGTCAATCAATTATTTGTTGACCTGTCACAAGTAGATAATGGACTTAACCTATATGGTTAATCCGTACCTTAATCCAAATTAGGTAGGACTTAGTATTTGAACCAGTCCAAACCTAGTATGTCACCGTCCCATACCGGTACATACAATCCTCCAGTTTGCACAGTTGACTAAACAGTGATAAATGCATATCAATTATACTCCAGAATAAGCACATACAAATCTAATAAGTGTATGAACAAATTATATATCCAATATGATCTGGAAGTCACATTCCAGTCCTTTAAATTGTTAGAGTAAAATACAGCATCTAATTCCTCTAAAATAGTACCATAACTTGATGCAATAAATAGTATAGTTAAACATCAATTAATTTCCATTTAAGCATACCTATTTTTCCCAGAATAAATATATATATGCTTATATAACAGTTGAAACATGAATACAGTTTAGAATTATGCTAGAAACCAAAGTGCTTATAGAAACAGTAAACAATGTCAAGGTATAATTCAACCTCCCACATACAGTGTATTATTGTAGGTTATCCCATGCTTCAATATTAATACTAACATGCTTCCCAATTCTTTTAATATCTCTAGAACAGCTTTATAAACCATCCACAGCCCCTAGAACAACCCAGAAACCCTCATACAGGCCAACCGGAAGTCAGAAACGTGAAAAATCAAAAAAAATAATAAAAGAGGATCCACCTCCACCAAAAGTGGAGCCACCTCTCCCCTTGGTGGAGCTGGCTCCACCCTTTATTGGAGCCGGCTCTACCCTTGTGGAGCCGGCTCCACCCCCTTGTGGAGCCGCTTCTCCTCCGTTGAGAGCCGTATCCCCTATTCTGTGCATCTTCTTCGCCTCCGACGAAGTGCAGAAACTTTGTACAGTTTTTATAGCTTAATTAGGAGTTCAATTGCAGTCCTAGAATCCATTAAAATCATGCATTCAATCCCAAATACATAAGGTTAAGCAAAATTAAAACTCACGCAAATAGTTTATTTTTAAACAGAGCAACGTCCTACACACAACATAATTATGCAATGATTTAACAGTCGATTCAACATGCTTCCAAGATTAATATGACTTCAACTTAATCTGTTTTAGTGCTAAATTAATTCCTGGAGTCCACTAGGCATGCACAGAACACGAATTAAAAGGAAAGAATAAAATAGTGACTTACCTTTGAGTTTCAGATTTGAAACTCTAAACTGCCGTCTCCTGAATTTTCGTACGAGGTTTCCGACTGTTGTTCCACCTTCGTCACTCTAGGTTTAGTCTCAGTTGACACCCACAACCCTAGCTTCCTTCCTCTCTGTAACTCTCTTAAGTTCTCCTCTCTGCTTCTCCCAAAACCACAACTGTTGCTCTCTGTATGTTCTCTACGTGTATGGGTTTTATTTTTAAAACCCTAGGTAGAACTCGTACATGTATTTATAGGTGTTTGTAAAACACAACCCTAATTCTAGTTGCAATACAAGAAGGAAACCTACATATACTAAGTCGGCTACCATGAAACCTAAAACCCTAATCCTAACTTACGCATTTAAGTAATTAAATCAATTACAAATAAATCAATTAAAATAACCATAATTAAATAAAACAAGTATAAAATTAAATACCAAATAAACAAACAACAATTACAAATTTAATAAAATATCAATTAAATTAATTTATAACAAAATAACCCTATTTAATTTTAAACAAAACAACCCTATTTAATTTAAAGCAAAACAATTAAGCAAATAATTAAAAATTAAACAAAATACATGTAATTTAATCAACACAACAAATAAGGAAACAATTAATCAAATAAAAAGACAATTAAATCAAAAAAATAATTAAATTAAAAATAAAATACCAGAAATATCCTTTTTAAAATTAGGGGTATTACAAATGGAGTCTTCACTAGAGAGTTCTTATGCTCCCTGGCCATCTCGGCAGGCATCTGAATCCTCAGGAGCCTTTTTTCGTCAAAGACCTCCTGTACGCCTACGCCATCTGGAATGCCATTGGACCATACCGTAAGCTTACGGCTAGATTCGGCATGTTCGCCCTGCGTGCGACGAGGAAGATTGTCTGAAGCAACTGTCTCGAACCTTGTCCTCTGCTCCTACTGAACTTTATTGGGCCGAGCCTCATTAGGCCGCGCCCCAATGACTTGAGGCTCGTTAACCGGAGGAGCGTTTTGGTTTGGAGGAGGTGCGGCCACATCAACTAGTGGCGACTGCGATTTTAACTGAGCCATCGCTGTTTGAAGAATGTCGTTTTGCTGTTGAAGTAATGCAATTTGGGCTACGCTGGCCTCGTTCTCCTGACGAAGCATTTCGAAATGATGCACAAACTCTTCTTGCATCTTTTGTATCAACTCCATCTGTTGATTAGCCGCTGTTGCAGATTCTCCATTCGACATTCTAGATCGTAGTAACAGAAACAATTTGAAACAAAAGTGGGAGTATATTTTTATACGTTTCCCACAGACGGCGCTAAAGTGTAGGTGCAAAATTTCTCTCTGTTACAAGAAATAAAAAGAAAAATACAACTCACTCAAAACAAGTAATTATAATACTCAGAGACAGGCGTTTATCGGAGGTCTAGGCCTCTATTTATATGAAACAAAGTGGTGAAATTATGGTAAGACTCGCCTTGCTTGCCTTCCAATTCATTCCATATATATCATTCTTTATAATTATAATCCTTTCATTTTTACAATTCTTTCCATACAAAACTTTCCTTGCACAGAAATTGCCTTCTTTGTTGAATCATTTGTCTATTAAGACTGGTCTGTCTTTAAATGAAGCTGGGCTGAATGTAGGCTGGTCTAGACGACTCAGCCATTGGGCCGAAAGTTCAACATTAGCAACCCTGGGTTGCTAACATCTTTATTAGGCCTGAATGGGGCTATATGTATCTTGAATCGTCTGGGCTTAATAAATGGGCTGAATGACCAATGTAGCGATCTTGATAGAAAGGAAAATTCAGCTTGGGGTCATTCCAGATTGGGCTTTCCCAATTCGGGCTTGATACGGATCGAGCCCTCGCAATATATACAATATAAATTTGTAGTGTGATGATGTAGACGATCCTCATTGGAAGGGGATTTTTCCCTCCACATTATGGGAATTACAAAAGGTAAATTAAAATTAGAATTGACTTTCCGTAATTTATCAGGAAGAGTATTCTTAAAAGTTTGAAAGTCGAATCCTCAAATATTAGCAAGAAAATTATTTATCTCTCGTGAGATCTGGCATTTTATACACAAATTTATGACACACGAGTTTTTGCATTAAACTTCAACAAAAAAGGGCTTACAACAAGATACCAAGCCCTCTCGGGTTTTAAGTCATTTCCCATTGCACCATTATAGGTAGCCACAAGAGAACAATCTAAATTCTTATTAACGTACAAGAAACACCGCTATATAAAAAACATGTAGAGAGACATTCTTATTATAGTACTATTAATTATGTGCAAATAAATTCATATATTTTTAAAATTTGGAGCAAATTGCCACTTATAGTCAATTAACCAATTTTTTTATAAAAGTTCCAAAATACCCTTTAGGGAAATTTATGTATTTTTTTAAAAAAATAAATAAATAATAGAAAATAAAATTAAAGAAAATAAAAAATAAATGAGGACCATATAGATTTTCACAAGATGAAGAAGTCAATGTAAGCACTTCTCAAATTTAGACTTTAACTCAAAAGAATTACTTAAAGGTAAATTTTCCCATAAAATTCATACAAGTAAACAAAAATAAACTTTTTATAAAAGAAAATCATTTCTATTCATATTCCATGCGGTTAAGCACGAATTTTCACATGATCTTGATTATGACAACTTACAGTTTTCATATCCTAATACCGTTTATCATAGTTGCTCCAACAAACAAAAACAAATCTGTCCTTTCCATTTACTACAATATTTTCAAATTTACTCCTATATGTTACAAAATATATATAGAGAAAATAATTTAGAAAATATACACAAAAATATTTATATTACATAGTACAAGTATAAATAATTTTCAGGAAAAAAAAAAAAAAAAAAAAAACTTGTTCATTTGGTGTTTATTTTTGTACAAAAATACTTGTTTGTGTGAGTTGGTTTGTTTTTGAGGAATAAGAACCGGCTCTCAACTTATCGTTTCTTTCATTTTCATCCAAAATTATTTATTAAAAGAAACAAGACAAGGCGGGAACTTCAAAAAAATTCAACCATCACAATGATTCTTTTATCTTATGTGGATAAAAATAAAATTCAAATTATCAATTGAAAGTAAAGATTTAGTAGAACATAAGAATAATACATAAATACATAGATATTATCAAATTTCTAACTCCCTCTTTACTTTCCAACATTCATTTATTTTGTAATTGTGGGTTTTAAAATTTGGAAGTGGGTTTTGTGTGTTGTATTTTTTTTTTCCAGTAAAAAACTGAGTTCTTTGTGGTGTCCCATCTTGGTCTCGAATAATTTTGTTCTTTATTTCTGGTTTAGTCTTGGGTTTTGAAGAAATGATAGATATTCTGATCTATTTTGCTGTTTCTTGTTTTTGTTTTCTTTTATTTTATTTATTTTTGCTTGTGGTGAGTATCCTTGACGTGTGTGACTGATTACACTGGTGTTTTATGTGTGTTTAATAATTTTTGGGGTTAAATATCAAAAAAAAATTTCCTTCTGCAGAATATGCTACAAATTAAACTTTGATGCTAAGGCTTAAAACTCACTGCTATACAACATTCGTGTGATGAATTGATGAGACAAATGTTATTGTGGTGAGGATTTTATTTCTTAATGAAATTAAGCTCAACTCTGAAACTACAATGGAAAATTAATTGGAATAGTTCCATGTTCCAGAGAATATCCCTTCTTTGCATATCGACATTTTACAAATTTCATTGTTGTGAATTTGCATCTGCTCTAATATCTCTTTCATGCCAAACTCAACACAATTGAGTTTCATTTTATTGGTGTATGCTTCATTTTGGTTTATTAATTTTTTTGGTTCATCTCACACGCACTCTTTTTAATGGAGTTCTTAAGCCAAACTGACCAAAAATTCAGAGTTCGGATTGAGAAGCCCATTTCGCAATTAGATTCTAAACTAAAGAAGAAAAAAAAAAAAACACTCTGAACGTTGTGGATCACAATGGTAGTTAGAAGGCTTCTGAGTAACCACAGCTCTGCAATCCCCTTCCACCACCACATTTCTGTATCCTCATGTTCCCATCAGCTTCACATTCTCTTTCTAGGCTTTGACAGCTTCAGCAATATGAACCACAAGAGAGAAGCCACTCAGAGAGGGCATCCTTTATCCGTTACTTAAAATGATACCTCCTCCCTGATTCTCAGAACCACAATAGCGCCGGTGGTAGTATAATATAATCAACCTACAGAATTGCCAGAAAATGGAAGAGCGGCATACAGACACACTTAAGAACATGTCCCACCAAGGAAAACTCAAGACAATTTACCCTTGGCCGAGGTACTATATGTACAGTACCTTAGGTACCCAATAAGTATCCTAAAGCCCCATCTCTCTCCATTCCTTTTCTTCATCATATGCATGTACAAACCATAAAGAATCTTAAACTCCCTTGCCTTCCTTCTGTTGGAGTTATGTTTCAAATTGATTTTATTAATCTATATTTATGAAGATAAGTATTTTATAAACTTTAAACTCTAAGTTCTTCGACTGATGCATTTAATCTACTATATTAATATGTTATTTATGAGCTACATTAAATACTTAATTAATGTCTTCTAAATATATTAGTATAAATAGTATGGCATATGAAGCCTGTGGATACACACTCTCTCTAAACTAATTAGAGTGAATCAAAAGAGATTTGAAAAAGTATTTTCAAACTATTGAGTTTGAGTGTGTGAGTTTCATATTTTCTGTTGATCGGACGGAGATAAATACATAGGTTCATGAAGAAGAAGTGCAACATTTATGAACATACAGATTTGATATCTGGGCTTAGTTGAATCCTAGAGATAGTGCTACCATTTGTCTTCCGTTGCACATGGGGGAGGCTTCAACTATCTTCAAGAAGCGATTATGCTCCTCTAAGCCTCAATATTCACCATTTTAATTTATTGGTTCCAACAATTTGAAGATAGTTTTCTCTCGAATGGATTCATTTTCGTTGTTGTCCAACACTGATTTTTCAATTTCTTAACCGAATATCAAGGCTTTGATGGTGTAACGACCTAGCTCCTCATGGATCCGGATCATTAAACGGGTCATTTCCCGACCCAAAATCATCCGAGGGTAATACAGTAATTTCACATTAAATTTAAATATCATGGTCTGAAAAGGACAAAATGGTAAATTGCCATAATTCAATAATTTGAGACTCAAAGGGTATAATGGTCATTAACTTGGATCACATAATAAATAAATTAAAGTTTGGGACAATATAGTCCTTTCGGTGGTTAAAATATAATTATTGCACTTTATTGGGCCATAAAATAAATACGTGTAACATTTATTGGGTGCCAAAGTGTAATTTGGGAAACTAAAATTTAGTTTAATTAAAAGGCAAAAACCGGTCGACGTATCGACTGGTTTGGGTTATGAACAGTGAAAATACCCATTGCCAAGATACCGGTCGACGTATGGGTAGCCATACGTCGACTGGTTTGGGACATGATACCGATCGACGTATGGGGAGTCATATGGTTTGGAACGTATGTCTCAATGACCTCACTGTGAAGATACTTTGGGAAGCCATACGTCGACCGGTTCTGGGTAATTCACACTTCCACTCCCACTGACATGTGGAAACTCATATACACCGACTTTTGGTAATCCAACCACCACGTCACTACACTTACGTGAAATTTTATTTACATTTTAACATCAAATAAAAATACCACCACCATCAATAACATAAATTATCACACGTTACTTAAAATACATAAACTGATTTTGGGTGAGTAAAACTTAATTACATTTTCTCAATAGCCATGAATACAAATTTAATTTCATTCTCAAAACTATAATTGTACATGTAATGGCCAAATACAAAATAGCAAAAAAATTTCATCTTCTAACAACTTTTAAGCTTGCGGAGGATTTTCATCCGCCATTTTCTTGTCATGACCTGAAAAATATAATAATATAGTGGGGTGAGTAATTTGCTCAGTAGGTGACGCCTAAGACGCACCTCATGAGACCCCGTGAATCCAAAACAAAGAATAGGCCAATAGGAGTTGGGATCACACAACATAGGGGAGAATGCAACATGGTTATCCTTCTCAACACAAATAATAAGATGCAATGCATGTCGATGTCGCTCCTCATTTTTCATAATCAGAATCATAGCTTTCAAACTGTTAATGTAACCCCCCTTTGGTGACTCCGCAGCGCCGAGAGAAGGATTGGCTACTGTCCCTGACCTTTGGTGACTCCGCAGCGTCATTATGGGGCCCAGATAGCTCAATCACGCTAGGGCAATCTCCCTAGTTCCCTCTAGGTTACATTAACCTACCGGCTCATTGGTGACTCCGCAGCGACCGGGTTTTCCAAAACACTTTCATCACAATATTCTTTCCCAAAACTCCCCATGTTCATTTCAAAAACAATTTCTTCCCTCCATGCAACCCAATGGTGTACGTGCATGTCTCATGATCTCAATACTATGAAAATAAGGAATTTGACACAACACAAGTAAGTATGTTCTCATACTTTTAATATTTAAACTATAATGGATTATCACAAAATAAAATAGGGCATACTTTCATACATCATTCATGGCATGTGAACAATAGGCATAAAACTCATTATATAAGCATACTTCTCATATAGCACAATCAAGACAAGTCTTCACATATTCACATATATACAATCAAGGCATTTTAGGCTACAATTAACACCAATAAGCATGCTATAACACAATTCAAGTAGAATAACTCACAAAGGTGCATGAATAATGTGAATTAGGAAGCCCCTACCTCAAAATGAGCAAAACCCTTAAAATGGGTTAAGGAATTCGAAAATCAATGAGGGCACCAAATTTGAAATTGCTTGCATGTATGCGTAGAGCTCGTCCTGCTTTTCGTTTTGCCTCAAACGGCACCTAAATCCAGCAAGTAATGAAGGAACTATCAAGCTTCAAAGATTTGAAGCAAAAGAAGAAATAAATTGGAAGTTTGAGAGAGTGAGAGAGCTGCTAGCGGGGAGAGAGAGAACTGAGAGACCAAAAATGGTCTCTAACCATTATTTACACTAGTGGTGGGTCCCGCCACTTCTTTTTATTTTCTCTTTTTTCTTTAATTCTCCATTTACACCACATAGATAAAAATACACCACTTACAAATAACACTTAATCCACATAAATTAAAATGCACAAAAATGAAATTGGACACTATTAAGATCCCGTACACAAAACGTGAAAGGACGAAAATGCCCTCGCGGCGACATTAATTTCAGAAAATTGAATAACGCTGAAAATCGAAAACGTCATAATCTACCCTCCTTAAAGAGATTTCGTCCTCGAAATCTACCCTCCCTAAGAAGAAGGCCCACTGTCACACATTCACGAAGAACACCTCACATAACCCCAAGACCATGAATTCAACAACATTATTGCCTTTGGCATCGGGTGTCACCAATACCGCCACAAAAACCACTGCGGTTAACCGACTCTCACCACATCATACACAAAACCAACCAGACCATACGTCTGACTCATAATGGACATCGATCCACTCAACACTGCCACGAAAGGCTCTTAACCCAAAAGAAAAATGGTCACCAAATCACCAATTCAGACGACATCTAATCACAACTCATCCCCTAAAGAACACATACACAAAACCACAAATAAGAAATCCCGTCATCTCTCAATCAATTTCAACTCTAATCTACACATTCCGGACAAATCAAATACTTGCTATCAAATACTTAACTACATCATCACCTAACAGTACAAGCGATCACCAACCGCACCATTCAGCAATCATTACATTCAACAACCTCAAGATAATGAAGCAATAAATTCCCTCACGACTACATAATCATGAGTTACCAAAACAAATAAACAATTTATCAGGTACTAAAGACCCCAAATTCTCAAAGCAAGATCTTCAATAATTAGTGATCGTATCATAAACCCTTTTATCGGACACTTGAATCCACCCTATCACACCAACTCAACCTGCGATACCATACTCTCACCATTTATGACAACTCGAAACAATTATTAACCTTTGACCCGACATTGTGCTAAAGAATGATTGATTCAGGAGAAATTGTTGGCCAAGCCATTCTCATCATCGATCCAATCTCAACATAGACGTCGTTTCTGTCCTCAGGTCTAAACCTCAAACACATCCCATTAAAGTCCTCAAAGCAATCATGAGATCCACTCTCTAATCAATCTGTTGCTCTACATAACCTCGTCCGCCATACAGTCACATAATAGTTTTAAAATCCCAATTGCAATTTAATTACACAACCCTTAACAAGCCGGAAACAAAACGACACTAAACATCACAATCACCAACTAGTATAAAAGATCTCAATCTCCTCGTAACATCCTCACCAGGTAAATGACTCCAAGTCACCATTCGTTTTGATTCTTACCTCTTTTAAACGTTCAATACGATCATCTTATATTTGAAACCTCAAAATCAAGGTCAATCACTCTTACAGTTCTTCAACGGTATCCCACAATCACGCTCTAGCTGCAAAACATTCAAACAATACCAACATTTGTCCTCAAGACACTACTAAAATCAATCACTTCTAAAATCATCCAAATACATGAGTCATATCCCCTAATTATCCTCAAACTGTAATTCACGACACATTCCCTAGCCATCACCGCTAACACTAATCATCAGAAACATAACCCTCATTTGGCAACCCGTGCCACACATCCCACCAATCAAAACCATTCCTAAAGCAAACACCACTAAAAACCAAAGACTGTACATTTCTCCGTGGAAGTTAGTCGATCCCCGTTCAATCAGAACCTCAATCGATGAACACTAACGGCGCAATACCTACCTATAATCTGTCCACTTACAGACGCGCAAAATTCCTAAATAAAGACAAGAGTCACAACAAACAACGTCCTTGCCATGACTGGAACAATAGAAAGAGTAACAAGCTTGGCTCTCAGAAGAGACTAACAACTCATGCTTGAGTGCACCTAGTGAATAATCACACGCTATTCATCAATCATCCAACCATGGACACTCAATCTCACTTAAATGAATTGAATTTCTCATATGCAAGGAGAAGGACCAACTAGGAAGCACATACAGGACTACGACCGCAACTCTAGGCGACCTCGCCACAAACGGACCGTCATACATAGTTAACATCGAAACCTTGCATACGCTACCCCGTAACCCTTATGCTTACCAAAGCCAGGCGAATAAAAGTACCAACGCTCACGTCACAGAAATACAAGGGACAAAACTCGTCACGCCAGTCACATCATCCCACGACTCGTTAAAGGAAAAAGTGCATATCTGGCAACATCGCTCTCACCAGCTCAAGAGACTAAACTGCCCCCAATCACTTCAACTAACACACAACCCCATCGCCTATCTGCCAACACACAACCCCATCTCACAATCCCTAATCCGTCCTTGGATCATACCTGAAACCATCATGCTCATCCACACTAAAGATCACACTACGACATCATAGCACCTCCACTGTCACCTATTCCGACAACCGTTCAAACCTATTATCCCATCAGACCATCAAGTCACTATTAAAAGATTTTTTTTTCCCAAACATCCTTAAGATAATATCATTATAAACAAGGGACAAGTATAACGCTCACTGCTCCCCCTAATAACCACTATTTACCATTAGCGAAGGACATCCACACGGTAATACTATGCCAACAAATCCACAAATAAAAATGAGCATAGAAATCCAAAATGCTTAACACCTAACTGTCTCCTTAAAACCATCAGTGATGCCATCAATCACTAGCTTAACTGACAACTTAATCCACCCTTTCTAAGGTGATCTACGTGCCTAAATGGAAAAACCTCATACTCCAGGTTCAACGTTATCACCTCCTTTCCTGACTATTCCTTAGAACACTTGACCCCAACAAAAGTCAAAAGGTCCACCAATTAAACCTACATGACCAATATCGTCCTAATCATTCTTATCATCAATCTATCTTTCCGAATCCTCAAACACCAAGCACTAACTCCTGACATGTCAGACACAATTAAAGTGCAACCTGAATCCATAGCTCTTAAATTCTAAAATACAATTCACTTGACAATGCCATACTCACCGGCTATCACTTCATCCATAAACAACGAAACTCTCCAATGACCCCGTACGACCTACCTTATCATGTAACCTTGCACTACACAACTAAAGCTGACCACCATACCTCACCTCAAGACCTTCTAGACAGTCATGTTAACCAAAAACTCCGCTCATCGACCGAGCCGTACAATCAACTCACCGAGAGTCAATTACCGTTACAAGAAAAGGAATTATACGTGGCACACTACAGAAACAATTCCAAAAAGGAAAACAAACACCACGCCAAACGGTCAACCTCACAAACTACACTCTAAGACAACTACAAAATAATAGTCTCTCATTGGTATCTAACTAGACACTCGGGTCATACCTACAATTGACATTTCTGGCTAAACAACAGGGTACACAACTCCTATATCCCTAACACTATCATTTCCCAATCAATTGTTAAGGCTACCATCCAACACAATAGAATGTTCACATTGATTTCATCTGAGTTATGTGCCCGCAGCTCGCTCAGTGTGGTAGCCTTCTGGTGCCACCTACACACGCTCACGCACACCCGCCCACAGGGCCATAAAACAAAGAAATCAAATAGAACAGGCCACCGAGCCCAAGAGGTCACTCCTCATCCTGGCTCAACACAATCTGTGACTAACACTCTATGGTCACCAAACAACATCACACCGAACTTTTATCTTCCTCACTGGAAATCAAAATAAAAAGTGCAACCTACCCATCTTGTCGCCATCACAAGATCAACCTCAACTTTTACTCCCAAAACGGCAATCTAAGAGACAAGTTCGCAATCTTAAACATCAGTGAACTTCTATATAAAATCCAAATACCAACCTTACTCAACCCGTACAACACTAGAACCTCACAAGTCATACTCTACATACCACCTCACGTCTTATTACATCCAATCAACTTTACTTGCCTGAAAGGATCCCATGACTCACACACCATACCATACGAATCCATCATTCCCAGAGTCTACTCATTATGCTAAGGAAACACAACACAAACTCTTGTCCTTGCAAGAAAATGAGAACTTCCGTTTTCGGAAGACACCTAAGATCAAACTCTTCTACCGTTACTAGCCCTAAAGAAAAGACTCCTAATGGAACAACGTGCTCAAATCGAACCTGAACTTAAAAGGTCGTACCATTCACATCACCCCTTGCTCACAATGTTGACACTTTCCCTAGTCACAGGTGATAACTTATAGAACTAACACAACATAGAAGCGCGCATGCCAAACGATTACATACTGAAAACATAACACTTACTTCATAGATTAGTGCTACACACATATAACGTATAAGTATGTGATCACATAAGCAAATTAACACATAGGTAATTAAGCAGGTAAGCAAGTAAGCAAATAAGTGTGCTTCTTAAATAGTTAAACATGTAGCACATAGTCACGCAATTCAATTTCCCATGCAATCCTACATGGCCTCTACCCGTCGTCCTAAGGTTCCGAACCATTGCTCTGATACCATTCTGTAACGACCCAGCTCCTCATGGATCCGGATCATTAAACGGGTCATTTCCCTACCCAAAATCATCCGAGGGTAATACGGTAATTTCACATAAAATTTAAATATCATGGTCCAAAAAGGTTAAATTGCTAAATTGCCACAATTCAATAATTTGAGACTCAAAGGGTATAATGGTCGTTAACTTGGATCACATAAAAAATAAAATAAAGTTCAGAGCAATATAGTCCTTTCGGTGGTTAAAATATAATTATTGCATTTTATTGGGCCATAAAATAAATATGTGTAACATTTATTGGGTGCCAAAGTGTAATTTGGGAAACTAAAATTTAGTTTAATTAAAAGGCAGAAACCGGTCGACGTATCGACTGGTTTGGGTTATGAACAGTGAAACGTCGACTGGTTTGGGACATGATATCGGTCGACGTATGGGGAGCTATATGTCGACTGGTTTGGAACTTATGTCTCAATGACCCCACTGTGAAGATACCGGTCGACGTTTGGGAAGCCATACGTCGATCGGTTCTGGGTAATTCACACTTCCACTCCCACTGACCTGTGGAAACTCATATACACCGACTTTTGGTAATCCAACCACCACGTCACTACACTTACGTGAAATTTTATTCACATTTTAACATCAAATAAAAATACCACCACCATCAATAACATAAATTATCACACGTTACTTAAAATACATAAACTGATTTTGAGTGAGTAAAACTTAATTACATTTTCTCAATAGCCGTGAATACAAATTTAATTACATTCTTAAAACTATAATTGTACATGTAATGGCCAAATACAAAATAGCAAAAAAATTTCATCTTCTAATAACTTTTAAGCTTGCGGAGGATTTTCATCCGCCATTTTCTTGTCATGACCTGAAAAATATAATAATATAGTGGGGTGAGCAATTTGCTCAGTAGGTGACGCCTAAGACGCACCTCATGAGACCCCGTGAATCCAAAACAAAGAATAGGCCAATAGGAGTTGGGATCACACAACATAGGGGAGAATGCAACATGGTTATCCTTCTCAACACAAATAATAAGATGCAATGCATGCCGATGTCGCTCCTCATTTTTCATAATCAGAATCATTGCTTTCAAACTGTTAATGTAACCCCCTTTGGTGACTCCGCAGCGCCGAGAGAAAGATTGGCTACTGTCCCTGACCTTTGGTGACTCCACAGCGTCATTATGGGGCCCAGATAGCTCAATCACGCTAGGGCAATTTCCCTAGTTCCCTCTAGGTTACATTAACCTACCGGCCCATTGGTGACTCCGCAGCGACCGGGTTTTCCAAAACACTTTCATCACAATATTCTTTCCCAAAACTCCCCATTTTCATTTCAAAAACAATTTCTTCCCTCCATGCAACCCAATGGTGTACATGCATGGCTCATGATCTCAATACTATGAAAATAAGGAATTTGACACAACACAAGTAAGTATGTTCTCATACTTTTAATATTTAAACTATAATAGATTATCACAAAATAAAATAGGGCATGCTTTCATACACCATTTATAGTATGTGAACAATAGGCATAAAACTCATTATATAAGCATACTTCTCATATAGCACAATCAAGACAAGTCTTCACATATTCACATATATACAATTAAAGCATTTTAGGCTACAATTAACACCAATAAGCATGCTATAACACAATTCAAGTAGAATAACTCACAAAGGTGCATGAATAATGTGAATTAGGAAGCCCCTACCTTAAAATGAGCAAAACCCTTGAAATGGGTCAAGGAATTCGAAAATCAAGGAGGGCACCAAATCTGAAATTGTTTGCATGTATGCGTAGAGCTCGTCGTGCTCTTCGTTTTGCCTCAAACGGCACCTAAATCTGGCAAGTAATGAAGGGACTATCAAGCTTCAAAGATTTGAAGCAAAAGAAGAAGGAAATTGGAAGTTTGAGAGAGTGAGAGAGCTGGTAGCGGGGAGAGAGAGAACTGAGGGACCAAAAATGGTCTCTAACCATTATTTACACTAGTGGTGGGTCCCGCCACTTTTTTTTATTTTCTCTTTTTTCTTTAATCCTCCATTTACACCACATAGATAAAAATACACCACTTACAAATACCACTTAATCTACATAAATTAAAATGCACAAAAATACAATTGGACACTATTAAGATCCCGTACACAAAACGTGAAAGGACGAAAATGCCCTTGCGGCGACACGAATTACAGAAAATTGAATAACGCTGAAAATCAAAAACGTCACAGATGGTGTGTGTGTATATATATATACACCCCAACGGTGGAAAAGAAAATTTTATTTTTCCTTCGACAATTGAAAATCGCTTGTGTCATGATTAAGCCATGTCCAGCTGTTCTGGGTGGATTGAATTGGCATCTCATCCTACTAAAGGTGACTAGAATTCTTCCATACCTAGTGGGAGATTCATGTAACCCAATATCATATGTTGGTAGGCACAAAGGCAATTGGATGAAATTGCAATTCTAGTAAACTGGTCATTCTAAAGGATGAACACCATATTCCTAATATTCATATGAATATGGTTTATAATTCATTTCCTTTTGAGTGTGGCTTCAAGGTTATCTTTGAATCTGGTATGTTCCTTGAAATAATCTTTTCATTAAAGGTATTTCTAAATTTGTGCAATAATTTATATTTATATTACCAAAGTCATTGATTAATAACGTGTTATAAACTTAATAAATGAACTGAATCCTTTTATCAAAGGATTTGTCAGGGATTGATAGAAAGGTTATGGTAAAACCTATATGGGTTAATGCATTATAAGTCGCATGTGAAAATTTAGTGGTCTTTCATATATGTTGAAAGAAATATGGTACCTTAGAACTGATCTCCATCGATCACATTATTGATGCTCATTTTGAATATACTTATGTTTATTCCTTGAATTTTGAAAGCTTTAGTAGGTCACTTTCCGCTTGATTAAATCATATTTTGTGATGAACAAGAAGATCACAAAAGAAGTTTATTGTCTTTCGGGACGCGTGCCATCGGTTGATTAAAACTAGATCATCTCTCCATATTACAATTAGTCAAAATCATGCAAGATCTATGACTAGTGGGGGGATCAGATGACAATATAAAAGAAGAACTCTTTAACTTCTAAAGTGGCATGCATAAGCATAATTTCTGATAAGTGATGCATCTGAAAGAGGTCTTCAAATTTGCAAATAATGGCTTCGAGGTAAGTTCTAAATTCATCAATTTTTCATCCAAAATTGGTATAATTGTCGAAATGAGCCACTCTATTAACGGTATGCTTTCCAGTTATAAAAGTGATTTTTGGTTATTATAAATTTCTTAATTTATGGCATGTCATATACTTAATTACATGAGTTTAAATTTATTAATCAAAAGGATAACCAATGGTAAGGTTCATGTGGATCAAAGCATTACATGCAGTATGTAAACTTTTATTGATGTGTTGAAAAGACAATAATACTAGAAATTTGATCCATATTGACATGTTTGAAATGAGCTAATTATATTAATGAAGGAAAGTGATACGTTATCATATTATTGATGATACTAATTTTTGAAAACTCCTAAATAGAGGAATGAATGTTTGAGAAAGCAATGATTGCAGTTGAATTCAGATTGATAAAAAGAGATTCCAAGGAAATTCTGGCAATTATTATTTGCCTATAAAGTTCTTAATTTGAACTTTTGACACGATGGATCTTAGGGAAGCTGGTGTGATTGTGTAAATCAAAGTATGGGGCCTCAACATGGATTTACTCTAACGCAATCCAATTTTATCAATTAATCTTGAAAGGTTCAAAATCTTATCAAATGTTGCAGTTTGTTCTTATTGATCCCAGATCAGAGTCAGTTTGCAATCAAGGCAGTGCAGAGAATCAACTTGAATTCTCAAATTATTGGTGGTCTTTATGATGCGATGAACTGCACCAGGGCAAACACAACTTGTTATCAAGTACAAAAATAATCTAGGAAGAGATCATTGACTTTCTCTTGTGAGAATATAGAGGTACTTGCAAAGTACTATGGATCATGGGTCACATTATTGCAAATATCCAGCTATTCTTTGCTATGGATGCTCAATGTTCATAGCAGCTTGGATTTTCACCCTGGGTTATGTTGTGATTTCTTGGAAATTAAAAGGGTAGACTTGTATAACTCATTCCTCAATGGAATTTGAATGTTATTGCACTTTCTCTGCTGGAGAGGAAGTTGATTGGGTAAGGATCTTGCTGAAGGGTATTCCAATACGAAGTAAGCCTATACTGCCTTTGAAATATTTTCGTGACAATAAGGTTGTGATGCTTCAAGCTCACAACGAGTGTTACAATGAAAAGTCCATACATGTGCAGTTGAAGCACCATTATCTTGAAGAGATCCTGGCTAATGGAATATCACAGTTTGCTGTATAAAGGCCAAATCTATTTTAGTAGATCCACTGTCGAAAGACATGTGAAGGGACTTACTATCCATGGCCAAATCTCATTTGGCCAATCCACTGTCGAAAGATATGTGAAAGGACCTAGTGTCCAAGGCCGAATCTAATTTGGTATATCCACTGTCGAAAGACATGTGAAGGGACTTAATGTCCAAGGCCATATCTCATTTGGCATAACCACTGTCGAAAGACATGTGAAGGGACCTTGTGTCCAAGACATCTAAAGGGATTGGAAAGAGCCTGTAATCAATATTGTGATGTTATGGGAACCCAACCCGGTGATATTTCTCCTGAGTTCAATGGGACAAACAAATAACATAACAACTTGTGTGAGCACATCAATGTTCCTTTCCCTATGATGTGATGTGGGTGCTCAATCCTGTAACTGAGGACGTTGAGATTTTAGATCTCTTAATGAATCTATAGATTGATTTTCAATTGGAGTGTACAGAATCACTCTTGATAGATTCATAATATAATCAAATGAGGAGGCTGAGACATGAGTCTCTTAATGAATTCTATAGATCGGATTTTCGATTAGGGTGTACACAATCACTCTTGATAGATTCATCGATTTATCTTGCAATGAGGAGGATGAGATTAAATTCTCTTAATGAGTCCATAACCAGTATTCGGATGGAGTGTGCAAGGTCACTCTTGATGGACACACCGATCTGAGTGTGGAAGTAGGGCCGTTTCTATAGGATCTAGACAGGCTTGATCCTTAACAACACTCAGAAGTATGGATTCCGGACGCATGGCTGAAACGTGTCAAACTTTAGTACTTTATCTCCGAACAGAAATGTGTGCGTAGTATTTCTTATTCATCAACGTGGTTCTTGGTTCAAGACATCGTTCACCAAGTTCCTAGATGAAATCAAGGGTACTTATACTAGGTAATGGTTTAAGTCCAAAAGACACCATTATTGATGCACAGGACTGTACCGATCATCAAAAAGAAATTTGAAACAAGTGGGGGATTGTTGGAGTTATGTTTCAAATTGATTTTATTAATCTATATTTATGAAGACTTTAAGTATTTTACAAACTTTAAACTTTAAGTTCTTCAACTTATGCATTTAATCTACTATATTAATATGTTATTTATGAGTTATATTAAATACTTAATTAATGTCTTCTAAATATATTAGTATAAATAGTATGGCATATGAAGCCTATGGATACACACTCTCTCTAAACTAATAGAGTGAATCAAAAGAGATTTGAAAAAGTATTTTCAAACTATTGAGTTTGAGTGTGTGAGTTTCATATTTTCTGTTGATCAGATGGAGATAAATACACAGGTTCATGAAGAAGAAGTGCAACATTCATGAACATACAGATTTGATATCTGGGCTTAGTTGAATCCCGGAGATAGTGCTGCCATTTGTCTTCCGTTGCACGTGGGAGATGCTTCAACTATCTTCAATAAGCGATTACGTGCTTCTAAGCCTCGATATTCACCATTTTAATATATTGGTTCCAACACCTTCCAAGCTAACCATTCACTATAGATCCTGCAAAAAAGATGAAATAAATAAATAGTAGTAATGACAATAATAATACGGAGTAATTGTTTTCAAATTCAATGATGACCTACTTGTGCGGGCAAACATGAAGATGATCCCCAAGATTACCAGGGGTTTGAAACCCATTACCACAATGTTTACAAATTTTTTTGGGATAATGGGTGAGGCAGCGGAATGCTTTATCTTCCCCTTTCATCTCCTCATAGTGGTCTTCGACTTTTTTTTCTTTCCGTGTAATTTTGTCTGCGGAATTTTCCTCTCCTTTTCCTGTCATCTAACCAGCACTTGATACATCTATAGGGAGGTTTATTGGGCAGGTCTGACAATGAGCCATCATCACCAGTATGGGTCCTGAAACAGTAAATAACATGTAAGAATATACCTTTTTCAATTCTGATAGCATCATTAAGCAGTGCATAGGCTGCTTCAAACATTTTTTCAAATACCAAGGTAAAATTGTAACATGTTTCTTCTTAATTTTTCACAGAAAGAGCTTTAAGACACACACATTAACATATCACATTACGAGAGATTTTGGTTGAGTCTAAACATTAATAGTGACTGACAATTCAAAATACATTATTATTGACTTATTTTGCTTAACAAAATAAGGGTAGTTTTAAGTCATACCCATAGCTCCTGCAAATCCATGGTGCCAAAGTAAGAGCCTCAAGTGAACCAGGTAAGGGTCTTGGCCCCATAAAGGTGCCAAGTCGTGATGGGGCAACAGCCATAGCAACCCTCTAAATAGAGCCAATAACACAAGTTTGTAAGACAGATTTCAATCATAATTTCAGGGCAGAAGATGCATGTTATGAACAACATACACACCTTGAATGATTCAATTTTGTTGGTAAATTGGCTTCCACACTCGGTCTTCAACAGTAGCCTTTTTGCAAGATCCTTCTCATAGAATGCTTCAAATACATCCTTGCCCTAAGTCAACGGGAGATAAAATGAAAAATGAGTGGCGAACCAAATTCAACAGGAGCAGAATTATATAGGAATTTTAATATACTACAAAATGAATTATGTAAGAGTCAATTTTATTATTATGTTACAAACATCTACATTACCTGTATAAACCTGAATAAAACCAAAACTTCATCAAGTGTGCACACCAGTTCTTCTTCACTCTTTTTTCCAGCACAAAGTTTCTCATTCAGAAACTTTGCAATCAGTTCAATAGGTCGAAGCTATTACAAAGTACAATGATATACTATTTAGGAATATTATTAACAACTAGAAACATATGGCAGATTAATATGCCAATAAGTGATACAATTAGAAAGTTTACTGCCACCCATGTTGGATGTACACTCCAATTAAAAGAATAGTACCAGCAATCAGTTCAAATATTATAATATGTTCTGTAGAAGTATTATAAAATATTAAGACAAATAATGTAATTCATTACATAAACTTATTCGGACTCCTGCAAATAGTCATGAATCCGTGAAATGATATTGTTAAATTTTTTTTTTTAACTAAAATGCATAACTAGAGGAATTCAAGAGTGTAGCCTTTCATTCAAGGCAGTACTTTCTCTCCCAATTAACTTCTTAACAGTAGACAACAAATGAGGATAGATGCATAAATCATGAGGGTAATTATATTTGCCAAGAGGACAGATTCAACAGTTATTTGTTATGTATTCATATATATATATATATATATGATAGACGGGGTACAACAAGGTAGAAGCTAGCCCGGAACTGTAGTTGTGCTTATAGAAAGAAAAAAACAAAAACAGACTACTACAAGACACGTGGGACTAAAAGCAGTTGTCGGGGCTTATTAGGGTTTTCTGAATCATCAATCAAACTCCCAAAATTCTAAATTAAACTCGCAAATATCCAATTCACAACAAAGCAAAAGAAAAAGAAATGAAACTGGGGAAGAAGGTGAGTCCATGTCTCCTTGCGGATTTTCCTTCTTCAGAGGTGGTGATTCAAAGAAAGAGAAAGTGAAGGCTCCTCCATTATTGCTGAAATTACAGACGGATAAAGATGTGTATAGACCTGGTGATCCAGTCCTCATCACCATTGAGATTCAAAATCCAACCAATGCTGATATTGTGTGTTATTTGCTTTTGGTTGAAAGGATTACTGTCGAAATCAAAGGAATCCGGAAGTTGGATACTCAATAATTCACCAACCAGAAGAATTACAAACACAGGAGAGGTCTACCGCTTCTATTTTTCAATTTTTTTTTCCAATTAATTTGTTGCTTTATTCATACATGCATACATAAGTCAATCTCTCAGTTTTTTAGGACTCATGATACTACTTGAGAGTTGGGATCCGTACACATTTAAAAAATGAATATTCAGATTGCATAAACATCTCTCATAGAACCAAATACATTTTACATGTACTTATATATAAAAATACATATAAACTGTACTGACAAAGTGAAATGAACAATAAAAGGTACCTGCAAGGTCTTAACCTGAGCTATAGTAATAGTGATTTGAAATTTCAGAAGAAACAGGAATGAAAAATCAAGGATGTAATACTAAGAGGAACTAGTTAGATTTTAATTCTTACACCCAAATTGATGTGGGAACGGACTTGAAGAATGGAACCCCCATCCTCACAAGGTCGTATAACAAAATCACAAGGCAGAATTTTGGCTCTTAGAAGACATCTAGGTTGGTAGCCACCATCTGTGGAAGAAGCCAAAGAACTTGTGCATATCTGAGATATCAAACACAGATTGAAAACTCGGAAGTTGAATACTCAGATTGAGATCCATAGACATATAAACAAAATGAAACATCTCCCATATAACACAACAACACCAAAAACCAAATAAATTTCACATATATATATATATAAACAGAAATTGAAAGAACTAAATTGAAAAAAACAGTAAATTACCTTCATAGAGGTATATACACTATGAAGAATAGTGGTCGGAGGCTCAACAACATTGATATCATCATGTTTGGAAGAAACCTCGGTACATCTTCTGAACTGGATGATCCAAGCTTCGTGGACCAAGAGAAACCTGCCAACCAAAAAGATTTTCCGACAAGACATCGTAAAGAGTCCCAGAAGGCAACATAAAGGGAGGAATTGGCTGTCAGCCTTTACCATGCACCAGTCCTTGCCATAGGAAGTAGCTTGATGTATTCATATATATATATATATATATGATAGACGGGGTACAACAAGGTAGAAGCTAGCCTGGAACTATAGTTGTGCTTATAGAAAGAAAAAAAACAAAAAACAGACTACTACAAGACACGTGGGACTAAAAGCAGTTGTCGGGGCTTACTAGGGTTTCGTGAATCATCAATCAAACTCCCAAAATTCTAAATCAAACTCGCAAAATTCCAAGTCACAACAAAGCAAAAGAAAAAGAAATGAAACTGGGGAAGAAAGTGAGTCCATGCCTCCTTGCAAATTTTCCTTCTTCAGAGGTGGTGATTCAAAGAGAGAAAGTGAAGGCTCCTTCATCATTGCTGAAATTACAGACGGATAAAGATGTGTATAGACATGGTGATCCAGTCCTCATCGCCGTTAAGATTCAAAATCCAACCAATGCTGATATTGTGTGTTATTTGCTTTTTGTTAAAAGGATTACTGTCGAAATCAAAAGAATCCAGAAGTTTGATACTCAATAATTCACTAACCAGAAGAATTACAAACACAGGAGAGGTTTACCGCTTCTATTTTTCAGATTTTTTTTTCCAATTAATTTGTTGCTTTACTCATACATGTATACATAAGTCAATATCTCTGTTATTTAGGACTCATGATACTACTTGAGACTTGAGATCCATACACATTTACAAAATGAATACTCAGATTGCATAAACATCTCTCATATAACATAAACACCAAGAACCAAATACATTTTACATGTACTTATATATAAAAATACATATAAACTGAATTGAACAAAGTGAAATGAACAATAAAAGGTACCTGCAAGGTCTTAACCTGAGCTATAGTAATAGTGATTGGAAATTTCAGAAGAAACAGGAATGAAAAATCAAGAATGTAATACTAAGAGGAACTAGTTAGACTTAATTCTTACATCCAAATTGACGTGGCCACGGACTTGAAGAATGGAACCCCCATCCTCACAAGGCCGGTCGTATAACAAAATCACAAGGCAGAATTCCGGCTCTTAGAAGACATCTAGTAGGGTAGCCACCATCTGTGGAAGAAGCCAAAGAACTTGTGCATATCTGAGATATCAAACACAGATTGAAAACATAGAAGTTGAATACTCATATTGGGATCCATAGACATATACACAAAATGAAATATCTCCCATATAACACAACACCATCAAAAACCAAATAAATTTCACATACACACACACACATATATAAACAGAAATTGAAAGAACTAAATTGAAAAAAACAGTAAATTACCTTCTGAGAGGTATATACACTCTGAAGAATAGTGGTCGGAGGCTCAACGACAATGATATCGTCATATTCGGAAGAAACCTCGGTACATCTTCTGAACTGGGTGAGGGCTCTCGTTTGGGTTGTTTTGAAATGCAATAAAAGTGGTCTGAGCCGAAACATTAGGGCTTCGGTTGACATTGTGAAGAAGGAGGGGCTTGAAGGGTTGAAGATAGGGAGAGATTGTGAAGAAAGTGTTTGGAGGATTGTTGAAGATAGAGATGAGAATGGGGAATCGACATAAAGGGTACCCATCAAATAACAATTGCACACACACTTTGTGCTACTCCACTCTTCCGTACGACCAATGCAGTCTGCAGCAAAAAGCAAAAACCGTTTCCACGATCGCCTGACCAAATCTCCTCTAATTTGCTCTTGCTCTCTCACAAACAAATTTCAAATGGGTTCCTGTTTTATAGTACAGTATATCTTTTTTTTATCTTTAACCCCTCATTGTGCCACGAGTACCAATAAACTGATGGTTTACTATTTATGGCATTGTCCAGGCAGGCCTCTTCTGTGCCTCATGGTTTTTTAGGTGGTATTAGGGGTGACAATTGGTGTTACAGGTCATAATTGGGTGACAAATGGTGTTACAGGTCATAATTGTGTAGTGACAATTCGTGTTATGGGTCATAATTATGTCATGTTGTATCGATGTAAGGATATTATATAAATTTAAGTTTGACCCATTTAATAATCGTGTCAAAAACTCTTGACACTAATCGGACATGTTTAATCATCTGTTTTTCAAAATGAGAAATTTAATGTTTAATTAAATAATAAACACTAGGAAAAATTATCACAATTAACCTAAATATTCAAAACAAGAAGTAGAAATATAAGGTGTAGTCAAGATATATATTGAAATGACTTAACTGTCTATAGTAATTGGATTTAAACAAGTAATATATTACATAGGTCATATTCACAATTATGACATGTTAAGTATAAACAGGTTACAAGGGTTGACCCCCCTCAACCCACACGATTAAATAAATAGGTTAATCGTGTCAACCTGTTTATGATTCAAACCCATTTATCTCATATTGTGTTCGAGTCGTGTTGACAGATCGTATAATAATTTGCCATCCCTAGGTGGTATAGAACCCTTTAATGAATATTGACTCCCTGATCCTATTATTTTTGTCTAGATGTCCTAAAATATTTGTCCAATTTTAAAAGTTAAATAAATTTATATTTTCAAAATTACCCTTATAAAAAGACACCATGGTAATCTTATAAAAGGACAATACAATAATTGTATGTCCCATACAAAGTATTAATGGACAAGTAATGCTCTTAAGATGATACTATCATTAGAAGAGTCAAAAACTCTCCATATTTAATCATTGAATCAGAAAAACATATTAAATAATTCATTTAATTTTTTACAAATTTAAATAAATTGTTATAATTTAATGGCTAAATAGGAATAGCTCATGACGAGAGAGTTTCCACCTAGAAACATTACTCATAAATTAATAGGATATGTGAATTTAATTTTAAGGGACAACTAGATGGTGTTTTTGCTGATTAAAGTCCCTATTTTGCTTGACCTTATGATTTTCTTCTTAGGTTCTTTGTTTTTTTTTTTAGCATAAGTAATCTTCTTTGGTCAATTGCTTATGCTAAACCTCTTCTTAATATTACACGTGATTTCTTCATTTATTTTGTAAAAATAATTAGAAGTGTGCAGTGTATGTCAAGTATTTGATTTCTCATAATCAAAACTAACAGTTGGAAATTCACAGGAAATATATCGGTTTAGACTGAACTTTACGATTTAGTCATGTTTCATCATAAAACAATTTGATTCTAATTTTAAAAGTTAAACAACTGCTGCTTATAATTTAATTCCAGTTAGGGTTCAAATGAACTGAACCAAACCGAACTCTCACTAACAAATATATATGTATTATATTGTATATTACACTTACATAATATAACCAAACACACACTACAATATAACTTTGAGGCGTTTTAAAAATTGTGTGCAAAGCGAATCATATGAATGAGCATGAACACTGCGCAATGCAAATACTAGTAGTTTTTACAGATGTTGGACACGTCGAGACAATAATTTACCACACGCCACCATACATAAGATAATCTTGCATATATAAATATATAGTACAAAAGTAAATTTGAATCTAACCGAACTGAAAACTGATCATTAGAGTACAATTGACTCACCAATGAATGAAGGATCAAGAGAGATTAATAAAGTTTAATGAGGTTGAGTCTCCACCTAAGTAGGACCGAATTAATTAATTATTCAAAGAGTAGATATAGAGAGTTACAAATGTGTCTAATTTTATACGAGTAGGGACTGTTATCATCGTGATATTATAAATATTAATAATATCCTAATGGTGTTTAGCCTGACTCAAAATCATTTTTCTTTTTAGCAAGATTGATTTTGGGTGTATAAACATAAAATAAAACACACGTACATTAGTGGTTCATAACAAGCTAAGTGATATTGTATTATGGACTAAGGAACATAGTACAAGAAGATGGTGGCATCCAAATTGAAGCCGATATGACCAAAACTCTGGAAAAAAAAGTGGGCCCTAGACACAGAAACTCGGCAAACAAATTTATGAGAATTCAGAAATAGCTAGTACTTGGTAACATTTCAACTGAAAAGTAATACTTGCATATCAACGGACCATTATTAGTAGGATAAATTACACTTAGACATCTGAAATTAGATCATTTTAAAGTTAGATTAACATTTTGATTTTAAATTTCACTTATACTTAAATTAGTGATTTAACATTTCACTTACATCCCAAATGTCTATTTTTGGTAGGATCATACTTTTGAGATGTTAAATGATTATGCTAACCTTTGACCTCCCATTGACTATTTTTATGACCAAACTATCCTAACCTCCTCTTCTTCCTCCTCATACTATCATCATCCCCAATTTAACTTGACAAAGCACCAGACCACCACCACCACACAAAACCCAACTTCTCAAAATTACACACATATATATTTATATAGATATATAAAACAGCCAAACATATATATATATATATATATACACACACATATATAGATATATACACACATACAAAACAGCCAAACAGGGGAGCCAAACAAGGGTCGGCCAAATCGATGATAGTTTGGCCTTGAATATCCATCATCAATAACCTCATACGGCACCAGATTGGTAGTGGTAAAGCTTGTCGAAAACATTGAGGGCGGTGAAGAAGTCGATGAAGCAGAGGGCTCTGGTGCCGGTGACGAACCAAGCTCCGTCGAATGGTTCTGGCGGAGGAGCAGGGGCGCAACCAAGCTGATCTGGCAGGGCGGAGAAGGTCGAAGTCAGAGATCTTGAGCTTTCTAGCTTCGTCGAGACGTCCGCGGCAACAGTATTTGCGAGGCGTCAATCACCGACGCGAGGCACACAGCGCATCGCTGACCTGCGAATTCATTCTCGTCGCAAATCAGCTCCAAAATCACACACACAATCCTAATCCCAATTCATCACCAATCATTGCCACCATCACAACCACCATTGTCCAAAACGCCGTTGCCGCTATTTCCTTGCCGATTACCACCACCGAGAAGATGAGGGTATGTCAATATTATGATGGTTCTCAAATTTTAAATTAAAGATTGGACTTCGGCAAGGGGTATGAGGTTGTTGACGAGGACCACCTCTGTCATATATAAAATATACATACAAAATGTTTTGTTTTTTGGTTTTTTTTTTATTTTTTTTTTGTGTGTGTGTGTGTGTGTGAAGTTGCGGAGACGGGTATGAAAGTGAGTTTGTGGTTGGTGTTTTTTTGATGTGTGAAGTTGCAATGATGGGGCTGAAAATGAAAATCGAAGACGAGATTAGATGGTTCAAGCACCGCGACCAGCGGTGGTTGTCGGCGGTGATGAAGATTTTGACATTTACAAACCGTGTGTATATGTGTGTGTGCACACACACACATATATGTATACACACATATGGGTCTTTTTTGTCATTTAAGATGACATATATTTTGTATTAAAAATTTGAGGGTAAAAGGGTCAAATTGCACGTGTTAGAGACCAAAAAATAAATTAGGGTGTAAGTGAAAGTTAAAACCAAAATCTTTATCTAACTAATATATACCCTAATCTCAAGAGTGTCCATGTAATTTATCCTTATTAGTTTTATGTAAGTATTCTGATCCTATAAGTTATATTCATGATCCTATAAGTTATATTCATGAGAATAATTAATAATGCTATTTTTTATTTTATTTTTTGCACTATAAGAAGACTAATGTGACAAAATTAACATAGCACAATTACCATCTTTTGTTTTTATATGTTATCTTTCGGGTCAAGTGCAAAAAAATACCCTGTATTTTAAAAAATGTGCAAATAACACCTCTACTGTTCAAACGTCACTCCTCTAGTTTCAAAAAATTACAAATAAGGACTTTTTGTCAGAGGGGTAGGTAAAAATATGAAAATACCCCCAATAATCTTTATTCAATAATAATAAAAAAAATTGAAGAAGTTGAAATTACACAAATAAACATTAACCTAAACTATGTCGTTTTGGGTAATGAAACACAATGCACGAGCTCCGAGCATTGCAGAGCCTACACGCCATTGTTTTGCTCTGTTCTGCCTCATTGTTTACTACTCTGTAATTAGATGAATCACAGAACGACTCCGCATCTGGGGAGGAGAGAGAGACTCTCTCTCTAGTTTGTTGGAGAGCTTTATTGAGATTCGTGACCGTCGCTTCGTTCTCTTTTGCGATTCTCTGCCACACTTCCATCTCCAGCTTCTGCCTTCTCAAGCACTCGAGCTCCATTGTCCTCTTCCTCGCAGTCACCAAGTCTTCCCCTTTCACCCACATCAAACCCATCGTTTTCGCTTCGTATCGCTTCAGCAAAACCCAGTTTGTTGCCTTGTTTCTTCCAGAAGGGTAGTCCTCAGTCTCTCACTCTGTTTCACTGTGTTCATCACAAATCAAGAAAAACCAGAAATGGAATCATTATATAAATCCAAAATCAAACATGGGTGTGGAAATATGAATCTATATTATGAAAACCCATTTGGGATTTTGTTCGAATCTGACCTGTAGACGAAGAATCAAGTCGATTTCTTGCCTCTGCTTCTCGAGCTCGGCAGCCAAAGACAGAAAACTCCATTGTTGGATAGTTATGATCAACACTCGATGAACAAGAAGCCCCTTGATTATTATTATTACTATTGAAACCAGTAGATTGAAACACTTGCTGTTGTGGGTGTTCTTGAAAATTGAAATTAGTTCCATCTTCAATCCCCAAAACAGAGCTCGTAAGCCAACCCAGATTTTCAGAATACAACTGTGCCTGAACAGCCATCTCTAACTCCTACAAAACCCAAGAAATCAAATGAATAACAGAAAGAGAGCAAAAAGCAAGCTTCTCTCCTAAATGGATGAGAAATGGGATAGGTGTAGAAGTAGAAGGCTCTTATCAGAAGAGACGCATGATCTCTCTCTCTAAAACTTCCTCTCTTTCTCTCTCTAAACTCCTCTCTTTAATGACATAACCTTTGCCTTCTTTGTTGCTTTGGTTTGTGGTCTAACTGAAAGAGAGTAATGTCAAAGGAACAGCCCGTGGGTGGTGAAAACTGATCCAAGGTTGTTTTTATTTAATTTATTAAACGTACATAATAATTATAATTTATTTATAAAAATAGTTAAGTAATGCTATTTTATGAAGTTTGATTATTATTATTTTAGAGAGAGACTTGTGTTTCTCTCTCTAGAACTTCTGACTATTTCACGCCCCAATATTGAATGAACCAATTTCTCCTCCAACATCTCTATGTGAAATCTCTGATCCGAGAGCTTTGTCACAAAATCTGCATGCGTACAACGTCGCACACTGCCTCCCCTTTTTTCTCTCCATCTCAGAGGAGCTTTTTCAAACTTTGTGCTTTGACACAATAAGAAGAGATAGAATCAAAAAAAAATTTAGAAAATAAAAAGAGCTGTTAGATAGGAGGTTATTTATTTAGAAATTAATTATTTAGAGAGAGAACAGTTAGAGAGGAGTGAGAAAATAAAATTAATTATTTTTAAATTAATTATTTAGAGAGAGAGAGAGAGAACCGTTAGAGCGGAGAGAATAACAAAAATTCAAAATTATTTAATTATTTATAAAAAAATTCTCTGTACTTTTAAAAGTGTGCAAATATTCCCTTTGGGCATTTTGGGTAGTGCAAAAGGGTATTTTTGGTCTTACAGGTCAACATTTGCTCACATGCACAACACATGTCAAAAATATTGGTCAGAAGTCTTTATTTGCAACTTTTTAAAATTAGAGGGGTCAATTTTGAATAACAAGGGTGTTATTTGCATATTTTTAAAAATACATAGGTATTTTTTGCACTTACCCCGTTATCTTTCTAGTTACATCTTGCCATCGTATATATTCCTGGTGCTGTTTGGTGTTGTCCCTTTATGAAGCTGCATGAATTTTTTTTCACCTGGGTTAAATGTAAAAAAATGGGTTTGTTGAGATGGACTAGGGAGGATTTGGGCTTGCTTTGTTGAGAGTCACATATATCACCAACAATGTTATTACTTTCGTCTCATAATAGTTGTCAATTTGAAAAACTTTAACTCACTGTTACCTTTTATTTTTGAATCATTTGATATTATTTTTAGTCATATTCCTTTAATATACTTATATATTACCTATATTCCATTCTAGAGGTCTATTTCAATAACTTTAATTCACAAAAATTGTTAGTCAAAATTTTTGGAGTTGACAATTAATATAGTACTTATTAGATGCACCTATGGGACAAAGTTTATTCCTCGTTAGAATTTAGACGAAATGAAAAATATATAATTAATAGAATAGTACATACACACACATATATGGGCATGAAATTGAGGGTTGGGGAAGTAATACATTGGTAGTACAGACATGCTATAGCATGAAATTGAGGGTTAGGTAAGTAATACAATAGTATATGATGTGATAAGAGCTTCTATATTAAAATATATTTTTTTAGTAAAATATATATTGCTACTTATAATTTGTAATTTATTATTATTATTATGAATATTATCTCCAGCAGTCTATACTTATAAAATAAATAAAAAAATACACTGTAACATCACCAATGCGTAAAATTATTGTGTATTTTACACAATCTTTTTACATAGCAACAACAACATATTTCCTTTCCTCTCCCTTAGTCCCTCTTTCTCGTAACGAATCAACCATATATTAAGTAGGTTTGTGAAAGTTATGTGGATCCTGGCATGACACTGGCTGGTTGTTATTGAGGATGTATATTTACACAAAAAGTATAAAACAATTATTGGAACTAAAATTAAATGATCCAAAATTTTTGTGTAAATTTACCCATTAGATTTACCAAAAATAATAATAATAATAATAATAATAAAATTATATATACAACAGTTGTAGATGCTCTAAATTTTGGTACTAACTAATTTGTACTTAGACTTTTTTATTATTACTTTTGAGTAAAGCTATTGAGAGAGCTCTCTCAATTCATAAGTATATACTGTGCATTTAACCACAGAGACAGGTTTTTTAAAATTTGTGGGAAGTCAAATGATAAAATCTTGCAACCCGCATGGGTGTTGGATTTTTAATTTTTGTTTTATATATATATTTAATCATGTTCAATATGGCCCGATTTAATATCCTGATTGAATTTCACATTTGTTATACGTAACAATTTATTATTTTTTAACAAATAAAACCTCCCAATCCTCTATGGTATTGGTGGGATGACCAAACTAAAAATGTTGTCAATACGTCCCCCCTTTCAGACTAAAAATTTTTGGTCATATATAGTGGACCATTTTAGAAAATATAGGATGATTTTCTGTGATCTTTGTGTGTGTGTGTGTGTGTGTTACGGTCATTCCAGTTTTGTGTTGTTTTCCAAGTTGATTTGTTGATGACCCAAGAAGTAGGATCATATGATGCATTAATATGAGGATTCATATATTCAGCAATTTCCGTTTCAGTATTGTAATTATTATGGCCATTCTGTCCCAATTTTTGGTTCATTTTGAGTGCAAGTGTTTGAATGTTTATGATTGATTTCTCAAAATTACAGCCACCTTATTCTCAAATATGTCCCATTCTTTGACTTATCAGCAGCAATGTTGAGATCAACGTATCTTTTCAAATAACTAGACAATTTGGAGAAAGTGAACCAAAGCAAGAAGTAAGAAATTACACAAGCTAATCATATAAAATCTAAAAATCAGTGGTGCAAGCTGAGCAAAACTTTCGTGATTACTGGTTGGAGGGGGAATTATTTTGGAAGCAAAAATCTAGAAATCAGTGGTTGCAATTAGGTGATAAAAATACCAAATTTTTCCATGCATCCACAATTAGAAGAAGGGCAATGAATTTTATTGCAGGGGTGGAAGACCTGGAGGGGGTTTTGCAAGAAGGGGAATCTCAGGTGCAAAATATTTTTTTGGACTACTTTCGAAATCTTTTTCAGTCCCAAGATCCATCAGATGTGGACCAATTTCTATAGCTTGTTCCTTGTAAAGTCTCACCGGAAATGAATGATGAGTTGTTGGTTCCTCCATCTGAAGATGAAATTCATCATGCTGTGTTTAGTATGGCTCCGCTCAAAGCTCCAAGGCCAGACGGTATGACTCCGTTGTTTTATCAAAAAATTTGGAAGGTTGTTAAAAATGATGTAATTGCTGCTGTTAAAAGTTTTATGCATTCGAGTTTTATGCTTTTAAATCTAAATCATATTAATATTGCCTTTAATACAAAAATTGCAAATCCAACTATGGTTTCTCATTTTCGGCCTATTTCTCTTTGTAATTTGGCCTATAAAATTATTTCTAAAGTGCCGGCTAACAGACTTAAAAGGATCGTTAATGTTATTATTAGCGACTCCCAATGTGCTTTTGTTACAAGACGAAATATATCCAATAATATTCTTGTTACACATGAGATATTGCACTACCTAAAAAATAAAAGGGCAGGCAAAAAGGAATTCATGGCCTGCAAATTGGATATGAGCAATGCCTATGATTGGGTTTAGTGGTCGTTCTTGCGAGCTATGCTCCTAAAATTGGGTTTGAACTCTCACTGGGTTAAGCTCATCATGGCTTGTGTTTCTACAGTTTCTTTTTCGGTGGTGGTAAATGGTAAGCCAGTGGGGTTTTTAAATCAACAAGAGGACTGCGTCAAGGGGATTCCCTTTCACCTTATCTTTTCATTATCTGTTCCTAGGCTCTATCGTTAGCCTTGCAAAGAGTAGTGCAAGCCCAACTTTTGACAGGTGTAAAAATTTGCAGAGGAGCTCCTTCCATCTCGCATCTTTTTTTCGCTGACGATTCTATTATTTTTTGTCGAGCCAAGGCGGAGGAAGTCAGATTAGTGAAGAGAATTCTCAATAATTATGAATGAACATCTGGGCAACAGGTTAATTTTACAAAATCTTCAGTGTTTTTCTCTAAAAATGCTCTTTGGGATTTGAGAGAGGTGTTGGCTGCAATCTTGTACTTGGGCTTCCTGCTTTTGTGGGGCGATCCAAAAGAGATTTATTTAATTTTGTCCTTGAGAAGGTGCAAGACAAGTTAGCTTCATTGGAAAAAGAGTTGTCTATCAGTTGGTAGGAAAGATATTCTAATTAAGGCGGTGTTCTGTGCCATCCCTACCTATGTGATGTCTTGTTTTAAGCTCACAAAATCCTTGTTCTTGGAATTAACGAAGAAGTTTCAAGCCTTCTGGTGGGGAAAAGTAGGATCGCGAGTTGTTAATTGGAATTCCTGGGACTCACTTTGTTATGGTAAAAGAAATGGTGGTCTGGGATTTCGAAACCTTGAAGCCTTTAATGATGCATTGTTAGCGAAACAAGCTTAGAATTTTCATGTTGGTCGGGCTGGTCTTGCTTTCAAGTTGTTTTAAGGCAAAATATTTTCCTCATTGTGCTTATCGTGATGAGGGACTTGGATTTAATCCGTCGTGGGCATGGAGAAGCATTTGGTCAGTCCAAAAAATTGTTCAGCGAGGCTTGCAGTGGTCAATTGGTGATGGGAAGTCTATAGATATATGGAACAATATATGGGTGATAGTTGTTGCTGATTTATTGAATCATGAAGATGCTACATGGAAATTTTAGGTTCTTGAACTACTTTTCTCACCATCTGAAGTGGTAGCTATACGTAGCTGTTCTTTTAGTCAATATGGGGGAGAAGATAAAGCAATATGGGGCTATGGGTCTTCTGAAATTTTTTCATTCAAATCAGCTTACTATGTGGTGGTTCAAGACCTTATTTATTCGCCACAATCCAAAGCAGAATCTGGTTCTCATCAACATGATGCTGAGCTATGGTCTCTTATATGGGGTTGTTGCACACTACCTAAAATTAAACATTTTTTATGGAATGTTGTTGGGAAGTGCTCTCAACGAACAATGCTCTAAAAATCCGTGGAATTGTGGAGCGTGAGTTATGTCCTCGTTGTGGAATGGAGGAGGAAACGGTGGTGCATATATTATTTAGGTGCTCATTGGCGATTCAGGTTTGAAAATTTTCTCCTATTCATTTGAATTTTTGTGGTGTGAATGTTCCATCCTTTGCGGAATGGTGGAAGAGTTTGGCTTCTGGATCGATGCCGAAAGAACTGCGCGTTAAACGAATGGGCTTAGCTTCTTTTTGTGCTTGGGCATTGTGGAAAGAGCGTAATTGTTTTTATTTTGAGTAGAGAAAAAAAGATCATTGGCAAGTGGCAGCGATAGCTTGTTCCTGCTTTCCAGAATTTATGGAGGTTCAAAATCGGAGAGGACGATTAGATACTAGTTTTCAATTTTTGCAACCTAAGAAGTTATGGAAGCCTCCGAAGGATGGTTGGATCAAGTGT
The DNA here is from genome assembly GCF_030987335.1 of Cornus florida. Lineage (NCBI taxonomy): Eukaryota > Viridiplantae > Streptophyta > Magnoliopsida > Cornales > Cornaceae > Cornus > Cornus florida. The sequence goes on along the minus strand of NW_026775571.1, from coordinate 95,299,877 downwards.
AATATTGATGCCTAGTTTTGTAAAAGGTAGTGGAGTTGTGTTCAGGGATTCAGTCGGGTCTATAAGTGACGTGGTAACTTTGAAATCATTTTTTTGTTGTATCCGCAGCTTGTGCTAACGCTCAGTGTATGTGTTGGGCTTTATGGTGGGCCAGTGGGGTTTCAATGTATTTGGGTGGAATGTGATGCAAAATTGGTGGTTGATGCAGTTTTTGGTGCTGTGACTCATTCGAAAGAGCTCTCAGCTTTGACTTTTGATATCAAAGAAGCACTAAGTTGGTTTAAGGAGGCGTGCATCTCGCATATTGGTCGAAAAGGTAATTCTGTTGCCTATGTGCCTTTATTTGTAATTGAGTTGGCAAAGGCTGATTTGTATTGTGTTTCTATGTAATGTTTGCTTGTTGGCAAGGAAAAAGAAAAAAAAATCATATAAAATTATGGGATTATTACATATAAATGGTATTAATGACCCATATTTATTATTTAGTGGAGTCATAATCTTATAGTTTTGAAAAAATGAAGTTGACCAAAATGCTGACGTGAACATAAAAAAACATTATTTATCTTTAGTGCGGTAGTATTTTTACGCACATAAATACCACTTTTATTTTGGACATAGAGATACCACTTTCATTCACAAAGGTACAACTTTTTGTACATCAAGTACCACTTTTTTGTGCAATCCAAAAAGTAGTACCTAATGACAAAAAAATACCACTTTATGTACTAAAAGTGATACCCCAGTGAAGATAAATAATATTTTTTCACTCTATCAAATAATAAATATAAATCATTAGCACTATTTATAGTGTAATCATTATAAAATTTTACAACAACAACAACAACAATATAATTTATTAAAAAAAAAATAGCAACGGTATAATTTTAATTTTTTAAATTATGTTAGAGAAAGACCTTATATGTCAAGCTGAAAACTAGCAATGTGGTAGTATAAAGTAGGGTTTCAGGTTAGTTACAGTTCTAAGTCTCGAATAGAGTGGTAACGAGAGAGGGAGGGGGAAATGGCTAATTTGAGGAGTTTTGGCGATCGGATGCTGTATTGCCACGGGTATCTGCTAAGAACATGGTTCAATTGTTTCAATCCGGCGAGATTTCAAAACTTCAGTACCGGTGGCGGTGGTTTGTTTCTTGGAGGCGGATGCTTCAAAAAGGCTGCAACCTTTTCTTCTCCACCTGTAAGCCCTCCTCCTCCTCCATTGCTTATGCTACCACCGGGGGTGGTGGTTGTCGTCAATGATAACAAAACATAACTAAATCACTCAAGCCACCAGGACGGTGATAACTATTTTCATTTCTTCAGTGTTTCAGAACAGAGTCAATTTAGGGTTCGGAAGAATCTTAGTAGTATACCATGGCAGAGGGAACTCCTTATGCCTACAGCCGCTCCATGCGTGGGGTCTTCCCATGGCTGGTTGGCCTTTAACCACCCTCAGAATTGCCATCCTTATCTCTACAACCCATTGATAGATTCTCCTCATTTCCCCTACATTCCCCTCCCTTCCATCGAAACCCTCCCCTCCTTTCTCGCCTCGCGCCTTTTCAAATCCGATCACTTCTCCCCTTCCCCTTCTCTCAACACCCAATTCCTAATCTCACTTTACAAGATCACGAATATCGAGGAGGAGGACGCAGATGAGCTCGCCGTTTACCCCAAAGACATTGATTACTTTTATGTACGAAGGCTTGTTATGTCATCACCCCCATCTCTCCCCTTTTATTCATCAGATTCATCTTCTCCCGGAAATGATTGCACTATAATGGCCATCCACAGCGGCTCCGACAGTCTTGCCTTCTGCAAACCGGGCGATGATAGCTGGACCAACTTGGAGGGTTCGCTCGGATGTTATTCTGATCTCATATATTCCAGCAAGAACACCGATTTTATGCAATGAGATCAGATTATAGCATTGAAGCTTGGGATCTCAGAGACCCTTCTTCTCCCAAATATCAAGTTTTTGATAGTCCCGACTTTTGTCCTGGGAAGCTTTACCACAAATTTAAGGGATCTTATAATTTTACATTCACAAATTACTTAGTTGAATCCTCGGGGGATCTTTTGGTGCTTCGCAGATTTATAGCCCTAAGTGTTGCTGAAACTGAATTTGTGCATCCTCGTAGGTCTGAAGACGATGTGGTGAATAACATTAATGATGATGAACGAGAAAATCTTTTCCTTCAAAATCTTTTCCTTCAAGATGATGATGCTTATTGGACTCTGGGATTTGATGTTCATAATTTTGATTTCGGTCAGAGTAAGTGGGAACCTGTGGATTGCTTAGGTGACCGAGCACTGTTTGTGGGTTCTAATCATTCCTTTTCTCTCTCAACTTGCCATTATCCCGAGCTGATGAAGAATTCTATCTACTTCACTGATCATTTCCTCGAAGGATTTAACCAAATATATGATGGCCATGACAATGGTGTCTTTCACCTAGAAAATAACTGCATAAAACCTTATTATCCAAGAAGGTTGAAGATCATTAACCCACCTCCAGTTTAGGTTGCCCCCAACACAATGTAGTTTGGCTTACTAATTAGGTATGGTTGGTAGGAACATGATTTTAATGTTTATGACTCTTCATTGTATATGCAATTGCTTACTAATTAGATATTGGTGCTTGCTTATTTGTGGTTGCTAGCAGCAAGGTTGTAATGTCTATGACTCTTGATTATATTTGCAATTGCCTAAAAGGGTAGATTTTGGTGGTAACGGATTTGTGCTTGAAAAGTTAATATTATTGCTTTGAATCCTAAATGGAGTGTAGTAACTAGCTGCTATTTGATAACTTTATTCAAATCCCAAAGCTCACATTATTGTGTATTTGCTTGTATATTTAAATATGGAATTGTGAGAATTTCATCATATAATCACATCTTACCAGATTTATCTTGCTGAATGTCTAATTATGTGAACACATTTATTTATCATTTAACATATAGATATATGAGCTCATTTTTTTTTTTTTTTTTTTTAAAAAAATTTATTGTCTTTTAGTATATAGGAACAATGTTGTAATGTTTATGACACTTGATTATATATGCAATTACCTAGTAGATTTTGGGGCAAACTGATTTGTGCTTGAAAAGGTGTTTTTGCTTATGATTCTCAATGGCTGGTGTTGGATAGTGTATGGTTGGTCGCCATTAATGTGTCCCATGTTATAAATTCATAGTTGGCAAGGATATGATTAGATGATCATTTTTTCTGTTGAAGATGAAACTAGATGAGTTGCTATATATTAGACATCTTACTTGTTTCATTTAATTTGTATTATAGTTTGGTCCTGCTGGGTAGGACTTCAAGCTGAGTATATGGAACCTCTCTTTTTTACCCCTCAGATTTGTATTGTAAAAACTCTTAAGATTCGACCTTTGATTACAATATAGTTGCTTTTAGTGCTAAAATGAATGTTATGGTAAAGCTGCATGCATTGATGCTGCCAGAATCTATGCTTAATATTGGAAGAAGACAGATCTTTCTTTTTCTAAGATGAACAATACCAATGTACTGCATAATTTTCATCAAAATATTCTCTAGTTGAATACTGCATAACAATAAAATGTCAAATACCCACTAAACCTGACAGTAATCTATATTAATTGGATTACCCACAAGGTGTTTGAATGTCCTATGACAATACTTCAGTATTGGTTGTCATAACCCTGTTTGAAAATGCTGTTTTTTTTTTGGCTTACCAATAAGGTTTTCTCTTCCTCCTTTCATCTAGGTAAGTTAGTTATTTCCTTTTCATTATGGTTGGTGGGAACAACGTTGCGAACTTGCAATGATTATGACTCTTGATTTTGCCTAATATGGTAGATTTTGATGCTTATTGATTTGTGCGGTTATTTATTTGCTCATAATTGTCATTGGCAGGTTTGTTTGTATTAGTGTATGTTTGGTTGCCATTAAAGTGTTTAGTATTTACTGGTAGATTTTGATGCTTATTGATTTGTGCTTGGAAAGGTTATTTATTTGTTCATAATTGTTATTGGCGTATTGGTGTATGTTTGGTTGCCATTAAAGTGTTTAGTATTTACTGGAATATTTAGGGTTGGAACTAGACAGTGATGAATGATTCAAATTGGCATTGTATATTTAGGGTTGGGACTAAGCAGTGACAAATAATTTAAATTGCTATGTAGGAGACGAGTTTGAGAGAGAATAGAGATGGCTAATTGGAGTTGTTTGGGGACCAAATGCTGCAATATTGCCACCGGTCTATGCTCTCATAATTTCTCATTTGCCAATGCCAGTTGAGACGTGATTGGCCTCCGGTCTATGCTCTGTCTCTGCCTATGATTTCCCCGGGTTGACAAAGAATTTAATTCACTTTTCATGATTTGCTGCACAAAGTTAAAGCAAGTCCTTGTTTTGGTTATGCTAAGCAATCTCATGGTACTTCAGAAATATGCATGCATAATTGTATACAAGGGTAAAAAAAAACACTTTTTAAGTATTATATATATATATATATATATATATATATATATATATATCTATTTTGCCTATTTCTTGCCATTCATGTCTACCATATCTATGTTTTATGATGGAGCCATACAAAAATGTTTCGAATGTAGTCGTTGCATTCTTTTTATCTTGAAAATAGGCCAACATCCTTATATCTTCTAGTCAGCGAACGAGTCGGATTATATTTCAGGGCACAGCGTATTAGATAATAATATGCAAGTGAAGGATGCAAGAAAGAATAAAATATTGGACAAATATAAGTAGCCCAATATGATAAATAACATTTCACTTGAATATAATTACAAAGTGTCCACGGGTCTTCACAATGAATACGATTCCTTCACTATTCTCTCTATCATATTCTTCTTCACTGCCACATCCAGCAAGCCACCAAGACCACGACTCTCCGTGTATCTATGCTTTTGTTAACCACATTAATATATTTTTCATCAAATATTATAAATTTTACATGAAGAACAATTAAAAAAACAAATTTACTTTTTAAATTTTTCATTTTTTTTTTTTTTAATTTCCTTGAAACTACTACAGATCTAACAATTGGGTTATTTTCTATAAAATACATATACTTCTCTTAAAATGGATAAGGGTCGAGACACGTGTCAGATACGGCTGGATACATTTTGGACACTATTAATATATGGTAGTACCCATATATATATATATATATATATATATATATATATATATTCTTTGCATTGGTGCTTCCTAATTTATTTTGAAACATTGGTTTGGGCCTGAATTAATGGATTATGCTGGAGGAAATTCAAAGAATGTTACCATAGCTAAAATGAGTTAATGGCAGTCTTGAAACATATAAGAACTGCAAAGCGGGAACATGAACCAAATACCGAAAAGGGTCTCTCTAGGATTAAACAAGATCTCAAAATTGATTTTGCCAAATTTCGAACTCACAATCCAAAATTCGAACTCAGCACCAGGATTTTGATTCTGAAATCCAAAAATCGAAGTCACAATGTCCACGTACACACACAGGTTTTGACATGACTTAGAAAGCAAACACTACCACATTGTGAAAAATAAAAATAATGTAAATCATTTCTTCAGTCTTGTGGTTTTTTTTTTTTTTTTTTTTTTTTTTTTGACAAACAAAATCATCAAAATCTATCGTTGAGAATAAAGTGATGATGGTTACATAAAACGGAACTTAAGAATGTTCGAGAAAATGAACTAATAGCAACTTTGAAACTACCAAGTTAAAGAGAAAATGGTGGATGATTCAAATCTGTTTAGACTTCTAACCAAAAAAAAATAGTAACAAATATTTCGCCTTCTTCCAATAAGACAGGAGAAACATGATTTTGAGGCCCTAAATGACTGAATTTGGTCGAAAAGCACCATAAGCCACTAGCTAAAGCTTAACGAGTTTTACTTATGGTTGAGTCATTTTTGAAGAATGAGTCTGATCCTTGAATCGAAACAATGTGATTGAGCCACGAAAAGGTCTGTAAAACTGTCTTACATCATGATTTTTCTCGACAGCATGAAAAGACATTTATTTTTCTAACATGGTCCTGAATCATGTGATCTCATCCAATCACATGTTAACACCCAAATGTGTCACATTTTTTTATTATTATTATTGTTGTTATTGTTTAAAATATGATTCTAACATATTTTAACAAATTCTCTCTTTGAAACTTGAATTTCCAGGCCCAGCCAGCTCCTTCTCCCTATGAATCCAATGATTACACCAAAGATTCGTACTCCTTGCATTGCATAAACACATTTGATGAGCTTGTTGAAAGTGAATTCAGATTCAGTATCAGATACGAGTTGCGGAGTTGTGGATAAAAATAGAGGGTTAATCTGTTTTGTTCAACACTAATTATTTCATATATTGGTAAAAATAATTATGTGGAACCCATTAATTAAGAAGTCCAAATTTCTTATTAATTCACACCACACTCGTCGGTTTATTGATATTTCTCATGTAGTTGTTGGGTTTAGATTTGTTTCAAATATTGATCATGGGGTAGTACGTACAGATTTTGTATGATTCTAAGCCTATATATACATGATGTGTTGGTTTATAGCATGGAGATTAATTTTTGGAGAAAAGTTGGAGCCGTGGTCCATGTTATATATATATATATGTATGTATGTATGTATTCTAATTGTTGGACTAATATATATAATGTGTATGTGAATGTAACTCAATCATGTCATTGGACAAGAGCGACGAGGCTTTTCTGGAGATGGTTAATTTTGACCAAGAAGTAGTCTATCACTTGGCTGTTTCAGATTCTGGAAAATCACTTTTTTAGGGCCTAACTGATACGCATCTTTGTTTTTACGTTTTTGTTTTAACTCAAAACAAAACAGGTGTTTCTTGAGATGGTTAATAAAGTTACCACTTGGCTGTTTCAGATTCTGGGAAATCACTTTCTTAGTCTAAGAGGACTGAGGACTTGGTGACTGGTGGAGATGTGGTCGATGAAGGAGTGTGGTGAGTCTTGAACTAAACAGGAACTCATATACAATGGAATGCACCATACCTCGTATCTATAATAACACATGAACATGCGAGCGAATGTCCACGCAGGAGGGTAACAAGTTACAATGGCTTATAATATGTATATATATACTGGTGTCTGTGTGACAGAAAAACAGGAGAGTAACAAGTTAAAAGTTAAAACCAATACAGAACACGCTTAAAAGGGTGGTTTCTGCTGCATATCCTAAGGGATTTTATACAAATACCTTATACAAAGTGTCAGGAAATTTCACTTGTGCAGCTTCCGCATCCCCATTCATTGATCTTTTAGCTAATGTTATGTTTGGTAGCTCCGAATTCGTGCCTTAAATATGAAATTAGAGGAAGTTTAGCTCAAAATTAGTACTAAATTTTCTCCAATCCAAAGACCACATGGTCTCAAACCATTGAAACCACGTAAATTAGACTCTTTTGGACCTGAAGATAAAAAAGAACAAAAAAAATAAGAATGCATGGTCCCAGCCTATCATAACTCCACACGCAATAAATAATTTGAATAATACATTTACTTGAACATTGAATTATGATTGGTCCGGAATCATGTAATTTTATTTATTTATTCATTATTATTATTTTTTAAAAAATGCAATGACAGCACAAATTATCAACAGTATCATAAATTAAAGAACCAATCAATTTGAATGAGGTTAGTCTTCCTCCTTTAGCCAAAATAGCCATAACAAACCACACCATCTTCTTCATCAACATAATAAAGACTGATTATTCACCACTTAAGCACATCATAATATTTCATAAGATGCCACTCATTCAAGCATTTGAAGCAGGAATCAACATCCCTTTAGTTTGATTCCATGGAAGGAGGAAATAATTAAATACTTACTACTATCATTTTATCTCTATATCAAAGGTCAGCAAAGGCAAAATGAAATCCACAGATCCAGAGAAAAAGAATATTGAAGATGGTGAAACTATATTGTCAAGAATTCGAAAAAATAAACATACACAAAAAAAATATGCTGGTTCACGCCATTCCGCAAGACAGATATCCATGTGCAATAGCAAGTTCTCTTTAGACACTACAATAGCTTATAAGCATAACTGTGTTAATTATGTGTATATATACAAGTGTTTGTGCGAAAGTTATAACTCAGTTGTAATCTCCATCTCCCCATCCATCTAGGACGCATTCATTATCAAATCGAAGGCAGAATATCAAAGACATCACACTAATCAATGTTCAAGACATGGAGAACTACTGGTTCACCTTTAGATTGCATATTTAAGACAACAAAACAGGAGAGTAACAAGATAAAACCAATATAGAAAACTTGAGAGGGTCGTTTCTGTTACATATCTTAAACACGGTATCAGGAAATTTCACTTGTGGAGCTTCAATATCCCCCATTCATGGACCTTTTAGCTAAATGTAAATTGGCACAATATAAAACCATTATCAGTTCTTGTGGATTTTCTTAACATTATTTTGAAAAAATGTGATGTGCACTTGAAATGGTTCTAGTGCTACATATATCAAGACCAATGCATAAACAAATTGCATAATCAATTCCATTGTCAAGAAACGTTATATCTTTACTTAGATGAACCAATCACCGATAGGAAAGTTTATAAGAAAAATAATAAATCACCTTCTGTCATCAATTACAAGAGAGACACGGGAGGACTAATATAACATTGTATATAGAATGCAAAGAGCAATTAGCATATAATAATGGGATAACAATCTAGATACAGAGGTAAAATGAACTCTGCAGGAGAAAAAAAAAAAAAAAAAAAAAAAAAAAAAAAAAACTTGAAGATAAATTGTATTGTCAAGAATTAGAGAAAATAAAAAAACACAAAATTATAACAAAATGAAAAACAAATTAAGCGCATATATCAATTTATCAAAAGAACATTCTGCCAGGAAAATAATGTATGAAATTGACTACCATACCATACCATGCAAAGAGCAATTAGCATATATATATATATGGACTACCATACCATACCATAGATTTGCTAGTACTGTAAGTTAGCATAACCAAAAAAAAAAGGCCTTCCTTCAATTTTCTTCATTGCTGAGCTGCAGGGACAATCCAGAGAGAAGGCAGTTGAATCTCTAAGTCATAATGATAAATTGGAGTGACGCTGTTATCTTCAAAGTTGAAGACACCCAAATCATGACTATCACGGAGTACTTCTGCATCGTGACAAGTGAAATAAATACAATTCATGGCCAACCCAGGGAAATCGACGGGAGAGACAGAGATAGAGTCATTAAGACCAATGAACAATGCCCTGTCGTGGCCTAAGCTTGGCAGGAGTACCCAGTCCTTGTTAACAAAGTCTAGCTTATACACATCAAACAGAAAGGTCATCCTCGGACGGGATGAATTGCGATTATAGTACCTAACAACCATCAGAACCTCCCCTGAAGACTCCACTAGATAATAATCTGGTTGCCAAATTTTTCTCTGCCACTGTTGTTTGTTGTTCATTGTGGGGTGCACCCAAGGAGGCAAATGAGAGACTATGGGAGTGTTCTTTGGAGAGGCAGGGTTGCTAAGATCCCAAGCTTCTACAGATTCATGATGCAAGGCATAAAATTTTTGGTCCTTGCTGAAATACATGACATCTTGATATGATACCCCTTCTCCATTTAAGGCAGTCCAAGCGGTATCCCCAATTCTGCAGAATGCAAGTTTGTATTCTTCGTAGCCTTGGATGGCCATCACAGTGCAATCCGAAGCACACTTGTTTTCATTACTGTGGTTAGTAGTGCTATCGATGTCTTCATGATGAAGACGATGATGGGAAGGGAAAGGGGGCGGGGCTGAGGATAACACAATCTTCTTAAAGAAAGGGGCCTCACTCAGATTTCGAGATGATATGGGCTTGTACTTTCTCCAAATGTTGAACTCCGTAACAACATTGTTACCATTATAAGAAGAAGAGGAGGTGCGCCCGTGAGTACCGGAATTGTAGCGGAGACATGACATGATACCAGGGAGGGTTTGAATAGGAGGCAGGGGGAGGTAGGGGAGATAAGAGTAGATGAAAGGGTTGAAAAGGTAGAGAGAGCAATTGCGAGGGTGGATGAAGGCGACCCAGCCACGAGACGAACCGAAGCAGATGGCCTCGTCCGGAGGAAGTATTTCCCTTTGCCATGGAAGTATAAGCCTAACATTCTTCCTCATCTTCACAACTTTCTTCTCTCTAAAACTAAAGAATTGGTAATAATCCCTCTCATCCTCCATTTTTACGAGCTTATACCTTTCACCGCCTTCAGCAACCAAACCAGAGCCGGCAGGAAGCATCAGACACGGTGCTGATCGAAGAGGGATGGGTCCTCTTAGTGCCTCCTCTTCGTCAGCTACTCCTACATCTACATCTTCTTCTGCTGCTGTTGCTTCAGTAGCAGAAGAAGAGAGAGAAGAGAAACAACGGTGACTCGAAGAAAATGACGCACCTGTTTTCAAGTCTCCGACTGATCTGCCTCCAAGACGAGGAACAAAATACCCCGATGATGAGCGGACGGGAAAGAGCAAAGAACCACCAACACCACATGTGGAGTGGTGAAAGCCGGCCGCATTTGAACAATTCCACCGTGTTTTTAGCATTGACCGCTTGCAAGACAGCATCCGACCGCCAAAACTCCTCCAACTACCCATCACACTCTCTCTGCGGCTCCACTCTATCCGTGGAGTAAAACCCTATTTTTGTTATACATCACTAGGGATTTTTTAACGGTCAGTTTGGTTCAATGGAAAAGGGAGGAAAGGAGAGGAAAGGAAAATTTTCAAAAGTCAAAAGTCTACGATTCAAGAACCATAGAAAATTAAGTTGAAATTTTCACAGCACTTCTTTAGTTATTTATGCTCTAAAAAGTACACAGTAACAAACATAACCAGTGACATCAACTTGAATCATTTCTCCAGTTGAAATTCAACGAATTGTTAAGTTTTGAGGTTCTGTTTGGTTTATAAGTCTCAAAATAAAAATTGAAAATTGTATAAAAAAAAAAAATGCTTGGTTATGTTTTCTGAAAACTTAGTTATAAAAAAATCTATTTTTAAAAATTTATCTTTTATAGTTTTATAATAAAAAAAAATTTGTTCTATGAATTCTTGAGAATTGTTTTCACAGTTACAAACCACACAGATTCTTTAATTTTTAGTGAATTGTCATGTTGGCTACGACTCATTAGGATGAATTGCCATATTCATTTGCCAAAATCTATTTCTAGCCACTTGAACTCTTTGTCGGAGAGCTTTTTCCGTGGAATAAATCATAAGGACATTTATCTTTGATAAATTTTTACAATAAAAAAAGATTCTTTTTAAAAAATAAAGGGCATTTATGAAATAATGATAAAATAGTCCTTTATTTGCATTTAACTTCTTAGTTTGGTCACTATTCATCTTTTCATAACTTTATGAGCAATTTTGTGTACAAAATAGTTACTAAAATTGAATTGGAGAAACTTGGTAGGGGAGAAAGGAGGTAAATTTAAAGTGTTGCAAGACTAAACAAATTAAAAAGCGGTTGTGGCAATATCATATATGCTAATATTTTTACTTGTCATTTTTCATTATTAAGATTTTTTTTTAATTTTCTTCTTGATTGTTTTTATTCAAATTTACAAGATTTTGTTTATTTAAAATGATACAACTTTTTTTTATCAACCACGTCTTTTCCAATTGTTGGATCAAAGTATTTAAATGACATTTTAACAATACAATTTTGAAAAAAGTGAAACAATTTCTGTAGAAAATTTTGTCTTTTAAATTTACCAATTCTCTTATTTATTAGAACTTATCATTATTCCTGTCCTGTTAAGTTCTCTAACATCATATAAATGATTACTCTTTGCCGATGGAATCAAGATATAGTTATTGGAAAAGGTCAAATCTTTCTACTATGGAACGAAATCCTTAAAACTATAAGTAGAGGTTTCTTTTTTTTTTTCTTTTCTTTTTTTTTTTCTAACAAAAAACTATTATTATAAAATTAGCAGAACAAGTGCTTCAAAAAATATTTTTATCAAAAAAATTTAAAAGTAATTTAAAATTTTAAAAATAATTATTATAATATGTCATCAAACACCTACTATGCTTTTTATTGACAATAATTTTTTGACAACTCTATTGACAAAAGAGTTTCTTAGGATAAATTACATTTATCTCTCCAAGATTTGGTCAAATTACACAAGGATGGAGCGTTTGACATTTATTATTTTGACATCCCTTAAAAGTGTGAAATGTCTATCATACCCTTATTTAATTTAATAAATAAAAATATATGCTAAACAAAAAGACACTATTATCCTCTCTGTTTTCCTGCTTGTAAACACTGTATTACTTTGCCTCCTTTTAAATAAAATAATAAACCAAATCAAACTAGGGGTGGCAATTCATGTTTGCGGGTCGTAATCGTATCGTGTCGATTTAAGGGTATTCTACTAAATAGCTTAACTCGAACACGACCCGTTTAAGAATCGTGTCAGGAACGCTCAACACTAACCCAACCTGTTTATGAAACGGGTTACATGTTTAACCCGTTTAATGACCTGTTTAATAAAATCAAAACTTTTCATATTGTACTCTACTACACCGATCAATAACCAAATCTCAATAATCAAGATAAAGAGAAAATGAAAGTCAAGAGTAATAAGAAGAATAAAGGAGAGATTTGGAGGGATTGTGAGAGGAAAAAAATAAAGGATAGTGTATGTTGTGTTTGGGTTGTTGAAAATAAGGGAAAATAAATGATAGGAAAAAATAGGGAGGGATACCTATCTCTCATTATCCCTCATGTCCTATCTTTCCAAAAATGAGAATTTAAGGAGAGAAATAATAATGTTTTAAGTGCTAGTTCCATAATTTTAGAACTGCCCTCAACAATTAAAATAAGAAAATTATTATTCCACTCATATTACATTTATTTAAAAGGGCATGATAATAATTTGGTTGTTATCCTTTATTTTCTTTTCTCACCTCTGTCGTATCCAAATAACAATACTATTATTTTTTTTTCTTCAAACATGAATAAATATTATTGCTATATATTTTTTTTTTATAAGTAATACTATTATCTTCTTTCTTTTCTCTTATGTGTATCCAAATGAAGCAGAGATATAAACTACATACATATATATATATATATATATATATATATATATATATATATATATATTTCATTAGTAAGAAACTCAGACACTCACTTTATTCATTTGGAGATTCGAACCTTCACTATTTATTATTGAAAGTAGATGAGATGCCACTGAACGACCTTGTTCTATATATATATGCAATTAGATATACAAAATTATTAGTTAATTTATAAACTTTTCAAGTTGAGAGTCATCTTAAATTAACTTTATTTATGAAACATGTGTTTTTGGACCATATGACTCCAAATTTAATGTAGGTGATATTATATTATTGGCAATTACAATTGTCATTTTCCAAGTTGGTAAAGGAGCTACTCTCTCTTTCTACTCAGTGGACTGCACATTTTCACATGAAAATTTTATTAGTGGTCCGAAATGGCTAATTACAAGATTGTTATTTAATTAAATGTATGGCATATTTATTTAGAATCACGTGGTCCCGCACTTTCTAATAATTTATTACTTTTCATTTTTGGTGGTTAAGTAAGCCTTCATTTTCACCATATTATATCTATACAAACTGCCAATGGTCACTAAGGCTATGTTTGGTGCGGTGGAAAAGAAAAAAAAAACGATAACATTAGTTACGAGAGAGAGAAAAGGAAAGGGAAGGAAATGATAGTTTTAACCCCCTATCGTGTTTGGTTCATTAATAAAGAAAAAGAAAGGAAATTATTTTAATAAATTTACTATTATACTCTTTTATATTTTAAAAGATAAATTTATATATTTAACTGTGTAATATAAAAATAATAAAAAAATTTGATAAAAACATTATTATTCTTTTAAATTCATGTTATACACTTAACGTATACGCTAGATAGGCAAAATAAATGTCTCATGTGATCTTATTTCAATACAAATGAGTTAAATTAAACATTACCAATAATAATAGATGAACATAAAAGATGGACTAGAGAAATGCATAATATTTAATTATGTGACAAATACATAAAAAAATACGAAAATTTGGGAGATTTTTTAATTTAACTGCTCTGGCATCTAATTTAACTGATTGTTATATAAGAGTGGGTGGACTATTCATTGCTGGAAACAGACAAGATTGCACATTTTATTTTACAAATTGCAACTACTCTCTTGTATTCCTTTCTTTCTTCTTGTTCTCCTCCTTTTTCTCTTTGCTTTTTTTACCTGCTCAAAAAATGCCGAATTCTCATTTTAACATCAATCATGATGATGCAACAACAAAATGCAGGTCTTAATTATTTACTACTTAGTTTCTTCGAATTCTAAGTTCCAACAGTTTGTTTCCAACATTTGTTTCTGAAATGCCATGATCTTTTAGCTACATTGAGCAATCCAACTTTAAATACAATTCACATATATCTTTAGTACATAATTTTTTTCCTTTCTTGCTAGACATTTTTGACTTTTTTGGTCAGATTAAGGCCATTCTTTCATATTAATTAGCATGTAGTTTTTGCAAATTTACAGGAATAAAAAGAGGTGGAAGTAGCCAAATGGACGATTACAAAACTAGCGAGCATGAGCAGCAACAAATTAAATAGCCAAGGCTGTAGGGATGACCATTAGTAGTCGAGACAAGATTTTGTGTAATGGAGGTGAGTTGAGAAACAAATCGTTTTATTTCTAATACGCTAGGATTTCTTCAACTTAGACTTTTATGTTCAATCAATTGGTTTTTCTAAATTAATAGTGGTTCTAGACATGACTATATTTATTTGCTTTCTGCATTATAAGTTGGTTTCTCTTGACGAACATGAAATAAAATAGTCTTGTTGAACATGCCTAAATCTTGACAAGATTGGATAAATGGCAACAAAAATAGTCTTGTTGAACAATGTAAAAGCTTTACATTTATAAATCAAATTGAATGAGGTTTTAGTGTTGTGGAAATGGATTGAAATATATTGTGTAATTGATATAGAGTCGTCTAATTTATATTTAGGGCCTATTTGGTACTCGTTTTAATTTTGTTATTGTTTTTGTCGGATACTATAGCATTGAACAACGAAAAAAAACGTATTTGATATAAAATGTTTTATTTTGTATAATACCGAAATGTTTCTTAAATGGTAGCTAATAATTGGAGTCCTAAACTGGTCGATGAGACTTGAGTTTGCTCTCGTCTTTACCTATAATAATGCAATGAAAAATAATTTAAAACCCGATAGGGCTTGGTGTCTTGTAGGGGTGGCAAAATGATTACTAACCCGCCAACCCACTCATAACTGTCCGCATTTTAATGAATTTGGGTTAAACATATTAAAATATGGATCAAAAAGAGTTGAATAAATTTAAAGTTTTTAAATTATTCATAAAAAAGGGTTGGATATGATTATCAATATTCAGCCAGTATTTTACCTGTATAATTAGTATCGTAATTAATATCGTAATTGATTGAGACTAATCTCTTCTTGTGAATATATGATTGTCTTTATTGTGCTGCCACGTGAGACCGTGACATAGATGGGTAAGACTTCTAAGAATATATGTATGTTTAGATCTTATGTTTTCTTGGTTCAATTATTGGGGAGAGGAATTGGTGATAGAGGGCAGAGAGGAAGTGAGTTGAAAGACTTGTATGAATCTTTGTGTATTTAGTTGCAACAGTTTTTTTGGTTGAGATCTAGGCAAGTTAAAAATGGGCTTTTTTTTTTTTTTTTTTTTTAGTAAATAAAGATGAAATTAGACTGAAAATATAGTAAGAATCTTTCATCAAAAGTGGTTCTAAATTTATAATGGATTTAGATATAACTATTTTATTTATTTGCTTTCTTCATTATCACTTTGCAAAATTTATGGTATTTCAGGTTTATTAGACTGTGTTTGGTGGCATTGAATTAGAGTTTTGGAATAAGAATTGGTGGAAGTGAAAAAAAAAAAAAATAGTTTAATTTTTTGAGTTGTTTTTATTCAATTATACCAATTTTAAATCCAAAGCTTCAATTCCCGGCCAAACAAAGCCTAAATAAATTAAAAATTTATGCTGTGAGTTTAGAAAAAACATTCCTAAACAGAAATTGGTCTCTATCACCATACGATGAAAAGGTAAAATTTATGGTATGGAATCCTTTTCAATAGAAAAGAATAGCCAAATCAACCCAGGTGACAATCTCAAAGAGAGAGAATAATGGAATGAAGTGGAAGAAAAATAATGGATTTTAATTTATACTGTTTACATCATTAGGAATTAGATTAGAGGAAAGATAAAGAAAAGGAGAACCATAAACTCTGTGTTTTATGATTTTTTAATATACAATTTATTCAAAACTAAGAAGTGCTGTTTATTTGTGTTCTAATTTGAAAACGGGATCACGCTAGGTTTTGGATTATTAGCATTGATTCGGGTCAATTTGAAATGAAATAGAGTTCTTAATTTTCAACCTAAACCCAAGATGGAATTACAATTTACACACTTGAATTCAAATTTTTTTTGGGTTGGGCTCAAGTTAGTCTTGATTGGGCTTCTTCGAGTTACAGCGCGCTCGATGGGAGCTTTGTCAAGAATAGGACTACAAAAAAAAAAAAAAAAACCGATTTAACAAATAAAAAGAACATGATGGAGTCGATTTGATTCAATTCTAATGCCATTTTGTTCTATCTTGATTTTAAAAATATGGAGTTGATTTGTTCCTATTCTACCATACTAATTTGAAAAACATCCAACATGGATTTTAAAAACATCCAACATGGTTCTAATTTGGGTTTTTACATAACCAAATAACCAAATTGAACCATAATGTAATATTATAGGAAGTAAAGATAGGGATATAGATACGACACACAATACGGATACATCGATACGATAAGTCTCAAATAAATAGGATAAGAAAATTAATTTAGGTCCGTATAAAAAAAAAAAAAAAATCTAAAAATCTAAATGCAATTACAAATAGGATTAAGTGCAAAAAACCCCATCTACTATTGATATAATGCATATCAGTCACTGTGTGGTAAAAAAAACCCCTATATTATCAATTTGGCGTGATTGAGTCCCTGGTGGTGTAAAATGACGATAATACCCTCACTTCAGTTGAATAAATTAATAATTATAATACCGGCCATGTAAAATGACCCTTTTGTCCAAATTTGTATAAAATGGGATTTGTTTGGCAGAAGGATAATATAAACCTCAAATTGTATAAAATAAGGATAACCTAAACCTCAATATAATTAAATCTAAAACCAAACATGCCCCAACTATATAAAATACACTTAACCTCATCATTCCTGCTGACATGGCCTTCCCTATTGCTGACACCTGTCCAAAAAAAAAATCATAAAAATATGGGTAATACCCATTTATTCGGGTTAAACCCATTTCTCGTAATCACTCTCTCCAAATTGTTCTGATTGGTTGGATTTGAAGGAATTGCTCGTCAATCCAAATGGGTACAACGAAAAATCTATGGGCTGTCGCCGGAGATCGACAAGCCCATCTAAAAAATGTGGAGGGCGTGTGCAGCAAATGAAGAATTGTCAAGTTGGCCCAAAATCGACCGGAAGGCGTTGGAGATCGACGGGCTCAGCCTAAGAAGGACAACCGCCGAACAAGAAAAACGGCAGCGAAAGGATGAGCAGAACGGCGATTTGACGAGCCCATCTATGGTGTCTGACGGCAACGGCGACGGAGACGGCGATCGACGAGAAACGGTCTGTCGGTGACGGCAAACGGCGAAACCTGTATCTGTCCAGATCCATGGTGGGTCCAATGAAATATATGGTCCTCTGACAAACTGATTTGTACGTAATTGACGGTATTCGTCGACGGTACGACGAATGGGTGGCGGCGATTCGGAAAAGAACAGAAGAAAGCCTTGCCCCATCTTGCGAAAGAGGCTTGAACATGGTCTCTGTAAGTTTAATTTTTTTATTTTATTTTTTAAACTCCTCTATAAGATTCATAATCAGCGTAACAGAGGATCTCATTCTCCTTACAACCAAAATGGTTTGAGAAGCAGTCAGACTAGTTGAAATTGCTAAATATGTAGAATTTGTTGAGCCATATTGTTTCTAAGCTTGCTTATATATTTCTATATAAAACTCTAAAGCTAAAATGGCTGTTATCTTACAGGTGCACTCTATCTTTCTGCACACGAGGAAAGTGAGACGGATGGCTGGTGTACGTGATGCCAAGAGCAAAATCGTGGAGGCAAAATGGGTTCTTAACTAGGCCGCTTTTATTTTCGTAAGGTTGATATCTCATGTTCTTATCACTGCCAAGTTGATCAAAGATGCTCACAAGTTCGAAAAGGGTGTGGCGCTCCCACTTGCTCTGTTTGGGATGGCTGGAATGAATTTGCTTAATATTTCTCTTGGCATCGATCTCTTCAATGCTAACGGGAGAGAGAAAAATCCCCTGCAGAGTAATCGTAATCATCATGATGACTGATCAAGCGCTGAAGTAATTCTCATCCATTCTAAAATTTCATCCCTTTTATCGTTATTTTGTTCTTACAGGGACTTGGGAAAGCATATATATCTTCTACAAAAGGAATTGAATATGTAAATTGTGTTTGTTGTAAATAAAAAAATTAACAGAGGAACAAAAAAGAATTGAAGCAGACATGCATGGAGAGAGAGAGAGAGAGAGAGAGAGACGAATTGGGTTTTAGGGGTGGGGTTCTTTTATGCACAAATGGTGAGGGGTAAAGTGGGAAACAAAAGGATAAAAAGGAATTTTTAATTTTACTTTTTGTAAAAAGTTGTTAGAAGGATTGGTTATGCACTTTTTTTTTTGAATTTTATGAACTTACATGCATTTTTTTAAAAAGTAGAAACTTGTTCGGCACAAAATCTATAAATGAGGTAGTTTTTTTACACTTAATCCTTACAAATATAACATATCAGTTTGTTTCGAAAATCATAAAATAAGTATCTTGGTGTTATATTTTGAACTTTAAAAAAAAAACATAGAATATAATATTATTGTTGAAAAAGTTACATTTAAGTTTAAAACTTATTAAAAACTTGAAAAGTATTAAATATTTGATAAGTATAGAATACGTGTTAAAAATTTTAAAAATTAATTTTACATTTTAAAAGTATAGTTGAATACATATCCGCAATTATACTAAGAATGTCAATACTTGATGCGAATATGACTCCACGTTCCATAAGTATTATTGGTGCTTCCTTGGAAATACTACTACTACCAGCATAATATATTTAAAATATGGAGTTGATTTGTTCAGATTCTACTATACTAATTTAAAAAACATCCAACATGGATTTTAAAAACATCCAACATGATTCTAATTTGGGTTTTTACATAACCAAATTAAACCATAATGTAATATTATAGGAAGTAAAGATATTGGATATAGATACTATACAATACGGATACATGACAAGTCTCAAATAAAAAGGATAAGAAAATTAATTTTAGGTCTGTATAAAAAAAAAAATCCAAATATCTAAATACAATTACAAATATAACATAACAGTTTGTTTCCAAAATCATAAAATAAGTTTTTTAAAAAAGTAGACTATAATATTAATTTTGGAAAAATTACATTTAAGTTTAAAACTTATTAAAAATTTGAAAAGAATTAAATATTTGATAAGTACAGGATACCTGTTAAAAATTTTAAAAATTAATTTAAAATTATAAATACATTTTAAAAGTATAATGGAATACATATCCGCGATTATGCTAAGAATGTCAATACTTGATACGAATATGACTGCACGTTGCATAAGTATTATTGGTGCTTCCTCGGAAATACTACTACCGGCGTAATATATTTATATAAATGGAGACTAGAATAGCGTGTTTTCAAATTTAATTGCGACTCCATCTTTGGAAATTTAAATTCTCTTTTTCCCTTTTAAGACAGACCTGGTCACGTGGCGGGTAGTCTCTGTCATCATTACACTGCCGCGTAGCTGACCAGAGTCTATAACTCTCAGCCTAGAGAGAGAGAATGGAGATTGTTATCGTGCGCTGAACCACATTGCGGTAGAGTGGAGTAGTAATACTTGAGAGTTCAGTTAGAGAGAGAAAGACCGCAAATGAAAATGGGTTAGAGAGAGAGTGAGATTTGAGGCCTTAGAGAGAGAACCATAATGTTCGTTTCAAAAATGAGAATCACTTTTCTTTCTTCTGTCAAAATGGCTACCAAAACCCTAGTTTCTTCTCAGGCTTTCAGCCTTAATAGTTCGTCTAATGCACTTGACCTGGTGAAATCGATAACATTGTTCAATGAAAGGGTATTTGTTCATTATTTGTTTCTTGCTTTGATTTTGGTATCTTCTTTTTTTAGATTTTTTTTTTTGTTATAATAATTTATGGTTTCCTTTTGAATAAAGGATTTGGAGACAGAGATTACCGAAGTCACTAGGAGGACATGCGCCAAAATATGGTAAACTTCCTTCATGTTCATTAGGAGTTACAGACTCTTTTCATTTCCTTTATTTTTAACTTCGTGTGTGTGTGTCTGTGTGTTTATTTTCCCTGTTCGCTATAAATCTTCAATTCTTTCTGGCCATATTTGTCTGTTTTTCAATCCAAATCCCTTTGTAGATTGTAAAATACTCTCTGTATCATAAGGATCATTTTATGTTTACTCATATGTATTATTTTTGAGTTGGAATTAGCAAGGAACTCTATCAATACCCAACAATATGTTATTGCATTATGTATTGGTAAAATCAGAAATTGTGATGATGATGTACTAAAGACGTGAGAAATTGAATGTGTTTTATTTATTTATTTATTTAAATTAAAGCATGCACTGTTTTGGCTTGCTGACTGTTGCACATCTTATTTGTTATATGTAGAAACTTTTTGCCTTTGTGGATTTTGGTCTGGTTGCCTTGTGGGTGATTCATTCTTTACTGGAAAGTAACTATGCAGTTTTTGGTAGGCGAAATAATGTTAGTTCTTTGATGATGGTTCTCTGTGTCCATGATATGGGGCTATTTGGATATGGTGGAAAGGAGAGTTAATAGTTAGTGGGGGATAAGGGAAGAGGATTTGAACCTAGGAGCATAGGGTGGGGGGCACTTATATCACTCGGGCAATACCGCCACGCCTATTTTGTGCGAATAATATCAAAAGGCTATGTTTGTATCCAATTCACCTTGCCTAGCACCTAATTCTTGGTAATGCTCTGCAGATGAACTTTGCAGTAGTGTCATATTTTTGTCTTCTCCCCGGTCTCCTTTGCAAAAGAATGTTAGAAGTTGTCCTTGACTACCATAATGTGAGATTGGTTGGAGTGAGTTCTTGTTAGACCGTCCCCTTAGATTTAGGCTTGATATTAACTTCTGTATTTGCATTTTTTTGTTACATATGTGTAGGCTTGATTATATACTATGTTAGAAAAATCCTTTAGCTTTAGGTTGATATTAGCTTGTATATATTTGCATATATTTTGTTACATATGTTTAGGCTTAATTTTAGGCTTAGCTTAGATTTAGGCTTGCCCTTATACATGTCTCTTTTTTCAGTGTAACGCACATAAATTTCCCTATTGGGATGAACACAATTGACCTGAATTTTCACAATTTACTTAACTCATACTTTTTTTTTTTTTCCTATCTCCCGGGATGAACACAATTGACTTGAATTTTCACAATTCTCATACTTCTCACAAACCTTTATACATGGAAGCCTCTTTCTTGGGGAAGAATCTTGTTATGTTGTCAAATCATAGATTTTTATTTACCAAAAAAGAAGTTAAAGTATAGTTCTATGCTCTCTTGCAAGGCCTCAAGGAGGCAATTGTTGTGGCATTTCATGATTGATTAATTGAAGGTGACTCTAATATAATACTCTCATAGGTGGGTGAAAAGTGAACCTTGATTATTTATCCTCTTCCAATTGTTGAGGGAAATCTTAGATTGGTTGATATCCCTTTTAGGTGGTAATTACATAAATTCTTACCTCCACTAATACAAGGCAGAAAGTTTGGACAAGAGGAGGGCAGACATTCTTTAATTTTATGGAAGTTGTCTTTACCTTTCTTGTGTAGTGACAAGGCTGAACTAGTTTCCAGTATTATTATATTCTTCTCACCTATATTTGTTGTATTTTCTTTTTGAAAGCATATGTCATCCTTCTTTTATATAGTCTCTCTCTTCTTTTTTATTTTTATTTTTATTTTAATTTATTTATAATTTTTATTATTCTTATATATTCTCCTTTTTCATTCTAATAAAATCTTAATCTTATCAGATTAGAATAAAAATGACCATGTTTTATAAAATAGCTTGTATAATGACAACCTTAATAGTTTGGGGGTTGGAAAGTTTAAGGCAGTTTTTCTTAGTAGCCTTTCATAGTTTTTCTGGAAAACAATGGTTTATGATGCATCTCAATGTGATGATTTTTTTACATGAACACTTTGCTCATATTCAAGAAATGGGTGACTTGTTAAACCTCTTATGAGTTTTCCATATTAATTTTTAGTTCTTGTATTTGACACTTTGTGATGGAACTTTGACTCACTCATTTAGCACTAGTTTCCCATTATAGATGCAACTGCAATGGTTTCAATTACAAAAATAACAAATTGTCAAATGTGTATTCAAGATACAGATTACTTGTTAATGTGTAAATGCTGTTTTAATCTTTTAATGTGTAAATGTTGCGTTTGATCTTTCAGGACACCTAGAGCATTTGATAGGACTCCCCTTAACCAGATGTTTACTTGCTTAGGAATCTATTTGGAAAGGTTCAATCTATTTGGAAAGGTTCAAGAAGCGATTCCTTAAAAAGACATCAGAAGGCCTAAAATACATGCATCAATCAGATGTTCCAGATTACTTAAAACATGAGGAGGTGTGTTCTTTTTTCTGTTTTCTTTCTTCTTTCTTTCTTTTCAACTATAACCGTGATTGTTTCTGCTCTAGTTTTTATGTTTCATGTTTGTGGATTCTTTGAAGGAAATATCTTGCTAGTCATTTGAGACTATATTCCATGATTTATCTTTGGAATATTTGAGAGTAATCTATCCTTGCAGATAAGGTTGCATGAAGAAAATGAAAGTTGCTTTCTCTACCAGGATGCTAATTTTAGGAAACCACTTTTGGCAACTGTAGAAAGGCAACTCCTTGAATGCCATATATCTGCAATTCTTGATAAGGTTTGAATTGTATCTCTTGACTCGGTATGGGGGGAAAGCTTTTCTATGAATGAAGTTTTCTTTAACACCATCAATCCCCCCACGCCCCCCCCCCCCCCCCCCCCCCCCCCCCACACACACACACACACACACACATGAATACGTAATAAATAACTGTTGAAGGTATCCTCTTGTCACAGTTGGGTGGTCCTTATCTTCTTCGTAGATACTTAAAGACACATTGATGATTGTTTTTAAGGTGTTTGTTTGCAATTTCTATAATGTAGAGATTGTGTGTTAGTTTGCAATTTCTATATGCTATGCTCATTTGAAGACAATGGGACTAGATATATTATTACTAAATTAAGAAAATAAGGATAAATATATATACTTGTTCTCTTAATTGTTCAAAACTGGCTTCATAGTATAAAAAGTTGGCAAGTTCCATCATCAATTGGACAATCATTGACGACAAATTCATATTCTGGTCATGTTGGTACTTGGTTATACTTCGATGTTAGTTAGTGTACATGATCATTTGATAGTTTTGTTGCTACGTAAACAAAGCATGCCCCAAAATGCTCGAGGTAAATGTGTTGTTCTCTTTGTTTTCTTCTTGTTAGTTACATGACTTTGGTGTTCCACCAGGTGTCATGGAAAGGAGATGCAGGAAAAATAAGCGTAAATGGGACCGACTACAAACTACAACAGTGTCATTGGCATTCTCCTTCTGAGCACACCTTCAATGGAACAAGGTTTTGTTTGTCCTTTTTTTAGTTTTCCGAAAAGAATTTTATTTTGTTTAGTTGTGTGTCTAGTCCATTTATCTTCCCTTCAGTTATCTTCTTTTTGGTACTAGCATCTGAGATCCATGCAATGTTCGTTTGCAGGTACAATTTGGAGCAGCATATCGTTAATTTAAGCTCTCGCAGAGAGATAGCTGTTGTTGGAATTATATTAAAAAATGGCAGGCCTGATCCTTTCCTTGCAAAGGTGATGATTTAGTGTCTCTTGCTTTCTTTGCTTCCTAGATGTATGCAGGCTTTCATAGTACATACATGCTAATTTTTGGTACGTACAACAATGGCACTTTTGCTAATTTTCCAAAAAATGCAAATAAAATAATAACTAGCTTATTAATACCTTTTTCCTGATTTTATATTTAAGTTAAATCTTATTGCATATCATGACGCATTATGCTGTGATAGCTCATTAAGAAACCAAAAATGTTCCAAGCTTGTAATGAACCAGCCTCAAATATACATGTGTAACTGATAAATTGAGTTTCAAGTTGTTTTTATTATTAATTACATAACTTTCATTCCTATATTCTCTTTGTACTTCTTTTACCTCTGTCTGTCTCTCTCTGTGTCTGACTTGCTTCTTTTTTTTTCCCTGTTAATAATATGGTATTCAAATTTACAAAACTGGAGAATTTTACATAAGTTCATCAATGAATTTATTAGAAGCTTATGCACTAAAGATAGAATCATGATTTATGAGTTAATCAGTAGTACTTTTATACTTTAAATAGTAATTTGTATTAATAATTTTCAAAATTTCCTTTCTTACAGCTATTACACCACATTAATAATTCAGTTCTTCTGTCTGTTGACTACTTCTATTGATTAAGGAAAAAATGATAGTTTTTATTTATTTATTAACCAAAGGCATTGTAGCCTTATGGTTCTTCCTCACCTTCTGAAGTATTAGATCGAGGGTTCAAGTTCCCTAAGGCTCAAAGTGTTGAGCTGATAAGTTAGACCTAAAACACTAGTGGAAAGATGTCCCATGTTTATCGTGTACAATAAGTGGGCTGAACCTTGTTTCCCATTGCCCGGAAAAAGTGTCATAAAGTGACCATGACATTACTATGTTCTGCTCTTTCACCTTTATAGGTTGTCTTCCTTGTGATCAAAATAAAGAATGGAATAGCTTTACTAATTTAACTTTACTGAATTATTTAATTTACTTCTGAGTTTCAAAAGTAGAATCATATCTCAACTGGGATTAATAAATCAGACTCCCAGATTAGATTCCCTAAGATAAATCTTTATCATTAGTTTTTATTTTCTTCCATGTTATTTAACATACTTTTTCACCTGAGTATGCTTGAGAAGAAAGAAAAGAAGAGATTCTATGAATTCTTTAATAATTTTTTCAATAAATAATTCTTTAATAGCTTATATAGTAAGTTATTATTTGCCTTTAAACATATCATATTTGAATCCTTTTTCACCTATGATCAACTTTGTGCCGCTTTCTTTATGCTTATTTTACAGCTGATTTTCACTTTCCCTTTTTTCAGAATGGGATCTCTCTCATTTCTGTGCCTAGGTACGTCGCCAATGGCATGTTTCAAAGACATTTCAGCAATGGACCTTCTCCGCCCCCCCGGCCACCCTTCCAATGTCCCGTATGTTGGCTTAAGGAATATGAAGCCAAGGACATAAAGAAAGAAGATTACAAAAGCAAGGAGAATGTTACAAGGCATTATCAGAAAGCAAAATCTAAAGGTGGATCCAATCCCCTCCATCACTACAACACGAAGAACCAGTATTGTAAGTTTTGTGGGTGTGGACATCGCAACTCCGGAGAAAGGCAGGATCATGAAGAGTTCTGTCCTCATCGGTACGTCATATATATATTATAGTCATTGAATTTGAACCTTTTTTTTTTTTTTTTTCCTGTTAGTTTGAACAATTTTTTTTTTCAGGGTCTGGGAAGACTGGAACAAATGGAGGATCCAGAGGGGTCTAAAGATTTTGATTTTACAGGGTCACAGCCAGTGAATTATTGGTACTTAAAATTGTATTGAAAATGATTGTGTTGGTCTAATACAGTTTTTATCGCTCCAGTGATCTGTTGGATAATGATCTGCATATTAACATTTCCACGGGGAAATTTTGTTCATGTCTAGCTGTTAAGCTTACTCTTTTCTTTCAGGAGTATTTAAAGATCAACAATTACCAGGGTAGAAGTAAAAATTACGTTTTGGGCCTGCATTTTCAGCTGCCCAGTGCCCATCACTTGGTTGGATTGCATGATTTAATTGAACTGCTTTCCTCGAAGCAGTTTTCATAGGCATGCTTGGTTCAGTTTTTGGAGAACATTTTTTTATTTTTTTGAGAACTAATAACCAAAAAATATATATTATTTTTTTAAAAAATACATGTTTTTAAAGAACTGTCTTTTTATAGTTATTTGAAAGATCTTTTATAGTTGTTTGAAAGCAGTAATTGTTTTCTAAATTTTTTTGAATTGTTTTTTCATAGACAGACCAAGGAAGCCTATTCTTTCTTCATTGTCTCCTGTTCTTACCGGTGGTATGCTTAGATCAATTCAACTGTCTTTCCTAATCTGTAGATTGAAGATTATTAAATTCATGCTAATTAGTGAAAACAATTTTTCTTAGCCTTGAGTTGGTTCCACTTGAAAACACGTTATCTGGCTCTGCCAAAACTGTCAAAGCCTGACCTTCCCAAAAAAAAGGGAGAAAAAAATAAAAAAACTGTCATACCCTGTAATAAAGCTATTGTAGAGGCATAGAGGTGCATTTTAAAACAGTAGAGCCTAGGAAGCACGGATACTTCCTTGGAGGTGCCGTGACAATATTGGACACGTGTCCAATCCTGATACTCAAATATACCTGAATACGTGTTTGATATTCTGTAGAAGTATCCAATTTTTTGAATGAAATTTTAATATTCAGATACACCTAGTATACGTGGGATACGCCTTGATACTTTTGGGATAAAATAAGGTTCATATTGTGATATATTTTTTTATTTGCTTTTGCTTTTCCCAATGCTTTGATTTTTGGATGTGTGCCAATATTCCTCCATTATCTTCTTCTTCTTCTTTTTTTTTTTTTTTTTTTTTTTTTTTTTTTCACGCCGCCTCATTCACTTCTTAGTTCTCATTGCTGCGGGATTCAGTTGTTGATCAATCTCTCTCACGCAACCTTCAAAATTCAGTTACCGCCCTCGATCTTTTATTGTTGTCTTCGATAACATCCTTTCTCACACCCTATCACTTTCTCTTTCACTTTCAGTTCTCAAATCTTTGAGTCTCACGGCATGTTTGTGCCTCAAGCATAATCAACAAAACGATAACGAATCAAGTTTTTTGGTTTTCAACCACAGATTTGTTACCATTTTTAGTTTTAGCAAGATTCAACCTTATTTTGATATATTTTTTTATTTGCTTTTGCTTTTCCCAATGCTTTGATTTTTGGGTGTGTGCCAATATTCCTCCATTATCTTCTTTTTTTTTTTTTTTTTTTTTTTTTTTCACGCCGCCTCATTCACTTCTTAGTTCTCATTGCCGCGGGATTCAGTCGTCGATCAATCTCTCTCACGCAACCTTCAAAATTCAGTTACCGCCCTCGATCTTTTATTGTTGTCTTCGATAACATCCTTTCTCACACCCTATCACTTTCTCTTTCACTTTCAGTTCTCAAATCTTTGAGTCTCACGCATGTTTGTGCCTCAAGCATAATCAACAAAACGATAACGAATCAAGTTTTTTGGTTTTCAACCACAGATTTGTTACCATTTTTAGTTTTAGCAAGATTCAACCTTATTTTAATTTCTAGGGTTTAGCTTTTGAATCTATTTCACTCACTTTCCCCTATCTTTTTCTTTAAAAATAGGAATATATAGGAAAATAAAATTCAACTAAAACCGTGGAATCGAACCGAATCAAATCATTTTTTTTAAAGTTTGGTCTGGTTTGGTTACAGATTTTTTGAAACCGTAAGGAGCAGTTTGGTTCCAAAATTCTCAAAACTGGACCGTGTGCACCCCTAGGAGATGGGGGTCAAGTTATAATAAAACAAACTGCATTTAAAACACCTAAATTACCCAATTGATCCCCAGATTTGCCACAATATGCTTAATTGTTCATCTTTTATTTATTTATTTTTTATTATATATATATATATATATATATATATATATATCTTTTCTTGTATTTTTTTTGTTTTTAAGATTTTAGAGTTAGGAATTTTCTTTTTCTATGTTTTTCCCACTCTACTCCGTTAGAGTTCCTTCTTGTTTAATTACTTTACTTGCTTATGTAATTATAAACATGTTAATTAGTGCATTTAGATTCATAATATTACAAAACTGATAAAAAATGTATTTTATGTTGTATATAAAAAATCTGCCATATCCCCTTACCCGTATCCTGTTGTTTTTTTTTTTTTATAGATTTGTCGTATCCCCATGTCCGTATCGTATCATACCCATGTCCCGATTCGTGTCTGTGCTTCTTAGAGTTACAGAACCTACTGAGCCCAAACTCGCTTAGATATCGTTCGCTTTGTATATAATACGTGCTCGCGATTTTCAAAACGTGATTATATAGATTTTGCGAGTTGTGAAAGATTCAGGGCCAATCCTTAACCAGAACAAGCCCATGAGCATTATGCCAACGAAGACGCTAGGGCCCAAGTGGAGGTGATTGTGATGTTTCACTTGAGAGATAGGTTTGCTGGCATTTATATGTGTGAGCATATCCTAATTATATAAATGCATTTTGAAACCACTAACATGGATAGTGTGCAAAGCCATAGAATCAAAAATAGGATCGTAAAATCACATAGGATCGCACGATCCTACTAAATCGTGTTGTTTTGTTTTTCTCTAGATTTATTTGGGCCTACAACTCATTTTGGGCAAATAAATTGAATAAGTTTTTTTTTTTTTTTATTTTTTTTTATTTATAAAAAACTCAAATCTTTAGCCTAATTGTATTAAAAAATTAAAATAAAAAAATCAAACGTCCAACGTCAAATTTAGAAACGATTCAAGGTGTGGTTTAAAACTTCAAAAATTTCCTCTATTTTGCTTTATTTTTCTTAATTTCTCTTTCTACTTCTTTTCCGAACAAGAAATAAAAAGAACTCTAATTTAGTGTCCATGCTAATACAAAAACACAGAGAGACTTCATTTTTTCCGTTATTCATTCTATCTCTGTTTTGATCATTTTTTTTTAACCAACCATATTGCTCAGTCAATTAGGAAACTAAATCATACATTCTCTTTCTATTTCTGTGTTCTCTTTTTCTATTTGTTCAGGTTTTATTTTAATTTCTTTTGTGAGATTCTGCTTAATTGTTATGAATATGCTTTTGTGTGCAGAAAATCAAGAAATTGATTTCTTGATTTCAAGTATTTGTCATGTGTCCTGGTATCTTTGAATGTTACCTGATTTTGTTAGCACATCTCATGTTGGTTATTTTTCTAAAACTTTTATAGAATCTTACTATTCTTTCAATCTTATAGTCGTATCTCGATCTTATGAACGTCTCAATCCAATATAGAATCTTGATACTAACAACCTTACTGCCCACCAATATTTTTGGTGTTATACAACCATAGTCATGGTCTTCAGCAATCTTAAGCTTTCACACCATGTTTTTGGTGAATCATTTTATATAATCCCTTAAAATATTTTGGATAAATGAATTGGTTCAGTGTTCAGATCTCTATAAAAGCAACTAAAATCCTTTTGAGAATTACAGTCCATATGGCGTGAATTAGATAACATTGGATTTTATGTCCTTATGTTACCTTTAGGTGAAAATTTAAAATAAAATTAGAAATGTTCATTTTCTTTTAATTGTCAATTTGTTTAGTTTGTTAAAATACGAAACACAAAGAATAATGTGTAGGAATACGACAATATGTATTAAGTTAGATCACATTAATATCTTTTTAGTTGTTACCAGCCAAATTCAAGATACAATCTAAAAAATTCGAGATGTTTGCTCAAACAATATTGATAAGTTTTAATAAATAAGAGAACGGGGAAATTTTAAAAATAAAATTTTCTACAAATTTTTTTTTTTTGATAAGTAAAATTTTCTACAGTAATTTTTTCAATATTTTGAAAATTGTACTGTTAAACATCTTTTGAGTACTTTGATCCGACAATTGGAAAAGGCATGGAAAGTTGTATATTTTAAATAAACAAAATCTGGTAAACTTTAATAAATACAATTATCAAGAAGAAAATGGATTTTTTTTTTAGCACTTACCCAAAAAAATATAGAAATTTTTTAGTAATGGAAAATGACAAGTAAGGATATTAAAATATATGATATCATTGTTATTGCTGCCAAATTTTTTTATTTGTATAGTCTTGCAACACTTTAATTTTCCCTCCTTTTCTCTTCTATAGTTTGTCCAATAGTTTGGCTGTCCTCATCTTTAATTGATTTAGAGTTTAGCAAGCAATATGAATCACAAGAAAGAAGCCACTCAGAGAGGGCATCCTTTATCCGTTACTTAAAATGATACCTCCTCCCACAACAGCGCTGGTGGTAGTATAATATCATCAACCTACAGAATTGCCAGAAAATGGAAGAGCGGCATACGGACACACTTAAGATCATGTCCCACCAAGGAAAACTCAGACAGTATACCCTTGGCCGAGGTACTATATGTACAGTACCTTAGGTACCCAATACATACTTTCCTGAAGCCCCATCTCTCTCCATTCCTGTTCTTCATCATATGCATGTACAAACCATAAAGGATGAAAGGGAGCTAAAGTAGCTCCAACCAAATTTGACCTTAAACTAAATTTTACCCTGCAGAACTATATTGTGATCAGAAGGGGGAAAAAAAAAAAAACAAAGGTAACTTTTTACAAAAACATAATCTCCCTTCTCTAGGGTGTATGGTCCGACAAAAAACATAACAATCTATTGCCATTGTCTTTTCACTCTAACGATCTCTAAACTTTTCATTTTGACCGGATCTTAAGCTCCCTTGCCTTCCTTCCAAGCTAGCCATTCACTATAGATCCTGCAAAAAAGATGAAATAAATAAATAATAGTAATGACAATAATAATACGGAGTAATTGTTTTCAAATTCAATGATGACCTACTTGTGCGGGCAAACATGAAGATGATCCCCCAGATTACCAGGGGTTTGAAACCCATTACCACAATGTTTACAAAAATTTTTGGGATAATGGGTGAGGCAGCGGAATGCTTTATCTTCCCCTTTCATCTCCTCATAGTGGCCTTCGACTTTTTTTCTTTCCGTGTAATTTTGTCTGCGGAATTTTCCTCTCCTTTTCCTGTCATCTAACCAGCACTTGATACATCTATAGGGAGGTTTATTGGGCAGGTCTGACAATGAGCCATCATCACCGGTATGGGTCCTGAAACACAACAGTAAATAACATGTAAGAATATACCTTTTCTCAATTCTGATAGCATCATTAAGCAGTGCATAGGCTGCTTCAAACATTTTTTCAAATGCCAAGGTCAAATTGTAACATGTTTCTTCTTAATTTTTCACAGAAAGAAGTTAAGATACACACATTAAACATATCACATTATGAGATATTTTGGTTGAGTCTAAACATTGCTAGTGACTGACAATTCAAAATACATTATTATTGACTTATTTTGCTTAACAAAACAAGGGTAGTTTTAAGTCATACCCATAGCTCCTGCAAATCCATGGTGCCAAAGTAAGAGCCTCAAGTGAACCAGGTAAGGGTTTTGGCCCCGTAAAGGTGCCAAGTTGTGATGGGGCAACAGCCATAGCAACCCTCTAAATTGAGCCAATAACACAGGAGTTTGTAAGACAGATTTCAATCAGAATTTCAGGGCAGAAGATGCATGTTATGAACAACATACACACCTTGAACGATTCAATTTTGTTGGTAAATTGGCTTCCACACTCGGTCTTCAACAGTAGCCTTTTTGCAAGATCCTTTTCATAGAATGCTTCAAATACATCCTTCCCCTAAGTCAATGGGAGATAAAATGAAAAATGAGTGGCAAACCAATTTCAACAGGAGCAGAATTAAATAGGAATTTTAATATAGTACAAAATGAATTATGTAAGAGACAATTTTATTATCATGTTACAAACATCCACATTACCTGTATAAACCTGAATAAAACCAAAACTTCATCAAGTGTGCACACCAGTTCTTCTTCACTCTTATTTCCAGCACAAAGTTTCTCATCCAGAAACTTTGCAATCAGTTCAATAGGTCGAAGCTATTACAAAGTACAATGATATACTATTTAGGAATATCATTAACAACTAGAAACAAATGGCAGATTACTATGCCAATAAGTGATACAATTAGAAAGTTTACTGCCACCCATGTTGGATGTACACTCCAATTAAAAGAATAGTACTAGCAATCAGTTCAAATATTATAATATTTTCTGTAGAAGTATTATAAAATATTAATACAAATAATGTAATTCATTACATAAACTTATTCGGACTCCTACAAATAGTCATGAATCCGTGAAATGATATTGTTAATTTTTTTTTTTTTTTTTTTTTTTTTTCACTAAAATGCATAACTAGAGGAATTCAAGAGTGTAGCCTTTCATTCAAGGCAGTACTTTCTCTCTCAATTAACTTCTTAACAGTAGACAACAAATGAGGATAGATGCATAAATCATGAGGGTAATTATATTTGCCAAGAGGACAGATTCAACAGTTATTTGTTATGTATTCATATATATATGATAGACAGGGTACAAGAAGGTAGAAGCTAGCCAGGAACTATAGTTGTGCTTATCGAAAGAAAAAAACAAAAAACAGACTACTACAAGACACGTGGGACTAAAAGCAGTTGTCGGGGCTTATTAGGGTTTCCTGAATCATCAATCAAACTCCCAAAATTCTAAATTAAACTCGCAAATATCCAAGTCACAACAAAGCAAAAGAAAAAGAAATGAAACAGGGGAAGAAGGTGAGTCCATGTCTCCTTGCGGATTTTCCTTCTTCAGAGGCGGTGATTCAAAGAAAGAGAAAGTGAAGGCTCCTCCATCATTGCTGAAATTACAGACGGATAAAGATGTGTATAGACCTGGTGATCCAGTCCTCATCACCACTGAGATTCAAAATCCAACCAATGCTGATATTGTGTGTTATTTGCTTTTGGTTGAAAGGATTACTGTCGAAATCAAAGGAATCCAGAAGTTGGATACTCAATAATTCACCAACCAGAAGAATTACAAACACAGGAGAGGTTTACCGCTTCTATTTTTCAAATTTTTTTTCCAATAAATTTGTTGCTTTACTCATACATGTATACACAAGTCAATCTCTCTGTTTTTTATGACTCATGATACTACTTGAGAGTTGAGATCCATACACATTTAAAAAATGAATACTCAGATTGCATAAACATCTCTCATATAACATAAACACCAAGAACCAAATACATTTTACGTGTACTTATATATAAAAATACATATAAAATGAACTGAACAAAGTGAAATGAACAATAAAAGGTACCTGCAAGGTCTTAACCTGAGCTATAGTAATAGTGATTCGAAATTTCAGAAGAAACAGGAATGAAAATCAAGGATGTAATACTAAGAGGAACTAGTTAGATTTTAATTCTTACATCCAAATTGATGTGGGCATGGACTTGAAGAATGGAACCTCCATCCTCACAAGGTCGTATAACAAAATCACAAGGCAGAATTTCGGCTCTTAGAAGACATCTAGGAGGGTAGCCACCATCTGTGGAAGAAGCCAAAGAACTCGTGCATATCTGAGATATCAAACACAGATTGAAAACTCAGAAGTTGAATACTCAGATTGAGATACATAGACATATACACAAAATGAAACATCTCCCATATAACACAACACCACCAAAAACAAAATAAATTTCACATTTACAAGTATATAAACAGAAATTGAAAGAACTAAATTGAAAAAAACAGTAAATTACCTTCATAGAGGTATATACACTAGGAAGAATAGTGGTTGGAGGCTCAACGACATTGATGTCGTCATGTTCGGAAGATACCTCGGTACATCTTCTGAACTGGGTGAGGGCTCTGGTTTGGGTTGTTTAGAAATGCAATAAAAGTGGTCAGAGGCGAAAAATTAGGGCTCCGGTTGACATTGTGAAGAAGGAGGGGCTTGAAGGGTTGAAGATAGACAGAGAGAGAGTGTGAAGAAAGTGTTTGGAGGATTGTTGAAGAGAGAGAGATGAGAATGGGGGAATCGACATAAAGGGTACCCATCAAATTACAATTGCACACACACTTTGTGTTACTCCACACTTCCGTACTACCAACACAGTCTGCAGCGAAAAGCAAAAGCCGTAATATAGGAGGAACCTGGTATTGGTAGTGACCCCAGATAGATAAGGTTCCATTTATTGCGAGCCAAAGCCTGTTTTAACATTTTGTTCGGGACCGCGTGAGTAGGAAAATGAAACCCTGCGAAGATGGATCTACCTGGGAATTTCTCTTCTATGGTAAATGGATACGATGTGAGAAGGAGGAGTTGAACCATGTTGCTGGATGCCCGTATCAACCATCGAGTTCACAAAAAGTTCATGAATTTAGTTTCGGTGAATGCTTCTATCAAAAGACAAATGCAGATTGGGAAATTCCTGTCTTTAAAGCCTAAAAAGCAAGCACAGCCCCAACAGAAAGAATCCACTCGCGACCACCTAGCTACCACTTAGCGGAACCAGAGAGTCGAGAAAGCTTCCGAAACCAGAGAGATATTCATCCTTTGGCTTCTAGAGGGAGGGATAGTATGAATCCTCTCAAGAATGAATCCAGGATTATCGTAGAGTAAGGACATCGAGTTGATAGGCTTTTTACTCTGAATCGTCTTCGCATGTTCTTTCTTGAGACAGACGCTGACTATCAAACTTCTCCTGCCTATGCTCAGATGCTTGACCCTTTGTTTTGTAGTACCTATTGCACTGAAGTCACCCCCCCCCCCCCCCCCCCCCCCCCCCCCCCTCTTTTATGATCTTTCTCCAAAAGGCTCTAACAGGATTACAGAGAGACCCACGCAGGGTTCATTTGGTGGATTGAACGACTCCTCGAAAGGGACGCTTTTCGGACTGATAGCGCTAGAATCAAATAACTTGGAAAACTTGAACACTGACTTGATTCCTCTTCAGAACATGAAATTCGTGGGGCGAAGCGCGGTAAAGGGGGAATGGAATCTATTTGAATCTATTTGGCATTGAGAAAGAGACCTCATTGCCGAAGAAAGAATAGATGCTACATAAGCGATTCTGAAAGATTAGATTTTCATTTTGGATTCTCGTATAATGATGATAGAAACTTTGGCTACTAGGAGATAGCTCCATTCACAGACAATTGATTCTACGCAATGAATTCAGATTCGCTTCAGAAAGCAGACTAACAAACCACTCGTGAGAAGCTATGCAAAAGGAGAGCAATTTCGAATTAGCATAACATAAGATTCACTGAAACAACATCATCAGGGACACTTCCTTTAACCGATGAACAAGCGAAGAATAGCAGATGCTGAGCAAGGAATCCATTGGTCTATGAACCAAGCTGAACGCTGACTGTTAGAAGGAAGCTGGTGACTCTCGGAATGTTTGGTTAGTGAAAATGATCATAAGAAAGATCATGCTAAATAGCGGATGATGGATGAGGAAGCAAAACAAAAGGATGACAACTTGCTCCTTGCCTTAAACCATGCTCTTAGGCACCAATCTGTCATCACACAAGCTTACCGTGCAAAGAAAGGTCAGATGATCCAATTTCTCTAGCCTGAGAATGTCGTATTATAGAAAGAAGGGTCATTCACTTCTCAGAACTCTGTCGCTGTGACGTAGCACACTTTAAGGTATGGTGATCTACGACCCACCCTTTCTTTCATTCTCACTTGCTGGAACTGATCTTTGTTGAGAACACTAGCCCCTGATTCGCTTCTTTCTCTTTACCTGCCTTCCCTTACTTGGAGTACTTGCGTGACCCTTGTTGATGGAGGGACTATTTCTGGCTCAATCGGAGGTTTATCAAGCACGAAAACCATCCTACGAATCAATATCCAGCTTCCGCTTCTTTTAGTATGGCATGTGGGAAGTAGGGATTGCTTCTTTGTCTTTTCCTCACTGCATTATGGAATTCCGCTTTTCAAGCTACTCAAACCAACCCTTTCACAAGAGGAGATCCAAGAACCAAGGGCAAAGAATGAAGATTTTCAGTACGCTGGGGGTTTCTCTCATAAGCAGCATTGCTATGCTCTAATGCCGGGGTATAGTTCCCAGCTTTGTAGTCATTTAGATGAGCGAGGCTCAATAGTGTGTCATCATCAACTTCATGGGGCTGCAACGCCCGCCAGAGTTTGAAATTCGACGAAGGCGGAAAGGACTCCAAATAAAGATTATAAGAATCGTCACGGTGATCGCCTTTCTAAAAAACCCGAGGAACCTGCAACTGCTGCTGATGGTGGTTGTGCTGCTGCGGTTGTTGCTGCAAAAGGTGTCTTACCCTTTCACTTGCCTTGCCTTCATTAGGAGTGAGTTACGAGAGTAAGGAACAGAGTCAATTTCGAGAAAGTTAACAGCTCTCTTCAACTGAAGGTGCACCTACCATGGTTTCCAAGCAGGGTTTATCGGCCAGCTTCACAAAAGCATCTCGACCTTGGGCTAACTCCTGAGATTTTGGAGCCAGAGGAAGGAAGATTTTGAGCGTTGATCGTCCGAGGCAGCTCTCTGGGCGTAAATAGCTTGATGTCAAAAAATGCCGTGTTGAAACGAAAAGAAACTTGGACAATCGACAGAAGATCTCAGAGCAGAAATGGCTTTACCAGCTTTGATACATAGGTGAACTAGAACCGTTGACTTTTTACTTTGTCTATACGAGGGGATAAGTTATGGTCTTCTATACGACGCCACCTAAAACGACTCTTAACAAATAATGCCATTCAATGCTGGGGGGATTTCGTTTCGAGATCGTCAAGTAGAGTATCAAATCTTCAAATAAGGTACGACAGATCCATGATCCTGGCAGAGGGTCCTCTTCACCAACCAGCTCTGCTCTGGGATGCCTTGAGAAGGCAAACGTGGCCTAACCTAAGGGCGAACGAATAGGAAGCGTCGAACGGAAAGAGTAAGTGCGTCAACAAGCAACCACAATTCGGGGAATCCAAGCTTTGTGGACCAAGAGAAACCTGCCAACCAAAAAGAGTTTCCGACAAGACATTGTAAAGAGCCCCGGAAGGCAACGTAAAGGGAGGAATCGGCTGTCAGCCTTCACCATACACCAGTCCTTGCCATAGGAAGTAGCTTGATGTATTCATATATATATATATATGATAGACGGAATACAATAAGGTAGAATCTAGCCTGGAACTATAGTTGTGCTTATAGAAAGAAAAAAAAAACAAAAAACAGACTACTACAAGACACGTGGGACTAAAAGCAGTTGTCGGGGCTTATTAGGGTTTCCTGAATCATCAATCAAACTCCCAAAATTCTAAATCAAACTCGCAAAATTCCAAGTCACAACAAAGCAAAAGAAAAAGAAATGAAACTGGGGAAGAAGGTGAGTCCATGCCTCCTTGTGGATTTTCCTTCTTCAGAGGTGGTGATTCAAAGAGAGAGAGAGTGAAGGCTCCTCCATCATTGCTGAAATTACAGACGGATAAAGATGTGTATAGACCTGGTGATCCAGTCCTCATCACCATTGAGATTTAAAATCCAACCAATGCTGATATTGTGTGTTATTTGCTTTTGGTTAAAAGGATTACTGTCGAAATCAAAGGAATCCAGAAGTTGGATACTCAATAATTCACCAACCAGAAGAATTACAAACACAGGAGAGGTTTACCGCTTCTATTTTTCAGATTTTTTTTTTTCCCAATTAATTTGTTGCTTTACTCATATATGTATACATAAGTCAATCTCTCTGTATTTTTAGGACTCATGATACTACTTGAGAGTTGAGATCCACACACATTTAAAAAATGAATACTCAGATTGCATAAACATCTATCATATAACATAAACACCAAGAACCAAATACATTTTACATGTACTTATATATAAAAATACGTATAAACTGAATTGAACAAAGTGACATGAACAATAAAAG
Source organism: Cornus florida (assembly GCF_030987335.1). NCBI lineage: Eukaryota > Viridiplantae > Streptophyta > Magnoliopsida > Cornales > Cornaceae > Cornus > Cornus florida. Next base: position 95,261,774 of record NW_026775571.1, on the reverse strand, counting down.
GTACCTGCAAGTTCTTAACCTGAGCTATAGTAATAGTGATGTGGGCATGGACTTGAAGAATGGAACCCCCATCCTTAAAAGGTCGAATAACAAAATCACAAGGCAGAATTTCGGCTCTTAGAAGACATCTAGGAGGGTAGCCACCATCTGTGGAAGAAGCCAAAGAACTCGTGCATATCTGAGATATCAAACACAGATTGAAAACTCGGAAGTTGAATACTTATATTGGGATCCATAGACATATACACAAAATGAAACATCTCCCATATAACACAACACCACCAAAAACCAAATAAATTTCACATACACACACACATAAACAGAAATTGAAAGAACTAAATTGAAAAAAACAGTAAATTACCTTCTTAGAGGTATATACACTAGGAAGAATAGTGGTCGGAGGCTCAACGACATTGATATCGTCATATTCGGAAGAAACCTCGGTACATCTTCTGAACTGGGTGAGGGCTCTGGTTTGGGTTGTTTTGAAATGCAATAGAAGTGGTCTAAGCCGAAACATTTGGGCTCCGGTTGACATTTTGAAGAAGGAGGGGCTTGAAGGGTTGAAGATAGAGAGGGATTGTGAAAAAAGTGTTTGGAGGATTGTTGAAGAGAGATATGAGAATGGGGAATCGACATAAAGGGTACCCATCAAATTACAATTGCGCACACACTTTGTGCTACTCCACTCTTCCGTACGACCAGTACAGTCTGCAGCTAAAAAACAAAAACCGTTTCCACGATCGCCTGACCAAATCTCCTCCAATTTGCTCTTGCTCTCTCTCACAAACAAATTTCAAATCGGTTCCTCTTTTATATATCGTTTTTAACTGCCACGTGTATCAATAAACCAAGGGTTACTTTTTATGGCATTCCTGTGTGCCTCGTGGTTTTTTTTTTGGGGTGACAATTTGTGCTCTCGTGTGATGTTAATGTAAAGGTATCTTACTCAATTGATAAATTTAAAATCGACTCATTTAATAATTATGTTAAAAACTCTTAACATTAACTCGACATATTTATTAAATGTGTTAACTCATTTAATTACCTGCTTATCAAAATGAAAAATTTAATATTTAATCAAATAATAAACACTATAAAAATATTGTCTCTATAACCCAAATATTCAAAATAAAAAAGAACATAAGGCGTAATCAAGATTTATATTAGAATGACTTAACTGTTTATAATAATTAGATTTAAACAGGTAATATATTACATAACTCATATTAACGATTATGACATGTTAAGTTAAATGAGTATAAACAGGTTACACTGGTTGACCTCTTCAACCCTAACCCGATACGGTTAAGTAAACGGATTAATCGTGTCAACCTATTTATTACTCAAACCCGTTTAAGGTCAACCTAAATCCACCTTTCTCGTGTCATGTTCGAGTCGTGTTGATGGGTCGTATTGTAAGTTGCCATCATTCGGTGGTATAGAACCCTTTATTGAATATTTACTCCCTCCATCCTATTATTTTTGTCCAGATGTCCTAAAATATTTGTCCAATTTTAAAAGTTAAAAGTTAAATAAATTTATATTTTTCAAAATTACCCTTTAAATTTTTAGAAATCCCCCATCTTGATAATATGCATAATACATATCTAAACTTAGAAGGACACATTGGTAATGTTATAAGAGGACAATGTCCCCTATAAAGTATTAATGGACAAGTAATACTAAGATGACATTCTAATGAAAAGAGTTATAAACTCTCCATATTTAATTATTTAAATAAATTATTATAATTTAATGGTTAAATAAGAATAACTCATTACAAGAGAGTTTCCTCCTAGAAACATTACTTATAAATTAATAGGAAATGTGGATTTAATTTTAAGGGGCAACTAGAACTAGATGGTGCTTCTGCTGATTAATGTCCCTATTTTGCTTGACCTTATGATTTTCTTCTTAAGTTATTTTTTATATTATTTTAGCATAAGTAATCTTCTTGGGTTAATTACTTATGCTAAACCTCTTCTTAATATTACACGTGATTTCTTCATTTATTTTGTAAAAATAATTAGAAGTGTGCAGTTTATGTCAAGTATTTGATTTATCATAATCAAAACTAACAGTTGGATCGAAATTCACAAGAAATATATCAGTTTAGACTGAACTTTACGATTTAATCATGTTTCATCGTAAAACAATTTGATTCTGATTTTAAAAGTTATACAACCGTTGCTTATAGTTTAATTCCAATTAGGGTTCAAAAGAAATGAACCAAACCGAACTCTCACTTACAAATATATATGTATTATTACACTTGCATAATATAACCATACACTACAATATAACTTTGAGGCGTTTTAAAAATTGTGTGCAAAGCGAATTATATGAATGAGCATGAACACTGCGCAATGCAAATACTAGTAATTTTTACAGATATTGGACAAGTCGAGACAATTATTTACCACACCCCACCATAATAAGATGATGATCTTGCATACATAAATATATGGTACAAAAGTAAATTTGAAACTAACCAAACTAAAAGCTGATCATCAGAGTACAATGAATGAAGGATCAAGAGAGATTAATAAAGTTTAATGGTGTTGAGTCTCCACCAGGACCGAATTAATTAATTATTCAAAGAGTAAATATAAGAAGTCACAAATACGACTAATTTTATACTAATAGAATATCTGATATCATCGTGACATTATGAATATTAATAATCATGATGATGTTTAACCTAACTCAAAATCATTTTTCTTACTAGCAAGATTGATTTTGAGCCTATAAACATAAAATCAAGCACACGTACAATAGTGGTTCATAACAAGCTAAGTGACATTGTATTTTGGACTAAGGAAACATAGTCCAAGAAGATGGTGGCATCCAAATTGAAGCCGATGACCAAAACTCTGGAAAAAAAAGTGGGCCCTAGATAGAGCAACTCGGCAGACAAATTTTTTAGAATTCAAAGATAGCTAGTACTTAGTAGCATTTCAACTGAAAAGTAATACTTGCATAACGACCAACCATATTATTAGTATTATGTAAGTCAATAACCTAGAGCATTATTATGATCCTATGAAGTACAAATATAGATACAAGACATGGATACGACATGATGCGAATATGGTGACACAACAAATTTTAAAAAAATAAGACACAAACGCGGTGGGGATACGCCTAAAAAATAATATATATTCAAAATTTACAATACCATAAATCTAACCTCCCCAAAAAAATACTGCAATAAAAGAAATACTTCAATTAATTAAGAATAAAATAAAGTTATCAACAACTTTACGGTTTACATTTTACACACATTCACAAATATAATTATTCTGATTTCTCTCTGTTTTCCTTGTTACAATCTAAAAGTTTATTTAATTTCAGTACTGAGATGAATGAATCAAAGAAAAAAATAAACATAATGGAATCATAAAATTTAATAAAAGTAGAAGTTCAGAATCTCAGACAAAAGAGTCAAATGAGTTAAACTTATAAAATTACATTAGGTACCCCATTTTTTAAAAAAAAAATTACAAAATATACCCCGCCATGTTCGATACTTGTCCTCTGCATGTCCCCGGCGTGTCCCAACCGTGTTCACCCTGTGTCCAATAAAAAATAATTTATGTACACTTCATAGAAGTGTCGGACACATTTCGGACACTGGTACGAGACCCCTAGGAGAGGTGTCCGTACTTCATAGTTCTGATCCTATAAGTTATATTCATGAGAATAATTAATAATGCCTTTTTTTTTTTTTTTTTTTTTTTTTTTTTTTGGCATTATAAGAAGCATAATGTGACAAAATTAACATAGCACAATTACCTTCTTTTGTTTTTGTTGGTAAATATATGCTTCATGTGACATTTAAGATATAACAAACCTTATACTAATATGTCATGAGATAATTAACAATATGTTAAGAAATCATTAATTAAATATGCAACTCTATATTTAATTAAATATGCAAAATAAAGCAATAAAATAATAATAATAATAAATAAAGAACTTTGACCGAGGCTAGTATTGGATACTATGTGGTGTGTCCGTGTACCAACAAGTTAAAACGTGTTAAAGAGTGGCCAAGTTTGAATTTATAAAGTGCCACTACTACTTCTAACTACTAATATAGTTAGGGTGAGTAGGGATCGTCCCAAGGGAAAGGAATCAATATTGATATGGAAACAACGTTGGACTAGTATGTTGAGTGATCAAAGATGATTGGTGATTGTTTAATTAACTACAATACAATTAAAGATTAATGTTAGTAAAAGAGCAATCTAGAAAGTAGGGAAAAGATATAGGAGAGAGATCTTGGGACTTAGAGGTCACCGCTAAATATTACCTTTCTAGACACTCAATGTGTAATGAATGAAGGGAAATATATGTTTTAATACTAATATGTGTGATTGATTGATCAACAAGCATGGATGACTGATTAAGTATACATTGTCTAGACAACCTACTGAATATCACAATATATCAAATTAAGCAATTATTCATTCCTTTAAACTCACAATCAAAACACATTAACAAGGTAGAGAATTATACTACTTGCATTCATAAGCATAGAACATTAAATAACATGTATGGATTGTCCTCCCATCTAAGAAAGTAAGGCAACAACACTACAACTAAGCTAGGGACATGAAAATCAAACTAATTAAACTAAGATAGAGGCACAATCCATCAAGGAATGAGTATGAACCATTAAACAAACAACAAGAGTATTCCATTAAAGCACCATGCCTTGACAATCTCTAGATTCATAGCACCAACACACATAGACATGCATCAATAACACAAAACCAAGAGATAAACACATGAACATATATTCTAGCATACATAGACATATGAATAGAATGAAATGATCAATTGGAAGTATTAAACAACACAAATCATTGTAGAAACAAGATTCATATATAAATCAAATGTCAAGACAAGAATTACAACATAAATCCCCTCAAAATACAAAATATCAAGATCTAGAAGGCATGCTTAGGGCTAACTCTAGCCCCAAGAAGATGTTTAGCCACTTATTGATGTAGTCATCCAACCCTCAATGACCATCTCTATGGTAGGAATAATCTTCTTCTTGATGGAAACCCTAAATGAATGGAAGAACTCCCAAATGATGTATATCTCTTTAATCTCTAGACTCCTCCATCCTTTCTCTCCAAGATTGTGTATATCTCTAAGATTGTATATGTATAAAATGGCTCAAAATCCTTATATAGGTAGCTCAAATGTCATACCCAATGGTCAGGTCTCGTGCACTAGGGTCCCTTTAATGATTGCACCACGAGCCATCTTTTAATGAGCTTAACTCTGTTTTTTTTCGAACTTGAGGGGGTTCGATCGATCGAAGTCTGGTGAGATCGATCGAACCATGGTGGCGCCTTTTTGGAATAAACACAAATCTAAGATTTTTTCGGGATATTTTGGAAAAAAGACAAAAGTGGTAGGTGGGGATAAGATCAAAGAAGTTCGATCAATCGAAAGGATGTTGGATCAATCGAAGATGAAAATTCTTGGGGATAAGGACAAGAGGCTCGATCCATCTTGATAAGGCTGGATCGATCACTGTGAGATCGATCGAAGATTTGTTTGATCGATCAAAACTTGCTGTTTTCCACCACTTTGCTTCCACTTTGTTCCTTTCTTCCATTTAGTTTGAGATTGCTTCTTTTATCCTTTAATTTGGCTGAATTGACTTATTTTGGGGATAAGTGCATGAAAAGGACAATAACACGAAATTAGTCTAAAATGAAAAAAATAAGGTAGATAAAGGTCCTAGAATACTCGAGCTTAAGGGGTTTAAATACACGCTTTTCAGTGCTCATCACTATATTCTTAAGACAGATTCACCTCGCTATGGTGCTAACGGACTCAGTGGCGTATATCTCCCAAGATACATCGGTCTACATCCACCAATAGCAGCACTACAAACTCGTGGATACAACGAACCTTCTCTGTATAATACTTTCTCTGACTCAAAAATGCATCTATACTATATAAATACTGAATTGGGTGCAATCCGAACCAAATAGTTCGGACCAATCTTAATATGGCTCGATAAAATTGGATTAGGGTCTAAATGGTTCGGACCACTTAACCTATGGTTTGAACTCACTTGGGTTGGGTTCAAGTCTAGAGAGGGAGATAGAAGAAAATGAAAATGAATGATTTGTAAATAATCTAAAGGGGGGTATTTATAGGCAACAAGGTGCCTTTTCGGGTGGGTGTGTCTCTTCATCATAAGACATAACCATATATATATATATATGTCTCTTTACACTAGACACATCCACTCCAATTGGTTGCAATGGTTCACATGGTGTCTGTTCACCAATAGACACATCCACTCCAATAAGTTGTAATGGTTCACATGAATAGTTATGTCTGTTGATTTTGAGTTGCAACCCTTTAGAAACAGATGCAACTCTTTGAAAAATAGACGCAACCCTTTAGAAATAGATGCAACCCTTTAGAAAAAAACTAACTTTTAATTTAAATTCAAAAACCAACCACCCATTTAAATAAGCCCAGCCCAAAATTAAAGGCCCAATCCAAGATTACATTTAGTAAAAAGAATAATTAGACTTTACAATTGGGCCCAAGGCCAAGCCCAAATTTGGCTTATTTAAATTTCAATTGGTTTTAACATTTTTTTCATGTGGGACAAACACTTCCCACATTTTGCATACCCATTTAGGCTTATCAAAACACCACACTTTGGAGCTAATTTCTCATTCACCCGGAAACGGGTTTGAGAAAGTAAATATACCATGTTCATCTCCTTGCGGAGAGAAACGTGCTCGTTTAGAGATTCGCAAAAAATGATTAGCGGAATCTATTCCAAATCTCATCCAAAGTTTATATTTTTAATGCCCCCGTTTCCAACAATCCCCCACATGAATGGAAATTTGCGTAAAATGCAAAAGATGATCATGCAGACACTAGAGAGAGTATAGTCGAAAAGTTACTGCATCAGGATAGGTAGCTTTTGGCTTTGAACCTTCCCTAGTGTATTGCTATCGGAATTACTTGTTAACCAGTAAACGCGATGTCTTGAACTGTTCAGCCGTTTGTGTAAACTAAGACAATAGCAAACACACAGTATCTTTCCTCACAAAGTTGGTTCTCATTGTTGTGTTCATTTTGGCCTAAACAACTCCTGGTATTTAATAAGTGCTCCAGAAAACTTAGCTTTTATAGTTCTCATAGAGCGGCCCCACTTCACACTCATATAGGTGACTTCTTATTAAGAGTATTCTACCATACCCCACTTGAATTTTTAAGGTATAAGAGTCATTAAAAGCGTAGCTTATCCTAATCCTCATTGTAGGTAGCATTGTCTCATCATAGAAATGGGCAGAAGATTTATATCTTCCCAGTACTTCTGGTGAGTCACTTAGAATTTCTGTTGTCTCTTTAAACCTAGATCTTGGGATCTCCAGTCAACTAGGTTGGTTTCCATTAAGGTGACTCGTTAGCTTTAGGCTTTTAATCCCATTCCCTTCGATAATCTGTACAATTACTCTCTAGTACAACCCTCAATTTTATTTATGGCCACAAGGTTGTGTTTAGAAATATTACACTCTGCAGAGATTTATCCAGGTGAGAGCAACTGTATACTTTATGCCCTAAAATGACTTATTGTTAGTAATATCATTTTCTTTAGTGGCAAAGGTGTAGATTTACTTTGAAATGTCCTCTAGGTGAAGTCTAATGACTTTCTTGTTTGATTTATTCAAAATTTCTAACTTTGAGTTATATTAAGAACATATAACTACACTTTTAATATAAAAGACATATCCACTCTTGGATTTGAAGTCTTTAATATCCCATATCCAGATTGCATCACTGCTACACCTCCAATTTAGTTAGATACCTCGATCTATGCAATATTTGATTTAGGGTGTATCTTAACTACCCAATATATTGTTTTCAGTGATTCGATCCTGGATTGAAAATGTACAATTAAACACAGTTATTAAGATGCCTTGCAATCTCAACCAATGATATACTTTGACTAGTATTTATATTTAAGATTTACGTCTACAAAAGTTAGCTAAACTTTTGTTATCATAGCTAGTATTATCTCAATCTCACTCTATTGAGAATATACTATATTATCAGAGGTTAAATCTTTCATATCAAATATACTAATTAGTATATCATTAATTTTTTTAAGGCATACAATGACTTATACATCACATTTATGTCATTGTATTGGTACCATCTTTAATCCACTCAAGGACTTATAAGCTTACACACTTTACTTTTCAACTAGAACAAATAACTCAGCTCTTCCGCTGAAAAAAGAACTATTCTAGTTGTTCTATAATATTTTCCGCATAGGAAACAATGTGCACTATTGTTATAATACTATAAATGATTTTTAGTTCTATCTAAAATCTCTTAGGATTATGTGATGAGCGCTGAAAAGTGCGCATTTTAACCCCTTAAGCTTAGGTATTCTAGGACCTTTATTTATCTTATTTTCCTGCTTTAGATTGATTTCGTATTATTTCCATTTTCAGGTACTTATCCCTAAAATAAGCTAACTCAGCCAAATAAGAGCAGAAATGAAGCAATTCTAGGATGGGTCAAAGAAATGAGCAAAGTAGAGCAAAAGGAAGCAAAGGGTGGAATTTCAACAACTTCGATCGATCTCAAGAAAAGTTCGATTGATCCAACTTTCATCGATCTCAGCACTTCAAGATAAATCCAGGCCAAGATGTCATTTTCAGAGAACCCAAAAGTTCGATCGATCCAACATCAATCTCTGATCAATCGAACCTTCTTGTCCTTATCCACATGCCAGGTCTTATCCAGACTGTACCACCCTACTAACCACTTTTGTCCTTTTTCCGAAAATATCTTTAAAATATCTTAGATTTACTTTTATCCAAAAAGGCGCCGCCATAGAGGATCGATCCAGCTTCAGTTCGATAGATCTCAGCCATGTTTGATCAATCTCACCTCAAGTTCGATCGATCGAACTTCCCAAATCCCGAGAAAATCCAAATTCCAGCTCATTACAAGTTGTCTCATATCCAATCATTGGGGAATATTTGGTGTACGAGCCCAGCTCATTTGGGGTGATTTTTGACCTATCTATATAAGGAATATGAGCCAGTTTTTGAGGAGAGTTTTTTTAGACACACATACTTAGAGAGAAAATACTTAGTGAGGAAGCAAAGAAGAGGAGGAGGCTAGAGACACTATTGGAGACTCTTCATTAACCAAGGAGCAGATTTCTTCTATGGAGCTTGCCCTTGAGGGTTGGAGGACATCATCCATGAGTGGCTAGACATCCTCTTGGGGCTAGAGTTAGCCCTAAGCATGCTTTCTATATCCTGATTTATGTATTTTTGAGGGGATTTGTATTGTGATACATGTTTTGACACTTATATATATATATATATATATATATATATATATCTTGTTTATTCAATGATTTGTATGGTTTAATGCATCGAATTGATCATTTCATTCTATCCATATGTCTATGTATGCTGATTAGATATTCATGTGTTTATCTCTATTTCTTATGCTATTGATGCATGTCTATATGTATTAATGTTATAGATCTAGAGATTGTCAAGAATAGTGCTTAATGGAATGTTCTTGTGGTTTATTTGATGGTTCATACTCATTTCTTGATGGATTGTGCCTCTCCCTTAGTTTAATTAGTTTAATTTCATGTCATTAGCTTAATTGTAGTGTAGTGGTAGTTTAGATGTTAAATGGGAGGACAATCCATGCTTGTTGTTTGATGTTCCATACTTATGAATGCAAGTGACATATTTCTCTAACCTTGTGATGTGTTTGGATTGGAAGCTTAAAGAAGGGATTAATGACTTAATTTGATATGTTGTGCTATCCACCATGTTGTTTAAACAATATATGTTTAATTTGTTATACATGCTTGTTGGAACAACCACGCATACACACCTTATTGCAATACATATTTTTTTCCTCATTAATCATTCATTAAAGGTGTAGAAAAGTTATACTTGGTGGTGATCACTAAACCCCAAGATTTCTCTCTCTCTTTTACTCTCTCTATTGCATTATTGTTTACTTTAGTTTAATTTGCATCTAGTGTAATCCAACCAACCAACCACTACTTTGATCACTCGACATACTAACCTTAATTTTGATTCCTCAACCTAGTACGACCCTCACAATCCCTTGGAACGATCCCTTCTCACTCATACTACATAGTATAGGGGTTAAGCGGTTTATAATTTCAAATTATGGTGCCCACTTGACACTAATTTCCAAACTCAAAGTGTTGTGCATCATTTTGTGCACACGTCATGGAAGCCACCATTAAGAGCCCTACATTTATAAGTATTTCTTATCCGATGAGGTAACTCATAGCAAATTTCATCTATGGACAATATGCCTCCACAACTTTGAGATAATCCTGAAATTTTATATATGATATATTTCTTATGGTTTTCCAACTCTTGAAATACCATATATTAAATATTTCACCTCATCTACCTTTCCAAGGTTCTATATTCGCTTCTCAACAAGCATGTATAACAGTCTTTAGTGCATATGTATTCACTTTATGTAATACCCCTAGTTTTCAAAAGGATAAAATGGGAATATAATTTTGAATTATATTGCATTTTTGTTTAATTAGATGACTTATGTGTTTTGGTTTCTTAATTGATTAATGATGAATTTCTTTGTATTATTTGCTTAATTGATTAAGGGTGTATTTATTTTAGTTTAATTGTTTAAATTGAATTTGTTTTAATTTAATTGTTATTTGATTAATCGATGTTTAAATTGACGTGTATTTGGTAGCTTATATTTGGTAGTTTTTATTTGGTAGCTTTTAAAATTTGTTTATTTATTTTCTTTGTTTTATTTACCTCTTTGAATTAGGGTTTTATGTTTTATGTTTTCACGTTGGGTTATGAAGTTAGGTTAGCCGACTTTTAAGTTGTATTGGAATTAGACGTAGGTTTTAAAGAAGTTTATATATATAGAACATTATGTCTGCAAGGGTTTTTGGGTGAGACACCTTTTTCACGTATTAGAAAATAGAGAGGTAAGGGGAAAAATATGAAGGGAAACTGGGAGAGGTTTCCAGTCATGGATTGAAGCTCATGTCAAGGAGGAAGGTAGGGTTTACTGTGAGATAGAACTGAGCAGTAGGAAGGTTGCCGGTAGTCGTCCGTTCGTCGGAAACTCCATAGACGACGTTGTAAGGTTTCAAACCAAAACCTAAAGGCCAGTTTCATTCTATCTCCTTCCTGTAAACTTGTATTCTATGCATTCTATATAGTCTCCAGGAAGTTAATTAAACTTTAAAACGGAATTTTGATGCATGGTAACAGACTTTAAACTGTTTGTATGTTTAGGTGAACTGAAATTGTGTTCCTTGCATAAACTATTTTGTTCGATTTTAAATTTTTGTCAAGCAATGCTTGTTGATATTTGAGGAGTATTTAGGATGGTTGGGACTTAATTGAACCCTAAGAACTTTAAAAAAATTCTGGATGAGAGGGTTGAACTTTGCCTGAAGCGGATAAGGCAAACAGGGGAAGTATAAACTGTTTCGATTATGGTTTATGTTTTTGTCAATTAATTCATACTGGAATTGGAGGAGTTTCTAAGATTGTTAGGACTTAAATTGAACCTTAAAAATCTTTAACAAAAGTGGGATAGAGGACTGAAGCTTTGCCGGAAGCGGAGAAGGCAAATAGAGGAAACGGAGAAGGAAAAACGGAGGCTGAGAGAGTGGAGGAGGCTCCACCCTTCAATGGAGCCGGCTCCATTGAAGTGGAGCAGGCTCCACACTCTTGTAGATGCGGCTCAAAGAGGGTAGAGCAGGCTCCACACTTTTGTGGAGCCGGCTCCTCTTTTGTAAATACCCAGTAAACGTATTTCTTTGACCTTTTCGAGATTTTAGGGCTCCAGTGTTGGTTTAAACTTGGTTGGATGGTTTAAAATGATTCAATTAAGTAGGATAACACCCAAGAATGATTAATTCATACTAGGAACTTGTACATCATGAGATTAAACAAATTAAATTTGCATGCAGTTTACGGCTTGGAAGAATTTAAATTGTTTGTCGTAATGTTTAAGCAAATTAGATGGTGGGGTTTTAAATGTTTAAACACTAACCTATTAAAACCTTTAAACAGTTGGCTTATGCTAGGGTGCTAATCCTAAGGGGCATCATAAGATAGCAACGGGTAATAGTCGTGCTGGCAGGAAGGAAGGAGGACTAAATGGCTAGTTGTCTTAGCAAATTAAAAGAACTGATATAAAAGTGAGTGTTAGGATTTTATGCCAATGATATAAATAACATTTTTCAGTTCCAGGAATATTGGTTATGCTGTGGTTATGGACGTCATGTAATTATAATTAGTAGGTTGCATGCCGACAGGATTTGTAGGAATTTTAGTTGCTAGCCTTGTTTTAGCGGACTAAATGGGCTAGTATGGGAATACTTTTGGGGTTTCATAAAATGTACTCCGTGTAGATTTTTGAGTGTCGTTATCTCAGACACAGGATTTATAGTGAGGATTAAAGGGACATCATGTAATTTAAGCATTATTTGACATACCGTCAAGGATTGTGCAGGGTTTGATTACTAGTTTTGATTTAGCAAATGAACTAAACTAGTATGGAGGTGTTTTTGGCATTCTAGTATAATGTGCTCAGTTATAATTCTATTTATCATTATATTGTGCTATGGATGTTACTTGATGTTCATTTGAATGTGCATCATTTATGGATCATATGCATTATATGCACCGGTATGGGACGGTGGCATATCAGAGATGGATTAGATCAAAAAGCTAAGTCCTACCTTTTCATACATAAGGAATGGATTAACTAAAATAGTTAAATTCTACATGGATTCATGTCCTGTCAACTAAAACAGTTGAACGACATATCGGATGTTTACTTTATATTTTGTTCTGCATTAGGAATGGTAGGGATTTAATTAAAACATTTGAATCCTAAGTAAATGTCGTGTCTTGGCAATGAACAGTTGAGTGGTACTTCATTGGTTTTGGATGGAATTTACATATATATTTATGTTACCACGATATAAGTTTGAGTCTCAGGATCGATGGTTAGGGAGCGTATATGCATTGGGATACATCACTGGCTATGATGGTTTGATGTGTGCCCTGCTAGGTCTGCTAGTCAGGTTGAGACAGGCCTGTAGTCTAGGGAAAGTCCTGTAGTGTAGATATATTTATATTTACGGACTATTTAGATATTGCCGAGCTATCTAGGATGTATCTGCATATCGGGTTTATGTATGGATTGTAATAGGTTGGAACTTGCATGTGGGCCTGACCCACTCTTATTTTTCAGGTGTTCGTCAGTACCAGGCTTAAAGCTTGATCGTGTGGATGCAGATACAGACACTCACTCTTCCGATTACTTATGATTTTATTTCTTATTTTAGTTTTGAATTTTAATTCTGTAAATTTATTTATCGTTTGGGATTATTAGGGGTCCACTAGATGGATTCCTGAGTTGTACGGAATTAAAGGTTTAAATTTTAATAAACTTTTATTTTGGAGGTTTTCGTATTTAGAATTCTTTTCAGCTTATTATTTATTTTCTTTTATTTCGTTTGGTGTTCCTGCTTGTTTACATATTGATTGCCTGGTATCCCTCGGATATATGCTCGAACTTGATCACCCGTGGCTCTAGAATCGAGGGGAATCACACTTTATCTCTAGCTTATTCTTATAATATGTCACTGATGTTATTGTGAATTAATGTTAGCGATATTAATTACAATGGGTTTTAATTAATATTTACTTCTACATCTCTTGTATTTATGAATTGAGTTATTCATGTTAAGGTTCATGTTAAGTCAGTCATATTAACATGTCATAACCTTTCATGTGTCACACATCACATAACTCAATTATTTAAGCAAATAATTATCTTATTATTTAAGCTTTGGATACAATCACCACAGAGTGAGCACTCACTTCTCAGCTATAGTTCGTAGTTAAAAGTGAGTTCATAACTATCATTACTAGCTTAGATTAAGTACATTCTTCTCATATCTCACTACTAGGTTATGATGAGCACCCACTTCTTAGCTATTACCGCTAGCTTGAAGTTAAGTTTGTTTAGCTATCAATTCTAGTAGCTCATACCTTTAGTACACACTTATCTAAGTAGTCTATTTTGGTAGTAGAGTAATTTGTTTTGAAGAATATTCTTCAAAAATTACTACTTTACAAGTAGTATTATTCCCTCCTACATGAGCAAATATGATGTATAGCTCAGATACATCACCCTCATGTTTTTTACTATCAAGTTGAAAGCTAGAACCAACTAATAGTTTTTCATCTTCCTCTTAGGTTCTGTGCACCTCATTAATCATTTTAGCTTATAGCTAAGCTAACTAGTTTGCAACTCAATAACATTTTAGCTTTTAGCTAAATTGTACATTAGAGTTAACTAGCTTGATTTAGCTTATCTCGGTGTACTTGCTTAATGTATCTATAATATTTTTCATTAAACTCTTTCGAGTTATTGAAAAATCTTCTCTTATTTAGCCTATTTACAGCTATACGTATCTTAAACACTAGTATAGATCTTTTTCCTTTGAATATCGGGAGAATTGATATAGTTGGACTGGTCAATATTTGTTTGTTGTATTACATACACAAACCAGTCATGAATTCATACAAATTCAATAATATCTCATATTAAATAAATTATGTTGTAAATTTGAATTACAATGCACATTAAGTAATTCAATTACATAGTTCAATATTATAATATCAAATAAAAGTAAACATTTATAAAAATAATATTGAACTTGCATAACAATATAGTTTCATATTATATCACATGATTAATTTAAGAAAAAAGATTTGTGACTCATTCTCCAATAAACATACTAGAAAATCAGGACCAAAAGATTTAGACGTTCTAACCCTCTTGCTACGTCTAAGCTCATCCTTATTTTCATTGTATGCACAAGAAAATGATATGCAATACTGTTATAAGCATAACCTATCAAATATTTTGTGTAACGATTCACTCCACCACATGGTATGATATTATCAACTTTGGGCCCGAGCCTGCATAATTTTATTCTTGGGTTTTATCCCAGAAGGCCTCATACCAATTGGAGATAACACTACTACATAAAAGCACTTCACATTTTCCTTCCCTAAGTGATGTAGGACTGTACACCTATTGTTCACCCAGTGTGGTAGCCTGTCGGTACCTCTTGCACTCGCCCACGGCACACCCACCCACAATGTTGCCACACTTTAGGTCATACTTTAACTTTCTTAAGAGTAGGAACTGTAACCTTAGCTAGACACCCCCACACTTTTAAGAATTTATAGGAAGGTTTTCGACCTTTCCATAATTCATATGGTGTCACATTAGTTTAAGGTATTTTATTGAGAACATAATTTGAGGAAAGAAAAACTTCCCCTCACAAATTTTAAGTTAAACCAGAATTTATCAATATAGCATTTATCATGATATCATGTTCTGAACAAATATTAGCACAAGTGTGTTGATCTTTTTGCCAAGTTGATTCTCAACCTCATTTTTGTAATGTTTAAAACATTTCTGAGGTTTTATATTTGCTTCATAGCAAATATACATAACAGTATCTTATGCAATCATTGATAAAACTAACAAAGTACCCTTTTTGACCTCTCGTTGATATAAATTTAAGATAATGTAATATACTACATCATATTACAAAATTAAAATAATTCAACCAATATTGAATTATATAAATAATTTAATATTCTTCTTATATAACATGCTCAATTTCATATAATATTGAACACGTCACTACAAGAAGTTAGGATTTTAGTGACAGTCAAAAGTGTCACTAAAAGTCCAAAAACCATCCCTAATGGTCGAATATTTCCGTCACTAATTAGAGCGTCTTAAATGATCTTTATGGACGGTAAAAATGACCGTCACCAAAAACCTTGACTTTTAAAGACGGTATGTACCGTCTTAAATAACACTGTCACTAAAACTTATTAGGGACGGTAATTACCGTCACTAATGAATTATATATTAATGGGGACAATATCTACCTTCCCTAATACATTAATTATTATAATTTTTTTTTTTGGTTCTATTTGCACTCTGGTAGGTGTGTATTTTTTCAACTGTATATAAGAAAATAGAAATCCAAATGTTCAACATAAGACAAGATTGAAATAAATCATTATCATCATAAAATGTTTACAACACATAGATATTCAACCAAACATACCAACTCAAATAAACCATCAACCAAAAGCTGAGCACACATTGTTTACGAAATATTCAACAAAAATGCCCAAATGTCTTGAATATTCAATTGACAATAGAAATGATGCTGACTGCCACTTAAAGATGAATGACAATCACTTCATTAGATAAAGATGACCACTTGAACAACTTGCAACCATGAAGCCATGTCCTAACCCACAAGCATATGTTCCTCTAAAGACCGAGCTACGTATGCATTATCTGCACTTCTTTTTTCCTTAGAATGGCGCCATCAAAACTTAGAGCAGCTTGTAAAGATTTTTCTACCATTTCATCCTGTAAATCAGATAAAACTTCTTAGAATTGAGATAAAAGTGCTGACCAAAACTACTAATCATGTATTAACCTACCAACTAAATAACACTATAATCATGATGAAGAGCTAAATTGAAACATATATGTAAAGGCTAAACTGATCACATCAAGGAAATCAGGGCTGAAAGGACTAAAAAGCAAAACAACTCGGAAATTACCAATACGACCGTTAGGTAATTTTACTATATTAAAACATCAATGCATCAAATTCTAGATTACAAATTCTATTATCATCATTAAGTAAATTCTAAGTGATATAGAATTGATTATTTCACCTATCAAATTATTAATACAAACAAGAACACAAGTATTTAAGTAATTCAGCCAAAACATAGATTACGTCTACAGAGTCAGGCATTTCACTATGATGAAGTGCAAAATGAAATTACAGAGTTCATAATAAATAACCACTGTCCCAGTATACTCCCATAGAATTATGGCTACGTAACAAGTGTGAAAAATATAATAATATCACCCAAAAAATTCAAGTCGGCACATAAAGTTGGGCTAAGGTGTACAATACTCCACACTTTCTGTCAAAGCAAACACACACACACACACACACACAAAAAAAACAGCCTTATTTTGAAACATAAAATGTGGCTGATAAAAAGAGCATTTATCGAAGATTAAACACACACACGAGGCAAAGGTGTCATATACAAAAAAAAGTTTCTCTTGGATGTGTTGCAGCTGAAAGAAATTAAAGCTTGTATAAATTAATTAATTAAATAACTTAAACAGTGGCGTTTTGGAGACGAAATTGTTTCTTAACTAGCTTACTTTCTTTTCTTCCAACCACTCTATAGACATAACAGGACAACTAAAATAAAAACACGAAGAACAGAGACTTACATGACAAATCAGAGAACATTTTTTCAGAAACTATGCAGTTGGGTGAGCATTGAAACAAGTTCATCGCTGGATGGTCGATCCGCAGGCAAATCAGATAGGCATGCAACAGCAATTCTCACTGCCATCAGCATCTCATCTTCTTCTACTTCTTCCCCAAAGATACTTCTATCTAATGCTTCTCAGGCCTCCCCTTCTTGTTGCAGATGCTGAAGCCACCGTCCCAAACTTCCCCCAGTGACTGCTCCCTCAAAGAATGGATCCATTGGGTCTCTACCGGTTAACAGAACACCCAATATAACACCAAAGTTGAAGCTGTCACTCTTATCAGTATACCTATTGTGATCAAACAAATAATCAATTACAATAAGACCATCAACAAAAACATTTTAAGTTTAGAAGTTACATTATTAAAGATACAAAGATAAACATCGGTGTATGCCACATTATTAAAGAAACAAATTAAGATACGCATGGTATACACAATTACAAGCTAATGCTTACAAGGTACAACCCCTTCCAAATTACTGCTGCTCATTAATTTGCACAAGTAAAATCAGTATAAACAAAATTTGGAGAAAACATAATTGTCTTTCTGGCAAGCTTCAATTAACAAGAAGTAACTTTCTCATCTATTAGTGATACGCACACATGAATCTTCATATTCACTTTCAATTGATTGCAAATCAGCCATCAAGCGAAAACCAAATATTCTGAATGAAGCACCTATACAAAACCAAATATTTTAATGAAGTACGTTGATCAAGCAATCAGCAAGTTCTTTATTTAATTGATTAAAATTAGTTTCATTGACATATATGTCCACTTCAAAGGTCACCTTTATAATGGATAATTAATGTAAGTTAAAGGAGCATATATAATGTTAAATATATACTTTTGTCCTTTTACTGGAGATAGGGAATTCATGGCAATGTACTAAAGCAATGACATTCTTACTATAGTTCATTAAAAGGAGGAAATCATACTCTGGAAATATGAATATGAACAATACGAAAGGACTAGGTATAACCTTGAATATCAATGTTACAAAAATTAAAGACGCACTGATTTTCAAAATGAATTGTATTCAATGCTTAGGAAATGCCAAGAAATTTCTAGAAGAATACGAAAACCATGTAAAAAGACTCACAGATTTTCATATAAATATATGACCAGTAGACTTTAAATGAGAAACTTAGCAGTTTAAAATATGAGTCTACAATTTTCAACCAAGAAAACAATTCGATCAGTACAATTTCCAATTTAATTACCAATTCATCACAAATTAAAAGATTAAGTTTGCAATAAACAATATACAACTCGGTAAAATTGAAAGCAAACAGATTATTACTAGAAAAACAAATATGAATGATGCACATCTCAAAAACTTGAAGGTCAATTCATCCTCAACAGCCCAAAAACAAAAACCCACCAACACAAGATACAATTTTCGGCTAAGCCTTACAGACTAGTCACAGTATCTATTATCAAGTCTCAAATTGCGACAAAGTTGATAATCTGCTGGGATTAAATGCAATAGGACTAATCTCTCCTATGAGTTTAGGAACAAAATTAAAAATTTCCTAAAACTCACTTAATATAACAACATACGATGAAGCCAAATTTGTAATCCATCTAACAAATATAGCGAGTTAAAAAAGAGAGTAAATAAAGTGTTGATAACAAAAAAATAAAAATAAAAATAAAAATAAAAATGACATGACAGAGACTTGAAGATATTAAAACACATAAAAATAAAAATGACAGGACAACAAAAATAAAAAAATAAAAATAAAAATAAAAGGAGGAAATACAGAGGGAGAAACGAACAGTATTGCAGAGAAAAGAAATAAAAACAAAATAAAAAATAAGAAGAATGAAAAGGAGAGATGAGAGTTCAGAGAAGAAACGAACAGATGGGTGAGATGTAAGTCCCTGACTTCCCTCAATGATTCAGATGATAAGAACCTGATTCTGTAATTTCTCACTTCAATTGTTAGGCCTTTAGGCAATTTTGAAACCCTGAAAACATGTAATCATATTTTACATCTAAATTAACCACCGAAAGATAAAAAGATTAAAAAAAATAAAACATAGGAAAGAAATAATAGATGGATGAGATCCAAGAGTCAACCCAAAATGAGATTGAAGAAGGATTCAATTAGTACCATGAAGATGTCGAACCCAATCGAATGTGCGTTCTCTGAAACAAAGCCCTAGCAATTGAAAATTCTTTGAAGGACCAGATATGGACGAAGAATAATGAAATGGGTAGTTTGAACACACATTTAATGTTTTGCAAAAAAGTATCCATGGTTCTGACACCGCCACGTGTATCTTCCAGCCAGACAACGCAAAATACAAAATTCTAGCGGCCATATTTTCGGGGGTTTGGTGACGGTATTGGACATACGGTCCCCAATGGCTAAGTATTAGTGACAGTAGAATTTTATTGTCCATACTACTTTTAGGGATAGATTTTTATTGTGTCACCGAAAGACTCTCACTAATAACCTGTTTTTTTTTTGTGTTGATGCATATTATAGTATAATAATGTATATAATATTATTTTATTATATCTCAAGCATTAATATAATATTTATTTTTTTATATTTGAAATAGAAGCATATAATAAATTCTACGCAAGGAAGAATCTGTCTTAATATTGTTCGTAAATATATATTTTATGTGACATTTAAGATATAACAAACCTTATACTAATATGTCATGAGATAATTAATAATATGCTAATAAATCATTAATTAAATATGTAATTTTATATTTAATTAAATATGCAAAATAAAGTAATAAAATAATAATAATAAATAAAAAACCTGGACCGAGACTAGTATTGGATACTTTGTCCTTAAGACAAATTCGTCCCGCTATGGTGCTAACGAACTCAGTGGCGTCTGTCTCCCAGGAACGGTCTACATCCACCAGTAGCAGCACTACAAACTCGTGGATACGGCGAACCTTCTCCGTGTAATACTCTCTCTGATTCAAAAATGCACCTATACTATATAAATGCTGAATTGGGTGCAATCTGAACCAAATGGTTCAAACTAATCTTAATATAGCTCGATGAAATTGGATTAGGGTCTAAGTGGTTCGGACCACTTTACCTATGGTTTGAACCTACTTGGGTTGGGTTCAAGTCTAAGGAGGGAGATAGAAGAAAATAAAAATAAATGATTTGCAAATGATCCAAATGAGGGTATTTATAGGCAACAAGGTGCCTTTTTGGGTGGCTGTGTCTTATCATCATTGGACACAGCCATATTTACATGTATCTCTTCACACTGGACACATCTATTCTAATTGGTTGTAATGGTTCACATGGTGTCTGTTCACCAATAGACACATCTATTCCAATAGGTTGCAATAGTTCACATGAATAGTTATGTCTATTGGTTTTGAGCTGCAACCCTTTAGAAACAGATGCAACTTTTTGAAAAACAGATGCAACCCTTTAGAAATAGATGCAACCTTTGGAAAAAAACTAACTTTTCATTTAAATTCAAAAATCAACCACCCATTTAAATAAGCCCTGCCCAAAATTAAATGCCCAATCTAAGATTCCATTTAGTAAAAAGAATACTTGGACTTTACAATTAAGCCCAAGCTCAAGCCAAAATTTGGTTTATTTAAAATTCTAATTGGTTTCAACATTTTTTCCATGTGGGAGAAACACTTCCCACATTTTGCATACCCATTTAGGCTTATCAAAACACCACACTTTCAAGCTAAATTCTCATTCACCCGGAAACGGATTTGAGAAAGTAAATATACCACGTTCATCTCCTTGTGGAGAGAAACGCGCTTATTTAGAGATCTGTAAAAAATTATTAGCGGAATCTGATAGGGATAAATAACCTACCTTGACCAGCCGCCAAAACCCTTTGACATATTCCGTTATCAGAGATAAAGATTTCTATCGGATAAAAATGATGACATTTCTTATCCAGGATAATGAATGACGATGTGGTTCAACAGGGTGAGGATAATCTTGGCACAATTTGAGAAAGTCAAAGGAGTAAATTATATCCCCGACAAATCTGGCAACAAATGATCTCCTTTGATCTCGCACAAGCAGATCTCCCGCGGGACCAATTTGATTCCAATCGACAGGCATAAATATGGGACCAAGCCGTTAAAAAAGGTACGAGAAAAAAACCCCTAGAGAGAATATACATAATTATTATGTAATACGATTACAAGTACTAACTTGATCATCAGAGGATCCTCGGCTGGCACCTCACCGGTGCCATTCGAGATGACGTCCTTTTATTTTGCAGGTAAACGCCGCCGTTCCGAGTCGTGAGGATTTTCGCATCAACAATTGGCGCCGTTTGTGGGAACGATTAGTTCTCTGAAGAAATAATAATCCTGACGCGACTTGGCTCGGACGGAAAGACGACAGGTTCCGATCATGAAAACCATCCCAAAGTCATCAGTTTATAACGGGTTTCCATGTTCATAAGGACGGGTCTCTACATCATGATTACCTGTCCATCATACTGGGGGCAAAACGGTGGGTTGCATGATGCCACCCAATACGATGACAATAATCGCAATTTGGCACATCGACCCAGGTAGTCCAACGTGATGTTCTCCATCTAGCGATGCTTGGTCCCTTCACTACTGAGGTTCAGTCGTCTAAGATTAAACTCTATCTCATATCTGGTAGCAGCCAACTACCAAGGCCTGATCATTGAAGACTAAGGCCTGGTCCTTTTGCGCCTACATAAATGAGTTGGTCTTCACCCATCAAGAAGATTACTACCAACCAGGAGGTTTCTACCTACCATCATTTACCACTAAGGATGTCTCTAGTAACGAAGTCTCATTACTCCGTCCGTTCGGGCAATTAGGGTGGCATTCTACGCCCAAGAATGTATCGAGGCCTTCAGGTCCAAGGGGGTCTAATGTCCCTCCAGATCCCATGAGGTTTGTATTCCCAAGGAGGTTCCTAAGTGAAGGGAGATCATTGGACCCAACGAGGTAATGGCCACCAGACCATCATCTATCAGCCGTTGGGTATTACGCCCCCGTCCACCAGGCAACAGTCGTCACCTCTCTTCCTTTGCAGGACTTGCCTATCGACTTCAGATCATGCAAAATTTTGGATTGATAATCCATTGCAGGTTAATTTTCAGTAATCATTTCTAACACAATATAATGTTTTTAGACAACTGTAAATTGTTGCAGCACCAGACACCCCATTCGCTGTATAAACGTCTATATCGGGGGCAGAATAGTGGATCACACGATATTAATTATCGATCTACATATTAAGGGAAGTATGTTTTATCGTCGCGGTGTCGTATATAATTAAAGCTTTTTTCATCTGCTAGAGAGACAAAACGACTACATCTCGTATTAAAGGGGTCACCCTCCTTCAGACTACACCTATGTCCCCCACAAGGGATACAGTCGATGATAATGAGTGTCCTGTACTACAAGGACTCGAGCTGAATGAATCCCGTAATCAATATTCCCATACTATAAAGGATAGTAAATGAGTGTCTTGTATTATAAGGACCCGAGCTGAATGAATCATGTAATCCAAATCTCCGGACTATAAGAGATAAATGTTATGTATTATCAGGACCTGGGCTGAATGAATCCCGTAATCAATATCCCCGTACTATAAGGGATAGTAAATGAGTGTCTTGTATTATAAGGACTCGGGTTGAATGAATCCCATAATCCATATCCCCAGACTATAGTGGATAAGTGTCCTGTATTATTAGGCCCCGGGCTGAATGAATCCCGTAATCCATATCCCGGTACTATAAAGGATAGTAAATAAATGTCCTGTATTATAAGGACCCGGGATGAATAAATCTCGTAATCCATATACTATAAGGGATAGTAAATAAATGTCCCATACTAAAAGGACCTAGGTTGAATGAATCCCGTAATTAATATTCCCTTACAATAAGGAATAGTAAATAAAAATCCCTTACTAAAGGGATGAGCTGAGTAAAGCTCATAAAGTTCAATTCCCTTATTAAATGAGTGACAATCCGAGTAAAACTCGTACAATTTATTCCTTTACTAAGGGAAGATTACCCAAGAGTACCAAAAATAATAAATAGAGTAAAAATAGTACCCAAGGGTACCAAAAATAGTACCCAAGGGAAGAGTACCCAAGGGTACTAAAAATAGTACCCAAGGAAATATTGCCCAAGGGAAGAGTACCCAAGGGTACCAAAAATAGTACCCAGGGGCAGAGTACCTATGATACCCCTCGGATCCGAGACACGGGTTGATCAAGCCCAGGCCCAAACCCGAGAGAATATTAAACAATTAATATTTTAAAATGAACACAGAATATAAAGATTTAAGAATTTAAATAACAAAGCTGAAAGAATTATGAAATATAAAATCCTCCAAAAAATACTGAATAATAATACTCCAATTCTCCAAAATCTCCAAGAGTATAACTTGGGAATCCATCTAGTGGACCCCTAAACAAAAGTCCCAACTGAACTGAATAACTGAAAATAAATCAAACTAAAACATCGAGAGAAGTCCTACGTAAGCAGATAAATGATCGACTATCCTCGACAAGCACAATCAAGCTCTAAGGTTGGAACCGTCCTGTACCTGAAAAGAATAAAAGAGTAGGTCAAACCCACGAACAAGTTCTAATCTAACTGCAATCCATACAGTGACCCGATATGTAGATACATCCTAGATACCTCACAATAACTATCTAGTCCATACATATATATATCCACACTAAAGGACATTCACTAGACTACAATAGGGGTCTCAACCTGAATAAAAGGTAACATGCGAAAATGCACCCAAATGTGGGCATGAGTACCTAGACCTAACATGGTACACCTCAACCTATCATAGCTAGCTACGCATCTACTACATATACGCACCCTAACCAACAAGCCTGAGACTCAAGCTCATCTCGTGGTACCATAACCATATATCTAAAGTCAGTCTAAAACCAGAGTATGTCATTCAATTATTCATTGAGGTGAAATACAATTCATAATCCAATCAGTCACTCAACTTATTCAGTTGATATAACTTAACTATCACTAAATAATGCAAGAAGTCATTCAACTTAGTCAGTTGATCTGACTTAAACACAATTGGGATTCAATATTTTACAATCCATTCCTTTAATCCGATAGGTTAGGTCTTAACGTTTTGAGCTAAACCATCCCTAGTATGTCACCGTCCCATACCGGTGCATACAATCCTCCATATCCATGTAAATTACAACACATAAATAATAGTTTAGCAATTTACAGTCCAAAACCATTATCGAGATAATTGCAGAAGAGTATTTAATATTTCAGTAATTAAAATCTAAGCGTTAATCCATGTAATTGCGGAAAAGAATTTAATATATCAACAATTAACATCCAAAGCATGCATAGATCAGATTTAATACATAAATGACCTATCATGCATTCAACATAAGATTTATAATCATATTATATCCCATTAAACTGCTAAAAATTAAGTTAAGCAATTTAAGTTCCTTACATTAGTTAACAACATGCAAAGTTGTATATTTTTCTACTGTTTTATCCTTTAGCATAGCGACATAAACTATGCAATAAGAGGTTTTAATAACACTTGAAACTTGAATTAAGAACCCCAGTAAACTCACAACACAGTTCAGAAGAATTAAAATCATCCATCGTCCAAACAGTGCTAAAAAACATCCCAGTACGCATCAAAATAGGAGAGCCTGTTCTCAGAACTTGAGAGCAGGCTCTTTCAGAGCATGGAACCTACTCCATGCTTCATGGAGCCAGCTCAGAGGACCTTGGAGCTAGCTCTGGACTCCCTAGAGCCTGCTCTGAAGATGAGGGAGCCGGCTCCTTCCCCCATGGAGTCGGCTCTTTCCCACTCTGAGAGCCGTCTGCAACTTCTACGGCCTTCTGCTTCGTCTCTGGCCGCTTCCACCTCTTCTGTTCTTTATTAAAATTGACCCTAAGGGTCTTAAATTACATCCAGTTATCAATCCAATCCTTTTTTTTACCACACTTTACATTAAAAAAGCAATCAAAGCAATAACCGTTTCAAAATGCTTAAAGTTTAAAAGGTTAACCAAACTTGCAGTAATACTTCCAGACTAAGTTCAACACATACAGATGATAAATTTAGTATATATTAAACATGCACGATTTAGTTTTATGATCCCTTAAACCCTAGAGCCTATCTAGGTGCACAGAACACAAGTAAACGGGAAAGCGGAAGAAAAGAACTTGCCTGTGATTTCAATTATGAAATCTCGACATCGTTTCTAAATTTTCGGCAACCACTGAATACCTTCAAGCCTCCTATGGTTCTGGTTTAATCCACAACAACACTCCCTTGGTCTTCTCTATTTTTCTCCTTGACAACCCTTAGGTTGCCTCCGTTCTCTCAACCCTCTGTTTTATGTGAATAGAATTATGTTTATGTTTATAAAACCCTAAACCACTGTAATATTATATTTATAGGTTTAGAACAATAAAACCCTAATCCATGTAATTAGCGACAGAGCCCTAATTAAATCCTAGTCGGCCCATAGCACACCCTAAGTTATAATCTATGTTAGATACACCTACGGGACTTCAAACAGAAAACCCTAAAGAGCTAACGTATTTAAATACTCATTTATTTACATAATTAAACCATTAAATAAATCAATTAAGGACACATAATAAATAAAAACACTTTACCATTAAATTAAATATGTCAATTAAATCAAATAATGCAATTAAATCGAATAATCCAAATAATTCAAATAAATTCAAATAAATCAAATAATAACAATTAATGCAAATAACCAAGCAACAAAAACAATTAAATAATTAAAAATGCACCCAAAATACTTAATTAAAATACCAGGACTATCCTTTTAAAATTAGGGGTATTACATTCTTCCCCTAATTATAAAAAGGATAGTCTCGACATTTTAATTATTGTTTTATTATATTTTTGTGTGACTATTTGCTTATTTGGTAATTGTTTAGTTGTCTTAATTAATTATTTAATTTAATTGTTTAATTATGTGTTTAAATTGAATTTATTTGATTTAATTGTTTAAGTACGTGTTTAAATTGCATTAATTGATTTCTTGTTTTCTATAATAGAATTGTTTTATTTAATTATCTTTTGCATTTTCTTTAATTGGATTATTTTAGTGTGTAAATTAGTTTAATTAAATATGTTATGGTATTAATTTGTGTAATTGGATTAAATTAGTAACAATGTTAATGTATTAAATTAACTTATTAACGGGTGTTTAATTAAACTGTAGGGTTCTCTAAGAAGGTTCGTATAGTTAGCCACCGTATGTTACAACTTAGATTGCTTTATGGGCCGACTAGGATTGGAATTAGGGCTTTGTCTCAAATGATACATGGACTAGGGTTATTGTTATAAACCTATAAATATAAACATTACGATGGTAGTGTTTTAGAAAATCAAGTATAATTCTGTAAAACAAAGAGACAAAGCGATACAGAGAGATACAGAGAGAGATAAAAAGAGGAAGGCTAGGCTTTTGGCTTAGGCTAAGACTGAATCAAGGAGGGGAGTTTGGCGTATGCTTGTGGGTTGAACTAGGATTAGCAGAGGTCAGTAAAAACAACTGACGTTGTTGGAGTTGCTAGAGACGACAGTTTAAGGTTTCAAAACTGAAACTTAAGGCAAGTCTCTGTTCTATTCTTTCCCATGAACCTGTGTTCTATGCAAGCTTAGGTGGACTCTAGGGGTTTAATGAATACTTAAACAATCTGTTATGCATGCTTGATGTATTTTTAATCTCGTTGAATGAAACTGTTTCGCAAATTCTTAGAGTTTTTGTTAATTGGTTCCTTCTGTATATGTGTTTAAGTTTTATTTATTTGAGATTAATGATGCATATGGATGCCTTGTAATTAATCTGGAATGTTAAATGAACATTAGAACAAGGATTAAAAACATTACAAGGCCTGCGAATCACCGGAGTCGAAGAAGACGAAGGGAAAACGGACGACGGCATCTAAGGGAGTGAGAGCAGGCTCCAACAGGGGAGGGAACCAGCTCCCAAACCCTTAGAGCCGGCTCCCAAGGAAGGGGAGCCGGCTCTGGATGCTCTAGAGCCGGCTCTTAAAGCCCTAGAGCCTGCTCTAGGTGTTTTAGAGCAAGTTCTCAATTTTGAGAGAGCCTGCTCTCTCCTTAAGCTGCAACAGGGTTGGTTTTAGGGACTGTTTGGGCTATACAAGGTATCTGCACTTCGTTTAAATTGTTTTAAGTGATGTTTAGGACTACAACAGACTTGTATTATGATGGAAAAACATTAATTCATAATTGGACTAAGGAATGAAGCAAGTTGAAGTTAAGGAAAAACGATAGATTGAACACTGTTTTGGATATTTCAATTACTTGCAGAAACTTGAAGCTTCTATTATACATAATCTAGTACTGTTTAATTATATTTAAATAGAGTTACAAGTATAGTAAATTCATGAAATCATCTATGCTTGGTTTGGAACAAAATTGATATGCATGTTGTGTTAATTGTATTAATTTATGGATTCTATGGAGGATTTAAATGCTGTGACTCATGGTAGCAATTTAGATAGTTGGAATGTGATTTTTAGGATTTGTAATGATTGCTTAATGTCATGATATATGTATTAAACTATATGATGCATATCCTGGATAGTGGTTGATAAATAACAATTATTGTTTTAACAATTATGTTATGTGGAGGATTGTATGCACCGGTATGGGAAGGTGGTATACAAGGAATGGCTTAGTTTAGAACACTAAGACCTACCTATTTTAGGAACAGATTAGTTCTAATACTAAGTCCTTCCTATATTGAAATGAGATGGATTAACTACAAAAGTTAAGTCCTACTTATAACTAGGTGTCAGGTCAGTTAACCTTTTGAATGACACACCTGGAACGGACTTTATATATCTATGTTATGGTGCCATGATATGAGCTTGAGTCTCAGAACCATAGTTAGGGTGCGTATATCACCTAGGATGGATAACTGGACAGAGGTATTGTTCCTTGGTAGGTTTAGGTACACATGACCACATTATGTGCGATTTGCATGGTATCTCTACTCAGGCTGAGACAGACCTATTAGACTAGTAAGCGTCTATAGTGTGTACTTATATATATATAGACTACTCTGATATTGTTGAGTCTATCTAGGATATATCTGCGTATCGGGTTTATGTATGGATCATAGTAGAATAGGACTTGCATGTGGGCCTGACCCACTCTTTTATTTTTCAGGTGCTTGTCAGTTCCAGGGTTAGAGCTTGGTCGTACGGAGCAGATACAGACTTCCATTCCTCCGACTACGTAGGACTATTTTCTTATTTAGCTTTGGATTTGGATTACAGTTATTTCCTTTTCAATTTTGGATTTTATTATTAGGGGTCCATTTGAGGGATTCCCGAGTTGTTAACTTTATGAAGTTGTTTTGGAGTATTGGATTTTAATAATTGTATTTTGAGGATTTTCAATTAGAATTCTTTTCAGCCATTATTCATTTATTCCTTATCTCGATTTGTATTATGTGTTTGTTAAATACTTAATTGTTTGATATTCCCTCGGGTTTGGGTCTAGGCCTGATCAACCTGTGTTTCGGATCCGAGGGGTATCACACCCCCTAACAAAAGGAATTTCGTCCTCGGAATTCGCTCTTACTTTCTTCTAATATTTCAGAAAACTGCTAGCGAATGACATCTTTCCATTCCCAAGTAGACTCAGCCTCATTGTGATGACTCCATTGAACACGCACCAAAGGGATAACCTTATTACGAAGGATTTGATACCGACGGTCGACAATACGATACGGTGGCTCCAAATAAGTTGCATCCGGCTGCAACTCAATCTCCCCAACATCGATATGCTGATACTGATCCTCATCTAGCGAAAATTTTCGCAACATGGAAACATGAAATACGTTGTGTACGCGGTCCAAAGTATTCGGAAGAGCCAACCAATAAGCGACAGCTCCAACTCGATCTGTAATCATGAATTGACCGACCAATCGCGGAGACAACTTCCCTTTCTTCCCAAAGCGCATCACTCCTTTCATAGGAGACACTTTAAGTAGAACTTGATCCCCAACCTAAAACTTCAAAGCACGTGTGCGACGATCCGCATAACTCTTCTGCCTACTCTGAGTAGTGTGCATGCGATCCCTAATAAGAGCAATCTTCTCAGAAGTATCCTTAATGAACTCAGGACCCAAGAATCTGCTCTCACCAACCTCCATCCAATAAACAGGTGATTGACACGGTCGGCCGTATAATGACTCAAATGGTGCCATCCCAATAGTCTTCTGGAAACTATTGTTATACACAAACTTCACAAGTGGTAAATAATCCTCCCAGTGGCCCTTGAAATCAAGAACACATGACTGAAGCATATCCTCCATAATCTGATTAACTCTCTCAGTCTGTCCATCAGTCGAAGGATGATAAGCAATGCTAAGATGTAACTCTGTACCCAAAGCCTGCTGGAAACTCTTCCAATCCCTATCCGATATAATAGACAACGGAATGCCATGCAGCTTCACAATCTCTGTAATGTAAAGTCTCGCCAACTGCTTCGAGGTGAAGTCAGTGCGAATAGGCAAGAAATGAGCTGATTTGGTCAATCTGTCCACGATGACCCAAATGGAATTGTGATCCTTGAAAGAATTTGGTAACCCCTCTATAAAATCCATAGAAATGCTCTGCCATTTCTACTCCGGTATCGGCAGTGGCTGTAGAGCTCCTGATGGCCTCTGATGATCAATCTTGACCATCTAACAAGTACTACATCGAGAGACAAAAATAGCCATGTCTTTCTTCATACCTACCCACCAAAACTGCCGCTTCATATCCTGAGACATCTTGTTTCCTCCTGGATGAACAGAGAACTCAGAGTGGTGAGTCTTAGTCATCACATCCTTCCTCAACTCATTAGCAGAAGGTACCACTAACCATCCCTTGTACCTCAAACCTCCATCAGCCCAACATAGTAAAATGGAACCTCCCCGGAAGCTATCTTTGCAACTCTGTCAATACACTACCAATCTGTGAGTTGTGCCTTCAAAACCTTGTGAATGATAGAAGGTGTAACTACCATGCAAATCATAAAAGCATCCGATAACTCATCTATCGTCTTCAAAGCATTCCACTCAGTGGTGAATAAAGCAGAAAGATTACCAACGGGTCGGCGACTGAGTGCATTCGCCACCATATTCGCTTTCCCTGGATGGTACTGTATAGAGAAGTGATAATCTTTTATAAACTCCAACCATCTGTGCTGTCTCATATTAAGCTCCCACTGAGTGAACAAATACTTCAGACTCTTGTGATCACTAAATAATCTGAAGGACTCACCTAACAGATAATGCCTCCAAATACGTAAGGCAAAGACCACAACTGCCAACTCCAAATCATGTGTTGGATAATTAAGCTCATGAGGCTTAAGCTTCCGAGATCCATACAAAATCGGTCGCTCCTCCTGCATCAAAACACATCCAAGACCTTGCAAAGAAGTATCTGTGTAGACAAAATACTCTATCCCGCTCTGTGGGGTAGACAAAACTGGTGCAGAAGTTAACTTAATCTTCAGCTCATCAAAAGCTTTTTGACAATGTTCATCCCACACAAACCGTACACCCTTCTTAGTCAAATGAGTGAGTGGTTCCACGATCTTCGAGAACCCCTGGATGAACCTACGATAATATCCTGCCAATCTGAGAAAACTCCGAATCTCAGTAGGTGAAGTGGGATGTCCCCACTCAACCACTGCTGAAACCTTGGCTGGATCCACCGCTATTCCTTTTTCTGACATCACGTGACCCAGAAACTTCACCTCCCACTGCCAAAATTCACATTTCTCGAACTTAGCATATAACTGGTGTTCACAAAATGTCTGCAACACAATCCGAAGATGTCTAGCATGATCGTCCTCAGACCTAAAATAGATCAAGATATCATCAATGAAAACAATGACAAACTGATCCAAATAAGCCCTGAAGACTCTGTTCATTAAATCTATGAAGACCGCTGGTGCATTAGTCAGCCCGAACAGCATCACACGAAACTCATAAGATCCATATCTAGTGAGAAACGCTGTCCTTGGAACATCCTACTCCTGAACCCGAAGTTGATGATATCCAGACTGCATATCAATCTTAGAGAAATATGTAGCTCTCCTCAAATGATCAAAAAAATCATCAATCCTGGGCAAAAGGTACTTGTTACAAATAACAACCTTATTCAACTCCCTGTAATCTATACACAGGTGCAGTGAACCATTATTCTTCTTCATAAACAACACCGGTGCTCCCCAGGGTGAAGTACTCCTACGAATAAAACTCTGGCTGAGTAATTGCTAAATCTGATCCCTCAGCTCTCGCATCTTCACTGGTGCCATCCTATATGGTGCCCTAGCAATAGGCGTAGTGTCTAGAGCTAAGTCAATCACAAAATTGATCTCTCGACTAGGTGGCAACTCTGGAATCTTCTGAAATACATCCAAAAAATCCTGTACAATTGGTATGTTATCCAAAGATACAGTAATCCATTTTTCTATTTCCTCTTCCATATGGAACAAATAAGTGCTAGTGACCCTGTTAGAACGTGGTATAGCGACAACGTACATATCCTGACCAAGTATGGTGAAAACAACAGACCTATCATAACAATCAACTTGGGCATGATAGTGCAATAACCAATCCATCCCAAGTATCACATCATAAGTATGCATGTCCAGGACCAAAAGATTGGCTAGAAATCTGAGTCTACCAATATCTAGTGTCACATGCCCATCACTCTCATGTAGAATGGCTGTATTGCCTAACGGTGTAGAAATACCCTGAGGTCTACTGCATACCCGTGTCGTCATCCCAGATAAAACAACAAAAGATCTAGATACAAACGAGTGTGTAGCACCCGTATCAAATAAAACATGACCTTTTGTACCATGAATAAGAAACATACCCTCAACAGCCTGGGAAAATCCTGCGGCATGGGATTGAAAACCCTGCCGTAATGTAACTATTACGGTGCCTGTCCCTGAGGCTGCGGCGGCGCTAGTAAAGCCAGATATGTCTGTCCTTGAATCCGTGGAACCTGTGGAGCTGGTAAAGGCACTGGCGCCTTCTGCCCCTGCTGCACATACTGTCCCTGTCCTGCTTTAGGACACTGCTTGGAAGTATGACCATACTCTTCACAAGTATAACAACTACCCTGGAAAGTACCAAATGGCCTCCTCTGTCGGTTAGCTTGTGGCTGACCCTGTCCTGCCTGTGGTCCCCCATTCTGTTGTCGCTGAACAGGTGCCCCATCCTTTTGAGCATCCGAACCACCCTTGTGCTTCTTCCAAGGCTGCTGTCCTTAAAATTTGCCCTTCTCATTCTGTCGGTGTCCGTTCCCATTCACTTTCTCAGCTAACTGATTAGCAGAGTCTCTATCACCCTGCTTCTCATCCTTGTCATGTTCCCCTGCTGCAGATTTAGAAACTCTGCCTTCATAGCTGCCCTGACTGCATGAGAAAAGTACTTCTCATCAAAGCGAGTACTAAACTGATCATAAGTTAATGACATCTTCTCCTCTGTGGTGGTAACTGACTCCCACCACTGTAGTGCATCTCCAACTAGTTTAAAGGTAGCAAGCATCTGCTTCTGAACCTCCGTGCACTGAACCAGACGAAGATGTCGCTCAATATTTTCTTCCACTGATGAGCTACTCTCGCATCGGTGGAGCCTGTGAATTCAGGTGGGCTCTCCTTTGTGAAAGAACTCCTAGCCTTCTCTCAAGTATCAGTCTGAACAACCGGTGCAGGTAAAGGTGCCGGCTGTACCTGAGGCTGATTCCGAAGTACAACTGTTACCCTTGTTTCTATAGCACGAGCAATGAGGTCGTTGATGTGAGGAAGATACTTTAAATCTCCTCCCTGAACCCGAGTCTGCTGAACTTTCTCCTACTCCTCCTGAAACTGACCATCATCATACTGAAACCCAGGCATTTACTGCTCTTCCTCCATTTGCTGATGCCACAGGCATTCCTGCTGCCTACGTGCCGCTTTCCTCTATTGACTGTTAATGTTCTGTCCTCTTATAGCGTTAACCATGTTATTAACATAGAAAGACAGACATCAGTATGAGTTTAAACGAACCGCAAAAGAATACAATGAATTCTAAACTTAAGCTCTAATCAAGAGAAAACGCTACGCGGAAGTCTTAAAATGAAACATCCTAGAGACACTTGAACCTGGAGTGCTCTGATACCAACTGTGATACCCCTTGGATTCGAGACATGGGTTGATCAAGGCCAGGCCCAAACCCGAGAGAATATCAAACAATTAATATTTTAAAACGAACACAGAAGATAAAGATTTAAGAATTTAAATAACAAAGCTGAAAGAATTATGAAATATAAAATCCTCCAAATAATACTGAATAATAACACTCTAATTCTCCAAAACCTCCAAGAGTATAACTTGGCAATCCATCTAGTGGACCCCTAAACAAAAGTCCTAACTGAACTGAATAACTGAAATAAATTAAACTAGAGCATCGAGAGAAGTCCTACATAAGCAGATGAATGAGCGACTGTCCTCGACAAGCACGATCAAGCTCTAAAGCTGGAACCGTCCTGTACCTGAAAAGAATAAAAGAGTGGGTCAGGCCCACGAACAAGTTCTAATCTAATTGCACTCCATACAGTGACCTAATACGCAGATACACCCTAGATACCTCACACAATAACTATTTAGTCCATATATATACATATCCACACTAAGGGACATTCACTGGACTATAATAGGGGTCTCAACCTGAATAGAAGGCAACATGCGAAAACGCACCCAAAGGTAGGCATGAGTACCTAGACCTAATAGGGTACACCTCAACCTATCATAGCCAGCTACGCATCCACTGCATATACGCACCCTAACCAACAAGCTTGAGACTCAAACTCATCTCATGGTACCATAACCATATATCTAAAGTCCGTCTAAAACCAGAGTATGTCATTCAATTATTCATTGAGGTGACATGCAATTCATAATCCAGTCAGTCACTCAACTTATTCAGTTGATATGACTTAACTATCACTAACTAATCCAGGAAGTCATTCAACTTGGTCAGTTGATCTGACTTAAACACAATTAGGATTCAATATTTTACAATCCATTCCTTTAATCCGATAGGTTAGGTCTTGGCGTTTCGAGCTAAACCATCCCTAGTATGCCACCGTCCCATACGGGTGCATACAATCCTCCATATCCATGTAAATTACAACACATAAATAATAGTTTAACAATTTACAATCCAAAACCATTATCGAGATAATTGCAGAAGAGTGTTTAATATTTCAGCAATTAAAATCCAAATGTTAATCCATGTATTTGCAGAAAAGAATTTTATATATCAACAATTAACATCCAAAGCATGCATAGATCAAATCTAATACAGAAATGACCTATCATGCATTCAACATAAGATTTATAATCATATTATATCCCATTAAACTACTAAAAATTAAGCTAAGCAATTTAAATTCCTTACATTAGTTAACAGCATGCAAAGTTGTAGACTTTTCTACTGTTTTATCCTTTAGCATCGCGACATAAACTATGCAATAAGAGGTTTTAATAACACTTCAAACTTGAATTAAGAAGCCCAGTATACTCACAACACAGTTCAGAAGAATTAAAATCATCCATCGTCCAAACAGTGTTCAAAAACATCCCAGTACGCATCAAAATAGGAGAGCCTACTCTCAGAACTTGAGAGCAGGCTCTTTTAGAGCATGGAACCGGCTTAGAGGACCTTGGAGTTGGCTATAAACTCCCCAGAGCCGGCTCTGAAGATGAGAGAGACAGCTCCTTCCTCCATGGAGCCGGTTCTCTCCCTCTCTGAGAGCCGTCTGCAACTTCTGCAACTTCTACGGCCTCCTGCTTCGTCTCCGGCCACTTCCACCTCTTATGTTCTTTATTAAAACTGACCCTAAGGGTCTTAAATTACATCCAGTTATCAATCCAGTCCTTTATTTACCACAATTTGCATTAAAAGAGCAATCAAAGCAATAACCATTTCAACATGCTTAAAGTTTAAAAGGTGAAAACAAACTTGCAGTAATACTTCCAGACTAAGTTCAACACATACAGATGATAAATTTAGTATTTATTAAACATGCACAATTCAGTTTTATGATCCCTTAAACCCTAAAGCCTATCTAAGTGCACAGAACACAAGCCAACGGGAAAGAGGAAAAAAAGAACTTGCCTGTGATTTCAATTATGAAATCTCGGCGTCGTCTCTAAATTTCCAGCAACCACTGAAAACCTTCAAGCCTCCTATGGTTCTGGTTTAATCCACAACAACACTCCCTTGGTCTTCTCTGTTTTTCTCCTTGACAACCCTTACGGTGCCTCCGTTCTCTCAACCCTCTGTTTTATGTGAATAGAATTATGTTTATGTTTATAAAACCCTAAACCACCGTAATATTATATTTATAGGCTTAGAACAATAAAATCCTAATTCATGTATTTAGAGACAAAGCCCTAATTAAATCCTAGTCGGCCCATAGCACACCCTAAGTTATAATCTATGTCAGATACACCTACGGGACTTCAGACAACTAAAGAGCTAACGTATTTAAATACTCATTTATTTACATAATTAAACCATTAAATAAATCAATTAAGGACACATAATAAATAAAAACACTTTACCAATTAAATTAACTAAGTCAATTGCAATTAAATCAAATAATCCAAATAAATTCAAATAAATCAAATAATAACAATTATGCAAATAACCAAGCAACAAAAACAATTAAATAATTAAAAATGCACCAAAAATACTTAATTAAAATACTAGGACTATCATTTTAAAATTAGGGGTATTACAGTACTCAAGGGTACCAAAAATAATACCCAGGGGCAGAGTACCCAAGGGTACTAAAAATAGTACCAAGGAAAGATTACCCAAGGGGTACTAAAAATAGTACCCAGGGGCAGAGTAGCCAAGGGTACCAAAAATAGTACCCAGGGGCAGAGTAACTAAGGGTATCAAAAATAATACCCAAGGGAAGATTACCCAAGGGTACCAAAAATAGTACCCAAGGGTACCAAAAATAGTATTCAGGAGCAGAGTACTCAAGGATTCCAAAAATAGTACCTAGGGGCAGAGTATCTAAGGGTACTAAAAATAGTACCCAGGGGCAGATTACACAAGGGTACCAAAAATAGTACCCAGGGGCAGAATACCCAAGGGTACCAAAAATAGTACCCAGGGGCAGAGTAGCCAAGTGTACAAAAAATAGTACCCAAAGGAAGATTACCCAAGGGTACCAAAAATAGTACCCAAGGGAACAGTACCCAAGGAACCATTACCTAAGGGAATCATACCCAAGGGAACAGTACCCAAGGTACCATTACTCAAGGGAAGAGAATCCAAGGGAAAAAATTACCCAAGGGAAGATTACCCAGGGGAACAGTACCTAGGAAAAAAAAAAAAAAAGGGTTACTGTTCACATGAAAAGTATTCGCGAGCACTATGAACAGTTCCCAGGCCAAAAAAAAAAAAGTTACTATTCAATTAACAGTACCCGTGGGCACTGTTCTCGAGGGAACAGTGCCGGGGCAAAAAAAAAAAAAATTCTACTGCTCATATGAAAATTAGGGCAGTGGGCATTACATTCCCAAAGCTAGACGAGCAAGTTTGGGAATGGGGGGCAACTGATAGGGAAAAATAACGTACATTGACCAGCCGCCAGAACTCTTCGATATATTCCATTATCAGAGATAAAGATTTCCATCGGATAAGAATAATGACAATTCTTATCCAGGATAATGAATGACGACGTGATTCAATAGGGTGAGGATAATCTTGGTACAATTTGAGAAAGTCAAAGGAGTAAATCATATCCCCAACAAATCTGGCAACAAACGATCTCCTCTCATCTTGCACAAGCGGATCTCCCTCGGGACCAATTTGATTCCAATCAACAGTCATAAATATGGCACCAAGCTGTTAAAGAAGGTACGAGAAAAAAACCCCTAGAGAGAATATACATAATTATTATCTGATACGATTACAAGTATTAACTTGATCGTCAGAGGGTCCTCGACTGGCACCCCACCGGTACCATTCGAGATGACGTCCTTTTATTTTGCAGGTAAACGCCGTCGTTCCGAATCGCGAGAATTTTCGCATTAACAGAATCTATTCCAAATCTTATCCAAAGTTTATGTTTTTAATGCCCCCGTTTCCAATAGTTTTTATATGTTATCTTTCTAGTTACATTTTGCTATAGTATTTCTGGTGTTGTTTGGTTTTGTCTCTTTAGGAACAGCATGAATTTTTTTCACCTGGGTTAAATGTAAAATATGGGTTTGTTGGGATGGACTTGGGAGGATTTGGGCTTGCTTTTTTCAGAGTCACATATATCACCAACGATGTTTCTTATTAGATGCACCTACGAGACGAAGTTTATTCTTCGTTAAAATTTAGACGTAATGAAAAAGAAATAATTAATAGAATAGTACAGACATGCTATATATGGGCACAAAATTGAGGGTTTGGTAAGTAATAAATCAATAGTACATACATGCTATAGCATGAAATTGAGGGTTAGGTCAGTACTACAGTAATATATGATGTTATAAGAGCATCTCTAGCACTCTGTAAAAATATATTTTTGTGTAAAATATACATTGTTATGTATGATGTGTAATTTATTTATTTATTTTATTTTTATTTTTATTTTTTTTATCTCTAGTAATCGGTTAAGATACAATATCACATCACCAATGTGTAAAATTATGGTGTATTTTACACAATTTTTTTACACAGCCATAACAGCATATTTCTTTTGTTCTCCCTCTTTCTCATTATAGGGTGTGGGTTGTGGAAATGAAAAGAAGAGGTTCAAATGGGATGGTTCATAGAACGAGCTAGGAAGGTTTCAATTCTTTGCAATTATTTCAGCATGTATGAGCACTTTTTGATGGAGAACAATTTATACCTCACCGAATTGGCAATTACACTAAAAGTCTTTGCTGGAGTTACACTCAGATTCCGGAAGACCCTGTTGTTGCGTTCCCTCCACATATGGTAGACAAAGCTTGCCAGCATTAGCTTCCAAGTAAGTATTTTACGGAATTTTATTTTTTGCTCCGAGAATTAAATTTAGGGATGGCAATTTATCAACATTCTTCTCAAAATGTTTCAATCTGTTGCGAGTACGGGGCGGGTCTGGAATTGTCAATAAATAAATGAGGCGGGCATGAGTTTAGACAAACCCCCTCCAAACCAACCCGTTACCATCCCTAGTAATGTTAAAATATATATATATATATATATATATATATATATATATATATATATATATATTTAATAAATTTGGAAAGCTGTCAATGCAAAAGGTGCTAAAAGAGAAAAATTAAAGATTGATTATGTTTTCACCACCCAAATATGTTATTTAGTGATATTTTCTCTTCTTCAATATAATGAAAGGTAAATGATTTGAGGTCCCCCAATATTCTAACACTTGGAATTGACTTAATTTTTAAAAGAACAATTGGAATTAATTTGTTATTACATTTTTTCGCTAATTAATCTTGACATTAAACATCATTTTTTCCCTTTTTGTTCCAATAATCTATTTTGTTCATAATCTAATATATATACACATGTAATCAGAATTTTTGGAGTATTTGGTGTAAATTTGTAGTACATGCAATCCGAAAATTCTTTCGTGCTTGATTTATCCTCAAATTGTCGACCCCATTTTGAGTCTATTGTTCCAAATTTCCAATCTTCTAAAACAAATATATACTATATGATAAGAATTGATAAGTACAACTCCCGTTAAGGCTCCGTATTATTTTTATTTTGTCAGTGTTTGGCAAAGGCCTACGTTAGGTCGAGTCCAGTGAACGAGACATGTAAAATAATTTATCAAAAATTTATAGATAAATTATTTTTGTTAAATTTTAATATTTTTTTTCTTCCAAAATATTTTACGACAACCAAATATCAAAAAAATAAAAAATAATTTTTTAAAAAATATTTTAAGTCTAAACAAACAGAGCCTAACTAACCGCGTCTTACAACACCAATGGTAGTTGGATTTTTAATTTTTGTTATATATATATATATATATATATATATTTAATCATGTTCAATATGACCCGACTTAATATCATGATTAAATTTCACATTTGTTATACGTAACAATTCATTATTTTTTAACAAATAAAACCTACCAATAGCAGCAATGTCGAGATCAACGTATCATTTCAAATAACTAGACAATTTAGAGAAAGTGAACCAAAGCAAGAAATAAGAAGTTACACAAGCTAATCATATAAAATTATTACAACAACGGTAAAATTTTAATTTTAAAATTGTGTTAGAGAAATTCTTTGTATACAGGTACGTGCTTATATGTCAAGCTGAAAACGAGTAATGTGGTAGTATAAAGTAGGGTTTTTAAGTTAGTTAGGGTTCTTGGTCACGGGTTCTTAGTATAAAGTAGGGTTTTAGGGTTTAGGTTGTTAGTTAGGGTTTTAGGTTGGTTAGGGTTCATAGCAGAGACAGAGGAGAGGGGGGGAATGGCTAATTTGAGGAGTTTTGGCAATCGGATGCTGTATTGCCACCGGTCTCTGCTAAGAACATGGTTCAATTGTTCCAATCCGGCGAGATTTCACAACTTCAGTACCGGTGGCGATGATGGTTTGTTTCTTGGATGCGGATGCTTCAAAAAGGCTGCAACCTTTTCTTCTTCGCCTGTAAGTCGTCCTCCTCCTCCTCCATTGCTTATGCTACCTCCGGGGGTGGTGGTTGTCTTCGATGATAACAAAACATCCCTAAATCACTCAAACCACGAGGATGATGATAACTATTTTAATTTCTTCAGTGTTTCAGAACAGAGTCAATTTAGGGTTCGGAAGAATCTTAGTAGTATACCATGGTAGAGGGAACTCCTTATGCCTAAAGCCGCACCATGCGTGGGGTCTTCCCATGGCTGGTTGGCCTTTAACCACCTTCAGAATTGTCATCCTTATCTCTACAACCCATTGATGGATTCTCCTCATTTCCCCTACATTCCCCTCCCTTCCATCGAAACCCTCCCTTCCTTTCTCGCCGCACGCCTTTTCAAATCCGATCACTTCTCCCCTTCCCCTTCTCTCAACACCCAGTTCCTAATCTCACTTTACAAGATCACGAATATCGAGGAGGAGGACGCAGATGAGCTCGCCGTTTACCCCAAAGACATTGATTACTTTTATGTACGAAGGCTTGTTATGTCATCACCCCCATCTCTCCCCTTTTATTCATCAGATTCATCTTCTCCCGGAAATGATTGCACTATAATGGCCATCCACAGCGGCTCCGACAGTCTTGCCTTCTGCAAACCGGGCGATGATAGCTGGACCGACTTGGAGGGTTCGCTCGGATGTTATTCTGATCTCATATATTCCAGCAAGAATCACCGATTTTATGCAATGAGATCAGATTATAGCATTGAAGCTTGGGATCTCAGAGACCCTTCTTCTCCCAAATATCAAGTTTTTGATAGTCCCGACTTTTGTCCTGGGAAGCTTTACCACAAATTTAAGGGATCTTATAATTTTACATTCACAAATTACTTAGTTGAATCCTCGGGGGATCTTTTGGTGCTTCGCAGATTTATAGCCCTAAGTGTTGCTGAAACTGAATTTGTGCATCCTCGTAGGTCTGAAGACGATGTGGTGAATAACATTAATGATGATGAACGAGAAAATCTTTTCCTTCAAGATGATGATGCTTATTGGACTCTGGGATTTGATGTTCATAAGTTTGATTTCGATCAGAGTAAGTGGGAACCTGTGGATTGCTTAGGTGACCGAGCACTGTTTGTGGGTTCTAATCATTCCTTTTCTCTCTCAACTTGCCATTATCCCGAGCTGATGAAGAATTCTATCTACTTCACTGATCATTTCCTCGAAGGATTTAACCAAATATATGATGGCCATGACAATGGTGTCTTTCACCTAGCAAAAAACTGCATAAAACCTTATTATCCAAGAAGGTTGAAGATCATTAACCCACCTCCAGTTTGGGTTGCCCCCAACACAATGTAGTTTGGCTTACTAATTAGGTATGGTTGGTAGGAACATGATTATAATGTTTATGACTCTTCATTGTATATGCAATTGCCTAATAGGGTAGATTTTGGTGCTTTACTTATTTGTGGTTGCTACCAGAGGTTGTAATGTTTATGACTGTTGATTATATTTGCAATTGCCTAAAAGGGTAGAATTTGGTGGTATCGGATTTGTGCTTGAAAAGTTAATATTATTTGTTTGAATCCTAAATGGAGTGTAGTAACTAGCTGCTATTTGATAACTTTATTCAAATCCCAAAGCTCACATTATTGTGTATTTGCTTGTATATTTAAATATGGAATTGTGAGAATTTCATCATATAATCACATATTACCAGATTGATCTTGCTGAATGTCTAATTATGTGAACACATTTATTTATCATTTAACATATAGATATATGTGCTCATGTTTTTTTAAAAAAAAAAAAAAAAATTATTGTCTTTTAATAAATAGGAACAATGTTGTAGGAACATGATTACAATGTGAAAAGTCAATATTATTGCTTTGAATAATATTATTCCTAAAAGGGT
Source organism: Cornus florida (assembly GCF_030987335.1). Lineage (NCBI taxonomy): Eukaryota > Viridiplantae > Streptophyta > Magnoliopsida > Cornales > Cornaceae > Cornus > Cornus florida. Next base: position 95,219,641 of record NW_026775571.1, on the reverse strand, counting down.
AGATTTTGGTGGTATCGGATTTGGGCTTGAAAAGTTAATATTAATGGTTTGAATCCTAAATGGAGTGTAGTAACTAGCTGCTATTTGATAACTTTATTCAAATCCCAAAGCTCAGATTATTGTGTATTTGCTTGTATATTTAAATATGGAATTGTGAGAATTTCATCATATAATCACATCTTACAAGATTTATCTTGCTGAATGTCTAATTGTGTGAACACATTTATTTATCATTTAACAAATAGATATATGTGCTCATGTTTGTTTTTTTTTCATTTATTGGCTTTTAATATATAGGAACAATGTTGTAATGTTTATGACATTTGATTATATATGCAATTGCCTAGTAGATTTTGGTGCAAACTGATTTGTGCTTGAAAAGAAGTTTTTGCTTATGATTCTCAATGGCTGGTGTTGGATAGTGTATGAAAATGCTGGTGTTTGAAAATATAACCCTGTATGAAAATGCTGGTGTTGGACCTCAAGCAATTAAAATGCTGCTGTCAAGATAAGGCTTTCTCTTCCTCCTTTCATCTATGTAAGTTAGTTACTTTTGCGTTGCGAACTTGCGATGATTATGACTCTTGATTTTGCCTAATATGGTAGATTTTGATGCTTATTGATTTGTGCGGTTATTTATTTGTTCATAATTGTCATTGGCAGGTTTGTTTGTATTAGTGTATGTTTGGTCGCCATTAAAGTGTTTAGTATTTGCTGGCAGATTTTGATGCTTATTGATTTGTGCTTGGAAAGGTTATTTATTTGTTCATAATTGTCATTGGTGTATTAGTGTATGTTTGTTTGGTCGCCATTAAAATGTTTAGTATTTATTGGAGTATTTAGGGTTGGAACTAGACAGTGATGAATGAATCAAATAGCCATGTATATTTAGGGTTAGGACTAAGCAGTGACAAATAATTTAAATTGCCATGTAGGAGACGAGTTCGAGAGAAAATAGAGATGGCTAATTGGAGGAGTTTGGGGACCAAATGCTACAATATTTCCACCGGTCTATGCTCTCATAATCTCATTTGCCAATGCCAGTTGAGACGTGATTGGCCTCCCGACCATTTTGTAGTGGAGTCTTCAGATAACTTGTTGAAGGTTGTTAGGTACTATTCTCACTCTCTTTATCAGGATGCATCCCCGTCCAAAGAAGCAAGACTTTGTTAACAAGGACTTGCTACTCCTTTCCAAACTTAGACAACATGACATTATTTCATTGGTCTTAGTGAGACTCTCTGTCTCTGTCTCTGTCTCTGCCTATGATTTCCCCGGGTTGACAAAGAATTTAATTTACTTCACTAGTCATGTGCTTCACAAAGTTAAAGCAAGTCCTTGTTTTGGTTATTCTAAGCAATCTCATGGTACTTCAGAAATATGCATGCATAAATTGTATACCAAGGGGAAAAAAAACACACTTTTTAAGTTATATGCTATATATATATATATATATTTCGCCTAGTTCTTGCTATTCATGTTTACCGTATCTATCTTTTATGTTGGAGCCATAAAAAAATGTTTCGAATGTAGTAGTTGCATTCTTTTTATCTTGAAAATAGGCCAACATCCTTATATCTACTAGTCAGCGACCGAGTCAGATTTTATTTGAGGGGCACAGTGTATTAGATGATAATATGCAAGTAAAGGGGTAATGCAAGAAAGAATAATCCATTAACACAATGATGCCTTCTTTGTCATTGACTATAAATTTATAATTGAATAACATTAGAATAAAACAAAATTGTAAGCAAATTAAATTAAGAAAAAACACATAATTGATGAATTAGTCGTCTTAGATGTCACCTTTTTCTGAACACGTGTGGAGAATCAGCATACTTTTCTATGCATCCATTAGGGTAAAACAAAATTGCAAGCGCAAAACCATCACACACCTCCATGAGACCCTCTGCCGAGAACCCAAGCCCTAACCACCTTAAGCCACCGTTCCGGCGACAAACCAAACCTTCCTTGCCTCCTATCTCTATCTCATCCCTCCCGGACAAGAACCACCCATTATCACACAAGTTCTCATCCCGTAAGCCACCGATTCATCCTAATAAGAACAATACTTCAGGACCGGTCAAGGAACACGATGCTCAGTCGGCGCAACACAGAAGACCAAACTCAATGGCAGTTCAGATGCAAACAACACAATATGCACCGCAACAGATCATTCCATCACCTAGACTCAAGCCAAGGCCTCCATCCATCACTGGATTTACCAAGACAAAGGTCCTGAATGCATTACAACAAGATAAGGTGCTTAACCCCTCAAACAAGGTCATCAATGATGTTGTGTACCTTACATTATTGATGCTTCCATTATGGATTCCTCAAATTTTGAGCTCATTGAGGAAGTAGATAGGCTTCGGAAAGTGATTAAATGCTTGGAGGAGGCACTTTTGTCACTCAAATCCAGGTTCACTCCTTCGACTTTACTCACATCTGACTTATCTTCTAGTTCTTAGGGACATTGTTTCTAGATTGGAGATGGTTTCTAGTACTCCATCTCCAGTCTACCTCACTTATGACATGTATGTTGCACCATCCTCGCCACCCAACATTAATGGTTGTTCTTTGAGTGTTGTTCACGCACTGCTAGTCCAAAGCAAAGGTAGTGTGGGTAAAGAACTAAATATTTTCCCCCTTTTAATTTCAAATTGTTGCAAGTCAGTGAGATCCCTGGATTTGGGGGATTCCCATATCAATTCAACTGCTGATCTTTTTGGACATCCTATCCCAGACGCTCATGGGTCGTCCTACCACTAGTCAATCCTTCTCCTTACATCCTAACCAAATCTGTCATATCCCTCAACTAGTTCAACAAGATTGTCCCACACAAGTTAATGACCAACTACATGAGCCCACACTAAACCCCAACCCATAGGATGGGCCACTTATGAGTGAGAAGAATAAGGATAATGACTCCAAAAGCTATTCTTCTGTAGCTCAAGCTCTTAATCACAAATAGAACTTTCAGTTCTTTGAGCCTATTGAGAGGGATGGCCTCCTACTTGTGGATCCACTTGATGATGTCGGAGATGATAGTACAGCTTACTGGAGGAGATGCCTTGTGGGGTCGTTCCAGAGAAGGATGTCTTTCAAGCAAGTTTCACCAATGGCACACAAGCTTTGAGGTAACAGAGGACTGCATAAGGTGGTGATTAACAAGGATGGTCTTTTCTTCTTTACATTTAACACTGAGGAAAGTTGTATAAATGTACTTGCTGGGAAACAATGGTTTTTTGGAGGCAAACCCATCTTACTGAGGGTATGGCAGCCGGACTCATCCTCTTCTCAGTCTAATCACACACAGACATCAAATGCAATCTCAGTTTTGATCAAGTTGTGGAATGTTCCTCTGGAACTTTGGTCACCAAAAGGGCTTAGTTATGTGGCAAGTGCTATTGGGAAGCCCCTATTTGCCGATGCTAACACCCAGAGTAGGAACAGAATTGATTATGCAATGGTGTGTGTGGAAATCACCCATTCTTTTCCTCTACCTTGTAGCTTCCATGTCAGGAAGGGGGGCAGGAGAATTGGTTCTAGTCAAAGTTCAATACACTTGGCTACTGCTTGTATGTTCTTTTGGCTCATAATTTGGTCACATTGATGGTAATTGTGGAAGAATAGGTTCGAATGATCCAAGGGATAATCATGACTCTGTTGATAACATTACATCTCCGCCCTGACAGTTGGTTAAAAGGAAGAAAAATAGTTTCTAAGGCAGCTATTTGCTTTCTTATCCCAAATCCTTTTGCAGCTAGTGTTTCAGTTGATAATCTTGCTCAGGCTTCTGCATCAAAAGAAATTATTTGTTACAAAGAACCAGGGATTAGGCTACAATGAGTGGATCACAATCCTCATTCATCCTCATCCACTTGCCAGCCCATGGTGGATTCGGGGACTACTCATACAGATAAAAAGAAGGCCATATCTCTTGTGGTGGACCTTTCTCCACACAAGAAGTTATCACCACCCCCAATCACAACTTAATTTGAGCCCATTTCAAAATCTTTAATTAAGGGCTACATTGTCTGATTTTTTGTGTGTTCCTTCTCCTATACATATCTCCAACACTTTTGGTGCTCTTGATAGTGTACATGTCTTGGAAAATGAGTGCACCTCAGTAACATTAGATAATGATGTGTCAGTAGATTTTGAGGAAACAGGTGAGGAGAGGAGGAGGATTTCTCCATTTCCAACTCAAGCTCACATAATCCCACCTATTCTCTAGTTATGAACAAAGTAGCTAAGCCTAGGAAACCAATGCACACCAAACACTCCAAAGTTGATAAGAAAAGCAGGATTAGGAAACATAAGGTAAACATGGCAGCTAATGCAGTTACCCTTAAGGGGTTTAGGGGGTTAAGGAGTCTCACATCATCATCATCTCAATGATTTGGGCAGCTTGGAACATTAGAGGGTTGAACTTTCCCCTCAAACAAGTAGAGGTCAGAAAGCTTATTAAGGATTTTGAGTTGTGTTTGGTTGCTCTATTTGAAACTAAAGTCTATTGCGTGAATGTGGATGGTATCCACAGGGTTATTGCTCCTTCCTGGTTGATTAGATGCAACTACTCATCATCTGTTATGGGTAGGGTGTAGATCTTATGGAATCCTGTAAGGATGTCCTTGATGTTTACTTCAGAGACTAGTCAAGCCATCCATTGTTCAATTTTTCTCAATGACCTTAAGGTTAAATGTATGGCTTCATTTGTTTATGCATTTAATACTGCAGTGGAAAGAAGATCTCTATGGAGAAGTATCAATCAGCAGTGTAACAGTAGTATGCCTTGGATTCTAATAGGAGATTTCAATGTTCTACTCCATGTTAACGAATCTTTTAGGAATGATTTGAGATTAACAGATGGTATGCAAAAGTTTAGGCATTGGGAGATTTCAATGTTCTACTCCATGTTAACAAATCTTTTAGGAATGATTTGAGATTAACGGATAGTATGCAAGAGTTTAGGCATTGTGTACATAGAAACGAGTTAGACGACTTGAAGTATACTGGGATTTTCTTCACTTGGTCTAATAACAGGCTTGGGTTTGCTAATATTTCTAGGAAGCTTAATAGAGTATTGATCAACCATGCATGGATGAATCTATTTGCCCAAGCAGAATGCAGTTTTCTTCGACATGGGATCTCTGACCACTCACCTATGGTGGTTAAGCTAGCTTGGAATTACCTTTCCTAGGAGGAACCTTCCATTTAGATTTTTTAACTTTTGGGCACTTAACCCCAAATTTCTAGACATTGTGGCTTAGGGATGGCAATTGGAGGTGATTGGTACAAAGATGTTTTGTGTTGTTAAGAGGCTTAGGGCTCTTAAACATCCACTCAGACTTTTGAACAAGAATGAGTTTTGTGCTATCTCAAATAGGGTTGAAGCATGCAGGAGTGATCTCTACCAGTGTTAACAAAGCCCAAATCTTAATCATGTGGATGATCAGATAAGGGTTGTTGAGAAAGAGCTTGTTACTAAATTCTTTACATTATGTCTTGTTGAGGAAATTTTCTTCAAACAGAAGGCACAAATTCACTGGTTGAAGAAGGGTGACCAAAGCACATCTTAGTTTATGAAGAACTTCTTATCTAAAGCTAATAGAAGGAAGGTTCATTCTCTGAAGGATCCCAATAGTAATGTGCTGCAAGGATAGGACCTATAGGATGCATTGCTCAATTACTTTCAGATTCTTTTAGGCCAAAGTTCCTCTGACTACCCAGGTATGTTCTCCTTCTCTGAACTTATTTCTAAGTTTGTTCCCTCTCACCTACTACCATCTCTTAGTGTCATCCCCACAGACTTAGAAATTCAGAAATGCATCCTATCCTTCCATCCCTTTAAGAGTCTTGCCCTGATGATTTAAATGCATGTTTCTTCAAACATGCTTGGAGTATCGTTAGTCATGACATTATTAATGCAGTAAAAAACTTCTTCAATTCTAGTAGGATGCTTTTTGAGGTTAATTACTCATATATAGCTTAATTTGGTTCCCAAATCAACCAACCCAACCAGTGTCAATGACTTCAGACCTACTTCATGGTGTAATTAACCTTTTATATAAGTGTATATCCAAACTTCTAGCTACCAAACTCAGCCTTGCCCTACTTTCACTCATAAGTAGTACTCAGAATACTTTTATAAGGAAAGGAACATCACTGAAAACATCATCATGGCACATGAACTTCTCAATGGTTATCACAGAGCCTCTCATGCTCCCAATTGTGCCATCGAGGTGGATCTCAAGAATGCTTTTGATTCAGTTCATTGGCAATTTATTTTAGATGCACTGTTATATAACACACTTAGTTTTTGTTGATAATGTTTTGTTATTCTCACATGATAACCTTGCTTTAGTTCAAGTTCTTTCTTCAGCTTTGGAGACTTATTCCTTTGCTCAGGAATTTCAATTAATTGCAACAAAAGTCTTGTCTTCTTCATAGGGGTTGACCACACCATAAAGGCAACCATTCTTTCCTTGTTGCACTGTGAAGCTGGTTTTCTTCTAGTCACTTACCTTGGGTTACCACTCTCATCAACCTTAATCAATGTTAGGGATTGCCAAACCCTATTACAGAAGATTACATCAAGAATTGGTGGGTGGACCTCAAGATTCATGTCCTATACTAGAAGGGTAGTACTTATTAAGTTAATTTTTTGTTTGATTAATGCTTATTGGTCTTAAACATTTGTTCTACCAAAGGGAGTGATTGAGCAGGTCAACCAAATTCTTAGATCCTTTTTCTAGTCTGGTATTAAGTTAAAGAAGAGGGGATAGAAAGTGGAATGGGTTTCTGTTTGCAGACAAAAATATTATGGGGGGTTAGGGTTTCCTGACCTTGAAATGGTTAATTTAATATACAGCCTTAAGTATATTTGGAATTTATTTTCTAGGAAGGATAGCCTTTGGGTTGCATGGACTCACAGATATCTTATTAAGGCAAAGTCTTTATGGACTATTAAGGTTTCTGCTTTAAGTTCTAGATTTTGGAGCTAGGAGGTTGCTTAAGTTGAGAGGGATGGCCAGAGGACTAATCAAGCATAGAGTAAGGGCAGGCACTGACACCATGATGTAGCTTGATTATTGGTTGCCAGATAGGCCACTATGTTCACAACTCAACCTATCTAATCTGGAAATTCTTGAACTGGATCCATATATCACAGTTGATAGCCTAATTTTCACTAATCAATAGGTGATTCCACCATCATTATAGCATTTACAGTTCGATCATTCACAAGTCTACCAATCAGTGCTCACTAGCACATACTATCAAATACCTCATTCCACCCTCAATTTCATTTGCATGGTCTCATTTGGTTTGGTTCAAGACCAACATACCAAAGCAAAGTGTGATTTATCAGCTTGCATGCAGAGGTAGATTGTATATACTAGATTTAAAGCCAATGAGGAACAAACATTATGTCAACACATGCTTTCTTTGCCTCTCTGGTAATAAATCATTAGACCACCTCTTCTTTAAGTGCAGCTTCAATGCTCATATTTGGAAGTTCATTCAGCATGTAACAGGTTTCTATATACTGCCTGACAATTGGAGTGATTTCATCAATTGGTGTTCCGTCACATGGAACTCAAAGAATTACAATACCTACAAGCTTCTCCTCTAATTTATTTTATTTGGTTGGAGAGGAATGCAAGAGCTTTTAGGAACAAATCTTCATCTCCTCTACACATTATAGGTCTCATCAAAAGCTGTAGAAGAGCTAAGATTGTATCTCTTAAGCTGAGAAATGGAGGTGATCTTAGATTACCTGGAGAGCAGGAAGACTTACTACAATTGTTTATAGAAGGATACTCTTTTACAGGAAGACAAGCATGGTGTCTCTCTGATTAGGTGGTTTGCTACCTAGTTCTAGGTTCTCTCTGATAGAGGGAACGGATTGTTGTTGTATTTTCTTGGTTGCTTGGGTTGGTTGTGTCCTATGGGGACCTTCTCATGTATATTCTTATTTTCATTTATTAAAGCTTACCATTAACAACCCCCCCCCCCCCTTACCAAAAAAAAATGTAAGAAAGAATAAAATATTGGACAAATATAAGAAGCCCAATATGATAAATAATATTTCCCTTTAATATAATTACAAAGTGTCCGCGGGTCTTCATGTGTTCCAAGGAAGACGTATTGGCAAATGGCAACATGAAAATGAATTGGACGATTCCTTCACAACTCTTCACTACTCTCTCTATCATATTCTTCTTCATTGCCACACCCAGCAAGCCACCATCACCACGACTCTCCGTGTACCTATGCTTTTGTTAACCACATCAACGTATTTTTCATCAAACACTGTAAATTTTACATGAAGAATAATTAAAAAAACAAATTTACTTTTTAAATTTTTCTTTTTTAAAAAAATTTCCTTGATACTACTACAGATATGATGTAATACCCTTAATTTTAAAAAGATAGTCTTGGTATTTATTTATTTATTTTAATTGCATTTTTAATTGTTTAGTCGGTTATTTGGCTAATTGCTTATGTGTTTAATTGAATTAATTGTTTAAATGTAATTTATGTGCTTAAATGATTTATTTGAATTTATTTGTTTAAATGATGTGTTTAATTATTTGAAGGTAATTGTAGAATTAAGTGACGATGTATAATTATTTGTTTACATGCTATGTGTTTATTTGTATTTAGATTATTTACTTTGTTTTATTTTATTTTAATTTAAAAGGAGTGGTTTTGGAAAGTAGTAATGGACCAACTCAAATGGGTCACATGGACTACTTGGATAAGAGCTTAAAGGGGTAGGATTATGGCCCATAGGCATTGGACATATATATATATTTATATTATTTGCGTATATATATAAATGTGGATATTATAAAAATAATTATTATTAATAATACATGGTAGTTTTTGTTAGATATGTATATATATATATATATATATATATATATATTACATATTAGATAAGTATATATTTAGTATTATTATTACTTTAAGTTATTTTATTTCATTTTCTTTTCTTTATACAAAATTAGGATTTGTTTAGGGTTAATTTATGATAATTATATAGTCTATATATATATTTAAAGTTCTGTAGAAGGGTCACTACAACAAATTTAGGCTCTTGCCACGAATTTTTTTGCCACGCGTAAAATTTTGTGGCAAAAAGTATCTTTTGGCCACAAAATTAACTTGTTGTGGCTAATATACGAGTATTTGCCACGGAGTAAATTTTTCGTGGCAAATACTAGTTCTTGCCACGAATATTAGGGATGACCTAAAAATTTGTGGTAAAATGTCAATTTTGCCACGACGAATTAGGGACGACATACAAAGTTGTGGCAAAATGCTATTTGTGCCACGAATTTCTATTCGTGGCAATTGTATGTTTCTTTTGCCACGTATATATTTTCGTGGCAAATCGCTTTACAATTTGCCATGATGTTAGTCTCGTGGCAAATATAATTTTTTAGCACGAAGTTTTTTTTTCGTGGCTAAAAGATGGACCTTGCCACGAATTATCAGTTGTGGCTATGATATACTCTATTGTCACGTAACTATTTTCGTGCCAAATCTATTAGTTATTCGCAACGATGCTTTATTCGTGGCAAATAGTATCTTTTGCCACGAATTTTCAATCCTTGTGGCGAAATGCCATTTTTGCAACAAATTTGTTTTCGTGGCAATAAGGAACTATTTTGCCACGAATATTCAATTCTTGTGGCGAAATGTCATTTTCGCAACGAATTTGTTTTCGTGGCAATTAGAATATCTTTCTTGATTGACTATTATTATTTACTTATTTATTTAGTTTTTGTAATTCCTTAAATAAGGGGCCTAGAACACCGAATCCCTAAGTAAATTAATTAATTGTTAATAAAACTCCAAAATGGCATTTCCTTTAAATTTGACCCTTACCACTCATTACCATACAGAAAAGATTAAAAAAAAAAACGTACCAAACATTCTTATATTTAATTTAAATTAATCATTATATATATATATATAAAAATCCATAATGCAATATTTTTAAGTAATTAAAAATTTGAGATATAATAAAAAAAATAGATCATACATCAAATCTTGAATAAATTTACAACTACAAAATTTTACTTCTATTTAGTAAGGGTATAGATAAAATATTTAGTGATTTAGGAATTAAATGAAATAAAAGATCTTAAAAGTATGTTGGATTTTATTGAAACCAAAGACAATCTATTGGTTTTGATGATTACAAACCATTAATGGTGTTTGTGGATTAATGTTTAATTATATACATTGAGTATTATAAATTATTCATCTTCAAAAAATGACCTCAATGAAGCAATAAAGATCACATCAATGGAAAAGAATGGATACAAAGAGACATGAAGTTGCAAGGAACCAAATGCAAGTTCATCCAAAGATAACTTCGACTACAATTAATAAGCAAACAAGCAACTCAAAGAAATTGGAAGCAAGTAAGAATACCTTAAAGCTTAAACAATCATTTATGGATCGACAAAGCTTGAAGAAAGGGGTAGATAATATGGTAAGTGTTTATGATTCAATGTCAAAGTATTTATGAACCTATTTGAAGCTCATCTCTATAGGACCATGCATATCATATCATCATTCACATGCATAGACACATGACGTCATTGCTAAAAGAATGAGTTACTTCAAGCTTGTATAAGCTTTGAAAAAACTCAATACTTTAACTAGAAATGTTAAGACCATGCACATCAATCATATGTTTTATTTTGGTCTCTAGAAAGTAGAGTCTAAGGCATTGAACTTACTTTTTCATCCACAAAACTTTTGTTACCATGATTTGGTAAATGACTTTATGATTCCGGCATTTCTCATGAAAAACTGTTTCTTGGTTTTTTGGCTGAGTATGGAAAATATGATTTTTTGAAATAAAGATATTTTCAAAATAATTTTGTTCGGTAATTACCCCTTACACTTTAAACAGCCTAAACTGATTTCATGAGATTTTTTCATCAATTCTACATAGGTATACACACAGGATCAAGTTTTACCAAAACTTTCGGGAATTCCAATTTGTACTAAAAATAAATTTTTACATTTTGATTTAGTTAGACTTTAATTTTCTTGTATTTTTTTATTGAATCCAAATAAGGGGTACTTTCTTATTTACTTAAATGTTTTCAATGGAAATAAGGTATACAGAAGTAACAGCCCATGCTGTTTATCAGATAACTAAAACAGAAAATTTATTTATTTTTCATCTGACCGATCAGATCAGTCATACTATTGATAGGATGCTAATTAAAACCAATGAACTCGCATCTTTTGTGGTTTATCAATTGACCGACCAGTTCACCAATGTAATCGATCAGATGTGTCCAAGTGACCGATCAAATGGATGAAATTTTAGAAAGCGTGATGAAACAGGATTTGATCCTACCGATCACTTCCATAATCTAACCAATCAGATGCTGCATGAAAAAAAAAAAAAAAAAAAAAAAAAAGAAGAAGAAGAAGAAATCTATTAGTATCAATTAATGTGTATAATATACACACACTTATTCATCAAGTACTAAATCAATAAATAATTAAACTTAATTAACAACTAATAATACTTCCCTAAATATAATTCACATAGAGTGTACATATATTTATGCACAAAAATATAAATAATTAACTTATTATATGAACTATTCAATTATATATTAATTGATCACCTTGAATCGGTATTGAGATTGAGATAGACTTTTAGTGAACCTAATTTCATACCACTAAGTTGGATACAATAATTAGTATTAAATATTAAAATATTATAATTACTATTACAACACTATACTATTACATATAAGTGAAGTTATACTTTAATTGATCTTAGTTTGGTCACATGATCAAATTTTTTATTATCATTGATTCCAGTATAATAAAAAAATGATTGAATTATCCATTGTGATTGAATTAACGAGAATTGGCTTAGAAAGAAGTAATTAGTTTTTTTTTTTTTTTTTTTTTTTTTTTAAAAAGAATAATTCTAAGAGACTTGACACTACTAGTATAGTTGGCAAAAAAAAAAAAAAAAAAAAAAAAAAAAGGTTCAAATTTGAGTGGTATGTTATCAACTTTGTTTTGAGTAAAAATTGTCACATGACAATTAATGGAGTAATTTTATATCTTAAAAAAATATAACAAGATAATTTTGAAATGATAATTATTTATTTATTAGAGCAATAGGATGTAGAAAGTGTTTTATTTAAGTACAGTATTTATTTTCACCCAAAAAAATTGATTTGCGCGGCTCAATTATTTTGGATTGCCGCCCAAAGATATTTTATCTCCCTCTCTCAATTCAAACACGGAATGGTCTAGAAAGTCTTTCTTAATGTGCTGCAATGGGTAAAGGGACGCAGACGAAGAATAGAAAGATGGTCAAATAGTCGCCCACTTGATCGGTCTTTCTTTACTTTTTCCAACCCAAGCCCTAACACTCTCTCACCTTCTTATTCAACGTAGATACTGAGAATCCTAGTGAACGGAGTGTCCATTTCTCCCCGAATAATCACAAAAAATACCGAATTTCCATGTCCTTACATTCGAATCCATCTTTTCCTCTTTCGATCGGTGTAGATTTCACTCTATTGGGTAACAAATTTGAATCCACAACTTGTTATACCTTTACATAGTTTCGATTGGTTTTGTTCGAATTCTGGTTGCGATCGGTGACATGAAGACCGAAGAGTTGGACGATGATGTAAAATACGATCAAGATCGTGTTGGTGGAGGAGGATAGATTGTTCGGGTCGATGCGAAGAGAGCGTTAGTCGGAGCGGGGGCTCGGATCCTATTCTACCCGACCCTGCTGTACAATGTGTTCCGCAACAAGATTCAAGCCGAGCTTAGATGGTGGGACGAAGTTAAGCAAGTTTTCTTTCTGATTTTTCATATATATATGTATATCATAGGCATTTCCATATTTATGCGTTTGTTCATTTCTTATTGAAAATTTTATAAAACTTATATGCTTTAGATTGTACACCTTTCTGAATAGCTTGTTGCAATTTGATTGGTTTCTGAAATATGTAGGAATAGAAAATTTCAATTCGGATGCTTTGCAATTTTGATGGGATTGTGTTTTAGATGTTTCCTTGGTCGTTCCTAATTTTTCTTCTGGCATTGAGAAAATTGTAGGAACATAGAAGAAATACTAAATAGAATGTTGACTATTTTAGATAGATTGTTTGATTTTTGAATTGTTCTTGACTTCCAGTTTGGATGTTGGGAAAATGTAATAAAAGGGAAGAAAATGGGATATTTGTTAAGACAGTTGTTTTGATTAGAGAAACGAATTGAATTGGTAGGTTAGAGAAAATGGGATATTTGTTCACACGGTTCTAATTGAGGCATGTGCAAAGCTTCCATTTACATTGGGAAAAGCAATTAACAAGTAGGTATCTTATAAATTACTCCATAATTCATTTTTTTCTTCTTCAACTGGTTAGAGAAAGTCTCCTCTGAGCTCAATCAAATATATTTTGCTGCTACAACCTTCCTTCCTAACTCTTTTTTGGATAAAACAACATCATGCAGAAAGGTAACACACACTCTCACTGTCCTCCGCCTTTCTGATCATTTGAGAAAGGTCTTTAATTAAACTCTTAAATATTTATGTTTAATTAGATGGATATGGCAAAGTTAACATTCTTGCACACATCCTTGCTGCAACCTCAATGGGATTCATCTCCGCCGGCGCTGCTATTCATTTTTACCAGAAAAAGTCTAAATTCTAGAAAGAAAACTATATTATTCCGCTATTTGAGAGCACAGGCTCTTCTCATGAGGAAAACATGAAACTTTTTCTCATTATGTTGGTCAGTATATATATCTGCTTTACCCCACACACACACACACACACACATATATATATAGATAGATATTAACCACTTTGTAAATGTTAAATGGTATATATATATAATTCTCAAAATCTTAATTTTGTTTTATAAAATATTTAATTATTTGTTACATATATATATACTTTGTGCAGTTAAGCAAATAGGGTTTAAAGATGCAAGTGAGTGTCCCCAATTATGCAAGTTAGCTAATGAATATTTGAGGAAAACCAAAGACTGTGAAGAAAAAATGTATGAGTATTTTGCTAAGGAGAAAAATGCTGAGTCACTGTATGTCAAGTTGGTGGAGGAATTCCAAACCTGTATTCTCAGATATTTTGCATTTCGTTGGAGCAAAGCTTCTGATATGATCACCCAGGTGTATATATATATACACACACACACACTTTGAATTTAATCCCAACTAATTAATTAATTATATTAATTTGTTAATAATTTTTTTATTAATTTAATTGTCTACTTTCTTGGGTTGAAATTAATTGCAGGTTTTGAGTGTTGATTATGAGAAGAAAATTGTTTTGATTTGCATAAACGAATTGAATTGGGAGGTTTAATGGGTTTTCTCATGCTGTTCAGCTTTTGTGAGGGTTAATTACTAGGCATACTAGGTTAGGTGAAGAACTTTGGAGGAGGGGTTTCAAGCATGTGCATTTCTTCTTTGTTAATGATTTTGTCTTAATTTCTCCATCGTCCTCTTGAAGTTTCAAAAGCTTAATAGTTTTCTTCTTCTTTTCATGTGTATGATATAGACACTTCTTTCTTAGAAGAGTGTCCTTTTTCATGTGTTTAATAGCCTTTTTTTTGCCTTAATTAATTTCAACTCCTATATAAAATTAGATTATTTGCAGTTGTCCAAAAAATAGGTCATATTTCTTGTTCAATTTGAGGCTTTGTGAACGACTTTACCCCATCTTTATGTTTGTTTCTCATGAAAAGAAGTCTTATTTATGTTCCCCTAATTTTCTTCTACTTCCTTCATTTTTTATTTTTTTATTTTTTTTTATTTTTGTGTTAATGTTCTGTTTGGCTAATTATTTCTAATAATTTGTCATCTAGAGACATGCGGGAAGCTTGTTAGAAGACTTTACACAAAGGTAGATCAGCACGTTAGCAGTGAGTGGAAACTTTTTGGTTGCTGGAGGCTTAAGCTTTCAAGGAGAATTACTTGTAAGGTGAGTTGATATATGTGCCATTGTCTATCTCTTTTTATTTTTGTTTCTTTGAGGTTGAGGTGGGAGAAGAAAAGTAGGAGAAGATTTGTGAGATGTAGCAATACAAGGTCAGTAGTTGATCTTAGTAGGCAAAAACCTCCATGGAAATATTAAGACAGAAAGATAAAGAAATATAGGAAGAATTAGTATCTTAAGTATTTGATTTTATTAATTTGGTTCCCTCAAATTCTACCAACTTTTTTTCATTTCTCTCTTAAAAAAGTATTCAGAATCCTAAATGAATTTTGTAGCAGCATAACTTTTTTGTAGATTCATTTTTTTTTTTTTTTTTTTTTTTTTTTTTTTTTGACATAGGCACTAATTGTATTTATTCATTGTTTGTTTTACAGATTTTTGGATGGGCTCATGCTATAAGACTTTAAGTTCTTTTTGTTTAAGATAGTTTAAGTAGTGTATGTCCAAGTCTTTGAACTCATTGTTTAGCAATCTATATCTCATTTTTGTCTAGGATCTTGAAACATTTTATTTAAGATACTAGCTTGTTTTGATCCAAATTATTGGAGTTGAAATTGTTTTAGATGCTAAGACTCATTTTTTTTTGCGATGGGATTTATTATGTGTGTTGTAAACAATACATTTTTTGGTTGGTGTAACTTATACAATATCAAGTATTTATTTGTTTGCATAATCGTGTTGATGTGATAATTTTTTTTTTTTATAATATTTCTTTTGTTTATAATGTTAATAATTTATAGGTTTGCTACAAATTCTTATCGTGCTACAATAAATATGTGGCTTATATTTGGTATTTGCCACAATATATATTTCTGGCTATTAAATTAAATTTTATTTTATTAATAATAGAATAGCCACAGATAAACTTCGTGGCCTATTTTGAATAGTTGCCATGACATGTATTCATGGGCAATTAGATTTATAGCTACGAATGAATTCTGTGGCCTTTTTGGATATTTGCCACTACGTATATTCGTGGGCAATTAGATTTATAGCCATGAATGAACTCTGTGGGAAAAGGGTTAAATTAGCCACGATATATATTTTCGTTGCAAAAGTATTGAATTAGCCACGATTAATTCCTATATCGAGATTGTTAATTACCACAAAAGTATTGTTATTTAGCTACGAAATAGCTTGTGGCGATAGGAGGTATTTTACCACGAGTTCAAATTTTGTGGCAAAAGTTCCACATTTTGCCACGAAAATTTTTATTCGTGGTTATTTGCAATCTGTGACGGGGCTACGCCCACGACTGAGCCACGAGCTATTTCTTGTGGCTAAAAGGCTTTCGCCACGAAATTTGAAGGTTTTTGCCACGAAGTGCCTTGTGGCAAGAACCCTAATTTGTTGTAGTGGTGGTGGTTTTTACGTGAGTTTTTGAGAGAAACAGAGAGGGAGCCGAGAGTTGAAAGAAGGAAGAAGGAAGGAGATTGTGCGTAGGGTTGGACCGGACCAGCAAAGGTGCACGACGGTAACCTGAAGGCTACCGGCGTCAAGGAGTTGGCTATGAGTTGGGTTTTCGTTCTGAAATCCTTACAGGTAAGTTCTTTGTTCTACTCCTCTTCTTTGATCTAAGGTTCAATGCATGTCTAGGACTACTTTAGGATGATTTAATAAGATTAATTAATCTGTTTACATGCTTTAATCGAATTAAAACGGGAACAAATTATGTATTTATTGTGTGTTCTTGAGTTTATATGATTTTATAAATTAATGCATGATTCTTTGTTTTAATTGTTGGGGTTGGTGTATCTTTGTATTAAATAACATTGATAATTATATTAGACTTCATTATAACAATTTAGGACACAAATAGTGGAGTTGCAGGTCTGAAACAGTAGTCGTGATAAAGAAGACGATATGTTTCGGTCGACCGATGTAGTGTATCAGTCGACCAAAGTAGGTGTTTCGGCCAATCGATGGAATGTATCAATCAACCGATATAGGTGTTTTGGCTGACTGAATTAGGGAATCGGTCTACCGAAATTCCTGTTAAGACAGCATATTTTGTTGTTTGTTTTTGGGTTTGTTCTAACGTTGTAAGTGGTGTTTTTGGTTAAGTGGTGATTGGGTATTTGGATAAAAGGTATCAATAAAAATATACCATTTATTATATTAATTTGTTGATACATATTTTATCCTAAAACCATTTTTGGACGCTAGTTAGTGGACCAATAAGATATTAATGTATTGGCTAAATGTTGGAACTTTAGCTTGAATATTAATATAACTGTAACACGTTACATGGTTAATTAATATAACCACTTTTGGACACTAGTTAGTGATTGGTTGCTTTTGTGGAAAGTAAAGATAATGTTTAAATTGGTAGTAACGTGGAATTTATTTTAATACACGTAATTGGATTAACAAATGGTTTTTATTCAATTATTACATTGTGAATAATTTGTGGGATAATATTGTATGTATTTAATTACATATGGTAAGATTAAATTATTTTAATCAGTTATTTGGTTTTAGATAAATTTGATTAGATTGTGGAGGTGTACAATTATTTGAAATGCATGTTAATTTTATGAGCTAAATTAAATGCATGCTACTTAGAATTGTTACATTTTGTAATACCCCGATATTTTAAAGGATTAATTAATTGGAATGAATTACTATTATTTTATTTTTTTTAAACTGATTTGTTTGATTAATTCATGATTGATTTCTTTTATTTTATTTTTAAATGATTTATTTTATTTAAATAAGTGTGTAGATTAATTGTCTTGTTTTAATTAAATTATATTTTTGTAATTATATTTGTTGAATTGATATGGTGTTTGATTCGTGGAATGTTAAGAGTTAATTGTTTATTTGATTTGTGTGTATCTAAACTTGTGTGATTTATTGTGAATTATTTGTATTTAATAGGTTTAATTTAATTAATTTAATTATTTAAGTTAATTGGTTTGGGCTTAAAAGGAATGGGACCAATGGATGGGGTCTTGGACTTGAATGAAGTCTTGTTGGGTTAATTAATAAAGGCTCATGGATATGAAGATATTTAAAATAATTATCTTTCTATAATTATATATATATAATTATATGTATATAAATATAATTAATTCATAATCATTATGGAAGAATATATATATATTTATTGAGATATATATAGGTATATCTAACTAATGATTTTTATGGAAGGAATATATATAAACTATATAATATATATGTGTATATATATATTTAATATTTAAAGACTATTATATTTATTTTTGGTAGTCATAATTGGAAAATGATTTGGATTTTTAATGTGCATAAATATACGCATAAGACTTTAGGGTTAAGGGTTTTTTCACGTTAGAAAAATAAGAGAGTTAGAGAGAGAAGAAGATGGGCTGACGAAAAGGTGGTCGGATCAGAGAAAGAGGAGACCAGATTGGGAAGAGACAGGCGAGTTCTTTTTTACTTCTCCTCTTAAAACTCATAAGCTTATCACCTTGATTATCAAAGTTATAGTTTATTTTTATTTTGTTGATTAAAATAATTTATTAATCGGTGTAGATGAGCATGTTTATTCTTTGAAAAATTTAAGATTTAAACATGTGAATAGATGTATTAATTGTTAGGATAATTTAATTTTTGTACGTGATGTTACCTTAGTTAATTTTTTTTTAAAGTTTGATCTAAATATGTTCAAGAGGATTAATTTTATTAAAATGATGTTTATATTATTTTATAAATTAATCTTGACCCAAAAATATTAAATTTAAGTACTTGGGTTCTCTGGAAAATTTTCAGATTATTGTAATATTTTTCAGAGGTTGTTTAGGATTTTAGGTTACAGTATATATATATATACACACATACGTGGGTTTGAGAAATTTCCAGTTCGTCTCTGGTCTTTGGTGCGCCTACAATGGTGTATGACCTAGTGCAGTGCGGCATATAGTAAGTGTGTATGCGCGTGGTTCTGGGCCTTTGATGCGGCTGATGGTAGAGGGATGGATTCGGTGCATTGCAGTGTACACAAAAGTGTGCACATGTTCATCTGGACCTTAGATTAGGTCTACTCAACTTAGAAATTATCCGGTGCGGCGCAACCTAGTAAAACTTAGAGTACCAGCCAACCAAAAGACGCCATGTCATCCAGAGGAGTCATCAGGCGAGTGTGCAGCGCGTGAGAGCACGTGAGGGCGTGTGATGACATGTGGAAGCTTGGGGCGGCGCGTGGAGGCGCGTGCAGTGGGTCTAGGTGCATGTGGCGGCACGTGGGAGTGCGTACGGGGGTGTTTGAGGTCCCTGGAAGTTCCTGTGTGGTCCCGTGAATTCCCAAAATTTATTTTAAGCTGTTAAGGTTGAAAGCAACAATTAGAGGATGTGTTCGTGGTATTTTGAGAGGCATAGAGTATGTCTACGGTATTTAATGGGCGTTAATTTATTAAATTAATAATTGGGTATGGAAAGATGTATGTATATATGTACTGACATACGTATATATATATATATATATATATATATATATATATAATTTTAATAATAAGGGATTTTTGTAGAAGAGGTTTATACATATATTTATAATAAATAATATATGTGTAGATGTATATATTGTTTAAGATAATTTGGTTGGTATATCTTAATAGGCTGGTTGTTACATTAAATGGTATGCTTATAATATGCATGGAAGGCTTAGGTATGATTTGGCTTATGGTTAAATTAGTTTTAAATTTTGGTATATGGTTGAATTGTAGGCATGGATGAATTGCCAAAGGCTTAAATAGATAACCTTATTATTTATGAATAAATTTCATAAACGGAAAGTATGGATGAATTGTTATTTAAAAGTATAAATAAATATACTTAAGGAAGTATGGTTGAATTGTTAATATATAAATAGATATATTTATAATGGCATGGTTAAATTGCCATTTCATAATTAAATTATTATGTTTTAAATTATTAAAATTTCATCTGTGATTATTGTATGTATAGGTTGGATTAGAACTAGAATAATATAGTACTTACAGGTTAGTGCATTATTTTATAAATATTAATAGAATAATGTTGGTGTGACATGGATGATTTGTCAAGGCCTAGATATTAGCTGTGTGATTTAAATAACTAAAAATCACTATTGGGTTTTGGATTTAATGCATACTTCCTTTAATTGTAATTTATTGCTTAAATGATTAAATTATTGTCTATGATGGAATTAAGGAATTGATATGTTTCTTTTAAAAGAAACATATGTTGGCAGATTAGTTTAGGTATGATTAGTAATTTATCATTGGTTAATGGTTTTGGCAATTTAATGAACCTATTAACAGATAGGATTGTTGTATTATATATATAAGTATTTATATATATTCGTAGTATCGTATATTAAAGTTAAAGCTTCATTAGGGATGATTTTGGTAGAGATTATCTGTTTATTAGTTTTCAAAGACTTGATAGAGAACGCTAGCTCGTAGGGTTTAATCCGCGATTTATTTTTTATATTAGTAGAAGTTCAAGTCTCGAGGTTAAGATCCAGAGCTATAGGACTTATCCATTCTTTCGGTTTATTTAAAAGTAGGATATTATTATTATTTCATTTGATATTAATATTTATTTCTGAAATTCTGGATAGTAACTTTTGATTAAGGGGTCCTTGAATTACGGAATTTTCGAGTTGTAACCATTTGGGAGTTATTAATAGATTTACTATTTATTAGTTTTCTTCAGCGTTTTATTTTATTTTTTATTTCATTTTGTAATCTGTGCTTATTTAAATACTTTAATTGTTTTGATATCCTTTAAGTTTTTGTACGGATTTGATCAACCCGTGTTCCAAAATTAGAGGGTATCACAGTTGATATCAGAGCACTCCAGGTTCAAGTGTCCCTAGGGTGTCTTTTGTTGTGTGAATTTCGCGTTATGTACTCTTTTATTTAGAGCTTAAGTTTGGATTCATTGTATTTCTTTAAGGTCCGTTTAAATCGTACTGATGTCTGTCTTTCTGTGTAAACAGCATGGTTAACGCTAGAGGAGGACATAACATGTAAAGAAACAGATAGCAGAGGAGAATGGCACATAAGCAGCAATATCTCCTACGGCTTCAGCAAATGGAGGAAGAGCAGTAAATGCCTGGGTTTCCAGATGATGATGGTCAGTTGCATGTAGAACAGGAAGAAGTTTAGTAGATTCAGGATCAGGGAAGAGGTCCAGAATATCCTCTTCATATCAACGACCTCATTACTTGGGCTATAGAAGCAGGGGTAACACGTGCACTTCAGAATCAACCACAGGTTCAACAGGTACCTATACCAGCACCAGTGGTAGAGATAGATCCTTGGGAGAAGGTTAGGAGTTCTTTCACAAAAGGGAGCCCACCTGAATTCTCAGGCTCCACCGATGCGAAAGTAACTCACCAGTGGAAGAAGGACATCGACGACATCTTCGCATGGTTCAGTGCACGGAGGTTTAGAAGAAGATGCTTGCTACCTTCAAGCTTGTTGGGGATGCACTCCAGTGGTGGGAGTCAGTTACTTCCGTAGAGGAAAGGACTTCATTAACCTATACTCAGTTCAGTGCTCACTTCGATGAGAAGTATTTTCCTTATGCGATCAAAACCATTATGAAGACGGAGTTCCTTAACTTAGTGCAGGGGAACATGTCCGTAACTAAGTATGAGCAGTAGTTTACAAGTTTATCACTTTTTGCTCCTGAGGAGGTGGATACAGAGGAGAAGAAACGTACTAGTTTTGTCAAGGGATTGATGTGATATATTATTCAATCTATTACAGATAATCCAACCTACACTACTTATGCTCAAGTGGTGGATGTAACTTTGCAGCTTTATCAGCTGAATGAGGATTTCAGACAGATTAGGGGTGAGAAGCGAAGTGGCAGAGACTCTACTAATCAGTCAGCTGAGCAAGTGAATAATAACGGGAACCGACAGAATGACAAGGGCAAATTCCAAGGCCAGCAGCCTTGGAAGAAACACAAGGGTAATTCAGAAGTTCAGAGAGATGGAGTTTCCACTCAGCAGAATGGAGCACCTTAGACTGGACAGGGACAATTATAGGGTAATCACCAGGAGGGCAGTCAAATATATTTAGGGGTCATTGCTATAAGTGTGGAAAGTATGGGCATTCAACGAACGATGTCCTGGGTTGGTTCAGAAACAGCATCGGCAACAAGGACAGTGGTAACCGTTACCTACTCGACAGATTCCATATGTGCAGGTTTAGACATTTCCAGCCTTGCCAGCACCACCGCCACCGCAGGGGCAGCCTATACAGCAATTGCATCAGGGCATGGTGTACAATGCCACACCTTGTAATGCATGGGCACCTCAGAAGAATTGAGGGTATGTTTTCTATTTGAGATAGACGTAGACATGACTTATTAGATACAAGTGCATTATGTTCATTAGTATCTGGATTGTTTTGATTTAGGATGGTGATATATATATATATATTGTGAGCACATTACTATAGATATTTGCATATTGGATATCTAAAATGGTAAACATTTTGATAGGGTAAAATGAAAATTTGGGATAAATAAACAGGGTTCATTTCATGGATTCGAGAATTCCGAGGATGGAATTCCTTTTGTTAGGGGGAAGAATGTAATACCCCGATATTTTAAAGGATTAATTAATTAGAATTAATTACTATTATTTATTTTTTTTAAATGATTTGTTTGATTAAATCGTGATTGATTTCTTTTATTTTATTTTTAAATGATTTGTTTTATTTAAATAAGTGTGTAGATTAATTGTCTTGTTTTAATTAAATTATATTTTTGTAATTATATTTGTTGAATTGATATGGTATTTGATTTGTGGAATGTTAGGAGTAAATTATTTATTTGATTTGTGTGTACTTAAATTTGTGTGATTTATTGTGAATTATTTGTATTTAATAGGTTTAATTTAATTATTTTAATTATTTAAGTTAATTGGTTTGGGTTTAAAAGGAGTGGGACCAATGGATGGGGTCTTGGGTTTGAATGAAGCCTTGTTGGGTTAATTAATAAAGGCCCATTGACATAAAGATATTTAAAATAATTATCTTTCTATAATTATAATGATCGTCAGCTCCTCTCGGAGGAAGAGTGATAGTTAACCAAGAAGAACAGAATATTGATAGTGGTCAGAATGATCAGTGGGATACTTGGAATATACCCAAGGTTCCCATTAGGGATATTTACAAATCTTCGACTTTCAATCTCAAAATACGATACTCCATCAAAACTGTTGAACAAACTATTTCTCTCAAAAACCCTTTTGAAGTTATCCAACTTTTGCAAAAAAGAGCCATAGTTGAACACAAAAAGAAGTACAAATTCCTACATATAGGGCTTGTCCAAGTTGCAGTTAAACCTCTTACATCAAAAGGACTTAACACTGCTATCATGCTTACCCTAAGGGATTGTAGGCATCTCGATTTTGAAACCTCTCTGTTAGGAGTTTGCCAAACTAGTCTTTTTGATGGCCCACAATACTTTAATTGTTTTCCAAATTATTCAGTAGCTCTTGATGATCCAACAATCCTCCATACTTTAACCCTCAATGTTTCAAGTAGTGGTTACAAAATGATGGATGGAGCCATACCCTTCAATGTTGTCTATAGAATCCACTACAAAGTCTATACAACCCAAGTCAGCCCCCATGCTCTTCGTGAGTCTCCCAAAGGAGTAACCCTTCTTCTTCATGCTAGTGGCAAAAATTCACAAACATATGTTCCGAGGACCATCACTTGGAATGAAGTCACCTTCCCGACAGAGTGGACTCTCGAGCATGCAGCTCCTCCTTTAAAGATCGAGCATAAAAGGTTGGAACAAATATCTCAATAAGCTGATGGCACGGTAAAGGTTAGATTTAACTCCAACAGGCCCAATAGACTTACTATCCAAGAAATAGAAAGTTCTAGATCTTCTTTCTCTCATGCTACTCCCTCAAACTATTCAAAAGCCCCTTCCCGAAAATCATTTTCAGGAATGCCTACAAGGTATCCAAACCTCGTTGGTGTCAAAAACAAAGAAGTTGCTAACCCGATTTACCAGGACAATGTTAGCATACAGACTGAGGAAGAAGACATCCATCCTCTTCGCAGCACTCCTTTACCTACACAAATTAGTTCTCAAAACAAAGGTCTGCAAAACCCTCCCCTAAATGAAGATCATCATGATTCCCCTCCATCCCCAAATGCTTCTCAATTTGAAGATCTCGATCATCAGGTTCATCAACTCTACATGATAGAAAAGGTTTATGAGACTGATAAAAACTTTTTACGCAAAGATTTCTACTCTACGACCAATGATTCGAAAAGACAATGGTATTTCCAAACCTTTTCAGCTCAAAAAACCATCCTTATTAGAGAAACGTGGTATGCTTTCTGCATACAACACAAGTTCTCAGCCCCTTTCTTCACATGGTTTGAAAAATATTGTCTCGACAACAATATTGATTTTCCTTTCTCCACAATCAAATCCTTAAATGTTACAACCAAATCCACCATTACCTGGCAAACATCACGAGGTGAGGCTCTTGAAGCCATCCATCCCCCAGCCGACGTAATCGAATTCAAGACAAAGGCGTCAGGAACAGTCACACTTACTGCTTCTCCTTTCAAGACAAAGGCAGGCGCCAATGACAATACCACATCCACGACCCGTGATGTCCGAAGCATCATGGAACAAAATAACTACACAAACCAACACCTCCAGACACTTGGCGATCAGCTTTCTCGTGTAGAAACCTTACTTTAGAAAGAACAAATTATCCCCATTCAATCTGACAATGCTCCCCCTTTCATACCCCATGAAATCCCCTAACACTTGTCTAAATAACTATCAAAACGTAATGCCATTGAAGAAGCACAAGATAGGATTAAGTGTATCGAATCCCTTATGACCTCCATAACTACGATTCCCGATATGCCAGACAGACCTCTTAGAGCCATCAATACTCTTGACCAAGAAATTGGTACTGATACTGAAATTGATGAAATTACTGAGGTCTTCCAGAACCAACACGTCAATACCTTAGAACCAACTTGTTCCCAAAATTATTATCCCAGGCCAACTTTCCCTGACCTCCAGATCGAAGAACGAGGCCAGTTTTCCAAGCTGCTTATCATGGTGGTACCATTTATGAATGGAACATAGATGGCAAAACTGAGTATCACATTCTCAATACACTTCAAGAAATGACAATGGTCAGCACTGCTTACAAAACCAAGAATAACTCTTCTGATCATGCTATAGCACAACTCCTTGTAGGAGGATTCACAGGCCAACTCAAAGGATGGTGGGACAACATCCTCACTCCAGATAAACGACAAGCCATTCTTAACTCTGTCAAAACAACTCCTGAAGGAACAATTATCAAAACAGAAGAAGGTGCAGATATAGAAGGTGCAGATATAGAATATGCAGTTGCTACTCTCATTTTCTCTATCGCCAAACAATTCCTCGGTGACCTCTCAATTGTTAGAGACAAGACCTCAGAAATTCTAGCCAACCTTCGATGTCGTAAACTTCAAGATTTCAGATTGTACATGGATGTCTTCCTCTCAAAGGTCCTCACCAGGACTGATTGTAACCAAGCCTTTTGGAAAGAAAAGTTCATTGCTGGACTCCCCAGTCTTTTTGCTGAGAGAATTCGCAAGCATTTCAGATCAAAACACAATGGCCATATTCCTTATGACTCCCTCACCTATGGTGACATCATTAGTACTATCACAGCTGAAGGAATTGCTCTCTGCACCGATTTCAAACTCCAACAACAAATCAAGCATGAGAATGCCACTGGCCGAAAAGAATTAAGAACTTTCTGCCAACAATTCGGCTTCGAAAACCTAACCCCTCCTTCCAAACGAAAAAGTCACACCCGCTACCGCAAGCCTTTTCCCAAGAGATACGAAAACAGGTCACGGTATAACAAGGGTAAACCCTCATTTGCAGATAAATATCTCTCCTCTGAGAAAAATAGACAGAAAAATGCCCCTCCTCCAAAACATTTTCAAAAGAAACCTGCCACCTCAAAAGCAGATATAAAATGCTTCAAGTGTGGCAAGATGGGTCACTACAAACGCGATTGTAGAGCCAAACAGAAGATCAATGAGCTCGATCTCCCTGAAACTGTCAGGAGCCAACTGATGCAAATTCTTTTAAACTCTTCTGATGACGAATCCGAACATGATATCAATGGTATTCAAGAAGATGACTATCATGCTGATACAGATTATGATTCTGATTCTTCCAACCCATCTTTGGATGACCAACGTATCAAAACCAAATGCATCTGTATGATTACTAAAGATCAAGAGTTCATGTTGGAACTCATTGACAAAATAGAAGATCTTGATCAACGCAAGGAATGCTTGATTAAATTCACCAACAGCATTGGCCAAAGAAATGACAAAACTCCCGTTGTTATACCAAATACTTACAACCTTACTGATATCTTTGAAAGATTTGGTACACAACCCCAGATGCCGATTACGATTCAAGATCTCCATAAAGAAATCAAACAAACCAAGCAAGAGATTTCACTCCTAAAGTAAGAGGGCAAGGTTTTGAAAGATTCTACTGCTCATGATATTCTTACCCTCAGAAGCCATATCCTTCTTCAACAATCCCAGATAGATGCCTTACTACCTAAGTCCTCTGCAAAACTTGAACAACAAGTTTCTGAAAATCCCACCAAGGACAATGAAACTTACATCCACCTTCTAACCCAGATAACATTCTAGAAATGGCTTGTTAATCTAAAAATTGTCATCAACAAAGACTATACCATTCATACAGTGGCTCTCATTGACTCCGGTGCTGATCTCAATTGTATCAATGAAGGACTTGTCCCTACGAAATATTTTGAGAAAACCAAAGAACAGCTTCAAGGTGCTAATGGTTCACGACTCACTGTTCAGTACAAGTTAACCAAAGCCCATGTTTGTAATCAGGGCCTTTGTATTAAAACACCTTTCATCCTTGTCAAAGACCTTAATACCCCTATTATTTTGGGAACTCCATTTATTTCTCTTCTTTACCTATTCAAAGTTGATAGCCAAGGCATTTCAACAAGTCTAGTTGGACAAGAAATTTGCTTTCCTTTTGCTCATCCTATAGACACCAAGGATCTCAATACCATTAAGGATTCCTATGTTACTCAAGTCCCTGCTGTCAACAGAATTGAAAGCAAAACAAAACATTTAGACTTTCTCAAATAAGAACTAATCTTTAAACAGATTGATGAACGACTCAGTCAAAAAAGTCTCCAAGACTCTATTCAAAGGTTCAGATTAAGACTTGAAAGTCAGGTTTGCTCTGATACCATAAACACCCAGGATGAATAACTGATAATGAACTATGAGAGAAACAGGATATTGAAAAGGTTAAATAATCAATGAAATAATACAATGAAATAATATATATATATATGGAAATATGCAAGTTAACAACAGAACATGAATAACTTTGAAGAACTTTGATTAAAATATGGAACTTACAACTTTGATCTTTGAATACAACACTTTTGTTCTGTGCTGAGCTCCTTGGATGAAGTAGAACTAAAAACTTAAACTTAAAAATTACAATTTGAACTGAGAACTTTTGAAACGGAAACTAAAATTTAAACTTGAAAATGAGCCTGCCTCCAATGTCTAGAGGAGCTGTTATTTATAGGGCCTCGAAGGAGCCTTGGGGAGCTTTGGATTCCTTGGAGATAAGGATGCAGCAGGAGGCCATGTGCTGAGCCTGAAAGGCTGATTTGAGGTGATGTCTTTCGAATGATGCTGGAAGCCATGTGCAAAGCCTGAAAGGCTGAATTGAGGTGATGGCCACTGACTTGCCTTGGATTCCTTTTTTGAAAAGCTTGTCTGTCATGAACACCGAAAGGTGCTAAAAGCCTGAAAATGGAGAACTGTTGAATAAAATTTTAAACTGTAGTTTTTAACTCTTTTTTTTTTTTTTTTTTTTTTGTCGCTATACAGCGGCATTGAATGACCGAGGTCAGAAGCTTTTTGAAATGAAATAATGATTTTTGAGAATATTGTTTACTGGAGCTGTTGGGTAAAAATACCAAAACAGTCATCTTCATTGGGTTGGGCCAGATCTGTTTGGGAACCATGGAAAGAACCTGAGCCTTCACTTCTGTTGGAGCCCAATTTTGAGAAGGCTATGGGATTGACTTGGGCTAGAGCTTCCATGAGGAAGGCTTCATACTCATCTTGGGATTTTGCTGAAGAAAGTTTAACTTGGGCCTGGCTTTTGGATAGGAGGAAAGCCGAAGACTCTCCTAAGCCAGAACATGATATTGCAGGGTGCTTTGAGAACCATTCAGAAATTGCTTCTGGAGTAACATCTTTGATAGAGAATTGGTTCCACCATTTGACTTTGAAAATCCTTCCTAGAAGAGGAAGATTAGAAAGGGTTTTGAGGATTTGGAATTGCCATAGAACTATCCATGACAATGCGAAATTTGTAAAAAATAAGAATGATTTGGGAAATTCGGAAAGCTCAGGAGGAGCATGGAATTTTTCATTGAAAATTGAAAATCCCTTGGACACCGTTTCAAGGATGATTTCTTGGTAGGGACCAAACAAATGCCACCAGTCAATGAACCATCTGGGGACATTTAGATTGAAATTCTTTTGGAAAAGGATAAGCCAGGAATGGCTATAATCCTGATTTTGGAAATAAAAGGTATTGTACCAAGTATCTTGATAGTCCCAGTAATTGAAAGTTTGAGGGTTGCGAGGCTGAGAAAATTGCCTCGGAGCATTGATGTTTTTACCCCAGGCTGCTGGAGTAAGGACTTTTTGAATGGTACATGTGGTGTGAGAAATGAAAGACTCATCACCTGGTTTTGAATGAGTTCGAATTTTGATGGAATCAGTGTCCACTAAAATAAACTCATAAAAATTTTGTGTTTTCCGAAAATCTGATGTTGGATAATGAAAACCTTTGACAAAATGATTTTGAGAAAGTAAAACTGGGTTTTGGTTAAAAAGCTCTTTTTCAACCACACAAATGGTTGATGTATTTGGTTTTTGAAAATAATGAGATTTTTTGAGAGTGGGGTTGTTGACCACCACTTGCTGTGAAACAGATCTTGAGGAAATTTGTTTATCTGATGCTGAAGAAATTGCAGCATAAGTTTTTTGAAGGGGAGGAAAAACTGGTTGTTGGGATTGTAAGTATGCTTGGATGGGGTCATACTGGATTGGGGACATGTCTATGACATGTTGGGGAATTGTGGTTAGGGCTGAAAACTGGTTTATAATTAATGGAGGTGGACTAGCACATATAACTTCTTCATCTTCCTCGACTTTATCATACCAGGTTTTTTTAGAAGGGTTCTGAGAAGAGGATGATTGAGCATATGCATCTTTTGTTTTGTGGGGTTTTGTGCTCGCAACTGAGGCTCCTCTACCTGTCTTGGGAGGCATAGTAACCACCCCTAAGCTCCTGCTTTTCCCTGCAAAAATTCCCTGGTGAGAAAATCAGGAAGAGAATTGTTTTCGCCTTTTATATATTCAATATCAAAGTCAAATACAGAAAGAATAGCTTGCCATCTGGCGAAAATTTGTTTTGAGGCTATGTTATGAACATCTTTCTTTAAAACAGTTTTTGCAGATTGGCTATGTTACGAACCAAAATTTTTTGATTTAGTAAGTCACTTTGAAATTTTGAAATGCATAAAACTATAGATAAAATTTCCTTTTTGACTGTAGAGTAATTTTGTTGTGCTTGGTTCCATGTGCCAGAGGCGAACTGAACTAGTTGTTCCTTGTCACCTGTTTTTTGTTTTAGGATACCTCCATATCCTAATTCAGATGCATCAGTTTCCACAATTTTGAAGGCTTCTGGATCAGCAATAGATAGGCAAGGAAGGTTTTTTGCTTTGCTTTTAAGGATTCTGACTGTTTTTGTATGCTCATCGGACCATGGGGGAGGGGACTTTTTTAATCTTTGGCGTAGTGGAGCACAAAGAAGGGAAAGATCCTTAAAAAACTCAGAGAGATAATTTAGGCACCCTAAAAATCTTTGAAGCTGGGTTTTTTCTTTAATTTCATCAGGGAATTTATCAGCAAATTGGATGGATCTGTTGATTGGGATGACAGTTCCTTGGTGGATCTAGAAACCTAAAAACCTAATCTTGGTCTGAAACAAAGTTAACTTTGATAAAGAAAGGACTAATCCATTATGCTTGATGGTTTGAGCAAAGACATTGAGATGTTTCCAATGAGCATCTATAGAAGAAGAAAATATTAGTATATCCTCAATATAAACAATTGAAAAATTCGTAAGATGAATAAAAATATCATTCATAATTTTTTGGAATTCTGAAGGAGCATTTTTTAATCCGAAAGGCATCACATTCCATTCGTAATGGCCAAAAGGAACCGTGAAAGCTGTTTTGTATCTATTCTTTTCAGCAATTTGGATTTGCCAAAATCCTGACTTGAGATTAAACTTTGAAAAAATGGTTGCATGAACGAGACGTTGGATTAGGTCCTTTTTATTGGGTAGGGGATACCTGATCCATTGAAGAACTTCATTGAGGGGCTTGTAATTGACAACTAATCTGGGAACACCTCTTTCTATTTCAGCATTCTTTTGGACATAGAAAGCGACACAGCTCCATGGGGAACGGCTTTTTCGGATGAGGGATTTGTTTAATAATTCATGTACTTCCTTCATACAGTAATTAAGAAGTTCTTGACTCATTTGGCTAGGACTGGCTTTGGTAGGGATATCCTTTTCATTGAAAGATTTTTCATAAGGTAATTTAACAATGTGTTGTCTTCTGTGCCAAAAGGCGTTTGGGAGATCAGAGCACACCTGACTTTCAAGTCTTAATCTGAACCTTTGAATAGAGTCTTGGAGACTTTTTTTACTGAGTCGTTCATCAATCTGTTTGAAGATTAGTTCTTGTTTGAGAAAGTCTAAATGCTTTGTTTTGCTTTCAATTCTGTTGACAGCAGGGACTTGAGTAACACAGGAATCCTTAATGGTATTGAGATCCTTGGTATCTATAGGATGAGCAAAAGGAAAGCAAATTTCTTGTCCAACTAGACTTGTTGAAATGCCTTGGCTATCAACTTTGAACGGGTAAAGAAGAGAAATAAATAGAGTTCCCAAAATAACAGGGGTATTGAGGTCTTTGACAAGGATGAAAGGTGTTTTAATACAAAGGCCCTGATTACAAACATGGGCTTTGGTTAACTTGTACTGAACAGTGAGTCGTGAACCATTAGCACCTTGAAGCCGTTCTTTGGTTTTCTCAAAGTATTTCGTAGGGACAAGTCCTTCATTGATACAATTGAGATCAGCACCGGAGTCAATGAGAGCCACTGTATGAATGGTATAGTCTTTGTTGATGACAATTTTTAGATTAACACGCCATTTCAGGAATGTTATCTAGGTTAGAAGGTTGATGTAAGTTTCATTGTCCTTGGTGGGATTTTCAGAAACTTGTTGTTCAAGTTTTGCAGAGGACTTAGGTAGTAAGGTAACTATCTGGGATTGTTGAAGAAGGATTTGGCTTCTGAGGGTAAGAATATCATGAGCAGTAGAATTTTTCAAAACCTTGCCTTCTTGCTTTAGGAGTGAAATCTCTTGCTTGGTTTGTTTAATTTCTTTATGGAGATCTTGAATCGTAATCGGCATCTGGGGTTGTGTACCAAATCTTTCAAAGATATCAGTAAGGTTGTAAGTATTTGGTATAACAACGAGAGTTTTGTCATTTCTTTGGCCAATGCTGCTGGTGAATTTAATCAAGCATTCCTTGCGTTGATCAAGATCTTCTATTTTGTCAATGAGTTCCAACATGAACTCTTGATCTTTAGTAATCATACAGATACATTTGGTTTTGATAGGTTGGTCATCCAAAGATGGGTTGGAAAAATCAGAATCATAATCTGTATCAGCATGATAGTCATCTTCTTGAATACCATTGATATCATGTTCGGATTCGTCATCAGAAGAGTTTAAAAGAATTTACATCAGTTGGCTCCTGACGGTTTCAGGGAGATCGAGCTCATTGATCTTCTGTTTGGCTCTACAATCGCGTTTGTAGTGACCCATCTTGCCACACTTGAAACAATTTATATCTGCTTTTGAGGTGGCAAGTTTCTTTTGAAAATGTTTTGGAGGAGGGGTATTTTTCTATCTATTTTTCTCAGAGGAGAGATATTTATCTGCAAATAAGGGTTTGCCCTTGTTATACCGTGACCTGTTTTCGTATCTCTTGGGAAAAGGCTTGCGGTAGCGGGTGTGACTTTTTCGTTTGGAAGGAGGGGTTAGGTTTTCGAAGCCGAATTGTTAGTAGAAAGTTCCTAATTCTTTTCGGTTAGTGGCATTCTCATGCTTGATTTGCTGTTAGAGTTTGAAATCGGTGCAGAGAGCAATTCCTTCAGTTATGATGGTACTAATGATGTCACCATAGGTGAGGGAGTCATAAGGAATATGGCCATTGTGTTTTGATCTGAAATGCTTGCGAATTCTCTCAGCAAAAAGATTGGGGAGTCCAGCAATGAACTTTTCTTTCCAAAAGGCTTGGTTACAATCAGTCCTGGTGAGGACCTTTGAGAAGAAGACATCCTTGTACCATCTGAAATCCTGAAGTTTACGACATCGAAGGTTGGCTAGAATTTCTGAGGTCTTGTCTCTAACAATTGAGAGGTCACCGAGGAATTGTTTGGCGATAGAGAAAATGAGAGTAGCAACTGCATCTTCTATATCTGCACCTTCTTCTGTTTTAATAATTGTTCCTTCAGGAGTTGTTTTGACAGAGTTAAGAATGGCTTGTCGTTTATCTGGAGTGAGGATGTTGTCCCACCATCCTTTGAGTTGGCCTGTGAATCCTCCTACAAGGAGTTGTGCTATAGTATGATCAGAAGAGTCATTCTTGGTTTTGTAAGCAGTGCTGACTATTGTCATTTCTTGAAGTGTATTAAGAATGTGATACTCAGTTTTGCCATCTATGTTCCATTCATCAATGGTACCACCATGATAAGCAACTTGGGAAAACTGGCCTCGTTCTTCGATCTGGAGGTCAGGGAAAGTTGGCCTGGGATAATAATTTCGGGAAGAAGTTGGTTCTAAGGTATTGACGTGTTGGTTCTGGAAGACCTCAGTAATTTCATCAATTTCAGTATCAGTACCAATTTCTTGGTCAAGAGTATTGATGGCTCTAAGAGGTTTGTCTTGCGTATCGGGAATCGTAGTTGTGGAGGTCATAAGGGATTCGATACGCTTAATCCTGTCATGTGCTTCTTCAATGGCACTACGTTTTGATAGTTGTTTGGACAAGTGTAAGGGGATTTCATGGGGTATGAAAGGGGGAGCATTATCAGATTGAATGGGGATAATTTGTTCTTTCTGAAGCAAGGTTTCTACACGAGAAAGCTGATCGCCAAGTGTCTGGAGGTGTTGGTTTGTGTAGTTATTTTGTTCCATGATGCTTCGGACATCATGGGTCGTGGATGTGGTATTGTCATTGGCGCCTGCCTTTGTCTTGAAAGGAGAAGCAGTAAGTGTGACTATTCCTGACGCCTTTGTCTTGAATTCGATTGCCTCGGCTGGGGGATGGATGGCTTCAAGAGCCTCACCTCGTGATGTTGGCCAGGTAATGGTGGATTTGGTTGTGACATTTAAGGATTTGATTGTGGAGAAAGAAAAATCAATATTGTTGCCGAGATAATATTTTTCAAACCATGTGAAGAAAGGGGCTAAGAACTTGTGTTGTATGCAGAAAGCATACCACGTTTCTCTAATAAGGATGGTTTTTTGAGCTGAAAAGGTTTGGAAATACCATTGTCTTTTCCCGAATCATTGGTCGCAGAGTAGAAATCTTTGCGTAAAAAGTCTTTATCAATCTCATAAACCTTTTCTATCATGTAGAGCTGATGAACCTGATGATCGGGATCTTCAAATTGAGAATCATTTGGAGATGGAAGGGAATCATGATGATCTTCATTTAGGGGAGGGTTTTGCAGACCTTTGTTTTGAGAACTAATTTGTGTAGGTAAAGGAGTGCTGCGAAGAGGATGGATGTCTTCTTCCTCAGTCTGTATGCTAACATTGTCCTGGTAAACCGGGTTAGCAACTTCTTTGTTTTTGACACCAACGAGGTTTGGATACCTTGTAGGCATTCCTGAAAATGATTTTCGGGAAGGGGCTTTTGAATAGTTTGAGGGAGTAGCATGAGAGAAAGAGGATCTAGAACTTTCTATTTCTTGGATAGTAAGTCTATTGGACCTGTTGGAGTTAAATCTAACATTTACCGTACCATCAGTTTATTGAGATATTTGTTCCAACCTTTTATGCTCGATCTTTAAAGGAGGAGCTGCATGCTCGAGAGTCCACTCTGTCGGGAAGGTGACTTCATTCCAAGTGATGGTCCTCGGAACATAAGTTTGTGAATTTTCGCCACCAGCATGAAGAAGAAGGGTTACTCCTTTGGGAGACTCACGAAGAGCATGGGGGCTGACTTGGGTTGTATAGACTTTGTAGTGGATTCTATAGACAACATTGAAGGGTATGGCTCCATCCATCATTTTGTAACCACTACTTGAAACATTGAGGGTTAAAGTATGGAGGATTGTTGGATCATCAAGAGCTACTGAATAATTTGGAAAACAATTAAAGTATTGTGGGCCATCAAAAAGACTAGTTTGGCAAACTCCTAATAGAGAGGTTTCAAAATCGAGATGCCTACAATCCCTTAGGGTAAGCATGATAACAGTGTTAAGTCCTCTTGATGTAAGAAGTTTAACTGCAACTTGGACAAGCCCTATATGTAGGAATTTGTACTTCTTTTTGTGTTCAACTATGGCTCTTTTTTACAAAAGTTGGATAACTTCAAAAGGGTTTTTGAGAGAAATAGTTTGTTCAACAGTTTTGATGGAGTATCCTATTTTGAGATTGAAAGTCGAAGATTTGTAAATATCCCTAATGGGAACCTTGGGTATATTCCAAGTATCCCACTGATCATTCTGACCACTATCAATATGTTGTTCTTCTTAGTTAACTATCACTCTTCCTCCAAGAGGAGCTGACAATGTCGAAGACATGTTACGGTTGAAAAAACTCACTGAACCTTTCCTAAATGACCGTCCATCCGACCAACCCAAAGCGGCACACCTAGCCTAAACGGGATCCAGGTCCGGAAACAGAAATGGAGAAAGGTTAAATGGGCTTAATCACCACCAGATGGCCCTGATACCATAAACACCCAGGATGAATAACTGATAATGAAATATGAGAGAAACAGGATATTGAAAAGGTTAAATAATCAATGAAATAATACAATGAAATAATATATATATATATATATATATATGAAAATATGCAAGTTAACAACAGAACATGAATTACTTTGAAAAAACGGTTGCATAAACGAGACGTTGGATTAGGTCCTTTTTATTGGGCAGGGGATACCTGATCCATTGAAGAACTTCATTGAGGGGCTTGTAATTGATAACTAATCTGGGAACGCCTCTTTCTATTTCAACATTCTTTTGGACATAGAAAGCGGCACAGCTCCATGGGGAACGGCTTTTTCGAATGAGGGATTTGTTTAATAATTCCTGTACTTCCTTCATACAGTAATTAAAAAATTCTTAACTCATTTGGCTAAGACGGGCTTTGGTAGGGATATCCTTTTCATTGAAAGATTTTTCATAAGGTAATTCAACAATGTGTTGTCTTCTGTGCCAAAAGGCGTTTGGGAGATCAGAGCAAACCTGACTTTTAAGTCTTAATCTGAACCTTTGAATAGAGTCTTGGAGACTTTTTTGACTGAGTCGTTGATCAATCTGTTTGAAGATTAGTTCTTGTTTGAGAAAGTCTAAATGCTTTGTTTTGCTTTCAATTCTGTTGACAGCAGGGACTTGAGTAACATAGGAATCCTTAATGGTATTGAGATCCTTGTTGTCTATAGGATGAGCAAAAGGAAAGCAAATTTCTTGTCCAACTAGACTTGTTGAAATGCCTTGGCTATCAACTTTGAACGGGTAAAGAAGAGAAATAAATGGAGTTCCCAAAATAACAGGGGTATTGAGGTCTTTGACCAAGATGAAAGGTGTTTTAATACAAAGGCCCTGATTACAAACATGGGCTTTGGTTAACTTGTACTGAACAGTGAGTCATGAACCATTAGCACCTTGAAGCCGTTCTTTGGTTTTCTCAAAGTATTTCGTAGGGACAAGTCCTTCATTGATACAATTGAGATCAGCACCGGAGTCAATGAGAGCCACTGTATGAATGGTATAGTCTTTGTTGATGACAATTTTTAGATTAACATGCCATTTCTGGAATGTTATCTGGGTTAGAAGGTTGATGTAAGTTTCATTGTCCTTGGTGGGATTTTCAGAAACTTGTTGTTCAAGTTTTGCAGAAGACTTAGGTAGTAAGGCATCTATCTGGGATTGTTGAAGAAGGATTTGGCTTCTGAGGGTAAGAATATCATGAGCAGTAGAATCTTTCAAAACCTTGCCCTCTTGCTTGGTTTGTTTGATTTCTTTATGGAGATCTTAAATCATATAATTATATGTATATAAATATAATTAATTAATAATCATTATGGAAGGATATATATATTTATTGATATATATATAGGTATATCTATGATTTATTTAACTAATGATTTTTATGGAAGGAATATATATAAACTATATAATATACATGTGTATATATATATTTAATATTTAAAGACTATTATATTTATTATTTTATTTGGTAGTCATAATTGGAAAATGATTTGGATTTTTAATGTGCATAAATATACGCAAAAGACTATAGGATTAAGGGTTTTTCCACGTTAGAAAATAAGAGAGTTAGAGAGAGAAGAAGAAGGGCTGACGAAGAGGAGGCCGGATCAGAGAAAGAGGAGACCAGATTGGGAAAAGACAGGCGAGTTTTTTCCTACTTCTCCTCTT
Source organism: Cornus florida (assembly GCF_030987335.1). NCBI lineage: Eukaryota > Viridiplantae > Streptophyta > Magnoliopsida > Cornales > Cornaceae > Cornus > Cornus florida. The sequence continues at coordinate 95,182,702 of NW_026775571.1, read as the reverse complement.
AAAACTCATAAGCTTATCACCTTGATTATCAAAGTTATAGTTTATTTTTATTTTGTTGATTAAAATAATTTATTAATCGGTGTACATGAGCATGTTTATTCTTTGAAAAATTTAAGATTTAAACATGTGAATAGATGTATTTATTGTTAGGATAATTTAATTTTTGTACGTGAGGTTATCTTAGTTAATTTTTTTTTTAAAGTTTGATCTAAATATGTTCAAGAGGATTAATTTTATTAAAAGGATGTTTAGATTATTTTATAAATTAATCTTGACCCAAAAATATTAACTTTAAGTACTTGGGTTCTCTGGAAAATTTTCAGATTATTGTAATATTTTTCAGAGGTTGTTTAGGATTTTAGGTTACAGTTTATATATATATATACACATACGTGGGTTTGAGAAATTTCCAGTTCGTCTCTGGTCTTTGGTGCACCTACAATGGCGTATGATCTAGTGCAGTGCGACATATAGTAAGTGTGTATGTGCGTGGTTCTGGGCCTTTGATGCGGCTGATGGTAGAGGGATGGATTCGGTGCATTGTGGTGCACACAAAAGTGTGCACATGTTCATCTGGACCTTAGATTAGGTCTAGTCAACTTAGAAATTATCCGGTGCGGCGCAACCCAGCAAAACTTAGAGTACCAACCAACCAGAAGATGCCACGTCATCCAGAGGAGTCATCAGGCGAGTGTGCAACACGTGAGAGTGCGTAAGGGCGCGTGATGACATGTGGAAGCTTGGGGTGGCACGTGGAGGTGCGTGCAATGGGTCTAGGTGCATGTGGCGGCACGTGGGAGCGCGTGCGGGGGTGTTTGAGGTCCCTTGAAGTTCCTGTGTGGTCCCGTGAATTCTCAAAATTTATTTTAAACTGTTCAGGTTGAAAGCAACAATTAAAGGCTGTGTTCGTGGTGTTTTGAGAGGCATAGAGTATGTTTACGGTATTTAATGGGTGTTAATTTATTAAATTAATAATTGGGGATGGAAGGATGTATGTATATATGTATTGATATACGTGTGTGTGTGTGTGTGTGTGTATATATATATATATATATATTATTTCCATAATAATGAATTTTTGTAGAAGGGGTTTATACATGTATTTATAATAAATTATATATGTGTAGATGTATATACTATTTAAGATAATTTGGTTGGTATATCTTAATAGGCTGGTTATTACATTAAATAGTATGCTTATAATATGCATGGAAGGCTTAGGTATGATTTGGCTTATGGTTAAATTAGTTTTAAAATTTAGTATATGGTTGAATTGTAGTCATGGATGAATTGCCAAAGGCTTAAATAGATAACCTTATTATTTATGAATAAATTTCATCAACGGAAGGCATAGATGAATTGTTATTTAAAAGTATAAATAAATATACTTAAAGAAGCATGATTGAATTGTTGATATATAAATAGATATATTTATAATGGCATGGTTGAATTGCCATTTCATAATTAAATTATTATGTTTTAGATGATTAAAATTTCATCTGTGATTATTGTATGTATAGGTTAGATTAGGACTAGAATAATCTAGTATTTACAGGTTAGTACATTATTTTATATATATTAATAGAATAATGTTGGTGTGACATGGATGATTTGTCATGGCCTAGATATTAGTTGTGTGATTTAAATAACTAAAAATCACTATTGGGTTTTGGATTTAATGCATACTTCCTTTAATTGTAATTTATAGCTTAAATAATTAAATTATTGTCTAGGGTGAAATTAAGGAATTAATGTGTTTCTTTTAAAAGAAACATATGTTGGCAGATTAGTTTAGGTATGATTAGTAATTAATCATTGGTTAATGGTTTTGGTAATTTAATGAACCTATTAACAGATAGGATTGTTGTATTATATATATAAGTATTTATATATATTCGTAGCATATATTAAAGTTAAAGCTTTATTAGGAATGGTTTTGGTAGAGATGATCTGTTTATTAGTTTTCAGAGGCTTGATAAAGAGAGCTTGCTCGTAGGGTTTAATCCACGATTTGTTTTTTAGGTTAGTAGAAGTTCAAGTCTCGAGATTAAGGATCCGCAGCTGCAGGACTTATCCATTCTTTCGGTTTATTTAAAAGTAGGATATTATTATTATTTCATTTGATATTAATATTTATTTCTGAAATTCTGGATATTAACTTTTGGTTAAGAGGTCCTTAAGTTACGGGATTCCCGGGTTGTAACCATTTGGGAGTTATTAATGGATTTACTATTTATTAGTTTTCTTCAGCGTTTTATTTTATTCTTTATTTCATTTTGTAATCTGTGCTTGTTTAAATACTTTAATTGTTTTGATATCCCTTAAGTTTGTGCACAAATTTGATCAACCCGTGTTCCGAAACTATGGGGTTTCACACATTTTGCTTAATTAAATGCAAAGAAATATCTGTATGAGTTATATCATGCTATGTATAGATTTATTTGATGTGATATTATAACTGTAGCATCATTTTTGAATTGTATACATTATATGAAGCAGTATGGGATGGTGACATATCAGGGACGGGTTAACTAAAAACGTTAAGTCCTACCTATTCATGTATAAGTGAATGAATTAACTAAAATGTTAAGTCTTACTTATATTCATGTCAGGTCAATGATACAGTTGAATGACATTGCCGGATATTTATTTTATGTTTGGATATGACAGATTATATATATATATAGTTATATGTCATGATATGAGCTTGAGTATCAGGATCATGGTTATGGTGCGTATATCGTCAGGGATGTGTACTAGATATAGTATAGTTGTATGCCCTGGTAGATCTAGGTATTCATGCCCACTATATGTGCGTTTTGAGTGTTACCTAATATTCAGGTTGAGACAACCCTATTGTCTAGTGAGGTTCCTTTAGTGTGTATCTATATATATATGGACTACTTAACTATTGCATGAGTTGACTATGATGTATTTGTTCTTTACATCTCTGTTAGATGTAGTAGAAAGAACTTGTTTGTGTGCCTGACCCACTATTTATGTTTCAGGTCTATGTAGATTTGATTGTGCAGAGTAGAGACCAGTCATTCTCATTCTTCCGGATTATTTATATAGGATTTTACTTTATGTTTCAGTATTCAGTTATAGACAATTGTTACTGTTGTTTCTATCAATTTGGGATTTTTCTAGGGGTCCACACAGTATGGATTCCCGAGTTGTATTTTGGAGGATTAGATGTATCAGAAGATTTTTATTATCTAATGAAAATATATTCTGAAGTTTTTAAATATTGGATTATCATTTTATTTTTCTTTTCAGCATTTTATTTTTCTTATTTATCCTTTTGTATTATGTATTCGTTTATTGCCCATTTGTTTTTGATATCTCCGAGTGTTCGGACGTGGGCCTAGCTAACCCGCATTCGGAAATCCAGAGGTATCACATATGACAATTGGGTTATTTTCTATAAAATATAGATACTTCTCTTAAAATGGATACAGGTCGGGACACGTGTCGGACAAGGCTAACACGACAATGATACGTTTCAGACACTATTAATATACTGTAGTACCCATATATATATATATTCTTTGTATTGGTGCTTCCTAATTTATTTTGAAACATATGTTTGGGCCTGAATTAATGGATTATGTTGGAGGAAATTCAAAGAATGTTGTTACCGTAGCTAGAATGAGTTAATGGCAATCTTTAAACATATAAGAGCTGCAAAACGGGAACATGAACCAAATACCGAAAAGGGTCTCTCTAGGATTAAACAAGATCTCAAAATTGATTTTACCAAATTTCAAACTCACAATCCAAAATTCGAACTCAGCATCAGGATTTTGATTCTGAAATCCAAAAATCGAAGTCACAATGTTCACATACACATACAGAGAGGTTTGACATGACTTTGAAAGTAAACACTACCACATTGTGAAAAATAAAAGTAATGTAAATCATTAATTACTTCATTTTTGTGGGTTTTTTTTTCTCTCTCTTTTGACAAACAAAATCATCAAGAATCTATCGTTGAGAATAAAGTGATGGTTATATGAAACAGAACTTATGAATGTTCAAGAATGAACTAAGAACAATTTTGAATCTACCAAGTTAAAGAGAAAATGGTAGAGGATTCAAATCTATTTAGACTTCTAACAAAAAAAAAAAAAAAAAAAAAAGAAGCAAATATTTCGCCTTCTTCCAATAAGATGGAGAAGAAACATGATTTTGAGGCCTAAATGACTGATTTTGGTCGAAAAGCACCATGAGCCACTAGCTAAAGCTTAACGAGTTTTACTTATGGTCGAGTCATAATCCGAGAATGAGTCTGATCCTTGAGTCGAAACAATGTTATTGAGCCTCAAAATGGTCTATAAAACTATCTTACATCATGATTTTTCTCGTAATCAAGAAACTGAGAGCCTGAGAAGACATTTTATTTTTCTAACTGTGTACGAAAAGATTATTACATGGTCCGGAATCATGTGGTCTCAGCCAATCACATGCTAACACACAAATGTGTCACCTTTATTATTATTATTATTATTATTATTATCTAAAATATGATTCTAACATATTTTAACAAATTCTCTCTTTGAAACTTGAATTTCCAGGCCAAGTCAGCTCCTTCTCCGTATGAATCCAACTATTACACCAAAGATTCATACTCCTTGCATTGCATAAACACATTTGATGAACACGTTGAAAGCGAATTCACATTCAGTAGCGTTCACAGATAGGAGTTATGGAGTTGTGGATTCAAATCGAGGGTTAATCTATTTTGTTCAACACTAATTATTTCATATATTAGTAAAAAATAATTATATGGAACCCAGAGGCGGAGCCAAGGGGGGGCTAGGGGTGGCCATGGCCCCCTTTAATTTTTGGGGATTTTTTTTTATAGTAAAAGTAAAAATAAAAATAAAAATAATATAGTATGTATGGTATAAAATCTATATTTGGCCCCCTTAAAGGCAAAAAAAATGTTTTTTCTTTAATTAGCATTTAACAAAATATAATTTATATATAATCTAAAGGAAAGTGATTTAATTAACGACTATAGAATCCCGATAAAAACAAACTCATATAAAAATTTAAGGAAAAAGCTTGCCTTAGGCCATAAATGTAGGCATCTCCTTCTTATGCTGATATAGACCAACAATAATATGACATGTGTCCAAAAAAAAATTTAAAAATTAAACTCGAATCATGCGGATCTTTTCGCAAATCATCCAAAAGAAAAGAGGATTTTTTATTTTTTTATTTGTTTTAAGAAAAATGATAGGTCTTCCGACGTTAATTGTCGACTCTTCCAATGAATACAACGTGGTTTGATCCCATTGGAACTCTTAAAAAAATTCCCGTAAACATCTCTTTCTTTTCGACTCATTCCCAATCACGTTATATTTGGAGGAATAGTCAACAATTCAAGTCAGAAGATCTATCACTTCACTTGTTTGAGATTTTCTCTCACACGCCTGTGAGTCTGGATAGAGCTCTCTCTCTCTGTCATGATTCCTTCTCTTCCGACCAAATTGCCATTGATAACCACCATCTCCCTAATTCTTAAACCCTAATATCATCATCTCTTCTGCCAACCGACCTCCACTGCTTGCTGTTCTCCTCCATTCTCAAACCCTAATACTTTAATTGCAAACTTTAGAGTTTAGAGATTATTTAAGACAGACGGGTATAGATATAGATGTCAATCAGCAACGAGAGAATTAATCCTTCGTGTTGAGGTCGTTACCTAATTCAAATAGAAAGCAATCCCAAGAATCAAAGATGCACACCACTATAGCGTACGAAACTAGAGTACCTGTGCATGGATGGCTACAATCAAATGCTGATTCCGCTTTGAAGGCAAGGCCTATTGGAATTTGGAGCCACATTCATTGCCTCTGTTGCAATCCTATCTCTAGAATGACACAAGATGACAACTATTCATCTGAAGACGAATTAACTTCTTTAAAATTTCTATAAAATCAGTTGGGGGTTGATTTACCAATTATATATATTTTTTTGGGACTATTTGTTAATTTCTTATGTAACGGATTGCAATATGAATGGTTTTCTTTCTATATTAACATTTGGGTGATCTAATGTTTTGGTATATAAATTTCCCTGGAATGGAATTCATTTGTGGATTATTTACCAGATTAAAGCTACAATTTGGTTGTTGATGAATTTTTATGTTCAATTTTTTATCTTTGAACTCAAGTATCTCATTTGGGATGCCAATGAATTGGAATGTAATTCATGCCTAAAATTCCTCAGTAGATTTGTTTTCATTTTGAGTTGTGGTTGATGCCTCTTGTAGCTAGTTTGCTGAGTTTAGATTGGTCGCTACTTTGGTGTTTGAATACTTAACCTTGGTACATAATTTATACCGTTGGGGTTCAAAGCTAGTATTTTGGAATATTATGCAAGCATTTATGTGTCTACATTAATCAGTAAGTCAATGTCTTGTTATCATCTTTTGTGTGTCAGATTATTAATAGTCCAAAAACTTTGTAACTTGAGGCACATTCTTGTACTTTGGTAACATAATAATAATCCATGACAGTAGTTAGTGTTTAGAAACAATGGTAGCATCAGTGCAAATGATGGTAAAAATTGATTGAAAGAAAGTCATTTTGTCGAATCTTAAATTTCAAATTGTGCTTGAAAGATACGGAACCTGAAACTACTCATAAAAAGAAATAAGAAATAAAACAAAATGATGTAATTTAAATTAGATTACCTTAAAATTTAAACACCAGATAACATAAGTAGCTAGATCATGAAATTAAAGGAGTTTAAAACAAATGAAAAGAGTACAATAGTGTTAATTAAGAAGACAAAGTGTTCTCATTGAATTGGCCAAAAAAATCAATCTCTTCCCTAGGAATATAAGCAGCTGCTGCGGGATTCAAAAATTGAACAACCAAGTGTAGACACAAAAAATAACATATGCACACAACACGCATCCTCAAAGCTCCGTATAGTACTCATATTAACTAACTAGAAGGAAAACTCTCAAGCTTGTTGCCTTTGTCTGCACTTTGTGAAAGGTTCTCATAATGTGACAATGCCTCCTACAAGCATTGAAAAACTTTAATTATAAGAAAGTTATTATAAATAAATCCTTGTCATTTTTCTTTAACAATATCAATCAGTTACTTTCCTGAGGCAATTGAGTGAAACGTATATTGCCTAGCTCTCCAATCTGTGGTTACTCCAAAATTTTCAAAAGTTGAGTTCATCATTGAATGGCTTATGAAAAGCATTTCTATTCCAAGGCCGATATGAGATTCTTGTCAAATATAAAGTACATATTAATTAGGCAATAATTATAAGCCAATAAAATTAAGAGAAAATATATTGAGATTAAAATTTGGTTTCAAAGTAAACCGCTTTAATCAGCCAAACAAAAAGAACCCTAGGTATGTTGATTAAAGATTTAGTTTGTTCTTCATATTCATTCAAATTTTGTCTATCATCTAATGCATTGAAATAAATTCTTCATGGACGGAAAGATATTAGATTATACAAGTCCATAATTGTCTATCTGGTGCTACTTTTACTTGATCATTTGGCAGTCACGTAATAAAACTGACCAATGAATTTTAGCTACCATAAACCTTTATTAATATACTATTTTCGATAATTCAAAATTTGCTCAATGGAAAATCAAGCAGCGAACATAAATTTTTTGTTATTTTATAATTTATCTACATATGACAAATAAAAAATTTATTTCCTGAGTTAAAATATCAAATGTTTGTTGAACTCCATGGCAACTTGCTGCTGTTGTAAGTTACAACAACTAGAAATAAACTCCTATATCACTCATTGATAAGAAGAAGAAAGGAAAAAAAAAAAAAAAAAAAAAAACATAAGTATAACAATAATCACCCTCTAATCAATTTATAAAGTTTCAAAACATACCTTTGTTGCTTTTTCTTTTTCCTGTTGAAACTTTGGTAGTTTTAGGGTGTGCATTTTTTCTTCGTCACTCAAGTGCGCCTATCAATCGACCACGCGGACATCCAACCGTGGCTTTTCTTTTAACCCCAGAAACTTCTACTGGAACACAATTGTTTGGTGGAGCTATCAATTCAACTTGCTCATTTCGACCAACTGAACTTTCAGGACCACTTAAATTGTTCGAGTAAAGTTCTTTCTTCATTTTCTCTAAGTTATTAAGCAACACAAGAGCATACCCATTTGCATATGTATATAATTTCTCATGTTCCGATGCTAAAGATGAAATCTCATGAAAATTACGACACAAATGACTGTAACGCTTTCCCACAGACACTTTAGGACTATCATTAGCTTCAATTCCATGATAGTTGGTGATAGTTCTTGCCTTTGCATCTCTTGTCTATCGTTTCATGATATATTCGGATGGAATTCTTTTTATATTCTTCTTATCCAACACTTTCAATGCATGAGCACATAAAATTCCAATAAAAGTAAACTTCATACAACTACAACTGACTGTTTGTGTTGAGGCATCAAATTGAACCACATGCTCTTGAAATTTTTCAATACAAGATACTTTGTATTCCACTTTTGTCCCTTCTTAAGCCATTTTGTATATAATGTAATCACCCAACCTCATGTACTCTTTCTAAAACAATTGAAAACTTTTGGGGTATAAATTTCTGCACCATGACGTAACGTCTCCACACTAGTTAACAGTATAGGCATAGTTTGCATCATCTTCAAATCGAGCTAGTTCTTCATACCGTTGATCATTTAAAACCCTCTCATAATGCTCAAAAAAAGGCAAAAAAATCATGTTTTGGCTTCAAATACTTCTTCAACGCATTGTTCATGCTTTCACTAAGTTGGGTAGTTTTCATGTCTGCAGTGAAAGTGTGTCGTCCATAAACCATTGCCCATTTTTCTCTTACTTCTAATAATTCTTTCAACCATTTATTATCTTTGAGACTATGTTTTTCCAACATATTATTCCATGCTAATAACCACTCATCTTCATTTTCATAATCATACACACGGTTGCCAAAATCATGAGCAAATTGGTTTGAACAGCGAAATACATGACTCAAATTCTTTACAGCATTTTGATAAATATGCCAAATACATAGTCGATGTTAAGATTCAATAAAGACATCCGATATTGCTCTTGCCATTGCAGCAGATTGATCTGTGAGAATTGTCTTAGGCTGTTTTCCAAACATTGAACCAAGGAAAGCTTCAAACAACCACCTAAATGATTCAGTGGTTTCATCATAAAGTAAAGCTGCACCAAAAATGACTGTTTGCTTATGATGATTCACCCAATAAATGGTGCAAAAGGTCAACCATATTCATTTGTCTTATAAGTAGTGTCAAAACACACAACATCTCCAAAGAGGCCAAGGTCATTAACTGAGCGTACATCAGCCCAAAAAATATTAGTGATCATATCATCCTCATCAAGTTATATTGAATAAAAATATGATGAATCCTTTAGCTGCATATTATGAAAATATTGTAACATAGCTCCAGCATCTCCTTTATCCATAGCCATCTTTCAATTTTTATGTATTTAATTTCAATAATCCTTGTATATAAAACCAAGATGCTCTCTCCCCCTGACTTCTCTGCTCATTAAATCCATAGTTGATTTTGTTGGTACTCCAACCACCACAACCATTGCTATAGCCAAACAACCACCTAGAACAGAAACATTTTGAGAAGCCTGTCGATGAATTCCAGCCCATGATTATGGACTGGGCTTTGAATTTTATACTATTCATATTGGGCCAATATTTTGGACAATATGGACTCGGATTGCTTTTTCTTTATTTTCGTTGGACTCGTTTTATTTTCTTTTGCTTTTGTTTTTGTTTTAACAGTTTTGACAAAGGGACACATGGCCCATCCCTAGGAGTACCCCTTGGAGTCTTATTCAGGAGCTCCAAACAGCATTAAAAATTAAATTAAATAAAGTAGCTTGCCGAGCTTCCTCTCCAAGACACCCAAACAAGACGGTAACAAACTGAAATCACAAGATCGACAGGAACAATGCTCTTATAATCATATCCAATCCAACTATGATTTCAAAATTAATTAACTATACAAGACCAAGCATATACTAATAAACACCGGCAAATAATATTGATAAGGAAACAAAAAAATAAAAAGTGACACTGGTAAGAGAACTCTTAAGAATCACAAACTCTTTTTTTTTTTTTTTTTTTTTTTTTTTTTTTTTTGGTAAGTATAAATTTTATCATTTGACTTTTGACAAATTTATAAAAAAGGACAATGAGAGATTTAGATTTGGATCATATTGAGTTTAATCTGGATGAGAAGTTCAGGTTGTGAATGAGAAAGGGATCTAGTCGTCGAAAAAAAAAAAAATTTAAGCTAAAATTCTTAAATAAAATAATATTATAAGATACAAACAAAGTTGTGGATGATGAATAGAAATAACTATAAATGTAATGATATATAGATATTTATTTTCTACCAAAAGAAAAAAAAGACAAGAAATAAGCAATAACAATATATCCTACAATCAACAAATCATCAATTAAACTATGTGAATCGAATTTTATATAATTGGGTGTAGTTTACATAAAAATAATTGATAAGTACATGTAAGGATTACACATTAAATCATGAAAGATAAAAATCAAAACTTCCGGTATTAGCAGATTAGGATTTCGGCAACCTACTTTGAGAGAGGGATAGAGGTAAATTAGAATTTGATTTGCATCATTTTGGGTTTACCAGTAAGCATTCAATTTTTTAAATTTTTTTTATTTTGTATTTTATGGACACTTGTCACATTACTTTTACGCCACATCATGGGTAAGCATGAACTTCCTACTCACCGGTGAGTAGGCAAGTATTGTCCTTAAAAAAATTGTCTTTGTGATTAAATGTAGATACTTATGAATTAAGAGAGCCCTCTCAATAGCTTTACTCAAAAGTAATAATTAAAAAGTGGAGTACAAATTAACATCTCCAACTGTTGTGTGTGTGTGTATATATATATATTTATGTAAATATGATATGTCATGATAGATTTACACAAAAATTTTAAATTATTTAATTTTAGCTCCAACAATTATTTTATATCTTTTATCTAAAAATATATTCCCAATAACAACTAATTACGTGTCATATCAGGACCCACATAACTATTATAAACCTACTTAATATAGGGTTGATTCGTTAATGGAATGAAAAAGATGGATGAAAAAGAAAATATGTTGTAGTAGATGTGTAAAAAGGTTTTGTAAAACCAAGGAAAATTAAATTGGGGACTTGAATTTGTGAGGGAGAGAGACTAATAGTGGCAAAACCAAGGAGAATTGATGTAGATAATAGTGATGGCATATGTTATTTAGAAAAGAGAGAGGAGCAATCTTTTTTTGAAAAAAAGAAGAGAGATTTTATCGGAGAGAAATTTGTTTAGGTCTTCGTAAAGATTTTTTTATTTTAAAACGGTATAATTTTTTAAATTTTATTAAATTAACTGATGTTGTGTAATATATGTTATAGATTAAGATAATTTAGAGGAATTTTAACTTAAAAGATTCAAGTCCTATTTAGAGAGAGATTAAAGAAGAATATCAACCATAAATCTTAAAAACACACTAAATATTATGATTAGGTCTGTCATTAAAATGTAGTGCGACAAAAAGAGTCACGAGTGATGCAACTGCCCATTTTTAGTCATGTGACTCATGTGAGATCGATCATGATGTATATTATTTTATTCAATAATATGACCTCTCTTTTTTTTCTTTTTTTTTAAGTTAATAATATGACCTGTTGTTAGTATACTTCTAAAAGGTTTTCCTTTTCCAATATATATATTTTTATTTTATGTTTTTTAAGTTTTGGCAAATAATTCACTCAACGGCTCTCACACTATTTCAATTTTGATGCGAGAGTCATCTAGATTATAATAGTTGGTTAAAAAGGTTTAATTAATTTGGGTGATTACGCATGTCAAACCTATACTTTTATGATGATGTGAAACAAAATTTCAAAGGCCGTTCAACATTTTTTGAAAATGGAATGCTCATACATATCTGCTTAAACACAGTATACTAATAATACATTGTATATATATATAACTGAGACTCTTAATATAAAAAAATAATTTTAATTACTTATTGTATTTGATTGATTAATAAAAAATAATTATAATTAAAAATGATAACTCTTCATTCATTTTTCTTTTAATTTTTTCTCACAAAAAATATCCAAGCAACTCATCAAATTTTGTTTTTCCTCCTAATCTTTTCAATTCTTTTCTTTTCCCTCCTAAATTTAATACCAAACACAACATCCTCTATTTCCTTTCTGTTCCTTCCATTTCTTTCTAAACAAACCCCTTGCCATTCTTGGTTTGCAATATTTGTCTCTCTTCGAAATTGATGTGTGAAGAAACAAAGATGTCGGCATACAAATGGAAAGCTTCTACGAGGACGAAGATCACCCCGAGAAGGAAACAAGGTTTGGTGTCACCGAGATGAGAGGGCCCATCTAGGTCTCTCCCTATATCTTCTATGTGTGTATGTAACTATATACTATATAGAACAGTGTTCAACTGATCCATGGTGCTTAAGAAGTGATATAATCACTTTTAATTATAATCTTGAAATCTAATTTTAGGACTAATTGAAGAGATAGTTATTTTAAGAAATTATTATTCTTTTAATTAATATTAATTGTAAAATTACTAGAAGGAATAGTTTCTTAAAACGAAAAAAATTAATATTCTATTTTAATTAACGCACAATCGTCCCCATTAATATTCTATTTTAATTAACGCACAATCGTCCCCTTCTCAACATTGCAATTAATTCATGTCTATGAAACAATTACTTACTAAATAATCCAATTACAAAGGAATGTTGTACTCTCAAAATATGTTTATTTGTATGTGTGGGCATCAAGGTTAATTCAAAGACATGCAAAATCATCGAATCATGTAACCCAATATAAAAAGGAAGGACAATACTTAGGTCTTTACTAGTACTGTTGATGTGGACCGACATGTGATCTTTAATTATCAAATCAAAGATGGTAGGTAGATATTCACTTACCAAATCAGAAATAGTGATTTCATTACCATCTATAATTTGGTAATTAAAATAATAGTCATTTTACAATTAAATCTAATTATAAAAATGACAATTTCTTAAAATAAGTATTATATTTTTTTAATTAATAAAGTGAGTATATTATTTCTTGCTCACTACTAACATCGCTATATATATATATATATATATATATATATCTTTTGCTTCATGTGTTGCTGAATTCCTTGAAATGCCTCTCTTTGGTTATTGATTTCTTTAGATTCCCATTTCAAGTCTAAGAATTAGGGATTTTAGTCACAGGGTAGAGATGGATTCCTTTTGTTAGTAGTCTCACTTTTGCAATAATTGCCACCATAAGATGTTGCCAGATGAGATTATGAATTTATGATTTAATTCGAAATTGGAGAAATTGATTTAGTTAAATAATTTGAAGATGCAAGAAAAATCTTCTTTCAATTTGGATAAAATAATTCTACACTTCAAGAAATTTTCCAACAACCTCTTACCCTCTCTTTTAAGTCTATTTAGAGCATCTCTAGTGGTTCGTTAAAATATTTTTTTTATGTAAAATATACACTGCCACCTATAATGTGTAATTTTTTTTCCATCTCTGGCAGTCTGTTAAAATATCTTTTATGTAAAATATACACTGCCACCTATAATGTGTAAAAAAAAATTTTATCTCTAGCAGTCTGTTAAGATACATTGTCCTATCACCAATGTGTAAAAGGGTTGTGTATTTTACACAATATTTTTACATTGCCAAATCAACATATTTCATTTTTCATCCCTCTTTCTCGTTCCATTAAAAAATCAACTATATATTAAGTAGGTTTGTAAAAATTATGTGAGGTCCTGACATGATACATGATTAATTGTTATTGGGAGATATATTTTTACACAAAGGTATAAAATAACCGTTGCAGCTAAAATTAAATAATCTAAAATTTTTGTGTAAATTCATCATGACACATCAGATTTACACGAAAAAAAATATACACAACGGTTGGAGATGCTCTTATAGACTGTTACAATCATTCTAGAAGTTTCCTAACTAATTCCTTATGCTGGGCTGACTTCCTCGGCTCATCTTAGTTATGGGCCCATTTCCTTTTATCTTGAATCGGGCTTCCACACTAATCCTTCTGTCCTGGGCCTAATCAATGAAGACTTGATTCAGATTGATTACTCTTATTCGATTTGTTCCTAACAATCCAGGTCGTGCCCTGCCCAGACCATTTTTTGGTATCCTCGTAATTACTACTATGTCTTACTTGAAACAAAATGAGGTTTCGTTGATCCAATTAATGCATGCATTTCATCTGCATCATCTTTACGTGTTCATGGTGCGTGTTCACATCTAGTGAAAGTTTAAATTGTTCTATAGTAGTGTTTTCATGTGGCTTTTGAAGGTGACTATGTTCATAAATATTCTGACCATTCAGTTGTTTATATTTACAACTGAAACTGTGGATGAATGTTAGGCTTTTATACAATTCAGTTCTTTTACCAACCCTTGGGATTCCTGCCATTTTAACTTACAGGTATCTTATATTGAATTATATAGATCCCCCTTATAGGTGTAACATTTTGGGCTAATGAGAAGATCTGTCAAGTATTGGACCATTTTGGGTTGAACCTTCTTCCTTACACATTGGGCTTAGACTCAAACGGCCCAACACATTAGTGACTTGCTTTAAGAAACGCATCTAAACAAAATTCATAATATTACTAAGAACAATGTTATTCGGACCTAAATGACCAACCAAAATGGCAGACCTACTTCATTGCTGCTTTAAGAAACGCATCTAAACAAAATCCATAATATTACTAAGAACAATGTTATTCGGACCTAAATGACCAGCCAAAATGACAGACCTACTTCATTGCAATGAAGCAAACCCGATTATCATTTTTCTAATATTAATTCGCACAATGTCAAACTAAAAAGTCAACTATTTGTGACAGATAGTAGGAATTCACACTATTTACACTTTTACCGATCTGAACTTTATGTTATCAACTAATTGATTTTCAGAAGAAATTATACATCGACTTGGTTTCGACTCGATCCAAATCAGATTTATGAGGAAGTTATGCTCTCCAGTTAGTTCATGTATCTTCTGTTGATCTACAGTTAAAGAAGGGTCTTTTTCACTAATTCTAGGACTTGGACTATATTTAGTTAAGGCAATAAATACTAAAAGAACTGATCTTCAGTTAATTGCGGTTACCAGTGTTCCGTGTTGTGATCCATCTTCTAATTTGGGCTGCCCTTTGGGCTTGAAATGCTGCCTCTTTGGGCTTGTTTTCGGCCTAAGGCCCACCATGCATCTTTCAATTCCATTCATACAGTTGCTTTAATTTTCAAACAAAAAACAAAGAAAAGAAAAAAGAACCGAGTCAGGAAATGAACACTGTCACTACATATGATGATATATGATCAAAATGAATTTTCTATGTTCATGTTATAAAACACAAAAGGTTCCATACGTGATAAATTTCACTCCACCTCAAGTTCTTGTTTCATAGTAATGCCAGCTCTCATTTTGCTAACTATGATGCTTAGACAAATTTCCACTGTTTCCTAAATCTTCAATGATAAAATTTTATTTTGACCCCAATTATAGTAGCCATTTGACAACTATTTTTTAAGAGAATTGCTAATTGCATTCGCGATACGCACCTGTTGAAAGACAGACACAGATGTGATTAGTTAAAAAAGTTACTATAATTAATACATTGTTTTTACTGTTTATGGAGTATTAAAATCTTATTTTATAAGAAGACAATATTACCCTCTTTTGTTTATTAACTAATATTCTCTGTTCTCTTCTGCGTGTATATATAAAACATATACTGTATATAGCTAAATCGGATTCATTTTTTCCTTCTCAGTTTTTGCAGTAGTCTTTTTATTGATGATAAATTCTGCATATATTAAATATTATTTATTTATACTTTAGATGTGAATTTTCATAACTGTAAATTTTAATTGAAGTAAATTATAAAATTAAATTTTCTTTGACGTAAAATTGAGTTTTAGTTTATTTGTAGAAGATAGAAAAGAATGGTTTATTAAAGAGAGAAAGGGAGAGAGAAGAATAATGGTGATGAGATAATCACACTTATTGAATTTTAATTGAAGTAAAATTGTATAATTGAGTTTTTGTTATTTTTAAATTATAAAAATGAATGATTTAATAAAAAGAAAGAGAGAAGTTTAGTGGTAATAGGAATTACACTTTAAGATATAATAAGATGGTTTTGATTAGTGATTGATTATTATAAATGATAACAAAGATAAATGATTGATTTTGATATAATAAAAAGAAGAAGTATAGAATGGACTGAAAAAAAAAAGAAAAAAAGGAAATAATAAATCTGTTTAAAGACAAGTCAAAATAAATAAAAGAAGAAGAAGAAGAAAAGGAAATAATGCATTGACAGAATTATATACATATTATATATATATATATATATATATATATATATATAGACACGATTGAAGGATAATAGAGAATAATAGTCAATAACTAAACGAGGGCACATCTACTGCAACGACGACTGCAATTTGCAAAATCTCTCCAATTGTCAAGTTGGGAGAAACTTGGATTCCATTATTTTTCACACCGAGTATGCCAATTTCAATGCAATTTATGCTTTGAGTTTGGGAGTGCTAATCCGGTCGTTGGAATTGAAATTGAAAAAAGAAAAAGTAGTTCACGATTTGCTGCTCTTAAACATAGCATTACAAGGTGAAATTTAGAATCCTTCTCATCCTAGATTTTTAAATAACAAACCAAACAAGTTCTTTTTACATCACTTCTAATCTAATATAAAATAAAAAAACTTACACATCTTTTATATTAAATTAGCTAGTAGTTAATATAATAAAGTACATGGATTCTCTCCAGTGCCAGAGGGGTCCTGTATCTAGAGGTTGAAAGTGAATTGATAAATGAGATCCATTATTCATGATGCAATTTTAACCAATGGATACACTGTAGGACCCCTCCAATGCTGGAGAGGATTTTTGTCCTATACTGAAATCACAAATAATTCTACTAAAACAACATATTGATTAGACCTAATAACAATGTAAGAGAAATTATCAATGCATTCGACTTAGTGATACCTCCACTTGTAAAAATATATATATATATTTTAAAAAGTGGAGGTTTTAAGCCTGCCCAAAAACATTGTAACAATTTTATTTTTAAAAAAAACCCTTCACATCCTAGATGATGAGTACCGTGATTAATTCAGTTATTGCTACTGTAGGTTCCCATGAGACAAACTGCATGTTTTTACTGAAGCTTTGGGGAAGGCTCTGAAAGGACTTCCCATGTGAAAAAAATAATAAAAGTTGTGGAATTTAAATCTATTCTCAAATTCTAATCTCTAACCCATTTGCCAGCTAGGTTTCGATATTGGCTACTATGCTGTTGGTAAATGGATTTGGAGTATAAAAAATAAAAATAAAAACCACTTATTTGCAGTGGATATTTGAAAATTTCCGGAGACAATATATATATTTATATATATATTTATTTATTTTAACCTCAAATTTAAATTGTCCCACGGATAAGTACTAATTTTTAAATTTTAACCTCAAATTTAATATTGGTGTTTCTCTCTCTCATCATTGGACACTTTAAATTGTCCCACGGATAAGTACTAATTTTTAAATTTTAACCTCAAATTTAATATTGGTGTTTCTCTCTCTCATCATTGGACACTTTATATCCCGTCTATAATCCTTTGCTTTCCAAACTACAAGGCTCTTTTTCAATTATTTTTTCTTTTATTATATGAGAAAAAACCTAAATGAAAAAGAAATATATATATATATATATATATATATATATATATATCCACTACTTGCGGACAGTAGTAAATATATCACAAACAAAAATATTATCCATCAAAATACTACTTTTTATAGTTATTTTTTTTTTATTTTAAAAAAATTATCTTAAAAATATTTTAATCTTATTATTATTATTACTTCTAATAAAATTCACTGTACTAAAAAGTAAGAATGGGCTATGCCCCATAAAGTCCGCATAGTGGCTAGATGGCGTGTGCTCGAATAATGCAGTCGGATGGTCCGCCAAATAACAATATGCCAAATATGCACAAATATACCAAATATATTATTTGGAATAAACAGCACTTAAACAATAACTTTAATATTTGGAATAAACAGCAGATAAACAATAACTTTAAACAGCAGATAATAACTTTGAAATACTTACAGAAAACTTCCTTCTTTATTGAGACTTCAAAATAAAGTACACTGAGAAATATTACAAAAGAGAGAGAAAAGAAAAACTGAAAAAGATAATTTTGAGGGAAAATATTGCCCTCTATTTATACATAAAGTTGGACTTGAAAATTTAAATTTGAAGTCCGCATAGTGGCTGGATGGCGTGTGCTCGAATAATGCAGTCGGATGGTCCGCCACTAAGTTCTGTCTTCTTGTCTGATAGGAATGATGAACCTTTGACAAGAAATAATTCTGTGGAAACAAAGACTTATAAAAAGTACTTTGTCATCTTCTGTCGGCAGGATAAGAGAGAATCTCTACTTTTTGGGAGTTTTCATTTTTTCTTTCAAGTGGCTAGTTAAAGAATCCCAATAATCTTCTGCAGAGGGGTCCTCATCCTGGATAAGATCTTCATTAGGATCTTGTGCTTCGCCAGCTAGACAGGAATATTAATTACCATCTTGACTGGATACTGAGACCATGGATATGTCATCCGTAACTGTGGACGGAGAAGAACCAAAAGTATTAACAAATTTAGTCTTCATGAAATCCATGCATTTAACCATTAAATCGGTTTCAGTAATTAACGGTTGTTGCTTTCTGATCATATCCTTAATCATTTCAAAGGGATTAAAGATATCAGTGGCATTTGGAAACTGTGTTAAGGATAACTTTGGAATAGCATCCTGATACTCCACTGTCTTCTGTTTAATGAGGTTCAAGAGAGATGTCAGAGACGGCTCTTGAGACATGCTAGCCCACCACCTGTAATAAAAAATCCTTTCCAAGATGGGCAGCTAATCAGAATTATAACTGCATTGGAAATCCCATCTCCAAATCAAATGGATTCCAAATTCTGTAAAGAATAAGAGGGTGGATTTGCCCGCAGGGATATGATCCTGTCCTCTGAGATGAGGATGGAACTGCTACCATGGGAGGAATAAGTGCCTCACCTGTTCTGGTAAAATATGCAGATCTGGACCAAATATAGCCCACCAAGGAATAGCCCAATTTGGGAAATCAACCTTAAAAGATTGAGGACAGATCTTGAAAAACCAAGTATGTTTATGTGTTGAATTCTGATAAAAGAACGAATATGTCTAAGCTGAGATATAATCCCAGTAATTATAATTATGCCCGAAAATAAGTTTTCTGGATAAATTAGGATTTAATCCCCAGTCAGAAGGCTTATAAAGCTTTTTAAAGATAGCTTTACTATAAGTAAGAGGACTATCTTTGGAATTCGAAAATTTCTTTGTGTGGGTAAATTCTACAGAGGAAGTTTCAGTAAGCATGACTTCATAGACATATCTATGACGACCATCTGGTGCTGCATATTGCTGCGTTTGGAAATATCAGGTTTTTATTTCCCAAGGATCTGACATCCATTGTTCATCTTGAGGATCCAGAACCAATACTGTTTGAATATACCTTGAATTAGGTATCCATGGGGTTTCTGTGATAAGAACCTCTTTCATGGTTTTCTTCTGTGAGCTTTCTCCTGGAGTAGGAGTCCGAAGCAAATCAGAGAGATGCTCCAAAGCTGGATACTGATCATCAGTGAGTGGTATAACCACTTTGGCTTTTGCCCTGCCTTTGCCACGGCCTTTTGTGGTATTACCACGGCCTTACCCATGATGGGGCTGATTCATAAACCTTGTAAAAATTCACGGGTTAAGAAATCAGGTAAAGAATTAGAACTGTCCTTAATATATTCAATTAAAAAATCAAAAGCAGATAAATTAGCTTACCAACCAGCAAATATCTGTTTTGAAACTAAATTTTTTACATCTTTTTCCAACACTTGTTTAGCAACACTGCAATCAATGCGTAATAAGAATTTTTTATTGATTAAATCATCTTGGAATTTATAAATGCATTTAACTAAAGAAAGAATTTCCTTCTTAATAGTAGAATAATTTAATTGTGCATTTTTCCAAGATCCTGAAATGAAGCGAACAAGCTCCTCTGTTCCTGTTTCTGGATTCTTTTGTTTAAGAATACCACCATATCCAATATTAGAGGCATCTGTTTCAACAATTTTAAACCATAAAGAATTTGCAAGGGCTAAGCAAGGAATCTGTTTAGCACGAATTTTAATCTTCTGGACGGCTTTTGTATGTTCTTCAGTCCAAGGGGAAGGTGACTTCCTGAGCCATGTATATAAAATTGCTGTATCCTGTGCAAGATTCTTGTAATGGTTACGAATATAATTCAAACTTCCAAGAAATCTTTGCAATTGAGTTTTGTCTTTAATTTCATCAGGGAATTTAGAGGCAAACTCAATACTTCTGTCAATGGGTTTGATTTTTCCATCACAAATTTCATAACCAAGAAATCTTACTTGAGTGAGGAAAATTTTTAGTTTAGGAGCATATACTACTAAAACTATGGAACAGAAGATGCAATTGAGTAACAAGGACACAATAATTAAATTATTGTCTCCCTGTGATCTTTAGAGATACATGAAGAAATACAAGTATATCCATATAGGTTTAATTCAAATTGTTTTTAAACCTTTAACCTTACTTGGTATGGATGCTTGTATCCAGGCAACACTTAGGGATGCTAGGTGTTTAGATTTTCAGCCTTCTTTAATGGGTGCACTGGACACCAGTCTATGTTATGGACCGGTTTACTTTGATGTATATCCTAGTCTGAATCTATCTTTGACGGATAGAAATATATACGAAGCAGCTAGTCTTTGTGTACAGATTCATGGGTATAATTTCTTACCTGGATCGGAAGTGATAAGTGTAATTTATTGTGTTACCCCTCGGATTCGAGACACGTTGATCAGGCCCAGGCCCAAACCCGAGAGAATATCAAACAATTAATATTTTATAATGAACACGGAATACAAAATAAATTAAGAAATGAAATTAAAGCTGGAAGGAACTAAAAATAGAATTCGCAAAATATTATAATTATTAAAATCCATCAAACCCAAACTCCAAAACTCCATCAGTTTACAACTTGGGAATCCATCTCTAGTGGACCCCTATTAAACATCCAAACGGAAGATAGAACAACTGTAATAAACGTCCAGAAATAAAACTATAGAGAGAGCCCTACATCGTCGGAAGAGTGAATAGAGACCTCTGCTCAGCACGAACACGTCTAAGCCTGGAACTGTCGTGTACCTGAAAAATAAAAGTGGGTCAGGCCCACGCGCAAGTTCTATACTACTACAATCCAAACAGAGGCCCGATACGCATGTACATCCTAAACAATTCAACAATAGCTAATAGTCCGTAAATATATATATAGTCATACTAAAGGACTCTCACTGGACTACAGGGCGGTCTCAACCTGAATAGAGGTAACATGCTAAAACGCACACGAAGTGGGCATATGTACCTATACCTAAATAGGGTACACCTCCAACCATCGTAGCCAGCTACACATCCCGATGCATATACGCTCCCTAGCCATCGGTCCTGAGGCTCAAACTCATACCGAGGCACCATAACAGTACATATATAAAATCCATCCAAAATCCCTGGTATTGCCGCTCAACAAGTAGTTGTCATGACAATACAAATCCACGGGACTTAACTTTTAGTTAATCCCATCCTTATTCCAAGTAGGTGGGTAATGGTATTGTTTTAAAAACCAAACCCATCCTTAGTATGCCACCGTCCCATACCGGTGCCTACTTTCCAATCTTCCAGTAGTCAATAATATCAATAAATCAAGTATATATCAACTAAATTCCAACATCCAACATTCAATGTTAGCAGTGATAAAATAAGAATTGATAAACAGGGTCACAACAACAACATATACATGCCCAGTTTAAGTTGTTCCCTTTAGTCTGATATAAAGACAGAATTAATTAAAACTTCTATTTAACACCTTCAAACGACATACAGATATGTAGGGTATGTATCACAAAATCCTAACCTCCACAGTTGATACTAACTGTGATAATGTAAGCATCAAAACAATATTCACAGTATGTATGTAGACATGCTCAAATTATAGTGTTCCACAAAACCGATCTAGTGTTAAACTCAAATCCTCCTAGTATTTAAGTTCCAACAGTTGCTATTACAGAAGTTAAGATAGCTATCATCTAGACCCATCCTTCCAATAATTTATATTAGCAGTGGTAAGAAAAAACGTGAACCACAGAACCACAATGCATCCACAAACATGCTTAGTCTAGGTTGAACAAGCATACAACACTACTGTAACTACCAGTTTCATAGCAAAACAGATATCATTTTCGTTTGGTTTAATCTTCATTAATCCTGAAATCATTTAAGAGTGCAAAGAGTATGAAGCCTAAGGGAAAGAGTAAGGATAGAATCTTGCCTCAGAAACTTTTGTTCAAAGTTTCAACGTCGTCTTCTTAAAAAAATCCCGGCGAGTTCCAAAACCAGGTTACTGTTCACGGGTACGAAACACTATTCCCGAACTCAAAATCTGATCTCCACCATTCAGATCGTGCGACACTGAGTCATGAACCTATCCTCCAAATTGCAGCTCGATCGGACCACGGACGAAGCAGGATCGGATGTTTGATGAAATCTGGGCAAAATGGAAAAAACCTGTGCGACCCAGTTACTGTTCACGAGTACGAATCACTGTTCCCGATGTCAAACTCTGATCTCCACCGTTCAGATTGTGCGTCACTGAGTCTTGAACCTCTCCTCCAAAATTCAGCTCGATTGGACCACGGACGAAGCAGGATCGGATGTTTGATGAAATCTGGGCAGAATGGAAAAAACCTGTGCGACCCAGTTACTGTTCATGAGTACGAATCACTGTTCCCGAGGTCAAACTCTGATCTCCACCGTTCAGATTGTGCGTCACTGAGTCGTGAACCTCTCCTCCAAAATTCAGCTCGATCGGACCACGGACGAAGGGGAATCGAAGCTTTGATCAAACCTTGGCAGAATGTGAAAAACTGCGTTTTTCCTTCTCCACTTCCACAAAACGTGTGCTTTGTTAAAAAAAACCCTACACAGACGTCTACCTTATACTTATAGAGTTTTCCTAAACCCTAGGTTCATTTAAGTCCAACTCACAATCCTAACCGGCCCATCCAATTAACATAGAAACCTACGATGGCTATAATATAAAACCCTAATTTAAACTATAATTAAAACCCTAGTTAGATGTATTTACCTAATTACCATATTCAACATTAAATACTTAACAAATAATCTAATTGAACAAAATAATAATTAATAAACCCAATTAAATCAAATAAGACACACATAAAATAAGACACACATAGAATAATTAAACCAATTACACTTAAACCATTAATGCCAATTAAATAATTAAAACACTAACAAGTAATTCCAATCAAATAACTAAAAATAAATATTATTTAAATAAATTAAATCAGCACAAAAGAAAATAATTAAGCACCTAATAAAAAAAATAATGACACATAATCAAATAAAATGCACTTAAATAATAAATTAAATACTAGGAATATCCTTTTTAAAATTGGGGGTATTACAGCTTTTGCCCTGCCTTTGCCACGGCCTTTTGTGGTATTACCACGTCCTTGCCCATGATGGGGCTGATTCATGAACCCTATAAAAATTCATGGGTTAAGAAATCAGGTAAAGAATTAGAACTGCCCTTAATATATTCAATTAAAAAATCAAAAGCAGATAAATCAACTTGCCAACCAGCAAATATCTGTTTGGAAACTAAATTTTTTACATCTTTTCCCAACACTTGTTTAGCAGCACTGCAATCAATGCGTAATAAGAATTTCTGATTGATTAAATCATCTTGGAATTTATAAATGCATTTAACTAAAGAAAGAATTTCCTTCTTAATAGTAGAATAATTTAATTGTGCATTTTTCCAAGATCCTGAAGTGAAGCAAACAAGCTCCTTTGTTCCTGTTCCTGGATTCTTTTGTTTAAGAATACCACCATATCCAATATTGGAGGCATCTGTTTCAACAATTTTAAACCATGAAGAATTTGCAAGGGCTAAGCAAGGAATCTGTTTAGCACGAAGTTTAATCTTCTGGACGGCTTTTGTATGTTCTTTAGTCCAAGGGGAAGGTAACTTCCTGAGCCGTGTATATAAAATTGTTGTATCCTGTGTAAGATTCTTGTAATGGTTACGAATATAATTCAAACTCCCAAGAAATCTTTGTAATTGAGTTTTGTCTTTAATTTTATCAGGGAATTTTGATGCAAACTCAATACTTCTGTCAATGGGTTTGATTTTTCCATCACAAATTTCATGACCAAGAAATCTTACTTGAGTGAGGAAAATTTTTAGTTTAGGAGCAGATACTGCTAAACCACTTCTATAAATAACTTCTTTGAAAATTTTCAAATGCTTATAATGTTGATCTATTGATTTTGAAAATATTAAAATATCATCAATATAAACAATAGAAAATTCAGTATAAGGATTAAAAATGTTATTCAAAATATGTTGAAATTCTGAAGGGGCATTTTTTAAACCAAAAGGCATTACTGTCCTTTCATACTGTCCAAAGGGTACACAAAAAGCAGTTTTATATCTGTCCTCTTCTGCAATCTGTACCTGGTAATATCCGGATTTAAGATCAAATTTAGAAAATATTACAGCAGATTGTAATCTATCTAACAGATCTTTCATGTTGGGAATTGGGTATCGAATCCAACTCAAAGCAAGGTTGAGGGGACGATAATCAATGACCAATCGAGGAATTCCTCTTTCTTTTTCAGAGTTTTTATTGACATAAAAAGCTCTGCAACTCCATGGGGAGTAACTTGCTGTAACTAGCTTTTTTTTCATTAAAGAGCTAATTTCAGTATTGCACAATTCCAAATAGTCAGCCTTCATATGGCTAGGACTAGCTTTGGAAGGGATCATCAGATCGGTAAATCCATTTTCATAAGGCAAAGAAACAATATGCTTCTTTCTGTCCCAAAAAGCATTAGGCACATCACTACAGATTTCCTTTAGAAAACTTTGTCGTATTGACTCAATTTTCTGTTGCTCAGTGGGATGTACCAATCTTTGATTGATTGCTAAGGAAGAGACTTCCTTTTGCAAATAATCCAGTTACTTTTCTTTAAAGATAATGCTATCTTTAAGAGCATTGATATACTTATTTACAAGTTTGGTCAAAAATTCAAAAGTAATTGACTGACCCTGTAAGGCTGAACATATTCCATGAGAATCAATTTTCTCAATTGGCATAATCAAGGCTAAAAAGGGAGTGCCCAAAATAACCTGTTGTGCCATGTTTTTAATAAGTAAAAAGGTAGATGGTAGAGAAATACCTTGTTTACTAATAAAAACATGATTAAGCTTATACTTAATCTGTATCTTACCACCACTTGCATTGGTAAGACCTTGAGTGGTTTTCTCAAAATATTGAGTAGGGACCAATCCTTCTTGAATACAGTTCATATCGGCACCACTATCAACCAAAGCAATAGCATTATTGATAGTATATTCCTGATTGATGACCAAATTAATGGAGATATACCATTTTTGGTAAGTGACCTGATTCAAAACATTAAGATATTCTTTATCTTGAGGCACTTTAATCTGTGAAGACGAAGATTCTGTAGTAGTATGATTAGCCTTCACTTTTAAAAGCTTAATTTCCAAATCCATATTGGTTTGATGGATCTTTAATTGGCGAATTTCAGCTTTTAAATTGTTAACTTCCATCCTTAAATCTGGAAGATTAGCAGGACGAAAGTTCTGGCTTTGATGTTCTAACCTGTTTAGAACTTCTTTCATGCTATAATGATTCTCAGATCTTATAAAGTCTGGATTATCATTATCTTCTGGAGGTTGTGCAATAGCACAACCTATTTCAAAGATCTTCATTTTTATCTGAGGATCTTGAACTTGATCTATAAGATCTAACAAGGATTGTTGATGAACAGTTAAGACATTTAAATTTAGACCATTCATTTCAACTTTAGCCTTGTAATAGTCAGTCTTCTGGTGACAAGAACATTCTGGATTACTATTTTCCTTTTTAGAGGAAGACGAAGATTGTAATTCCATGAGTTCTTCAGACGCAGAAGATCCATTTTCGAAAGAACTAGTATTAAGCAGTAATTTGCTTAATTGGAGTTTTAACTCTTCACTGATGGGAAGATTGTTAAGTTTCTCCTTAGTTCTGCACTTATTTGCATAGTGGCCTATCCGTCCACATTTGAAACACTTAGCCTCTGTTTTGGGTTTTCCTTTACCCTTTGCTTTTGGATAGGTTTTCCTTTTGGGCTTAGTGTACTGTTTTGAAGTATCAACCTTTTGTTGATATTTCCTTCGGGAATATTTTTTTTTATAAGTTTGTCAACCTTATGTCTTTTCCTAACTTTAGGATAAGATAAAGGTGTCTGATAGGCAAATTGATCACAAAATTCACTTACTTTCTTTTTCCCCGTTAGTCTCTGTTGTTTTAACTGAGACTGTAACTTCAGATCATTACAAAGAGCTAAACCTTCTTGGATTCCGATGTTGACTAATCCACCATAGGTATAGTTCCTGTAAGGGATAGAGATTCCATTATTCATATCCCTTAACTTCTTTCTAATTCTTTCAGCAAAAAAGATAGGAAGACCATCTACAAATTTTGCCTTCCAGTGTTCATGATTGGCATCACGAAGCTGTAAAACCTTGGCTAAGAAGACATCTTTATACCAACGGAAATGGGTTAAAGATGGACATCTTAGATTCTGTAACAACGCTCTACTTCTTTCACTATTAGCACCTTCTGGGCCAACGAAATGTTGAATAATTGTGGTAATGAGAGTGTAGACCGCATCTGCAGTTGGGCCTTCTTGCTGAGTATTTTCATCCTTTACAATCTTGACAGCTGAAAATATCTCTGCTTTCTGAATATCAGTGGGAATAAGATTCCACACGTTGTTTATGAATCAACACCAAAGAATCCATCTCGTCGGGAATTTGGAATCAACTTCACTCCCACAGCATCAGAATTGGGTGTTGAAGATGAAGATAAGACTAAAGAGAAAAGTGATGAAAGAGAAAAATATTAGTTTTAATGGATTTTAAACGTGATAGAAAAGCCATTAATGCTGAATTTTAACAAGAAAAGAGTTTCAAAATTGGTATTTTAAAACTTTTGATAATGAAAAATTACAGTTTTATAAAACATAATTTTATAATTATCGAAAATAAAATAGTTATACCTTTTTTTCTTGGTTTTGTCTAACGATTCATTCCATTACGAATTTAAATATTTTGGATGATTTTTATTCATTCAGTCCATCCCCCCACTGAAGGAAGACCATCCACAAATTTTGCCTTCCAGTGCTTATATGTATCTTCGTACATCTAAAACAAGTTTCTTCCTGTGTGCAATACTGTGTCTCTTCGTAATTTCTGTGTGAAAAAGAAAGAAGATGTCGTCGGCATACAGACGGAAGAGCTTTTTCGAGGACGAAGATCGTCCCGAGAAGCCCAGAAGGTTCGGTGTCACTGAGATGAGAGGCCCCCATTACACCCTGTTAAGCCAAAACCTCATTCAGGTCTCTCTCTCTATATCTATATCTATATATATATATGGCTTTTGCTTGATGTGTTTCTGAATTACTTGACTTTCTTTAATTATTCATTTCTTTAGATTCCTTTATCAAGCTTAAATTTTAGGGTTTTTATTTCTAGGTTTGAGATGGATTCCTCATTGTTAGTGGTCTCAATTTTGCAATAATGTCAGCATAAGATGTTGTCAGACGATTATTTGATTGTGTGACTTAATTTGAAAATTGAGAAATTGATTTTGTTTAATAATTGTGTCTTATATGAAACAAATTGAGCTAGCGGTGATCCAAATTGTTGGATGCACTTCATCTGCGTCATCTTTACTCTTTCAGGGTGCATGTTCATGTCTAGTGGAACTTAAAATTGCTTCCTGGTTGTGTTTTTCGTTTGGCATTTGAATGTGACATTGTTCATAAATATTCCGAACATTGAAGAAAATTGGAGATTTATATTTACAACTGAAACTCTGGATGAATGTTAGGCTCTTTTACAGTTCAGTTCTTCTACCACCACTCTTCGGCTTCCTGCCATTTTCTCTAATGGTTGGTCCAGTGGGGACAATTGGTTTCACACAGAAATGCAATCTCGAATGCCCGAAGGATATGTTCAATTTATCTGGAATATCCAAACCTGGCATTATTGTTTGCCAGTATTTGCTCAAAAATTTATCATATTGTTGTGCCCCTGTTTAATATTCAAAATTTGGTTTTCAATGCATTTTTTTTTTCTTTAGTTATTACAGTAGAATGCTGAATATCAGGATATCTTCTGCTTGTCAATTCGATTTATTAATTTTGAAGATTATTCCTAAAGTAATAAATTGTACTTTCTAATTGAAAGGATTTTACATAATATCTGAAGAACTTGAGTTGGATACAACATGGTTGGGCTGAATATGATATGTGCCAATCACATCTCTTTTTGGACTTGAAAGGTGTGCCTAGAAAAAGAAAAGAAAGAAATACGGAGTATGTATTTTGCTAACTGGATACTCGCAACTGGCTTTCTTAACATCTTCCTACACAAAGGAATTTTCCAAAGTGGGCAAACATTCTTTGTTGGTGATAATATGTTTTATAGATACTCCAGCTTACTCTAGGGTGTAGGAAAAGAAAACTTTGTTCATTCTGCCGTGTATCTGTTTGTTAACATTCTGAAGGTTAAAACCATGTACTAGTCTTGGGGTGAGTTGGATGGATTTTATTTTTTGATTCAGCTTGAAAGCTATATTCTATTGGATCATAAACTATCAGGTATTGATTATTTCTCTGTGACCTTTGCAGCCCGTTTCATTTTTTCAGTTTGTGGTCCTTGTATCTTATCTTAATGAATTATATAGATCCTCTTTACAGGTGTAGTCAGTGATCTTGGTTCCAAAATGACTAACTATGATAGGAAGTCTTCCTCTAAGCTCTATGTCCAATTGTTTTATATTTTCTTGTTCAGCGGTCAACCGACTTTGTCCACTTTAAGTTTAAGGTCTCTTTTTAGCTCGGCTTATTTAATGTCCAATAATATCTTCCTTAAATCATCATGCATTGCTTTGTATTAATCTTATAAAATCTGGCTTTAAACTCTATCAGGTATTCAGTGTGCAGACAAGTAGACATGATAAGTATGTTGTAATAATAATGATGCATGGACACATAATACACACACACATTGTATGTGTTTGCGGATTCCACCAGATATCCTTCATGATGTAATGATTTATATTGATGAATTTGAGTAATACTTGATAGAGTGAGTGTATTTTCAGGAGAAGGGGATCTAGAAGTTCCAATCTCGTGCAGAAATTTTAGAATACAAATTTAGTTGATGAATGTGGTAGGACATGTGATCCAATAATGTACAATCCAAATTAATCATGCAGTTGGTAACACCTTTTACAAAGAGAGCATGAACTTGTAAGGTGGATAGACTTTTTTTATTTTTTATTTCCGTTAGTAGGAAGGTCATTGAAGATATAAAATTGCAATATTATCTTTGGAGAGCTACTAAACTCAACAAAAAGGCTTTTCTCATCTGCTTGTGGTGAACTGCATGAATGTTGTTTCGCCATTCCGCTTTATCTAAGCTCATAATCTCAGTCAAACCACATATTATCATATTTTTTGTTAGACAAATATCTAAAATGATCAAAGCGCTATTAGATGTAAGAATGGAAAAAAAGTAAATGAAGTAATTAGGTTCTTGACAACTAGGTGGTGGAGTTTAAAAGAAGAAACCAATAAATAAAAGTGTAACATCTGAACAGTGCAGATAAAATAAGATATGTTTTGGGAAATAGATGGTCAATAAGAGCGAAATTGTGTTGCTCATTGGTGAATTTATCATCCTTTGGTGGAATTCAGTAGAGTTGTTCATTTCAAATGGTTGTTGTGATATCTGCTATAGATTTTAGAAAGAATCTTGAGTTAGAAAAAATTGGAAAATTTTAAATGTATGAAGCTAAATATAACATGAATAAAATTGTTCTTTTTCCAATGGCTGTCTGGATTCCTGCTAGAAGGAATCTTTACACAAACTTGTTTTGCTTCCTGAAATGGTATTGTGTGTACTAATAATTGCACAGACTGACGAGTTTTAAGGGCCCAAACTACAAAGCTATATTTTTTTCTTATGAGAAAGAAAGTGGCATTCTCCAAAATTGTATCAGTTGATATAATCTTCATATCAATTGGATGCTTTTCTTTGGTTATCTGAATTATTTTATCTTTTTATTTTATTTTCTTTTTAATGTTTTATTGTGTTCCAAAATTTGGATCATTGTCTTTGTCTGCTAAATGGTTAGCCTATGCTCTTAAAATGACTGTTCGATTAAAACAGATTGCATATCAAGGAGATTCCTACTGTGTTCTCCAAGTTCCTGTTGTACTCCATCCATATTTGGAGCTTCTTGTTAATAATTTATTTTAATTTGCTGCAAAATCGTTGTATGAAGTCATTCTCTGTTCAGATTACAAAGACCTTATTGCATTTGTACATGTTCAATAAGTAAATATAAAATTTGTCACATCTTAGAAAGTCCATGCATATCAAATTATTTATCTACCTAACGTTAATTATTATGGTTAATATTATGTCTGTTTCCATTTTTCTTTAGTTATTCGTGCAGTTTCCTATCTGGTATAAGATAGTCATGTTATGTTTCACAAGCAAAGCTTACTATTATTGGGCTTAAGATATGGGTTTTAAAAAGATGGTTTATGAGAGCTAAATTTATGTTACACTCTTAAGACAGTTGAGAAAGGATACATAGTTGATTGGTTCTTCTAACTATACTAGTTATGTTTTACAGGATATTTTTGAGTCTATGGGACAGTTTGTTGATGGGTTGAAGTTTACCGGAGGCTCTCATAGTTTGATGCAGAAAGATTTTGTTAAAGATGTGACTAATATGGCCCACAAACACAATATATATGTCAGTACGGGTGACTGGGCTGAACATTTACTTCGCAAAGGTCCATCGGCTTTCAAAGAGTACATAGAGGTGTTACAAGATAAGTTATAATCTTTTCTTAGTGACTACTTGCGGAATCCCTTGGCACTGAATTGATTTTTTTTTCTTTTAAAATATCGTTGCTCCAGGAATGTAAGCATTTGGGGTTTGATACAGTTGAGATTAACGTGGGATCACTTGGAGTTCCTGAAGAAACACTGTTGAGATTTGTGCGGTTGATTAAGAGTGGTGGCCTGAAAGCCAAGCCCCAATTTGCAGTGAAGTTCAGCAGGTCTGATATCCCCGCCAATGGTGACCGAGCATTTGGGGCTTATGTGGTCCCAGCACCTCGATCTTCTGGTATGCAACCAATTTCTTTTAATTATAGTATTCAAAGTCAGTAACTTGCTTGTATCTTTCAATTGACCTTGCTGAGACATAAATTTAAAAATTTTGTAGTAATATTTTGTTTGCGGATGAAATTTGATATCCAGTGTGTGGGAAAGTGGGAACCTAAGCTTTTTTATGATTGGATTGATAACATTCTGAGATGGTGCCTAATCCTTATTTTAGGTCATGGACGAGGTAGCTTTGCTCAGATGAGCTCGTCGTATTTTGTATTCATTTTTATGTTTAGTAGAAGTACGCTGAAAAGATTTTTATAATTATAGGTGGAGTAAAAAGGGTGATTTAGGTACTTGGTGAACATGTTTCTGAAATGCCATGTGTGCTTGCTTAAACAGTAGCTGCAGTTAGAGTTTGCATCTCACAGATGAAATTGTCTTGTGTCGTGATTGGAGTACCTTTTGTGATTACCATATTCAGTGCTTTTAACATTGTCGTTTTAAATACTATGGAGTGATTGATTGATTGTTGCTCGGAGAGCTTCTAGAGCGCCATGATATAATTAATGGGATGTAGAAGGTCCTTGTCCTGAAAACTTATGATATAATTAATCCTGTGTCTTGAACATTTCAATGTTCCAAGTCATGTTCTTTTTTTTTTTTTTTTATCCTAAATATTGACAGTACATTTAAAATTGGTAGGGTGTAAACCTTGATCAATTTACCAAGTTAGGGCATTGGAAATGGGGCTTATTAAACACTTGGGCCACCTAAAATTTATGACTTAAAAGTGCTCAAGAAGTTATTAGATCTTTTGCAATTTTATGGAACAAATTTGATATACTTTTGTGAGGATGTATGCTTGGAAGTCTGGAGAAGGAAGATGACTTGACTGCTATGGATTGTTAAGAGAGAACTGAGAAGAGAGATGCATTCAAGTCCACGTGGTTTCCCGTTCAGGGGAACAATATACTTGCGAGGAAAAAAAACGGGGGTAACGGACTACATCCATGCCTTGTGTTACCTGATGGTTGTTACTTTTTGCCCTCAGAAATAGTTGAGGATGTTGATCTTTTGGTCAGAATGGCCGAGAGATGCTTGGAAGCTGGAGCCGACATGATAATGATTGATGCTGATGATGTCTGCGAGCAAGCTGATTCTGTACGGGCGGATATTATTGCAAAGATTGTTGGGCGTCTTGGACTTGAGAAGACGATGTTTGAAGCATCAAATTCCAAAACCTCTGAGTGGTTCATTACACAATATGGTCCCAGGGTAGTTTACTCTTTCCATTCAACCCTTTCTTCTGTTGGGGCATTTGGTTGTTATCTCTCTGATGTTTGTAACATTTTTTTTATATTATTGGCTTGGATTTCAGGTGAACCTTTTTGTGGATCACTCTCAGGTGATGGATCTGGAGTGCCTTCGGGGGTGCAACCTTGGTAAAAATCACACATCTGTTCTCGGTTCGTCCTATTTTCTGTTCTAAAACATATGGTCCATAGTGGAACTGGTTATGCTTTGTAATTCCCCTGCGCTATGTTGTATGTTAAGATGTTAAGTTCATGTTAAAAAGATTTCCTGACAGTGTGTGAAAATATGACTGTTTCGTACATTTCAGTGGAGATTTTGCTTGAATAACTGTGTTCATCCTTTTCTGTGTTGTTTTGATACATTGTTATCTATTGCACAAGTGTAATCATTTTTCTTGAATTCGATAATCTTCAATCATCCATAGATTCCATACCAGGATGGGTGGTTGGGTGGTTGTCACGAGGTCCGTGACAACAATAGGATTAATGTTCGGACCTCTCATCATTAAGTCCATATTGCAAGTAACATTGCCTAATGGACTGCACATTGAGTGGAGTTAGTTGGGCCAAGTAAGCGCAAAACCAACCAAATATGTATACAAATTAAATCAAGGCCCAGTCCAAACCATATAAAATTACGAGGTATTATAAGTGCAACTTAGACCAATTTTAATTTGCTTCAGGTCAGATAAATCTTCACAACCCCCACCTGATGGAGTAATAAAATACTGGCTTAGCGACTCGAGTCATTTTTGTTACTAAAATATACATGCCTAGTTAAAAGTTTTTATCTTTTGATTACTCTATTTGACAAAAAGAGAAACAAAAATTCAATACACCAATTCTGTATCATCATTATTTTTGAGATGTAATAAGAATATTCTTATTAAATAATTAAATGATAATATCTAATTATCTATGATGTCTTAATGTAAAGAGTGACAAAAATCTCTAACATTCTCTTCTATCCATGCCCAAATTTGCAACGTTCTCATCTTTATGGTGGCATTTGACATGACACCAGATTAAGGGGTATTGTTTAACAATAGTTTAGGTGTCTAACCTTGTGTTTGGATTGGACCAAGATCCTCATCCAAAACTCGTGTCGTTTAAGTGTCGTGTCTTTGTCACCCCTAGTTTTGGTGCATAGATACAAAGTCCATGTGAGCCTCATGTTGAGTTTTGAATAGTTGATGGGTTCACTTTAAGAATAGTTTGGATCGTTATTTTTAATTGATTGAGAGTTTAGCAAACTCTCAAAAATTTGAGCCAAAAAATTGGATGCACTTAATGTGACAAAGTGTGGAAACTTATGTCAATTACTCCATTCCTTCGTATTAGGTGTTCACATTTTATTTTTAATTTTTTTAATTAACATGCAATTAATGTATTGTCACTTTTTAAAATATCCTATTAAGTTTTAAAATGTATATTATCAAGTTTAAAAAATTTAAAAAGGTAATAATAAAAAGATAACATTTTTTTTTTTTTTTTTTTTGCTTTTCACTTTTCAAATGATACAATTAATTTTGGATGTGGTAGTATTCGAACCTTAGCATCAATATCAACAAAAATGACAATAGATTATATTTGAGTTGACCAATACTATTAAAAATAAAAATGTCAAATAATTGTAATATACAATATATAGAAGATATTTAAAAAAAGAAAAAAGAAAAAAGAATAATCAATGGTATATAATTCGTTTTTTTTTTTTTTCGAAATTGATTCAATATCCCCCACCCAAAAAAAAAAAAAATAAATAAATAAAATCTCATTGAAATTGGATTGTGGCAACCAAATTAAATGTAATCTTTTCATAATTACACTTCTAACTTTGTAAGAATCTTTCAATGGGAGGCGATATTTGGACTTCATTTTTGTCCAATTGCACTCGATTTTCTTTTTTCTTCTAAAGGAAATAACAAAAAGGTCTTTGAATTCATTAATGCATCACCCCTTAAATTATAATGTCATAATTACCCTTTATACAATTTTAACTTTTTTTTTTTTTTTTCCCTACCTTCTTTACTATTTTTTTTTTCTTTCTTTTTGTTTTTTCTGGAGGTCCTAAGAAAATAATTTATTCCATACTAATAATTTTATTTTTGACAATCAAAAGAGATAATTTATTCCATAGTGATTTTTTTTTTTTTTGGTATAATCGAAAAGAGATATTTATTAAACAAAGTTAACTTTTTTTTTTTTGTAATTTTTTATGGGTCCTGTCAAAAGAAATAATTTTTTACATAAAAATAATTTTATTTTTTTGGGTCTTATCAAAAGAGATGATTTATTCAATATAGATATATATTTTTTAATCCTCTTCTTTTCGGTATTTTTTAGATCTTCATACAAAGAGATACTTTCTTCAGTAAATATGTTTTTGCGAATTTTTTTTAATGTCAGAAGAAATAATTTTTAATGGTTATTTTTTATTTTTTGTCCGGTTAAAAGAGACAATTTATTTAATATAATTTTTTTTTCCTTTTGATTTCGTAAAAAAATTATTCAAAATTTTATTTTTTTTAGTCTTGTGAAAAGAGATTTAAAATGTTAAAGATTAAGGATAAGGAAAAGAAATCTTCGGTTGCCTCATTTAAAAAGTTATAATTATTTTTTTGAAAAGTTATAATTGGAATTGACATTTTAGTTACGATTCAAATGTAAAGGTTAAAAAGTGGAATCTAATATCTTTTTCACTTTGTGTTTTATATATTTAGAGTGGGAGAGGGAGATGGGTAGTTGGAGTTGTTTTGGCGGTCGGAAGTGGAGTCTAATATCTTGCCACCGGTTAATCCTAAAAACACGGTGGAATTGTTCGAATACGGCCGGATTTCATCACTGCACATGTGGCGGCGATGGTGTTGGTGGTGCTTTGCTCTGTCCCGTCCGATCAGCTTCGGAGGATTTTGTCCCTCGTCTTGGAGGCGGATCAGTCGGAGTCTTGAAAACAGGTGCGTCATTTTCTTCGATTCACCGTTGTTTCTCTTCTCTCTCTCTTTCTGCTGCTGAAGCAACAGCAGCAGCAGCAGAAGATGTAGATGTAGGAGTAGCTGACGAAGAGGAGGCACTAAGAGTACCCCTCCCTCTTCGATCAGCACCGTGTCTGATGCTTCCTGCCGGCTCTGGTTTGGTTGCTGAAGGCGGTGAAAGGTATAAGCTCGTAAAAATGGAGGATGAGAGGAATTATTACCAATTCTTTAGCTTTAGAGAGAAGAAAGTTGTGAAGATGAGGAAGAATGTTAGGCTTATACTTCCATGGCAAAGGGAAATACTTCCTCCGGACGAGGCCATCTGCTTCGGTTCGTCTCGTGGTTGGCTCGCATTCATCCACCCTCGCAATTGCTCTCTCTACCTTTTCAACCCTTTCATCCACTCTTATCTCCCCTACCTCCCTCTCCCTCCTATTCAAACCCTCCTTTGTATCATGTCATGTCTCCGCTACAATTCCAGTACTCACGGGCACACCTCTGCTTCTTCTTCTTCATCCATAGATAATACAAACAATGTTGTTACGGAGTTCAACATTTGGAGAAAGTAGAAGCCCATATCATCTCGAAATCTGAGTGAGGCCCCTTTCTTTCAGAAAATCGTGTTATCCTCATCCCCGCCCCCTTTCCCTTCCCATCATCACCTTCATCATGAAGACATCATCAATCGTAATGCTAACCACATTAATGAAAGCAACTCTTCTTTGGATTCGGATTGCACTGTGATGGCCATCCAAGGCTACCAGGAATACAAACTCGCATTTTGCAAAATTGGGGACACCGCTTGGACTGCCTTAAAAGGAGAAGGGGTATGTCATATATTTCAGCAAGGACCAAAAATTCTATGCCTTGCATCATGAATTTGTAGAAGCTTTGGGATCTCCGCAACCCTGCCTCTCCAAAGAATACTCTCATCATTTCTCATTGGCCTCCTTTGTTACACCCCACAATAAGGGACCACCACTGGCTAAGACAAGCTTTGCACCCTGATCGTTATCTAGTGGAGTCTTCAGGGGAGTTGTTGATGGTTGTTAGGTACTATAATCACAATGTAGATGATGACGGCAACTACCAACCTAAAATTATCACTCAAGATAGTTCACGTCCCAAGAAGACAATTATTTTTGATGTGTATAAGCTAGACTTTGTTAACATGGACTGGCTACTCCTACCTAGCTTAGGCCCCGATAGGGCATTGTTCATCGGTCTTAATGACTCTATCTCTGTCTCTCCCGTTGATTTCCCCGGGTTGGCCATGAATTGCATTTACTTCACTTGTCCCAATGCTGAATTACTCGAAGATACTCATGATTTGGGTGTCTTCAACTTTGAAGATAACAACATCACTCCAATTTATCATTATGACTTGGACATTCAACTGCCTTCTCTATGGATTGTCCCTGCAGCTCAGCAATGAAAAAATTTGAAGGAAGCCCTTTTCTTTATTTTGCTAACTTACAGTACTAGCAAATCTATGGTACAATTATGTATGCATACGATTTCTGTTGGCGCCATGCATTGTTTCTTTCGGATGTACTAATTTTACTGTTATCTTGAAATAGAGCAAGATCCTTATATATATATATACTAGTATAATGGTACTGTTGTTGAGTGGATCCTTATATATACTAGTATGTTGGTAATGTTATTGAATGGATCCTTTTATATACTAGTATGCTGGTAATGTTATTGAGTGGATCCTTGTATATACTAAGTTGGTAATGTTATTGAGTGGATACTGCTTGGTCAAATTATCAAATAATTTAGACTGGGACAAGAGAGAAGTTTCACACGGATTTAGAAAATAAACTCGACCTGACCTCACCTCCTCCACATTGTGAAAAAGAAAAATAAGACTAGGAGTATGTATGTATGCAGATTCCAGGACTCAATAATGTTTTTTCTGGTATTATTTTCCTCGATGCATATTAACATCTATTGGCTCTAATTTGTTTATTTGTTTTATTCCTATAGTTGTCGTCAAATTCAATTTCATACAAGATTTATTTTCCTGGCAGAATGTTGTTTTGATAAATAGATATATGCGCTCAATTTGTTTTTCTTTTTGTTATAATTTTGTGTTTGTTTATTTTCTCTAATTCTTGACAATACAATTCATTATCTTCAACTTTGTTTTTCCTTCTGAGTTCATTTTACCTCTGTATCTAGATTGGTATCCCATGATTATAAGCTAATTGCTCTTTGCATTCTATTGTTATATTAGTCCTCCCGTGTCTCTCTTGTGCTAATTGATGACAGAAGGTGATCTATTATTCTTACTATAAACTTTCCTATCAGTGACTGGAGCATCTAAGTAAGATACAACGTTTCTTGATAATGGAATTTGAAGATGCAAGAAATTCATACTCTCTTTCTCTCTCTAGAATTCTTACATTTCAACAAAAAGATCTCCCCCCTTTCTTTCCATTCCTTCTCCTATTTATAGATATTTACAAATATTGACGGATTGCTGGATCTGGGTCTGTTCCTCCATAAGTCCTGGTCACCTTTGATGGGCTTATTCGCGTTCGGCCCATATGGCAGTGTCTTTTTATGGGCCGATCCAGCTATACAGACCGGATGTCGTGTTTGCAAGTCATATCCGGCCCATGTCATCCTGGGCCTCCTCAACTGCCCCCATAATTGCCCCTTATTTAATAAGGGGGTAATTATTGATGGCGTCTCATCATGACGTTGACGGCTCGAGAAAACCACGTGGGGGAACGGACGGTTAGATCCAGAATCAATGTTCCGGGGCTCGATGAATTTCTCGCCTTCCTGACGCTTCGGCCCTCGGGTCCCCCTCGCCTTTATAAGGCTCTAGAATACCACTTCACGCCTTTTTACCGTCTCCATCATCAGTCAAATCTCTCTCTTTTTAGAACAGTGCTAAGCTTTTTCTGGTGAAATCCTTCAAGAGTCATTCTTCCAGCGATCTTGCAGTGCTCTTTGTTGCTCTCTACCTCAGAGGTTAGTTTTGTTCCTTTTTACTTTCGGCAGGCTTCTTTTTACCCCTTTTAGATCCTCCAAACACTTCTACCATGGTTGTAGATCTAGATGTTCTTCGTATGAGACTTAGACTTCCTGACGACATCGAAGTTAGGGTTTGCCCTAAGGATGTTAATATTATGACCGGTGCCGGCCTCCTGCCCGGCGAAGTTTTATTTACGAACCTTCAACTGAATGTCGTTAGGTTCCCTCTGCACCCCTTCTTTAGTTATGTCTTCAATAGACTGGGGATATCCCCCCTGCAGGTAAACCCCAATTTCTTTAGAATCATATCTGTTATGCTTCTGTTGATTCGTGACAGAAGTCTGGACCTTGACCTCATAGATCTTCTTCTGTGTTATAAGGTCAGTAAGATCCGAACTAACGAGCCCTTCTACCACCTCTACCCGTTCGAGAAGATGTCCATATGTACGGACACAATAAAATCTGAAAAGGGTTGGAGGGATAACATCGTGGGCATTAGTGGGGCTTGGTCTTCGCCGGCTGCAGAGGGTTACCAAATCCCGAGCGCCTTTGGCGTCTGTTCTGTTTCCTCATATAAGAAATTCAAATCTCACAAACATGATTGCCCCTGCGAAACATGCGTTCCCCGCTTTTGTACTTTCTTATGCCGCTCCTTAGGAATACCTTGTGATGACTTGAGCTACAGTGTTTGCAGGGATAGGAGTAATTACTTGAAGAAATACGTTCTGAACGATATTCTTTCCTGCTCAGACCTCCTCACTTCAAACAACCTCCTAGCGCTCTCATCCCTCGGCTACAACATGAGCAGGCTTCAGATTCCTTCTTTTGGCAGGAAGAAAAATACTCCCCCAGCCACTCCTGCTGCTGGGGCAACCTCCTCTCCTGCATCAGCCTCTTCCTCAGCCACCATCTCTGACACTATCCCGAGCACGGTGGCTACTGACTCTGTTGTTAGCACCCCTGCTGCCAACCCGAGCGCGTCTCCCCAAATTACCACAGCCCCTGCTGCCGCGGGGGGCGCTCGGGACAAAGAACGAGGCAAAAGGCCTCATCTTGACAGTGGAGTCGATCCTGAGGAGGAACCTCTCATAAGAAGGACCCGGGTCTCCGGGCCGGGTGCTCTCTTGCATCGCTCGGTCAGGGCTCCTGCCCCCTCCGGGCCTATTGTAGCTGGTGCCTCTGCTTCTGCTTCAGGCTCCCCTTCTCTGCCCACTTTACCACCATGGGCCCCTCGGTACACCCGAACGGATGGGACGTTCGTGAAACCGAACGAGACCATGCTGAAGGATGGCCAAACCGCCATGGCGTACTATAGGAGCATGTGGACTCCGGAAGACCTTGAGGCGGCGAAAGGCCTATCCCAGAAGGATGTGTTCAGCCGCTTTCCCCAATCTGCCATGGAGGTGACTTTTATTTTCCAACTTATGAATTCTCTCATATTATTTGGTCTTGCCTTCGCCCGACCCGACTATTGGCTTAACCGTTATTAATGTACATCTATGCAGACTTTGTTCGGAATGATGGCTATGCAGAAGCAGGTAGAGATGGGGAACGCCAGGGCTCGTAAGTTTTCTGATAGCCTGGAGGTGGCCAATAAAGAAAACGACCTTCTTGCCAGCAAAAATACCGAGGTACTAAAAACTGAACAAGAAAGAGATGTCCTGAAGAAGGAGAACGACTCTCTTCAGGATGAGAATGATGCCCTCCAACTGGAAAAGAGCGTCTGGCAGACTGAGCGTGACTCAATCAGAGACGAAAAGGCAGAGCTCCAGCGCCTTCTGGCTGATGAACAGTCTGCTCGGATGGCTTTTGAGAAGAGAGCTCTGGACGAGCGTACCGCTCTGATTGATACAATCAGCAGAGTGAACGGTGGGATGCTGGCTCTTCATGCTCGGTTCTCAAGGGTCGGCGCTCTTAGATATGCTCAAGGATTCCGAGAAGGTTTCTCCGACCGAGTTTCGGATGAGGGACAGACCAGCTCCACTCCAGATGAGGTCGACAAGGATTTAGGGATCGACCCTCTGGGGGTCTATGTTGACCCAGAACCCACCGAAGCGGAGCGCATATTTGATGAGTGCCAGGACATTGCTTCCTCAAGGATCATTACAGCTCCTCCTACCGCTCTGTCTCTAACCGCTCCTCAATCGTCAACTGTGGTACCTCCCATAGCCACTGCTGACGTTGAACCCCAGCAGAATGATTCTGTCATTCATCTTGATTCCCCACCTCGTGAGGGTGAGACGGCTGATGGGACCGAGGAGGCGGGTCGGCACAACCAGGATGCTGTCGGTACTGAGGCAGCTAGCTAGGACTCCTCCGGACTCTTCGATTCCATACTTTTTTGTAACAATGTGACTTGAATATCTCATTTTTTGTAAACTCAATGCTTATTATGAATGAAATGACAGAACTCTTTTTCCCTTTTCCCTTTGTGTTGTGCTCTGTTTAACCTATTTTCAATACATTTATACCTTTTCTCTCTTTTCTTTTATATTAACTCTGTCGTGTGCTTGTTTATGGCAAGTGTTTGGCGTTCGGCTTGCGGTGCCAGCTGTCACTCTTCTTGCTCAAGTGCTTGGCGCTCGGCTAGAATGCCACTTGCCACTTGGCTTTTCATTTTATATCAAGTGTCTGGCGTTCGGCTTGTGGTGCCAGCTGCCACTTATCTTGCTTAAGTGTCTGGCGCTCGGCTAGAATGCCACTTGCCACTTGGCTTTAAATTTTTAGCAAGTGTCTGGCGTTCGGCTTGTGGTGCCAGCTGCCACTTGTCTTGCTCAAGTGCCTAGCGCTCGGCTAGAATGCCACTTGCTACTTGGCTTTAAATTTTTAGCAAGTGTCTAGCGTTCGGCTTGTGGTGCCAGCTGCCACTTATCTTGCTTAAGTGCCTGGCGCTCGGCTAGAATGCCACTTGCCACTTGGCTTTAAATTTTTAGCAAGTGTCTGGCGTTCGGCTTGTGGTGCCAGCTGCCACTTGTCTTGCTTAAGTGCCTGGCGCTCGGCTAGAATGCCACTTGCCACTTGGCTTTAAATTTTTAGCAAGTGTCTGGCGTTCGGCTTGTGGTGCCAGCTGCCACTTATCTTGCTTAAGTGCCTGGCGCTCGGCTAGAATGCCACTTGCCACTTGGCTTTAAATTTTTAGCAAGTGTCTGGCGTTCGGCTTGTGGTGCCAGCTGCCACTTATCTTGCTCAAGTGTTTGGCGCTCGGCTAGAATGCCACTTGCCACTCTTTAAATTTTTAGCAAGTGTCTGGCGTTCGGCTTGTGGTGCCAGCTGCCACTTGTCTTGCTTAAGTGCCTGGCGCTCAGCTAGAATGCCACTTGCCACTTGGCTTCTTTTTTTTTTTTTTAAAAAAAAAAAAAAAAAAAATCTTTTATTATATATATATATATATTTTTAGCAACCCATTGAAGAAGAAAGTTATTTTTGTAAACTTCAGTAATTTGCACATTCATACGTACTTGATTGACAACAAACAACATCCAATTAAGGCCGAAACTTAGCTTTTATTGGTAGTACCTCTTCAGAGACGTGGCGTTCCAAGGCTTGCTGACCAACCTTCCCGCCATGGTTTCCAATGTATATGCTCCCTTGCCTATGACTTCTGCGATTCTGTATGGGCCTTCCCAGGGTGGCATCATTTTTTTGACTATCCCCACCTTTCTTTTCAGAACCAGATCGCCAGGGGCAAAATCCCTGTGTTTCACTCTTTTGTTGTGACTATTCGCCAATACTTGCTGATATGATGCTAACCTTATGGCTGCAGCGTCCCTCCTTTCGTCTATCATATCGAGGTTCAATCTTAACATCTTGTCGTTCTGATCTCGACTCCATGCTAAGCTTCTGATAGTGAGGACCAAGTGCTCAACCGGTATAACTGCCTCGGTACCATATGCCATTGCAAACGGGCTTTCCCCAGTCGGCCGCCTTGGGGTGGTTCTGTAAGCCCATAGAACGTTCGGGAGCTCA
The DNA here is from genome assembly GCF_030987335.1 of Cornus florida. Classification (NCBI taxonomy): domain Eukaryota; kingdom Viridiplantae; phylum Streptophyta; class Magnoliopsida; order Cornales; family Cornaceae; genus Cornus; species Cornus florida. The sequence continues at coordinate 95,139,870 of NW_026775571.1, read as the reverse complement.
TCCAACCACTTCCCTTTATGGTCTTCCAGCTTCTTCTTAATGCAGGCGAAAATGGTTCTGTTTGTGATTTCTTCTTGTCCGTTGGCCTGAGGATGACTTACTGTAGCCAACTTCTGGTTGATTCCATACTCCTCCAGCAGCTCTCTTACTTGCCTGCTGTCGAGGTTCGTGCCATTGTCCATGACTATTGATCTTGGAACGCCGAAACGGCAGATAATATTGTTCCAAATAAATCGTCTCACATGAGTCTGAGTCACGCTAGGATATGGTTCTGCTTCCACCCACTTAGTGAAGTAATCCGTGGCCAGTAACACATACTTGTTCTGAGCTCTTGCAGTTGGCAGAGGACCGACCACATCCATCCCCCATTGCGCGAAAGGCCATGGCGAGGCCATTACGTGCAATTCCTCAGGTGGTTGGTGGATCAATGGTCCATATCGTTGGCATTTATCGCACCTTCGAGAGAACTCTTCCGCATCTCTTGACATGTTTGGCCAGAAATACCCTTGTGTCATTGCTTTATGCGCTAACGATCTTCCCCCAGAATGATTGCCACACACACCCTCATGAATAGCTCGCAATACCTGCTGCGACTCCGCGGGGGTGACACACTTCAAGTATGGGCCAGAGTAGGACCTTCTGTACAGCTGGTTACGCACGATGGCGTACTTTGCAGCATTCTTTTTGAGTCTCCTAGCTTCATCCCTTTGCATAGGCAAAACGCCATCTCGAATATAAGTAATGATGGGGTCAATCCAACTCGGTTCATACGGTATGACGTTGACTTGCCAAGGGTCAGAGTCCAAGGGTTCTTCGAAAATAGATGGCTGGGTCAATATTCCTACTGGAATCACCCTCGCCAATGTTTCACCGGAACTCGAAGCACTACATGCTAACCGATCCGCATCTGCATTCTGTTCCCTCGGTAACTGTATGAATTCAATCTTTGCAAAGTCCTTGGCTTTATGTAGAACGGCAGAATGATATGCCCCCATCGTGTCATCCTTGGTCGCGTACTCACCATTTACCTGCCGAACAATCAACTGCGAGTCACTATACACAGTCAAACTTTTGACCTGTAGCTCTCTGGCCAACTTTAACCCATTTAGCAATGCCTCGTATTCCGCTTCATTATTGGTGGCTCGGAACTCAAGTCTAAGTGCTTGACTCAAAGAAGTACCCTCTGGGGTTTGCAGTTTGACTCCAATTCCAGCCCCCATCTGGTTAGAGGAGCCATCCACAAAAAGTTTCCAAGAGCCACATCTAAGGTCTTCTTCCGTATCCTCGGAATCACATTTTAGCAGGAAATCGGCTACCGCTTGCCCTTTGACAGCTGTTCTCGGCTCATACGTTATGTCAAATGAACTCAACTCTATGGCCCACTTTGTCATTCTGCCCGAGAGCTCTGGCTTGTGCATAAGCGTTCTGATTAGAAAAGTTGTTAGAACAGCTATAGGGTGGGATTCGAAATAATGCCTCAACTTTCTTTTTGCATTTACAAGTGCAAGTATCACCCGTTCGGCCTTTGAGTATCTTTGTTCTGCCTCTGTCATTGTTTTGCTTACATAAAATACCGGGTATTGCATCCCTTCCTTGCAACGAATCAGAACGGCACTTGTCGCGACACCAGATACTCCAAGATATAGAAATAACTTTTCTTCTGGATCCGGGGCTGACAGGACTGGTGGATTCTGCATATATTCCTTCAAATGAGTCAATGCTTGTCGTTGCTCATCTCCCCAGACCTGCCTTCCATGGCTCCGAATCGTGTCAAAGAACGGCTTGCAGTGATCTGACAATTTTGAAATGAATCGACTTAATGCAGCTATTCGTCCTGTGAGGGCTTGCACCTCTCTAATCGTCTTTGGCTCGGCATTCTTAATCAAAGCCTCTGCTTGAGCGGGGCTAACTTCGATGCCTCTGCGGTTGACCACGTGTCCCAAAAACTGACCGGAACTCACACCGAACGAGCACTTGGTTGGATTGAGCCTCATCCCATATCGCTTCATTACATCAAATACATCTTGCAGATGCTTCAGATGATCATCCTTCTTCCTACTCTTTACCACCATATCATCAATATAGGCTTCCACAATCTTTCCTATTTGATTCTTGAAAATTTTGCTAACAAGTCTTTGATAAGTTGCTCCCGCATTCTTTAGTCCGAAAGGCATAACTTTGTAGCAGTATGTTCCTCGCTCGGTTACAAAAGAAGTTTTTTCTTCATCTGCGGGGTCCATAGGGATCTGATTATAACCTGAATAAGCGTCCAGAAAGGTTAAACGCTCATACCCGGTGGTGGCATCCACCATTTGATCAATCTTAGGCAGCGGGAAGCTGTCCTTCGGACAGGCTTTGTTCAAATTGGTGAAATCAATGCATACTCGCCATCTCCCATTCTTCTTCTGCACGACAACAACGTTGGACAACCAATCAGGGTAGTGCACTTCTCTGATAAATCCCGCATCAAGCAGCCTATCGACTTCTTCCGTTATGATTTGGTTGCGTTCTGGAGCAAATCTTCGCTGCTTCTGTTTCACTGGTTTGAAATTGGGATTGACATTCAGGGAATGACAGGATACGGAGGGATTAATTCCAGGCATGTCTAGGTGACTCCATGCAAATACGTCGGCATTGTGGGACAAGAAATCCACTAGCTCTTGCTGCTCTTCTCTGGTCAGTCTTATACCTACTCTGGTAGTTCGTTCTGGCCTGGACTGATCGATCTGCACATCCAGAAGGGGCTCTTCGGTCAAGTCAACCGACTCCTCCACCCTGTTCTGCTCGGGCGGAGGTTCCTGTAATTGCTATCTGGGGCTTGCCGATCGGACGGACGCCTTCTCTTTCCCAGCATACTTTAGTGTGACGGAATAACACTCTTTGGCTGCAACCTAATCCCCCCGAATGTCTATCACTTTATCTCCATCGGGTCCGAGGCACCTCATGACCTGATGCAGAGTTGAGGGTACACCTTGGACTCTGTGAATCCATCCTCTTCCCATCAGGAGATTATACGAGGGGTGAATTTCTACAACCACAAAAGTTTCCATAAGAGCTCGTTCTGCAGCTTGAACTTCTACTTCCACCATCCCGACGGGCTCCACCCTCTTGCCATCGAACCCTAACAGGGGATTTCCAGTGGGCTTGAGCCTCTCTGGTTTAATCTCGAGCCGATCAAATGTGTCCCTCGGCATGACATTCGCACTGCTCCCGGGATCGATCAGAACTCTGCGCACCAAGCAGTCCGCCACTGTTAAACTGACTACCAACGGGTCTTCATGGGGGACTTGAACACGCTGCAGGTCTGTCCTGTCGAACTTTATCTGCATCAACGTGATCTGCTGGTGTAGAGTATTCACACTGCTGACCCTTTTCTTCATCTGCACCTGCCGTAGGCGCGCTCGGAATAGCTCATCTGACTCTTCGCTAGGCTCGGGTCGACCGTGGATAGCATTGATTATACGAACTGGTTGTGAATTGTGGGAGCTTTGTTTGTGACTCCTTTTTATTTGTTCCGCCGGTCGATTCTGCTCTATCGCCGAGCCTTGAACATAACTCGCGAACTCCCCTCTAGCTATCAACATCTCCACTTACCTTCTCAAATTCCTGCACTCGTTAGTCTGATGACCGAAATCGGAATATAAAGCACAATGTTTAGTCTGATCCCTCAGTTCGAGGGGTTGCCTAATTGGCAGTGGTGGATGAAACTTATCTTTGTTCTCCTGATATAGCCTCGCCAGAGTGACCTTCAGCGGAGTAATCAGCTCTTCCTCCCTGGACCTCTTTTCTGCCTTCCAGGAGGTCTGACGCTGCGGCTGAGTTTGCTTTTGCCTGATCTTTGCCTTGGACTTCTCCTCGGTCGACACGAGCGACGCTGTCCGAGCATTGGCTGCCTCCTCTTCTTCTAGGCGCACAAAGCCGTCGGCTCTTTCATTAAGTTCATCCATAGTCGTCGGCGTGTTCACTACCAGACTGGTATGGAACGGAGTGCCATGTGTCATGGCCAACTTGAAGGCTTGAACCGCTGTAGAAGGGTGGCATTCGATCACCATACTCTTAGTGAGATTAAACCTAGTGAGAAAAGCCTGGAGACGTTCATCTTTGTGCTGTCTCATTGTGAATAGGCTTGAGATGTCCTTTGGCGGGCGCTTGTTCCCATAGTACTGACTTATGAACCGATCGCACAGATCTCGGAAGCTACCAATGGAGCTCTTAGGCAAGTTCTTGAACCAGCTGAGCGCCGGTCCAGCTAGGCTTGTAGGGAAACATTTGCACATTAAAGCATCGTTTTCCGTATTCAGGGCCATCTTCAACTGGATATGGTACACATGATCGATCGGATCGGTTGTTCCGTCAAACAGAATAAACACTGGCATAGCAAACTTCCTTGGATGAGGGGCATTCAGGATCTCGTCAGTGAATGGTGAATCAACCGTTCGAGCTGCGGATCGGAGCGCTTCATTCTCTCTTTGGCGCCCAGTGGTAGCTCTGTGGGCTACGGTTCTGCTCTCCGAACCGCGATGAGTGATTGTAGCCATGGAAGGCCGGTAGGACGGATCGAACGACCGTTCCTCTATGAGCTCTCTTTGCCAAGGCGACGCAACTCGGCGGCGATCAACCTCTGTCACCTCCTCTCGGTTGAACCTTGCCTGATGTGGATCTAAGGTCATGGCTTCATTCTGTCTGATCTGCTCATGTCGCGGATCAACGTGAGTCGATCCTTCGTGATCCTCAACTCGACGAACATTTGGCGGCAAATTGTTTATCATCCTTTCATCACGGTGATGAGCTGACTGATTGTTCTCGTCCTGCTCGCCCTGATGCGCGATATTAGATTGAACACCTCCTTCACCGACCGGAAGTGGATGCGAAACCGCAGGTATTTGCTGATGTTGCATTCCAGCTTTCAATTCTGCATTCTCTTTTTTGAGAGCTTCGATCAAGTTCATCAACTCCTCAAGCTTCGTTTGCTGGATAGCCTCCATCGGATTGGAGCTTTCACCTATCATTATTCCTGAACGGAGTAAAGGCATTAATCTCAGATTCGCGAGTAGATCTGAGCTTCGTGAGTGCGAATTTTTCAGATCTGGTTTCGAATTCTTCGAATTTTGCTTACGGTTGACGAGATCTGAATTGTCCGAATTCTAAATCTGTCAGATCCTGCCACAATCGAGCAACTCGTTGTTGCGTTGTTCCGAAGCCACTTCCGCCAAAGCAGCAGGAACTAAGATTCTTCCAGAGTAGGTCACAATCGCTCAGATCTGGATTCAACTCCCAAAGGTTGAGTTTCGTTTTCACGAATTGGTCTGAATCCACACGATATTGATCAGTTGATCAATCAATCTTCAACGCTTCCCACTGACGACGTCAATTGAAGATGCAAGAAATTCATACTCTCTTTCTCTCTCTAGAATTCTTACATTTCAACAAAAAGATCTCCCCCCTTTCTTTCCATTCCTTCTCCTATTTATAGATATTTACAAATATTGACGGATTGCTGGATCTGGGCCTATTCCTCCATAAGTCCTGGTCACCTTTGATGGGCTTATTCGCGTTCGGCCCATATGGCAGTGTCTTTTTATGGGCCGACCCAGCTATACGGACCGAATGTCGTGTTTGCAAGTCATATCCGGCCCATGTCATCCTGGGCCTCCTCAGAATTGTTTATGCAATTTGTTTATGCATCGGTCATGATATATGTAGCACTAGAACCATTTCAAGTGCACATCACATTTTTTCAAAATAATGTTAAGAAAATCCACAAGAACTTATAATGGTTTTGTGTTGTGCCAATTTACATTTAGCTAAAAGGTCCATGAATGGGGGATATTGAAGCTTCACAAGTGAAATTTCCTGATACTGTGTTTAAGATATTTGTTTAAATCCCTTATGATATGTAAACTGAAACGACCCTTTCAAGTTTTCTATATTGGTTTTATCTTGTTACTCTCCTGTTTTGTTGTCTTAAACGTGCAATCTAAATGTGAACGAGTAGTTCTCCATGTCTTGAACATTGATTTGTGTGATGTCTTTGATATTCTGCCTTGATTTGATATTGAATGCGTCCTACATGGATGGAGATATGGAGATTACAACTGAGTTATATCCATACTCAAACTTTCACACAAACACTTGTAATATAAACTCTTTTTTTTTCAGGATTGACACAGTTATGCTTTTAAGCTATTGTAGTGTCTAAAGAGAACCTGCTATTGCACATTTTTAAGGGATCTCTGAGACCATATAAACTAATTTTTTTTGGGATGGACATTGTGAGTATGGACATTCACATGTTCACGTGTTATTATAGTTATGAGGTGTGGTGCATTCCATTATATAATCACATCATACAAGATTTGTCTTGCGGAACGTTGGTTTGATAAACCAATCCATTGGCGTGAACCAGCATATTTATTGGTGTTTGTTTATTTTTTCGAATTCTTGACAATATAGTTTCACTGTCTTCAATATTCTTCTTCATTTTTTTTTTTGGTAGATTTCATTTTGCCTTTGCTGACCTTTGATATAGAGATAAAATGATAGTAGTATCTAATTATTTCCTCCTTCCGTGGAATCAAACAAAAGGGATGTTGATTCCTGCTTCAAATGCTTGAATGAGTGGCATCTTATGAAATATTATGATATGCTTAAGTGTGGTGAATGATCAGTCTTTATTATGTTGATGAAGATGGTGTGGTTTGTTATGGTTATTTTGGCTAAAGGAGGAAGACTAACCTCATTCAAATTGATTGGTTCTTTAATTTATGATACTAGGGATAATTTGTACTGTCATTGCATTTTTAAAAGCTTAGATAATAAATTAATAATAAAAAATTACATGATTCCCCAGAATTTGATGTACAAGCAAATGTATTATTGAGACTATTTATTGCCTTTGGAGTTATGATAGGCTGGGACCATGCATTCTTAATTTTTTCTTCTTTTGTATCTTTAGGTCCGAGAGACTGTAATTTAGGTGGTTTCAATGGTCCGAGACCATGTGTTCCTTGGATTGGAGAAAATTTAGTACCAATTTTGAACTAAACTTCTTCTAATTTCAAATTTAAGGCACAAATTCAGAGCTATCAAACATAACATTAGCTAAAAGATCTATGAATGGGGGATACTGAAGCTGCACAAGTGAAATTTTCTGACAATTTGTATAATATCCCTTGGGATATGCAGCAGAAACCACCCTTTCAAGCGTGTTACTATCCTGTTTTGCTGTCACACAGGCAGTCGCATGTATCTGAACCAGCCAAGTGATGGACATTACACAATTGATTGAGTTACACACACTATCTTCCCTATCTCTTTTTCCATTCGCATACACATTATATATATATTAGTCCAACAATTAGAATATATATATAAACTTGGAGCCACGGCTCCAACTTTTCTCCAAAAATTAATCTCCATGCTATAACACATCAGGTATATATAGGCTCAGAATCATACAAAATATGTACGTACTACCCCATGATCAATATTTGAGACAAATCTAAACCCAACAACTACATGAGAAGTATCAATAAACCGATTAGTGTGGGGTGAATTAATATGAAATTTGGCCTTCCTAATTAATGGGTTCCACATAATTATTTTTACTAATAGATGAAATAATTAGTGTTAGAACAAAACAGATTCGAATACACATCTCCACAACTCGTATCTGTGAATGCTACTGAATGTGAATTCACGTGTTCATCAAATGTGTTTATGCAACGCAAGGAGTACGAATCTTTGGTGTAATCGTTGGATTCATAAGGAGGAGCTGACTGGCCCTGGAAATTCAAGTTTCAAAGAGAGAATTTGTTAAAATATGTTAAAATCATATTTTAAACAACAGTAATAATAATAATAAAGGTGACACATTTTCGTGTTAGCATGTGATTGGCTGAGGTCACATGATTCTGGATCATGTGATAATTTTTTCATACACAGTTAGAAAAATAAAATGTCTTCTCTCATGCTCTCAGTCTCTTGATTACAAGTAAAATCATGATGTAAGATAGTTTTATAGAACTTTTTGAGGCTTGATCACATTGTTTTGATTCAAGGATCAAACTCATTCTTCGAAAATGACTCAACCATAACTAAAACTCGTTAATCTTTAGCTAGTAGCTCATGGTGCTTTTTGACCAAATTCGGTAATTTAGGGCCTCAAAATCATGTTTCTTCTCCGTCTGATTGGAAGAAGGCGAAATATTTGCTATATTTTTTTTGTTGGAAGTATAAATAGATTCGAATCCTCTACCATTATCCCTTTAACTTGTTAGATTCAAAGTTGTTCTTAGTTCATTCTCAAACATTCATAAGTTCCGTTCCATAAAACCATCACTTTATTCTCAATGATAGATTCTTGATAATTTTGTTTGTGAAAAAAAAAAAAAAAACCCACAAGACTGAAGTAATGATTTACATTGTTTTTATTTTTCACAATGTGGTAGTGTTTGCTTTCAAATTCATGTCAAACCTGTATGTGTGTTTGTATGTGGACATTGTGAATTCGATTTTTCAATTTCAGAATCAAAATCCTGATGCTGAATTCGAATTTTGGATTCTGAGTTCGAAATTTGGCAAAATTAATTTTGAGATCTTGTTTAATTTTGACGTTCTTATATGTTTCAAGATTGTCATTAACTCATTTTAGCTATGGTAACAACATTCTTTTAATTACGGAAAAAAAACACACAACATTCTTTGAATTTCCTCCAACATAATCCATTAATTCAGGCGTATTTTTATAGAAAATAACCCAATTTTCAGATCTGTAATAGCATCAAGGAAATTAAAAAATTGAAAAAGTAAATGTGTATTTTAAATTGTTCTTTAGGTAAAATTGATAGAGAGAGTTGTGAAGGAATCGTTCAATACATTGTCATGTTGCCAATATGTCTTCCTTGGAACTGTCATGCATTGCTAAATCAACGCATGAAGACCCGTGGACCATTTGTAATTATATTGAAGGGAAATATTATTATTTATCATATTGGGCTTCTTATATTTGTCCAATATTTATTCTTTCTTACAATTTTTTTTTTTTTTTGGTTAATGGTAAGCTTTAATAAATGAAGATAATAATGTACATGAGACAGGACACAACAACAATCCATTCCCTCTATCAGAGAGAACCTAGAACTAGGTAGCAAACCACCTAATCAGAGAGACACCTGGTTTGTCCTCCTGCAAAAGAGCATCCTTGTATAAACAATTGTAGTAAGTCTTCTGCTCTCCAAGTAATCTAAGATCACCTCCATTTCTCAGCTTATTAGGCAAAATCAAGAGTCATAATCATCGCAAGTTCGCAACGAAAAAGAATTAACTATAACTTACATGGATGAAAGGAGGAAGATAAAACCTTATTAGTAAGCCAAAAAAAAAGAAGAAAAAAAGACGGCATTTTCAAACAGGGTTATAATAAATTGACAGGAGCATTTTAATTGCTTGAGGACCAAGACCAGCATTTTCAAACAGGGTTATATTTTCAGACACCAGCATTTTCATACACTATCCAACACCAGCCATTGAGAATCATAAGCAAAAACACCTTTTCAAGCACAAATCAGTTTGCACCAAAATCGACTAGGCAATTGCATGTATAATCAAGTGTCATAAACATTACAACATTGTTCCCATATACTAAAAGACAATAATTTTTTTTTAAAAAAAAAAAAAAAAAACATGAGCTCATATATCTATATGTTAAATGATAAATAAATGTGTTCACATAATTAGACATTCAGCAAGATAAATCTGGTAAGATGTGATTATATGATGAAATTCTCACAATTCCATATTTAAATATACAAGCAAATACACAATAATGTGAGCTTTGGGATTTGAATAAAGTTATCAAATAGCAGCTAGTTACTACACTCCATTTAGGATTCAAAGCAATAATATTAACTTTTCAAGCACAAATCCGTTACCACCAAAATCTACCCTTTTAGGCAATTGCAAATATAATCAAGAGTCATAGACATTACAACCTTGCTGCTAGCAACCACAAATAAGCAAGCACCAAAATCTAATTAGTAAGCAATTGCATATACAATGAAGAGTCATAAACATTATAATCATGTTCCTACCAACCATACCTAATTAGTAAGCCAAACTACATTGTGTTGGGGGCAATCCAAACTGGAGGTGGGTTAATGATCTTCAACCTTCTTGGATAATAAGGTTTTATGCCGTTATTTTCTAGGTGAAAGACACCATTGTCATGGCCATCATATATTTGGTTAAATCCTTCGAGGAAATGATCAGTGAAGTAGATAGAATTCTTCATCAGCTCGGGATAATGGCAAGTTGAGAGAGAAAAGGAATGATTAGAACCCACAAACAGTGCTCGGTCACCTAAGCAATCCACAGGTTCCCACTTACTCTGATCGAAATCAAACTTATGAACATCAAATCCCAGAGTCCAATAAGCATCGTCATCTTGAAGGAAAAGATTTTCTCGTTCATCGTCATTAATGTTATTCACCACATCGTCTTCAGACCTACGAGGATGCACAAATTCAGTTTTAGCAACACTTAGGGCTATAAATCTGCGAAGCACCAAAAGATCCCCCGAGGATTCAACTAAGTAATTTGTGAATGTAAAATTATAAGATCCCTTAAATTTGTGGTAAAGCTTCCCAGGACAAAAGTCGGGACTATCAAAAACTTGATATTTGGGAGAAGAAGGGTCTCTGAGATCCCAAGCTTCAATGCTATAATCTGATCTCATTGCATAAAATCGGTGATTCTTGCTGGAATATATGAGATCAGAATAACATCCGAGCGAACCCTCCAAGTCGGTCCAGCTATCATCGCCCGGTTTGCAGAAGGCAAGACTGTCGGAGCCGCTGTGGATGGCCATTATAGTGCAATCATTTCCGGGAGAAGATGAATCTGATGAATAAAAGGGGAGAGATGGGGGTGATGACATAACAAGCCTTCGTACATAAAAGTAATCAATGTCTTTGGGGTAAACGGCGAGCTCATCTGCGTCCTCCTCCTCGATATTCGTGATCTTGTAAAGTGAGATTAGGAACTGGGTGTTGAGAGAAGGGGAAGGGGAGAAGTGATCGGATTTGAAATGGCGTGCGGCGAGAAAGGAAGGGAGGGTTTCGATGGAAGGGAGGGGAATGTAGGGGAAATGAGGAGAATCCATCAATGGGTTGTAGAGATAAGGATGGCAATTCTGAGGGTGGTTAAAGGCCAACCAGCCATGGGAAGACCCCACGCATGGTGCGGCTGTAGGCATAAGGAGTTCCCTCTGCCATGGTATACTACTAAGATTCTTCCGAACCCTAAATTGACTCTGTTCTGAAACACTGAAGAAATTAAAATAGTTATCATCGTCCTGGTGGTTTGAGTGATTTAGTGATGTTTTGTTATCATCGGCAACAACCACCACCCCCGGAGGTAGCATAAGCAATGGAGGAGGAGGACGACGACTTACAGGTGGAGAAGAAAAGGTTGCAGCCTTTTTGAAGCATCCGCATCCAAGAAACAAACCACCATCGCCACCGGTGCTGAAGTTGTGAAATCTCGCCGGATTGGAACAATTGAACCATGTTCTTAGCAGAGACCCGTGGCAATACAGCATCCGATCGCCAAAACTCCTCAAATTACCCATTTTCCCCCTCTCTCTCCTCTGTCTCTGCTAAGAACCCTAACTAACCAACCTAAAACCCTAAAACCCTACTTTATACTAAAAACCCTCACTAACCTAAAAACCCTACTTTATATTACCATATTACTCGTTTTCAGCTTGACATATAAGGACCTACGTGTAGCTATACAAAGAATTTCTCTAACATAATTTAAAAATTAAAATTATACCGTTGTTGTAATAATTTTATATGATTAGCTTGTGTAACTTCTTATTTCTTGCTTTGGTTCACTTTCTCTAAATTGTCTAGTTATTTGAAAAGATACGTTGATCTAACACTGCTGCTATTGGTAGGTTTTATATATTTGTTAAAAAATAATGAATTGATACGTATAACAAATGTGAAATTGAATCAGGATATTAAGTCGGGCCATATTGAACACGATTAAAAATATATATAACAAAAATTAAAAATCCAACTACCATGGGTTTTGCAAGACGCGGTGACTTGATGAGAGTTGTGATTATCAATTCTTCTCATATAGTATATATTGGTTTTTTAGAAGATTGGAAATTTGGAACAATAGACTCAAAATGGGGTCAACAATAGACTCAAGCAAAAGAATTATCGGCTCACATTTACTACAAACTTATACCAAATACTCTAAAAATTCTGATTACATGTATATATATATTAGATTATGAACAACATTGATTGTTGGAACAAAAGCGGAAAAAATGATTTTTAATGTCAAGATTAATTAGCGGAAAAATGTAATAACAAATTAATTCCCATTGTTCTTCTTTTAAAAATTAAATCAATAATGTTGGGGAACCTCAAATCATTTACCTTTCATTATATTAAAGAAGAAAAAATATCACTAAATAACATATTTTGGTGGTGAAAACATAATCAATCTTTAATTTTTCTCTTTTAGCACCTTTTGAATTGACAGCTTTCCAAATTTATTAAATATATATATTTTTTAATATTACTATGAATGTTTAACTTCAAAATTTAATTCTAAGAGCAAAAATTTAAAATTTTGTAAAATATTTACTTAGAAGTTAATAGTGGCAAGCTTTGTCCATATGTGGAGGGAACGCAATAATTGAGTCTTCCGGAATCTGAGTGTAACTCCAGCAAAGACATTTAGTGTAATTGCCAATTCGGTGAGGTATAAGTTGTTCTCCATCAAAAAGTGTTCATAGTCATGCATGCTAAAGAAATTGCAAAGAATTGAAACCTTCCTAGCTCGTCCTATGAACCATCCCATTCGAACCTCTTCTTCTCATTTTCACAAACCCTACCCACACCCCAACTACAACCACCACATCCATTGCTATAGCCAAACAACCACCCAGAATAGAGATATTTTGCTTCTGGGTTACCCAGCCAAGGCTTTATAAAAGGGATCATGGGATAGGAGGGTTTGGCTGATTGATGCTGGCCATAGAGCACATTTTCGAACAGCAGCTTACTCCACGATAGTTTGTTGGTTCGACACTGGAAATTCGGGATTCCACCCTTATGCCTGTTGGGATAAGCCTTTAGGCTAATACAAACTCTCTCGCGCAACCGCTACGAAGCATGTTGATGAATTCCAACCCCTGATTATGGACTGGGCTTTGAGTTTTATGGTATTCACATTGGGCCAATATTTTGGACAATATGGACTTCGATTGCTTTTTATTTTTTTTCTTTGGACTCGTTTTCTTTTTCTTTTGCTTTTGTTTTGACAAAGGGGCACATGGCCCAACCCTGGAAAATACCCCTTGTATACTTGTATTTTTCTTTTCTTCTGTGCATGCTTTTTTACCCCAAACAAAAAATTGGAGTCTTATTCAGGAGCTCCAAACAAAAATAAAAATTAAATGAAATAAGTACTATGCCAATATAAAGTAGCTTGCGGAGCTTCATCTTCAATACAACCAAACAAGACGGTAACAAACTGAAATCACGAGATCGACAGGAACAATGCTCTTATAGTCACATCCTTTCCAACTATGATTTCAAAACTAATTAAACCTAGCATACACTAATAAACACCGGCAAATAATATTGATAAGGAAACAAAAAAAAAAAAAAAATAAAATAACACTAGTATGAGAACTATATCATGATAAGAGACGCAAACTCTCTAATTTTATTTTTTTTTTCTCTTGGTAAATATAAATTTTATCATTTGACTTTTTACAAATTTTTAAAAAATTGTCTTTGTGGTTAAATGTAGATACTTATGAATAGAGAGAGCCCTAACAACCCCCTAGGGGCCTAGCGGTATCTGTCTCTTACCTTCTAAAAGAAGGTCAGGGGTTTAAGTTTAATAAGAGACATGTTGTGTTAGTACCAATTAGAAAAAATAAAAATAAAAATAAAATAAATAAAAATAAAAATAAAAATAAAAATTGATTACTCAAAAGTGATAGTTAAAAAGTCAAGTACAAATTAGTTAGAACCAAAATTTAGAACATCTCTAACTGTTGTGTATATATATATATATATAAATTTGGATTATTTAATTTTAGCTCTAACAATTATTTTATATCTTTTATGTGAAAATATATCTTTAATAATAATCAACCACGTGTCTTGGCAGGACCCATATAATTTTTATAAACCTACTTAATATATGGTTAATTAGTTAATGGAATGGAAAAGAGAAAAGAAATATGTTATTGTGAATGTGTAAAAAAAATGTGTAAAACCAAGGAGAATTAAATTGGGGACCTAAATTCGTGAGGAAGAGAAATTTGTGAGGGAGAGAACTAATAGTGGCAAAACCAAGGAGCACTGATGGCATATGTTATTTAGAAGGTATAATTTTTTTAATTTTTTTGAAATTAGTTAACGTTGTTTAATATAGGTAATTGATATATCTTAATGACACATGTCATTACATAAAAAAGTAAACTTACAATAACTTAGAGGACCCAAATCCTATTTAAAGAGAAGTTAAAGGAGAATATCAACCATGAATCTTGAAAACACACTAAATATCATATCATGATTTGATATGTCATTAAAATGTAATGCTACAAAGAGTCACGAGTAATGCAACTGCCCATTTTTAGTCATGTGACTCATGTGAGATCGATCATGATGTATATTATTTTATTCAATAATAAGACCCCTTATTTATTATTATTTTTTTTAAGTTAATAATATGACCTGTTGTTAGTATACTTCTAAAAGGTTTTCCTTTTTCCAATTTTATTTTTTTATTTTTTGTTTTTTAAGTTTTGACAAATAATTCACTTATCTGCTTATACACAGTATATTACATTGTATATATATAAAACCGCGTCTCTTATATAAAAATAATAATTTTAATTACTTATTGTATTTGATTGATTATTAAAAAATAATTATAATTATGTTTAAAAAAATTATTTTAATAAATTTATTATTCTACACTTTTCTTTTCTTTTCTTTTTTTTTTTTTATAAATTTTGATTTTTTATAAAAATTAGATTAAATTTAATATGAATAAAATTTCATTAAAAATGGTAACTCTTCATTCATTTTTCTTTCAATTTTTTCTCACAAAAAATATCAAAACCAACTCATCAAATTTTGTTTATCCTCAAAAAAAAAAAAAAAAAAAAAAAAATTCCCTTTTCTTTTCCCTCCGAAATTTAATACCAAACAACAAACAAAATATCCTTTATTTTCAATGGAAAGCTTCTACAAGGACGAAGATCACCCCGAGAGCAAGGAAGGTTTGATGTCACCGAGATCCTATAACTTCTATGTGTGTATAACTATACACACACACACAGATATATATATATATATATATATATATATATATATATATATTTAGCTTCACGTGCTGCTGAATTCCTTAGAAATGCCTCTCTTTGGTCATTGATTTCTTTAGATTCCCATTTCAAGTTTAAGATTTAGGGATTTTAGTTATAGGTTTGAGATGGATTACTCATTATTAGTGGTCTCACTTTTGCAATAATTGCCACCATAATAATAAATTATGGTTTTTATTCATTACTCGGTAACTTTTTTAGTTATAGGTTTGCGATGGATTACTCATTACTCGGTAACTTTTTTATTTATTCTGCTTTTGCCTTTTGATTTGGATTCCTTTCATGGGGGAGAAGGAAAGCAGGGCATCACCGGCAAGGGACGGAACGGGACGGAATTGATTGGATGACTACTGGCTTGAATGCATGGACGGCTTAAAGTTTGAAATATTGCCCAACCATGCATTTCAATATCCAACTCAGGCTTTTGAGGAAGTTCTGTTTTCCAGTTACTTCATGTATCTTCTGTTGATTTATGGTTAAAGAAGGGTCTTTTTCACTAATTCTAGGACTTGGACTATATTTGTTTAAGGCAATAAATACTAGAAGAACTGAGTCAGAAAATGAAAACTGTCACTACATATGATGATATATGATCAAAATGGATTTTCTATGTTCATGTTATAAACACACAAAAGGTTCCATATGATGATATGTTAGCCATTTCACAACTATTTTTCAAATCTCTCCAACTGTTAAGTTGGGAGAAACTTGGATTCCATATTTTTCACAAGCATTGCAACAAAGTAAGACAATTCCAAGGCAATTTATGCTTTGAGTTTGGGAGTGCTAATCCGGTCGTTGGAATTGAAATTGAAAAAAGAATTGAAATTGAAAAAAGAAAAACGTAGTTGGACGATTTGATGCTCTTAAACATAAGCATAACAAAGGTGGAATTTAGAACCCTTCTCATCCTAGATTTTTAAATAACAAAACAAGCTAGTTTTTTTTTACATCTTTAACTTTTGTAGTTCAAAATTTCTAATCTAATATAAAATAAAAAAATTTACACATCTTTTATATTAAATTAGCTAGTAGTTAATATAATGAAGGACATGGATTCTCTCCAGTGCTGGAGGAGTCCTGCACTGTATCCAGTGGTTGAGATTGAATTGATAAATGAGATCCACTATTGATCATACAATTTCAACCACTGGATATAATGCAGAACCCCTCAAGGATCTCTGTGCCGTAATGAAATCCTGAGTAATCCTACTAAAACAACAGATTGATTGGACCTAATAACAATGTAAGAGAAATTATTAATGCATTCGATTTAGTAATACCTCCACTCGTAAAAATATATTTTAAAAAAAAAAAAAAAAAAAATAGTGGAGGTTTTAAGTCTGCCCAAAAACATTGTAACAATTTTATTTCTAAAAAAAAACCTTCTCGTCGTAGATGATGAGAACCATGATTAATTCAGTTGTTGCTACTATAGGTTCCCATGAGACACACTGCATGTATTTACTGAAGCTTTGTGGAAGGCTCTGAAAGGACTTCCCATGTTAAAAGTCCTTCTAAAAATATAATAAAAGTTGTGGAATTTAAATCTATTCTCAAAATTCTAACCTCTAACCCATTGCCAGGCTAGGTTTCTGTTTGATATAGGCTACTATGCTGTTAGTAAATGGATTTGGAGTATAAAAAAAAACTACTTATTTGCAGTGGATATTTGAAAATTTCCGGAGATAATATATATATATTTTTTAACCTCAAATTTAAATTGTCCCATGGAGAAGTACTAATTTTTAAATTTTAATCTCAAATTTAATATTGGTCTCTCTCTCTCTCTCTCTCACATCATTGGAAAAAAAACCTAAATGAATATATATATCCACTTCTCGCGAACTGTAGTAAATATATCACAAATAAAAATATTATCCATCAAAATACTACTTTTTATAGTTATTTTTTTATTTTAAAAATAATTATCTTAAAAATATTTTAATCTTATTATTATTATTATGGAGGCTTCTAATAAAATTCACTGCACTAAAAATAAGAATGGGCCATGTCCCATAAAAAAGTGTATCAGTAATTACTCGTGCGAGGGGACACTTATTTCTGAGAGGAATAGTGGAACAATTTCTAGAAGCTGCTCAACATTTCTTGAAAATGGTATGCCCATACCAGAGCTTATATACGCTCCCATTTATATGTATCTTTGTACATCTAAAACAAGTTCCTTCTGGTGCCTTGCAATATTGTGTCTCTTCGTAATTTCTGTGTGAAGAAGAAAGAAGATGTCGTCGGCATACACATGGAAGAGCTTTTTCGAGAACGAAGATCGTCCCGAGAAGCCTAGAAGGTTCGGTGTCACTGAGATGAGAGGCCCCCATTACACCCTGTTTAGCCAAAACCTCATTCAGGTCTCTCTATATCTATATCTATATCTATATCTATATCTATTTCTATTTCTATATATAGCTTTTGCTTGATGTGTTGCTGAATTACTTGAAATGCCTTTCTTTTATTATTCATTTCTTTAGATTCCTTTATCAAGTTTAAGTTTTAGGGTTTTTATTTCTAGGTTTGAGATGGATTCGCCATTGTTAGTGGTCTCAATTGGTCTCAATTTTGCAATAATTCCAGCATAAGATGTTGTCACACGATTATTTGTTTGTGTGACTTAATTCGAAAATTGAGATATTGATTTTGTTTAATAATTGTGTCTTATATGAAACAAATTGACTAGCGGTGATCCAAATTGTTGGATGCACTTCATCTGCGTCATCTTTACTCTTTCAGGCTGCATGTTCATTTCTAGTGGAACTTAAAATTGCTCTGTGGTTGTGTTTTTCATGTGGCATTTGAAGGTGACATTGTTCATAAATATTCCAAACACTGAAGAAAATTGGAGATTTTGATTTACAACTGAAACTCTGGGTGAATGTTAGGCTCTTTTACAATTCAGTTCTTTTACCACCACTCTTCGGCTTCCTGCCATTTTCACTAATGGTTGGTCCAGTGGGGACGATTGGTTTCACACAGAAATGCAATCTCTAATGCACGAAGGATATATTCAATTTATCTGGAATATCCAAAATTGGCATTGTTGTTTGCCAGTATATGCTCAAAAATGTTATCATATTATTGTGCCCCTGTTTAATATTCAAATTTTGGTTTTTAATGCATTTTTTTTCTTTCTTTAGTTATTACAGTAGAATGCTGAATACCAGGATATCTTCTGCTTGTCAATTCGATTTATTAATTTTGAAGATTATTCCTAAAGTAATAAATTGTACTTTCTAATTGAAAGGATTTTACATAATATCTGAAGTACTTGAGTTGGATACAACATGGTTGGGCTGAATATGATATGTGCCAATCACATCTCTTTTTGGACTTGAAAGGTGTGCCTAGGAAAAGAACATGAAAGACATACAGAGTACATATTTTGCTAACTGGATACTCGCAACTGACTTTCTTAACATCTTCCTACACAAAGGAATTTTCCAAATGGGGCAAACATTCTTTGTTGGTGATAATATGTTATATAGACACTCCAGCTCACTCTAGAGTGTAGGAAAAGAAAACTTTGTTCATTCTGCCCTGTGTCTGTTTGTTAACATTCTGAAGGTTAAAACCATGTTGTAGTCTTGGGGTGAGTTGGATGAATTTTATTTTTTGATTCAGCTTGAAAACTATATTATATTGGATCATAAACTTTCAGGTATTGATTATTTTCTGTGACCTTTGCAGTTTCATTTTTTCCCTGGTTGTGGTCCTTGTATCTTATCTTAATGAATTATATAGATCCTCTTTACAGGTGTAGTCAGTGATCTTGGTTCCAAAATGACTAACTATGATAGGAAGTCTTCCTCTAAGCTTCTCCTCAATTAATGTTTTCTTTATGCATCCAATTGTTTTATCTTTTCTTGTTCAGCGGTCAACCGACTTTGTCCACTTTAAGGTCTCTTTTTAGCTCGGCTTATTTAATGTCCAATAATATTTTCCTTAAATCATGCATTACTTTGTATTAATCTTATAAAATCTGGCTTTAAACTTTATCAGGTATCCAGTGTGCAGATAAGTAGACATGATAACTATGTTGTAATAATAATGAGGCATGGACACATAACACACACACACACACACACATTGTGTGTGTTTGCGGATCCACCAGATTTCCTTCATGATGTAATGATGTATATTGATGAATTTGAGTAATACTTGATAGAGTGAGTGTATTTTCGGGAGAAGGGGATCCAGAAGTTCCAATCTTGTGCAGAAATTTTAGAATACGAATTTAGCTGATGAATGTGGTAGGACATGTGATCCAAGAATGTACAATCCAAATTAATCCTGCAGTTGGTAACACCTTTTACAAAGAGAGCATGAACTTGTAAGGTGGATAGACTTTTTTATTTTTTATTTCCATTAGTAGGAAGATCATTGAAGATATAAACTTGCAATATTATCTTTGGAGAGCTACTAAACTCAACAAAAGGCTTATCTCAACTGCTTGTGGTGAACTGCATGAATGTTGTTTCTCCATTCCGCTTTATCTAAGCTCATAATCTCAGTCAAACCACATATTATCATATTTTTTGTTAGACAAATATCTAAAATGAACAAAGCGCTATTAGATGTAAGAATGGAAAAAAAGAGAGTAAATGAAGTAATTAGTTTCTTGACAACTAGGTGGTGGAGTTTAAAAGAAGAAACCAACTCCATCACAACCACAAAAATGGTTCGTGGTTTTTGCAGGTCACCACCATTTTTTCCAGCGAAATGTTTTTCGTTGGGCAGGTCGAGATGGAGTAGCTTTATAAGGAGCACATCCGATTTTCCAGGTTTCAACAAATTTTGTTTATCCGCTATAGATTTTAGAAAGAATCTCGAGTTAAAAAAAATTGGAAAAATTTAAATGTATGAAGCTTAATATAACATGAATGAAATTGTTCTTTTTCCAATAGTTGTCTGGATTCCTGCTAGAAGGAATCTTTACACAAAGTTGTTTTGCTTCCTGAAAAGGTATACAGTGTGTACTAATAATTGCACAGACTGACGAGTTTTAAGGGCCCAAACTACAAAGCTATATTTTTTTCTTATGAGAAAAGAAAGGGGCATTCTCCAAAATATTTTCAGTTGATATAATCTTCATATCAATTGGATGCTTTTCTTTGGTTATCTGAATTATGTTATCTTTTAATTTTCTTTTCTTTTTCTTTGTCTTTTTCTTTTTCTTTTTCTTTCTTCTTCTTCTTTTTTTTTTTTTAATTTAATTTAATTTAATTTTTTTTTTTTGTGTTCTAAAATTTGGAACATTGTCTTTGTCTGCTAAATGGTTAGCCAATGCTCTTAAAATGACTGTTCAATTAAAACAGATTGCATATCAAGGAGATTCCTACTGTGTTCAACTTATCAAAAAAAAAAAAAAAAAGATTCCTACTGTGTTCTCCAAGTTCCTGTTGTACTCCATCCATAGTTGGAGCTTCTTGTTAATAAGTTATTTTAATTTGCTGCAAAATCATTGTTTGAAGTCATTCTCTGTTCAGATTACAAAGACCTTATTGCATTTGTACATGTTCAATAAGTAAATATAACCTGTCACATCTTAGAAAGTCCATGCATATCAAATTATTTATCTACCTAACGTTAATTATTATGGTTAATATTACGTTTGTTTCCATTTTTCTTTAGTTATTCGTGCAGTTAGCCAATATATCACTTGCTAAATGCTACACTGTTTCCTATCTGGTATAAGATAGTCACGTTATGTTTCACAAGCAAAGCTTACTATTACTGGGCTTAAGATATGGGTTTTAAAAAGATGGTTTATGAGAGCTAAATTTGCATTACATTCTTAAGACGGTTGAGAAAGGATACACAGTTGATTGGTTCTTCTAACTATACTAGTTATGTTTTACAGGATATTTTTGAGTCTATGGGACAGTTTGTTGATGGGTTGAAGTTTACCGGAGGCTCTCATAGTTTGATGCAGAAAGATTTTGTTAAAGACGTGACTAATATGGCCCACAAACACAATATATATGTCAGTACGGGTGACTGGGCTGAACATTTACTTCGCAAAGGTCCATCGGCTTTCAAAGAGTACATAGAGGTGTGACAAGATAAGTTATAATCTTTTCTTAGTGACTACTTGCGGAATCCCTTGGCACTGAATTGGTTTTTTTTCTTTTAAAATATCATTGCTCCAGGAATGTAAGCAATTGGGGTTTGATACAGTTGAGATTAACGTGGGATCACTTGGAGTTCCTGAAGAAACTCTCTTGAGATTTGTGCGGTTGATTAAGAGTGGTGGCCTGAAAGCCAAGCCCCAATTTGCAGTGAAGTTCAACAGGTCTGATATCCCCGCCAATGGTGACCGAGCATTTGGGGCTTATGTGGTCCCAGCACCTCGATCTTCTGGTATGCAACCAATTTCTTTTAATTATAGTATTCACAGTCGTAACTTGCTTGTATCTTTCAATTGACCTTGCTGAGACATAAATTAAAAATTTTTGTAATATTTTGTTTGCGGATGAAACTTGATTTCCAGTGTGTGGGAAAGTAGGAACCTAAACCTTTTTATGATTGGATTGATAACATTCTGAGATGGTGCCTAATCCTTATTTTAGGTCATGATGAGGTAGATATGCTCAGATGAGCTTGTCGTATTTTGTATTCATTTTTTATTGTTAGTAGAAGTATGCTGAAAAGATTTTTATAATTATAGGTGGAGTAAAAAAGGTGATTTAGGTACTTGGTGAACATGTTTCTGAAATGCCATGTGTGCTAGCTTAAACAGTAGCTGCAGTTAGAGTTTGCATCTCACCGATGAAATTGAATTTGTCTTGTGTCGTGATGGGATTACCTTTTGTGATTACCATATTCAGTGCATTTAACATTGTCGTTTTAAATGCTATGGAGTGATTGATTGATTGTTGCTCGGAGAGCTTCTAGAGCGCCGTGCATTAGACAAAACACATGTATAATGGGATGTAGAAGGTCCTTGTCTGGAAAACTCTGTGATATAATTAATCCTTTGTCTTGAACATGTCAATGTTCCATGTCATGTTCGTTTTTTTTTATCCTAAATATTTACAGTACATTTAAAATTGGTAGGGTGTAAACCTTGATCAATTTACAAAAAAAATATTGGGCAACCGATGCCACTTTACCAAGTTAGGGCATTGGAAATGGGGCTTATTAAACACTTGGGCCACCTAAATGTATGACTTAAAAGTGCTCAAGAAGTTATTAGATCTTTTGCAATTTTATGGAACAAAGTTGATATACTTTTGTGAGGATGTATGCTTTGAAATCTGGAGAAGGAAGATGACTTGACTGCTATAGATTGTTGAGAGAGAACTGAGAAGAGAGTTGCATTCAAGTCCACGTGGTTTCCTGTTCAGGGGAACAAAATACTTACAAGGAAAAAAAAAACGAAAAAAAAAAAGAGAGGGAAATACAAGAGTAAAGTAACAGACTACATCCATGCTTGTGTACCTGATGGTTGTTGCTTTTTGCCCTCAGAAATGGTTGAGGATGTTGATCTTTTGGTCAGAATGGCCGAGAGATGCTTGGAAGCTGGAGCCGACATGATAATGATTGATGCCGATGATGTCTGCAAGCAAGCTGATTCTGTACGGGCAGATATTATTGCAAAGATTGTTGGGCGTCTTGGACTAGAGAAGACGATGTTTGAAGCATCAAATTCCCAAACCTCTGAGTGGTTCATTACACAATATGGTCCCAGGGTAGTTTGCTCTTACCATTCAACCTTTTCTTTTGTTGGGGCATTTGGTTGTTATCCCCTCTGATGTTTGTAACATTTTTTTAATTATTGGCTTGGATTTCAGGTCAACCTTTTTGTGGATCACTCTCAGGTGATGGATCTGGAGTGCCTTCGGGGGTGCAACCTTGGTAAAAATCACACATCTGTTCTCGGTTCGTCCTATTTTCTGTTCTAAGCTGGCGCTGAGAACATATGTTCCATGGAACTGGTTATGCTTTTTAATTGCCCTGCGTTATGTTGTATGTTAAGATGTTAAGTTCATGTTAAAAAGATGTCCCGACAGTGTGTGAAAATATGGCTGTTTCGTACATTTCAGTGGAGATTTTGCTTGAATAACTGTGTTCATCCTTTTCTGTGTTGTTATGATACATTGTTATCTATTGCACGAGTGTAATCACTTTTCTTCAATTCGATAATCTTCAATCATCCATAGATTCCATAGGATGGTGGTTGTCACGAGGTCCGTGACAACAATAGGATTAATGTTCGGACCACTCATCATTAAGTCCATATTACAAGTAACATTGCCTCTTGGTCTGCACATCGAGTGGAGTTAGTTGGGCCAAGTAAGCCCAAAACCACCCAAATATGTATACGAATTAAATCAAGGCCCAGGCCAAGCCAAATAAAATTACGAGGTTATAAGTGCAGCTTGACCAATTTTAATTTACTTCGGGCCAGATAAAATTTCACACCCCCCTAAAAACTGATGGAGTAATGAAATACTGGCTTAGCAACTCGAGTCATTTTTGTTACTAAAATTTACATGCCTAGTTAAAGTATTTATATACTGATACCTCTATTTGACAAAAGGAGAGACAAAAATTCAATACACCAATTCTGTATCATCATAATTTTTGAGATGTAAATAAGAATATTCTTATTAAGTAAAATGATAATATCTATTTAAAGAGTGACACAAGAATCTCTAACAACATTTTCATCTTGATGGTGCATGACACCGGATTAAGGGGGTCGTATATAAGTTGTTTAACAATAATAGTCCAAGTGTCTAACCATTAACGGGCTCAAGTTGTGTTTGGATTGGCCCAGTGAATGTCTGACCCTCATCCAAAACTCATATCAGGATTAAACATGATCTAAGCCCTACCATAATAGATTGAGTTGGGTGGTTTCTGGGTGGAGCATGAAATAATTATGGTAAATGTGGGAACTATATATGCGTCGATTAGTGAGTTATGGGAGTTTTAAGGCAAAATATATATATATCTATATATAATAATAATAATAATAATAATAATAATAATGTACAATCAAAATAAATTCTCAGATTGTGTCAGATTGACTCGCATACTCTACTCTGATATGTCTAGATGAATCTTTTTAAAAAATATTCATGTCTTATTCTTTATCTATTTTATGATTAAGATTATATGCTAAAATTTAGTGAATAAAATTTCACATTAAGAATGATCTATTTCATGTCCTAGTTGGGACAAAGCCAACCCAGTCTCCAGTTATCACACTTAAAAATGTCTTGAAATTTTGGTGTATGAACTCTGGAAATAATCTGACTATGTAAGTGCTTAGAAGAATATACCTTGTGACATACCCAATACATTTTGAAGTCCCAAAGAAATACATAAATAAGAGGGGAAAAAAAATTATTTGCAGCACCAAACATGGAGAAAGCCTACCATGGACTAGACAAAGAAAATTTTATAGTAATATATTCATCATTTAATGTCAAAAGAGTCAAATGGATTGATTGGTCAATTAAAACTTTTTATTTTTGGGAAGGAATATATGGGTTTACCGATACCAATCTTGGTCCAATTTAAAATATGGGTCAATCGACAAGACCAAATGGCCTAAATCTCAAGACTGTAAAATTCTTTTCTTTCAATATAATTCCCACGTATTACAATTAAAACAATGAGATAGAACCAATTGAATGGGATGAGAGGAAATAAGAAAAAACTACATAATGACATGATTGAATTGATTTATACAATCGACTTATATATATATGGAATAATTGTCAAAAAAAAAAAAAATGGAATAATTATTTATGGTACTGTATAGAGTTGAGCAATCGCAAATCCAAGTCCATTGTTAATACAATAAGTATTTGACTGCGTTTGACCTTTTAAAGTCGGGCCCATCATGCATCCCATTGGACCAAACGTTCATGTCGAAAATCAACCACATGGTTACTCGGCCCATGAAGTTGTACACGTGCCCTTCATCGGTTCAAAACTCTCACGTACAATGAAAAGTGCGACAAGACTGCATCTAGGCTTGTTAATGGATCAGATTCGAATTGGATCGATCAAATTCATATCTAATTTGTTAAGCAAACGGATTATCGGATTTAGATCACTAACGAATTCTCAGACTGAATGTCCCAATCCATATCCTATTTAGCTTTGACTTGGATCGGATCGGATTCAAAATCGAATTAAAATAATATTTACTAACATATATAATTATAAAGAATATGATTTTATTAGTATGTGTACTAAGAGATTTATTAGCATATGAATGAGAACACCACAATATTTACATATAACATTATTATTATTATTATTATTTTGAAAAAAAAAGAAAAAGGATATGATCAGATTTTTAGTAGGAGTATTGATATATATATATATGTAAAATTATTGATAAATAATTATATATTTATATAATTATTTATATATATAATTTTAATCGGATCGGATCAGATTTTTATCGGATCAGATCAGCATAATCCATATCCGATTTATTAAGCTAACGGATTATCGAATTCGGATTGTAACCGGGTTATCAGATTTTTTGTTCAATCCATATCCGACTAATCGAATCGAATTTAGATCGGATCAAAATTCGCTCTATTGATAGGTCTAGCTGTATCCATCATGTTTCAACTACCCACCAAACCCTTTTACTACCAAATGCTGATTTATCCACCAAGTGTCCCAATAACTACCCATCCATTCACATGCAATTATTGGGTATCTATATTCTCCCAAAAAAAAAAAATTATTGGGTATCTATAACTCTCATTTTACCTTGCAAGATGTTCCCACCAAAACGCAACACATTTTTATGAATCGACTAATTCTGAAATATATAATGTTTTATGGCATTTTTGAGTCATGGTTGAGGAATATGAAAATTAAGGTGTTATTGAGCTAGCTACACGCTAGAGCTAGAGAGGTTTTTCATGACATTAGGATAATTAAGTTCTAGAGATTTTAAAATTTGTCCAGAAATTCTGAGGTGTAGGTAAAGTTGGAATATTCTAAAATATTAGAGAGATTATTAATGTTTGTAGAGTAAAATATATTTTAGAAGGGTAAAAAGAAGTAGGGCTTATAAATCCATATTTTAGAAAAGCAAATTTTACAGAGAGGTAGATATTTAAGTGAGAGAGTTCTAGAGGGAAGATCTCGACCATATATTGTACTGAGGATGTTCTATAAATAGCAATAGTGTCATTTTAAAAATTCCAACAGTGAAAGTGAACCAAATGGTGTGCTTTGCACTAGTAGATGCGAGGTCTCTATTCCGCCAAAAAAATGTAAGGAAAAAAAATCTCTCATTAACTCCCTTATAAAATATCATATACACCCTAATCATAATCGTGTTGCTGCTTATTCTTTATTGTCTCAAAAGCATTTTTGGAGTATTCACAGAAACTATAATTTCATCAAGTTAGTAAAGAAAGAGAAAATTTTTAATTTTATTTTTTGAATTTAGATACATTGAAAAAGAAATTTAATAAAAAATATAGTTTTCCGTTCTGGCTTATTCTTTTAACATTAATATAATATTTGTGTCCCTCAACCCCTAATTCAGAATTGAATATTAAAGGTAAAAACCCTCTATTAGCATTATAGTTATAGTCTTTGTTTTAAATCCAATGCACTTCACATAAATCCCTTGCTATTGGACTGCTTGTGTCAATAGAATTCTTACGTATTACAATAAAAAATAAGAAGAATTAAACAGGCCCAAATCCAACTCCTTCTTTAATTAATACGTAGTACAATATTTGACTGGTCTTTTGCCTTTTAAAGTCCAAAACAGAATATTTGGCCCATAATGCGAAGCCCATGTAATTGTTCAAAACTCTCACCTACAACGAAAAGTGTGACAGGACTGCATCCATCGTGTTTCAGCTACCAACCAAACCCTTTTACTATTAAATGCCTTAAAAATGCTGATTTGTCCATTCACCTGCAATTATTGGGCATCTATAAATCTCATCTTTAGCTTGCAATGATGGGTGATCGATTCATAATTTTTTTTAAAAGTTTGATATTGTTACATTTTTTTATAAACCCGACCAGTATAGTCAGTTTATATCGATATTTGTTCGAATTTGTTACACCGCTATTTAGGGATGGCAATTCATGTTTGCGGATCGTAATGATGTCGTGTCGATTTAAGGGTATTGTACTAAACAGCTCAACCCGAACACGACCTGTTTAATAATTGTATCAGGAACCCTCAACACTGACTTGACATATTTATTAAACGGATTATACGTCTAACCTATTTAATGATCTGTTTAATAAAATTAAATATTTTATTATTTAAATTATTAATAATACTCGATAAAACATTAAATATTAGAAAAATATAAGTATCAATTCAACCAAATTATTAAATAATCTCTAATATACAAAAGAATAAATTATAAGATACAAGTTTAGATAGTTATTTTAGAATTTAAATAAAAATTTGCTTATGACATATACAGTTAAATGTGTATAAACGAGTTACGCGAGTTGAACTCCTCAACCCAAACATGACACGATTAGCTAAACGGGTTAATCGTGTCAAACCGTTTACGACCCGAATCCGTTTAAGGTCAATACAAACCCGTTTAACTCGTGTCGTGTTCGAGTCGTATTGGAGGGTCGTGTCAAGCTTTGTCACCCCTACCGCCACTACAAACAATGATTGCAAGTGCCCTCATTTTATTTTTTCCCAACAAATTAATCCCACAATGCTTTTGGGAGACTCGAACTTTTTACTTCTTAAAGTTAAAAGTACAGAAAATACTATTCCACATATCTTAGTGGCGCTGAAAAATTTCATTTAATTATATTTAACTACTTCATTTGATCCTCTCCACACTCATAATATTAGGTGTCTGGCACTCAACTAGTTTTTTTTATTTATTTACTCTCTCCCTCCCAAATTACTTGTTTATCTTTTTTTATTTTGCAACGTTCCAAAATACACGTCTCATTCTTAAAGTAAACCAACAACTTTTTACAATATTCTTAAACTAGTCTTTTGACATTTATTTTATTAAACAAGTGCATTAATTTCGAAGTACTCTTTTTTCTTTTAAATAAGAGTGAATATTCAAATTTATTTTATTAAACAAGTGCACTAATTTACAAAATTTTAATAAAAAAAATTAAAAACTTAACATCATAAAAAATTAAATTCTCCAAAAACACTCGAGAATTTTGAGACCCTGGTGTATTTTTTTAATCCGTCTACTCGTTGGGCACTTATTGAACATTATCGGTATGAAATTAATTATTGAGTTTGTTGGGACAGGCTAGTGGTGGACCTGTTATGAAATTCTCCTCTATGTTGAATACAAACAACCTTAGACTTGAAGATTTAAGACTTTTTAGAGTTGTTGGGCGTGTGATTGTCCACGTGCTCACCTTCTTCTCCTAATACAATTAGATGAAACGTAATATCTATTTAAGAACGCATATACTTATGTGTAACAACACTTGAAGGGCATATTCATTAAAAATATTCTTTTTGGTGGTGTTTGGTTCGCGAGAAAGTTAGAGTGGTGGAATTTTTGTATTCATCATCGGAATGAAGACGGCGTGTGTGGTCGGAGGGAGTGGTTTCGTGGCTTCTTTGCTCGTCAAACTATTGCTTGAGAAAGGGTACGATGTCAACACAACTGTTAGGGACCCTGGTAATATACTTCTACTCTTCTTGTTCAAAAGCACTACTTTTCTTATGTTTACCTTTTTTTTTTGGTCAACCAAATATTATTCCTCCCTTGGAGATTAATTTCCATGTCTTGACATTTCTACCACTGTTCTTCTAATGACTCTGCATTTTCAATTTTGTCATATCTAGACTATCTAGTCAATAAGGTGGACATATAATATGTATGTATTTTTTTTTGAAATTATATATATATATATATATATATATATATATGTATTTGTTAGTATAATTCTTTATATATAATTACTTGTAATTATTGAATACATGTGACCCGAAAGAGTGTTGTGGAAATATGTTTCAATTATTTATTAAAAAATGATACTTGCACTGACTTGTTGCACTAAATTGTTAGAACTATTTATTTTAATTGGTCTATTTATGCAACAAATAAGGAAATAGAGTTCTCTACTTAATTATATTATACATAAATAATCGATCGAAAACTTTCAATTAAATAATTTATTACAATAAATTGGTTCAAGTATCACTGCTCTTATTTATTTAGTTTTGTTGGAAGAAACAAGTGAATGTTTTTTTTTTTTTAACAAGATGTAGAGGGAATGTGACTAGGTTATACGGCATTGATATGATGAATGTCACGTCATTATAAATTGTTCTAAAATTTAAAAGTAAATATTGCAATGTAAATTACTACAATACTTACAAACCTGTAAATCAAAAACTGACCACAAAATATACTCTA
The DNA here is from genome assembly GCF_030987335.1 of Cornus florida. Classification (NCBI taxonomy): domain Eukaryota; kingdom Viridiplantae; phylum Streptophyta; class Magnoliopsida; order Cornales; family Cornaceae; genus Cornus; species Cornus florida. Next base: position 95,110,044 of record NW_026775571.1, on the reverse strand, counting down.
TTGATAAAAGGAAAAAAATTGGTTTGCGAAAAGGAAAGGCGCATGTAAGCACTATGTTCTAGTCTCTAAAGTTGTGACATCCCTTGGTGATGAATCTTTAGGGAAAAAAAAAAAAAATGCCCGGATATGTGATTTAGTGGTATATTTTTTACTTTTAAAATAAAATATAGACAATTTAAATTTTTTAAAGTATTGTGAGAGTTTTTTCTCATTCAAATTTTTTTACAATCATTCAAACTTTATTTATTTATTGTTTGAACTTTCTTACATTTTCGGAGTGGTAAGGGTGTATAGTCGTCTAATTGTAACTAAAAGTCTTGGGCTTAAGCCATTGCTCTCATGGCCCATTTTATTGGACCCTGTACATTTTTGTACACATTTAAGCATACTCACAAATTACTTTTCTCGAAGAATGAGGGGAGAGGTTCGAGCCCAAACGTCAGTAAAAATGTGACCTAAGTGTGTTATTTATTAATAATATAAAGAAGAAGTAACTATCATATAATTTGTTGGGTTTTATTAAATTTGAATTGTGACCTAGCGTTGGAGAACTTTTGTACGTACCACTGGAACAATTGAATTGGTCATAGTAATTATGATTACACAGCTATGTTTTGAATGTGACATGGTATAAAGGAAGTAGAGTAATTAAATCCTACTGCCACTTTTGCATAAAGAAATATGAATGTGAATCATCTTTTTTTTTTTTTTTGGCAGAAAATCAGAAAAAGATTTTTCATCTTCTAGCACTAGAGAATTTGGGCAACTTAAAAATCTTCCGAGCAGACCTAACCGACGAATCAAGCTTTGATGCCCCTATAGCCGGTTGTGACCATGTCTTCCATGTCGCAACACCAGTCAACTTTGCTTCTCAAGATCCTGAGGTACATATGCAATTTCAGGATCATTGGTATAACAAATTAAGCAAATTAACTCGGATTTCTGATAAAACTTGGCTGTGTCTCTTGAACAAAATAGAATGACATGATCAAGCCAGCAATCCAAGGAGCAATCAATGTACTAAAAGCCTGTGCAAAATCCGGAACAGTTAAGCGTGTCATTTTAACATCATCAGCAGCTGCTGTAACAATCAATCAGCTTACCGGCACAGGCCTAGTCATGGACGAAGATAATTGGAGTGACACTGAGTTCTTGACATCAGTGAAGCCACCTACTTGGGTATCTCCCAAAACTCAACATTCATACATTCTTCTATTTAATTTTTAGATTTTAAATCTGTATTGTAATGTATGATCAAGGACCAAAACAGGTCTATATTGAACAAACTTACAAGAATACAACAAATTATGTGCAATAATTTGCAGGGCTATCCTGTCTCTAAAACATTAGCTGAGAAGGCAGCTTGGGAATTTGCTAAAGAAAACAACATTGATCTCATCACTGTCATCCCCACTCTCATGGCTGGTCCTTCTCTTACTCCAGACATCCCTAGCAGTGTCGGTCTAGCCATGTCCTTGATCACAGGTATGAAGCACGAACAACCTGAAATGCGCGGAAAATAAAACTAACATCACAAATGAAAGGGCTTTCATAAAAATTCTCCTAGATTCGAGAATGAACTTTTCATTCTGTACATGCTACATCCAATTTTGGATAAACTAATGGTGTATTTTTATATATTAATGCATTTTGATTCATGTTCTTGTAGGGAATGAGTTCCTCATAAATGGGATGAAAGGAATGCAGATGCTGTCCGGTTCAATCTCCATTTCTCATGTGGAGGATGTTTGTCGCGCCCATATATTTGTAGCCGAGAAAGAATCAGCTTCTGGTCGATACCTATGTTGTGGTGTTAATACCAGTGTTCCTGAGCTTGCAAAGTTCCTCAGCAAAAGATACTCCCAATATAATGTCCCTACTGAGTAAGCCAAAGCAATATTTCTTTTAAGCATCTAATAATCACCAAGTTTTGAGTCTTAAGTACACTGTTGAATCAGTGCGAAAACAACAGTTCAATGGTTTTATTTACTTGGATTAAATAAGGACTCATGGCATGCAAGTAAATGATTTTTTTTTTTAGTTAAAACAAATTCTGATATTAATAATTTACCATTGTATTGTGTGTTCTTTTTGACTGCGTACAGTTTTGGAGATTTCCCCTGTAAAGCCAAGCTGATCATCTCATCAGATAAGCTAATCAAAGAGGGATTCAATTTTAAGTATGGGATTGAAGAAATTTATGACCAAACCGTGGCGTACGTCAAAGATAAGGGACTATTGCCAAAGTGAAGATCTTCGTAGTTGTAAAATATTAATGTCTTATTTGAAGATGGATTATGATTTTCAAACCTAGTAATATGGATACTCTGTTTGAATTTTCGTTCTAAATAGTATTGTCCTTTAAAAATTAAGGATGTAGAATTGCTTGGTTGTATGCACCCTGATATATTTTGGCCACTTGATCAATGTATTTAGTATTTGTGAAAGGGATATGCTGTTATAAATCAAATAAGACTTGGTGGGACCTTAATCTAGTTTAATTTCCCTCCAATAAATTATAGTGCTATGAATCATGAAACTAATTTTGACCACACTAAGCATTGTTCAATTTATTTATTTTCTCCTAGCTAGAAAGAATTTTGGACAATAATAGGGACCTTTTGAATGAGTATTGTATGACATTACGCTGGTCTACCCATTGATTCACGAAAAATGTTACAACTTTACGAAATGAAAAATATCCAACATTTTAATCATCATGTCCACGAAGGAAAGCAAAGTGAAGAAATAACCTTTTATCAAAGATTTAATCCTGAAACAAGTAAACACTAGGACGTGAGTAATTATTTTTTAAGAAAGTTCCGTCGGATCACGTGTTTGTATCAAAACATTAGTTACACAAATTAAGACATTGTTTATGATGTAAAATTATTGCACAAGCAATATAAGGTAATTTTTGCATAAGAGTTGTAAAGTTATTAAAGAAATGACACAAAAGAAAATCTGAGTTCGTTAGATATAAAAGTGAATTGCGTTTAACTTGAAATTTTATTCAATCCGATTCCCACTTCTTGGTCACCCAAAATCAGTCCACGCAGCCCGATGCCTCACATCTATTGCATTTATGGATTTGGAAAGGCCTAGCCCATGTTTAAGCCCCAAAAAAAGTTTGGGTTAGAATCAGACATATACTGGCCCAATCCAAACTTTGTTTACATATCATGGTCCGAAACCACGAGTACTACGTCACAATTCAGCGTCATACTCAGAAATTTTTAGATGGTCAGGACCAATGGTCCCGCCAATACTATTGAAAAAAAATATTTACATATCATGGTCCCCAATCTTTCTCTATATAGCTTTTGCTGAGTTTCTTGAAATGCTTTTCTTTGATTATTCATTTCTTTAAATTCCGCTGTCCAGTTTAAGGTTTAGGGCTTTTTTAGTTAATAGGTTTTAGATAGGTTCAATGAAAAACAAAAAATTACAAAAAAAAAATCTTTTATCTTACATGTCAGGTTTATGTTCTAAATTAGATCAATTTATCTCTCTCCACCCTCTTCTAGTTTCTACTTGCACATTTGCAGTATTGGATAGTTTGCTTGGTGTAGGGGCGATCATTTAAACAGAAAAGGAAAAATGAAACTCTACTAGCTAAATTTCATTGCATTGCATATGCATACATAATTTAGCATTGGATATGCATTTGAGGGACAAGATCCATCAACTAAAATTCTCATTAGAATCTTTGTTTTAAATTGCATTTCAATATATCCAAGGAACATAAATCCTTGTTAGATTTTTCGTTCTAATTTCTCTACTTAAACTTGCAAGACTGCAAATTCTTTTCTTTCAATATAATTTCCATGTATTACAATTAAAAGAATGAGATAGAACCAATCGAATGGGATGAGAGGAAATAAGAAAAAAACGACATAATGATGCATTCAGTCAAGTGAACATGATTGAATTGATTTATACAGTCGACTTATATATATATATATATATATATATATATATATATGTGGAATAGTTGTGAAAAAAAATGGAATAATTATTTATGGTACTGTATAGAGTTGAGCAGTCCCAAATCCAAGTCCATAGTTAATACAATAGTCGACTGCCTTTTCCCTTTTAAAGTCCAACAAAGAATATTGGGCACCATCATGCATCCCAGTGGACCCAACGTTCATAACTAAAATCAACCACATGGCTACTCGGCCCATGAAGTTGTACACGTGCCCTTCATCGGTTCAAAACTATCACGTACAACGAACAGGGGGCTGCATCCATCGTGTTTCAGCTACCCACCAAACCTTTTTACTACTAAGTGCCTTCAAAATGCTGATTTGTCCAAGTGTCCCAATAACTACCCATCCATTCACCTGCAATTATTGGGCATCTATAAGTTTCATTTTACCTTGCAACACATCGTTATGAACCGATTAATTTTGAAATATGGCATTTTTGAGTCATGGTTGTGGAATGTGAAAATTAAGGTACTATTTGAGCTAGCTACACACGAGAGCTAGAGAGGTTTTTCATGACATTAGGATAATTGAGTTCTAGAAATTTTAAATTTTGTGCGAAAATTGTGAGGTGTAAATAAAGTTAGAATATTCTAAAATATTAGATAGATTACGAATGTTTGTACAATAAAATATATTTTAGAAAGGTCAAAAGAAATAGGGCTTAGAGATCCATATTTTAGAAAAGCAAATTTTGCAGAGAGGTAGATATTTAAGTGAGAGAGTTCGGGGAATATTTCAACCATGTATTCTAATGAGGATGGTCTATAAATAGCAATAGTTTCATTTTAAAAATTCCAAAGTGAACCAAATGGTGTCCTTTGACACTAGTAAGTGCAATGTCTCTCCTCCACAAAAAAACAAGAAAAAAAAATCCTCTCATTAACTCCCTATATAAAATCGTAAATGATATCATAAACACACTTATCATAAATGAGTATGTGTTTCTGCTTATTCATTATTATCTCAAAATCATTTTTGAAGTATTCACACAAATTGTAGTTTGATTAAGTTAAAAAAGAAAGAAAATTTTTAATTTTATTTTTTGAACTTAGACATAGAAAAAGTAACATAATCAACAAGTCTGTGACCTAGCGGTATAAGGCTCTTACTTCTCAAAAGGAGGTCAAGAGTTCGAACCTCAGTGGAGGCAGTGTGTGTGAGAGTCCCAACTAAAAAAAAAGAAAAAAAAGAAAAAGTAACATAATAAAAAATATAGTTTTCGGTTCTTGCTTATTCTTATTTATGTCCCTCAACTCCTAATTCAGAATTGAATATTAAAGGTGAAAAATCCCTCGATTAGCATTATCGTTATAGTCTTTGTTTTAAATCCAATTCATTTCAGAGACATAAATCCCTGCTAGTCTTTTTACTTAGAATTTTTGTTCTAAATAAGATTGTGCTAGTCTTTTTAGTTAGAATTTTTGTTCTAAATAAAATTGTCCTTTCCCTATTTAAATTATCTGTTTGCAGGCAAAACAAACCCTCCAAGACTGCTTGTGTCAATAGAATTCTTACGTGTTACGAAAAAAAAAAAAAAAAAAAATGGGGTGGTATTCATCATTGCGTCCACTTTTCAACATTTATATTACAATCTTAAATGAAATGACAACTTTAATCATAACTTTACAACTAAATAATCATTACTTTTTAAATTACACAACTGCCCCTTCATATTTTCTTATCTCTAATATTTAATATTTAAGTATTTTTTGACAACATAAATAAAATAAAATAAATTTTGAATAAATTTTTTTTAAGGGACCAAAAAAAAATAATAATAAAAAAAAAAATTGTTATGTTGAATAAATTGACTCTTTTGACCGGATCAAAAAAAATAAAAAAGTAACTATTTAAAAAAATTACCTCTTTTGACATGAAAAAAAACCCCAAGAATATATATTTTTTGAAGAAATTATCTCCGTTGTCAAGATCCCCCCCGCCCCCCCCAAAAAAAAGTACAAAAGGAAGATGATTGATTTTTTTTTTTTTTATCACTATTGAATAAATTATTTTTTTTGATAAGACAAAAAAAAAAAAAAGAAGGAGAAGAAAAGAAGATAGTTATTTTTATTGAATAAATTATTTCTTTTGACAGGACCCATAAAAAATTATCAAAAAATAAAGTTACCTCTTTTGACAAAATTGAAAAAAAGTTAATTTTGTTGAATAAATATCTTTTTCGATTTTTTTTTTTTTTTTTAAAGTGAATAAATTATCCATTTTGACTGCCAAAAATAATAAAATTATTAGTATGGAATAAATTATTTTTTTTGAGAGGATCTCTGGAAAAAACAAAAAGAAAGAAAAAAAAATAGTAAAGAAGGTAAAAAACAAAAAAAAATAAAAAATTAAAGTTGTATATAGGGTAGTTATAACATTATAAATTAAGGAATTGTGCATTAATGATTTCAAAGGCCTTCTTGTCATTTTTTTTAAAATAATAAATAAAGTGTAATTGAAAAAATGTGGAGTGCGAATATCGTCTCTCTAAAAAAAATAATAAGATATAACCAAATTGAATAGGATGAGAGAAAATAGATTGAATTGATTTATAGAGTGAGTAATTATTTATGTTCATGTATCTTCAAGATTTGAAGAATTAAACAGGCCCAAATCCAACTCCTTCTTTAATTAATACTTAGTGCAGTATTTGACTGGTTTTTTTGCCTTTTAAAGTCCAAAACAGAATATTGGGCCCATAATGGGCAGCCCATGTAGTTGTTCAAAACTCTCACTTACAACGAAAAGTGTGACAGGACTGCATCCATCACGTTTCAGCTACCCACCAAACCCTTTTACTACCAAATGCCTTAAAAATGTTGATTTGTCCATTCACCTGCAATTGTTGGGCATCCATAAATCTTATTTTACCTTGCAAGCATGGCTGAGACGCATTGATGGATTCAATTTTTTTTTTTTTTTTTAAAGGGTTTGATATCGTTACTTATCTTCATAAATCGATTAGTATAGTTAGTTTATATTGATATTCGTGCGACAAATTAATCTCACAATGCTTTTGAGAGACTCGAACCTTTTACTTTTTTAAGTTAAAAGTTGAGGAAATACTTGTCTTAGTGGTGTCGAAAGATTTTTATTGTTTCGTTCATTTAATTATATTTGACTACTCCATTTGACCCTCTCCAGACTAAAATAATAGAGGTCTAGCACTAAACTAGTTCTTTTATTTATTTACTCTCTACTTCTCAAAATACTTGTTCATCTTTGTATTTTGAAACGTTCCAAAATACATGTCACATTCATAAAATGAACGTACTGCTTTTTATAATATTTTTAAACTACTCTTTTGATTTAATAAATATATGTGTGTGTATATATATAGAGAGAGTAATATTATAAGAGAAATAAAAGCAAAGCTTTACACAGAGAGAGAGAGAGAAATATTTTCATTCAATTGTGTATCTCATCAGTACATGCACAATGCCTTTTTATAGGCTTCAAAATTGGCTTCCTTTGTACGCCACTATATGCTATCTTCCTTTGTAAGAAGCCTCAACAGATGATTTAATGGATAACACAATATATTTGAGGATCCCACACCAATATATATATATATATATATATATATATATATATATAAAACATTTGACATTTATTTTATTAAACAAATGCATTAATTCGAAATACTCTTTTCTATTTTACAATAAGAGTGAATATTCAAGTTTACTTTATTAAATAAATGCATTAATTTAAAATTTTATAATAAAAGAATATTAAAAACCTACCATCATAGTTAAATTCTCCAAAAACACTCACGAATTTTGAGATGGAGTATTTTTTTATCCGTCTACTCATTGGGTACTCATTGAACATTTGAATAAAAGTAATCATTGGGTTTGTTGGGACAGGCTAGTGGGGGACTGTTATGAAATTCTCCTGTTTGTATAAACAACCTTAGACTTAAAGATTTTAGACTTTAGAGTTGTTGGGCATGTGATTGTCCACGTGCTCACCTACTTCTCCGAATACAATTAGATGAAACGTAATATATATTTAAGAACGCATATACTTATGAGTAACACTTGAAAGACATATTCATTAAATATATATATCCTTTTTGGTGGTGTTTGGTTCGCGAGAAAGTTACAGTGGTGGAATTTTTGTATTCATCATCGGAATGAAGACGGCGTGTGTGGTCGGAGGGAATGGTTTCGTGGCTTCTTTTCTTGTCAAACTATTGCTTGAGAAGGGCTACGATGTCAACACAACTGTTAGGGACCCTGGTAATATACTACTCTTCTTGTTCAGATGCACTACTTTTCTTGTGTTAACCTTTTTTTTTTGATCAACAAAATGTTATTCCTTCCTTGGAGATTGTAGATATCTGTTTCTCGAGGGTGGTTGAATAGTCAAAAGACCTGGGAAAATATCACTAAACAATGTGAGGAATGCAGAAGAATAGGGGTGGACAAAAAATTCGCGAATCCGCAAACTCGATCTAATCCGATCCGTGCAGATTGGATCGGATTACCAGACTCACGGATCGGTGACGGATTCAAAAAAATTGAATCCGTAGTTCACGAATCGGATCACGGATTAGGTTATCAAAAATCCGATCCGATCTGTGACCAATCCGTAAAATATATATATATATATATATATATAGTAATAATATAGCTTACTTTTTTTATTTTCTTGTTTTGGTAAGTATTAACTGTATTATACATATTACACAGCACTGACTTTTCAGTTTTCAGTTCATAAAAGATAAAACCTAAACTTAGCTAAAGAATCCATCTAACACTCTCACTATTGATCTGTTGCGGCCGTCACACACTCTCACTACTCTTCTTCAGTTCAGTTTTTCTGATCTGTTGCCGTCTCCTTCACCAAATCAAAACCTAACCATCGATCCTCTCTTTTTCTGATTGCTGCCGTCTCCTTCTCTCCTTCTGATCTGCTGTAAAATCTTCTGTTTGATTTAATCTTTTTCTAGTACGGAAGTAGAGTTTGTTTGCAGAAATTTTACTGCTATTTCAGTATTTTGGTACTTTTGTTTTTAGTAGATTAGATTTTTGTTTGAGGTCGATTAAGTCGTTTTGGATGATATATTTTTGAATCTTGTGTTATGATGATCTATCTATTGGTTTTGCTCAATTGTCATATATATATATATATATATATATATATATATATATATATTATCAAGTATCCTGTATCTCACAATCTTTTTTAATTTTTTAATTATTGCACTTAGTTAATTTGGAAAATCGAGTCCGCGGATTGGATCCGATCCGTCATTTCACGGATCCGATCCATGGACTAACGGATTAGTGGCGGATTCAAAATCTCCTAATCCATTGCGAGTAGATCGGATTAGGATTGATGCCTAATCCGATCTGATTCGATCCGTGGCCAACCATACAGAAGAGTGGAAGAAGGGAGAGAAAACCAGTCTAGTAAGAGAATTGGAGCAATGGTAGGAAGATGTTGCCATCAGTTCCTAAGCCTTCTGCCCTTTGTCACTGCCTTTTTTATAGCTTTAGGTCACTCGGGTGATATTTGTTGGGTCTCCAGATCGAAAATGGGTCAGGGCCCATTGGAAGCATGGTGCAATTTAGTGATCTCTTAAGCTTTCTAGAAGATTCATGAGGTGAGCGTTAGGTCAATGACTCCCAAATCGGACGGCTTTAGGGTATTAGGTGTAGAGACACCCCTAAGGACTTACAAGTTCAAATCAATTAGGCTACAAATCAAAACGATTTCCATCTAATCATTTTCTACTCTTCACCTTTGGTAAGAAGTCCTCACTTTTTATTTTTATTTTTTATTTAACCTAGAGTTTGGGCCCTCCACCTTTCGGCGCAAGAAATTCAATGCTTGATGAGGCTAGAATCCCGGTTACTTAGTGAAAAGGGTTTGTTATCCACCTTTATCAAGAATGAAAACTTTTAAAGCATTACTAGCTCAATTGGGATATAACTAAATCAATAATCAACAAAACATGTACCCCACAAATGAATGCTAGTGTGCGCCTGTCCTAGTTTAGAATCCTAGAGTGAATCTCAAAACAATCACAAGATCAAGACAATGTGGACCACAAAAGTAAGCATAATATCAATCTTTCGAAAAATTTACTCCTAAATGGTATCCACAAGGCATACAAGGAGTATTAAACTCTTAAGTCAAGTAATTTTTTAATTCTAAGTATCATGGCCTTCAAAAGATCAACGTCATAGCTAAAACTCTCAAATCATACCACATGCATAGAAAATTAGTATGACATGCCAATATATGCTAGCACACCCCCAAACTTAATCAGTGCATTGTCCTCAATGTCCAAACATGGCAATAAATAATGGAAAGAGTATACCAAATGGGTGTAGCAAATATGACCCGAAAACGGAAGCTTAGCATTGGAAGGCGCACCACCAAACTTAGATTCCAAAAACCTGTCTGAAAATGTCACACTAGCAATTGTCAAAGCATATGCATCGATAATCTAAATAAGAGGTGAAATGGAGAACTGGGCATAAATCCATGGCATATAGCAATATAAAGCTCAGATTATCCAAAACCAAAATCAAGAATGGCAAAATCTCAAAAATCCATGTATGCAAATAAATCCAAAATCAATATCTAAAAACCATGTGTATCAAATGTAGTGCAAAATAATATCCAAAAATATCAATGTAAATATCTTAAAATAGTGCAAAAATATCCCAGAAATAGCAGTGTAGCAAAAGTGTATCAGGGCAAGGAATAAGTAATAGAGATAGAGAGAATGCTGAAATCAAGGAGAAGCATCCGACACAAGCATATCTGTAATGACTTAGAGCATATCTGACATCTCTCGGCATGTCGAGTAAAAGATGTCTGAATGTCTGTCCGCAAATCAGAAATGTCTCTCCTCACATTAGCTACAACCCTCACCAGATTGTCAAATTGCCTGACTAAGTCATCATGCCGCTTCGCCAAATTATCATGCCGCACTGTCATGTTAGCTTTGAAAGAAGTAAAATCTGAATGTAGCTGAGTCATGTCAGCTCTGCAGCTGGAATCTCAACTGGCATGATGGGAGGAATGTCGCTTGGGGCATCGGCTCTGTAGAAGGGACATGTGAGGGGCCGGCCTGCTGAGATGGATGGGGAGGAAGAGGTGGACCCGGCTGCGACGTAGATGTGGAAGCAGTAGTATGATGCTTCTGTCTGGGTTGGAAGGAAGAAGGTAATCCCTGAGATCCCTCGTCTGCCTCCTCCTCTGCTCTCTGCTGAGTTCCCTGCCTCTTATGCTCTCTATTATTTCTGTTCTTTAAGCAAACATTACAAGTCTTGGTCTATTGCCTCTTGTCATACACCCTTTTCTCTTTCTGCTCTGTAGACTCTGCAATCTCAGCTGGGTCAAAGGAATAACCCTGGTCAATCAATATCTGTGTGATAAGATGGCCAAATGGTAAAGGCCAAGTATCAGCTCTGGAATTGTGCTTGAAGATCATATTGTCCCAGTACTTGTGACTAATCTCCCAGATGAGAGCATGAATAGATATTTAGCAGCCCTGGCTCAAATAGTAGAGAACCTTTAGCATCCCCTCTTGCCTCTGTATACCATGGCCTGAAGGGAAGGCATTGAGATGCAACACAGAATCTAAGAACCAGTAGCGGGGATCAATATCAACTTGGTCTGTAAATATATTGCCCTCGTAGACAGCTTGTGGAGAGAGTGTAGCAACCATGGTCATCTCAGCAGGGTAAGTTGTAATGATCAGATACTGTTGATCCTCAGAGTCAGTGACCACTAGTGAGAGATGGGGGCATCTACAGGCGGCAGCAATGGCAGGGACGAATATATCAATATCCTGACCATTTATAGTCGTGTGCATCAGCTCTCGGTTATTTTCATCCAACCGGAGGTGCTGGAAGAACAAAGCAACCAACTGGGGATAAACAGTAGTGTTTGCCGGGGTCATGATAGTATCTATGCCCCTACGGGTGAGCTCTGCAAATGACTACGCTGTTTGCTCTAACCCCAAAAAATAGCTCTCTGTCAAATCTGAATTCCAACTCTAATTTCCTGTCGGAGAAAAAGATAGTAGGCACTGCTCTGACAATGGGACCCTGTGCCTCCATGAAAGATGGCTCTGATAACGAAGATGACTCCTCTGTTGGAGATGGAGTAGGTTGTGTAGCTTTGGTTACTCTCTTTTTAGCTAGAGTCTTTTGCCTATGCTGCATCTGTAAAAACAACAAATATAAATCAGTGCACAGGTACAAAATGAGGTAAGTATCTAATAAGAAAACACAAAACATGCCTGAATCAAGTAGAAACAGAAAAGAGACATGTAAGAACATACTTGTGCAAGATGTGATCAAGATAGTTTCAAGAATATCATTTAATATACTTCAACAAGACAATAATAGATCATGGCACAACAAGCAGTCTCAGATACGCAAAATAATGCAATGATAACATAGAGGGCAGAAAAGTCACTTTTGGAAGCATCAAGCAAAAATGAGATCAAAATGACAAGTATAGGATGTGATGTGCATAAAGGATGCAACGTGCGTTCATAAACCTAAAACTCAAGAAGATTCTGTAATTTCATGGCAAGTAGACCCTAGGATGACATCATACCAATTCCTAAGCAAGAATGTCTATAAATTCAACATTTAAGACCAATGGAACTAGCATGATGACATGGAGAATGTAATCATGGCAACTGTCTACCTAGAACTCAAGAAGCATGTATATCATGAAATAAAGACTAACTGGGTTGCACGGTTGCAAAACACTTCAATCCTAGGCATGTTATGATACACAAGTTCAAAAATGAATCATGGACATGGTATGCAACTAGATGGCATGTATATGAATGATGCACAAATAACAAAGTCAAATTCCAGTCACAGAAATATCCCGTACTCCATATCAACAAAATCAACATCCTATGATCACTCATGACTCGTGACCCCCTCTAAGCAATATATAAGTAGAAAATTGATTGCTTATGGCTCGCGACCCCCTTTAAAGCTTAAATAAAGTAAAGAATGGTCAAAGACTGAGAATAACAAAAAACTTACCCTTTTCTAAATCAAAATCATGACCGGTAAAGAACCTCGGTCTCAAGCCCTTACTAGCTTCCAAAAATAGATCACAAGTGTATAGAATCAAGCAAATGGCATTTTAAAGATCGACTTTGCAAGATAAGACAACATACCCCCAAACTTACTTCAAATAACAGTTTAAAACTCAAGTTATGCTCACAAATAGGTACTAAGGCCAAAGAATAACAATGATATCCCAAACATGAATTTTTTTGAACTCTAAACATTCATTTCCCTCCTCAAAACTTATTCAAAGATCAATGCCATAAAGATCTATTCAAAAGATGCACACAAACATTTTAAAAACCATCAATGTGACAAAAGTGTGCAAAATGTGTATATACAAGCAACGAGTTGCAAATTATTCCAAAATACACACAATTATTCATTTGACAATTTTTCAAGCTTATTAAACAATATTGGAACATTTGACTTCAAAACGTTTGGTTTAGAAGGTCAATTCAATACATTTTTCAAGAAAGTTCAAAATTCATGACAAATGGAGTCAAAAGATATCAAACCTATGCCCTAGCATGGCAAGAATCAAGAATGGAGCACAAACAAGTTCAATAGCACTTAGCACATGCATTTGGATGGAGAGAAAACAAATAGAACAAGTTTCAACTCATTTAAGGGCATTTTGGTCAACTTTGGAAATTTTCAACACTTTTGGGGCAAATTTGGAATTTTTAAAAACTTTGAGGTCAAACATTCAAATGCATTATAGATAAACATCATAACAAGAATCATGCATTGAATATTCAACAAAGAAAGGAATTAAACAACTCGACTTCGCATTTTCAAAACAAAGTTCAAAAACTCATTTTTATTTTTTTGAAACCAACAAGTGTGATCACAAAGGCATTTTAAGCATTCAAAAATTATTTTGCCAAAACAAAGCATCTTAACCATGAGCAATCAACAATTTAAGATCAAACTTGCAAAGAGATTCCATTTGAAACATATTTATTCATTTTATCATGACTTTGCATTTTCAAGTTTCAGAAGCACAAGTTTCAACTCAAGTCATGCTTTTATGCATTTAAAACAACTTAGAAACAAACAAAATCCATGCATTTCATACTCAATACGAACAAATGAAACAAGTTGAGAATCATGCTCATCAATATTCAATTTCATATGCCATTGCAATTCAAAATTTCCAAGAAAATTTTCAAGTCCAAAAAGTTTACAATTTTAATTCAATTCTTTCAAAATCAAAACAATTTTGACAATCATGCCTTTATTTCAAATTATTAAGCAAACATTCCAATTCATACTTCAAAATTCAATGGCAACTAACTTTAAATTCCATTCACAAATTGAAATCTCAAAACAACTTCCCAAAAATTATATTTTTCTTCTTCAATTCAATTCAACATTTGAATTTTAAATTCCTTTCCCAATTCACATTTCAATTCTAGTGACAAAAATAAACCAAGTGCTATTAAAGAATTTAAAACCAAAATCTAAATCTATTTTTGCAAAATTTTGGCATTAATTCCCTTTAAAATATGCATTCCACAAAAAAAAAAAAAAAAAAAAAAAATCAACAAAGGCAACATATAATGCATATATACATCAAAATCAATATCCATATATTGCCCCAATCCTCCATTCACATGAAATCACAAAGGCACATTTTTAAGCCCATTCTCCATTTAATTCAACAACAAACCATACCCATACTCCATTTACAGATGTCCATCCTTCATGAAACAAACAACCTAACATCAAAAAGCCAAGTTTTCAGTCCTTTCACCTCTTACCTCTTTAATAACAAACCATCATAGTGTAAGTATTATCACAGTCCCATGGTTTCAGTCCAATGTGGTCCAATTTTTTTTTTTTTTTTTTTTTTGATTTCCATTTTCTTTTATTTTTCAATTGTTGTTTTCATGATTGAATATAAAAATATATACAAACATATATTCAAAAAGAGAATAAAACTAAAATTGCAAAATGCAAAAACAAAAGAAAAATTAAAAAAAAAAAATGAATTTCTACATACCCGACTCAAGAATGAGAAGAGGAGAGAGAGAGAGATTTGGGATGAACTCAAGATTTTCGGCCTAACTATGGCCGGAAGTGACTACCGTAGTCTCGCTGGACTCTGCAGAAACTCGCCGGAGGTTGAGATGGGATTTCCTTGGCCTAAATCGACCGGAGATCAAGAGATTTAGAGAGAAATCCGAGAGGTTGGAGAGAGAACGAGCTTGGCCGAAGGCCAAAAGCTCCTCGCCAGTTTCAATGGAGAACGGCGATGGCTTGGGTTCACCGGAAATGAGAGGGATGAAGGGAGGTTGATGGATGGTGAATGGCGTCTTGGCGGTTACCAGACTGAGAGAGGGAGATTATGATTGAGGGTTTGAGATTCGGGGAGAGAGAGGAGAGAGAGGAAGGCCGAGAGTTAGAGAGAGAATGAGGGAGGAAGAAAGAAAAAAAAAAAAAGGAAGAGAAAGAAAATAAAAAAAAAATAGGGTTCGGAAACCCAATGGCTTTTTCTCGGAATTTGAAAAGACGTAATCTCGATCGAGCAAAGAAGTCTTCGATCGAACGAACACTTACTTCGATCTCTCGAAAGAGTAATTTTGGAAGAATTATGCAAAAGTTTGATCGATTAGAAAATTTCTCAATCGATCGAAACAGCTTCAATCGATAGAATGGAAGATGAAAAGCTTGATTTTAAGAGCTTCGATCGGTTGAAAAGATGAGATCTCGAGAGCAAATTTCAAGGCAAAATGGGCTTCTACAGAATTTGATCGATTGAAGAGGGGTCTTTGATCGATCGAAGATGACACTGAAAGTGCAGGAAATGCTTAAAACTGCCCGGAAACCTGAATGATCAACTCAAAACATATCTAGACGATGCAGGAAAGAAGAAAAGAAGAAATGAGGGAGCAATAGGGTTGGAAAACCCTACGAAGTACTAGTGTTTAACGTTTCTAGCAAGACGTTGGGCTCTTTTAGTTCGGATCAAAAATTTTGTTGGACATCCCCTTCTCAACGGGGTGAATTGAACTTTGAATCCCACCCAACAAATCATTCCCTAAAGAAATTGTTGGATTTGATTCAAGTACGCTTGACGGCTTTTGGTCAAAGAAACTTTTAGTCTTCCATGCCCTTTCAACATTGGAATTCACGACAACATCTTTTGAAAATTGGTTCAAAGGCAAAAAATTTGATTTTTCAACGCGAGGAAATAACTCATTTTTGTCAATTTTGCTTTCAAAACTTTTTTCGACAACAAAAATCTCTTCATGCTTGTCCATTGATTTAGGGGTTGGATTGAATATATTCAATTTCACCTTCATGTGGCCAAAAGAAATCTTCATTATCCCCGTCCTACAATTAATGTTTACATTGGCGGTAGCTAAGAAAGAACGACCAAGGATACTGGGAATTTGGCTATTTGGATTTGCAACCGGTTTTGTGTCAATGACTACGAAATCAACTGGGAAAAATAATTTATCAATCTTTATCAAAACATCCTCAATTATACCCTGGAGCTTTTTGATAGATCGGTCGGCTAGTTGCAAAACTACCGATGTTGGGTTTAGATTGCCCAAGCCTAATTGGACATATACCGAATAGGGAAGAAGATTTATGCTTGCCCCTAAATCCAAAAGAGCCCGATTAATGACATGGTCACCTATGGTGCAAGATGGAGTGGGTGAACGGGGTCTTTGTTTTGGGAAGAGTGTTGTATTGCAAAATAGAGCTAACTTGTTTGGTAATGACAACTTTCCTTAGTACTTGGATCTTGTTCTTTCTCTTTAGAGTGCAAAAATCTTTTAAAAACTTAGCATAAGCCGGAATTTGTCTAATTGCATTTACGAGAGGAAGATTGATTTTAGCTTACTGAAACACATCAATGATTTCATTCACTTTACCTTGTTACTTTTCAAAAGATGTGGATGGTTTCAAAGCATCCAGAAATGGAGCTTTTAGCTCAAAAGATTTTTCAAACACATTTTGTGATAAACTCTCAACAATGGGGTCCTTTGCACTAGATGAAGGAGGAATAGGATGGGAAATGGGACGGGTGTCAACACTAGGTTGCACCGGTTCACTCTCTTAATTAAAAATATCAACTTGATTATCAATCACCCTTCTACTTCTCAAAGTGGTCACTGCATTGACTTGTTCAAGTGAAGGACCTTCCAAAGGGAAAGTGGTTTCCACTACAAATTTGTTCCTTTGGTGCGGGATTAAGAGGCATTTTTCATTTTTCTTTCATATTCAACGTGCTAGCTATTTGCCTTACTTGGGTTTTTAGCTTGGCAATTGATTGTGAGTAAGAGTGAAGTAATTAAGTGTTCATCTTTAAAGTACCTAAAGCGGATAAAACTTTTTCCTCAAAAGCGAGATTTCTAGGATGACTTTGAGAATAAGATGGTTGATTGGGAAAATGAGAATTTGAAAATTGACTTACATTGGAAGTTTGATAGGATGGACGATAGCCTTGAGAATTTTGGCTTTGCAAATAGGGTGGAACATATTTTCCTTGAAAATCACCTTGGGGAGGATTTGAACCTTCCCCTTGACTTTTCCCAGAGAAGTTGGGATAATTTCTCCACCCGGGATAGTTATGATTGTTATAGAGATTATTCTCTTGATTCATAAATGTGGCATTGACTTGTTCATGATGCTCATTATGCACATGTCCATGGGGATAATTGGAAGTAGTATGTAACACACTTGAACATGTCATGCATGACTCACTTGAATGATGATGAAGAGGGGAAGAAGACGTATGATGTACTGAATTTTGATTGATAAAAAATTGATTAAACCTTTTGGTTAGAGTTTTTACCTCAGGAACTATGTCACTTGAATTCTCAACTTAATATAAGCTTGAATTCTTTCTCCCTCCAACAGAATTTCTACCATTACTAGAGGACAATGAATGATGCATTGAGTTTTCATACATGCTTTCATATAAACGCCACATATCATCCTCATGCTTATCTAAATAAGATCCACCCATTGAGGCATCAACCATGCCTTTATGGGTATTCGAAAAACTTTCATAAAAATGTTGAACAACTTGCATTTAGGAATATCATGATGAGGAAACTTCCCAAGCAAATCATTCAGCCGTTCCTATGCCTCAGGTAACATTTGCCCATCCCCTTGTGAAAACTCACGAATTGAAGTTCGCATGGTATTGGTTTTGGAAACGGGATAATACTTTCTCAAAAACTCTTGTTGCATTTTCGCCTAAGAAGTTATAGAAAGAGGTCTTAAATTGTTAAACTAATAATTTGCCTTATCTTTTAGGGTAAAGGGAAAATTTTTCTACCTTAAAACTTCTTCCGGTATGTCCGTATGTTTTACGGTGGAACAAATTTCAAAAAACTCATCCCAATGCTTGCATGGTTTTTCATTGGTCAACCCAAAATAATTTGAGAGCATTTGAATAGTTTGTGGCTTAATTTCATAATGATGTGCTCTAAATTGAAGAAGACGAATGCATGCGGGTGTATTATACTCATTAGGCACATAGTGATCTTTTAAAGCCATGGGAGGATTTGCAATTGATGGCTCTATATGAGCTCCATTGTTAGCTTGGACAATAGGTGGTGGAGGTGACACAAAGAATGGCCTTGGCATTCCAATTGGAATTTGGCCTTGTGGTTGAGGAGCAAAAGGTCTAGGCATGCCTAAAGGAACGTGCATGTTATCATGTTCATACACATTAAGATGAAGTATGCCTTATTGGTCTACATGACCAAGGTCTTCAATATGATCATCCATTGATGCAATGGATTCACTTGAATTGCCCCTACCCCTTGGATTGCGCACAATTGACTCAAGATTAAGATTCAATGGAACAAGATGAGGATTTAAAGACTTACGACTATGCATGCACAACACAAATCAACATGAACAACAAATAGCAAATACTTCTCCTCCACAACACAAATCAATCAACAACAAGCCTCCACATATATTGATCATATACTCCCATGCTTTTCAATAATGCAAAAAATTAAATTGCCTCCACACGGGCCGATGATATACAAACAATGAAGTAAAATTGCCTCCACACAGGCCGATGATTTAAACTAAGCAAGAGGAGTTAAAAACGCTCACAAAGGTCCTTAAGCAACTTCAAGAAATTTTTAAGCTTTTTGCATTGCTTTTGCAATTCAATTTTTATTTTTATTTTTGTTTTTTATGCTTTGTTTGCTTTGAGGTTCATTTTGCTTTGCTTTCCTTGCTCTAAGTACCTAGTCAATTAAGATTAAACAAGGTGGGAAAACAAAATAAAATAAAATAAAACAAGGATTAAAAGAGTACTAATTCCTATTCAATTCTTAATACGGCGTTGCTAATCCCCAGCAATGGCACCAAAAACTTGGTGTGGACTCGACCGTAGCCTCAAAATGATGTTAAAAGTGTGAGTGTGAGAAGTGGCCACTGATGTGTCTCTAATTTTACCACTCGTAATAGAACGATTCCGTGTAGAATAGTGCTATAGAAAGAGATGTCGAACCCACAGGGAGAAGAGATTTATATTTAGCCTTTAATTTAGTCTTATTGATTTATAGGTAACTGGTTGGAAAGTTTACTTGGTTGTCACGTGAAAAAACAATCTAAAATTAAACTAAAATATTAAACTAAGTAATCAGAGAGAGAAATCTTAGGGCTTTGACTTCACCACAATCATCATATTATAGTCAATTGTATCAACTCTGGGAATTTAACCAATTATGTTTTCAAATGAATTGAACTCAATAACATTCGTTCAATTCGGGTTTTAAAAAAGATGTTTTACCAAATTCAGTTAACTATAACCTATATGTGGTTTGCATGGATTATCCACCTACCTACTTTACTTACTTTAACTACTTTAACTACTTTGCAAATATGCCATCTTTCCTAAGCATAGACTATGAAAACATTCTTTGGTAAAAAAAAATTGGAATACCATTATATGACCTCTATTCTTATGGTTGGCAGCGCTCTGCCAGATACCGTCCAATAAGGTAGGTTGAGAATAGAGCACAAACAATTATATCTAAGACAAGGTAATAAAAGTTTGTAATCTATTAAAGCATGAAAACCAATTGAGTTGTCTTAATTGCTTATAGTTATAAAATCAAAAAAACATTATATATTAAAATAATCCCAGAGTTAAGAACAATCAAACCATACTACTAAATTGGGTTACATTAGTGCCTTAAGAGAGGAATTAGCTACTCATGATGGTGTCAGATGTCATCTGTGTTGGAGTTGTCTCCATCGTCACGGACGACACTTCTTTTCTCAGGATCTTCCCTTCTAAGGTTGTGGAAACCCTAAAAGTCACCACGCTACCAGCCTTCTGAATAACACTGTAATCAGACTTCAAATTTTGGACCTCTTCTATCAAGGCTTACACCTTCTTTTATAGAAGAAAATAAGGATCTGGTGGGCTTTTAAGTCTTCTGGCCTATCTGGGTTGAGATTCGGCTGATAAAGAGAACAATCCCGTACTTTAAATCTGACATGTCATGGAGGCCTCGATCTTTAGGAACAGAGGCTCGAGCTTTAGGAACAAGGGTCGAGCTTCTCTGGATTGGTGCTTGATCTTCACTTTGACACTTAGCCAATTTTCTTCAACTATTTTTCGAAGCGTCTTTTTCTTCAACACTTATAATATTTTTAGGGTTGAAATCTTTTAACATTGCTCGATCCAAGCTTCATGGGCTCGAGCCTCAATGTACAGTACTAGATCCTGAAGGTAAGGCACGAGACCTGGGAGCATAGCCTTTCATTTAAAATCAACTCTTCAACTTCCGATGCTCATACTCGAGCTTAAGGGTCAAGGCTTGAGCACCCTTAGGTAAGGCTCAAGCACCCAAGGCTGGGGCTCGAGCATCAAGGTACAAGGCTCGAGCTTTAATGCGTTGTTGATTTTTCTTCTTTTCTTTGTTGCAAGGCTCGAGCCTCATCACTTAGGCTCGAGCTCTGGGGCTTGAATTTCTTCAAACTTCACCATTTAAGCTCTCGGCTTACTCTAAATGACCGACAACGACTCTGTAAGCTTCAATATAATCATAAAGTCCCGATTTTAACCATTTCTCTAAGAAAGTACCTGTAAACATACATTAAACACAAATTAGTCTAACTATGAATAGAAGTATCACTTTAGGCCTTAACATACGTATATTTAGGGGTTCGAATATGCATATATTCAGCACTCATCACACCCCCAAACTTACATATTGCTAGTCCCTTAGCAATACTGAACTAAAAAGCCGTTTTCGTGGGAATCACGGTTGTATTTAGCCTATGCAACAAGCCTTTAAACCCTAGGTTACCCCTAGTGGACGAATTGTATTCTCATGACGGTTTCTAGTGAAGATACCTACAAACTTCTCAAATCAGTGCCTTAATTGCACAGCAAGCTCATTCGAGCCTGTTTTCAAATCATATCATCCCCTATAGTTCATTAATCAGTTAAATACTGCAAGTATACCAATTATGTAATCAGAAAAACTTTCAACTTCCAATTTTAATTAAACAACCATGGTCCCCACATATCAGTTTAATTAATCATTCAACATTCTTAATCTCTGAAACACTTTTTTGAAGTGATCCTACAATTCAACGTGTGGCTTACTGTCCATACTTGCATTTATCCCTTGCAATGTTCAGGTTTATTAAGCTTTTTAAATCACCCATGTAACGAACTTTTAGCCAACGACTCCCATACTAGATGATCCTAGGGTGTTAAGTGTTGAAACACCCTTAAAGACTTAATTGTTCAAGTAATTTAGGCAACTTAAACTCCTTATGTAACAAGCTTTCAGCCAATGATTCCCAGGCCAGATGGTTTTAGGGTATTAAGTGTTAGAACACACCCCTAAGGACTTAATCACTCAAGCAATCTAAGTACAAACCTGAACTTAATACTTTTCTATTTTCTTTCATGTTGTTCTTTTTTTTTCATTCACATTGGTAAATAATTTTTTTCTTTTATTGTATTGCATACATACCAATTTCTTTGTTTTTTTCTTATATTATTTTTTTATGCCTTGATCATCAAAATTATCAACTCTACTTGCTCATCTTAGTCTAACTCAAAACAAAATAAGACTTCTATTTTTTACCCCACAGAATTCATGCACGTGTGAATATGTGCAAAGTGTAACATCTCAGAGATTAAAATTATTAAACAATAATCACCCTAGCAATGTGGACCACAAGCCACCAATTGATTTAAAAAATTGTCAAGAAATCCCTTCCACAATGTTTTAGCATACAAACCATTTCTAACCAATATCAGACTGTAAATAGATTATACAATAATCAACAGCCTCAAACACATGGTTATATCATCAACTATCAAATCATGCCTTTGTGTAAGCAAAAGTTAAAATTTCCAAACACAACCTTACCCCCAAACTTAATGTGCACATTATCCTCAACGTGGGAGAATAAAAAAAAGTTAGAAAGATATTACCATACAAGCAGACTAGCAAAGATATGACAAAATAATGCAAAGACGGGTAAAAAGAGTTTCCAGCATCTCCTCCTTAAACATAGTGGTTCCTCTCAAAACCACTCAATGGTGCTGTAGTCACATTACCCCCAAACTTAATCTGTTGTATCTGGAAAAAACAATAAACTCCAACACACATCAGAGTGTTAAGTATATGGAGTAAGCATAGAGAAATATCACAGTGAACTAAAATATCAACACAAGGAGAATATAAGCAAAAAGTATGTATATATATCAGAAATCTACAATACTTTTAAGTGAAAGACTTATGGCAGATATACATCATATGGAAATAAATATAGCAAAAAGACATCTCTAGTCAACAAAAATATAGAAAAGCCCTAACAAGCTAATCCGTAGGTGGTGGTGGTGGATCAGAAGAGGTAGAAGGAGCAGATGGAGTACGGCGCAGTAACTCCTCCAATATGTTCTACTGCGCAGTCAGCATCTGCCGCAACACCGTCTGGCCATCCTGCAGCTCAGCCACCCTGGCCTGTAAAGCTCTAATCTCAGCCTGAGAAGAACTCTCAGGCTGGGCTGTAGAAGTGAGCCTCCTCCTAACCTGGGGGCTGAAATCAGAGAGATACATCTCCTCATTCGTAGCCTCATCATCGTCGTCGTCGTCCTCATCCTCATCCTCATCCGCCTCTACCATCACCACATTAGCAAGGTTGGTACAAAGAATAGTAGGTGAGGGTGGATAAGGTGGAAAGTGTAACACATAAGGCACACCCCTCGCCTCGGCGTTCCTGCGCCGTCGATCCTCTCAGATCTCATCGTCAACACCCTACTCCAACTTCCTCGTCTTGGGATATGCTCGAAGACGTTGTTCCATTGCGTGAAATGGTACTGGGTGAAGACGGTCACAGAAGCCTCATTCGGGGGTATCGGAACCCCTGATATCTCCATCAGGCATGTGACTAGACTGGGAAAGTGAATATGATAAATATGAGGGCGTCGGGCTTTTCCCATCTCATCGTATAGCCGGCGGAGCTGCACAAAAACTAACTGGGGTATAGACACCCAGTAGCTGGCATGGAATGTGTAGGTCACATCCACCATCTCAAGGCATCGCCTTATCTTGTGTCCGATAGGGCGAACGTTGGCCACAAGGACAGTATCTAGGAACCAAAAACGTTGCAAAAGCTGTGACTTCCGAATCGTCTCTAAGGTGGTGAAATGTCATCCCTAGCCCAAAGCAGGAACCATCACCTCCCGGGTCGTGCCCGGGGGAATCTGTGGAAATCTGTCCTGAAGAGCGGCTGGGCACCTGTTATAGCAACCCATAGCCTAAGCAATAGTATCACAGCTCACTGTCAGCCGTACGCCCTCGACAGTGGTTGTAAAATGATCCTCCTCATCCTCCTCCTCGTCTCCTGCGTGAAACTGTAAAAAGCGGTAGAAAGTTTGAACCAGCTTGGGGTAGGCAATCTGGGCTGGATGCTGCAAGAATCCTGAAAGCTGGCCAGCTTGTAGGGCCTCCACTACCCAGAATGTATCACGGAGGCGCTAAAAATCCTTTAAAAAAATATTCGTCTCATGGTAGATCTTACTATACCGCTATGAATCATCTAACGCCATCGCTGGTGTCCGAATAACTCTCTGCCTCAACCGTCTTGGCATTGCTATAATCCAAGAACAATAGCCAAGCAAAACTCCCAACTCTGTGCTCTATGGCTTGAGCCTAGAGGCTAAAGACTCGAGCTTGATATTGTATAAGGCTCGAGCTTAGGAACCTGATGCTCGAGCCTCAATCTGAAGGCTCGAGCTTCCTAGTTTTCAACAGAAGCAAATCTCCCACAAATCCTTCGAAATTGACCCCAAATTACTCCAAATTGACCCCAACACACCTCTACAATCACACTACAACCCCCATACTTCCTATATTTGCATGGCAATCCTTCAAATGACCCAACCCGTATTCTTCAAATCCTTTGAGATTTGAAATTTCTGCAAGGTTGGATGATAGATTCCATATTAGAGTAGATGATACAAATTCAAAAGGAAGGTTTTTAATAGGTTTGGGCATCACTTGGAGATGATATCAGTGTAGATATAGACAATATATACATACATATATATATATATATATATATATATATATATATATTTATATAAAAACCAAGAAGAAGGAAGAGGTTCATACCTTTTTGATGTGGAATCGAAACCTAGAATGATGTTGATGCTCAAGATTGGAGAGATTTGAGAGTGTATGGAGGCAAAAAGAAGCAAAGGCACGAGGGTTTGCAT